>NC_090446.1:1034113065-1035363065 GCF_031143425.1 Pleurodeles waltl
GGCATTGGGTTTCTGGTGGGCCCGGTCCTCACAGTTCTTTCTTTGGGTACCTGCAGATGCAGGGAAGCAGCTCCTCTGCTCCAAGGGAATTCTTCTTGATGATTTCCGAAGGACTGGCAGCTCTCCCGGTTTCTTGGAGGCTGCAGAGGCAGGACAGGTCAGTTCTCCTTCTTTTGTGTCCAGCAAAGATCTGTTTTCCTGGTATCAGGGGCTCCCCTAAATATTCAATTTAGGGGGTGTTAAGGGGAGTGAAGGGTAGTAGCCATTGGGCTACTTACCCTTGTGGTCACTACACCCCTTATATGACCACTTCCTTTGGGGAGTGGGCATCACCCTGTTCCGGAATTCCTAATTCCACCACACACAAGATGGTGGAATTCCTGAGGCTGTGTTCATTTCAGGTTGTTCACCATAGGGGTTCTTAAAAAAAAAAAAATTCTAGCCCTTTATGGGCTTTCATATCATTTATTTCAAATAAAAAAATAAAAAAAAAAGCCCTTAAAGGGCTATCCGGCACTGTCGGGGAAGGCTTAAGTTCTCCCCTGCGGTCCCTATGTATACTTTTAATTATTTATTTATTTAATTTAAAAAATATAACGCCCTTTACGCACTACCTAACACTGCAGCGGAAGCCTTAAGGCTTCCCTCGCAGTGACATTACCTCAGCAAGCACAGAACTGCTTTGACACAGCTCCATGCTTGCTGGAGCATTTCATCTCAGTCCCTTTCATGCGTGCATGGGACAAAGATGAAAGCTCTGCTGTTTCTGACACCGGGACCTGCTTTTAAGGTCCTGCCATCAAACAGCTGTGTTTGCTGTAGTTTAGCTGCAACTGCAGCACTGCAGCCTAGGCTGGCAACCCTGGGACATAGCAGGAGCCAGCCCTATGGGTGGCGGTCCACAAGGCCATCAGTGGCTCCAAGAGGGGGGCTGCATGGCCCCTCTACAACAGGATATAGCCCCAGGGGGTGGTGGTCCCAGGCCGAGGTGGTCCCATAGGGACCACCTTTCTTTTTTTACACTTTGCCCCAAAGGTCCCTGGGACGTGGGGGCCAAAGCCCCCCTGCATGTATTTAATTAGAATCCCCAGGGGGTGGTGATCCCCAGGGCATGGGGCGGCCGTGGGCCCCCCGCCTATGATCTCAGCAATGCCCTGGGGGGGTGGTGGTCCCCAGGGCACGGAGGGGCAGTGGGCCCCCCACATTTTATAAATAAGTCGTTCCTGGGGAGGTGGCATTCCCCAGGGCAATAGCCACGGCCCCCTCATTATGATACAATAGAAGTCCTGGGGAGGTGGTGGTCCCCAGGGCAGCAGGAGGGCCACAGGCCCCCCTGCATATAAAATAAATGAAAGCTCCAAGAAGGTGGTGGTCCCTTGAGCTTTGGGGGGCTGGTAGACCCTCCCACAAAATGTTTAATGCCCCCGGGAACTGGCCAACCAGGGGGCCTATAAAAAATGCAAGCATGGGAGCCGGCCCATGTAGTTTTTTTTTTTTTTTGGCGCGAATCTCATGAACTCGTGGCAAAAAAATAATTTTAAAAAATGTTTTTTTTTGCTCTGGGGGAGTCCCAGAGCTAGGATGTCAGGGTGTCCCTACCATGGCCCCTTTTATTTTATTTTTACTTTTTTTCTCAAGTCGAGTCCCAAGATGGCTGCCAACACTTGCTGGTTTGAAGTGTTGGCAGCCAATCAGAGCTGTGCATTTCCCTGCACTAGCTCATTGTTGCTCACAAGCACTTCGCGGCCAGAGATATAAAAATTTGAATTTCCCTAAATTTCTCAAAAACTACAGAACGCATTTTCTGCGTACTGACAGCTAGCTTTCTGCCACATTTGCTGTAATTCCATCCAGTTATACCACCTGTGATCGTGTCTAAAGAATCCTATGGAAATTAACACTGGGAAACGCAACATTTTTGGAGCCCCCTTTTTCTCAGCCCCCGCTTGACGAATCACCTAGAATCACTCTTTGGGGAAAATTTCATGAAGATTCATCAAATAGTGCCAAAGATATAGGTACATTTCAAAATGCTTTGCCTATGGCAACATGGTCCTAACACCTAACTATAACTACCTACTGGCAACCACCAGTTGGTAATATATACATATATATATGTATGTAAAATGTATTTAATCATTTAATGCATTATTGTGTTGTATATTATAAAAATATTAATTAAAAATTGTATTACAAGACCGGAGGCCCATATTATGCGTTCTTTTCCTACTTTATTAAACACAGCAGCCAAGAAACAACAAATCCTAGAAACCCTGGGAAAGAAACTACAAAATATTGTCATAAAGAGGGTAACCAGTCATATATCGAGTATGAGTACAATTATCTTGACAGAGAGCAACAAGCCCTCTTTTCTTGCTGCTCGCAGTCAAGATAAGTACTCTGCTCGCTCCATGTACATTTATTTTTCATGCGTCATATGTGTATTCGATATTTATTCAATGTATAACTTTTCATTTGCCTTGCCTTAAATTTTTCATGCCTCGCACCGCGCTTTCTTTACTCTCTGTCGCGCGCTGTTCCCCGAGGCATTCTATCTTCTGCAGTTACGCTCTAACGGATGCGGAACGCTTTCTTTGTTGCGAGGCCTCGGTCCTATTGGCTCTGGCTCGCCGCATTTTTCTTCATCTGCCTTCCGGGCGTTTCCCCTTCCCTCAGGGGCGTTCCCGGTTCCTACGGCAGTCCTTCTCTGGCTCCGCCTTGCACACGCCCTCCAGTCTCAGCCTTGGTTAACCCCTGCTTGTCTGGTTTTGGGCTCCTCACAGCCTATTATTAGTTTATTGTGGGTTTTTTAGCGTTTGCTGGGTTTATAGTGCCATTACTTGTTAAATATTGGTTAAATATTTCTTAGTAGTATTTTTTTATTTAGTGTGTATTTTCCTTTTACCTTATAATGTCTGGGGATGAACAAGCCCAATTTTTAAAAGACAATTTAAACTCTTTTATTAAAGATTCGGTGCAGCATGCAGTTTCTGTTTCCATGCTGGATATCTCCAAAAATTTAGAGGCCTCAATATCTAAAAAGCTACAGCCCTCTGGTGATGTTCCTTCAAAAAGGGGAATGAAACGTGCGGCTCCCTCCCGGGTGCCTCTTAAACCTTAAACCTTAAAGGCGTTTCTCTCAAGATTGGGCCTCCCACCCGAGAGGCGAATCCTTCGGGGCTCCCTTCTCCCCCCCTTAATGTCACTAACCTCGGGGATACGGACAGTGATGGGGATGATGTCTTTGACAATTCTGTCAATGATGATATTTATGATCACGGGCCTTTGGAGAAAAGGTGAAAAAGTTCTCCCTCTGCAATTTTATCCCCCGCACTGCCAGATGACTTGGTGGACCAGTTTGGGGAACCCATGTTCGGCCCTACGTCGATGCACCATCCTAATTCCTCTGAGTGGTTTCCTTCTGAGCATGTCTCAGATTATGTTTCATTTTATTTAGGGCACGCCTTAGACAAGTCATGCAGGAATAAATTAAAGTCCGAATGTCCCAGACCTTCCCTTCCATCCAAGGTGGCTGACACCCCCACTATTGACCCAAACATGTTGCTATTCTTCACCAAGTTCGGCAAGGATCCCAGAAAGGGGGCGATAGAGCCTGGTCTAACTGCCAGGACAAACTACTTGATCTGGTTGGTCCTTTACCAAGGATTTTGGACCTCGCCGAAGAGGCTAAATCGGAGGCCGGTCAGGTGGATCCTGAGACCCTGTCCAGTTGGGCTCAAAGGGCAATTTACATGCTTGGCAATGCCAATGCTTACATATCTCAAGAGCGGCGTAAGAGCCTTTTGCTCAAAATTGACCCTAAACTAAGTTCCTTAGCCACCAAAGAAGAAGGACCTGAGGCTGAAGGTCTTCTCTTTGGAGAGTCTTTCATCAAGGAAATGAGCAGATACGTCTCATCCTTCGCTTCTATTGACAAAGACCAGTCTTCTATGAAGACATTTTTTTCCCAACGGGTTTGTAGCACGGCTGGCAGAGGAAGCAGGCACTTTGCCGGCCGTTATACATCCCGAGGACAATACCTCAAGAGAGGTTCCTTTAACCAAGACTCCCAGCAAGACTTATATCAAGGATACAAACCCCAGTTTTCATGGAGGCCTCCATGGAGGCCTCAGCAGGGGTTTTTAAACCCAAGAGCGATCAACTCACAGGTAAGAACTTTCAGTTCTGACCTTACTCCCGTAGGAGGCAGATTAGCAACTTGTCTCAACGTTTGGTTGTCTCTAACGTCGGGTCCCTGGGTTTTACAAACGGTCCAGGACTATTGCATAGAATTTTACCAACGTCCCTTTCAAACCCACATTCCTCAACCCCTTCATTTTTCAGACAACCAGTTTCTGTTGGTCCAAGACGAGATACAGGCTTTACTGATGAAACAGGCCATAGAAAGGGTCTCCTTGGAATCTTCAGGTTTCCTGAGCAATATATTTCTTACTCACAAGAAAAACAACAAACATCGTCCAGTCATAAATTTGAAGCTGTTCAACGATTTCGTAGTGTATCATCATTTCAAGATGGAGACTATCCTTCATCTCAGAGACCTTCTCCTTCAGGGCGATTGGCTGGTCCGTCTCGACCTTCAGGACACCTATCTCTCAGTCCCCATGCATCCAGATTTCAGGAAGTTCCTTCAGTTCCAGTGGGAAGATTCTTTCTTCCAATTCAAGGCGCTGCCTTTCGGTTTGTCTTCAGCCCCTTGGGGCTTTACCAAGATTCTCGAACCGGTTGTTGCCTTCCTCAGGGCTCAGGGTGTCAGGCTTATAGTCTATCTCAACGACTTCCTCATAATGGCCCAGGACAGGTCCCGTCTCTTGGTTCATCTAGATCTTTGTCGGAATCTTTTGATAAGTCTGGGTTTCCTCATCAACCCTCACAAGTCAGTCCTTAACCCTTCCCAACAATTGGAGTTTCTCGGCTTTGTAGTAAATACAGTCGATTCCATTCTTCAACTCCCTCAAATGAAAGTGGACTTGATAAAGAAAGAGATTCGTCACGCCTTATCCATTTCCCTTACCTCCCTCAGGTCCTTGGCTCGATTAGTGGGTCTTCTCTCCTCCTCCATTCAGGCCATCTTTCCAGGGCCTTTACATTACAGGGCCCTTCAAAGACTAAAAATCCGTCATCTCCGTCAAGGTCTTGCTTACTCAGATAAAGTCGTTCTGGACTCGGAAACCAGAAAGGAACTACTTTGGTGGCTCAGTAACTTAGATGCCTGGAACTGGAGAACGATTTTCTCTGCCGCCCCAGATCTTGTCTTAGAGTCAGGTGCAAGTCTGATAGGTTGGTGCGCAATATGTGGTCAACTCTCGACTGGGGGTTCATGGTCCGTTCAGGAGTCAACACTGCACATCAATTGTTTAGAGATGCTTGCAGGTTCCTTTGCCATCCAGTCTTTTACAAAAGGGAGGGTAAGGTGCACAGTGCTACTCCTGATGGACAACCTGTCAGCGGTCAGGTACATAAATTATTTGGGAGGTACCAAATCCAGACCTCTGGCTTTACTGGCCAAAAGCCTGTGGCAATTCTGCCTGCAGAAAAACATTTCGGTCAGGGCAGAATATCTACCAGGCCAGCTCAATGTCGTGGCCGATTGGTTTTCAGACATATTTACGACTCAAGCGACTGGCGTCTGCATCCTTCCGTTTTCAGTCATCTTTCTTCCATCTTTGGCATAATGTTGATAGACCTCTTCGCTTCCCGTCTCAACACTCAACTCCCTTCCTTTTTCAGCTGGAGACCAGACCCTTTGGCAATGACCTTGAATGCCTTCCTTCCGTCATGGCCCCCTTTCCTCCTCTACGCCTTTCCTCCCTTTCTCCTTATTGCTCGGGTCCTAGCATAGGTTCGCAGACAATGGTCATCCCTCGTCTTGATCACTCCCTTTTTGCAGTCCCAACCTTGGTATTCAATCCTACTGGAGCTGACCTCGGATTTTCCAGTGTTGATTCCTCCCTTTCCCGATTTACTCCTGAACCCCTAGGGTCTTCCTCATTCCCTGGTCATAGACAACGCCCTTCATCTAGTAGCCTGGGGGGTTTTGGTGCTTCCTGGAGAGCCCCAGGGATTATGAAAGAAGCTATCCATTTTATCCAACAATCCTGGGCTCCAGGCACAATAAAGGTCTATAAGTTGGCCTGGATGGCCTGGTGTAGCTGGTGTTTGGACAGGGATTCAAATCCCGTTTCATCGGATGTAACCTTGGCAGTCAATTTCCTTGCCTCTTTAGCGTCCCAAGGTAAAGCTTATCGGACTGTTAATGCATATAGATCTGCAATCTCTTCAGAATATATCAGAGTGGACGGAAGACCTATTGGTGAACATCCTTTAGTCTGCCGGTTATTGAAGGGAGTACGTTTTGTTAAACCTCCGATTCCTAAACACAGTGTTATGTGGGATGTTGATACTGTTCTTCGTCTTTTTATTACATGGCCAGATAATGCTCAATTATCACTCAAACATTTGTCTGCTAAATTGACAATGCTTTTGTGTTTAGTATCTATTAAGCATGTTTCTGATGTAAAAGCTTTAGATGTTTCCTCTATGGGTGTTTATTTCCAGGTCAGTAGACGCACCAAAACTCCTTTATCATCTGTGTTTTACCCCTTTTTCCCCTCGCAACCCAAGTTGTGTGTTGGTAATTGTTTAAAGCCTTAAACTGCAGATCTTAGAAACGTTTCCTCTTCCAAGTTACTCATTTCCTTTCAAAGGCCACATAAGCCTGTTTCTGCTCCCAATCTGGCCCGTTGGATTAAATGGCTCATGTCCCTCGCGGGTTTTTCTACCCTTTCCTTTGGTACCCATTCAGTGAGAGGGGCTGGGGCCTCTTGCGCCTTTTGGTCGGGGGCTGGGTTACACGATATTCTCAGATCTGCAGATTGGTCAAACGTCAACACTTTTAGAACATTTTATTGTAAACCTCTTGACCATCCATTGGACAATGTTATTTCATTGCTTTGAACTAGCATAATATGACTCTCCGGTCTTGTAATAAAATTGAGATTTTCCTAGCCTTGGTGTCTGAAAGGCTAGATTTTATTAAAGACACAAAGATGAGTATTATCCCGCCGCATTTCCTTTAACCCTCCCTGTTTCCTTCACAGTTTCGCTGCCTACAACCAGCTCTGCTGCATCTGGCTGATTTGCATTTGGATTTGCTGTGCTCCATTTAGTATCATCGTCCTTCCTGGTTACCTGTTCGGTCTACTTCCTTCTTCATGGACTCCTTTTTGGATTTTCTGTTTGCCCTTTTGACTTTCTATTTGGTTTTGATTTCGCTCTCAGATGATTCTGACTGACTCTTGCAAGAAAAGAGTGCTTGTTGCTCTCAGTCAAGATAATTGTACTCATACTCAATATATGATTGGTTACCATCTTTATGACGATATTTTGGAGTTTCTTTCCCAGGGTTTCTGGGATTTGAAGTTTCTTGGCTGCTGTGTTTAATAAAGTAAGAAAAGAACGCATAATACTCGCCTCCGTGTCTTTAATAAAATCTAGCCTTTCAGACACCAAGGCTAGGAAAATCTCAATTTTAAGTGTACATTCATTTTTATACATGCTTAAAGTTTGGTTTGTGTGGACAGTTTTGGGGCGGTAAGTGTTTTTGGGGTTCAGGGATGGGTACTTTTGAGAGGTGGTAAGATAATGTTAATGTTTAGTAATGGATAGTTATTTGGGGTGGTTCTTGGATTGGTAGTTTTAGTGGTGGTAAGGGGCTTTTAGGGTTCAAGGATGGTAGTGTTTAGGGGTAGAAAGGGTTTTTAGGGTTCAGGGAGGTGTCGTTTTTAGGAATGGAAAGAAGGTTTCGGGTTCGGATATGGGGTAATTCTTGGGGTGTTAATGAGCTGTTAAGGTTCATTAATGGGTTGTGTATAGGTCTGGCCTACTAAACAGCACATGCACTGTCTGTTACAAGTCATATTGTTGGCGTAGCAAGGACATACAGGGGGTTGGAGCCTTCCTGTAGCTTAGCATTGATGAGCTTTCTTGTCACCCTCATTTGCCCTGTTTCGTATTCATGTTCCAGATTGTCAATTTTGTACATGTGCCACTAATGGAGCATTGCCTCTTGTCCATGACTTTTGATTGGCTAGCTTCTGTGCTTCCACTGCTTGCTTTTCAAGCACTACTTTTCTCTTTTTGGTCAAGCTTTCTAACAGAGTGCTTGTTTTTTCCATTGTCTCCCTCTGCCCTTCATGCTGTCTTCTGTCCGTGTGCTTCTTCCACCCCTCCATTTTGGGCTCACCCTCATTTGCTTCGCCTATTGCTTTCTCCCATGTGTGCTCCTCACTTACCTGCTCCATGATGCTCTCCTGCCAGTTGCTTTGACTTTCCATTTTTGCTCTCCATGTTGCTTCCCCTCATCCAGACCCTCCTCTCTTGCCGGTTCTTCTCATCCCCACATCATAGTTCCCCCATTCCATTCCTGCTTGCGTTCTTCTTCGTGCCCACTACACTTTGCTCTCTCGCTTGTTGCTTCTCCCTATGCCCCCACCATGTGTCATGTGTTGCTTCCGTCCCATTTAGTTGCTTTCATTTTAGTTACTGAGCCAACTCAGTTTGGTACCTTAAGGGAAAACCACACCACATCTTTTTATAGGCATGCACATGCATGGTGACTGTACCTACAAAATTACTTCAACAGCCACCTAGTCCCATGCAATTATGTATGAGTAAATCCCCAAGAATTACCCGCAAGGGACCAATTTTTCCCGCCATAAAACTACACAGCTTTTGCTATTCCATGTGTTTTTCCTAGATATATTTACTGCCTGCTCTGAGCACATGGTAAGTATATGCACAGGCCTGTGCAGGTTAGGGTGGAGACAGAACCTTTGGTATTTAAAAAATTCTTGCCCAGTAGGTATAACCTGATTAATCAATTATTTAATTAAAAAAAATAAAGGCATCCATGAACACGGATTCCTGCATTCAACTGGGGCAAGAGCATTAGCAGAGGTGGCGTATCCTGCTCATTACTTACTTTACAATTCAGTCCCTTCGAATGGTGTCACATGCCTTGGAATCATGTTCACCATTCTAGCCTTCCATTTGTTTTCCTCTGACTTCAAACTGTCATGAAACTTGCCATGAAAGCTTCGGCTCCCTCCAAACATTTTTTATCTCCGTTGACTTCAGTGGAACCATCACAGACAAACAACTGACTTCATTCTACTTAGAGACTCCACATGGCCAAGACCGCTGAAATGATGTGATTTTGCTACGGTTTTTGCTTATCTATTGATTTGCCGCATTTGCACATAATCATCTGCTGCATAATTTGCACACTTTATGAAAAAAACATTGTTTCAAGCTCAAACTGATCAAAAGTTACTAAAACTGACAACATGTGTTGCTGTGCAGTGGAAACACTTTGCAAAGGTTGACTATTCTCTTTTCAGTTGCATATTCAGTAGCGGCTGCTGCCCATTGAAAGTGGTGGGGCAGAGCGAGAGGGGGTCAGTGTGGATGGTCAGCGCAGCAGTTTGAGAGGTAAATAACAATTAAAAAGAAGACTTACCTGCCACTGATGGCCGCCTCGGTGCTCCTCTGCTCTCAGACGTCCATGGGCCAGCACAGGCTCCCAGACTCCCCACCCAATCCAGACACAGATCTTATGCTATTACCCAGCATTAGAGCAGTGCCAGTATTGGTCTGAGTGGCCTGGTTAGGTGTTCACTTATGGGCGGAGAGCCTATACCTAATCTCCACCGGGTGGGCAACACAGCTCGGGTTGGAGAACTATAAGTGTGCATTTCGGTTTGACCAGCCTAAGACTGCTGGCCAAACCAATATGCAAACTTACAGTGCCCACCACTCCTCCTCCCAGTCCCTGACACTGCCGATCGAGGCCTCCTACCAGTCCCCGCCGCTGTCAATCGAGGATTGCCTGGACCCGCCCAGCCCTATATCCGGATCGGCTAACCCAGTGAAAAATAAAATAAAATGATTATAAAACTGATTTATTATCATTGTATTTTTCATCTGCTGGCGCAGTGGGGTGAAGCTCCTCCGCCATTATGGAGGAGCCAACGCTGTGCTTATTGCTGTATTTCTGTGTGAAATTAATACTACTAATAAAGAGTCTAGACAGTGTTAAAGTGTAAAAATCACAAAATTATGAACTGATACTATCAGAAAATGAGTCGCATTATGCCGCATAATTTACATTTTCTTGACTCGTAGTTTAGTAAACCCTGGCACATTATTTGATGCTCCCATGCTGCATAATTCCATGGCGCTGCATACAGTGTGGGAGCCCCGCATTCAAAGTACACCAGCGATAATGTCCACACTCGCATTAAACCCATGTCGAAAATTAAACAAAATAGCACCTCTAGGGGCATATTTTTATGTACAGATGAGGCTGGGCATCAGGTCGTCAGTAACACAATCCCTGCTCGGGTGAATAAAGGCTCCACTGTACGCGACAGGTGAGTCTCGGCACCAGCAGAAGAAGTGAAAACAACACATTCCTGCTGAGGAATCATCTCGCTCTCCCACCATAAGTGACAGTAAAGATAAACAGCGGAAAGGCAGCTGTGTGGCCAGCAAGTCCCTGCATGCCAGGCAGCGGTGTTCAGCGCTGGCTCGTGGCCCCTCCTCCTACAAACACAAACAAGTGTTTCGTTCTTTGATCCAGAAGGTCCGTTAAATTATTTTTCACTCCATGTGTTATTTTAAGTGCGTCGAAGATACAGGCATGTGACAGCAAGGGATGTGTGAAAACTGAACTGGAGGCGGTGAGGGGGTGGGGGTTTGTGCCATGGTCGTCCTGGCTTGAAGATGGATGCAGGCTAGGCGAGTAACTGCCCTTGATGTGACCCCCTCAGGGGGGTGTGCATGCCCAAGGCTAGGATAGATTGTTGAATCAAACGATTAGATTTTCAAACCACTTGGTTAGTACTGAGAGCGGTAGTGTGAGTAGTAATAGTTAAAGCTGAAGTAGCCCTAATAGCAGCAGTGGCAGTAGTTATAGTAGTGGTGATGTTCGTACTTGCAGTAGTATTGCCGTGTACAGCATTCGAATCCTTTTCGAGGTCCGAAGCATGGTAGTATGAGTGGCAGGAGTTGCAGTGGTGGGGACAGTGGGAACAGTAGTTGCAGTTATATTAACACTACTTGTAATTGCCAGTAGTAATGACAGCAGCACTAACAGAATCCATGATAGTACTAGATACAGTACATAAGCCAATCGTTACACGTGCAGTTTCGTTACACAACGTTTGATGAGGACAAGTTAGAGGGCAATGTTTGAAAATCAAGTAGCTGCCTTGCCTTTGAGTCCGTTCATCGTCCATCGTTCGTATAAAGTTTCCAGTCTGCCTTCTAAGTTCTCATATGTGGGAGATGGTGAGCTGAGTGGGGAAGTGCCATGAATTCTGCGAGGGCGGGGGGTAAGTACTTCAATTTAGCACCTGAGGATGCGGGCAACCAGAGAGGCTGGAATGCACCATATGTATGAAATACAGTGCATTTCTGTCCTTTCCCCGTGCGCTGGCACACAAATGACTGCCTAGCACCTACACAGGCACGCTTACACCATTGTGCCCCTTCCTGCACAAAAATAATCCCGAGGGGGCTTTCCTCTATGTGTGCTGCACAATGCAGCACACATGGAAAGAGGAAAAAACAGGAGAAATGAAAATATTCTCCTTATTACGGCTTCTCTGTGGAGGCCTAAAGTTTTGGTGCTGGCCCAGGTTTATGTGATTAAGTAAATCTGGGGCAGCATTAAAATCCATGGGTGTTGCATGGGAAAACCCATCGCAATGGCCATGAGCACCCCCCTTGCGCAGAGTGAGGTAACGCAGAGACTTGTGCTGCTTTGTCTTGCTCCATATCTATGAGACCATGCAATGACATGCAAAGTGGCTTTGCATGGCCGCATAGATATGGTTGAGAGGCTTGTGCTTCTAAAGTATCAAAAAAGTGATGCTCTGGCAGTGCAAACCTCTCATAAATATGCCCTTAGTATTCCTCTTTTTTTAGGCCAAAATGCTCTTCGCCACTGAGCCTCTGCCAGTTCTGTCCAGGCTTTCCTGCCAAAGATGTTCCTGGGAACAGTTGATCTTGGTAGGAGTCCAGTGAGACGTGTCTCACATCCACATCTGTTTGTTTGAGGCCTTTCTAGAGTATTAATCTTGTCATTTATTACTAGATAGTTAATTACTGCACTTGCATGGTAAACGCATGGTTTAGTAGCAGGGCTAGGCAAGTGGCCTTTTTTACTTCCAACACGGCCGCTGCCATTCAGGCCATGTTGAACTTCGCTGGATAGTTATGTAGTTCTTCCAGTTAAACCCTTGATTTCTCCAAGGCATCAACAAGGAAAATGTGCGAGGGTCTGTCCACCCCTATCAGGATCATCTCCAGGAGCACTAAAGCGTGCGGTAAGGACAGATGGCCAACATCCGCTTACTACGGTATTACATCTGTGTTGCTAGCCCAATGCCCAGTCTTCCCAGGCAACGTCGCAGGTCCCGGTCTATCCAAGGGAGAGTTGAGTCCAAGACTGCTCCAGTGCACTGCGGGCATCGTGGTAGGACGAGATGAGGAACTGACAGGCCTGCAAGGTTTGCATGAAGTCGGTGTAGAGGGAGTCAGCGGATTGTTCAGCCCCTACTGTTCTCATAGCTAAGCAGTATATTACTTGACCAGTCATCCCCAGAGGTGAACCACTGCTCACTACATGGTAAGACAAGCATCCTGTGCACATCAAGGGAGTCAGGTTATCAATTCTGCACGGAAAAGGTTGTATGGTGAAGCAGAGCCAGCTCCTACACAAACTCGCTGAGTGGTAATTAGAGCAAGTCCCCAAAAATGAGTGAGTGGGCCGCACTGGCAAACCCCAGTTCAAATTAAGCACTGGATAGAAAGCAGTGTTAACAGACAAGGAGGTTGGTGAAGTTAGAGCGTGGTGTAGGGCATTATGATTCAATAATTATACTGTGGCCCATGCTAATTTCTTTCAATAAACACACACACAAGAAATGTTATGTTGGCACTTTTGAATATACAGTACAATATGGTTTCTCTACTGGAGTAGCTCCTGTCTTTTCACATGTTTTATTTGGTTTGCTAATAACTTTGGCATCGTTTGACCAATCTTCACAAATCTTTCTAAAATGGGTGATCTGTCAAGCAGGGCAGAGGAAAAAAGGGGGGTCCCAAAAGCAAAGTTTCCCATGTATTTTCCATAGACTTTTGGAAGTAGCGCTACTTCAAAAACTGCTGAACGGAATTACACAAAATTTGGCAGAAAGCTAGATCTTGGTCCACAAATTTTGCTCTTTGTGATTTGGTGTAAATCCATTCAGTAGTTTATGGGAAGTTAAGGTTCAAATATATTTGTATATCTGGACTGTTTGGTTTGAGGGACAATTGTGAGAGTCCATAAAATCCAATTTTAGAAAATAGAGCCTCCCGATTGATGCAGGGAGCTTTTGTTTTCCCTTGGGCCAATTCTCTCCTGCAGGAGTCTGACTCCCGCTGGAGCAGCACTCTGACTGGCTGCCAGCAACACGAGACAAGCATTGGAAAAGGCAATAGGTCTCCCAATGCAAGAGCTATTGGCTCTGTTTTGCCATGTTGCACACCAGTGAGGCTCCTGTTCAGCATGGTGAAAGGTTAGTGGCATGGAGTGTCAGAGTGGAGTGAGGAAGTAGGGTGTCATAGAGTGGATTTGTCTGAATGTTGTAGAGTGGAGTAGGAGGATTAGAGTGTCATAAAGTTGAGTAGAGGGGAGTAGGATTCAGTGGCAGAGAGTGTCATAGACTGGAGTGGAGTGGGGTGGAACAGGGTGGAGTGGGTTGGAGTGGATTGAGATAGTGGGGTGGATTGGAGTAGAATGGGGTAGATTGGATTGGGGTGGCTTGAGTGGAGTGGATAGGTGTGGGGTGGATTGGATTGGATTGGAATGGTCTGGATTGAAATGGGCTGAGGTGGATGGGGTTGGGGTGGGTTCAAGTGGCGTGGATTAGATTGGGTTGGGTGGGTGGTTTGGATTGGATTGGAGTGAAAGGGTTGGGGTGGATTGGACGGGGTGGGGTGGATTGTTTTGGATTGGAGTGGGGCAGATTGGAGTGGAGTAGATTGTTTTGAATTGGAGTGGGCAGATTGTTTTGGGTTGCAATGGGACAGATTGGAGTGGGACAGATTGCTTTGGATTGGAGTGGGCAGATTGTTTTGGATTGGGGCAGACTGTGTAAGGGTGGATTTGGAGTGGGGTGGATTTGGTTGGTGTGGGGTTGATCGGATGGGAGTGGGGTGGATTGGAGTGGGGTAAATTGGGATTGAGTGGGGTGGATTGGATTGGGGTGACGTTGATTGGATTGGAGTGGGACAGGTCCTTTTGGATTGGGGTGGGTCAGATTGGAGTGGGGTGAATTTGAGTGGGGCAGAATATTTTGGATTTAGGTGGGGAAGTTGGGAGTGGGGCAGATCGGAGTGGGGTCAGTTGTTTTAGATTGCAGTGGGGCAAATTGTTTTGGATTGGGGCAGATTGGAGTGGGGTAGAGTGTTTTGGATTGAAGTGGGCATTTTGTTTTGGATTGGAATCGGGCAGATTTTATTAGAGTGGATTGGAGTGGGGTTGATTAGGTTGGTGTGGCGTTGATTGGATTGGAGTGAGGTGGATTGGATATTTTAGATTAGAGTGAGGAAGATTGGAGTGGGGCGGACTGTTTTTGATTGGAGTGGGGCAGACTGAAGTGTGGAACATTGGAATGGGGCAGATTGTTTTGGATTTGGAGTAGGGAAAATTTGAGTGGGACAGATTGTTTTGGATTGAAGTGGGGCAGATTGCTTTGGATTTCACTGGGTCTGATTGTTTTGGAATGAAGTGGGCAGATTGTTTTGTATTGGAGTGGGGATGATTGGACTGGGGCAGATTGTTTTGATAGGAGTGGGGCAGATTGCTTAGGAGTGGTGAAGATTGTTTTTGATTAGTGGGGGCGAATTGAAATGAGGCAGATTAGATTGGGGTGGGTTGGAGGATTGAAGTGGGATGGGTTACAGTGGACCGGATTGGTGTCAGGTAAAGTGGGTTGGTTTTGGGTGGATATTACTGGGGCAGATTTGAGTGGGGTGGATTGGGGTGTAATGGATGATTATGTGTTAAAGCATTATCTCAGAGATTACAAATAATAATGAAACATTGTCACTTTGCAACATTTCAAATAAATTAATTGTCAGCTTTTGAGAGCAGTGGCCATGAGCAAAAACATAAGGAAACATGAATAGAAAGTGAGAAAAGATGACTTATCAAAATAAAATAATAATAAACAGAGGGATAGGGAGGGATAATGGTCCAGTGTACAGCCTCCCTGAAGATATGCAAATAAAGAAAAGTACACTGTTCCAGATAGAGAGAAAAACAGTAGCGAAAGGAGGGTCCTATTTTCAGGAGCACAAACCTCACACACCCAAATGGGTGTCATGCTTCATCATTGGAATTGCTCCTCGTCAGACTGGCGCTGCAATGTCTGACGGGCACCACCCCGAATGGGGGGCTCTTTGCCGGAGTTCTTATCTGGGATGATGCCAAGATCCTAAGTGTGTGTGTAAAGTTAGGAGATCAGAAGAAAGAAATATAAAATTGACTCACTGAACCTAGAGAAGACGCCTATTTAATAGTCAAAGTATAGGACAGAGGCCAAGGTTAAAAACCATGAGAGTGAAATAGAGTTAATGATCAATCACTCTAGGACAAAGGGGTGGGGAATTTCCACGTCATCCCTTGTGAAGGTCAACATGTTTCGCGTCTCCCAGAGGCCCAAACGGGTCCAGTGACGCTTCTTCAGGACCAAAAATAGACTAGATGTATCTCCTATTAATGAAAACTATGAAAAAACTAATACCTGAAATTGTCAGGGCAATATTTCAGTCACTCACACTTGTATGGGAATGCTAATCCTAACTGTCGCCCGTCCCCATTAGGGATCGTGCTACATGGGACTGAGACGGACCAATGGTCAGGTGTATACCTCCTTGTTAAGGGTTCCTCCTGCCGGCGGGTGACCTACCCGGGTCTGCATCACCCGCCGGCAGGAGGAACCCTTAACAAGGAGGTATACTTGGTGGCCAAGTCCTACATCAACAGGCAGGGAGGGACCAGGTCCAGTTCGCTGAATCTAGTTGCTCAGGTGATTTTTTTGTGGGAACAGCATTTGGTTCTGTCTCTTCGGGCCACATACATTCAGGGGTCGGACAATGTTCTAGCAGATCAGTTGAGCAGGGTCATTCCTTCCTCCCAGGAGTTCTCCCTTCGGGTGTCTCTATTCCATCGTCTGGTTTGGAAAGGGGGTCATCCTGTTGTGGACTTGTTTGCCTCTCTGGAAAACGTGAAGGTGGGGATGTTCTGCTCCCAGTATCGGTGTCCTCAGACCTGGGCAGAAGACGGTCTGACTTGCCCTTGGCCGCAGGGTCTTCTTTATGCGTTCCCTCCTTTTCAGTTGATCCGATCCTTTCTTGTCAGGGTGCAGCAGGTGGGAGCTCAGGTGATTTTTATCACTCCCCAGTGTCCGCATGCAAATTGGTTTCCTCTGCTTCAGCGGTTGACCTTAAGGAGGGAGTGGGTTCTTCCTCTCCATCCCTCTCCGCTGGTGTGTCCTTGTCTGTCCTGAGCAGCCTTGCAAGACTACACTTGACAGCTTGAAGGTTTAATGGCCGGGTTTGACGGGGGTGGGGCTTCCTGGTCCTTTGGCTGTGACTTTGCAGGCTGCTAGGCGTAACTCCACGTTGCATTCCTATGGACGTCAGTGGGAGGTTTTTTCCTTATGGTGTTTGCGACAGCATATTGACCCTACGGTTGCTTCTCTGTTTGTGATCATGCAGTTTTTGCAGGATGGGGCACATATGTGGTGCATGTGGGGTTGTCGGTGGCTATGCTACGTGTTCAATGGGCGGCGATCCAAGCTTTTCAGAGTTCTCGGCGTAATCTGGAGGATGAAGGTCATTTGATGCCCACATTTTTTCAGGGCCTGGTGAATTTATTTCCAAGACCGGTGTGTTCTTTCCCTGGTTGGAATCTGCAGTTGGTGTTGGATGTGTTGATGGACCCTCCTTTCGAACCTTTGGGGGACATTGATTTAAAACATCTGATGCTGAAAACTTGTTTTTTGGTGGCTATTATGTCTGCCAGGCGCTTGGGGGAGTTGAGTGCTTTATCCTGCTCTTTTCCTTTTTGCAAAGCTTTTCCTGATCGGGTTGTGCTGGTGCCTGTTCCCGCTTTTATGCCTAAGGTTAATTCAGCTTTTCATGGTCGACAAGAGCTGATTCTTTCTGCTTTTTATCCTGACCCTTCCTTGAACGAGGAGATCAGATTACATGCTTTGGATGTGAGACGGGCCTTGTTGTGTTATTTACAGGCGGTTATAGCATTCCGTAAGGGGGATTCTCTGTTTGTGAATTTTGGTCCTGCTAGGAAAAGGGAAAAGCCTTCTACTGCTTCCCTGTGTCACTGGCTCCGGTCAATGGTTCTGTTGGCCTATGATTTGAAAGGAGTGGTGCCTCCTGCTAGGATTCAGGGATGTTCTACTCGAGGTATGTAAGAAAGTACCATTTTGCCTGGCATGTTACCCCCATTTATTACTTGTGTGCCAGTTTGTTTTTGCCTGTCTCACTGGGATCCTGCTAGCCAGGACCCCAGTGCTCATAACTGTGGCCTGAATGTGTTCCCTGTGTGGTGCCTAACTGTGTCACTGAGGCTCTGCAGAACCTCAGTGCTTATGCTCTCTCTGCCTTTAAAATTGTCACTGCAGGCTAGTGACCATTTTTTACCAATTCTTATTGGCACACTGGAACACCCTTATAATTCCCTAGTATATGGTACCTAGGTACCCAGGGTATTGGGGTTCCAGGAGATCCCTATGGGCTGCAGCATTTCTTTTGCCACCCATAGGGAGCTTAGACAATTCTTACACAGGACTGCCACTGCAGCCTGAGTGAAATAACGTCCACATTATTTCACAGCCATTTTACACTGCACTTAAGTAACTTAAAAGTCACCTATATGTCTAACCGTCTCTTCGTAAAGGTTAGGTGCAAAGTTACTAAGTGTGAGGGTATCCTGGAACTAGCCAAGGTGCCCCCACATAGTTCAGGGCAATTTCCCCAGACTTTGTGAGTGCGGGGACACCATTACACGTGCACTACATATACGTCAATACCTATATGTAGCTTCACCATGGTAACTCCGAATATGGCCATATAACATGTCTAAGATCATGGAATTGTCCCCCCATGCCAAATCTGGTATTGGGGTGCCAATACCATGCTTCCCCGGGGCTCCAGCATGGACCCCGGGTACTGCCAAACTAGCTCTCTGGGGTTTTCACTGCAGCTACTGCTGCTGCCAACCCACAGACAGGCTTCTGCCCTCCTGGGGTCTGGGCAGCCCAGTCGCAGGAAGGCAGAACAAAGAATTTCCTCTGAGAGATGGTGTTACACCCTCTCCCTTTGGAAATAGGTGTTAAGGGCTGGGGAGGAGTAGCCTCCCCCAGCCGCTGGTAATGCTTTGAATTGCACAAGCCAGTCTACACCGATTCAGGGATCCCCCAGCCCCTGCTCTGGCACGAGACAAAGGAAAGAGAAGTGACCACTCCTCTGTCCATCACCACCCCAGGGGTGGTGCACAGAGCTCCTCCAGTGTGTCCCAGACCTCTGCCATCTTGAATGCAGAGGTGTGAGGGCAAAATGGAGGCCCCGGAGTGGCCAGTGCCAGCAGGTGACATCAGAGACCCCTCCTGAGAGGTGTTTACCTGACTAGGTGGCCAATCCTCCTCTGAGGGCTATTTAGGGTCTCTCCTGTGGGCTTCTGTTCAGATAACGAATGCAAGAGCTCACCAGAGTTCCTCTGCATCTCCCTCTTCGACTTCTGCCAAGGATCAACCGCTGACTGCTCCAGGACGCCTGCAAAACTGCAACAAAGTAGCAAGAAGACTACCAACGACATTGTAGCGCCTAATCCTGCCGGCTTTCTCGACTGTTTCCTGGTGGTGCATGCTCTGGGGGCTGTCTGCCTTCACCCTGCACTGGAAGCCAAGAAGAAATCTTCTGTGGATCAACGGTATCTTCCCCTTGCTAACGCAGGCTCCAAACTTCTGCTTTACCAGTCCTCTGGGTCTCCTGTCATTGTGACGAGCATGGTCCCTGGAACACAGGAGCTGGATGCAAGTGACCCCAACAGTCCAGTGGTCCATCTGTCCAAATTTGGTGGAGGTCAGTCCTTGCCTCCCCACGCCAGACAGTAATCCTGTGTACTGCGTGAACTGCAGCTGCTAGGGCTTCTGTGCACTTTTGCACAAAATCCTTCATGCACAGCACAGCCCAGGCCCCCAGCACTGTGTCCTGCATTGCTCAACTCGCTGAGTTGACCACCGGCTTCGTAGGACCCTCCTTTGTAGTCTTGAGATGACTGCTGTGCTCAGTTTTCTTGAACCCATGTTCAAGTACTTCTACGGGAGCTGCCTGCTTCTGCATGGGCTCTCTGTGTTGCTGAGTGCCCTCTCTGTCTCCTCATCCAAGGGGCGACCTCCTGGTCCTTCCTGGGCCCAGGCAGCACCCATTTCTTAATCTGAAACCTTTGCAGCTAGCAAGGCTTGTTTGCGGTCTTTCTGCGTGAAAGCAATTTTGCATCCTCCAGCACGCTGTGGGACATCTTCTGTGCAAAGGAGAAGTTCCTGGCATCTTCCGTTGTTGCAGAATCTTCAGCTTTATCCACCCGGAGGCAACCATTTTGCACCTTCATCTGGGGCTTAGTGGGCTCCTGCCCCCCCTGGACACTTTTGTGCCTCTTGGACTTGGTCCTCTTCCTTTACAGGTCCTCAGGTCCAGGAATCTGTCTTCAGTGCTTTGCAGTCAGTTGTGGCCTTTGCAGAATCTCCTATCACGACTTTAGTGTGTTTCTGGAGAAGTAGGGTAACTTTACTCCTACTTTTCAGGGTCTTAGGGTGGGGTATCTTGGACACCCTTAGTGTTTTCTAACACTCCCAGTGACCCTCTACACACTACACTAGGCCTGGGGTCCCTAAGTGGTTTCTTAGTATATGGTTTGTGTTTCCCCTAGGCCTATTGCATCCTATTGTATCCTACAGTGTTTGCACTACTTTTTCCAACTGTTTACTTACCTGATTTTGGTTTGTGTGTATATTTTGTGTATTTTACTTACCTCCTAAGGGAGTATATCCTCTGAGATATTTTTGGCACATTGTCACTAAAATAAAGTACCTTTATTTTTAGTAACTCTGAGTATTGTGATTCTAATGATATAGAGCCTCATTATGACCCTGTCGGCCAGCGGTAAGCTGGCAGTAACACAGCCAACAGGCTGGCGGTGTACCGCAAGCTATTATGACCGTGGTGCAATAGCCACAGCCATACTGCCGGCCCCTCCAATATACCACCAGGCTTCCGCCTGGCGGTCATAATCCCCAGGGCATTATGAGTCCCCAACCGCCAGCCTGGCCATGGCGGTAAACACCGCCATGGAAAGGCTGGCGGTAAGGGGGGCTTGGGGTGCCCCTGGGGGCCCCTCCACTGCCCATGCACTTGGCATGGGCAGTGGAGGGGCCCCCAGGCATAGCCCTGTTGCGCATTTCAGTGCCCAAGGTTTGGGCAGTGAAATGCACAACGGGTGATACTGCACCCGCTGCACATCAGCATTGCCGCCGGCTGTATTACGAGCCAGCTGCAATGTTGATGTGACTTTTCAGCTTGGCCAGCGGAAATGTCGTAATAGGGAGCCAGAAAGGCTCCCTCAGCCTTGGCAGTCTTTTGAAAAAAACGCTGAGGTTGTAATGATGGCCATAATGCTATATGATATAAGTGGTATAGTAGGAGCTTTGCATGTCTCCTAGTTCAGCCTAAGCTGCTCTGCTATAGCTACCTCTATCAGCCTAAGCTGCTAGAACACTACTAATCTACTAATAAGGGATAACTGGACCTGGCACAAGGTGTAAGTACCATCAGGTACCCACTATAAGCCAGGCCAGCCTCCTACAGGGTACGGCTGCTACTGTGGCTGAGTTGCAGGGCGCTTCAGTGGTGCAGATTTGTAGAGCCGCTACTTGGACGTCTCCGTCCATTTTTGTGAAACACTACCATATTGCTGAATTGGGGTGTTTGGAGGTGGTTTTGGGGCACAAGGTTTTGTCCTCTATGAAGCAATAGGGGGTTTTCTCCGTATATGACCTTGTTGTGAGTAAATGTTTTTTTCTGCATTGCAACTCAGTTGTCTGTCTCCTGTTTTTCTTGCTATATCTCATTGGTTAAAGAAGGCGAGGGAGGGACAGGAGGTAATGCGTCCATTACTTACCGTTAATGGCATTACTCCTAGTCCTACTCCCTCGCCTTCCTTACAGTTCCCTCCCTCCCGGTACAGGCAACTGAGTTTTCATTTGCTTGTTGCACAGGAATAGGTGGGGGCGGGGAGCTCTTTTAAACATAGAGGGGAGAGGTCTAGCTGAGGCAAAGGAGCCTCATTGGTTAAGGAAGGCGAGGGAGTAGGACTAGGAGTAATGCCATTAACGGTAAATAATGGACGAGTAACCTAAAGACAGGTGTAACACCTGAGTACGGAAATTCCCTGAAGTGTTTTCAGAGTCTTTAGGAAAACTCAAATTTTTTCAACATAAGATCATATTGAAAGCGGTTGTGATACCTATTTTATGTAAAACACTTACAGGACCATTGTACCTTAGAAAGTAATTGCACAAGGAGTTAAAGAAATTATGCCATCTAGATATTACAAACTCTGTAGAAAGTTCTTATTATCTTTCTCTTGTGGTTTTGGCATGCAGGAGTGAATGTCACTTTGGCTACATGTTGACTTGCATGATCTCAACTGAAACTTTTGGGTTGACTGAGAGCCATTGTCCAAAATCATGGAGATGTTAAGTACCCTCAAAGGGGCATTCACTTTTATCACTCTTGTGATGTCTGTTGCATATCACTAGGTACAACTAAATGAAGACTCCAAGAATCTCCCTTCTTTTGTAACACTGGACGGTGCTCATCACTACAAACAGATACTGTTTGGATTGGCACCAGCATCCAAAAGGGCATATTTACAAGCCCCTTGCACCTCTTACCACTGCTGTAGCGTCATTTTTTTGACGCTACGGCAGTGCTAAACAGGCCCTCATCCTGCGTCGTATTTAAAAAGTAGTGAAATGGTGCGCCACATTATTCCTGTTTATGTTAAGTAACCTTAATTTTCATTTTTAGATAGCTTGATATGCTTGTGCTTCTGGGTGCGTTCTCCCTCACTTGGATAATAAGGTGTTTCATTGCTCTGTACATTTTCATCTTTGCTGTATTTGTTGTTGTTATTTAAATGGAAGGATATATATGGGCCCTTGTAGTGAGTACCTCTTCTGTGTTGATATGGAACGCAGAACGCGAGTTGGAAAGAGTTTCAAAACAGTCATTTCACAGAGATATTGTTAAAAATCTCTCACGAATAAACCTTAAACAAAATATTTCTCAAACATATGCAACTAGAAAGCACACACTTTACATGTGATAGTCCACCATCCACCAGCTTTTTTCTCACCCTTGTACAATTTTGATCAGTACATTTTCCAGTAACCTCCAGATCCTTCGAACCTTGTCTTAACCTTCACCCTGGCAATCTGGTAATCTGATAATTTACTTAATGTTTCAAATTTCTTCATCATTGAACAAGAAAGTGCCCTAATCTGCTCGTACCACCCTCAAAGGTTTGGGTGCATAAACAGTCCCTTGTTGACCATTTCCCTTTCCTCACTTACCCAGTCACCAATGGAAAAAGGATTCTCAAACTCCATAGCTTCTCTATTATTTTTACCACATGGTTCTCCTTTTCCAAGACTATGAGAATCTTTATTTAACTCTGCTTCACTTGAGTAGTACTCTAAGGTAACTATAACTAGCAGCCCTCCCACGCACAGTTTTCTCATCAATAATTCTATTACAAATGTTGCGATGATATTGTCAATGATGTCATAGAAGATGTCATTACTGATGTAACATGTGGGGCAAGTGGCAGTGCATGGCAATGGCATGAGTTATAGTTACCTTAGAGCATGAGTTATAGTGTCTGGAGATAAGTATGACTATAACTGTTGAATTTCTATGGTTTCGTGCTGGTAAAATCTGAACACAAATATAACGCATCCCTAAGCTTTGTTTTTTTATTGATCTGCAGTCAATGCCCTCCAGGCACCCAACCCCGGGCCATCGGGGGTAAGCTGTCCATCAAGCTGGAAAAATGCGGGAGGACCGATACATACCACTAACCTCTACAGGGCGGGACCAAAGGGGCAGAGCTTCAAGGTAATTTTCCACATTTGCAACTCATAATAATGAAAAGGTTCAAGGATGGACTCTGCGCCCACCAGGAGAGCACTGGAAAGATCCCACTCATCACAGTCACCACAGTCAATTACATGACTGCCACAGTCAATTACATGAAGTAAGTGCTTCTTTGTTTGGTGGAGATGTGCTCATATTCGTCTGCATCACGAACGCTCATGGGGCCTGGTAAGTTGTCAATCAAGCTTTGAAAAATGTGGGATGACCAATGAATACCACTAGCGTATATGGGGGGTGCGGCCAAACGGACGGATCTTCGAGGTCATTTTGCACATTTGTATACTTGTCATAGTTAAAAGGATGAAGGAGGGACTCTGCTCTCACCAGGAGAGCACTGGAAAGATCCAGCCAATCACGGTCACCACAGTCAATTACATGAAATAAGTACCTCTTTCTTTGGTGGACATGTGCTCATATTCCTCTGCATTACAAACTCTTGTGGGACCTTTTCATCAAGACGGAAAAACGCAGAAGAACTGATGCACACCACTAACCTATATAGGGTGGGGCCAAACAGACACAGAGAGGGTCATTCTGACCCTGGCGGCCAACAGGCTGGCGGTGTTCCAACGAGCATTCTGACCGCGGCGGTTCAGCCGCGGTCAGAAGCGGAAGGTCAGCGGTCTCCCGCTGACTTTCCGCTGCTCGTGTGAATCCTCCATGGCTGCGGAGCGCGCTCCGCAGCCATGAGGATTCTGACCCCCCCTACCGCCATCCTGTTCATGGCGGGAAAGCCGCCATGAACAGGATGGCAGTAGGGGGGGTCGCGGGGCCCCTGGGGGCCCCTGCCGTGCCCATGCCAATGGCATGGGCACGGCAGGGGCCCCCGTAAGAGGGCCCGCAAAGTATTTCAGTGTCTGCCTTGCAGACACTGAAATACGCGACGGGTGCCACTGCACCCGTCGCACCTTCCCACTCCGCCGGCTCGATTACGAGCCGGCATCCTCGTGGGAAGGTCGTTTTCCCCTGGGCTGGCGGGCGGTTTTTCAGCAACCGCCCGCCAGCCCAGGGGAAAACTTGTAATACCCGCCGCGGTCTTTTGACCGCGGCGCGGTATTTTGGAGGGCGGCATCCTGGCGGGCGGCCTCTGCCGCCCGCCAGGGTCATAATGAGGCCCAGAATGTTTGTGTGGATTCACAGATCCTCCACCATTTTGCACCAAAAAGTTTTCAAACATGCTTTTTGGACCAGCTTGGGTCCCTGGGGGACACCAGCACCAGGCCTAGGGGGTCAGGGTATTCCTACCCTGTCCCCTTTTTTTATTTGTAACTTTTTTCTGGTCTGAGTTCCAAAATAACTGCCAACACTTTCTGGTTGAAATGGTGGCTGCCAATTAGATATCAGCATTGGACTGTCAGAATCACAGTGGTTCTGTGTCCCTAGATATGTATATGTGTTTTCCCTTTAATAACTACAAAACTACTGAACAGATTTACACCAAATCAAAAGAAGGGCTCATTTTGGACCAAGAGCTACCTTTCTGCCAAATTGGTGTAATTCCGTCCAGCGGTTCAGGCTGCAGTTGTGTCTAAACCCATTATGGGAAATTACATGGAGGAAAACGAGTTTTGGACCCCCCCTTTTTTCTCAGCCCCCACTTGACACATCACCCCGAAACTTTCTAGACAGCAGCCAAAGTGGGTAGCAAACTAGTTTAGAAAATTTCGTGAAGATTTGTCAAGTGGCACCAAAGTTATGAGCAAAACAAAATTAGCTTTTCCTTTGGAAACAAGGGTCCTCATTGTGAGGTTGGCTGGCCGACAGTCGGCCTGCCAGCCCCGTGAAGAGGAAACCGCCATGGAGCTGGCAGTCTCCCCCCAGGCTAATTACAAGTTTTCCACTGGGCTCACCAGCGGAAACCTCAGAAATCAGAGGTTTCCGTTGGTAAGCCCATTGGAAACAGTGCAGCAACATTGGCTGCAGCTCCTCATGGAGCCAGGGCCAGTGCCGTCACACAGAATGGCAGAGAGGGTGCTCCCAGCACCCTCAGAATACACACTGTCTGCTACGGCAGACAGTGTGCATTCCGAGGATACTGGACAGGGAGTCCCTGCACTATGTCGTGGGGCACCCACCACATAGTCATGGACAGTGCCGAGGCCCTCCTGTGGTCCCCTGCACTAGCTTTCCACCAGCCTTTTCATGGTGGGGACACCACCATGAAAACGCTGGTGGAAAATGGACTTGTAATCAGGTGAGTTCAGCGCCGCTGTGGCTGACCACAAATCCGACTGCCGCCACTCCGTCAGGAACCAGGTTCCTGGTGGTGGCGGCAGTCCCCTGGCGGTCTGGCGGCAAGGGTTGTAATTTGGTGGTTGGACTGCCAGGAGTGCAGCGAACTGACCACCACTTCGAGTCTAGTGGTCTAATGACCGCCAAACTTGTGATGAGTTCCCAGGCCCTAATTATAACTACCTACTTGTTTTGCCAATAACCTTGATGCTGTTAAGCAAATGTTTAAAAAAAATTCAAAACAAGTTTGCCACTCCTTTCAGCTGCTGTCCTAAATGTTTTGGGGTGATCCATCAAGTGGGGACTGAGAAAAAGGGGGGCCTTGGAAACAGCCATAAACTGCCTAAAATTAACAGCCTTCAAAAACCATAGAAAAGAAATAAGAACGTAAGTATACATAAGTCAATACAAAATTATACACTCAACCAAATAGCGAGCAAAAATAAATCTAACAACCTCAACATCTACAAACTAACAGTAAATTAACATTTAAAGTGAAACATAAGGTGTTTTCATCCAACATAAAAGAAAGAACTTGCTCCAAGTCCGAACACCACAGTGGTAAAGCTGCAAAATTACGAGAAACATCTATACACAACATATGTGTAAGTATAGAAAATAGAAGTGATTGCATAATTTCCATGTAAATAATAAATATACAAACGTTAAAATATTCTGTATGTTTATATCATTACCTTACTTTCAGATACAATTACAGAACCTACAAAGTATATCACTTTGCAGAAAGGAAAGCAGTTACTAAGTCACATGGGTTAAACCTACAGCCAAGAACCTGCATCAACAGAAACTATAAAATGAAACTGTATTAAATATTATTCTAATGCATGCTGTGGGAGGGCAACTACAAAAGATGATGTTGTAATTCATATAAGAGAGCACAACCACTCCAGAAATATAACAGAAATAGCAGCAAGAGAGATATTGCGGGATATAAGAGAGGCAGGCATTAGGTCCCAGGAACCGGCAAGCAAAATCCTTAAAGATGTACTACCTAAAGCCCCTCGACATTTAACACACCAACTACCACCTATCCCTGCTTTAAAATGTTTAATTGCATAAACTAAAAGTGATACCCCACCTGCCTTTAGAAGATACCGTGACCTACACCTACACCTACCTGAACACTTAACAATGACACATTGGTCCTCATTACAACCCTGGCGGTCGATGATAAAGCGGCGGTAATACAGCCAACAGGGCGGCGGTAACAAAAATGGAAATATGATGATGGCAGAAACCACTCACACAGACAGCCACTTTAACACACCGACCGCCATGGAAGTAGCAACAAGCACCATGGTGGTAACCGCCAACAGCCAGGCGGAAGACAATGGGGGTCATAACAACTTGGCGGTAAAAGCCGCTTACCGCCGTGCGGAAGACCGCCAACACACCGCCGTGGAATTCCGCCACAGCTATTATGACCCACATCTCTGAATCCGCCAAAATTCAGACACCCACACAAGTCCGCCACACCAAAGGTCAGTGATAAAGTGGTGAAAACAAAACCTCCACCGTCACGCCATCAGGAATACGCCCACACTATCATGACCCACGAATCCACGCAGCGATATTTCAACCACGGTATTCCATTGGCGGTACACACTGCCGCGCTCAAAATACACACACATTTACAAAACACATCCACATTGGACAATTCCAAATACACACACCTGATACACATACACACACCACTCCCACACATCCAATACAATATAAAACACACACCCACATCACCCACAAACCCTTACGACAACAATTGCGACTGAGGGCCAGAGAGAGACACCACCATCTACAAACTAGCATCCACAGGCACTCAACACCATCACTCACGCAACATCCACGCACAAAACACCACACACCTCTAAATATCACCCCACACATCACAACACACACCACCCCACAAATCACCCACACCACCCCATGGCACCTCAAAGACACCCCAGGTTCTCTGAGGAGGAGCTCAGGGTCATGGTGGAGGAAATCATCGGGGTAGAACCACAGCTATTCGGTTCACAGGTGCAGCACACCACCATAGCTAGGAAGATGGAGCTATGGGGCAGAATCGTGGACAGGGTCAACGCAGTGGGACAGCACCCAAGAACTAGGGATGACATCAGGAAGAGGTGGAACGACTTATGGGGGAAGGTGCGTTCCGTGGTCTCAAGACACCACATCGTGGTACAGAGGACTGGTGGCGGACCCCCACCTCCTCCCCCACAACTAACAACATGGGAGGAGCAGATCTTGGCTATACTGCATCCTGATGGCCTCGTGGGAGTAGCTGGAGGAATGGACTCTGGTAAGTCACATTTTAACTGTTACATCCCCCACCCACCTGCATGCTATCACATACCCCCACCCTCGCCCGCATCCCCATCACTCCAACTCCTCATGTATGTCCCAATATCACAAACCACCCATCCCAACACCAAGCCCTGCATGCAACACCAAAGCATGGACACCCATCACCAATGCATGGCCACTACACATACCCATACACCCCCCTAAACCATTATCACACAAGGTCCTACACAGGAATGCAAGCACTGGGGTACACAGTCACCCACCCATTGCACACCATGGCACACACAGATGCAATAATCATGCCTTTACACCCCTGCAGGACCCCTACCCCATATCACCGGACAGGAGGGTCCAGATATGTCCACTCCACCCACAGAAGAGGCCCACATTGATGACAGCAGCTCTGTCTAACTGGATCTAGGTGACCAGCCCGGCCCATCTGGGACCACAGGACAGTCGGTTCCCCTCACACTGGCACAGGCCACTACAGAGCTTGCCCCCTCTGGAAACACCAGCATAGCACCCACCCAGCGGGCCCATACCTCTGTCCCTAGGACACTTCAATCAGCAGTGTGTCCACCACTACAGGGAACCCAGGCTAACCCACCACCCCAACAACACCAGGGACCTGGGGGCAGTGGTAGTGGGCACACGGTTCAGGGGACAGAGGCACAGGAACACAGGGGAACTGGGAGGGCTGCTGTGCGACATGGGGAGGATAGGCCCAGGGAACCCACTCTCCACGAGGCCCTCTCCAACATCATGGGAGCCTACCATCAATGCCAGGCGACGATGGCAACGGTACTGGCCAAGTTTCAGGAGACCCAGCGGCTGCAGTATTTGGGCTTCAGGGAGGAACTCAAATCCATCAATTCCACCCTGGGCACCACTGTAGGGGTGCTGAAGGAACTCGTCAACACCAGGAGGGACACTGTGGCACAACAAGGGGCCCCTGACACTAGCCTGGACGATGAACTGCCCACCACCTCCGCCAGCGCTAGTAGACAGGAGGCACCGCCACAGGACCACCACACCAGCACCCCACACCCTGCAGATGGAGAACAACCCCGCAAAAAGTCCCTGAGATCCAGGACAAAGACAGAGAACAATGGCAAGACCCCCGCCAAGAAATGAGACCACCCTGATTGTCATCCTTCTGTCCCACTTTGTCACCCTGTCCATACTTAAACTGCCCCAGCTCCACTTCCTCTGCCCCTTTGGACAATGCACCTGTGAGACTATTAGACTGGACTCTGCCACGGACATTCCTCCACCATCACCCCTGACCATTTTACAACCCGCTCCACTATTGAGCACTTAAATAAACTCCCTTAAATAAAAAAACAATCTGGAGTCAGTCTGTGCTTTCGAAAATGTGTATTTGCAATAACAGTGGCAAAATGCTATATCAAATGTAATGTCAACATACCTATGTCACACAGCACTAGTTCATGCGGAAACAAAGCAGATGTCACACAGTGGGACCCACATCTGTGAAATCGTAAGGGAAAGTGACAACTCAGTGACCATACACTGGGTGAAAATGATAGACATATGAGAGGTATTAGAATTAAATCAGATGTAGCAGGCTGTGTTGTCTTCTTACCTGTGTCTCACTGGAAGTATTGCAGGATCACCGTGTTCCTGTTGTCAGTGTCCTCTTCTTCAGCTTCCTTGTCTTCACTGTCCACAGGCTCCACAGCTGCCACAACACCTCCATCTGGACCATCCTCCTGCAGAAAAGACACCTGTTGTCACAAAGCCAAGTTGTGAAGTATACAGCAGGCCACGATGATCTGGCACACCTTCTTTGGTGAGTAAAATAAAGAACCACCTGTCATATGGAGGCACCGGAACCTGCCCTTCAGGAGGCCGAAGGTCCTCTCCTATAACCCTCCTAGTTCGCCCATGGGCCTCATTGTAGCGTTCCTCTGCCCTTGTCCTGGGATTCCTCACTGGGGTCAGTAGCCATGACAGGTTGGGGTAGCCAGAGTCACCTGCAAATGTCGAGGGACAACTGTTAGACACACACACTAACCCTTAGGGACAACTCCAGACCCAGACACCTATTCACACTGTATTGGGTCCATGTCCTCACCTAATAGCCACGCACGGTGCATCTGGAGTTGCCCCATCACATAAGGGATGCTGCTATTTCTCAAAATGTAAGCATCATGCACTGAGCTTGGGAATTTGGCATTCACATGGGAGATGTACTGGTCTGCCAAACACACCATCTGCACATTCATCGAATGGTAACTCTTCCGGTTTCTGTACACCTATTCACTCCTGCGTGGGAGGACCAAGGCCACATGTGTCCCATCAATGGCACCTATGATGTTGGGGATATGTCCCAGGGCATAAAAATCCCCTTTTACTGTAGGCAAATCCTCCCCCTGAGGGAAAACGATGTAGCTCCGCATGTGTTTCAGCAGGGCAGACAACACTCTGGACAACACGTTGGAAAACATAGGCTGGGACATCCCTGATGCTATGGCCACTGTTGTTTGAAAAGACCCACTTGCAAGGAAATGGAGTACTGACAGCACCTGCACTTGAGGGGGGATTCCTGTGGGATGGCGGATAGCTGACATCAGGTCTGGCTCCAACTGGGCACACAATTCCTGGATTGTGGCACAATCAAGTCTGTAGGTGATGATCACATGTCGCTCCTCCATTGTCGACAGGTCAACCAGCGGTCTGTACACCGGAGGATACCGCCATCTCCTCACATGCCCCAGCGGACGGTGCCAATGGAGGAGAACAGCGAGCAGAGAGTCAACCAACTCTGAGGTACGTAAACACAGCATACTCAGAAATATTAGCAAATCAACATTTGCCTGTATGAGTGTTTAGGCAAGGCCGAGATATGTGTGACACACTTAAAATTTATGCCATGTGGCCCCCTGAAATGGCGGCTGCCTGGCCTGTAATGTGGGACAAGGGGATATGAGGTAACTGTGCTTGTGTCGCACACCGTCCTGGTAGGCGGTCAAAGACCGCAGCGCAATCCTGCATTGGTTAACATTGGACCCTATGGGTCCCAGGAGCCAATGACGATGTACGCTGGCGGTGACGGTACGCACCGCCGTGGACGTAACTGCCATTTTCTCTCTTTTCAATCACTTGATACCTGATCTTCGACAGGAGAGGACCTACACTGCAAGTGCTGCTGTGACCTAAGTCTGGAAGAGACAATGGTTCGTGTGTCTGGGGAAAGGGCCCCTGCCTTCAGCATGAAGGAGTTGGAGAAACTCATGGATGGGGGCCTTCCCCAGGACACGCTACTCTACGGTCCTCCAGACAAACAGGTAAGTACACTGTGAGCATGCTGTGGGCAATGCCTGAGTGGAGTGGTGTGGATAAAAGATGGGTGGGGTTAGAATGAGGTGTGCATGAAACGACGGTGAGTGCATGTGCGTCATGGCAAGGGTAGGGATGCGGGCCAATGACTGTGACGGTGCGGACGGTAATAACTTATCTTTTTCCCCTGTACTATTCCTGTAGGGCAGCGCCCACCAGAAGAAGGACATTTGGCGTGCCATCGCCAAGGAAGTCCGGACCCTGGGGGTCTACCACAGACGGAGCACCCACTGCCGGAAAAGATGGGAGGACATTCGCCGCTGGAGCAAGAAGACAGCGGAGGCCCAGCTGGGGATGGCCTCCCAATGTGGGAGGGGTGCCGGTCGCACCATGACCCCCCTGATGTTCAGGATCCTGGCGGTGGCGTATCTGGACTTGGATGGGCACTTGAGGGCATCACAGCAGACACAAGGGGGTGAGTACACTCTCATTCTGCTGATTCAGCACGCATTGTAGGTGTCTGGGTGGGGGAGGTGGGCTGGTGGTTCCCCTAGGCCAGGTCGAGTTTAGTAGGCAAGGACCTTTCTTAAGGCAGGCCCTGTGGCACCCCACCCCACCTGTGTACAGTGCCAACTACACCTAGTCAGGCTCCTGTGACATCCATGTGTCCAGCAATCGGGCATAGCCTTGTAACCCATGTTCCTGGGATTGAATAGGGAACTCTAAGTGCGCGGCGTAGTGCAGGGGGCTTCTATGTCTGTAGTGTCCGCCAACGGTAGCGGTATTGTATGCACTCAACATGTCTTTCTTCTGTCTCCCCCCCCCTTTTTGTGGTCTCCCTGTTCTTGTGTGCATTAGCATCATCAGGCAGAGGAGCAGTGGCACCGGAGCAGGAGGGAGCTGCATCCCACATGGCACAAAAAACAGAACAGTGGAGCACACCAGAACAGTCAATGTCTATACTTTAGAAGACGAGTAATGTCTGATACAACTAACGACAAAAGGAATATACTTCCCTTTTTTTTATGATTCCCAACCATCAGGGCTGTTGATGACAACGTAGTTCATGCCATGAATGCATGCAAAGATGTCTTAAAAGTGCACATGCAAAGAAAATGGTGAAAGATCCCCCCAACGTACAGAGAATTAAGGTGTACAGTGTGTATCACCAGAGTACAATTAATCATTTATGTACATATTGTTCTCGTCAGCAATATGTCAAGCAGATACATTTAAAGGAAATTATACAGTTCATCATCCAAATTCATGCCCATTTCGATAGTTCTTAATTTAATGATCCATTTTGCTTCATTTTTACGCAAATCTAATGTCCTATTACCACCCCTAGGGTTCATCTGGATGTGATTTATACCCATATATTTTACTAGTGGGACCTCAATTTCTGGATGTTTGTCATTAACGTGTCGCACTACCCGCGATGCTATGTCATGATTTCTTAGGGCTCTGATATGTTCCTGAATTCGTTCCTTTAAGGGCCTGATTGTACTGCCCACATATATTTGGCCACATATACATTCCAATAAGTATAACACAAATTTCGTATTGCAGTTAATGAAAGTAGAGATTTTATATTTTTCACTACCATTGTAACTGAATTCAGAAGTTTTATGCAGTGCCATATCACACATGTTACAATTACCACACCTATAGAAACCCGTAGTTTTGTTGGAAAGCCATGTTGCTTTGCTTTCCATTGTAGGAGGTAAACAACTTTTACAGACTACATTTCTAATGGTTTTACCTCTTTTGTGGATCATTTTTGGCTTCTTAGGAAGTAGAGCAGCAAGTGTATTGTCTGTCTGTAATATGTTCCAATGTTTGCATAAAATGGGATATATGTTGTGACTATTCTGGCTATATGCTGTACAAAAGTTTGCTGCTCTATATAATGAGCTGTCTCGCATTTTTATATTTTGACCCAATAGAGTGGTTCTGCACACTTGATCGATCTTTTTTCTTGATGTTTTGATAATGCGTTTGGAATAACCTCTCTGTAAGAACCTATCTTCCAATTTATTTAGTTCTATGTCAGGTACATTGGGATCGCTACAGTTTCTTTTTAACCTGGTCATTTCCCCAAATGGAATGGCTGAGATTTGACTTTTGAGGTGAGCACTTTCTGCGTGTAATACAGAATTACAGGCTGTTGGTTTACGATGCACTTTTGTATGGATCTTATTGTCCATAATGGATATCTCCAAATCCGGAAAGCAGACATTGTTCCTGCTAAATTCATACGTCATTTGTATATTAAAGATGTTACAATTGATATACTCATAGAATTCCATTAATAGTTGTTCAGATCCAGTCCAGATCATTAAAACATCATCAATATATCTTCCCCAGAAGAAGATATTATCAGTAAGAACAGAGGGGCCCTTCTTCCAAACATGTATTGCCTCAAAAAAAAACATATATAAATTTGCATGTGATGGAGAAAAACGTGAGCCCATGGCTACTCCTTGTGCTTGTTTGAACCACTGTCCCTCATGTATGAACACATTATTTTCCAATGTAAAATCAATCATGCACAATATCATTTCTGTATGTTCCATATGGGATGCAGATCTTCCAGACAAGAAATGCTGCACTGCCTGTAGACCCTTATCTTTGGGGATGCACGTATATAAAGAGGATACATCTAAAGTGACCAACATCATATCTGGGGTCCAAGTCACGTCCTCCAGCTTGCGAAGAACATCCTTTGTATCTTGTAAATATGAAGGGATGTTTTTCACAACCGGCTGCAGATAGCTATCAATAAACTCGGAAAGTCTTTCCGTAGGCGCTCCTATTCCCGATATTATGGGTCTGCCTGGTGGTGAGATGGTGCTTTTATGCAATTTAGGTAACATATATATACACGGTGATGTAGGGTAAGGATTGAAAATGTACTTGAATTCCAAATCAGAAATTAAACCCTGATTGCACCATAAAAGTAACATTTTCTCAAATATATCAACAATCATTTTGATGGATTACATTGTAATTTCAGATATGCGTTACTATCAGCTAGTTGCCTATCTATTTCTTGAATGTAATCCGCTCTATCTAGAATCACAATGTTTCCCCCCTTGTCTGCCTCCTTGATCACTATACTGTGATTGCTTCCCAGTTCTTTTAAAGCCAATCTCTGTTTGTTGGTTATATTGAATGATTTGTGAAAGTTGCCACATTTGATCTGTTTTTGAAGTTTGTACAGATCTTCTTTCACTAATCTCCCAAACACCTCTATAGCATTATTGCTAGGTAACCTGGGGGTAAAGCTGGATTTCGGTTTGAGGCCACTGTTTAGAGATGTATCCTGGACGATCTTAAGGTCATTTAGTATGTCTAGCCTATCCATGTTATTATAATCCATATCTTCCAGGGTAAGCAAGAGTTCAATGTCTGCAATATCTTTGATTGTATATGTGCTCACTGTAGTACTCACTGTAGTACTAGATGTTGTTTCTATATGTGTTTCTGTCTTTTCTGCAAAATATTTTTTGAGTTTTAGTTGTCGAAGAAATTTAAAAAGGTCGAAATGTACTTGGGTCATGTCACAAAGATTGGACACAAAGAAGCCCAATCCTTTTCCTAACACCTTTATTTCTTCCTCAGTGAGGGTGTATTTAGAAAAATTCACAATCGAGATGCTGTTACAATCTTGTGCAGCATCTGCCATCTTTTCGTTAGATGCAGGTATCAATTGTTCTTGGTTTTGTTCCTTGCTGCTCTGGTCTGAACCCCAGTAGTTGACTGATCTGTGGCCTCCTCCTCTCCCTTTGCCTCTACGTGTTTTAGCCTTGCATTTTGAAAAGGCTGATTGTGAACATACCTCTTGTTTCCTAATCTGTACCTTTTTGCTTCTTGTAAAAAACTAGTGGTAGCCATTTGATCATCATTGATATTTGAATTGGTATTATCACTAGATACACTAGTACTATCAGACTCATCTGACGTAATTGAGAAATCCGATTCATTGGTCATGATTCCCATAGTGCCTTTCACATTCGTGGCCTGTCCCTTATGAATGAGATTATCAAATCTCCTGGCGAACGTGTACACCCACCATTTTCATAATCTCTATCATCTCTTTGTAGTTTTGACATTTTTTTTTTTATATACATTTGATGTTTGTCAAGCATTTCTTTCAAGATCTTGTCATTTTATATTTTAACATCTGGCAGATTCAAAGCCCTACTTTCATTCTCTAATTCCTGTATATCTTTTAGTAGTTTTTCCCTTTTTTCCTCCGCGTGTTGTATTAGAATTGTCATCATACCCTTCGAGGTCTCGAAGAGTAGTTGTTCCCAATCCAGCATATGCTTAACTGACAAATCATCAAAAGTTGGAAATATAACTACTCTAAGGCCCCGAGGGACCTTTTTTTCAGTGATATATTTTTTTAGAACCGTAGCATCCCACCAACGGGATAGTTCCTGTTTCCTGAGTTTTTCCAGACGTAGGTATTTAGATTTCATGCCTTCTGAATGATTATCTGTACTTGGGAAAGCATTTCTAGTATTTGGAGTATGTGAGAACATTTCATGAAAAATCTTATCTCTCTCATCCTCAAACATCGCCATTGTTTGGAGTGTCTATTCAACAAACCCTACAGTATTGATCTAGTACCTTTAGAAGTGCAAATAATCAATATGAACATATACAATCGACAACAAATGGCAACTCATTAATTGAAATAAATGCACATTCTGATTATGCATTCCAAAACAAGAATTAAGGGTGCTCATACACTGAAACACATCGTTGCCTTGATGTGTAAATCTGGGTTTACTGCAAACTAAACCCGTTCTAGACACAAAAAACAGAACAGTGGAGTACACCAGAACAGTCAATGTCTATACTTTAGAAGACGAGTAATGTCTGATACAACTAATTGAGAAAACAAAATAAATTTCACTAAAGTGCTTTTTTCTTTTTTTAAAAGGTGTTGGTGACCATATACTAACCAAAAAAGAAATGTACATAAAACAATACTATCCACAAATAGGCTTTATCCACACAAAGAAGAATTTTAAAACAAGAAATATATATCTTTTTATAAACTTGAATATATACATAGAAACGGAAAACATATCAATACAAAATAGAAAGCCATCAGCCGACACGTGTTTCGTCCTCACTGGACTTCTTCAAGGCTGAGAAAATCACAACAGACAACATCCCATTACGACAAACATATATATAAAAAAAAATTATTACACAAAGATAGTATTTTTATATATATAACATTTTTCATTTTCTAAACTGGATACGCAAAAGATTTTTTGGGTCAGTAAGATACACACACCATCACACCAACACCGTGCTTATAGTGTAACAATTTACTAGAGAATAACAAAGAACAACAACAAAAGAACCACCACCACGTATCCTTTGTGGCAAAGTGTTGTTTAATGTCCGAAGGTATTACATGCAACGCTCCCCATATCTCCAGATATCAGATATATGAAAGCCACAGTAATGATTTTACATGCCACTTGCGAACCCAAGTGTAAAAAAATTATATTCTTACAGATATTAGATTAATTTGTATCCAAAACAACCCCACACCCTACCATGGTGAGGGAAACATTTCTGGTAAATATATACCTTTAGTCACTTATTCGTCCGTTAGGATCATATCCCACTTATGTCTATCGTGCACTGAAAAAGGGAGAGGACAACCCCATTAGTCTCCTTTTGTTAGCCGAGTATATTTCTTAAGTATGGGGATAAAGGTTATAGTTTCACCCATACTAACCTGTTTCTAACCACAGTCAACCACCTCTTTCTTCTCTTCGAGTTCGATCTCAATGCAGAGCGTCTAAACTTTCTTTCATATATCGTGGAACAAGCTAAGAAAAACAAACAATTGGAATATTTCTCTTCAAAAGCCTCAATTTATATAATTAATGCAGAATCACAGTCTGCCCATATACCTAAATTTGCAATGATATCCACATGGTTTCCAGTAGTAAAGCAATTGCCCCAACAGGGCTCTGTTTATTCATTGCTAAAAACTAAGCACGCTTCCCAGACCTCCACTCTTATCTTACCTACTTATCCATTTTTGTATTTTTCTGGTTGACCCACGTTGCGTTAGCCGGTATGTCCAGGCATAGAATTCGAAAGATTCAGTCCCTCCTGTGTGTCTTAAGGCTTCCTGGCAGCAAACGCGAGCCTCAATCGAGCATTCCTAAATGCCGCGTTCATGTTCGGAAACTAATTGACATAGAAAACGGACTTCCGCCTATCACGTTTAAGTGCGGCGGCCATTTTGAAGTGGTGGCTATAATATTGCAGTACCTTCAACTAGCGCACAAGTCCCATTTTTCAGTCAAGAACCATTTAGAAACTAGTGATAAGAAGAGTCCCACTTAATCTTAAAAACATAATGAAAACAGCACTCCCGCGGAAATATGTAATTTGTCACGCTCCAACTTCAAAACAATGTTACATCGAAAGGAAGACAACTTCACCACACTTCACATACGACGCGACTATACTAAATGTGGTCCAATGGTCATGGCCGCCATCTTAGAGATGTAATTATACCAATCCAACCCCTTCAGCTTGCGCACTACTCAAACTACTAGATAGCACAGCCTATGGGCGAAAATATAAAAATAATAATTTGGTTCACCCATAAATCACCGTTGTTACTAGATTGGCCAGATCCTAAATTACACCCTCAGTGTCCCAGTATAATTACAGCTTTGTGGGAGTATGTCAATTTGGTCCCCTAACAACAAAAGGAATATACTTCCCTTTTTTTTATGATTCCCAACCATCAGGGCTGTTGATGACAACGTAGTTCATGCCATGAATGCATGCAAAGATGTCTTAAAAGTGCACATGCAAAGAAAATGGTGAAAGATCCCCCCAACGTACAGAGAATTAAGGTGTACAGTGTGTATCACCAGAGTACAATTAATCATTTATGTATATATTGTTCTCGTCAGCAATATGTCAAGCAGATACATTTAAAGGAAATGATACAGTTCATCATCCAAACTCATGCCCATTTCGATAGTTCTTAATTTAATGATCCATTTCGCTTCATTTTTAAGCACATCTAATGTCCTATTACCACCCATAGGGTTCATCAGGATGTGATTTATACCCATATATTTTACTAGTGGGACCTCAATTTCTGGATGTTTGTCATTAACGTGTCGCACTACCGGCGATGCTATGTCATGATTTCTTAGGGCTCTGATATGTTCCTGAATTCATTCCTTTAAGGGCCTGATTGTACTGCCCACATATATTTGGCCACATATACATTCCAATAAGTATACCACAAATTTCGTATTGCAGTTAATGAAAGTAGAGATTTTATATTTTTCACTACCATTGTAACTGAATTCAGAAGTTTTATGCAGTGCCATATCACACATGTTACACTTACCACACCTATAGAAACCCGTAGTTTTGTTGGAAAGCCATGTTGCTTTGCTTTCCATTGTAGGAGGTAAAAAAACTTTTACAGACTACATTTCTAATGGTTTTACCTCTTTTGTGCATCACTTTTGGCTTCTTAGGAAGTAGAGCAGCAAGTTTTTTGTCTGTCTGTAATATGTTCCAATGTTTGCATAAAATGCAATATATGTTGCGACTATTCTGGATATACGCCGTACAAAAGTTCGCTGCTCTATATAATGAGCTGTCTTGCATTTTCATATTTTGACCCAATAGAGTGGTTCTGCACACTTGATCGATCTTTTTTCTTGATGTTTTGATAATGCGTTTGGAATAACTTCTCTGTAAGAACCTATCTTCCAATTTATTTAGTTCTATGTCACATACATTGGGATCGCTACAGTTTCCTTTTAACCTGGTCATTTCCCCAAATGGAATGGCTGAGATTTGACTTTTGGGGTGAGCACTTTTCACGTGTAATACAGAATTACAGGCTGTTGGTTTACGATGCACTTTTGTATGGATCTTATTGTCCATAATGGATATCTCCAAATCCAGAAAGCAGACATTGTTCCTGCTAAATTCATACGTCATTTGTATATTAAAGATGTTACAATTGATATACTCATAGAATTCCATTAATAGTTGTTCAGATCCAGTCCAGATCATTAAAACATCATCAATATATCTTCCCCAGAAGAAGATATTATCAGTAAGAACAGAGGGGCCCTTCTTCCAAACATGTATTGCCTCAAAAAAAAACACATATATAAATTTGCATTTGATGGAGAAAAACGTGAGCCCATGGCTACTCCTTGTGCTCGTTTGAACCATTGTCCCTCATGTATGAACACATTATTTTCCAATGTAAAATCAATCATGCACAATATCATTTCTGTATGTTCCATATGGGATGCAGAACTTCCAGACAAGAAATGCTGCACTGCCTGTAGACCCTTATCTTTGGGGATGCACGTATATAAAGAGGATACATCTAAAGTGACCAACATCATATCTGGGGTCCAAGTCACGTCCTCCAGCTTGCGAAGAACATCCTTTGTATCTTTTAAATATGAAGGGATGTTTTTCACAACCGGCTGCAGATAGCTATCAATAAACTCGGAAAGTCTTTCCGTAGGCACTCCTATTCCCAATATTATGGGTCTGCCTGGCGGTGAGATGGTGCTTTTATGCAATTTAGGTAACATATATATACACGGTGATGTAGGGTAAGGATTGAAAAAGTACTTGAATTCCAAATCAGAAATTAAACCCTGATTGTACCATAAAAGTAACATTTTCTCAAGTTTATCAACAATCATTTTGATGGGATTACATTGTAATTTCAGATATGCGTTACTATCAGCTAGTTGCCTATCTATTTCTTGAATGTAATCCGCTCTATCTAGAATCACAATGTTTCCCCCCTTGCCTGCCTCCTTGATCACTATACTGTGATTGCTTCCCAGTTCTTTTAAAGCCAATCTCTGTTTGTTGGTTATATTGAATGATTTGTGAAAGTTGCCACATTTGATCTGTTTTTGAAGTTTGTACAGATCTTATTTCACTAATCTCCCAAACACCTCTATAGCATTATTGCTAGGTAACCTGGGGGTAAAGCTGGATTTCGGTTTGAGGCCACTGTTTAGAGATGTATCCTGGACGATCTTAAGGTCATTTAGTAAGTCTAGCCTATCCATGTTATTATAATCCATATCTTCCAGGGTAAGCAAGAGTTCAATGTCTGCAATATCTTTGATTGTATATGTGCTCACTGTAGTACTCACTTTAGTACTAGATGTTGTTTCTATATGTGTTTCTGTCTTTTCTGCAAAATATTTTTTGAGTTTTAGTTGTCGAAGAAATTTAAAAAGGTCGATATGTACTTGGGTCATGTCACAAAGATTGGACACACAGAAGCCCAATCCTTTTCCTAACACCTTTATTTCTTCCTCAGTGAGGGTGTATTTAGACAAATTCACAATCGAGATGCTGTTACAATCTTGTGCAGCATCTGCCATCTTTTCGTTAGATGCAGGTATCAATTGTTCTTGGTTTTGTTCCTTGCTGCTCTGGTCTGAACCCCCGTAGTTGACTGATTTGTGGCCTCCTCATCTCCTTTTGCCTCTACGTGTTTTTGCCTTGCATTTTGAAAAGGCTGATTGTGAACATACCTCTTGTTTCCTAATCTGTACCTTTTTGGTTCTTGTAAAAAACTAGTGGTAGCCATTTGATCATCATTGATATTTGAATTGGTATTATCACTAGATACACTAGTACTATCAGACTCATCTCACGTAATTGAGAAATCTGATTCATTGGTCATGATTCCCATAGTGCCTTTGACATTCGTGGCCTGTCCCTTATGAATGAGATTATCAAATCTCCTGGCGAACGTGTACACCCTAATATTTTCATAATCTCTATCATCTCTTTGTAGTTTTGACATTTTTTTTTTTAATATACATTTGATGTTTGTCAAGCATTTCTTTCAAGATCTTGTCATTTTTTATTTTAACATCTGGCAGATTCAAAGCCCTACTTTCATTCTCTAATTCCTGTATATCTTTTAGTAGTTTTTCCCTTTTTTCCTCCGCGTGTTGTATTAGAATTGTCATCATACCCTCATACACTAGGTAACCTGGGGGTAAAGCTGGATTTCGGTTTGAGGCCACTGTTTAGAGATGTATCCTGGACGATCTTAAGGTCATTCTAGCCTATCCATGTTATTATAATCCATATCTTCCAGGGTAAGCAAGAGTTCAATGTCTGCAATATCTTTGATTGTATTTAGATTTCATGCCTTCTGAATGATTACCTGTACTTGGGGAAGCATTTCTAGTATTTGGAGTATGTGAGAACATTTCATGAAAAATCTTATCTCTCTCATCCTCAAACATCGCCATTGTTTGGAGTGTATGAGCATCCTTAATTCTTGTTTTGGAATACATAATCAGAATGTGCATTTATTTCAATTAATGAGTTGCCATTTGTTGTCGATTGTATATGTTCATATTGATTATTTGCACTTCTAAAGGTACTAGATCAATACTGTAGGGGTTGCTGAATAGACACTCCAAAAAATGGCGATGTTTGAGGATGAGAGAGATAAGATTTTTCATGAAATGTTCTCACATACTCCAAATACTAGAAATGCTTCCCCAAGTACAGGTAATCATTCAGAAGGCATGAAATCTAAATACCTACGTCTGGAAAAACTCAGGAAACAGGAACTATCCCGTTGGTGGGATGCTACGGTTCTAAACAAATATATTACAGAAAAAAAGGTCCCTCAGGGCTTTAGAGTAGTTATATTTCCAACTTTTGACGATTTGTCAGTTAAGCATATGCTGGATTGGGAACAACTACTCTTCGAGACTTCGAAGGGTATGATGACAATTCAAATACAACACGCGGAGGAAAAAAGGGAAAAACTACTAAAAGATATACAGGAATTAGAGAATGAAAGTAGGGCTTTGAATCTGCCAGATGTTAAAATAAAAAGTGACAAGATCTTGAAAGAAATGCTTGACAAACATCAAATGTATATAAAAAATAAGAAAATGTCAAAACTACGAAGAGATGATAGAGATTATGAAAATGGTAGGGTGTACACGTTCGCCAGGAGATTTGATAATCTCATTCATAAGGGATAGGCCACGAATGTGAAAGGCACTATGGGAATCATGACCAATGAATCGGATTTCTCAATTACGTCAGATGAGTCTGATAGTACTAGTGTATCTAGTGATAATACCAATTCAAATATCAATGATGATCAAATGGCTACCACTAGTATTTTACAAGAAGCAAAAAGGTACAGATTAGGAAACTAGAGGTATGTTCACAATCAGCCTTTTCAAAATGCAAGGCAAAAACACGTAGAGGCAAAAGGAGAGGAGGAGGCCACAAATCAGTCAACTACGGGGGTTCAGACCAGAGCAGCAAGGAACAAAACCAAGAACAATTGATACCTGCATCTAACGAAAAGATGGCAGATGCTGCACAAGATTGTAACAGCATCTCGATTGTGAATTTGTCTAAATACACACTCACTGAGGAACAAATAAAGGTGTTAGGAAAAGGATTGGGCTTCTGTGTGTCCAATCTTTGTGACATGACCCAAGTACATATCAACCTTTTTAAATTTCTTCGACAACTAAAACTCAAAAAATATTTTGCAGAAAAGACAGAAACACATATAGAAACAACATCTAGTACTACAGTGAGTATTACAGTGAGCACATATACAATCAAAGATATTGCAGACATTGAACTCTTGCTTACCCTGGAAGATATGGATTATAATAACATGGATAGGCTAGACTTACTAAATGACCTTAAGATCGTCCAGGATACATCTCTAAACATGTTTGGGAGATTAGTGAAAGAAGATCTGTACAAACTTCAAAAACAGATAAAATGTGGCAACTTTCACAAATCATTCAATATAACCAACAAACAGAGATTGGCTTTAAAAGAACTGGGAAGCAATCACAGTATAGTGATCAAGGAGGCAGACAAGCGGGGATACATTGTGATTCTAGATAGAGCGGATTACATTCAAGAAATAGATAGGCAACTAGCTGATAGTAACGCATATCTGAAATTACAATGTAATCCCATCAAAATGATTGTTGATAAACTTGAGAAAATGTTACTTTTATGGTGCAATCAGGGTTTAATTTCTGATTTGGAATTCAAGTACATTTTCAATCCTTACCCTACATCACCGTGTGTATATATATGTTACCTAAATTGCATAAAAGCACCATCTCACCACCAGGCAGACCCATAATATCGGGAATAGGAGCGCCTACGGAAAGACTTTCCGAGTTTATTGATAGCTATCTGCAGCCGGTTGTGAAAAACATCCCTTCATATTTACAAGATACAAAGGATGTTCTTCGCAAGCTGGAGGACGTGACTTGGACCCCAGATATGATGTTGGTCACTTTAGATGTATCCTCTTTATATACGTGCATCCCCAAAGATAAGGGTCTACAGGCAGTGCAGCATTTCTTGTCTGGAAGATCTGCATCCCATATGGAACATACAGAAATGATTTTGTCCATGATTGATTTTACATTGGAAAATAATGTGTTCATACATGAGGGACAATGGTTCAAACAAGCACAAGGAGTAGCCATGGGCTCACGTTTTTCTCCATCATATGCAAATTTATATATGTTTTTTTTTGAGGCAATACATGTTTGGAAGAAGGGCCCCTCTGTTCTTACTGATAATATCTTCTTCTGGGGAAGATATATTGATGATGTTTTAATGATCTGGACTGGATCTGAACAACTATTAATGGAATTCTATGAGTATATCAATTGTAACATCTTTAATATACAAATGACGTATGAATTTAGCAGGAACAATGTCTTCTTTCTGGATTTGGAGATATCCATTATGGACAATAAGATCCATACAAAAGTGCATCGTAAACCAACAGCCTGTAATTCTGTATTACACGCTGAAAGTGCTCACCCCAAAAGTCAAATCTCAGCCATTCCATTTGGGGAAATGACCAGGTTAAAAAGAAACTGTAGTGATCCCAATGTATGTGACAAAGAACTAAATAAATTGGAAGATAGGCTCTTACAGAGAGGTTATTCCAAACGCATTATCAAAACATCAAGAAAAAAAGATCGATCAAGTGTGAAGAACCACTTTATTGGGTCAAAATATGAAAATGCGAGACAGCTCATTATATAGAGCAGCAAACTTTTGTACGGCGTATAGCCAGAATAGTCACAACATATATCGCATTTTATGCAAACATTGGAACATATTACAGACAGACAATACACTTGCTGCTCTACTTCCTAAGAAGCCAAAAATGATCCACAAAAGAGGTAAAACCATTAGAAATGTAGTCTGTAAAAGCTTTTTACCTCCTACAATGGAAAGCAAAGCCAAATGGCTTTCCAACAAAACTACGGGTTTCTATAGGTGTGGTAATTGTAACATGTGTGATATGGCACTGCATAAAAATTCTGAATTCAGTTACAATGGTAGTGAAAAATATAAAATCTCTACTTTCATTAACTGCAATACGAAATTTGTGGTATACTTATTGGAATGTATATGTGGCCAAATATATGTGGGCAGTACAATCAGGCCCTTAAAGGAACAAATTCAGGAACATATCAGAGCCCTAAGAAATCATGACATAGCATCGCCGGTAGTGCGACACGTTAATGACAAACATCCAGAAACTGAGGTCCCACTAGTAAAATATATGGGTATAAATCACATCCCGATGAACCCTAGGGGTGGTAATAGGACATTAGATTTGCTTAAAAATGAAGCGAAATGGATCATTAAATTAAGAACTATCGAAATGGGCATGAATTTGGATGATGAACTGTATCATTTCCTTTAAATGTATCTGCTTGACATATTGCTGACGAGAACAATATGTACATAAATGATTAATTGTACTCTGGTGATACACACTGTACACCTTAATTCTCTGTACGTTGGGGGGATCTTTCACCATTTTCTTTGCATGTGCACTTTTAAGACATCTTTGCATGCATTCATGGCATGAACTACGTTGTCATCAACAGCCCTGATGGTTGGGAATCATAAAAAAAAGGGAAGTATATTCCTTTTGTCGTTAGGGGACCAAATTGACATACTCCCACAAAGCTGTAATTATACTGGGACACTGAGGGTGTTATTTAGGATCTGGCCAATCTAGTAACAACGGTGATTTATGGGTGAACCAAATTATTATTTTTATATTTTCGCCCATAGGCTGTGCTATCTAGTAGTTTGAGTAGTGCGCAAGCTGAAGGGGTTGGATTGGTATAATTACAACTCTAAGATGGCGGCCATGACCATTGGACCACATTTAGTATAGTTGCGTCGTATGTGAAGTGTGGTGAAGTTGTCTTCCTTTCGATGTAACATTGTTTTGAAGTTGGAGCGTGACAAATTACATATGTCAGCGGGAGTGCTGTTTTCATTATGTTTTTAAGATTGAGTGGGACTCTTCTTATCACTAGTTTCTAAATGGTTCTTGACTGAAAAATGGGACTTGTGCGCTAGTTGAAGGTACTGCAATATTATAGCCACCACTTCAAAATGGCCGCCGCAGTTAAACGTGATAGGCGGAAGTCCGTTTTCTATGTCAATTAGTTTCCGAACATGAACGCGGCATTTAGGAATGCTCAATTGAGGCTCGCGTTTGCTGCCAGGAAGCCTTAAGACACACAGGAGGGACTGAATCTTTCGAATTCTATGCCTGGACATACCGGCTAACGCAACGTGGGTCAACCAGAAAAATAAAAAAATGGATAAGTAGGTAAGATAAGAGTGGAGGTCTGGGAAGCGTGCTTAGATTTTAGCAATGAATGAACAGAGCCCTGTTGGGGCAATTGCTTTACTACTGGAAACCATGTGGATATCATTGCAAATTTAGGTATATGGGCAGACTGTGATTCTGCATTAATTATATAAATTGAGGCTTTCGAAGAGAAATATTCCAATTGTTTGTTTTTCTTAGCTTGTTCCACGATATATGAAAGGAAGTTTAGACGCTCTGCATTGAGATCGAACTCGAAGAGAAGAAAGAGGTGGTTGACTGTGGTTAGAAACAGGTTAGTATGGGTGAAACTATAACTTTTATCCCCATACTTAAGGAATATACTCGGCTAACAAAAGGAGACTAATGGGGTTGTCCTCTCCCTTTTGCAGTGCACGCTAGACATAAGTGTGATATGATCCTAACGGACGAATAAGTGACCAAAGGTATATATTTACCAGAAATGTTTCCCTCACCATGGTAGGGTGTGGGTTTTTTTGGATACAAATTAATCTAATATCTGTAAGAATATAATTTTTTTACACTTGGGTTCGCATGTGGCATGTAAAATCATTACTGTGGCTTTCATATATCTGATATCTGGAGATATGGGGAGCGTTGCATGTAATACCTTCGGACATTAAACAACACTTTGCCACAAAGGAGACGTGGTGGTGGTTCTTTTGTTGTTGTTCTTTGTTATTCTCTAGTAAATTGTTACACTATAAGCACGGTGTTGGTGTGATGGTGTGTGTATCTTACTGACGAAAAAAATCTTTTGCGTATCCAGTTTAGAAAATGTAAAATGTTATATATATAAAAATACTATCTTTGTGTAATAGTTTTTTTTTATATATATGTTTGTCGTAATGGGATGTTGTCTGTTGTGATTTTCTCAGCCTTGAAGAAGTCCAGTGAGGACGAAACACGTTCCGGCTGATGGCTTTCTATTTTGTATTGATATGTTTTCCGTTTCTATGTATATATTTATGTTTATAAAAAGATATATTTTTCTTGTATTAAAATTCTTCTTTGTATGGATAAAGCCTATTTGTGGATAGTATTGTTTTATGTACATTTTTTTTTTGGTTAGTATATGGTCACCAACACCTTAAAAAAAAAGAAAAAAGCACTTTAGTGAAATTTATTTTGTTTTCTCAATTTGTTGTATCAGACATTACTCGTCTTCTAAAGTATAGACATTGACTGTTCTGGTGTGCTCCACTGTTCTGTTATTTGTGTCTAGAACGGGTTTAGTTTGCAGTAAACCCAGATTTACACATCAAGGCAACGGTGTGTTTCAGTGTATGAGCACCCTTAATTCTTGTTTTGGAATACATAATCAGAATGTGCATTTATTTCAATTAATGAGTTGCCATTTGTTGTCGATTGTATATGTTCATATTGATTATTTGCACTTCTAAAGGTACTAGATCAATATTGTAGGGGTTGTTGAATAGACACTCCAAACAATGGCGATGTTTGAGGATGAGAGAGATAGGATTTTTCATGAAATGTTCTCACATACTCCAAATACTAGAAATGCTTCCCCAAGTACAGGTAATCATTCAGAAGGCATGAAATCTAAATACCTACGTCTGGAAAAACTCAGGAAACAGGAACTATCCCGTTGGTGGGATGCTACGGTTCTAAAAAAATATATCACAGAAAAAAAGGTCCCTCGGGGCCTTAGAGTAGTTATATTTCCAACTTTTGACGATTTGTCAGTTAAGCATATGCTGGATTGGGAACAACTACTCTTCGAGACTTCGAAGGGTATGATGACAATTCTAATACAACACGCGGAGGAAAAAAGGGAAAAACTACTAAAAGATATACAGGAATTAGAGAATTAAAGTAGGGCTTTGAATCTGCCAGATGTTAAAATAAAAAGTGACAAGATCTTGAAAGAAATGCTTGACAAACATCAAATGTATATCAAAAATAAGAAAATGTCATAACTACGAAGAGATGATAGAGATTATGAAAATGGTAGGGTGTACACGTTAGCCCGGAGATTTGATAATCTCATTCATAAGGGATAGGCCACGAATGTGAAAGGCACTATGGGAATCATGACCAATGAATCGGATTTCTCAATTACGTCAGATGAGTCTGATAGTACTAGTGTATCTAGTGATAATACCAATTCAAATATCAATGATGATCAAATGGCTACCACTAGTTTTTTACAAGAAGCAAAAAGGTACAGATTAGGAAACTAGAGGTATGTTCACAATCAGCCTTTTCAAAATGCAAGGCAAAAACACGTAGAGGCAAAAGGAGAGGAGGAGGCCACAAATCAGTCAACTACGGGGGTTCAGACCAGAGCAGCAAGGAACAAAACCAAGAACAATTGATACCTGCATCTAACGAAAAGATGGCAGATGCTGCACAAGATTGTAACAGCATCTCGATTGTGAATTTGTCTAAATACACACTCACTGAGGAACAAATAAAGGTGTTAGGAAAAGGATTGGGCTTCTGTGTGTCCAATCTTTGTGACATGACCCAAGTACATATCAACCTTTTTAAATTTCTTCGACAACTAAAACTCAAAAAATATTTTGCAGAAAAGACAGAAACACATATAGAAACAACATCTAGTACTACAGTGAGTACTACAGTGAGCACATATACAATCAAAGATATTGCAGACATTGAACTCTTGCTTACCCTGAAAGATATGGATTATAATAACATGGATAGGCTAGACTTCCTAAATGACCTTAAGATCGTCCAGGATACATCTCTAAACATATTTGGGAGATTAGTGAAAGAAGATCTGTACAAACTTCAAAAACAGATCAAATGTGGCAACTTTCACAAATCATTCAATCTAACCAACAAACAGAGATTGGCTTTAAAAGAACTGGGAATCACAGTATAGTGATCAAGGAGGCAGACAAGGGGGGAAACATTGTGATTCTAGATAGAGCGGATTACATTCAAGAAATAGATAGGCAACTAGCTGATAGTAACGCATATCTGAAATTACAATGTAATCCCATCAAAATGATTGTTGATAAACTTGAGAAAACGTTACTTTTATGGTGCAATCAGGGTTTAATTTCTGATTTGGAATTCAAGTACATTTTCAATCCTTACCCTACATCACCGTGTGTATATATATGTTACCTAAATTGCATAAAAGCACCATCTCACCACCAGGCAGACCCATAATATCAGGAATAGGAGCGCCTACGGAAAGACTTTCCGAGTTTATTGATAGCTATCTGCAGCCGGTTGTGAAAAACATCCCTTCATATTTACAAGATACAAAGGATGTTCTTCGCAAGCTGGAGGACGTGACTTGGACCCCAGATATGATGTTGGTCACTTTAGATGTATCCTCTTTATATACGTGCATCCCCAAAGATAAGGGTCTACAGGCAGTGCAGCATTTCTTGTCTGGAAGATCTGCATCCCATATGGAACATACAGAAATGATTTTGTCCATGATTGATTTTACATTGGAAAATAATGTGTTCATACATGAGGGACAATGGTTCAAACAAGCACAAGGAGTTGCCATGGGCTCACGTTTTTCTCCATCATATGCAAATTTATATATGTTTTTTTTGAGGCAATACATGTTTGGAAGAAGGGCCCCTCTGTTCTTACTGATAATATCTTCTTCTGGGGAAGATATATTGATGATGTTTTAATGATCTGTACTGGATCTGAACAACTATTAATGGAATTCTATGAGTATATCAATTGTAACATCTTTAATATACAAATGACATATGAATTTAGCAGGAACAATGTCTGCTTTCTGGATTTGGAGATATCCATTATGGACAATAAGATCCATACAAAAGTGCATCGTAAACCAACAGCCTGTAATTCTGTATTACACGCGGAAAGTGCTCACCCCAAAAGTCAAATCTCAGCCATTCCATTTGGGGAAATGACCAGGTTAAAAAGAAACTGTAGCGATCCCAATGTATGTGACATAGAACTAAATAAATAGGAAGATAGGTTCTTACAGAGAGGTTATTCCAAACGCATTATCAAAACATCAAGAAAAAAGATCGATAAAGTGTGCAGAACCACTCTATTGGGTCAAAATATGAAAATGCGAGACAGCTCATTATATAGAGCAGCGAACTTTTGTACGGCGTATAGCCAGAATAGTCACAACATATATAGCATTTTATGCAAACATTGGAACATATTACAGACAGACAATACACTTGCTGCTCTACTTCCTAAGAAGCCAAAAATGATCCACAAAAGAGGTAAAACCATTAGAAATGTAGTCTGTAAATTTTTTTTACCTCCTACAATGGAAAGCAAAGCAACATGGCTTTCCAACAAAATTACTGGTTTCTATAGGTGTGGTAATTGTAACATGTGTGATATGGCACTGCATAAAACTTCTGAATTCAGTTACAATGGTAGTGAAAAATATAAAATCTCTACTTTCATTAACTGCAATACAAAATTTGTGGTATACTTATTGGAATGTATATGTAGCCAAATATATGTGGGCAGTACAATCAGGCCCTTAAAGGAACAAATTCAGGAACATATCAGAGCCCTAAGAAATCATGACATAGCATCGCCGGTAGTGCGACACGTTAATGACAAACATCCAGAAATTGAGGTCCCACTAATAAAATATATGGGTATAAATCACATCCCGATGAACCCTAGGGATGGTAATAGGACATTAGATTTGCTTAAAAATGAAGCGAAATGGATCATTAAATTAAGAACTATCGAAATGGGCATGAATTTGGATGATGAACTGTATCATTTCCTTTAAATGTATCTGCTTGACATATTACTGACGAGAACAATATGTACATAAATGATTAATTGTACTCTGGTGATACACACTGTACACCTTAATTCTCTGTACGTTGGGGGGATCTTTCACCATTTTCTTTGCATGTGCACTTTTAAGACATCTTTGCATGCATTCATGGCATGAACTTCGTTGTCATCAACAGCCCTGATGGTTGGGAATCATAAAAAAAAGGGAAGTATATTCCTTTTGTCGTTAGGGGACCAAATTGACATACTCCCACAAAGCTGTAATTATACTGGGACACTGAGGGTGTTATTTAGGATCTGGCCAATCTAGTAACAATGGTGATTTATGGGTGAACCAAATTATTATTTTTATATTTTCGCCCATAGGCTGTGCTATCTAGTAGTTTGAGTAGTGCGCAAGCTGAAGGGGTTGGATTGGTATAATTACAACTCTAAGATGGCGGCCATGACCATTGGACCACATTTAGTATAGTTGCGTCGTATGTGAAGTGTGGTGAAGTTGTCTTCCTTTCGATGTAACATTGTTTTGAACTTGGAGCGTGACAAATTACATATGTCCGCGGGAGTGCTGTTTTCATTATGTTTTTAAGATTAAGTGGAACTCTTCTTATCACTAGTTTCTAAATGGTTCTTGACTGAAAAATGGGACTTGTGCGCTAGTTGAAGGTACTGCAATATTATAGCCACCACTTCAAAATGGCCGCCGCAGTTAAACGTGATAGGCGGAAGTCCGTTTTCTATGTCAATTAGTTTCCGAACATGAACGCGGCATTTAGGAATGCTCGATTGAGGCTCGCGTTTGCTGCCAGGAAGCCTTAAGACACACAGGAGGGACTGAATCTTTCGAATTCTATGCCTGGACATACCGGCTAACGCAACGTGGGTCAACCAGAAAAATAAAAAAATGGATAAGTAGGTAAGATAAGAGTGGAGGTCTGGGAAGCGTGCTTAGTTTTTAGCAATGAATAAACAGAGCCCTGTTGGGGCAATTGCTTTACTACTGGAAACCATGTGGATATCTTTGCAAATTTAGGTATATGGGCAGACTGTGATTCTGCATTAATTATATAAATTGAGGCTTTCGAAGAGAAATGTTCCAATTGTTTGTTTTTCTTAGCTTGTTCCACGATATATGAAAGAAAGTTTAGACGCTCTGCATTGAGATCGAACTCGAAGAGAAGAAAGAGGTGGTTGACTGTGGTTAGAAACAGGTTAGTATGGGTGAAACTATAACTTTTATCCCCATACTTAAGGAATATACTCGGCTAACAAAAGGAGACTAATGGGGTTGTCCTCTCCCTTTTGCAGTGCACGATAGACATAAGTGTGATATGATCCTAACGGACGAATAAGTGACCAAAGGTATATATTTACCAGAAATGTTTCCCTCACCATGGTAGGGTGTGGGGTTGTTTTGGATACAAATTAATCTAATATCTGTAAGAATATAATTTTTTTACACTTGGGTTCGCATGTGGCATGTAAAATCATTACTGTGGCTTTCATATATCTGATATCTGGAGATATGGGGAGCGTTGCATGTAATACCTTCGGACATTAAACAACACTTTGCCACAAAGGATACGTGGTGGTGGTTCTTTTGTTGTTGTTCTTTGTTATTCTCTAGTAAATTGTTACACTATAAGCAGTTTAGAAAATGAAAAATGTTATATATATAAAAATACTATCTTTGTGTAATTTGTTTTTATATATATATGTTTGTCGTAATGGGATGTTGTCTGTTGTGATTTTCTCAGCCTTGAAGAAGTCCAGTGAGGACGAAACACGTGTCGGCTGATGGCTTTCTATTTTGTATTGATTTGTTTTCCGTTTCTATGTATATATTTATGTTTATAAAAAGATATATTTTTCTTGTATTAAAATTCTTCTTTGTATGGATAAAGCCTATTTGTGGATAGTATTGTTTTATGTACATTTCTTTTTTGGTTAGTATATGGTCACCAACACCTTTTAAAAAAAGAAAAAAGCACTTTAGTGAAATTTATTTTGTTTTCTCAATTAGTTGTATCAGACATTACTCGTCTTCTAAAGTATAGACATTGACTGTTCTGGTGTGCTCCACTGTTCTGTTTTTTGTGTCTAGAACGGGTTTAGTTTGCAGTAAACCCAGATTTACACATCAAGGCAACAATGTGTTTCAGTGTATGAGCACCCTTAATTCTTGTTTTGGAATACATAATCAGAATGTGCATTTATTTCAATTAATGAGTTGCCATTTGTTGTCGATTGCATCCCACATGGCCCTGGAGGGCGACACTACGGAGTCAGAATTTACCAGTGGGACGGAGGGCGAGGGGAGCTCCACGGCGGGGACAGGAGCTGAGACCAGCGATACGGACTCCTCCTCTGATGGGAGCTCCCGTCGGTGGTGGGCCCCTCTGTGCCCACCGCATCTACAGATACAGCCGCCACCCCCCCCTACCAGCACCGCCCTCCCAGCAGCCCCTCAGCGTTTGGCCTGTGCCCGCTCACCCAGGAGGGTGGGCATCACCTTCGCCCCAGGCACCTCAGCCAATGCCCCTGTCACCCCTGCTGCCCTCAGTGAGGAGGCCATTGACCTCCTCAGGTCCCTCACTGTTGGGCAGTCTACCATTTTGAAGGTCATCCAGGGTGTAGAGAGGCAGTTGCAACAAACCAATGCATACCAGGAGGGCATTCACTCTGGTCAGGCAGCCTATCAGCGAGTTTTTCAGACTCTGGCCTCAGCACTGATGGCAGCCATTGTGCCTGTCTCTAGCCTCCCCCCTCCAACTTCTTCCACACAGACCCAAACCCCTGTACCTCAGCCTATCCCAAGCACACCATCAGACCAGCATGCACAGCATGCAGCAACACACAAGGGAAGCTCAGGCAAACATAAGCACCACACATCCCACAGGCACTCACGCAAGCATCACACACATGCAGACACACCAACATCCACTGCCTCCACTGTGTCCCCCTCCTCCTTGTCTCCCTCCTCCCTCCCTGTCTTGTCTCCACTCACACCTGCATACACTACATCCTCAGCCACTACCTCCATCACCAGCACACCCACCACCACACCCCGCTCACGTGCACTCACCACCCCCACTACCATTCACACGTTCCCTGTGTCCTCTCCCAGTGTGTCTGTGAGGCCACCTCCCAAAGTACACAAACGCAGCAACACACCCAGCCAACAGCCATCCACCTCACAACAGCCTCCAGCCCATGCACCTTCACCCAAAGTCACCAAACGTACACCTCCTACAACCACTACCTCTACCTCCACTCCCAAACCCCCTCCATCTACCCGTCCCAGTGTTCCTAAGAAACTTTTCCTGTCCAGCCTTGACCTTTTTCCCTCACCTCCCCCACCCCTTCAGTCTCCTAGGGCCCGACTCTCCAGGTCCCAACCCATCACCTCAGCCACAACATCTGCGGGACCACTGGTGCCAGTAGTAACCGGCTTCTGGAGTGCGCCAGGCAGCAGGGCAGCCAGTGTGGCAAGGAGCCAGAGCACGGACAGTCCCCCACCTGTAAAGCATAAAAAGTTGGCCAGTGCCCGGCAGGAGAGGGTAAAGAAACCAGCCACCAAAGCCGCTCCCAGTGGTACAGTTGGGTGTGTGGAGACAGCTACACCACCATCCAAGGTGGGGAAGGGGCACAGTAAAACCAGCAAGTCTGGGAAGATCTGCACGGCGGACAAGACCACCAGCATCACCGCTGCCCAGGACACCGCCGCCAGCAGCACCGCTGCCCAGGACACCGCCGCCAGAAGCACCGCTTCCCAGGACACGGCCGCCACCATCCCCGCTGCCCAGGACACCGCCGCCACCAACCCCGCTGCCCAGGACACCGCCGCCAGCAGCACCGCTGCCCAGGACACCGCCGCCAGCAGCACTGCTGCCCAGGACAACGCCGCCAGCAGCACCACTGCCCAGGACACCGCCGCCACCATCCCCGCTGCCCAGGACACCGCTGCTAGCAGCACCGCAGGCCAATGAGCGCCATAGCTTCCGATGTTACTGAGGCCGCCACAGGCAGGATGAAGCACTCTGAGCACAAAGCCCCCTCCAGAACCAGTGGAGACTGTTATCCACTTGAGAGACTGTGGCTTTGCACTCCCCAGGATAAAGCAGTGGGCAACCCATCCACTGGAGAGACTTGAGAGACTGTGGCTTTGCACTCCCCAGTATAAAGCAGTGGGCAAACCACCCACTGGAGAGACTTGTGAGACTGTGGCTTTGCACTCCGCAGGATAAAGCAGTGGGCAACCCACCCACTGGAGAGACTTGAGAGACTGTGGCTTTGCACTCCCCAGGATAAAGCAGTGGGCAAACCACCCACTGGAGAGACTTGTGAGACTGTGGCTTTGCACTCCCCAGGATAAAGCATTGGGCAAATCACCCACTGGAGAGACTTGAGAGACTGTGGCTTTGCACTCCCCAGGATTGAACAGTGGGCATGGAGCCCTCTCGTGGATCTGGCGTTGTGCACTCATCTGGCTGAGGTGCCCCCCTTCCCCCTGAGGTGCCTGTTTTATTTCTATCTGATGCCCCTGCAGTGTTCTCTCCGTCTTGTTCGGGTATTGAGTGTGGGCCTCGCCCGTGCCTTTTGGGCCCAGTGGTCCACGGACTATGATAGTGGAATACTTTGGACTTGTATTCTTGGTGTATATATTTGTTTATAGTGTGAATATCTTAATATATGTATATATTTTTGATTACTGTCTTCGTATATATTACAATCATTCGATTCATTTCCTTTTGTCCTTGCATTCTTCCAGGGGGGTTGGGGGGGTGTAACTGTGATGTATCATGATGCATTAGTGTGTGTGTTGTCGTGGGTGAGGGTGGGGGTGGGAGTGTTGCGTGTGTGTGTCATTGTTTTTTCCCTCCCCTTTGTCGTAGGTGCAGTATTCACCGTGTTCTTCTCCGCCGGCGTTCGTGCTCCTGATAGAGGAGCAGGAAGATAAGGGCTGGCAGTATCTGAAGTTCCTGTTCCATGGCGTCCTGGTTCCTCGTGGGATGTGTAGAGGTGAGCGTTTTCCCTACCTAGTCCTGTTTCCGCCTGGTTTTTGTTCGCGGTGTATCCGCCCCGGAAAAGTTGGCGGGTTGGTGGCTTGTAATAATGTGGGCGTTACATTGTCTTCCGCCTGTCTGTTGGTGGTTACCGCCGCGGTGTTTGTTTGCACCGCCTTGGCTGTCGGAGTGTTAAAGTGGCTGTCTATGTTGGCAGTTTCCGTCACGGTCGTAGTTCCATTTTTTTTCTCGCCGGCCTGTTGGCGGTTCTACCTCCGCTTTAACACCGACCGCCAGGGTTGCAATGACCACTGTATTAAGACAGGTCTATCAGCCACCTTTTCCGGGGTGGTACCAACGATGTCAAAACTACGGCGGAAACACAACACAGAAGTCAAAGGACTCACCTCTGGAGACTCAGGGAACAACCTGACACCATGGATCCTGAGTTGCACATCTTCCCCATGCTTGTATACCTTTTCCTGCATTACGAACATCAACGCCGGCGAAGACGACCATGGTGATTACTGCTGCCTTGCACACAAGGGCGGGGGGGCAAAGAGAGTGACACACACGCAACACCCCCACCCCAACACCATACACACAACCAGATGCACTAACATTACATACATACTTGTACCCCTCAGGAATAATGCAAGGAAAAAAAGCATTGATTAAAGTGAGTGTAATAAGACAACATAGTATAAATAAGTGATTAAAATTCAAAATGTATATACATATTTACAAATGGAGGGACACTGCCCAGTCCTCAATGTCCGTGGGCCACAGGGCCACTACACATAGGCCAAGGCCCTACCTCACTCCTGCAACAACATGTAGAGAACACTGCAGGGGCATCTGGTCAAAAATACACAGGCACCTCAGGGGGACGGTGAATGGGGGGGGCACCTCACCCGGAAGATGGTACAATGCCACTGGTCCTGAAGGGGGCTACATGCCTTGTGCGATGTCCTGGGGAGTGCAAAGCCACAGTCTCTCTAGTGGGTGGTTTGCCCACTGCTTGGTCCTGGGGAGTGCAAAGCCACAGTCTCTCTAGCAGGTGGTTTGCCCACTGCTTGGTCCTGGGGAGTGCAAAGCCCCAGTCTGCCTAGTGGGTGGTTTGCCCACTGCTTGGTCCTGGGGAGTGCAAAGCGACAGTCTCTCTAGTGGGTGGTTTGCCCTCTGGTTCTGGAGGGGGCCTTGTGTCCAGTGTGCTTCATCCTGGCAAGGATGGGGTGAGTGGATGGCTTATTCCACTGGTTCTGGAGGGGGCCTTGTGCCCAGTGTGCTGCATCCTGGCAAGGATGGGGTGAGTGGATGGATTCTTACACTGGTTCTGGAGGGGGTCTTGTGCCCAGTGTGCTTTATCCTGGCAAGGATTGGGTGAGTGGATGGCTTCTTCCACTCGTTCTGGAGGAGGCCTTGTGCCCTGTGAAGCAGCACTAGGGGAGTGCAAGGTCACAGTCTCTCACCTGGGTGTCACACCTACAGGATTTGCAGGGTCCAGGACGCACTGCAGCCCGTGGAGGCAGGACTACACACTTCCCGCCGGTGGTGACGGCTGCTCAGTGGTGGCAGGGCTGGCAGCGGGGCTGGCAGTGGTGGGGGGAGGCTCCAGCCCATCCCCTGCAGCCTCGGATGGCTGCCCACTAGGGCTCCTGCTGCTGGTGGCGGTCTGGTGTCGGTGCTGGTGGCAGTGCTGGTGGCAGTGCTGGTGGCAGTGCTGGCAGTGGTGGGGGGAGGCTCCAGCCCATCCTCTGCAGCCTTGGACGGCTGCTCACTGGGGCTGCTGCTGCTGATGGCGGTGCTGGTGACGGTGCTGACAGTGGTCGGGGAGGCTCCAGCCCATCCCTGCAGCCTCGGACGGTTGCCCACTGGGGTTGCTGCTGCTGGTGGAGGTGCTGGTGGCGGTGCTGGCAGTGGTGGGGGGAGGCTCCAGCCCATCCTCTGCAGGCTCGAACGGCTGCCCACTGGGGCTGCTGCTGCTGGTGGCGGTGCTAGCAGTGGTGGGGGGAGGCTCCAGCCCATCCCCTGCAGCCTCTGACGGCTGCCCACTGGGGCTGCTGCTGGCGGTGCTGGTGGTGGTGCTGGAAGCGGTGCTGGCAGTGGTGGGGGGAGGCTCCAGCCCATCCTCTGCAGCCTCAGATGGCTGCCCACTGGGGCTGCTGCTGCTGGTGGCGGTGCTGGTGGCGGTGCTGGTGGTGGTGCTGGCAGTGGTGGGGGGAGGCTCCAGCCCATCCCCTGCTGCCTCGGACAGCTGAACAGCCATGGTTGGTGGTGAGGGCTCAGAATCAGTCCCAGCACCAGGCCTCCTGTCCTTCTTGCCTGCTGGTGCAAGCCCCTTGCCCTTCCCTTTGGCAGCTGGTGGTGCCTCCTTTCTTTCCCTTTGGTGGCTGGTGGTGCCTCCTTGCCCTTCCCTTTGGCAGCTGGTGGTGCCTCATTGTCCTTCCCTTTGGCAGCTGGTGGTGCCTCCTTGCCCTTGCTTGACGCACCTGGTGCAGGCACACTTTCAGTGCTGCTGCCTGGTTCCCTGGAGCCTCTCCCACCTGCAGTAGCTGTCAACACTACTGTGGCCGTGGACTGGGTAGTTGAGGTGCTTGCTTGGGTTCTGACGGCGGAAGGAATGGAGGGGTGGGGTAGGGAGGAGGTCAACGGTGGAGAGGAAAAAGCTTTTTAGGGATATTGGGGTGGGATGAGGGTGAAGGTTTGGGAGTGGAGGAAGAGGGAGTGGTTGTAGGTGTCTGTCTGCTGAGTTTGGGTGCAGATGCATGGGCTGGATGCTGTTGTGAGGTGGATGACTGTTGGGTGTCTGAGTGCTTGCGTTTGTGTACTTTGGGAGGACGGGGACAGACAGTGGGAGAGGACACAGGGGACGTGTGCATGGATGTGGGGGTGGTGACTGCCAGTGAGCGGTGTGTAGTGATAGGCATGATGGGGATGGAGGTAGTGGATGAAGATGTAATGTATACAGGTGTGAGTGGAGATGCTATTGGGAGGGAGATTGAGGATGAGGAGGAAGGGGACACAGTGGAGGCAGTGGATGTTGGTATGATGGCATCTGGATGGTGTTTGTGTGAATGGCTGTGGGATGATGTATGGTGCTTGTGTTTGCCTGAGCCACTCCACTGTATTGTCTTGTGTACATGATGGTCTGCCTGTGTGCTTGGGATAGGTTGGGGTTGAGGGGAATGGAACTGGGTAGAGGAAGTTGGAGGGGGGAGGCTAGAAACAGGGACAATGGCTCCTATCAGAGAGGAGGCCAGAGCCTGGATTGATCTCTGTTGGGCCGCCATGCCAGAGTGAATGCCCTCCAAAAATGCATTAGTTTGTTGCAAATGGGCTGCCAGCCCCTTGATGGCATTCAGAATGGTTGACTGCCCAACAGAGATGGATCGCAGGAGGTCAATTGCCTCCTCACTCAGGGCTAACTGCGGCAGGGCCTGAGGTGCCTGGGGCGAAGGAGATGCCCACCCTCCTGGTTGAGCGGGCACAGGAAACATGCTGATGGGCTGCTGGGAGGGTGGTGCTGGTACGGGGGTGGCGGCTGTACCTGTGGTTGGGGTGGGCACAGAGGTGTCCACCACCACTAGGGAGCTTCCTTCCGAGGAGGAATCACTGTCAGAACTGTCCCCTCCTGTCTCTGCTGTGGTGCTCCCCTCACCCTCTGTCCCACTGGTACCCTGAACGTCAGTGGATTCGCCCTCATGGGCCTTGTATGATGCAGCTCCCGTCGTCGCCGCGGCCTCTGCTCCTTCGCCAGATGATGCTAATGCACATAAGGACAGGGTGACAAAACAAAAAGGGGGAGGAAGAGACAAAGGATACACTTGGTCAATGGCTGCTCCAACACCACTGTTGGTGTACACGACACACACACACACACACACACACACAGGGAACAGCCCTACGCACTAGGCAATAAACAACCAGTCACAATGCTAGTCACAGGCCATGGACAGGAATACCTAATGCCAATAACAGCATACCTGAGACCCACAGACCCCTGCCCAGTAGTGGATGCCTACTAGCTTGGAAGGAGGTGGTGTACATCAGACCCTGCCCAACATGGGACCTACCCTGCAATGTCCGGCCTGGCCTAGGGGCACTCACAGGCCCACATCCCCCACACTGAGACCACCCCACAACGCGCAAGTAGTATATTGGGAAACTGTACTCACCCCCTTGTGGCTGCTGTGATCCCCTCAAGCGCCCATCCATCTCCGGATAGGCCACCGCCAGTATGCAGGCCATCAGGGGGGTCAGGGTTCAATGGGCACCCCTTCCTCGTTGCGAAGCCATCCCCAGCTGGACCCCCGCCGTCTTCCTTGCCCAGCGTCTCAGGTCCTCCCACCGTTTGCGGCAGTGGGTGCTCCGCCTGCCGTAGACTCCCAGGGTCCGCATGTCCCTGGCGATGGCCCGCCATATACCCTGTTTCCGATGGGTGCTGACCTGCAGAAAAATACACATAGAAAAAAGGTATCAGTCAGACCGTCTGACCTGTGACACTCATGTACCACCATAGCCCTCACATACCCTTACGCACAGACATTGCCCACCATACATGCAGCACAGTGCCCAGGACCCTTCCACTGACCCCCCCCACACAAGGCCCTCACACACAGCACTCCATGCATTCATGCCTCATGCATTGTGCTCACCTGTTGGTCTGGAGGCCCATACAGCATTCAGAACTGGGGTAGGACCCCATCCACCAGTCTCTCCAACTCTGCAGCGGTAAAGGCAGGGGCCCTTTCCCCAGTGACACGAGCAATGGTCAGTTCCAGACACAGGTCACAGCAGCACTTGCAGTGTAGGTCCTCTCCTGTTGAAGGTCAGGTAGCAAGTGAGTGAACAGACAGAAAATGGCGGTCACGTCCGTGGCGGTGCATACCGTCACCGCCAGCGTACATCACCATTGGCCACTGTAACCCATAGGGCCCAATGACAACCAATGAGGAGTTGCACGGCTGTACTCGACCGCTTCCCGCAACGCCACACAACGTCAGCGGCATTACCTCATTTCCACATGTCCATCCACACAGGACAGGCGGATGCCATTTCAGGGGGAGGCAGGCCATGGCACCTAACTGCTTCACAGTACACATAGGCAGCATTTGGGCCTAAACAACAACATACTGTTACAGTCACAACATGCAATGCAGTGTAGTGTTTGGAAATGTGGAATACTGACCAGCTGCTCCCCATTTTGCCCCCTAGATTAAAACTGTTGCGGATGAATAGGAGATGGAGACATCCCCTGTGTACAGACCCCTGGTGGACTTGGCAACAATGGAGGACCGGCACATTATCCTCACCTATAGACTGGACAGGGCCACAATCACAGAGCTGTGTGCCCAATTGGAGCCTGACCTGATATCTGCTATCTGTCAGCCCACCAGGATCCCCCCTCTTGTGCAAGTCCTATCTGTGCTCCATTTCTTGGCAACTGGCTCCTTCCAAATGACAGTGGGCTTGGCAGCAGGAATGTCACAGCCAAAGGTCTCAATAGTGCTGGCCAGAGTATTGTCTGCCCTGATGAAACACATGCGCAGCTACATCGTTTTCCCTCAGGTGGAGGATTTGGCCACAGTGAAAGCTGACTTCTATGCAATGGGACATATCCTCAAAATAATTGAGGCTATTGATGGTACACATATTACATTCCCCACTCCCCCGGAGAAATAAACCGGTGTTCAGAAATTGAAAGAGCTTTCACTCCATGAATGTGCGGATAGTGTGCCTTGCGGACCAGTACATCTCCCATGTCAATGCAAAGTATCCTGGCTCTGTGCATGATGCCTTTAACATGAGGAATAGCAGCATCCCATATGTGATGGCTCAGCTCCAGAGGCACCAGGTGTAGCTAATAGGTGAGCCCTGGTTCCCACCCAGTGGATGTTGCTGCATGGGTATGTTGTTGGCCATAAGGGTTAGTATGTGTCTAACAGGTATCCCTCGATATTTGCAGGTGACTCTGGTTACCCCAACCTCACATGGCTACTGACCCCAGTGAGGAATGCCAGGACAAGGGCAGAGGACCTTACAATGAGGCACATGGGCAGACAAGAAGGATTATCAAGAGGACCTATGGCCCCCTGAAGGCCAGGTTCCATTGCCTTCATCTAACTGGTGGATCCCTGTACTACTCACCCAAGAAGGTATGCCAGATAATCGTGGCATGCTGCATGTTGCATACCTTACCTTGAGACAACAGGTGCCTTTTCTGCAGGAGGGTGAGGCTGGAGATGGGTGTGTGGCAGCAGTGGACCCTGTGGACAGTGAAGATGAGGAGGCAGAAGATGAGGACAACAGCAAGAATTCGCTTTGCTTTATATTGGGGGCGTATATCCCCGCTATATTAAGTGGTTTACCATCTAATCTGCACTCCAACAATACATACCTACCACAGATAATGTTTATGACGTTGGTTTCTCATCTGGACTCAAGAAATTACCACTTGATATTTGATCAGGTATTAGCTGACCTCAGTTCGTTGGGACTTTCTTGAAGCACGTGATTACATTGATTCGCAGCCGTTTTACATGGTGTTTTTCTAGGGATATGCCTTCTTTATCAAGGAGTTTCTCACTTTATGGTTCCTACTCACAAGTGGTTACTTGATTTATTTTGGCGTCCAGGTTTCTATCTTTTGGGATTTTTTCTTTGGGTTCCTCTTTACATTTGCACTTTTTGTCTTTGGTGGCAGGAGTTCTATTGTTAATTGCATCATGCTTTCCACTTCAAGTGTTTTGTTTGATGAAATTTCAGCCCTGAAGAAGTCGTTGGGGCAATTCCCCTGAGACGAAACACGTGTTGGCTGTTTGAGTGTAGTGTACAAGAACTTCATCAACGGTGGCTGTTTAGCTGTTTGTACAAGACCTTCATCAACTTCATACTAGAGATTTGTTTTCGACTTACTACAAGAATTTGATATATCTAACTGAAGAATTTTCATCACTTTATGGGATACGGAGTATTTTATGAATAAATTACAAGGACTTGAAAATACATCAGGAACTGTACACTGTTCTTTGCTTTGGACTTTTAACAACATTATGTTACATATGGAATAGTTGGAGTGTCTCACATATGTTCCTGATTGTTCATTGTTTACTTGAACCTATTAGGGGATTGGGTGTTGTCCCCTGTGAGTGCACCTTCTTCACTTACTGTGCCTTACTTATTCCTTGAGCTCTTTTGTGTTTCCCCCTACATTCACACCCCATTTTTTTCTTTCAATGTGCAGTCCTCACCTAATTATTGGGGCACTTCCTCACACATCATGAACTTTACATCTAAGTGATAACCCATGATTAATTGGCCTGTTTCTCACCTTTCAGACCCTATGTTGCACATAGAGCTAGATCCAGTTGAAAAGGAATGGACAGAGACCAAACACCTGAACAACTTACCAACAGGATATCTGGAGTATGGATCAGTAGGTGGTATGGATGACCCAGCAGGTTATATATAGAACAGTACAGTGGTACACATATGACATTGTCACATGTGCATCACCACATGCTTCAATACAATATGTTTCACACTGGTGAGTTTAATGGTTCTATACACACTAGAAGCACCACACCTGTGTGTCAATGTTATAACTTGTACATCTAGGTGTACCTAGGGGACCATTTGTCTTTAGCACTTACCACATTGTCACTGCTTAAATACTCACACATCATACACTGAACTGACAGTGGGATGTATATCTGTGTAGTCAGTACTTACCCCCCGTGTGGCTGCCCTCAAACGCCCATTTAAATCAGAGTAGGCCACCACCAAAATACAGGCCATTAAGGGGGTAAATGTCCAACGAGCACTCCTCACTCATTGGGAGGACATCCCCAGCTGGGCCTCTGAGGTCTTCCGGGCCCAGCGTCTCAGGTCCTCCTACCTGCTTCCTGCAGTGGGTACTCCACCGGCTGTGGGCCCCCATGGTCTGCACTTGCTTGTCGATGGTCCCTTTATTTGACATGCGTTGACCTGCATGGAAGACACAGACAAAAAATGTATGTCCACATGCACCATCCAAACACAAGTGGTCTGGACGCTTCAGTGTCAGTAAGTTGGCAAACATACCCCTCCTCTCAGTCCAAAACCCAATCATAATTTATCATCTGCAGCCAGCCCATGTGTGGAGTGGACTCTCCCATACAACATGCATGAACAGTACCTGGTATTGACTAGACACATATGACCAGACCACATTATTATTCATAACATGGTATGTCTCTATGAGCATTTCTCACACGATTATTGTTGTACATGACGCAAATCTATGTTGTGTATAAAGGAAGTTAGATTATACGTATCAGTAGTGGGTGTCTGCCTCTGCACATATACACATTCACATACACCCAGACATTATTGCCCAATCCCTCACTACCTCACATTTCATGTACACCCTCATACACTCCACCTCTCACACATTGGTATATCATTGGATTCACCTGTTCCTCTGGTGCACCATGTAGCTGGTCATACAGGGGTAGGACCTCATCCAGGAGCTTCTCCAACTCTTCTGGAGTGAAGGCTGTGGACCTATCACCTGCAGGACGTGGCATGATAGCACACAGAGGCAGTGCACAGCAGCTCAGGTAGTGGAGGTCTTGATGGCAGCAGCGTGAAGAGTCAAGTGACCATTACAGCAGAAAATGGTGGTCACGTCCGTCAATGTGTTCTAATGGAAATGTGCACAGTGGTTATGACTGCCTACCGCCATGACGACATCCGCCGGTGGACTTAGGTCACTTCCTCATGTCCAGTATGGTAAGTCAGGCAGCTGCCATTTTGATGCAATTATATGTATGTAAAAGGTTTGGTATCTGTGTCATTAATGAATTTCTGTATTGTGTGAACAATAAGTAAGTGCTGCCTTCATGTTTAGTAGTCTAATTGTGCATGTGTGTAGTAAAAGCTGAGCAACACAGGAATTTGTGGTAACGTAAATGATAACCTATGCTCAACATCCTATGTGTAATGACAATGGAGTATAGATGCAACAGATATGTGTCATGTAAACTAGGTTGGACTATCAAACACTGACAGTCACAGATAAATATGCATGTCTAGTACATCAAAGGATTCATAGAATGTGAACCATGGGGACTGTAGTAGGATGCACAGCAAGATACTGTACTTTTAATGTCATATGTTGTATCTGACATCATATGGAAATATGTGTGTCTTCTATTTGAACATATCAATTATGTGTATATTGTCAAAGTCACCTACAATCTAGTTTTTTGCACAAAGTTACCCTGGCATGAAGAGAAGAAGGCAACCTCTTGTGTACCAGCCACTAGTAGACCTGGACACCAGGTAGTAAAGACATAATAGACCTATTACTTGAATGGGCATACAATCATGGATTTCTGTGATCAGCTAGAGCCAGATCTGATGCCTGCCATTCACAATAGCATACCTCCCATCATTCAAATCATGTCAGTGCTACACTTCCTGGCCACTGGGTCCTTTCAAAATACAGTGGCCCTAACTGCAGTGATATCTCAGCCCATGTTCAGTCTGGTTCTGAAGGATGTGCTGGGTGCATTGGTAAGACACCTGACAACTACATAAGGTTTCCCCAACTTGTGGAATTGGCCTATGTGAAGGCAGAGTTGGATGCTTTGGTTCCCCCAGTGCCAATAAACAGGAACAGGAAAAACTACCACTCAATCAACGTTGAAGTGGTGTGTGTAGCAGACCAGTACAATTCACAAGTCTGTGCAAAGTTTCCAGGAACAGTCCATGATTCCTTCATCATGCGAAATAGCAATATCCCACTGCTGATGACACAACTATACACTGAGGGCTTGGCTGGTTGGTCACATTTGACGTGTGTGTTTGCAAAGTTTATCTCGTGCTATCACAAATGTCCAAGATATATGTTTGTGATATTGTAACTATTCCTTACAGAGGGCTCTGGCTACCCAAACCATCCTTGGTGGTTGACACCAGTGAGGTACCCAACCACGCCACGGTAACTCTGCTACAATGAGGCCCAAGAAAGGATAAGGCGTGTTGTGGAGCAAACTTTTGGGCTTCTAAAGGCAAGATTTTGCTGCCTGAACATATCCAGAGGAGCCATCCTCTACTCACCCAGCAAGGTATGTCATATAATTGTTTCCTGCTGCATGCTCCACAACCTTGCCCTGAGACATCAGATTCCATTAATACCAGATGAGGGAGAGCCAGCAGAACCAAGTGTTGATGAACCTGATGAAGATGAAGCTGAAAACTTCAGGGCAGATCTAATAAATCAATACTTAAACTAACTAAAGGTATGTGATGTCTCCTAAATATTGAGAGTTCATGTTTTAAACTACAATTGATGGCTGTCACGTCACCTCCTGTTTATCATCAACTGTAAGGTCTTAGTTAGCTCCACTGCCAACAAGAGCATGCAGATTGTAAGTTAGTATTGTGTATGGTACATTGTGGTATAGAGTGTCCTGAGATGTTACTAAACAAGCAAAGTCACACTTGTCCAAATGATTTGCCAGAATTGATGTATGTTTACAGCTGTGCCCTATCCCTTATCTCTGTCAATCACAGACTTGCTGAGTTTCTGTTTGGCTCTTCATCATTGGCAAGTCACAGACAGTGTCAGAGGCAGATGGAAATTGAAGGCAGACTTGAGAAGTTAACATGGATTAATACAGGTACAGATTGGCATGAATTTTTAGAGTATACCTAATATGGCCAGACTGTCAGGAGGCTGGGGTCGAAGTGTTTATTTCCACCAAAGAGACCTGGTACTGGAGGTGGTCAAATGGTGTCACGTGTGTGTCAATATGTGTCTGTCACATGTAAACATGTTGCACCATAGCCTCTACCAACATAATGGTTTCTGTTGTATGTGACCTACTTCGAACATAGCTGTCAGTGTGTTCTTACTTTGCAGATCAATGTGCATGTATCTGTGGACTGACATAGGTGAGTGGCAAGCCTACAAGCACGGGGCCATGGTAAGTGAAAGATCCAAGGACTGGGGACATTAGTATTGATCTCTGTCTGTAACATGGGATATGACTGTTAGTTAGCTAAGGTATGGGTATGTGATATGGCTTTACCTGGTGATACAAAGGACCCATCCGTATGACTCCAGGCTTGTAGGAGGAGTGAAATGTCATTAAAGTCTGTATCCTGTGGGTTGGTAGTGTATGACAACTAAGCTGAAATTCTGGTGTCACTAGCAGTACTCCTCTATCTGCTGTTAGCAAACCTAGAAATAAATGTGTGGAGATGTCCAATACAGCTGTTTTTGCTAATATAAATGTTACAATCCCAATGTAATGAGTGTCCTGGTGACACAGTACACGTGTGATGTCCATAACAAAGGTTGTACAATACAGAGGGACATATTGATAATATAGTTGTCATACATGACAACAGTGCATGGTTGATAAATGACCCCTACACAGAAACTGTGATTAAGGTGTATTTATTGGGGAGTGCAAACCAATATGTGTGGATTGAAACATAAATAACAGAAAGCAAACAGTGAATGCTTCAGTCATGGTGGCTGAAATAATCAGGGGAGCTGCTACCCCATTTAGAAACACAAGTCCAGTGTACTTGTAACATAGGAAAATGGATTTAGGTTTCAGAACAGTTATCAGGGTGTATCTGTGGCACACAAGAGGAAACAATCAGGAGACATTCACTTCCTGACAGTGAGTTTGGCCTTGGCATCTGATCCTCCTGGATGTCTGGTTGGACATCCACATTTGTGAGGGGCTCCCTCTGCTACAGAGGGTGGGGTGTCTGAGGTATGTGCTTCTCCTGGTAGGGCTTCCATTCCACTAGCAGCCGGAGGTACAGAAGGGCCAGATGAGTCATTACTAGTAGAAGAGGCCTGATGTTGTTGGGCAGATCTACTCAGGGTAGTGTTGATGTCCGCAACACCCCAGTCATGGAGCCAGGATGCCATTTTGTGCCTGCCACTGCTGCATGACTTCCTGGTGATTGTCCCTCTGCAGCTGTTGGATTTCCCTCATTGTGGTGACTACCTGGCCCATCATGCCTTGAGAATTTTGGTAGGCTCCCAAGACTTGGGAGATGGTTTCCTGGTCAGTATGGTTCCTTTGAGCACCCATCCTCTGGCCCACACCATCCCTCCCACGCACCCTACCCCCAAGTGCCTGTGTCCGTGGCACAGTGTACCCACTCCCACTGGTGGCAGGACCATCATTGTCAGGGGTGACTCAGGTACCTGTACTGGGGGGCACACAATGTTAGAAACAGTCCTTGGGACACAGGTATGGGGGTAAATGGTTGCCTGTGATGTGGATGTAACAGGGCTGGGAGGAGTGGATGTGGGCAGGGTGAGGCTGACAGTTGTTGACTGACCAGGTGTCACTGATGGGCCAGCTTTGTCGTCAGTGTCCAAATATCCAGGGGTGTTGTCCTCTCTGGGGCCTTCATCCAAAGAGGTAGTGGTAGTCTTTGGTATCGTCTCCATGGTGACATTGGCAAGGTTACCTGTGGGAGAAATGGAACACAGAATTGCTGTAAGTGATACAAGTGAACAAGTGACTTTTCAGTTTGAGTATTAGTGAAGTTGTGTGAGATGCACACAGTGCCATAACATGATCCCCAGAAATGACAGTGACAGCAGCTGGCAAATCTCAGTACAACATGAGACTCTGAAATTTCAATACCATACACCATGCTAAAAGATGTTAAACCATATTGGTAGTTATCAGACTGCTGATACCCTCTTATGCTGTCTGACTATTGACATGGGTGTTAACCTTTGTTGCCTAGTGAAGTGTCTGACATGATACATGGCACAAAAAGCCGCAAAATGCACAATAATGTCAGAGTAGGGACATAGTATGGTAATAAGTAATTTACATTGACCTCTATGTGGATGTACTGCATGTGCATCAGCTTCGGCATCTATATTTCTTCCCAGGTGAGTCAATTCCATTCTTTGCTTGCTTGTCTAAGGGCAGTTTGATGGGGCACTCAGCTGTAGCTGTGTTTAGCTTGTAATGATAGTGGGAGTGGGCCAATGCATTGCTGTCATTGACATATACTATTACCCAGTGGTACATTCTTGGTGGGTTACAATCGTAGTTATTTTCACATGCATGACATCTCACATTTTGTGCATTGTTCAGATTTTCATTATGGTGGAATAATGCCTGTTGGGAGTTGTAGTGCTATGACTCCAAAGTACTTCACATGACATTCCCAAGGTCCGTGGAGCCAAGTGAGTTTAGTGGACATGTGGAATGCAAAGGAAGGATATTGGAGCATTTGGACAGAGGGGTGGTGGGTGGTTTGTTAATTGAGGTGGGATAAGGTGGTGAGGGAGTATGCAGGACAAAACAATTGGGTGACATGAATGTTGTGGGAATTACCAGACTCCACTCCTCCAGGTATTCTTGTCAGCCTCTCAGGATGAAGTATGTCCAAGAACGTGGTCTTGGTGCTCTGCAAATGTGTGATGTATGCATGTTGAAATATGTGTAGGTAGCAACAGTTGTTGTAGTAAATCTGTGATGTTCTTTCTCCTTTTTGGCTGTATGTGTGGTTCTGGTTGCAAAGTATTGTGGGTTGTGTAGGGTGTGTTATACAGTGGAGTGTGTAGGTATGTTAAGTGTGTGGATGTGTGTCAGGTATGAGATTTTCAAACTATACAATGTGGTGTTGTGTTCAGTGTGATGTGAGTTGAGACCGCGCGGTTCGCACCACCTATGGTTTTCCGCCGTGAAAGAACCGCTGTCGTGATTTGTGGATCACAATATGATGGGAGGATTTTTGTCGGGCTGTTGGTGCTGGTGGTGGGACCGCCTCTTTTCCATCCTCCAGTGTCCTGGCAGTTTCAGATATTTGGCTGTTGTTTGGCAGAATTCACAGTGTAGCTCTTCATGCGGTGGTAGGATTACCGCCAACATGGCGATCTTTTGTCTACTGCCACCAAACTCATTTGTGTAGGCAAACAATCATGGAAGTGAGTAACTCATTGTAGCACTTATGTCTCATTCCCAAACAGGAGACTCAGCATATCCAAACCATTCTTGATTGTTGACACCCCTGAGGAATCCAACTACACCAGGGGAAGCCCATTTCAACGAGGCCCATGGAGGGAAACAAGGGAGTGGGTATTTGGGCTTCTGAAGGCCACATTTTGCTGTCTGGACAAGACTAGAGGAGCCCTCCTCTACTCAACCTGAAGATGTGTCATATAACTGTGCCATGCTGTATGCTCCATAACATCTCCATGCAGGAGAATATCCCTTAAATCCAACAGGTCCGGGAGCCTGTGGTGCCACCAGGTGAGAATCCTGAAATGCCAAATGAAGATGATAGTGGTGAAGAGGAAGGAGCTCACTTGCGACAAGATCTCATCAACAGCTTCTTCTCATGAGTATAAGTATGTAATGATATGTCATTACTTTGACTGGACAATGAACTGTATTTGTGATAATGTGTGGAGTATATTTTTGGAAATAGTTAGGTAGCTGATTCTCAGGCAAAACCTACCAAAGGGTGTTTGATGAGGACGCTTTTGACACATTCACATTTTGATGATATTGCTTTGTTTGTGTCAGATTTTTGTAAGGGACTTTGTTCTCCATTCTTTTGCTTTGTGACTTGCATCATATGATTGATTTCATTACTATACTCCTCATTTTGTTCTTTGTTCAGGTACCTTTCCCATGAGATCTTCATTTGAGCATTTCAGAGTTGTGATATTGGAAGGTATATTGTGCTGTTGGGACATACAAATTTGACATGGACTGTTCCTGGGAATGGGTAGAAGACCTGTGTCAAGACAGCTTGCACAGTGATAGGATGGAAGTGCAGAAGGCTCCATTGGACTTGTTTGTTGTGTGGTGGCTATGATGTTTCATGTGTGTCATCATGTGGTCATTAAATATGTTGTTGTAGGCCAAAATCATGTCAATTTAGATTTGCTAAAGACTCTTTTTGTGTGAACTGTTTGTAGCTGTTAATGTTTCATCATTGTAGGCCAAAGTGCCTGTGGCACATCACTGACATTTGTTTGTTATACCACCAGCTGCGGTACCACTGGATTGTAATGACCCTGTGATCAGGGACAGTTGTACTGCCATCTATCTGGGTGTCGCATCATATGAGGTGGGCTTCCTTTTGAAGGTTAGGGGATATGGCTCCAGCTAATGACATCAACCAAATCTATTTTTGCCTATTTAACAGGACAATGTCTGCTATGCCCATTCCTACAATGTTCTGGGGGTCTGTACCAGTATATTTGGTGGCCTACACAGTCTAATATGGTCATGTCTGAATTTCTATGTTTCTGACATCTTGACAGCCTATGTGCTGAACAATTTCATAAAATCTCTTCTGGAACAAGCGACTTGCATGTATGTGTAAGTGTGTAATGGTTGTAATCCTGAGCTAGACACATTGTACATGCAACATATCCCTGCTTGCATAAGTAGCTTATATCTTCATTGCATGGTTCACATGGTCTTACATATCGACATAGCCAAATGGGAATTTCAAGACAGCAGACAATGAGTTTGTGACGGGTGAATTTATTACAATGCTAATACAGAAAATTAATTTGGGACAGAAAAAAACAAAAATGTACAGTGAAGGGGTCAGTCATGGTCAATGAAATCATTGGAGTACATGCCACACCACTGGTCTAAAGTCGAGAGTACTTCTTCCATTGGAACTGGATTGTGATTAAGGATCAGACCACTGAGTGTATGTGTGACACACAAAGGAGGACATTAAGGAAAAAGTTTCTTCCTGGCAGTGGTGGCCATCCGCACCTTCTGGACTCTTGTGTGGAGGTCCCCACTTGCGAGGATGTGATCAGCTGCTATAGAGGTGTCAGAGGGTGGTTGTGCCTCTGGTAGGCCCTCCCTTCCTGTGGGTGCTGCGGATGTACTTGAGTTGTTTGGCCCACAGGAAGGGGTGGATGGTAGTGGAAAAGCACTGTTGAGGGTTGTGTGGATGTCCCTCAACACCCATGTTAGTGTGCCTATGTTTGAATTGTGGTCATCCATTTTTTGGATCATGTCCCTCTGCAGCTGCTTCATTTCCCGGAGTTCAGTTAACACCTGGCCCATCACACTTTGGGACTCCTGATAGACCCTCAAGATGTGGTGTATGGTATACCCATTAGCCTCACTCCATTGGCCCACAACATCCCTCCCAAACACCCTACTGCCCACGAGCCTGTGCCCTTTCCCACTGGCTCCTGGACCATCAGGGTCAGGAGTGTTGGGTTGCATATCAGGCTCCAGGAGTGGGGGGCACAAGATGGTTGAAACGGTGCTAGGTACACAGGTTGGTGGGCGCGTTGTCTGTGATGACTCAACAGGGCTAGGAGATGTTGTTGTGGGCACAGTGAGACTCACTATTGCCATCTGGCCAGGTTGTCCAGATGCGTCAGGACCATCCTCCACGTCCACAAGTCAAGGAGTGTCATCATTACTGAGGGCTTCATCCGGGGGTGGAGTGTGAGTCTGGTCAGTGTACGTGGTCTGCCCAGGGGCTCTGCCAACTCAGCCTGATGACTAAAAGGGTACATTGTTATTGGTTGAAGTGTGACATCTACCTCCAAAGGTTTTGTGTTACAGTAATTACATACATGGGACATCCTTAAGTGGTGGTTTAGCCTATTGTTCCCTGTTACCATGGTTTTGGAGTATTTGACATGACATGTGTGAAGCTTGCCTAAATGTTCGACTCAAGCAGCTCATTAGATGTGCTGATCAGTTGCACTTTGGATGAGGGAATGAAAATAGCATCTTATCATCAGTGAAGCCAACACAGTGGAGAAGCAACATGTGCATTTGACAATTCGGAGGCCTAATTGAGTGCGATAGAGGTAAACACACAACTTTGTTGTGTCTGTATCTACAGTTATCATGTGTGTAGTGCTGTGTTAATGTGCTTGCTGCTGCTAACAATCTGCTGATGCAGCTTATGGCTTTAGGAATACTTGGTGTACACACTTGGTAAGAAATCATTCTTGTCATCAATGGTTTATTCTTGGGATACCAGGTCAAAATGGAGCTAGGTAGACATGCACGTTTCAGAGTTGAGCATGATCTGTGTATTGCTCACTCCCAGGTAAATAAACTTAATTTGAGAGTTCACTAACAGGTGTATTTTGGCAAGTGACCACTGGGCTGGTGGTTGGAGTTACAGAAACAGGACCTATTGGGCTTTACAGTCAGGTCACCCCCTCCACTTCTCAAAACGTGACAAATGGTATACTCCCAGGTGAGTAAACTTAATTTGAGAGTTCACTAACACATGTGATTGGGCAAATGAGCATTGGGCTGGTGGTTGGAGTTACAGAACCAGGGCCTATTAGACTTTGCAGCCAGGCCACTCCCTCTACTTCCCAACACTTGACAAATGGTAAACTCCCAGGTGAGTAAACTTCATTTGAGAGTTCACTAACAGATGTATTGGGGCAAATGAACACTGGATTGGTAGTTAAAGTTATACAAACAGGGCCTCCTGGGTGTTGCAGTCAGGTCGCTCACTCAACTTCCCAACACTTGACTAATGGTATACTAACAGATGAGTAACCTTTATTTGAGAGTTCACTAACCAATGTATTGAGGCAAGTGAACAGAGGGCTGGAGGTTATTGTTACAGAAACAGGGCCACCTGGGAGTTGCAGTCAGGGCATTCCCTCTATTTCCCAACACTTGACAAATGGTATACTCCCAGGTGAGTGAACATCATTTGAGAGTTCACTAACAGATGTATTGGGGCAAGTGAACATTGAGCTGGTGGTTGGGGGTTACAGAAACAGGGCCTATTGGGCTTTGCAGTCAGGTCACTACCTCTACTTCCCAACACTTGACAAATGGTATACTACCAGGTGAGTAAACATAATTTGAGAGTTCACTTACAGGTGTATTTGAGCAAGTGAACAGGACTTCCTGGGAGTTGCAGTCAGGGCACTCCTTATACTTCCCAGCACTTGACAAATGTTGGGTATTACATCTGTTGCCAGACTGCATTTAGGTTAAACCATACATTTACATGTTGAGACATACCATGAGTCCTGGGATGAATTTTTGATATTGAAACACTTACAGGCACCATTCCAATTAATGACAGGTGATAAGCCTTGGTTGCTGTGATGTTAGGTCCAACAATACACATTGACAATCTTACATCTCAGATAATCTGGGTATTGAATTATGTTAAAGTAAACGAACGACACAGCGGCAAAGCTGAGCTATGAGCATGCATAACATTGGAGTTTTGTGACAGTATTTGTTTTGTAACTTACCAGACTCCACTTCCCCAGGTATTCCTGTCAAGCCCTCAGAATGTAGGATGGCAAGACCTTCTCCTCCCAAGGATAGAGTTGTAATGGGGCACTGGGAGGGCCACCACCATTCTTGTTGGCCTCTATCTGTTGCCTGAAGGCCATGTAACACACCTTGCTCCTCAGGTCGTTCCACCTCTTCCTAATGTCCTCCTTTCTGTGCAGGGTGGTGCCTATAGCATTCAGTCTGTCGACAATCCTTTGCCACAGTTCCATTTTCCTACTGAGAGGAGTGTGCTGGACTTAGACTCCAAACAATTGTGGCTTTACTCATGATTTCATCCACCATGACTCTCAACTCATCCTCTGAAAAACGGGGATTTTTGAGACATGTCATGGTGGGGAATTAAAGTGGGTGACAGGGAGTTACTTACAAAAGGAAAGTGATGTGGGGAGTAAATGGAGAAAAATGTGAGAAAGGTATTGTATGGACAGTGAACAAAAAGGGTGCCTTATCTCTCTGAACAAAATCAAATCTTGGTTGCAGTGGAGATGCAAACGATCATGATCTGTGAAAGGATGTGTTTTATAGTGTGATTTGCAGGTGTGTCCACTATGTCCATAATTTTCAACTGTGTTGTTTTTTCATTCATCCAACGGGCACTTGTCTGTTGCTTTGCTGAACGCGTAGCCTGGTGGTCGACTTCCGTTGGCTATCCACTGCAGTTGGCCATGGCACAGACGGCACCAGAGTATTAACCGACAAGATAACAGACTGCCATGCCACTGGCAGTCAGCACTTTGGCTTGGCGAGTGGCAGTTCTGCTTCTATACATCGTAATACGACGATCTGGGGACCAACACAGCAGCGGTCTTTTTGGGAGTCCAACCGCCAAACTCATAATCGGGCCCATAATATTTACACAAACATCAGAAAATGACATTTCCCATCCCAAAGAAAATTAAATTAAGAAAGTGTAATGTTCTCTAGCTGCAGATCTTTCTCCAATTCACCAATGGAATGGAAAAAGTAATCCCCCAAAGAACCCAAAAAATGCAAAAATTAAAAAAAATTAATACAGATCTCTTGGAGAAATCCAAAGTATGCAGGAACCATACAAAATCTGAAAAAGCGTCTTAAAAGAGAAATGCTCCAGAAAAAAATTAAAAGGAAATCAAATTAAAAAGCAATAATTTATGATAAACCAAAAAGGATTTCTTACAAAAAATAAAAGTGAACTCCCAATGGTCACAGGTCAAATTCATAGACAAAAACCTGCAAAGTAAATAAAAAACCAACGCACAAAACACATTACACACCCAAAAATATATATCATACTGGCAATCATCAAAATATAACTAACATAAATTAATTTACTATAACATAGCAACACAATACTATAAGATTGTTAAAAAATGCAAAACTACAGACTAGTGAAAAACACTAACACTAATACATCTAAATATACAAAGAAACTCACTCTAAATACTAAGAGTAACTTCCAGGGCCTCACCCCTAAGCCACTCCACCATCAAAACACTTAAAACACCACTACAAAAGGGCTTGCCTGTTCGCAACAGCAGCACCTTACCATGGCCTGGTTTTAGGAAAATACACTAAAACTACACAAATAAAAAATAGCCACTAAATGAAACTTTGCAAAACAGACTATAGAAATGCATTGGAAAAATTGTAGACATGTTGAACAAATGTATGAAAAAATGTTTAGAAATATTAAACATGTCAAACACGTCAAAACATGTAGTGATAGTAAAAAATGTATAAAGTGCAAATTAATTAATAGTACCAAATACATGCAATAATTTAAAATATACATTCATTTTTTTCAAATGAGATAAAAAATATGTATATAAAACACATTAAAATGTTTAAAAAAAACTTTAAAACAATGAAAAATATAAGTTGAAAATGTTCAACACACAGTACTGTGCGAATATAATTTACATGATTTTTTATTACTAAAACAATAAAAAGAAATGTTTTATTGACTTATCATTAGAAAAATGTTTCTTTTTCAGATAAACCATATCAATAAAAATGTCAAAATATACAATAAATAATCTTTGAAAACAGAAAGAAAATGAGATAAGATGTATCAAATGTCTTAATTATACAAAATAATGCAATTAATATTACAATTGTTTACAAATGTATAACAATTTTTTATTATGCTACTTATGAACAACAATACTAATAAAATAACACAAAATATTTCTACAACTTATGAATAAAAATAAAATAAAATATTTCAGAATAAAAATATAAAATTAAATAATCACACTACGACTTAAACCACTTCAATCTTAACCAACTGGGGCAAGGTGTTGGACAGTGAAAGGGTAACATTTGAAATTTTCCTTCCCATCTATGGATACTTGAAAATGTGTTGGATACTAAAGATGTGAAATTTACAGTATCCACTTCACTATATAAAATCATGGGACGTAATAAAAATCAAACAATTTCAAACATAACAGAAAAACATTTGGAAAAGAAATTGCTAAATACTAAAGAAGTAACATTTACTATTCCTATTCCAAATTATACTTATTTTAGGAAGGTGGCGAGACACTAAAGGGGTGAAGTGTACTATTCTCACTCCAATCTAAACCAATTTGTAGAAGGTGTTGCACACTAAAGGGATGACATTTACTATTCCCACTCCAATCCAACCATAATGCGGAAAGGTGTAGGACACTAAACGGGTGACATTTACTATTCCCACTCCATCCCAACCATAATGGGGAAAGGTGAAGGACATTAAAGTTGTCACATTTAATATTCCCACTCCAATCTATACAAATTTGAGGAAGGTGTTGGACACTAAAGGGCTGACATTTACTATTCTCACTCCAATCTATACCAATTTTAGGTTGGCATTGGAAACTAAATGGGTGAAACTTTCTATTTGCATTCCGATCTAAACCAATTTAGGGAAGGTGTTGTATACTAACAATATGACATTTACTATTCCCATTCCAATCCAATAATTTTGGGCAACGGTGTTGAATACTAAAGGAGTGACATTTACTATTCCCGCTCCAATCCAAGTATATTTCAGAAGGGTGTTGGGCAATAAAAGGGTAACATTTAACAGTCTCGCTCCAACCCAGAGCTTTTTGAAAAAGGTGTTGCTGCTAAAGATTTGAAATTGACAATATGCACGTCGATATAAAAGAAATTAAAGAATGTTAAACAAATTAAACAATTTCACAACACAATCAATGCTTCTTGCTCATGCACATTTTTATTTACTATAGTATTACGTTTTACTTAATCTAATAACAAACTAATCTAACCTACAAACCTATATATCCAACTTAAAATACTAAAATTGAAAAACATAATTTTAAAGAATAAAAATAGGTATGAATGTTTTTCCAAGCTTTCAAAAAACTATAAACCATAAAATAACAAATAATATGATGTCAAAATTAACAATCATAAAATCAAACCTTTTTGATAAATGTTATATCTTTATAAATTTGAAATATATTTTTTAAATGAAATTTAATTTTTTTTAAAACTAACAAATCACTACAATTTTGAAAAAATACAAAATTACAAATTTTAAAATAAAAATATTTCTAAATATTATTTCAGTGCAAATAGTGTAATATTTTTAAACTTTTTTCATAAAAATTCTTATACTGTTATAAACGATCTTAATGAAAATAAAAATGTTGCTAACCACTAAAACATCAATTTAAAAAAATTCATTTATAAATTTGCATATCTTCAAAGTTATTTTTATTTTAAAATATACGTATTGTAAAAATCTCCCCATAGTCATCTCCTAAATACCCACTATGCAGCTCCTTGAAAAAATATTTTACTGTCAACACCACAACAGTGCGCGCTCTACGGGCAACATAATGCAAAACGACAAACCTTTTACAATGTAATAATTCATGTATTGTGTGTTGATATTGCATATTAACTTTTTGCATTGCAGGTATTTATCTTGAAATGTCATTAATGTTGTTTGTAATGTATTGTTCATTTTCAAGCCTTTCTTGCAGCCTGGCTGGGTTTGGCATGTGGGCGGGGCTTGGGTCTATTTAAGGAACCCAGGTCCACATGCGCACTATTCAGAGGTTCCTCTGCAGAGCAGAAGCATTTTCCTGGGCTCCTGTTTCGGAGGCCTACTTGGACATTTCCTGGCCCTGTTCTCATTATCTTGCTGATCTTCAACAGGGTGGTAAGACGGAGGTCGGGGTAGGCCCCCGACTTCGTTTCTAGAAACATTTGAGTTTTTGGCTTTGTGAATTACAGTGTGAGCGATTTATTCTTGGCACTTAACCCTTGCAGTTCGGATTGGCAGAGTGCGCGATCATTTCGAGGCATTTGAATCTTGATGGTTGAATCGGCAACAGTGTGCACAATTCATTCTTGGAATTAATCCTTGCAGTTCAGATCGGCAGAGAACGCGATCATTCCAGGTACTTGAGTCTTGATGCGCAGTCTGGCAATAAGGTGCACAATAATTTCTGGGCAATTGAATCTTGAAACTTAGATCAAACAGAGTGTGATCTTTCTAGACAAAACAAGTTTAGTGGGTTTGCCTATTCTACAGTATCATTCATGAATCCTATAGCAGTTAATTCTTTGGGAACTAATGTACTCATTGACTCTTGTTGTGATGTAATTGCTATTCTAAGGATTAACTTGAGAGAGTTCAATGTTCAGAGCATATGGGTATAAAGAGGTCACGTTATTGAAATGTTCTTGATCTGTCATGTTATTAGAGCATAAAGAATTAAAACAAAGTTCATGAAGATTAATGTGAATGACCTTGCTATTGTGTTTTTAACTCTTGCTTCCACAGGTCTCCTTCCCCGCTGTTCCCAACCTAAACCCCATCCCCCGCTTGGCCATTCTTTAACTCTGTGCTATGATAGCTAGTAGGGTTTGGAGCTGCCAAGAGGTGGACATATTGGAAACAGGCGCAAATCCCGAGGATCCGGTCTCGCTGACATTAACAATTATTTATATATATTAATACATCTAAATTAATGAAATTCCACAATTTCATAACTAAAGAATTAGCTTACTAAAAACATCAATCTAACAAAATCTAAACATGAACAATAAAACACAGTGCAATAAATTACATACTAATTGTCACTAACAAATATTATTATACACAACAATATTTTCTGTGTCAATAGTTTCTAAAAAAATATGAAAAACAACACTTGCCTTCGGTGTTCCTGTCGATTATACTTTTGATGTCCCAATGTTCTTAACACAATCTTTTTGCAACATGATAGTTTTTTTTCTATATTCTGTCTAAACACCTTTTTGCCACCTCCAGGCAATCGTCCCAGCTCGATAAATGTAATTCTCTCCATGGCTTCACTCTTTTTCCCATAGTTTTTGTTAGACTTTTAGATGGATGTTTCACATTCATTGATTTTGTTTTCCTTCTATGACTGTTAATTTTGAGGAGCATGATAAATGTGTCAATACACATCGCCTCTCAGGACCCAAGCAATTCTTCAACATAGCCAGTTTTCTTGAAGCTTTGAAAGTGTGTCCTTCAACAGCCTCTACATACATATGCTTCAAATACCTTTTTTCTACCAAAATTGATGATAGCTATCCTGAGCTGTTCCAAAACTTGGGAGGTGGTGGGGTCCAACATTCCTTCAATTGCAGAGAGCAAGAGCAATGAAGAACAGAAGAGAACAGGAGAGGAGAAGTGTAGAACAAAGGGAAAATTACAATAGGAATTAAATGTATTTATTTATTATTAGGTATCCCAGTTTTATGGTATTTGTTTTGTTAACATTTCCGTCTGTTTTATCTATTTTTATTTTACTATCTTACTAGAATTTATTCACATTAAGGGCCTCATTATGACTTTGGCGGTCCAAGGACAGCCATGTTGGCGGCGGCGTACAGACCGCCAACAGGATGGTGGAGAGGACTGCCAAATTATGACTGTGGAGGTGATGCATACAGAATCACGCCGAAGCACCTGTTCACTGAAAGACAACGGAATCTTTGCTGCTGCCGACGACAGAAACCCTAAGTACACACACTCACCTCTTACAGTTGTATATTGTGACATTTTGTACAGTCCTAAAACATACCATAGGGAAGGGGCTGCAAGAGCGACATTCACACGTAACAGTACACTGACACGCACACTCACATACAACAACAAAGACACCCACACATACACAGCACACACACCGCAGCCAGCACACACACACCACACTTCAAGAACACACTTACGCATGGCACGGCGATACAGCACAGGCCTAGTCTTACACAATCCCATGCAACATATCAACATGTCGCAACAACACCACAATCGCACCATCATAAAACCATTGTCAACCACTCACAACTGACACTGACCAGGGACTCATCACACATACAACACAATATACCACCAACAGGGAACAAACACCCACAATTACACAATCATACAACTTAGCAATTGACACACACCCAAGGATAGGGTGTATGTTGTGTGTTGGGCACGTGTATGTTGCAGACATGTTGTTGTGATAGTGTTGTGTGGTATTTGTGTTGACATGTGTTTGTTGTTGTGGTGTGTGACTTTGTGTGCTTTGACTGTGTGAGTGTGAGTGTTTTGTGCATGGTATGATATGTATGATGTGCTGTGTGCGTGACAAAAGCACTGCACACACCCTCACATACTGCCAAACAATACTGGAAGCACAAGCACCACACACACAAATACTCGCACACAGCCAATGTCAGGCAGGAACAACTCCTACCTAGGAAAGGAATAGCAGGACAAAGATGTAACCAGATAACCAACAACTGGTTGGCCTGAATATATTTTTGGCATAACAAATAGAGGAGATCAAGGCCATTGGCCAGTGCAATATGAAAACAATGTGGTGCATCAAAGGCACTATATGGTGCCCCAATTTGACTCCTGACTGCCAAGTAACCTCCACAGGTAGGGGCATCAAGGGGGCAGGCAGGCACCTCGGGGATTACCCAGGGAGTGCTGGGGGAGCGGGGTTGGACTTGGCCTTGGGAGGGGGGCTTCAGCTTTGGCTTGGGATTGGGGTTTTGGTTTAGGCTTGGGGGGGTTTGTTTTGGCTTAGGGGAGGGTTGAGTCTTCTTGGGATAGTCAACTTCTTGGTGGTGGAGAGGCATGGGCACTGGCAGGGGGTAGGGGATGCCTTGGAGGTTGAAGTGATGGCCTTGGGGAGGGAGTAGGGAAAAGGTCAAACTCTGAGAGGAAAGCTTTTGTGCACACATGGGGATGGTCATAACTAAAGGGTTTGGATGTGGAGGGAAGGGAGTGGTTGTATGAGATGTTGGTGTGGATGTCTTGGGTCCGTTTCTGTGAGAGGTATGCTTGTGAATGGTGGGAGTCAGTTGGGTGGGTGAATGAAGGGGTTTATGTGTCTTGGGTTTGGGGGGGTGTGAAGGTGCTGGGGATGCAGTGTTAGGTTGGTGGATGACTGTTAGGGTGGTGACTGCAGGTATGGTGGATGTGCTGCATGTAGGCGTGTCAGTGGTTGTAGTGTCTGCTGGTGTGGTGACTGGGGTGGATATCTGAGGGTCTCATTGGGTGATGTCTGCAGGTAGGATAGGTGTGGTGGCTGGATCAATGAATGTTCATGTGGTGTCTGCAGGTGTGTCATGTGTTGTGTCTGCAATGCTGGGGTTGTCGGGGTGTCAGGGCAGGTTGTAACTGTTGCTGCTTGTGCGGGTGTATGTTGCCTGTGTGTGTGTGCCGGTGGTATGTTTTGTGGTGATTATGTTTTATCTGCACTACCCTTGGATGTGGAGGTGGATGCATGCCTGTCTGTTTGTGTGCTTTGGCTGGGTCAGGCAAGAGGGGCTTGTGATTGGGATTGAAAAAGGTGGAGGAGGGGATGGCTGCCATCAGATCTGAAAAGATCTCTGTAGGCCAGCCAGTGCATCGTGAATGCCCTCCAGGAACCCATTACTCTGTTGTATCTGGGCTGCTAGTCCCTGGATGGCATTGATGATGGTCGACTGACAACACAGAGATCGACCTCAGTAGGTCAATAGTAGGTCAATAGACTCCTCACTGAGGGCTTCAGGGATAGCAGGGGCTGGGGCAGACATGCCTGTGGCAAAGGACACACCCACCCTCTTGGTTGAGCGGGCACGGCCAATTGGGTGGGGAGCTACAAGGAGGGCGGTGATAGAAAGGGGGGTGGTGGACAGAGATGGTGCTGGGGTGGTTCCAGATGGGTCCGCGACCACCAGGGAGTGTCCCCTGGAGGAGAATTCTGAAGATAATGAACTGGATCCAGCCTCCACAGTGGCACTCCCCTTGCCCTCCTGGCCACTGGGTCCCTCGGTGTCAGAGTACTCATGCTCGGAGGTCCCTTCGCCAGAAGCTTCCCCACTTGGCTGTGCCCCGTCTCCTTTGCCTGCTGATGCTGATGCTGGGAAACAGAAAGTGAGGTAGGGTCATCACATTCTTTACATAACAATTAAATCACATTGTACACATCAGTAAAATCACATTTAGTTGAAAAACACTCCCAAGTAGTACTAGTTTAGTGCCAACATCATGTCACAGCAAGATACAATGTACATCCGTCAAGCCTAACATATCCACACACCTGCTAAGCTAACTATCTCACACATACGATACCATGATATCAGTAGAGCTCTCACACTAAACATTCCATTACAAAGTGACTTGGAAATATGATACTGGGTCGCTAGCCACAGCAACATAGTGAACCTACAACCAATCTATTGGAAATATATGTAACATAGATTTACACATATCACACACACAAACTAAAGACATACTAACAAAATGGTCTGATGTCATGTACCAGGCAAGGAAACATATTGTATAATAAACACAAGACAGCATGTTGCACACAAGCCATACCCACTCCATGTCACTGAGTTCACAGCCTTCATAATGGAAATTTGCTAACATGCAACTACTCAAATTGGCATAACCAATTGTTAGAAGATGAAAGAGTCAAAACACGTCACCTACACATGTACCTTTAGTGATCTAGGAAAGGATTATACATTCTTTGTGGACTAAGTTATCTAAGTCATTGTCCTCCTGAAAACAAAGTATAGCACTCCTATCAGGGCCTATAGGCTTGGAGCATTTATTTGCACACAACCACAGGTAGTATATCTACTATTAAAGTTAATGGACACCTGTCATGTGCATGAAAGTGACATACAATTCAACGTATCATGCAATTATTCCATCAATAGCCCAATGACTGATTGGCAACACCACTATCCACACATCATACATGACTAGCCTTACATCTGTTTGGGAAAAAACACAGAGACAAGCCACATCTGAGGCTACCATGACAGGTACACCCATCATGATGCAAGCCATAAAACAAAGACTCAAAACATATCCAAATTAGAAACAAAAAGTATCTCTATACCTCATTACAATGTGGATTCATGACATAACCTTTCAATGTACACATGATGTTGGCAAAAAACAGTTAAGACTTTAACTGTGAATAATATGTCTTGGCCTATTTATCATGCCTACAACACTACGGCTAAGGAAATAGCTGTGTAGCCAATACACACCTACAGAACATGAACATGGTACTAACATTCATAACCCTGACACCAATTTCTGTGCTCCATTAGGAGTCTAGCAATACCACCATGGTTACCACCATATGGTATGTACACTCAGATGACACATTACAGAGGCCTATGTATATCCCTCACTTACCAAGGGGGTTCACCTTATAACAGGCCTGGCAGGCAGCGCCTTGAGACCCTCATGGATGAGTAGCCACACTTTACAACAACTGATTGAATAATTGATTAATTTTTGCAAGAATGGCATGCAAAATGTCAAATGGACATCACAGCCTCACATGATACTGTCACTTATCAGAAACCTTTTGAAAAGTAGGAATTACTTTAAATTGTCATACTCTATGCTGCACATAGACATGTATAAAGGGACATTGCAATGGACATAAGGCAAAAACCTAGACAACTTAACATCATGCAATTGGGAGTATTGAGCTGTAGGTGGTAAGGAACAACCATCACGATATGAAAGACTGTATAGTGGGACACATATGACACAGTCACATATGCATCATCATATGCTTTTGTACAGAGGGAACAACATATGAGAGTGATACGTCCCTATACAAATCAGAATGTGTACATCTGTGTACTAGTGTTGCAGACAGTAGATCACTGTGTTCCTTGGAGATCTTTGGCCCTTTGCACATACTTCATTGTCACAGCTTAGACACTTTCACATCATACACTAACCTGGTAGAGGGATGCAAATGTGTCAAGTCTGTACTTACCCCCTTGTGGCTGCTGTGCAGCCCTCAAATGCCCATTCAACTCAGGGTAGCCCCTCGTGCGGGCCATTAGCTGGGTCAAGGTCAGACGGGCACCCAGTCCTCCTTGGGAGGACATCCTCAGCTTGGCCTTTGTGGTCCTCTGGGCCCAGCATCTCAAGTCCTCCCACCGCTTCACACAGTGGGTTCTCCACCAGCTGTAGACCCCCAGAGTCTGCACTTTCTTGGCGATGGCATGCAAAATCCCCTTTTTCTGATAGGAGTTGACCTGCATGGATGACACAGACAAGAAGAGAATGTCATGTCCACATACACAATACCTAAACAGGCCGGGTGACAATACAAGTTAGTGCAACTAGCCATACAAAGACTGCCTTCAACATCCCCTTCAGTGAGTGATGACCATCTGCAGTCAGGCCATGTGTGATGTTAAGACAGGCACACAACTTGCATATCCGTCACCAGTTCCCAGCTTGAAACATGTGACCAGACCACAAGCATTTCTCTAAACATGGTATATATTTCCAAATATTTTTCACAACACCTTCAATGTTCATATATTACTGTCTGCAGTTGGATCGGGGTACATACATCACACACTCTACTATGTTAAAGGGCTCAAAATCTATCTGTACACACATGCACATGGCCATCTACCCACACATTTTACCACAGTCCTTTATTCCACCAAATGTCTGGGACATCATCATACGCTTAACTCTTAAAACCTTGCAACCGCATTTAAATTACCTGTTCCTCTTCTGCACAAAAGAGCTGTTCATACAGGGGTAGGACCTCCTCCTCAAGCTTATCAAGCATCTCTGGGTAGAAGGCAGGTGCCCTATCACTCGTAGGACAGGGCATGATTGCTCCCGGGGCAGTACACAGCAGCTCAAGTCGTGGAGGTCTTGCTGGCAGCAGTGTGAGGAGTCAAGTGAGGTATGAAGTATGAGATGGCAGTCACGTCCGCAACGTAAAAAGATCGTCACCACCGACGGACATCTCCATTGGCCCAAGACTGCCAAAAGCAGCAATACGTTCCAATGGCAATGTCCACCATGGTTGTATCCGCCGACCGCCATGACGACATCTGCCAGTGGACTTAGGTCACTTCCTAATGTCCAGTACAGTAGGTTAGGTAGCTGTCATTTTAAGGCTCAAATATGAACGAGAAGCACATTTACAAGTTGTGTCACAAGCTGTGAAACATATCTACAACAGTTTGTTCAGTGCTGGCTTTGAGCAAACATGTAGAAATGGGCATGAATTATTTACAGGATGTAAAAATGATTTGTTTTAAGTAATGTAAATGGAGTAGCCTAGTCAGCAGAGCAATGACATTCTGACGTATGGTATATGTTCCACATATATGTACATGTCAAGAGTGATAATGTCACATAGACTGTCATTGACATGCTTTTCCATTTCTAAAATATGATAGAGGAAAGGGGATGCGAATGCAGTAATAAGCCATTATTTGGCTAGGTATGGTCAGTGTACAACGTTTCAGCAGTTTCATGTGGCGTCTGAGAGCATTATATGTGACAAAGGTATGATCATACTTATGATGTAAAGAATGAGTGATACACCCACATTCTGGTTTTCTCCCACATAGTTACCCTGGCATGAGAAGAGTGAGAGAACCTCCAGTGTATTGTCACTTAGCAGACCTGCAGACCATGGAGGATCAATATATGATTCAGATCTACTGCCTGGATAGGCATACAATCATGGGTCTTAGTCATCAGTTGGAGCCAGATCTGATGCCTGCCATTCGAAATCTCCATAGCATACCACCCAAGTTATGTCAGTGCTGCACTACCTGGCCACAGGCTCCTTTCAAAATACAATGGCCATAACTTCAGGGATCTTTCAGTCTAGTCTTGAAGGCTGTACTGTCTGCATTGTTGAAACACCTGGACAGCTACATCATATTTACACAACGTGAAGATTTGGCCCATGTAAAAGCTGATTTTTATGCTTTGGGACACATTAAACATGTGGTTGAAGCCACGGATGGCACCCATGTAGCCTTGGTTCCCCCAAATGCCAATGAACAGGTGTATAGGAACAGGAAAAACCTCCCTCTATTAATGTCCAAGTGGTCTGTTTGGCTTACCTCTACATTCGACAAGTTTGTGCACGGTACCAGGGGTCAATCTATGATTCGTTCACCATGGGGAACAGCAATATCCCACTGCTGATGACATGACAGTACACAGAGAGGGCCTGGCTGGTAAGTCATACATGTCATGTGTCTCTGTCACTGTTAGCTGCTAAAATATGTGTGGATCCGTTACTTATGTTTGCCTTTCTAAACTCTTCTTTACAGGGGACTCAGGTTACTCAAACCGTCCCTGGTTGTTCACATTAGTGAGGTACCTAACCACGCCAGGGGAAGTCTACTTCAATGAGGCCCATGGAAGGACAAGGCGTGTAATGGAGCGGACTTTTGGGCTCCTGGCTCCTAAGGGCAAGATTCTGTAGCATTGATAAGTCTGGTGGAGCCCTCTTCTACTCACCCAGCAAAGTATGTAAAACTATTGTTGCTTGCTGTATGCTCCACAACCTCACCATGAGACGTCAAATCCCATTTCTACCAGATCAGGGGGAGCCAGCAGTTTCAGTGGGTGAGAATGCAGATTTGCCAAAAGAGGATGAGTATGATGAGGATGGAGCTGGAGACATCAGGGCAGATCTCATCAATCGGTACTTCATCCTTATTTTAGGTATGTGCTGTTATGTAATGTAAGTGACTCAGTGGGGTATTGGTGGGGTTGGGGATGCTTGATAAGGGTCTTAGTATGACCATCAGACAGCTTCAAAGCCAATAACTCAGATGTGCATGCAGAATATTGCATGAAGTAGAGTGCAGTGTTTTGATCACCATAGTCTAAGTTTATTACCATGCACAGTCTGAGTTACCATTGTAATAGGAATTGGCTATATAATGTTGTTGTTTCAATGTGGCCTATACCTTATGTTTGACACTTATAATTTTCGGATTACCTTCACAAGGTCATTCTCATTTGGCAATATCAGACAGTATCACAGGCAGGTGGGATTTGCAGACTGACAAGTGAAGTGAACATGGATTGAACCAGGTACTGCCAGGCATGAGATTTGTGATGTGTGAGTTCTATGCCCAGACTGTCATGACAGTGGAATGGTAGTGTCCTATTCCACTCAATAGACTTGTTTGTCATTGCAGTTTTGTTCAATGGTGCCATGTGTGTGTTCATTTGTCTCTCACACATATCAGCCTGTGCTATCCATACCCTCAACCATCAGAATGTTTTGTATTGGTATTTACTAACTTTTATGTAGCTGTCAAGGCAGGCCACTGTGCATGTGTATCAAGACTGACACAGGTAAGTGGCAAACCTAATGATACCTAACCATGGTAAGTGGAAGGTTCCATGACTGGGGGCATCTGTACTGACCTCTGTCTATATCGTGGGGTATGGTCATTTGGCAGTTGTGGTACGGGTATGTGATACAGCTTTAGCTGATGATACATTGAAACAATGTGTTTGCCTATTGGGATAGTGAAAGACTGACATGTCCATAACGTCAGTAGTCTGTGAGTGGTAGTGATTATTGACACCTCTCCTAAGGCACTGAAGTGAGCAGCAGTACTTCACTGTGTGGTCATTGGCATTCTCCCAACGCATATGTGGGAGAGATCAATTTAAGTGATTAGAGTTATGTCTATTGTTATTATTCAATGCACAATCTAACCCTGATTAAAGAGTAGATGTGAGATGGAAGATTACAAATGTCTAACATTTGAGAGAAACTTTTTTCTGCAAGTGGTGCTATAGAGGACAGTTAAATATGGTTGATAAGTGGCTCTCACACATGATCTGTGGATAAGTAGTATTTATTGAGGAGTGCACAAAACAAATTAGTGAATTGGACAAAATATAACACAAAGGAAACAGTGAAGGGTTCTGTCATGGTGGATGAAATCATCAGAGTGGCTGCTACAACATTTGGAGACTCGAGTCCAGTGTCTGTGTACCATAGTAAAATGGAGCTAGGTTTCAGAAAAGCCAACAAGGAGTATCTGTGCCACACAAGGGAAACCAATCAGCAGAGATTCATTTCTCAGCAGGAGTTTTTGTCCATCTGCTCCTCCTGGATGTTTTGAGGTTCGTCCACATTTGTGGGGGGTTCCTCAGTTACAAAGGGGGTGTCTGAGGCATGTCCTTCCTCGTGAAGGGCCTTTATTCCACTAGCAGCCACAGATGTAGAAGGGGCTGATGTCTCATTGCTAGTGGAAGGGGCCAGCTGGTGTGTACAGAACCTACTCAGTGTGGTATTCATGTCTCTCAGTACCCCAGCAATGGAAGCCAAGTGGGAATTTTGGGCCTGCCACTGCTGCCTGATTTCCTTGTGGTTGTCCCTCACAGCTGCTTTATCTCCCCATCATGGTAAGTACCTGGCCCATCAAGCCTTGGGATTGTTGGTAAGCTCCCAAGATTTGGGAGATGGTGTCCTGGCCAGTTGTATCCCTAGGAGCCTCAATCCTCTGGCCCACGCCATCCCTCCCACGCACCATACCCCCCACGTGCCTGTGCCCCTGGCACAGTTTGCCCACTCCACTGGTGGCAGGTCCTTCATCGTCTGGGTTTATAACAGGAGACTCAGATACCTGTACTAGGGTGCACAAGATGGTAGAAACTGTCCTTGGAACACAGGCTGGGGTGGGGGAATGGTTGCCTGTGATGTTGTTGCAACAGGACTGGGAGGAGTCGATGTGGGGAGTATGAGGTTCACAGTTGTTGACTGACCAGGTGTCCCAGATGGGCCAGCTTCATCCTCAATGTCCACACATCCAGGGGTGTATTTCTCTCTGAGGGCTTCATCCAGAGTGGTAGTTGCAGTCTCTGGTGTCCTTTCCATGGTGACATTGGCTAGGTTACCTATAGGAGAAGTGGAACACACAGTTGCTGAAAGTAATACAACAAGTGATATCAAAGTTTGACCACAAGACATGCTATGTGACATGCACACAAAGCTTTTACTTGATCTCCTGATATGACAATGACATCTGCTTCCAAATCTGGGTTAGGGCTATATGGGACACAGAGATTTCAAATAGCATACAACTTGCTACAAGATGTTGGAGTACCTTGTTGGTTAGATGACTGTTCATTGACTCATATCTTGTCTGATTGATGACTTGACATTTTAAAGCGATCTCCAAGTTAGGTGTATAGCATCATTGAGTCAACTAACAGCTGCACAATGTACTGTGGTAACAGAGCTGGTCAACAAATTTGGTGCAACCATTATACCTGGGCCTCAGTATGGGTGTACTCTAAGTACAAAGTACATCCATCTTCCTATATTAGTGTCTCCCCACCCCAGGTGTGTACATGCCAATGTTTGAATGGTGATTTAAAGGCTAGTTTAGTAAGGAACACTGCTGTAGATTTGTTTGGCTTGGAATAGTACTGGCAGGTGGCCATTACATTGATGTCACTGTCATTGACTGTACAATAGTGGAGAAGTCAGGTGGGTTGAATTGATTGTTAATCACACATGCAAGGCTATTTCACTTGTAGCACAATGTTCTGGTTCCCTTAATGGTAGATCAGTGCATGCTGGGAGTTCTAGTGCTGTCAGCCCCTGTACTACCCATGCCATACACAGACAGTGTGCCCCCAGGTGAGTTTAGTTGACATGTGGTATGCCAGAGAGTGGTATTTGGACATTTGGATATAGGGGTGGTCATTGGTTTTGCTATTAAGGTGGCCAAAAGTGATCAGTGAGCATGCAGGACAATGCAGTTTGGTGACAGTTGCATTTTGACTTACCCGACCCCACCCCCCAGGTATTCCTGTCAAGCCCTTAGGATGAAGGATGTCCAAGACATTCTCTTTCCATGATATGAAAGCAGGGGGAGGAGGTGGGGGCCAACCGCCAGTCTTGAGGACCACCAGCTGGTGCCTCGCAGCCATGAAACATACCTTCCCCCCAGGTCATTCGACCTCTTCCTGAGGTCCTCCCTTGTGAGTGGGTAGCTTCCAATAGAATTGACACTGTTGACTATTCTTTGCCGCAGCTCAATTTTTGTGGCAATAGATTTTTGCTAGACTTGTGCTCTAAATAGGTGTGGCACAACTCTGATGATTTCATCCATCATGACCCCCAATTCATCATCTGTGAAACAGGGATGTTTTTGTGGGGACATGTTAGTGGTGGACGAGACAGTGAGGAAGAATAAAATAATAAGATAAATCAATTTGTGATGAGGTGTGTGTGCTGTGATGTGAGTTGTTGACCGGTAGTGTTGAATGTGTGGGGTACTAATGTAAGTGTTGGGTGTGTTGTGCAGGTGTAGGATAAGTTTTATGTAAAGTGTGTAGAGGTGCCAATTCTATGTAATTTTTTTGCAGCCTCTATCTAGCAGTGTCTGGCATTCTGGTTGCAAAGGATTGTGAGGTGAGTGTTTTATAGTGCAGTGTGTAGGTGTGTTGGGTGTGTGGATGTGTATCCAGTATGGTATGGTGTATTACTGAAGTGACCGCTGCGGTTCGCACCACCATTAGTCTTCTGCCATGGAAGAACTGCTATCATGATTTAGGGGTCGTAATTGGATTTGAGATTTTTTGGCAGGCTAGTGGTGTTGGTGGTGGGACTGCCTCTTGCCCGCCCTCCAGTGTCCTGGTGGCTCGTGGCGCCCCTGCATATTAATAATAAACCGTGGGGAGGTGGTGGTCCCCGGGGCAGCGGGAGGGGGCCAGAAGGATTCCCCCACATTATTCAGCAAATGACCCCGGGACTTTGCCCACACCGGGGCTTTATAATAACGAAGTGCGGGAGGCCGCTCTTCGCTTTTTTTTTAATTCTAGGCTGCAGATCCAGCACAACTCCTGCCATACAATAAAAATAAAAATCTTTTTAGCTCTTTTCAACTTTGTTGATGTTTTGCCAGCCAATCAGATCTCAGCATGAGATCGAGAGGGGTCGCGAATCCCTCACATCCCTAGATATATACATTTGTTTCCCCTTAATTGCTCAAAAACTACTGAACAGATTTACACCAAAACAAGAAGGATTTCCTTCTGGACAAGGACCAACCTTTCTGGCACATTTGGTGTAAGTCCGCCAAGTAGTTTTGGCGCTATCGCTGTTCAAAATCCCTATGGAAAAATAAATGGGGAAAACATGTATAGGGACCCTCCTTTTTCTCAGCCCCCCCCGGAGGGATCACCCTGAAACTTTCTAGACAGCAGCTGATGTGACTGGCAAATTGTTTTGGAAAGTTTTGTGAAGATTTGTGGCGCCAAAGATATAGGCAAGTAAAAATAATTTTTATATAGAAACTAGGTCCTTAGTATAATACCTAGTGGTCTAGGTGATATATATAAATATATATATATATATATATATATATATATATATATATATATATATATATATATATATATATATATATATATATATATATATATATATATATATATATTTATATATATACATATATATATATATATATATATATATATATATATATATATACTGAAACATGCACAGTTTGTTTTTTGAGTGGTAATGTTTCATTTATATTTTTGATGTGGTTATAAAAGTTGTCATGAGTGACCTAGTATCTGTGATAATTAGCAGTGCATGGCGAGGGCGTGAGTTATAGTTACCTTATGGCGTGAGTTATAGTTACTTGAAATAACTCTAACTATTATTGCTGGATTTTTATGGTTTTGTATGACTAAATTCAGAACTATAACGTCTCTGTAACTTTTTGTTTTTTTCAGTGAATTCTATTTCCTAACTATAACATCGCTGAAACCTTTGTTTTTTCACTGACTTTCTATGTTTTTTTTAAATGTAAAGTTATTTTAATTACTATACGTTAATCCAACCACCACCACACACGGCCTGCAGCCAAGCCCCTATATTCACCCAATGCTGCATCATTTCTTGCCCTCTGTTTCTGTCATTGTACTCTTTTCTTGCCCTGTGTTTGTGCCTCTCTGCCTGTTTCCTGCCCTCTGTTTTTGATTCTCTGCCCATCTCTTGCTCTCTGTTTCTGCCTTTCTGCTCATTTCTTGCCCTCTGTTTGTCCCTCTCTGTCCATTTCAGCTTGTTTCTTGCCCTCTGTTTGTAACCTCTTGCCCGTTTCTGGCCCTCTGTGCCTCTCTTCCTTTTTTCTGCTCATTTCTTTCCCTCTGTTTGTGCCTTTCCACACATTTCTTGTCCTCTATTTCTACCTCTCTGTATGTTTTCTGCTTGTATCTTGCCTCCTTTTTCTGCCTTTCTGCTTGTTTCTTGACTTCTGTTTCTGCCTTTCTGGATGTTTGTTGCCCCCATTGGGGCTTTCTGTGAGTGGGTGCGTGAGAGTCTGAGTGGGTCTGTGAGTGGGTGCATCAGTGTCTGAGTGGGTCTGGAAGTGGATGCATCGGTGTCTGAGTGGATTTGTGAGTAGGTGCGCGAGTGTCTAAGTGGGTCTGAAAGTGGGAGTGGGAGTCTATAAGTGGGTCTGAGTTGATGCTTGAGTGTCTGAGTGGGTGTGTGAGTAGGCGCATGAGTCTCTGTGTGCATGTATGAGTGAATGAATTAGTGTATGAATGAATCTTGGGTTTATGTTTCAAATTTTTTCATAATCGCAAATACTTTGCAAATAAATTGCAGAAATTCATGAGAATTTGTGAATTTTCACAAATATCACGGGCCGTCAAGCAAAATTTTTATTAAACTTTAATTTGTCCCTAAAACACACCTATATCACACCCCTGGGGTCAGGGTACCTTCACACTGACCCCTTATGCCACTTTCAATTTCAATTTTCACCCCTGTAGACCGTATCCCATGAAATAAAATAGCGGTCGCAACTTTCTAGTAAGGTTGTGGTCAGCCAATTGCAACACTTCTTTTCGCAAGCATATTAATCACGGCCAGAGATATACAAATGTGTTAGTCCTTAAATATCTCCCAAATTACTGATCTGATTTACACTAATTAACAAAAAGAACAATCTGCATACCGACAGCTAGACTTCTACTGAATTTGATGCAAGTCCGTCGAGTGGTTCGGGCTGTAGACGTGTTGACAGGTCCTATGGGAATTAACGTGGGAAACGCAATGTTTTTTTAGCCCCCTTTTTCTCTGCCCATGCTTGACAGGTCACCCCAAAACATCCCATGCGCAACAAAAATCACTGGGCTACTTTTTTTTGGAAAATTTCATGAAGATCCATCAAACGGTACCAAAGATATAAGCAAGTCAAAAAAACACTTTTTCTTTGGAAACATGGTCCTAACTATAGCTACCTACTGCTGACTGCCAGAAGGTACTTATAGTTAGTACAATGCTTCCATAAGGAAAGCATTTATTGACTTGTCTGTATCATTGGCACCCTTTGACAAATCTTCACAAAATTTTTCAAAAAAGTGTGCCAGGGATTCTTGTTGTGCATGGAAATGTTTGGGATGATTCGTCAAGTGGGGTCCGAGAAAAAGGGGAGGTCAAAATGGTGTGTTTCCTATGTTAATTCCCATAGGAGTTTTGAATGTGACTCCGCCCGAACCATTGGACAGAATTACACCAAATTTGGTAGAAACTAGATTTTGTTCCACAGATTGTGTTTCTTGTTATTTTGTGTAACTCCGTTCTGTAGTTTTTGAGCTATTAAAGGAAAAATAAATGTGTATATCTGGGGCCGCAGATCCATCGCAACCTTTCTGAGATTATTGCAGTGAATTTGCGAATACGAGCACCAATAGCACTGCTGTGATTGGCTGGCGGCAACCTGACCAGAAAGTTGCTGATGCCATTTTAGGTTACAGGACACAGTCCCTGGGGCTGAAAAATAAAATAAAAAGAGGTATAAGGGGTCATGGTAGAGGTACCCTGATCCAGGGGTGTGATATAGGTGTCTTTGAAGGTCAAATTATGAGTTTAAAATGTTATTTTTACCATGCACAATATTTGCCAATACTTTGCAATGCTCAGCACGTTTCCCCATGTAATGTTGCGACAAATTTACAGATTTTGGCAAAATTAAAAAAAAAACACTTAGAGACTCATTCATACACTAAACCATTCACCGGTTCTTAGACACCCATGCACCCACTTACAGACCCACTCAGACCCTCACGCACCCATTCACAGACCCACTCAGATACTCATGCACCCTCTCACAGAGCCAATCAGACCTTCATGCACCCACTCACAGATCCACTGACACTGATGCACCCATTCACAGACCCACTCAGGCACTGATGAACCCACTCAGACCCACTCAAATACTTACTCACAGACCCACTCAGACCCTGACGCATGCACTCACAGATGCACTCACTCACTCATACACCCACTCACAGACCCACTCAGTTACTGATGCACCTACTCACAGACCCGCTCAGACACTCATGCACCCACTCACAGACCCATTCAGACACTCATGCACTCACTCACAGATCCACACAGACCCTCATGCATCCACTCGCAGACCCACTCAATGTTTCATGCACCCACTTATAGACCCACTCAGAGCCTCACACACTCACTCACATACCCACTCTGAGACTTACACATCCACTCACAGGTCTATTCAGACACTCACATACCTACTCACAGACTCACTCACTCACAGACCCACTTAGACACTCATACACCCACACACAGACCCAAAGACATTCACACACCCACTCATACCCACTCAGATTCACACAAACTCACAGAACCACACAGACACTCACACATCCACTCACAGAGACACTCTCAGGCCCACTCCCCCACCCAAAGACACCCTCTCACACCTTTTCTCACACCCAGACAGACACTCTCACACCCACTCTCACACCCAGAGATAACCTCTCAAACCTATTCTCACACCCAGAGAGACAGACCCTGCTGACCAATCCCACCACTCATGACCAAAGGTATTCACACACCCACTCACATACCAACTCAGACTCTCACACACCCACTTGCAGACCAACAGATGCACTCACACAACAACTGACAGAGACACTCTCACACCCACTCACACCCAGATACACTCTCTCACACCCAGAGTGTCAAAGCCCAGCTCACCTGAGTCCTTGTTCAGTTCTGATGGAGGTTGAAGACAATCCGACCCCACCTTGAAACTGCTTGTTCCAGCACACTAGTTTTTAAAACAGTGCACTAAGAACAGAAGCTCAAGGGAAGGGGGGAAGTGGATAAAATAAAATAAAGAGACAACAGCGTTCTTGCGTTTCCACTGTTGAAGTGCTGCACAAATCTGCGGCCCTCTCTGACTTCGGTAGAAACTGGTGCCTAATGAAACATAAACAAAGAACAGATAAGTACATCCTATTCCTAACTGGGTTCCTGACTATCCCTTTATTTATTAGAAATGTTCTTCTAAAAGTACCTCTTGGATCCTGGTCTCTAGTTTCCAGGTTTGGAATGTGTTACTGCTCTGGGATGTGCTTTCTATTACTCTAAAGCTTCTAAAACATTAAACAAATACCGTTATCAGAATTATCAATATCAAACATTCATCTTAATATAACTAAAGCCTAAATTGCCAATAGCAGACTCACTTTTCCCATATTTCCAGAATCTTTTATAAAACAAATACTTTACTTTTACGTCAAAATACAGCATGTAATTTGTGCAAGTCCTTGATTTACTGTTTGCCTTGCTGTTAATGGTTTCCACGGTTCGATTCTTAAAAGTTCCATAAAAAAAATGTTTGCTTCACAAAGTTCCGCAAAGTATTGTTGTAACAAAGAGTTTGAATCACAATGTTCGTGGAAGGTATCTTGTTTCAAATTGTCTATACACAAATCCAGAAATTGTTGTCAAAGTTCTTTCAGGTAATAAAAGTTTTGCACTTACTTGTTGCTGGCAAGAGATACTGATCAGTCTAACCTTGTCTTCTTTCTCTTTTGCAGGTTGCTTGTAGGAGAGAGGCTGAGGCAAGGAGGAACCGGAAACCGGAAGAAGGATGAGCCAGCAGCTGCGCCCATTGAAGCCAATGAAAGTCTGTAGAGAGCAGGAGTGCCAGCGCCAAGGGATCTGTCCTCAGGTAAGCGGGAGGTAGACGAGCACAAGCACTGGGCGAGGCTCGAGGGCTGCCTTTTATAGACAGGGCTGGGTGTGGTCCTCACATGCTGCACATGTTCTTGAAAGGTGTGCAGAGCTGGGTGTGGTTTGAAGAGCTGGGTGTGGTCCTCACATGCTGCACATGTTCTTGAAAGGTGTGCAGAGTTTCAGTTATTATGCAAATGAGTTAAATTAACACATGGCCTAGAGAGGAGAGTTTTAAAGAAGCCTTGGTAAAAGCAAGGCCCAATGTGTAAACAAAACAGCACATTAAACAACATACACAGAAGCCTAGGGGGGGGGGAGGTGAGATAACAAGAAAGGCTTTCAATAGTAAGTTTAAAAGGGAGCTATTACAGAACCCACTAGTGCAGTGAGAGGGGACATGCTCTTTGCTGTGCACAAACCCTAACAGTTGCCCCCCTCAAAGGCCCTCCCACAGGACGGGGTTTTCCTGGATTTTTTAAATAAAACCGTCTAATCCGCTGTGGGGCATGTACATATGATGCTGGTTCCCATAAATTCTCAGATTCATCATATCCTTTCCATTCTACTAAATAAAACAGACGTCCACTAATTCTTTTTGAGTCTTTTATGCTTTTCACTTCATATTCTAGATTTCCCTTAATTGGTATGGGTGGAGGTGGTGGTTCAGGTCGGGTTTTTGGATTGTACGGCTTAAGCAAGGACACATGGAATGTAGTATGTACTGGATATTCTTTTGGTAAATCTAATTTTACTGTTACCGGGTTTACTATGGCAGTTATACTAAAGGGTCCAATGAAACGTGGTTGCAGCTTTCGGGATCCCTCTATGTTTAGGTTCTTTGTGGAGAGCCATACCTTGTCACCGATTTTATACATTGGGGCCTCAGATCTGTGTTTGTCTGCTTGTCTTTTCATGCTTTCCTTGTACTTTAATAAATGTTTCCTGGCTTTGTCTTGTATGTCACCTAACCTTGTTAGTCTATCCGTTACTGTAGGTAACAGAGAATCTTCTAACAAAATGGGTATAGCTCTTGGATGATACCCCTGCAAGAAATAGAATGGTGAGCAAAGTAGAGCTGAATGCTCAGTATTATTATAAACAAACTCCGCTACAGGGAGAGCTTCCAACCATTCACTAGAATAATCAGCCAATAAACAAAGTAGCGTTTGAAGTAAGGTTTGGTTCAGTCGTTCAGTCTGTCCATCTGTCTCTGGGTGGAAAGCAGTGGATAATGCCACATCTATTTTCAGTTTTTTACATAATTTTTTCCAAAATTTAGAGTTGAACTGGCTCCCTCGGTCTGACACCACTTTGCTTGGCAAACCATGTAAACGCACAATTTCCCTTATAAAAATATTGGCAAATTCTGCCGCTGTGGGTAATTTCCGTAATGGTACAAAATGTGCCATTTTAGATAAAAAATCCACTATAACCAACACTGTTGTGAAAGATTTTACAGGTGGTAAACCTACAATAAAGTCTACGCTCACAGTGTGCCAAGGTTGCTTGGGTGTTGGCATTGGTATTAACAAACCGTCAGGGGCCTTATGAGAAGATTTATGTCTTGCACAAATTGGACAGGTAGTGACAAATTGCTTAATGTCCTTTCTTATAGTGTCCCACCAAAAGTGTTTTTGCACATTTTCCAGGGTTTTTACCCAACCAGGATGACCTGCCAACGGTGAGGCGTGATGCCAAATTATCACCTGTGTTTGTAATTCAGAGGTGGGCACTAACAGTATGTTGTCGTGATACAATAAACCTCGTTGTATTGTGTTATGGGAATCTTTTAACCAATCCTGAGGTGCTATTTGCATGTGTGCATTATATAGATCTGTGATTAAATCCTTCTGTTGTACTGGTGCCAAAAACTTTTGGGGAGGAATAATGGGTTCTCCTATTTTATCTTGTTTCATGTCTGAAGTATGTCCGTATCTAGATAACACATCAGATTGAATTTGTTGTGCATCTGGTCTATAGGTTATTACAAAGTCAAATGTGCTAAAAAAAATTAACCAGCGCATCTGACGTGGTGTTAGTGCTTTAAGTGATCCAAAAAACTGTAGGTTCCTATGGTCAGATAAGATTGTAACTGGGTACTTGGCTCCCATTAAATGGTGCCTCCATTCTGAAAAGGCTACTTTGATAGCTAGTAGTTCCCTTTCAGCCACAGTGTAATTTTGTTCAGCTGGTAATAACTTTTTGGAATAGAAGGCTATAGGATGTAACTGGCCATCTACTGCATCTCGTTGAGAGAGAACTGCTCCTAAAGCTACTTGTGAAGCATCCGCTTCAACAAAAAAAGGCAAGTCAGGATCAGGATGTTTCAGAATTGGGGCTGAAGTGAACTTTTGTTTTAGGAGTTGAAAGGCGTGTGCCGCCTCATCAGTCCAAAGAAATCGTTGCCCTTTCCGCAACAAGGTAGTTATTGGGGCCGCAATGTCTGCGAAATGTGCAATAAACCTCCTATAAAAATTGGCGAAACCCAGAAATTTCTGAATATCTTTTACAGAGGATGGTTCTGGCCAATCAGCAATAGCACTGATTTTCTTTACATCCATAGTTATTCCTTGAGGTGACAGGCAGTATCCTAAAAAGTCCACCTTACTGACATTAAAAGTACACTTTTCTAACTTAGCAAAAAGATGATTTTCTTTTAACTTTGATAATACTGCACAAACATGTTGGGTATGTTCTTCTGAGTTCTTAGAGTAAATGAGGATGTCGTCTATGTATACTATGACACAAACGTCCAGGAATTCGTGTAGGACCTCATTTATAAAGAGCTGAAAGGCCGCAGGGGCATTACATAACCCAAAGGGCATTACTGTGTACTCAAATAAACCAAACTTTGTCTTGAAAGCTGTCTTCCACTCATCCCCCTCTTTTACTCGGACCAGGTGGTAAGCTCCCCGCAGATCTAGTTTAGTGTATACAGTAGAATGTCTTAACTGATCCAACAACACAGGTATTAGAGGAACAGGATATTTATTCTTTATTGTAGCCTTATTTAGTCCTCTATAATCGATACACGCGCGCAGGGATTTATCCGGCTTCGGGATAAAAAAGAGTGGAGATGACACCGGAGATGTGGAATGACGGATGAACCCAGACTGTAGTAGGTCATCTAGGTAGGTTCTTAAGTATTTGGTTTCTTCGTCAGTCAAAGCATATACTCTGTTATTAGGTAAAGGGGCCCCTGGGATAAGATCTATACGACAGTCATAAGACCTATGTGGGGGCAGCACACTAGCCTTTACTGGATCAAAGACGTCTTTAAAGTCAGAATATTCAGGAGGGAGACTTGGTTCATCTTGTATAACACTAGCACAGTGTAATACTGTGCTCTGTTCTGTACCTGCTTCTTGATAGCAATTGGTTCTACAGAAAGAGGAATCCAAAGTAACATTTCTATTCACCCAATCAATTTTTGGGTTATGAGTTGTTAACCAGGGTACCCCGAGAATCAAACCAAAATTAGGAGTATCTATCAGATCAAAGCTAATCACCTCTGTGTGCCCGTTCTGACAGACCATAACAAGTGGACTTGTTTGTTTTGTGATCAATCCAGAGGTCAATTCTGACCCATCCACTGCACATACTGCTTCTGGACAAGGCTTTAGGCACATAGGAAGTCCTAAGTTTTCAGCTAACTTATTATCCACAAAATTTCCTGTCGCGCCTGAGTCCAGTAGGACAGGGAGAGAATGCCTCACTTGGGTAGTAACAATTAAAACGACCTGAATTATGAAATGTCTAGGTATGTGCGGTACCATGAAGGCTGCAGCATTAGAGGTTTGATTAAGATGTTTTCTCGAACAAGTAACCTCTCCCCTTGTCGAGCTTAATCGTTTCCCGATTCAGTTGAGGAGGTGGAGGAAACAGCACCCTTTCGTGGATTTTTAGGCTTTACTGGACATTCTCTGGCAAAGTGACCTGCCCTTCCACAATATAAACATAATTGAAGTTTTCTCCTTCTTTCTTTTTCCTCTGATGTGAGTGAACCTCTGAGTGTCCCTATTTGCATAGGCTCAGGTTCAGGGAGTTTATTATCTGGGTCTTTCTTCTCGTGTCTAATACAAGTTAACCGTGATTCCAGTTTGTATTTATCTCCCTTTCTTTCTCCTAGTCTATGTTCTAATTTCACAACTAAATCTACAAAGTCCGAATAGTCTTCTGGCAAATCAACGATATGAGCCAGTGCGTCTTTTAACTCGTCTCTCAAACCTTTATAGAAAAGGGAGACACGCTTTTCTTCTGGCCAGTGTGTCTCGGTGAGTAAACGATTAAAACTAGTGAGATAGGTCAATAAATCCTTGTTACCTTGTTTAAGATTTAAAAGCTCATTATCACTTGCCTGCATGAAAGTGTGTTTTGCAAAAAGGCTGGTCATGGTACGTTTAAATTGATTCCAATTATGGAGGATGGGATCATCTCTCTCCACGAAAGGAATTGACCAATTGGCTGCTGTGCCACCCAAATAAGACAAGACGAATGCCACTTTCGTAGCATCAGTAGGGAACTGTTGTGGCTTACAAACGAAGTGTAATTGTCATTGATTGATAAAAACATGGAATTTGTTACTATCTCCATGAAAACGTTCAGGTGCTGCTAAGGGCACAGCATTAGGAACATTAACAGTGACCTCAACTGGGGGAGGCAAAGTTGTATGTTTTGATGGCGCCCCTGTCTCTGAGGAGGTTTTAAACAAAGGCGTAAAAGCTGTGTTCCACTGAGATACCCTACATTTATACCTGCTTAAATCCTGTTTTAAAGAGGTATTCTCCATCTTTAATCTCTCTATTTCCTCTTGCATATGTTGCAAGATGCCAGACACTGATTCATTATGAGCCAAGTCCTCATTTAGGGCCTGCGCCATATCCCTGACGTCAATGCCCTCTATTTCTTCCCCGATATTCATCGTCCACCAGAACTGAATTTTTTTTTTTATTTAAGGCTTGTGCTTCTGTCAAAGCCCAGCTCACCTGAGTCCTTGTTCAGTTCTGATGGAGGTTGAAGACAATCCGACCCCACCCTGAAACTGCTTGTTCCAGCACACTAGTTTTTAAAACAGTGCACTAAGAACAGAAGCTCAAGGGAAGGGGGGAAGTGGATAAAATAAAATAAAGAGACAACAGCGTTCTTGCGTTTCCACTGTTGAAGTGCTGCACAAATCTGCGGCCCTCTCTGACTTCGGTAGAAACTGGTGCCTAATGAAACATAAACAAAGAACAGATAAGTACATCCTATTCCTAACTGGGTTCCTGACTATCCCTTTATTTATTAGAAATTTTCTTCTAAAAGTACCTCTTGGATCATGGTCTCTAGTTTCCAGGTTTGGAATGTGTTACTGCTCTGGGATGTGCTTTCTATTACTCTAAAGCTTCTAAAACATTAAACAAATACCGTTATCAGAATTATCAATATCAAACATTCATCTTAATATAACTAAAGCCTAAATTGCCAATAGCAGACTCACTTTTCCCATATTTCCAGAATCTTTTATAAAACAAATACTGTACTTTTACGTCAAAATACAGCATGTAATTTGTGCAAGTCCTTGATTTACTGTTTGCCTTGCTGTTAATGGTTTCCACGGTTCGATTCTTAAAAGTTCCATAAAAAAAATGTTTGCTTCACAAAGTTCCGCAAAGTATTGTTGTAACAAAGAGTTTGAATCACAATGTTCGTGGAAGGTATCTTGTTTCAAATTGTCTATACACGAATCCAGAAATTGTTGTCAAAGTTCTTTCAGGTAATAAAAGTTTTGCACTTACTTGTTCCTGGCAAGAGATACTGATCAGTCTAACCTTGTCTTCTTTCTCTTTTGCAGGTTGCTTGTAGGAGAGAGGCTCAGGCAAGGAGGAACCGGAAACCGGAAGAAGGAAGAGCCAGCAGCTGCGCCCATTGAAGCCAATGAAAGTCTGTAGAGAGCAGGAGTGACAGCGCCGAGGGATCTGTCCTCAGGTAAGCGGGAGGTAGACGAGCACAAGCACTGGGCGAGGCTCGAGGGCTGCCTTTTATAGACAGGGCTGGGTGTGGTCCTCACATGCTGCACATGTTCTTGAAAGGTGTGCAGAGCTGGGTGTGGTTTGAAGAGCTGGGTGTGGTCCTCACATGCTGCACATGTTCTTGAAAGGTGTGCAGAGTTTCAGTTATTATGCAAATGAGTTAAATTAACACATGGCCTAGAGAGGAGTGTTTTAAAGAAGCCTTGGTAAAAGCAAGGCCCAATGTGTAAACAAAACAGCACATTAAACAACATACACAGAAGCCTAGGGGGGGGGGGGAAGGTGAGATAACAAGAAAGGCTTTCAATAGTAAGTTTAAAAGGGAGCTATTACAGAACCCACTAGTGCAGTGAGAGGGGACATGCTCTTTGCTGTGCACAAACCCTAACACAGAGACTCTCATACACATGCTCACACCGACATAGACACTCTCACACCCACTTTCACACCCAGAGACACCCTCTCAGACCTATTCTCACACCCACAGACACAGACCCTGCTGGGCAATCCCACCACCCACGGCCAAAGGCTGTGCATTGTGCAGGTTTGGGTGGTTATGGGGTTGATGCTCAGTGACATGTTAGAGTGCATACCAAAGAAAATGCCATAAGTGTGTATAATGAATCAGTGTTGCCTTGTGTTAGAAATGGGGTCTTTGGTTGGCAGTCAGGTTACCCCCTGTCCAAGCAAGGACCCTCACTCTAGTCAGGGTAAGTCACACACAATCCAAATTATCTTGTGCCCACCCTCTGGTAGCTTGGCACTGAGCAGTCAGGGGTAACTTAGAAGGCAATGTGTAAAGTATTTGTGCAATAAATCATACAATAACACTATATAGCACCACAAAAATACACCACACAGTGTTTAGAAAAATATATAATATGTATCTGGATATTTGCAGGTCAAAACGATAAAAGATGCAATAAGAGATTGTAAAGATATCACTGGAAAGTGATATAAGTGTCTTAAGTCTTTAAAAAGCAAACAAAGTCTCTTTCAAGCACAAAGTACCTGGTTTGGAGTGAAAAATCTCCGCAAAGGGGCCGCAGAGGAGGAGATGCGTGGAAAATGGTGTGTGCTTCGGTTTCGCCCATTCACACACGGACTTGGGTCGTTATTTTCCACGAGGGGAAGCCGTTGCGTCATTTTCAAGCGCGCGGACAGGTCTCCTCTGTGGGTCGCAGGGTTTTCAGATGCCCCGGGGTCTGTGCGTGGAATCCTGGGCTTGTTGTCCGGCTGTGCTTCGTTCCGGTGGGCTGTGTGTGGAATTTTCTCCCTCACGGCAGGCGCTGTGTCGATTGTCCCTCTGAAAGTCGGGCAGCGTTGTCCAGGCGGGCCGTGTGTCAAAGTTACGGTCACACCGCAGGCGCCGCGTCGATCTTTTCCTCGCAAAAAAGTTTGTTCCATCTCATTGGCTATGGTGGCATCATCGGATACTTGCTCCTCTCAATAACTCAGGAACAAGTTTGCACAACTGAGGGCAAAGCACTTACGTGTGGCAGTCCCAAGGAGTTGTATGTACAATGTACCACTAAACAAAAATATGTTATGTGTCAAACAGTGTTTGATCATTTCGATCAGCATCTATGTGTATGCAAGGAACCTGATTAGTCTGGTTCTGAGGAAATGGTTGCAAGCCAGAATATCCACCCTGTCTTCAATGATCGTATAGAGGGAGCAGCCATCCAGCATCATCAGGAGAAAGTCTTCCTCCCAATTCAAACCCTCTATTCTGCAGAGAAAGTCTCCAGTATCCCTGACATACCAGGGGATGCCAGTAATAAAAGTCCTCAATAAGTAATAGACATACTTAGATACATTCTCCAGTGCATTGCCTTTTGAGGCCACTACAAGTCTACCTGGGGGGTTAGTAGTGTCTTTATGCACCTTGGGAAGGGGATATATCACAGGACTTTGGGGAAATTCTCTCCTTAGACAACAATATTCCTCCCATACAATGAGGCCCTCGTCCCGCCACATCTCAAGATGGTTCCAAAGGTCTATCATGCTGGTGTCCTTGAGTTGGTGCATGGCTTCCCTCACATACATGTCGCTAGCGAGCACTACAATGTTACTGCCCTTATCAACTGGATGTATGATGATGTTGTCATCAAGAGCCCAGGTCTCTATATCCAGTTTCTGGGTTTTAGTAAAGTTATCTTGGCCAAAGTGTGTAATCCTCCTTAAATACTTCAATTCTTTAATGATAAGATTTTCAAAAGTATCAATATTGTCATGCAGCATTTATGGTAAGAAGGTAGATTGTGGATTAAAATCACTTGGGTATGAACTGTTATTAGTAATGCCTAAATCATTCAACAAAGACAACACATCCTTAGAAGCATTCCCATACTGTTCCCCCTTTTCTAATTCATATAGGATCAAAAGCAGATCTATGCCCCCAATGGTAGGCAAAAAGTTTCTATTGCACATTGCACTGAAGTCTTTTGTTTAAGTTTCTTTACCTTATTACCACAGTGCCTTGCAGTTAACTTTGATTTGATCTACGCCATTGTACCAACCGAATCATGTCATGGCACTACAATAAACAACACATTTTGCAGGAATCCTGGGATGAGTGAATGTTATTTTCATGGAGGCCTCAAATGTATATGCGGTTGCAGTAGGAAGTTATAATTAGGAGCATTTTTTCCATAGACAGAGGGGGTCATTATGACCCCAGCGATTGGAGATAATGTGGCGGTAGTACCGCCAACAGGCTCGCGGTACTTCCCGCCACATTATAACATCAGCGGGTTGGCTGAAGCCAACCCGCCAATGTACCACTCCTACCGCCATGGCGGTAGCAGCCGGTGGGCTGGAGATAAGAATCTCCAGCCCGGCAGCTGCTATTGTACTGCCGGCAGTATCATGACCCTGCCTACGGCTAAGATTTTTGTGGCATTCGTAACGCCACGAAAACCATGGCGGTAGACCCTAGCAGTGACAGGGAATTCCTTCCTTGTCACTGATAGGAGGCCCCCTCCCCCAACACTACCCAGATGCCCCCGAAACCCCATTCATCCACGCTACCCCTCCCTCCAACCTCCCCCCGTACACACACACACGCAGACACACATTCATTCACACAGACATACACGCACACATACATGCATGCATTCACACTAACACGCAGACACGCATTCATATTTCCATGCATACACGCATTAGCACACATGCATACATGCACGCAAACAACACTACACACACACTCTCATTCATGCACACGCACACACCCCCACACTCACACACAACGCCCCCTGCCTCCCTCCCCCTTCCCCTGTCGGAAACCCGACTTACCTGAATCCAGGGGTTTTTCCAGCAGGGGACAGGATAGGGCGCTGCTACCGCCCGCAGCGCCTACCAGCAGAACAACGGCAGGCTGTATTATTTGTCATAATACGACTGACTGGTGGCGGTCTACTGGCGTGGCGCTGCTGGTGGTAGTGTCGCGTGGGCTCTCATTATTCTAAATGAGACTACTGGATTTCTAGGTAGCAGGATCGATAACGGTGTGGGGGACTGAGTCTGACCCACGTGTAAAGAACTCTGTCACCCTAAATCCGGTTTTTGCTCCGGCTAACTAGCAGTGCCTCATTTCTCCCATGTGGAAGGAATGATTTGGCAGCCGAGCGCATGACATCTTTGGAACTTCTCAGGGAAGTCGTGGTTACTCAGATCCAAACCAACTCTCTTATTTCCAATATGATCTCATATACAAATGACAAAGACAGTATAAGTTTTATATAATGTTTTAATAAAACGACTGTATTTTAGATATTAAGGCGTGAGCCGCAATAACCAGAACGATACAACACAGTAGGATTGTAATAGTTACCAGGAGAGTAAAACATAAAAACAAAGCTATCATATTGTCAAACAGTTTCTACTCTCCCTCTGCTTGTTCTATCTAGAGCACAGCATGTTAAGCTTCTAGCTTGCCTATTAGAATCACTGTGGAGATATCAGCCCTCATACCTGAGCAAAGACCTGTGATCTTGGTTCAGCATCTGCAACGAGGCAGTCAGCGTCAAGTTGTGGTTCCCTGGTCGGAATCTCCCTCTTGCGTGTATTGGGACAAGGAAGTGATTTTATAACTAACATGTCATCGTGATCACAAAACGTCCCTACGCAGGAATGCCAAGTCTAAACTCTTACCTATCTATCGGCAATGTACCAGACTGTATCCTTGACTGAAGCACAGAGTAAATATGTTATGGAGAACTCCAGTGCTGAAGTAGGCAAAACAGTGTGATATGAATAAAAAACAACACCGTAGAACTGGCTATTTGAAAAATAACAGTACGAAGCCTAATAGAAAGCATGTAGAGCAAAGTGCACAGAGGCTCTAAGCTGTCAGCAAATGAATAAAATATATTCAGGGCATAATGCACAAAGGCCTAAAGCCTGAAGCTAAAGCGCAATGAATACGTAAAACTAACCACACTACAGTAGCAGTGCCACCTTGCCACCGTCCGCCAGTATGGCCACAGCTAGATTTCCGCCCTTCTTGTGGCAGACATCCGGCTGGGGTCATATTTTGGTGGACGGATGGTAGCCACAGCGACGGTGTTTTGGCGTGGTCGCCGCAGTGGTATGCGGTTTTTCCGCCAAAGATATAATGAGGGCCAGAGTGTTTTTTTGCCAATAATTTTGGCGCCATTTGATGAATCTTCATGAAATTGGTTAGACATATACTTTTGTCAGTTCAGCTGCTGTTCCGAAAGTTTTGAGGTGACCTGTCAAGCAGGGGCCTAGAAAAAGGGGGCCCCAAAACACTCTTCCCCCATTCTACGGCAGTGGGATTTTTCAAATCTATGAACACAACTACAGCCCGAATCGCTGAACGAAATTACACCAAATTTGGCAGAGTGCTAGCTCTTGGTCCAGAAAGCGTGCTTTTGTGATTTGGTGAACATCTCTTCAATAGTTTTGGAGATGTTAGAGTTTAAAAAACATAGATATCTAGGAATGCAGATCATCTGTGGATCCAACTGTACCCATGCTGATATCTGATTGGCTGCCAACACTTCAACACTTCAACACTACGGATTCAGCCGAGTCCCACAAAAAAAGTGAGCCCCTAGCCTTGGTCTAGGGGTCCCTGACAGACCCCAAAGAGGCTAAAAAGCTGGATCCTCAGATTTTCTGACTTTTTTTCTTTAAAGGGTGGTCTCTTGCCCTTTTCTTTTGCCCCTGCGTGGACCAGGTCCCGAGTGCATTGAGGGCTTTAAAAACGAGGGGAACACGGGCCCCCCTCCCAGGGGCTTCTATTAGCCCCTGGACTGCCACCTCCCCAGGGCGATCAGAGATAAAAAATGCAGGGGACCGCACAGCCCCCATGCAGCCCGAGGGACTGCCTCCTTCCTGGGGCTATCTTTCGATTATATGTGGGGGGGCGCATGCCCTCCCCCACCCGCAGCCCTAGAGACCATCACCTCCCCAGGGCAGATACTGAATGAAATGCAGCGGGGTGCAACCACCCACACCCCAGGGGACCACCACATCTCCGGGGCTAATGTTGAATTATATGTGAGGGAAGGCATGGCCCCCTGCAGCCCCAGGGGCTGCCTCTTCCCCAGGGCTAAAATGAAAGAATGAAGGGAGTCCGTTGCAGACCCCCAACCCCGGGGACCACCACCTCCCTGAGGCAAATTCTAGTGTTGGAGGGGGGACTGCACAACCCACCTTGAGGAGTCAATAATGGCCCTCAGGGCCACCACCCTCAGGGTCAGCTCCTGCTAGGTACTGGGGTGCCCAACCTAGGGACATAGCTGTTTGCTCTGACTTGGTGAGAGCTCAGACAGCACCTGCCAAGTCATAGCAAACACTGCACTGACAGTAAGTGAGAGCTGTCAAACAGCTCTCATTTGCTGTGATCAGAGGTTTCCTCTGTTTCCCTGCCTGCACGCATGCAGGCAGGGAAACAATTGCTCTTACAGACAGGGAGCTGCATCTTTAGCAGCTCCCTCTCTGTGACAGCAATGTTGGCTCCTGCACGAGGGCCTTGAGACACCCCCCATGGTCCCAGTACACACTGGGTGCTCTGGAGGGAACCCAGCACAGATGGGTGAGCCCTGGGGGATGGAGTCACTGGGGCCAAAATTGGCCTGAAGAGGTGGCTGTGTGCGGTCCCCCTCCCACAATTAATGGTGGTGAGCCCTGAGGGATGGGGTCTTGGGGCTCAGATCGGTTTGGAGAGGTGGGCTGTGCGGCCCTCCTCTCCCACAATGTACATTTAACCAATGAGGTAGCACTTACCAACTAAGCAGAAGAAAGTGCTCTAGTTGGATATACATTTTGTTTAAACTGTGGGCTCTTGTTGGATAAATGAGCAGGTGAGCTTCCGTTCTGGCCATGAAGCTCATTTTACAGAAACTAAACCTCAACAGGAAGCACTTACAAATATGAACATAGCAGGTGACCTAGTTGAAGCTCCATTTCTGGAAAGGACAAATGATCGTAACTCATGGGCTTGGCAAAGGCAAAGCAAGTGTGCTTACTCAGCGATTCCATATTGAAAAACAATCTAAAATTCTTCATGGAGGTGCATGCATCTTTCATCTATTGGAGTGCAATCAGATACTCTCACACCCATGCTCACACCCACATAGACATTTTCACACCCACTCTCACACCCAGACAGACACTCTCAAACACAGAGACACCCTCTCACACCCATTCTCACACCCAGAGAGACCGTCCCTGTGACCAACTCCCTCTGTGCATGGTTTTTAGCCATGTGCAGCGTGGCGTTGGGTGATTATAGGGAGTTGGCTGCAGGGCCCCGTGGCCAACCCCTGCCGAAGGCCATGCACGGTGGTGATTGGATTAACTTTACGTTAAAGAAAACATAGAAATTCACTGAAAAAACAAACAGGTTACATGGTTGTTATAGTTAGGAAATGGAATTTAAAAAAACATAGAAATTCACTTAAACACCAAAGATTACAGGGACGCTAAAGATAGGTTCTGAATTTACTTGTACAAAACCTCAGAAATTCAGCAGTTATAGAGTTTTTTCAAGTAACTATAACTTGCGCCCAAAGGTAACTATAACTTGTTTCTCTCCATGCACTGCTAATTACCCCAGCTATTACAGCAATCATAACAACTTTTATAACCTCATTAAAAATATCAATGAAGCATTAGCAGTCAAGTTAATGAAGAAAAAACTGTGCATGGCAGGGGCACCATCTGTATGTGACTGTGACGAGTGGGTTCTCCCTTTAAATTGCTACGGTTATGCAAATGTTCAAATCACCTGGAAGCTCCACCCACTTGACCCCGCTCTGTTCACCTTAGTATTATGCAAAGATCTTCCCGCAATTTGCCAGGATGATGGACAGCTTATCAAAGGCCCGCCCCAGTGTCTTTGTTCACCACCTCCCCACGGCTGCATTTTAAAACAATATGTGGGAGGGCTAGGGGACCACCACCCCCTGGGGCAATTTTAAAAATATGTTTGGGGGGGCCACAAGGACCCTCTGGGCCAGGGGACCACCACGTCCCATGGGCTATATTTTAAAAATACGTGGGGGGCAGCATGGACACCCTGGGCCCCAGGGATCACCACCTCCCTGGGGCTATTTTAAAAATAAGTATAGGGGGGCTGCAAGGCTCCCCCCCCCAGGCCCTGGTGATGGCTGCCTCCCAGGGGTCAATTCATTTCTTTGACAGTGGGAGGTAGGCGGTCCACATAGCCCAGCTGTCCAAAGCTGATAACAGCCCCAGGGCCCCTATCCCCCAGGACCCAGCCAGATGTCCCTGGGTGCCCTGGCCCCACCCTGCTCCCAGCATACATTTATAGGGACTGTGGGGGGGCTTCAAGGCCCCCGAGGTCCCAACCGGCATTGCTCCTGCACGCAGGGAGCTGCTTTAGATAGTAGCTCCCTGAATTTGGGAGCAATATTTTCATATCTTTCCCTGCCTGCATGTTAGCGGGCAGGGAAGGAGATAAAAACTCCACTTTCAGCAAACTCCCACAGGAGTATTCACAAATGTTGCTGTGAACTTAAGAAAAATGCTTTTTTGCCCTGATGGGTCCCAGGGGTACTCCTGTACCATGCCTAGGAGCTAAGGGTTAACATACCCTGCCTCTTTTTAATTTCTTTCATGCTTGTTTTTGAGACTCAACTTGCTACCAATACTTCCTGGTTGAACTGTTGGCAGGCAATCAGATATATGTGTAAAACATACTTGTTACATTTAGTTCTTTAGTGAATTTCACTGTTTTAAAAAATATATATATTTGACCCATAGTTACGATGTAGTAATATACATTTTCGTAAGTTTATAAATACATTTTATTCACACATTCATTCTTATTATTTATTTTAAAAATAAGACAGTAAGGTAAGGTAACATGTGGTCTTTCTATAAGTGCAATGCACCAAGTCTTTCTTTTTTTTAAATTAATTTTATGGATCCAGGGATCTGTTGCAAATCCTGTGATAAATAACAGGTCTGCTGATTATTTGGTGGATGATCTACGGTGGATCCACTGATCCATTCCCAACCAAACCACACATTCAATACTAAAACAACAACAACATGTTTAATTTAAACATATGCTATTGCAATTTCTATAAGAGCATCACTGCCAATGTGTGTGGGTGTGTGAGTGGGTGTGTGAGTGACTGTGTTGTTGGATAAGTGGGTGTTGGAGTATCTGTGTGGGTGTGTGATTAGTTGTGTGAGTGGCTTTGTTGGTTTGGGAGTGGCTGTGTGAGTGGCTGAATAAATGTGTGAGTGGTTGTGTGGGTTAGTAAGTGGGTGTGGGAGTGTGTGAATTGGTGTGAGAGTGGGTTTGTGAGTGACTGTGTGGGTCTGTAAGTGGGTGTGTGAGTGTTTTGTGGGTCTATGAGTGGGTGTGCGAGAGGCTGTATGGGTGTGTCAATGGGTGTGTGAGCAGTTTTGTGGGTGTGTAAGTGGGTGTGTAAGTGTGTATGTGAGTGACTGTGTAGGTATGTGAGAGGATGTGTGATATGCTTTATGGGTCTGTGAGTGGGTGTGCAAGTGGCTGTATGGGTGTGTGAGTGTATTTGTGAGTGTCTGTATGGGTGTGTAAGTGGTGTGTAAGTGGCTGTGTGAGTGCTTGAGTGAGTGGCTGTGTGAGTGGTTGTGTGAGTGATTTTCTGGGTCTGTGAGTGGGTATGTGCATGGCTGTATGGGTCGGTATGTGAATCGTTGTGTAGGTGTGTGAGTGGGTGTGTGAGTGGCTGTGTGGGTCTGTAAGTGACTGTGTGAGTGGGTGTGTCAATGACTGTAAGGGTGAGTGAGTTGGTGTGTGAGCGGTTGTGTGGATGTGTAAGTGGGTATATGAGTGTGTGTGTGTGATTGGCTGTGTGGTTTTGTGAGTGGGTGTGTGAGAGGTTTTATGGATTTGTGAGTGGGTGTGTGAGTAACTGTATGGGGGTGTGAGTGGTTGTGTGGGTATGTAAGTGGGTGTGTGAGTGTGTGAATGAATGTGTGAGTGTGTGTGTTAATGGCTCTGTGGGTCCGTGAGTTGGTGTGTGAATGGTTTGTAGATATGTGGGTAGGTCAGTGAGTGGTTGTATGGTGTGTGTTTGTCAGAGTGGCTGTGTGAGTGGGTGTTTGAGTGTGTGTGTGAATGGTGTGTGAGTGGCTGTGTGGATCTGTGAGTGGGTGTGTGAGTGAGGGTGTGGGTAGGTGTTTGGGTCTATGAATGGGTGTATGTGTTTTTATATTTGGGGTTTGGATCCATTGATTGGCCATGAAACCCCATGTGCTCCCCCAAAATTATTTTTTGACAATTTCTTGCCCGTCAGGGGTCCCTCACACACCCCTCCATCAGTCCCATGTGGTCAGGGTGCCTCTACACTGACTCCTTCTATCACCCTTAAATTTTGTAACCCCCCACCGGAACAAAGTCCTGAGGCACAAAATGGCAGCTGCAACTTTACTCTCAGGTTGCAGTCAGGCAATCATGTAATTGCTTTTGGTGCATGGATCTGTGGATCTGCCTCAGTGGATCCGCGTCTCTAGATATACATAAATCTTTTTACTTTAATAACTCAAAAACTACTCAACAGATTTACACCAGTTTACCAAAAGCAGTCTTTCTGGACCAAGATCAAGCTTTCTGCTAAATTTGGTCAAAATTGCGTTCAGCGGTTCAGGCTGTAGTTGTGTCTAAATTCCCTATGGGAAATTGCATGGGCAAAATGTATTTTAGGACTTTCCCTCCCTTTTCCTTGATCACCCCAAAACTTTCTAGGCACCAGTAGAAGTGACGGGCAAACTAGTTTTTACAATTTCGTGAAGATTTGTCAAACAGTGACAAAGTTATTAGCAAAACAAAAATCACTCTTCTTATCGAAAGTAGGTCCTAACTATAACTACTTATAGTCTACTGCCAGTAGGCAATATATATAACTACAATGTTACTTTAACCTTTGTTTTTTCAGGGACTATATATATATATATATATATATATATTTTAAAAAAGCGCCACCTCAAAGCAAAAGTATTGCGCAAAGTAGACGACGAACCAGTGGCTCAAATCCACACAGCATAGAATATTTAGGTTTGCAGCAACATATTCAACCCAATGCGTTTCGGAGCTCTCGCTCCATGATCACGGGTCTGAGTAGTCATTTTTCCATTCAACTGAAATAACCTATGTGAAAATGTAATGTGCCCATAAACATCAACAACTGACTGTAAAAAACTGTCATACTTTTTAGAAAACATGTTGGCCATTTTATAACATCAAATGTGCATTTATAACCCTATCTCCAATTGTGCAACCATATTAAACGCCCTTAGCATTATATCATATCACTATTGCAAGTAAACATGTTAAGAGCAGAGTTAGAAATCAATGATTATGAGTGACTGTATTGCGATTTTCACTTTTTAAAAATTGCTTCTATGAAATTTACTATGCTCCTAAAACATGAAAAACAGACATCAATCTATATTGGACTTTTCAAAATTATGTTATCCATTTTGTAACATCTCGAATCTAAACATATTTACTATTTTCAAATTCCATATTAAAAATTGAATGACCTAATTATTCCTTCATATGTCATTGTAATATTACATGTATAACACTAGAAGTACTGATTTTCAATGTTGTCAATAACGATGTTATTAATGAATAATCAACAATACTTCACAGCTCAATATCATATTATAATACTAAATGTGTGAAGCTAATGCGCCCTGTATCATTACTTCCCTAAAACATTCCAATTACATTAAGGAATCAATAAACCAATAAGTATCGAATTTACCAGCTAAAAAACACATTTACACACCAATTCTGCTCAAGTGGGCCCATAACCTGTTTAATTCCAAACAATACTTATGTCAAGGCAGATGCAGCTTTTTGTAGATATTTTCTATTTTCCAGAGACCTTAAAAAGCTAGACCTTATAAGCTTCCTTGGATTCCATTACTTCTTCCTCTGATATATCTTCTCCCTATAGATAAACAATGAAAAACATATGATAAAGACGGTGAAAAAAAATGTATCCTAAAATACACACATTACATATGAAATATCATCTAAAACCCATACTACATATATAAAAAAGGAGGGGAGAGGGGGAGTTAAGCTGTCAGAACTATTGTCATAAATACATAAAGTACAATTTGCATTCTATTAATTATACTAAATGCACTGACAATTCATCATCCAAATGTAATCCTCCTGGGTGCAAAGCCCTATACTCAATAATAAGTTTTGACTGTAATCTTCTAAATTCCTGCACTCTGTTTCCTCCTCTTACCCAGTTAGGGATACTGTCAAAAACAAAAAACCTTTATAAGTTAGTGTTTTTATGATGGTATAATCCAAAATGCCTAGCAATTGGATATTGTTTATCTTCATTAACTATGGCTCCCTTGTGTTCAAGTACTCCTCTTTTGTCTCTGTGAATTGTAGTACCAATATACTACATCTCACATGGACATCCTAGTGCATAGACACAATATTCAGAGTTACAAGTAAGGTGTTTTCTAATAGTATATGGTTGACTTTTGACTTTCTTTAGATAATCTGATTTCTTTGCAGCTGCTGAAGTTTTTGCAGGCTTTACTTGTACCACATGTGAAAAAAACTTTTATAGTTATTTGTCCAGCATTTTCTTTAGATCTTACCAAGCTTTCACATATTTTGTCTTTCAAAGAGGTGCATCTTTTAAATGGAATCTGTGGTGCCTCTCCATTATGTTTGACTAAATTTTCTTCCACTCTGAGTCTCTCCCAATGCTTACTTAGAGTACGTTTTACTTTCCATGCCTTAATGTAAAAGGTAGAGCTAAACCTCACTGGTTGAATCTCATCACTTTTCTTCTTGTTTGAAATTAACAATTTCTCTTGGTTAACACTCAACATTACATGCCTTCTCAATACTCTTTGGGGCGTAACCTCTCTCAATAAATCTCACTCTCATTGATTCCATTTCTACTAGAAAGTCTGTTTCTGAATTACAATTTCTCTTTACTCTAAGCAATTCCTCATATGGGATGCTTTCTATCAGATTTTTTGGATGACAACTTCTTGTAAAAAGAAGACTAAAACCTGCTGTTTCCTTACGGAAAAGACAACTTACCAATTTAGTACCCTGACCTTTTAAATGTACATCCAGAAACTCAATGTTTGATGCATGCATGTGACCCGTGAATTTACGATTCAGTGAATTATCATTCAATTTCTTGACAAAGTCAAGGGCCTCATTCATGTTACCTCTCCAAATACAGAAAATATCATCTATATAGTGTACCCAAAGGACGACATGTTCCTCAAAATTAAGGATATTATACATTACCTGCTCTTACCACCAGCCCAGGTACAAACCTGCAGAGCTGGGGGCAAAGCAAGTACCCATCACCGTCCCTTGGGTCTGCTTAGAAATGTCCTTGTCAAAAATGAAAAAATTACTGGTCAGACATGTATGCATCATTTGTAAGAGTATCTCTGTGATTTAAAAATGATAATGACCGAGCTCTTAAGAAGTGTTTGCTTGCTTCTATACCCAGCTCATGAGGGATGCAGGTATACAAAATCTCTACATCCAAACATATTAACATATACTGTTCTTCCCATATAATGCCATCAATTCTTTTCAAAAAGTCTCCTGTATCTCTGATAAAAGATGGTAAAAACTTTACAAAAGGTCTTAGGAAAAGGTCAACGTATTTCACAGTGTTTTCTAACATACTTCCTCTAGAGGAAACAATTGGCCTCCCCTGTGGATTCACTAAATCTGTGTGCAGTTTTGGTAAAAGATTCTAAGGAATTGGTGCTCATCCCATTCGACCTCGATCTTTCCAATTTTTCAATTTCTCTAAGTACTCATTGCTTGCTGTCAAGATTTTGTGTCTGGTGGTAGCCTCATATTTACTTGTCTCTCTTAACTGTCTGAGCTCTTCTCATAAGTAAGCGTTTAATGGCCAAATTACTACATTTCCTCCTTTATCAGATTTTGTAGTAACAATATTCTTACTATCTTTTAACTCATTAATAGCTTAAAAATGTTCCTTCTTCAAATTTCTATGGCCATATTTCATTTTCTTATCAATTTTACAAAATTCCTTAATGATGCATTTTTCAAATGTATCAATTGGTCCATTTACTATTTGTGGAATAAAAGTTGATTTACGTTTAAAACCACTTATCGTACCACAATCTAAACTCAATTCCATACCTTCACTTACTAGATTCAAAATGGGATTCTCCAACCAACTGTCATCCCCAGCTAGTTCCCCCATTGTTTGGAGAACTTCTATATCACCTATTTCTAAACTGGAAGGGCTTCTCTTTGTTTTACATTTTTTTCTTATGGGGTCTTGTCGCGTACCAGTACCTTAATTTTCAAATAAAGTGAAATAAATCAATTCTACTTGCTGTATAGTCAAAAAATGCAGTGGGACAAAAAGAAAGTCCAAAAGATAGAACATCATTTTGTGTTTTCGTAAGAACTACATCTGACAAATTTACCACTGTCTTGTTATCTATTATTTTGATGCTGTTTGTCCCCTCATGTGAATTCCCATGGAGCTTTCAATAGCTCTTTGTCTCATTCCGTCTCCTTTGTTGTCTCCTTTTGCTGCCTCTTCCGCAACCTTTGTAACCTTGTGTATTTAACCTCCCTTGTGCCATCAGGTTGAATTCCTTTAAAATGTTTGATTTTAGACCTCACAAACTACCGACCCATCTCTCTACTCCCCTTCCCCGCAAAGGTCATAGAGAGGATAGTAAACATACAACTGTCTCACTTCCTAGAAGACAACAACATACTCAACGTCTCACAGGCTGGATTCCGCAAAAACCACAGCACTGAGACCACCCTCATCGCCTGTACAGACGACATCAGGACCAGATTGGACAAGGGCGAAACCGTCGCCCTCATCCTCCTAGACCTCCCCGCAGCTTTCAACACCGAATGCCCTCAAACCCTTCGCCCACGCCTCTTCGACGCCGGAATTCACCACAAAGCCATAGACTGGCTCACCTCCTTCCTCTCCGAAAGTACCCAAAGAGTTTGCCTCCCTCCTTTCCGGTCTATAGCCACCAAGACCATCTGTGGGGTCCCCCAAGGATCCTCCCTCAGCCCCACCCTTTTCAATATCTATATGGCTCCTCTCGCCAACATCATCCGCCCCCATGGCCTCACCATCATTTCATACACTGACGACACCCAGCTCATCATATCCCTCACGACGAACCCATCTACCGCCAAGAATAACCTACACGCCGGACTCCTCGCCATCGCTAACTGGACGACAGCAAGCCACCTCAAATTGAAATCAGAAAGAAACGAGATCATCATCTTCGGTCCCAACAAGACAGTATGGAACAACACTTGGTGGCCCACCACCCTTGGACCACCCCCAACACCCACCACCCATGCACGCAATCTTGGCATCATACTGGACTCATCTCTCTCCATGACTCAGCAAATCAATTCCATATCATCCTCCTGCTTCAAAACCCTTTGCATGCTATGCAAGACTTTCAAATGGATTCCTTTAGAAACAAGAAGAACGGTCACTCACGCAGTAGACTGGACTATGGCAACACCCTCTGCGCAGGGATCACAGCCAAGCTTCAGAGAAAACTCCAGCACATCCAGAATGCAGCTGCACGTCTCATCCTCAACCTCCCTCACCACAAACACATCTCCGCCCACCTCAGATCCCTACACTGGCTGCCCATCAACAAAAGGATCATTTTCAAAATCCTTGTCCACGCTCACAAAGCCCTCCATGACACCGGACCGGCCTGCCTCAACGAACGAATCAACTTCCACAAGCCAACTCGACAGCTCCGCTCCGCCGACCTCGCCCTTGCTACAGTCCCCCGCATCCAACGCACCACCTCCGGCGGCAGATCCTTCTCCCACCTCGCTGCCAAAACCTGGAACTCCCTCCCCACCAACCTACGCAAGACCCAGGACCTCCTAACCTTCAGAAAGCACCTCAAAACATGGCTCTTCGAGCAGAAACGCCCCCCCCCCAGCGCCTTGAGACCCTGCTGGGTGAGTAGTGCGCTTAAGAAAGTTGTTTATTTGTTTGAGTGTTTGTTTGATTTTACTCCTTCAGGTTCGGATTGGTTTGACACATTGCTTTCACTGTTATCACTTTTAGTCAATTCTTCCTGGGTACCCCTCAACCTCATGGTTTGCTTCAAGGATTCCGCCAGAGAGCTTCCTGAAATGGATGGTTGTTTTCCATGTCCCGTTACATAATACACCTCATCTCTATAGAATTTACGTTGTTTTTTTGCCTTAATTTCTTCTTTCAACTTTTCAAATTGAATGTTCACTTTTTCCATTTACTTATCAAACTCATCACTGCTGCATTTTTCTTTTAGCTTCTCCATGTATTTCTCAGTTTCTTTTGACAGTCTTTCACAATCCTTCATTGTGTACTTAATCAATATTTTCAACATTGAAATTGAACAGTTATGTTTATTCGCTGCCCATTCCGCAATCATATCAGGGTCAGGATTGTTAAACTTTGGCGTTATAAAAATTCTTAATTCTCTAGGTCTTCTGTCACATTCCACATATTTTTGTAATGTGGTGGCTTTCCACCATGTTGCTTGCTCCTGTTTAGAGACTTTCCAGAGATTATCCCATAGCTTCCTTTTAGTGGATTCCTCATTTTGTTCTCTTTCATTGTCAGAGTCATTAGGTTTATTAACTGAATATGCAAAAGGTTTCCCAGCCACTTCCCTCCTTTTTGTTTCATTGTTTGCTGCCATTTTCATATTAATCTTGTAAGTATTTCCACGTTTACATTGTTAAATTACTTTGTGATATCTGACAACAACCTAGAAAAAGGGCTCCACGTCTGACCCGCTAGCCTCTCCACATACAATTTTTACAGAATCAGGGGTAACACAGATTCACTTGCACCAGCAGGCACTGGCTTACCACGTTTCGCACATTGAATGAAAAGCCGTTGTCCTCCAACGTCAGGTTAACAACCCTTTTAGGCCCTAACTATAACTACTTACAGTCGACTGTCAGTAGGCAATATATATGACTACAATGTTACTTTAAACTTAGTTTTTTCAGTGAATATATATATATATAAATATACAATATTTTTTTTATTTTTTTTAGGATGAACGTATGTAGCCGATATGAGTAGGCCATTTTATTTCTATTTTTGTTTGCACTGTTTTTGATGGATGAGGCACTTTGTGAATAAAGCACTTATCGCTCACAAGACCCGAGTGCGAAATTCTTTGCGCTGTGCCGCCGTATCGATGGGCGAGAAGCAGGGCTTCATTTGGAGACAAATATAGATATAAAACCAAAGGTTTCAGGGATGTTATAGTTAGGTTCTGAATTTACTCGCAAAAAACCTTACACATTCAACAGTTATAGTTAGAGTTATTTCAAGTAACTATACTTCACGCCCAAAGGTACCTGAAGCCATGGTCCTGGGGGTCCGTGTGACTCCGTGAACAGCACCATTAGCATCAGATTGTTGGAAACGACTCCGTCATGATGCAGTGATATTACCAAGTTGAAGTATTTGTGTTTCTAAGCACTGTATTGAAGTTTGATCTTTAAAAATTCATAACTTTGCTTGTGTATGTTGGATCTTTGTCGTTTTGGTCTTGTTTTGCTCAGATGAATATTGGCTATTGTTCTAACCTGATGTTGAGTCATTTTGTAGTGGTTTTACTGTATTACTGTGTGTGTTGGCACAAACACTTTACACATTGCCTCTGAGTTAAGCCTTTCTGCTTGTGCTAAGCTACCAAGGGGGTAAGCAGGGGTTAACCAGGTGTGTTTCTTCTTTGCCCTGACTAGAGTGAGGGTCCTTGTTTGGACAGAGGGCAACCTGACTACCAACCAAAGACCCCATTTCTAACAAGCATGTTTCACACAAGTTTTTTGGAAAAAGTTTCCAACAGGGCAAATATTGTATGTAAAACATATTAAGTATTGTAAGCAGCCTTGAGCTATTAGGCAGATTTGTCTCAGTATGACAATTTCTACATAACATAGAAGACTTTATGAACCAGGTACTAACCTATGTACATGTGCTTGTTTTGTTTCAGAAGATGGGTTATGTGTAAAGCTTTCATCGCAGTTTGAAGACCGCAGGTAGAATGATCATTAGCACACTCAGACTTTGGTTATTGTAAGTCAATAGTAGCTCTTTGTACAAGTTTTACACAGAGTGTACACTGTTATTAGTAAAACATTTTTAATAATCTGTGGTGTGTTTCATTATCTGCAAACAGTGTAATACAGAGTAAACATTGTTAACTACCCACTTTTCAACTCAAATCTACTCATATCCACTTCATTTATCAATGTAGGTTCAGAGACTGTCAGGGGTTTGATACAGGTAAAGACTCTCCATAGTGGGGAATTAGTTTTGTAACAGGGTTTGAATATTTGGAGGAACGTGGTTTTGCTGAACAGCTGCATACCGTTTGAGCACCATGTGCAGGATACCTTACCCTTTCATGCTTTTTGGAAAAAGTTTCCAACAGGGTAAAGATTGTATGTAAAACATATTAAGTATTGTAAGCAGCCTTGGGCTATTAGGCAGATTTGTGTCAGTATAACAATTTCTACATAACATAGAAGACCTTATGAACCAGGTACTAACCTATGTACATGTGCTTGTTTTGCTTCAGAAGATGGGTTATGTGTAAAGCTTTCATCGCAGTTTGAAGACCGCAGGTAGAATGATCATTAGCACCCTCAGACTTTGGTTATTGTAAGTCAATAGTATCTCTTTGGACAACTATCCAGTTATAACTTGACCTTAACCATTGTTTTTACAGTGATTTTCTAGGGATTTGTTTAAATGTAAAGTAATATTTCATAACCTTATGTAAAGCCAGGCCCATGGCACATGGCCTTTGGGAGTTCTGGCCACAGGGCTTGGCCCTAGACCATGGCATCTAGCAAAAACCCTCACTGGCTAGCAACCCCACTCTGTGCATGGCCTTTGTCTGTGCACAGCAGGGGGTTGGGTATGGTCCTAGCTTGGGGCCAGGACCTGTGGCAAACCCACCCGGAGGCAGACAACGCCTCATAGGCAGCCAGCCTTATGCTTGACATGGCCTTTCGTCATACACAGCATGGAGTTGGCCGCATGGCCTGGCCCTGTGTCCAACTCCCCACAGGTAGCCAATGCCACACTGCACAGAGCCTTTGTCCATGCACAGCTGGGTGTTGGTCACCAGGCTTCGTCTGCCACCAGGCCCTGTGGCCAAACTTCCAGCAGGCTGCTAACCCCACACTGTGCACAGCCTTTGACATACGCAGTATGGGACTGACCTTCTGGCCCCAGGGGCAGCATCCATTGTGGCAGAGCATATATATTAAGGTGAGTGGGGTGTGTAGCCCCTCCTCAACATCTAATTAGTCCTGGAGACCAAATCCCAGGGCTAATTCCAATAAAAAAGAGGAGTGGGCTATGTGTCCTCCCCCCAAGCCTTAAAAGGCCCTGGGAACCCTATCCCCCAGTAGAAAATACAATTAAACAGGGGGACAGCGTGAAGCCCATTCCCGAACTTTCATGAGCCCCAGGGACCCCATCTCCAGGAGCCATTCATTTTTTTTTAAAGGGGAGGAGGGGAACACACCCCCTGAGCCTTCTTTAGCCAGAGGAAGCCCATTCCCCAGGGCCATCCATTTTTTAAAAGGGGCAGTAGGGCTGCTTTCCCTCCTCTCCAAGGCTTTTTAGGCCCTGGGGTCCCTCTCCCCAGGGCTGCAGTATATTGTAAAGGGGAGGGGGGCTTTGTGTCCCCCCTCCCCAAGCCTTATTAGGCCCCAGGGACTCCACTGCTCTGCTCTGTATTTTGTTAAAAAGAAAAACGGGTCAGCTGCCCCCCCAGAGGCTTATTAGGCCTTGGGGACCCCATCCCTGGAGCCAAGTAATTAATAAAGGGAGGGGGACATGATTTCCCCATCTCTGAGCCTCATTAGGCCCCAGGGGCCCCATCTCTGGGGCCAAAATTTAAATAAAGGGGAAGAGGGCTGAGTGGCACCCCCTAGCCATTTTCACCACCAGGGAACCCGTTCCACAAGGCGCTATTTACTTATATAGAGGAGGGGCACACAGCCCTCCTCCCAGGGTACCTACTGTATTTATAAGAAGAGGAGGTTATACACCCCAGTCCCTGAGCTGTTTTTGGCCCTGGGGACCCTATCCCCCAGGGCCCAAATAAATGAATATGGGGAGGGGGCATGCAGCCCTCTCTCTGAGCTGTTTTCAGCCTTGGGGAGCCCTCCTGGGGCCCTAAGTATATAAAAAAGGGGCCTGAAAAGGCCGTGGGGACCCCATCCCTGAGGAACGCTACTTAAAATAAAAGGGTGGGGGCCGTTCAGACTTCCTAGCTGAGTTATTATAGGACCTGGGAAGCCCACCCCTGGGGCTGCATTCCATAAGGGGAATGGGGACACATGCCCTCTTCCCCGAGGCATTATTGGCCCTGACGAGATAACCCCAGGACTGCATTCCAGAAGGGGAGTGGGGACACATGCCCTCTTCTCTAGCTATTATATGACCTGGGGAGCCCACCTCCGGGCCAAAATTCTGCAAATATGGGGAGGAGGGTGCACGGTCGCGCTCCCCAAGTCATTAAAGGCCCACCCCTAAGGCTGAAATTTATCAAAAAGGGGGAAAGGCCTTGAAAAAGCCCTGGGAAACCCAACCCTCAGGGCAGGTATCTTTAGAAAAAGGGTGCACAGACACCCTCCTTCAGCCTTTTAGCACATCCCCTGCAGTCAGTTCATATGCTGTGTGTTGGGGAGCCTACCCCTGGAAACAGCGGTTTCCCTGCCTGCACTGGCAGAGACACATGTGTCCACCTGAATGAGCAGTGTAGGAGGGAAGGGGGATATATGGCTTCACAGGCAAGTTTGATTTACTAATCATGAAGGTTTATTAGTAGCTTTATAATACACAGGTGGACTTATGAACTTATGAGGTCCTGTCTTCCATCAAACAAGTAGTAAACAGGTTTTTCTTTTGTTTCTTTGTCTCCTTTACCAGTGTTCCATCAGGGTGGCCGCAACTAGCTCCCTCAGGGAAATCTGAAAAGAATGAGGTAAGTCAAATGTCCTCACTAGGCGCTTATGTATTTCCTTCACCATAACACCCGTATAACCAAGGGTCTGGTCCCCCATGGCCCCCCATGTGGTATGACTCTTACCTCTCTACACCAATGTTTGGGAATTAATTCCCTTGCAACAATTACTGTTTGCAAGCCACCATCATGACATGTGTTTTAGTGAGTGATAAGGTAGAGTGTACCTCTCAAATAGTTTTTTTGAGATTTATGCCTTTCTGCTGCCAGGGTAAAACAATCGCTCCTTTCAAACCCTGTCATGATAGAGAGAAGACGCCTTCAAACAAATACATTAAAAAACGTTGTTGCTCTGTATTACTTTAGAGAAATTATTTTTATCTTAAGCCCTTCCAGATAAGTGCCTCAGCCAGGTAAATATCAGCTGGTTAAATACCTAATGCAACCCAAACACTGTAATGGCCTTCCCTCCCCTCAACAGTCACTCACCGCACTGCCACAACTCTCCTGAATTGTGGCCAGAAGGCAGACCTCCTCTGGTAGTGTTCACCAATCCTCTGTCCACACCTCTGGGGAATCTTCTGTGGCGTTGGGTTCTTCTACACCAGCTCCCTGCCATGTGGCCACTTCTCTCTTCAACGTCCTCCCAGTGGGCTCCTTCTGCTTTTCACTGTCAGCTTCCTGCTGCATCCTGCTCCTTCCCAATGTCCATTTTGGGATGCTGCTGCGTGCCAGTCTCCAGGTCTGTCCTGGCTTTTGGCAGGATTGCCCCCACCCATGGATTTGAGCTAAGTCCTTTCTCAGTTTTGATGTGTTATAGCCTGATCCAGCCCCTTTCCTAATCTGGTGTCCTTCTTTTGTTTTCCTTCCAGGCTCTGATGGCACTCAGGAGCATTGAAGAGAGATGCATGGCACTTTCACCAGGTTAGTGTAGGGATTGGGGAGGGGGATCTCCACAAGCAGCTACTAATGTTGCTATCTCTGGGAGGGAGCAATATCTTGATCTGTTTCCTGCCCGCATCAGTGCAGGCAGAGAAACAGATCAAAAGTCTGCTCCAACTTGGCAGGAGCATTTTTAAAGCTACCACCCACTGGGAGCAGACGTGTTTGCTTGTGAGCAGGCCCTGGGGTATTCAGCCCCCTCTCCCTTTTTAGGAAGTTTGCAGCCCTGGGGGGTGGAGTCCCCAGGGCCTTTTCAATGCTCAGGGAGGGAGGCCAAGCAGGCCCTCCACCCACTTTTTAGTGAATTTCAGCCCCAGGAGTGAGCTCCTTGAGGCCTATAATTGCTCGGGTGGGGACTGCGCTTCCCACTCCCCTTTCTTAATGGGTTTTGGCCCGGGGGGACTCACCGGGGCATGTGATGGCTCAGGGAGAGGAGGTGCGTTCCCCTTCCTCTAATTAAATGCAGCCCCAAGGTTGGGCTTCCAGGGGCCTATAACAGCTTAGGAGGGGGCATGCACCCCTCCCCTTATTTGATGATTTGGTCCCCATGGGATGTATCCACAAGGCTGAATATGGCTTTAGGAGGGGGGGGGGCAAGCCACCTGCCCTTAATTACACAATGCAGCCACCCTGGGAGTCATTTAGGTTTTTTTTTGCGATCCCATGGCAGTCCCACTGGATTGCAACAAAGACTGCTGATTTTTTTATTTATGCGTAGGGTCCTGTCCCCTTATATCTTTTTTTTACAAGTTCAGGGCAGGGGACTAAGTCCCCGACTCCAGTAATGGCTGCCAGCAACATTTTTCTGATGTTTCCTAGCAACCAATCAGAGCACTTGCTTCCACTGGAGTCTGACACTTGCAGGAGCGAATTGGCCAAAGGCAAATATAGCTCCCTGTACCAACCAGTATGCTACATTATTAAATTGTCACTCGTGCAAGAGTCTCTCGAGCCTCTTACTGACCCAACTGTCCATATATATAAATATTTTTGACCCCTAATTTAAAAAAAAAATACTTAACAGGTTTACTTCAAATCTCAAAAACCACGATCTTCAGACCAAGATCTAGCTTCCTGCCAAATTTTGTATAATTACATTCATCAGTTTTTGCTGTAAGCCTTCTTAAAGAAGTCTATGGTAAATGCATGGGGATTTTGTGTTTTGGACCCCCACTTGTGTCTTGGCCCTCACTTGACAGATCACCTTGAAACTTTCCATACATAAACTAGTCAAAAAGTAGCACCTTTTTGGAAAGGTTTGTGGAGATTCGTCAAATGGGATTATCAACAGAAAGAATGGCGACCTCCACACGGAGATTTATATATATATAGTAAGGAGAAATTTCAGTGATTACAGTTAGGTGAACATTTTGAAAAATTAATGATAATGTAATGTTTTAAACTCTAAACAACACTGAAATTCACCAGTTATAGTTATCTCAACCAACCATAACTTGTGCTGTAAAGGATGTGGGGAGCCAGTTAGGACCATGAGGGCCTTCAAGCTCCCCCACTGTCCCCAGAATTGTGACTGGGTGCCCTGAGTGGCTGAGATCAGCCTTGGGAAGGTGGGCCACGCAGCCCCCCTCCCCAAAAAAATAATAATAGTTAGGCTAGGCCCCAGGGGATGGGATCCCTGGACTGAGATCAGCCTTGGTAGGGGGCCCACATGCTCCCTCCCATAAAAAAAAAATATATATTTAGGCTGAGCCTCTGGGGATGGGGTCTTCGGGCCAAGATCGGCCTAGGGAGAGGGGCCATGCAGCCCCCCCTCCCAAAGAAAAAATTAGTCCAGGCCTCAGGGGATGGGGCCCCGGAGGCTGAGATCAGCCTTGGCAGGGGGTGCATGCCCCCTTTCCTAAAAAAAAAAAAATATATTTAGGCTGGGCCCCCGTGGATGGGGACCCTGGGGCAAGATTGGCCTAGGGAGGGGGGCTGCTTGGCACCCTCCCCCAAAAAAGTAATAATTAGGCCGGGCCCCGGGGGATGGAGTACCCAGGGCCAAGTTCGGCCTGCAGAGGGGGTTGCGCAGCCCCCTCCCCAAAAAAAGAAATTAGGCCTTGGGAGGGGGGCTGCATGGGGGTGCGAGCTATAGTTACCTTAGGTCACGAGTTATAGCTACTTGAGATAACTAGCTAGAACTGGTGAATTTCTATGGTACATTTAAAATGTGAGCCTAACTATAACACCCCTGTAATCTTTTATATATACACACACAGACAGATGTGGGCAGTAAATAGGGCACAAAATGAAATATAATGTGCTACCGCAGACAGCACCTCTGCTGCAAAGAGGTGCATCCAGATACAACATTCTATAAGTGTTTGGAGCACACATAAATTCAATCAAAACCTAAATTAATAGCAATGAAGGCTAATTTATTAACCATAATCTTTTAGTTGTAAAGCATCACAGAGATTTTTTTTATATAACATGTTTATGGTGCAAAGATACTCAATAGGACAAACAAATGAGTAATACATGTGTAATGAAGCAATGAGCAGTATAATATGGATCTATCCCTATCATAGAGCAACAGTATATCTGTATAGTATGTAATCATAAGCACAATTGTTCAGATGTGACCAATACACCCAACACGTGGTTCATCTTGAATAAGACTTCTTCAGGGCAAACAAATGAATACCTTGGTACTCTATGGATAGAAGTTACCATTGTCCAGTAGATTGATGCAATTACTTTGGATGGAGAATTTTAAGTCTCTTTAGCTTCATAACCAAAAGTTTGGAAATAATCAAAGCCCTGCAGCCGTAAATATGTACAATGTCACCCAATAGGTATGTGAAAAGCACAGAAGCCCCTTGATAAGGAGTAATAGCCCCAAAGTCAGAATCCACTTCCGGGCTGGACAGCAATCGTAGGGATGTTAAAAGAGAATGCTCCCATGAGATGTTCTTAAATAGTGGAATCATAGACATAAATAGCAGACTTATTACAAAAATTACTCGGCAATCATACACGCCAGTAGCGGCCATATTGTAATGAACTAAATGCGTATGAACCAACCCATTCGAAAAAATAAACAAAATAAATAAACTAAGGGCCTCATTACGACTTTGGCGGTCGGAATGATCCGACCGCCACAGCCATGCGGAGGAGGCTGCCGCCATACCGGCGGCCACTCCCCCAGTCATACTATGATGTTTCCAGCAGGCTGACCGGTGGAAACATAGTAGTTCGACGTTTCTGATGGTCAGACTGGTGGAAACAGTGCCATGACATTGGCATTGGCTCCCTTAGGGGAGCAGAGGCCAATGTTGTGGCACAACAGCACCCTCAGAATGCACACTGTCTGTACAGCAGACAGTGCACATCCGAGGGTGCTGGCAGGGGGGCCCCTGAACCACCCATGCCATGGGCAGCGCAGGGGCACCCCCTGTGGCCCCCAGCCCTGGTTTTCCACCATCCTTTTAATGGCGGGGACCCCGCCATGAAAAAGCTGGTGGAAAGAGGGCTTGTGATCAGCACAGCAGTGCTGAACTCTGTGCTGCCGTGGGTGACCACAACTCTGACCACCACCACTCTGACGGGATCAATGATCCTGGCAGTGGCTTTGTTCCCTTGGTGGTCCGCCAAACTCGTAATGGGGGTATAAGTCACAAACTGATGGAGAGTTGCAACCTGCTCGCTAAAATAGATGTATAGAATCCCTCCAATGGCAAGGAAAAAATTTAAATAATGTTGTTAACGTACAGATTATTACTTAAGTAGACCGATCCAAGCAGTCAACCAGTATTGAGAACATGAAATTCGACCAGCGATAAAATCGTGAATCCAAAAAATGGGATCACCGTCAACATTGTTCAACAGTTGTATAACAGCAGCTGTGATATGAATGGGAATGTTCATGGACACTACGTGAAATACAGATATTTGAATAATATTATTGAAATACAGACCAATGCATAAATAATCCGATCCAAGCAGGCAGTTAGTATCAAGGACATGAATACTGACCAACAATAGAATCGCGATTCTGATGATGGCATGAGTGATGTAATATGTGAGGTCATAAGCAGTGCATTGCGGGGGCGTAGGTTATAGTTAGTTCAGGTAACTATAACTGCTGAAGTTCTCTGGTTTTGTACATGTAAAATCTCAACCTAACTATAACGTCCCTCTAACATTTGTTTTTTACTGAATGTGTGTGTATATATATATATATATATATATATATATATATATATATATATATATATAACTATATATATTCATATATTTTATATATACACATATATATATATATATATATATTTCTTACTAAAGGAGTAGGCTGTAGTGACAGTAACACAACTAAAGAGATTTCACAATCTACATTACAGACTAAAGGGAGTTGGTAGTTGTGGCTAGTACAATGCTTGTGTGCAACAACACTTTCCTGTCAGCGGAGATGCTACTACTCAATGATTACTGCTGTGTCTGGCTGTCAATGGTACACTAAGATATGGAGACAGTGCTACTGCTGTTTTTTTCACTAATTTTTATCGAAGATACCCTATGGAGCTGCAGCTTGCACACGCAGACAACAAACACATGGCAAGGGCTCAATGTACATTTGTGAGTGGCAGAACAGGTGCATGCCATGGAGACGTAGAAGGTGAAAGAGTGGAGTGGATCCCAAAGATCTCATTCTGCATTGTCACAGTGAAACGAGTCTAAAAATGATAACCAGCTGTTGACATTCATTTGCAGTCTGTGCAGAGAAATTATCCCAACATGAAGCATAAGAAGAACTTTAGAAAGCAAGATGAGTCAAGTAGAGACTCTGGCTCAAAGACCAGCTTGCTTCCTAAGGCCAGAAGAAGAAAGACTTGGCATCTTCATTGGCTTGCAACATGAAAGTATTGTTCTGCTGAGAGTGCTTCTCTGTTGGACTTAATTCCTATTTCCATTACTGTAGGCACAAGACCTAAAAACGACCTAAAAGCATCTCAGCGTAAGCTGACTGGTAGTAAATGAGCTAAGCTTGGCAAAGTGATGTATAAATTATTCAATAGAAAGTGCATGTTATCATGATTTCACAATTAGAGTAATGGTAGTTTATCAAGCAATTGTTGAAATAAGGGAGTCTGAGCATGAGGCATGCATGAGGCATGCCTAAAAATGAAGTAATTACCAGTGGCTGAGATTAATTCAAGCATTTCATCCACCATTGTTTAGTATGTTTCAGTGTGACGCCCTATGTCAGGCAGGAATGCCCAAACATGGGACCCATGCACACTGTGCCACTGGAACCAAGCTTTAGTTGTCTATTGAGTTTAATAAGAGCTAAGCCAGTCCTGCGTTGCTTGTGTTCCCGTTCATGAAGAACCTGGCCTGACAGGTCCGGCAGGACTACTCCCACTGGAGCAGAGTCAAGAATGATCTGCACATAGCTGGGTCCAAACTGAGGTAGCATGGTTTGCAAAATAATGATGGACTGGGATGCGGCCCCTAGCAATTACCGGTGCCTGAGATTTATTCAAGCATTCCATCCATTACTTTTTTGTATACTTCAGTGAAAACGAAAGGGCGACATCACTTGTAACGAATGATAGGTGAGCTGCAATGTAAATGAAACACCAGAAATTGGTCCCCTTGATTTGCTAAGCGCTCATTATGTGAACATAAAATTCCTTTATCTGAATGCCTGTTCTGTGAAGCAGGCTGACTATGCCACACATTGGGTTCACCCTCAGTCAAGCAAAGGTACACTGAATTTGTGGATCAATGGAAAAATTGAAAAAGCCCCAGCAATGCACTGGCAACCTTTTAATAATGACTTCTGAAGCATTTTAACGCGCCCTCCTTGGGTGCAAGGCACCATCTCAGCGAAATTAGCGCATTCTTGCACAATCGAGAAAGATAGAAGGGTGAGAAATTAAAGTCGCTTCCCAGCCTTCGAATATCAAACAGCTCACCTCCTCAAATCCTATTAAAAGTCGTTTAGGGAAAGGAAGATTAGAAAATGGCTTGCTGGATCATCAGCCAAAAAAAATCAAGATAAAGGCATAGACCATTAGGGAGGGGAAACCCTAAAAGAGTCATCTTAATACTAGAAAGGTAAGTTTGAAAAATCTACATTTAATAATCTATAGTCTGCATGTTTCATGCTCTGATGTGAGCTACAAAGGCCTGTAATGTTGCTTCTTTCATGCTTTTTAAATATAAACCTTTATTGAAGGCACCACTTCTCAGAGAGCCGGGGCCTGTTCCTGCTGAAGCTGCAGATGTACATTATGCCGGTGAGAAAGGCGCTAATTAAAGCGAGTCCTCCCCGCAGGAGGCAGGGGGAGGCCTGCCGCGCACAAGGGATGATTGATTCGCACTGTCACTTGGCTCTGCTGGGAGTCATAACTTGGTGACAAATAAAGGATTACCGTGTCCCGGACTAGCTCCCGTCCGCCATTGTTCGCCTGACATCAAAGGCCAAAAAGCATATTAGCATGTTTAATAAGTGCCGAGGTCACAGAGCCTCGCACTTCCAAATTACTTTTTGTAAATTTGAAAAGAAAAATGCACTTGAATATGAAGAAAATGTGCTTGGGAGATTAACAAGAGGGAGCCCTTGGATTTTGAACTTCTTTTATTTCATCTTTCTGTGTTTGCCTAGAAAGGTATACGTGTTGTTGCAGTGCTCTTTCCCTCCCTCCCACAATTGTGTGTAAATGTCATAGAGCTGATAGTTCGGTATTATTGCTGCCTTTGGCTTTGCTGTGATTATGCATCCAGGCTGACGGGGCTTTTAGGGGGCATTTTGAAGGGTGCGTGTCGAAACAACTGAAAACTCCGAATAATGTTGGTGTTTTCCTTAAATATACTGCATTGTGTAATGAATGAATCACTTTTTAGATAATGTTTGAAAACATTTTTTTATTCTGCTGTTCAGAGCTGGTTCCTTCCGGTGCAGTGCCAAGAAGCTTCGTTGTAGATACGCTTACTCAAAAACCACAGAATCACACTTGTGCACGTTGTGTTATAAAGAGAGGGGGTCTCTCGCAACGCCCCCGCCAACTATGCCACATTTCCTTTTTCCCTGACTGGGAGCACACTTACACCGTGACCCATTTGCTCTTCCTGTTTTGCACTTAAACTTATTTCTGCACAACAGTTCGCAGGAGAAACACCAATGTGTGTTCTGCAAAATTCAAACACTCCATAAGCATTGATCGATGCCTTGAGGCATTTTGTTTTTGCCATGCAAACCTTAGCATCCTGGACACGAATAAATATGTACTGACATTCATACAGTATCTTTCTTTTCTGATGTGTCGTATATAAGGTATGGAAACACATTGTCAGGTCAGTTCTCTGGGGCGAGAGAACTCCGGGGCAGCTGAGAACTGAGAAACCTTGTAACAAGTTTGTACCTGGAACCTAAAGGATCAAGTACTACCGCAAACTCAGTGATGCCAAGAATCTGTTTTTTAGGCTTTGTCTTTCATGGGGTAGCAAATCTGAACAGACAGGGCATCCCCCAAGAGTGTGGCAGTGGGTTGATTGCTTAGAAACATACAACGCTTGAATAATGCACATTATATCCAGGCAGCATCATGACTTGAATAAATAAATACAGATTTATTCTTAGACAAAACTTCAGTAGCTCAGTAAATTAATGTTCCTTCTAGCCACACAGTTACATCAGTACTAATGAAATGAACAGTCTAACTTTCCCAAATAGCCAGGGGCCACCTAGAAACATTTACACTTTACTGAGAGTGCACAACTAAGCCATATGGTGGTGTTGCACAGCTGTCTATTTGGTCTGCAGGCCAACATCAGAGCATCAGGACTCTCGGTGGCTGGCTGCATGTTCTCAAGATGCACATGGTCAGAGTTACTGGTGCAGGTGCTCTAGATGCACGTGGCCAGAGTTTTCCTTCTTTATTGATTGGTGGATGACATGTGGCAGGATTATGGCTCTAGGTTGCAACAAGTCCGTGACAGTCTACAAGGAATTCTCATGCCATGCTCAATTCACCTCGTAAGAGCACCTCAGAAAAGTCATGCTGCAAATGCAGCTCACCTTGTAGGTGTCTTGAGCTCTTGTTTTCACTTCAGATGGTAGATTGTATGAGAGCTCTTGCTCTCAGCAGCACTTATCTTGAGTCAGGCTCAACAGTGTCAGACGAGTCTGGTCTTGGTAGCCCACCGCACTTTGAGCAGTGATGCTCAAGACAACACACCTGCATTTAGGCATTGGTCCTTCCAACTGCTAAGGCAGGTTCTCAGCATGCAGAGCAGTATATCTTCGCTCCTCCACTTTTCAGCATTGCAAACTTCCCTACGGTCCTTTGAATACAGTCAAAATTCATGAGGGAAGGCCTCATCTTGCCACCAGTGCAATATATCTCTGGCTGCATGAAAGAAGACCAGAGCACACTGAAAACAGTTCTGTGTAGTTGATCCAAGTGGTCATTCAATCAGAGTCGAAGTCCAAAACACGGATGAAACTATACATTTATTCACCAGTGCAAGGGTGTGGTCAATATTCAGGTCAAAGACCACAAGTGTCACAATCAATCCAGAATACAGCCGACACGTGTTTCGTCTCCTAGACTTTATCAACGCTTCAAATGTAAGAGGACGAACAAGAGTAAGTGTTGCTAAAAGGAGTTCCTGTTCAGAGCGTGCATGTTTTCGGCCTCTAAAGTGGCCAATGACATCCAAATGTTGGAAGTGAAAACTGGCCCTGATAAGCCAGATACTGAGACGTAATACAGTGCCAAACGCGTTGGTGAGAAGGAATGATATCTCTGGCTGCACCAGGCACGGGGTGCATACCATCTTCATGACAGAAAGGGTTAGATTTTTTTTAAAGAAGGCAGTTGGACGGAGCCAAATGTCACTTAAGGATGGGTGATGTACTGATATTTAGACAAAGGGGCTCAGGTGCATCTTGCTTGAATTAATTTTAATCTCTTTGAAAGGAATATCCCAAAATGTTCTCAAAGTGCCTCAGTCCCCCTCTGTCCGAACTAACCTGAGGAAGAGGGGCGCACTTTCCCTTTGTTCAGATGTTGATGAGGACTTCTCCTTATTATTGGCAAGAGTATCTACGAATGTGAAAATTCTTCTTGGGTCACAGACAGACCAGTACCAACTGATCTGAGCTGGTGGGGTCATAACTAGCACAAATAAACTCTCCCCGTTCCGTTGAACATTTCTTGGATCAGACTCAGTTAGCAAAAAACTTCCTATAATTGCCTGGGCAGGGAGGGAAGGATATGAGTAGCACAAGGCCAGGTAGAGGGAAAATGGAGATGCAAATCTTTTTATCCATATTGTCTTTTTCACAGCAAGTCACTTTTTTGGTGCTGCATATGCACTGGGAGACTCCCTCGACTCTGAGGTAGCTGCAGAGAGATCATCTTGTTGATTTATAGTCCCTCATTTTTTTCTTTGTGCGGCACTAGATTTATTAACGTCAACTCAAATTGTATTTTTTGTTGGCTCATTTCGACCGTTGCATACAAAAGTATGTTAAAAACATTCAATACACATTGTAACTGTGGGTGGGGGAGTTGGAAAGGGGCAGGGGAGATGGATTAGATGGTAGGAGATTGATCATCCAGCAGTCCTGCTTGTGAATAGGAGGTGTGAATGCTACCACGTGTTTGTAGTGGCTATAAAAACCCCATGCAGAAGTAAATTTAGTTCTGTTTTTTTTCTGGCCAAGGTACCTTATAATTCTTTTAGGCATGGGTCAAAGGAACAGAGGGCCTGATTTAGAGCTTGGCGAATGGGTTACTCCATCACAAATGTGACAGATATCCTGTACACCATTTTACGATCTCCATAGGCTATAATGGAGTGATACTACGGCGGACAGTATCTCTGTCACGTTCGTGACAGGGTAACCCCATCCGCCAAATTCTAAATCAAGCCCTGAGTGCAAACTGTGATTGTGTGGGTATGCATTAATGAGGTGGTAAAGGGCTCCATGAAGCACAACATATATATTGAGTCTTGTCCTTGCACTAAATCATCTTCCTTGAATGGATGGTACGTGGTTACCGGTGGGACGCAGTGGCTTCTTTCGTCTCTGGGCATTGAGAAATTGCTAAACAGTTCTTATATTACTTGTGCTCTGACCACTAAATGTGGGTGGTGAAAGACTGGCTTACGCCAATTAGCATTGTTCACTTTAATACTACATTAAAATGATACAAGAAGTGCACCAATGACAAAAAATCTTATATGTGGGTTTCAGAGTAGATTTACTTCATCAACCTGACTTTAAATGCATGACTTCCATCCTGCCATTGCAGCCCTGAACTGCTGAAGGCAAATCTGCAGTGAACTCCTGCCAAAATAAATCGTTTTAGCATGTTCTTAAGCCAACTTTTGACAATACCTAAGTCCAATGGTCCAAACACTCTTTATTCGGCAGAACATTCAGCCATAAAACACGTTTCAATTCAAAATGTAAAACATTTAAAAATAAATGTTTCCATAGACCTTAAAGTACATAAAAAAGACCAAATCATTATTACATTGGCTTAAAATGCATACACATTTCTCAATTTAATTGCGGCCCAAATATAATTAAGTGCAGCAACTTGTTTCCATGTTTGGAAGAGACTGCAAAAAGTAGAATCCACCTTTGTGAGAAACAAAAGAGTTTAAAAGAAGAATTGGTCATAGGAAGCTCAGCCGCAAAGAAGCATTTAAAGTACAAAATAATGTAAAGGTTGCTTGTCCAGTGAGAATTTGAATCACCTTTGAGTAGTGTTTCAAAGTTCACAAGGTCAGATTTCATAATGTGAAAAAATGACACGTCTAATATTGAGACTGTGATGTCCCTGAAATGACAGGACACAAACCCTGTCTTTTGATGAAAAATACTTACTTGTGGAAAAGTGATACTTTTCATAATTCGGGTTAGAAAATTGCACACTGTTGTAATATTTATTTTAAAGAATCTAATACAATGGTAAACTTGAATGTTTGTTACATTTTCTGTAAAGATGATTTTATTAAAACATGTTTTCTCTGCCTGGGCAATAATTAATTCGGTTCTAACTAGACTCTCCTTTTGTAGTGGCAGTAATTAACTCTATGACGACGTGTGAATACCTTTCCTCTGAGAGAACAATAGGCTTGGCCTGCTGACACGAGGTATAGACAGGCCACCGATTGCTAGCTATTTGGCAATCTGGGACATTCCCAGCCCAGTTAATAAGTCTCCACAAATATAGAAAGGATCCTGGCCTCATGATCAGCCACAGTTGTTTTTAAGGGGGAGGGGGAGTTCTCTGATTTCAATAGGACAGCTGGTGGGTGGAAACTAAGAGCTGCGCACACTGGGGTCCTGCTACACTGAAAGACCCCCAGAGCAAAGTTTCTTAGGATTGTTTACTGTAAAATAGAATAAGAGGAAGTAGGGCAATTAAGGTTGGTTTAGATGTGATTTTTTTGGATTGGATTAGGAGGTGCCACTAATCACCGGCTAGTGCAAGTTTAAGAAAGGCTTCCCATCAGCAGCACCTCCGAAAGCAACTGAACCTGAAGGAAAAATTAAATAGAACAAACCAGATGCTGTCTCCATTTGGGGAAGGAATGAGGCCTCAGATTCTACTTTTATTGCACCCACCATTGCACCACAACAGAGATCAAAGACAAATTAAGGTCATCTTGGAAATAGAACAAGCGGACTAGTTGGGACTGGACCTGTGCTGGTATCCCTGAGTGGACAAAGTGGTCAAGTGAACCTCCCACCGATTTGATGCTAGACGGGCCCCAGCTGTATGGGGGCTTTAGAAATATCCTGGAGGAACTTATCCATATCCAAACAAATTGTGAATCTTTACTGTAGCTTGAAAGAGGGACAGAAAGGGCTCTCTCGGGGTGTGGCTCACGTTGTCAAGATAGCAGTCGCACTCTAAGAGTGCTCTGGATCCCTCCCTTATCCACCGCCATCCACCTTTCACTCCTGGGAGAGCTGCGCCATTGTGATCGCCATGCCTGAGCCTAAAATGGTGGCCCCCCGTGGACCAATCTCCTGCCGTTCACGTGTACTGCAGGCACTGTTGAGATCTGCACGAGCCCGACTGGGCATTACCTGTGAAGATAGCTTGCTAAGTGCAACATCCACTAGTGAGGAGTGTGGAGTCAGCAGCAGTGGAGGGCAGGCACACCTGATATTGCAGCTATGTGGGGCTGGACAGCTTTGTGCTGTGAAGGTGGGCCTCTCTGGCTCGCTCTTGATGCACTTGAGCCCCCTCATCTGACTCACCTGCATGCCACCCCTCCACACTGGGACTGAAACTGACACCTGAACCTTCTCTCCCCCTCAATTCGATGGCCCGGACTGATTGAGGCCTGCTCGGCCACAAAGTGGCCCTCCTGGTCAATAGCAGCCTACTGAGAGCACGCCGGGCACTGTATCCACCCTCCTCCTTCCCAGGCAAATGTTGTTGGCACCCATGCTGAGGAGAGACAACGGAGACAGATTGATGTTCCCACCCTGAACCTCTCCTTGGCCTGCTTAATTGCAATTTGATGCTCCACATATTCCCAGCAGCACACATCTTCCTAGCAGCATCCTGGGGGGTGGACTCTTTGGGCCCTTGCCATGCCACAAGGCCTAAACCCTGGAAGGATTGCAATTGGGGCCGGTACTCCCTCCTACTACGACAGGAGTGGGATGCCTTGATTAGCCCTCATTTTAGCAGGACTGACATACAGGGGCCCTGGGAGAGGCCTTGTGGAACTCCAGGTGTGCATGCTGAGGGGACCGGCAGATCTTCCCAACTCTGATCTGCCAGTCTCCCCAGTCTCCCCCCTCCTTCACCTTGACAACCTCCTGCTTCCCTCAGTGTCCTCTCCTAGCAACTGGCTGCTGGTGGGGCCGGGCCTAGGCACAATTCAATGGTGATTACTTGCTGCAAACACAGGAAAAGACAAAAACCCGAAGCTCCCTTCCTCGCAGCCCCGCATCAAGCAATATACTATGGGCCCTGGTGCAAATGAAAGTGGGACAGTTGATAGAAAAGTGCCTCCTGAGAGGGATCTGGCCACGATACTGCAGGCCATACAAACATCACAGGCTGCAGTTGAGTCCAAAATAGGTGAAATTCACATTGATGTGGTGCTCCTCCGTCAAGTTTTGCGGAATGCCACCAGCAGAATCACAGAGGCGGAGGGATGTCTTTCTACAATTGAGGACAAGATGCTTAAAGTAAAAGTCGCTCGCCTCCTCTCCCAGATGGCTGAATTGTATCACTGCACAGAAGATGCAGAAAACTGCTACCGGCGCAATAATCTCAGATTTGTGGCGTTTCCTGAGGGTAGTTAGTCTTCACAGCCGGCTGAGTTCCTGGAACAATGGATCAAATCATGGATGCCAGTTGGCAAACTCTCCCCCTGGTTTGCAGTGGAACGCACTCACAGGGCACTCGCCCCTAAACCTCCTGGAGCCCACATGGACCCATGATTGCCCAATTCCTCAACTTCAAGGACAGAGACTGCATCCTGACAGAAGCTTGAGCCCATTCAGAAACCTGCTACCTAAACTCTAAAATTCGTATATTTCCAGACAACACCAAAGAAGTGCAATGATGCAACAATTTTACGAGGCGGTTAGGCAGAAGCTCAGAGCCCTTAATCTGTCCTACATGTTCCTATTCCTGGCTCAGATCAAAGTAGTCCACACAAACAAAATGCATTACTTTGAGACACCGGAATCTGCCTGAGAATGGCTCACTGAAAAGAAACAACTCTACAGACCGCTCACCTCACCTCCCCTTCCTGGCTGGAACATCAGCAAAAACGGGCTCTTAGGTGGTTTGCCACAGAAAGAGGGCCTGCAACCACTCCCGTAAGGGAAGATGAAACACATGGGCCTCCTCACCCTCCCCCAACTCCAGCTCGTCTGTGCCATCAGTTGGGAATTTGGCCCAACCGGAATATGCAGGGAAGCAGGCAGATACCTCGATCCCGTTGGAAAACTATAGGCGAGGGCGAGGGATGCCTCCCCATCCCTCGACAACTGGCATATCCAAGCCAGCCTGACATTGGGTCAGGTATACTGAGAGACATACTTTATACAAGGGAACCTGCATGCTACCTGATGGGCTGCACACCCACAAAAGATATTGATTCTACGTTATGGAGAGGTCCACCACTGCACACCCGAAGATACATTGGATCTATGTTTTGTTACTGGTTTTAGGTAACAGATGCTTTTAGGGGGGAAGTATGTGGTGGGGGACTTATGAGGGGGTTTCTGTTTATGATTTGCTTTGGTTAATGTCTGTTCTTTATCAATGCACCACAATGCCACAGCTGCACCTAATGACTCACCATTACACCATCCCAGTGAGATCAGGTGCCCCACGACAGGTCACCCTGCTTGTCCTTGATGGATCATATCTTCTGTTTCTCCAGTCACACCTTGTGTTATTAAGGCTTCTCCCCACATTAGGACGTGGAATGTGAATGGCCTTCTAGACTGTATAAAATGCTCCACAGTGCTGCGATACGCTTACCGTTTCCTACCCTCAATTCTATTGTCCCTCAACAGGGATTTGATAGAGTTTACCACGCTGGCTATGCCAGGGGCTTTAGTGGAGTGATGATCCTTCTGAACCGTGGCTTCCCTATGGTGGTTGCCTAGTCGTGGCTAGATCCATAGGTTACTTGCATTGCCCATACTGGGATGATGGAAGGTCAACCACTAATCCTCCTGTGTCTATATTCTCCCCCTATAGCACTAGACACATTCTTGGATGCACTCACAGCGATACTAACTAATTTACCTGATGGGCCCACATACCCAGGAGGTGATTTCAATGCGGTCCTTGACCCTGCTGCTGACTCTACCGGCTCTCCGCCAGAACACCGCTGCATCAGTACCCTGCATCTTTCTAATTCGGTTAACTCGTTAGGCCTTGTTTGAAGATTATGGAATCCTAGGCAAAGACAATGCACACACACAACCCAGCGGTGCATCAGGCACATGCCCACATTGACATGATACTCATGCCTGCTACTGACTGCTTTCCTGTCTCTCAAATACAAATTCTTGTATATGGAATTGCCAATCACGCTCCTGTGCTCCTCCAGATGGGTGTGGCGAATGCTACCCCACGTCTCACTTGGAGGCTTAATGCATGGTACCTCCAGGATGAAACATACACTAACAAGGTGGAGCAGGAGATAAAAGCATACTTTCAATCTATTGAGGGCTTGATGCGCTCTGCAAGTACCTTCAGGGAGACCTGCAAGGCCACCATTAGGGCCCATGTTAAAAGTATCCTCAGACAGAAAGAGAAGGCTAAACACCTAACTGGAGGCTAATGCTCTCCGCTTAGAGCCACAGCTTCTCACAGACCCTCAAGGAGATATAGCCTGATACTTAGCAATAATTACTGAAGAGACTTGACTTGTATCACTTGAAGCAGCAAAACAGCTATGGCAAGCAACTCCCGCTCTGATATATACAGGTGGGGCGACAAAAATAGTAAATTGCAGTAGTGGCTGGCTTCCTGGCCTATAGCAAGTAGGGTCATACTGGAGATTATGGACCAACATACCACCACACCTCTTACGCCATAGCCCAGATGTTTGCTACATTCTACACTCCACTATATGCTGCAGTTCCCTGCCCTTCGGGTGAGGCAACCTCCCCCTTGCTGGACAAGATGCCTCTTCCTCAAATCTCTCCCACTGAATGGCAGGACTTTGACCAACCCATCATGACTGAGGAGATCAGAGCGGCTATCTTGGCAAAGGCATCTGGGAAGATGCTCAGCCCTGACAGTTAACCCAAAGTGTTTCATGCCAAATACAGAGTTCTCCATGCCCCTCACATATTAAAGCTCTTTAAAGAAGCAGTGTGTAAAGATTACTCCTACAAGATTCCTCTTCTTTTCCATAAGTTTTTCTTTATTGAAGTTTAGGAAATCAAGACACCTTCAACACAGCTCCAACACAACCTCCCTGTTCCTCTGTTGGATTCATTCTCCCTTAGATTCCATTCTTGACCTCAGCCCCCACATCATCACATTCTGAGTTCCAAGAAAGAGATGTCCCAACGTATAATGAAGAGTGACATCTCTACACACCTCCCCCCTTTCAATATAACATAAAAATAAGTGAACACTGACTATAATATTAAACAACTATGAACAACAACAAAGAACGTATATCAGGGTATATCAGGGATTAATTTTGCAAACGCATCCCATGTTCCATGTGGAACCATTTTCTAGAACCACAACCATTTTTTTAACATCTCGTACACGTTGGGGAAGAGAGTATTTGCTTTCTCCTTCAACAACAATCCCTTTCTTCCTCACTGCTACCCAGTCACCCTTCTGTATATGACAAGACTTCACATTCATCCTTCTGTTATAGTGCGCGCCACATTTCTCCTGCATTTTCTCAACCCTTATCCTTATTGACTCTCTGTTAACTATCACCCTTCTATTGGTCTTTAACCATACCGGACATTCTAACACACCTGGTTCCCTACCCTTTAGTGACACAAAAGGTGATACTCCTGTTGTTGAATGGGGAGTTGTTCAATAGGTCCATATCATCTTACGCAATTCTCTCTTCCAAGGGAGCTGATTGGCCAAAGATAATTGGATGTTCTCCATTATTAATCGATTTACCCTCTCCACTAAACCATTGGCTTGTTGATGGAAGGGTGCCACTCTTTCATGCACAATTCCAACTCTTTGTAGATACTCGATCATTTCTGATGATACAAACTGTACACCATTGTCAGATACTATGGATTTAGGTATTCCCTCCTCCATGAATACTTCCTCAAAGAACTCTATAACCACTGAGGTTCTCACATGCTGTACCATCCTGGTGAAAAACCATTTGGAGTGAAAATCTATTAACACAAGTATATATCTACACTTCACTCCCAGGCTAGATATTGGTCCAATGAAATCCAGTGCCAACTTCTCCCAGGGTCCATTGGGAAATTTCACAGGTGCCAGAGGAACTTGTCTCAACACCTTGGTCTTATCACTGTTGGCACACGGAACGCAATTTTTTACTACTTCTTCCACTTGTTTATCCATCTCAGGCCACCAAAATGACTGCCTCACTTTCCGTTTCATTATTCCCCTGCCCAGATGTCCTTGATGAGTGATTTCTATAATGTGTTTACGTATGCTAACAGGAGGAACAAGCTGATCCCTCCTCAATAATCTTCCATTAACTATTCTCAATTGATCCTTAATTCTGAAATACCTCACCAAATCACAGTCACGTTCATCACTATTTCTCCAACCATTCACTACCCTCTCTTTCACAATCTGCAGGATAGGATCAATAGTTTCTGCATGTTCCCATTCTTGTGCTGTTATAGCCATCTCACCTAAAATAGTTCCTACAACATCTTTTACTCCATCCTCCACAAATTCCCCTTCATCCACGGGTACTCTAGACAAACAGTCCACCACAACATTTTTACTCCCTTTTATGAATTCCACAGTAAAGTTGTAATTCAATGCTGACAGGACCATTTGGAAATACGCGGAGTAATACCACCTTCAGGTCCACGCCCTCCCTTGAAAATATAGGTCAATGGTTTGTGGTCTGTCTTCAGTTTAAAGGGTAAAACCCACAAATTAAACTTAAAATGGTTTATTCCCCAGCAACAGGCTAGGGCCTCTCTCTCAATTACAGAGTACGAGACTTCAGCACCTTGTAGTCTCCTGGACGCAAAACCAATGATGCGTTCCTCACCTTCTTTAACCTGAGTCAGTACAGCTCCAACACCTACATTACTAGCATCTGTGGTTAGAAAGGTCTTGGCACATGAATCAAATACAACCAAAGTAGGAACTCTTAAGATACAGTCTTTCAATTCTTGGAAGGAGTGCTTACAACTCTCATCCCACTCATACGTCACCCCTTTCTTCATACGTTTTCTCAACGGTTCAACTACTACAGTAAAATTCCGGACAAATTTAGAACAATACTCTGCGAGTCCCAGAAATGATCTTAGTTCTTCTTTTGAATTGGGTTCAGGCGCATGTTCAATCGCAGACACAATACTCTTTTTGGGCCTAATCCCATACTTGTTTATCGTGTGTCCTAAATATGTCACCTCTTGCCTGCGAATTTGACACTTCTCTCTCCCAATTGTTAGGCCATTTCTCTTTAACCTGTGCATTACTTCATGAAATAACAGATTGTGATCGGATTCATCCTCTCCCACTATCAATATGTCGTCCTGGAAACATAATACCCTACTTATGACCCCAAAGATTCGCTCCATTATCCTCTGAAACACCGCTGACGCGGAGGCAAGCCCAAAAGGCATCCTCTTACATCGTAAGGCTCCCAACGGAGTTACAAAGGATGTTAAATGTCGCAAATCAACATGTACATTTATCTGGTGGTACGCAGAGGACATGTCAAGGACACTAAATACATTCCCTTTCACTCTCACTGACAACATCTCTGTGTTGTTAGGTAGAGGTTGTCGGTCGACCCATATGCACTTGTTGAGATCCCTAAGATCAATGCACAGGCAAATCTTCCCACCCTCCTTTGGTGCAACTACCACTGGAGCAAGCCACTCTGAAGATTCGATCGGTTCGATTATGTCCTCTTTCAATAGCTTTTCTAATTCTTGTTTCAAGGGCTCCCTCATTAGATTCAGAACATTCCTTACTTTGTGAACCACAGGTGTAGTTTTTTTCTTCACTATGATCTTATGACAAAACCCTTTCAGAAGGCCCAATTTCGAAGAAAAGACCTCAGGATACTTCGCAACCAAATTGTGTAGAAATGATTTGGTCGCAACACCAATATTTATTTCCTTGGTAAGTAACACTGGTTCCTTTGCGATGGGGGTTAAAATTATCCCTAGGTCCTTTTGATGGTGCCAACCTAGGAGATTTGTCCCGTTGTCTGTGATGTATACTTTCCCTTCAATGATCCTTCCTTTGAAGGAGATTGACATCCAGCACATTCCAATAATCTCTATTTTCTTTCCAGCGTATCCCACAGCTTTTATATCAGGAATTGCCAGGCTTTTATCCGCTAGATTTGTCCATTCGGAATTGTACACTTCCTTTGATATGAGAGTAAACAAGCTTCCTGAGTCCACCAGAAGCTTGACTGGTACATCGTCCAGCATTACTTGGGCATGCGGTTTTTCTAGTACTTCAGTGCTCTCTTCTATGATTCCGTGAACTAAAACGCCTTCACAGTTGTGAGAAATCAATTCCCTATGGACAGTCAAGATTATGTCTTCCATAGTCTCACAGATATCTTGAACTTCTTGGACCGACTTGTTTCCTGCTTTGGACTTGAACCTACAAACTTTGGCAAAATGTCCCCTTTTCCCACAATTACGGCAAATAGCGTTCTTGGCAGTGTATGCCTTACTGGAAGCTATGTGTCCTGGAGCATCATAACGGTAGCATTTTATTACTCTCCATTCTTGTGTCTTACGTTTCTCCTCTTTATTCGCTTTCAATTCTTATAAAATTATGCCACGTGGTTCCTCTTTGTTTCTGATTTCCGCCACAACCCCTTGTTCCGTTTGCTTTGGGCTTGCATCCATCTCTTGTAGCCACACAGCTGCATGCTCAATCCTTTTAGCAATTTGTTTAGCTTCCTCTAAATTCGGGTCTTTCATCAATAATTTTTCCCGTATCCTTTTATCATGCACACACCTCACAAGTTGGTCCCTTATTAAAGAATCTAGTAATTGATCAAACTCACAAGATAACGCCAGGCCCCTCAGACTTGCTACATAGGATGCAATATCTTTGTCTCTTTGCTGTACTCTTGAAAAAAATGTGTGGCGTTGTAACACAAGATTAGTCTTTGGAGTAAATTGTGTATCTAACATCTGTACAGACATGTCAAACACATTAGTAGGCTGGCCGTCTCCCATCCCTAGAGATTCCTCTGGTAGGTTTTCATATATTCTTCTACCCTCAATGCCAAGGTGATGCAACAGAATAGCTTGCCGTCTTGGCGGGGCATACCGGTCACTACCTATTACCAACAGATACGTGTTGAAAAGTTTCTTCCATTGTTTCCAGGGAATAGGTGGATCTCCTGGGGTTGCTAGGAATGGTGGGGGCGCAGATATGCTTTGATCTCCCATTTTTCCATTCTATATATATATATTTCTTATTTTTGTTATATATTTTTTGTTATAATACAATTTAATTATGTTTAGTTTTTCAGTAAAAAAAAAGAACACGTTTTCAGTCTTTTTTTTTTCCCTCATCCATCGCGTAGTCTTTCTTCAATGTTTTCTATTTCCTTTTCAATGTTTTGTATTTCCTCTTTATACTCCAGGGAATCGGAGGACGATCCAGGAATGGCTTGGAGATCGGAAAGGAAACCCGGGTAAGATTATCCACTTTATTACTTTATTTTGTCAATGTTTTGGAAACGCGTGTGATGATCGTGTGCAACGCACGCGGTGGAGCTTGTTTTGAAATTATGCAGTTGCGCGAGCAACGCACGTGTAACCAAGTCAACGTTCGACGAGCTATGGCGGCGCGTGTAAACAAGTCCAAGTTTCATACGCGCGTACAGAGAGAGCACGTGCAGCTCAGCTTGTTGTTCTTGAGCCAAGGCGAACAGCACGCGTTGGGTGCGCGTGATACCGTACAGTTAGAAATTTAAAATGAACTCAGCTTTCACGCGTATTAACACGTCTAGAATATATTGCAAGAAAGTTGGATTTCCCCCTTTCTCCTCTTTTTTTTTTCCTTTCCATCAAATCCAAAGTTCAATCGAAATCCTGCACAGTAGTACTAGATTAATAGTTATGGTTATGATCCACAATTAGAAAATTATAGAGAGGTTACTGGCTACATATATCCTTAGTTTTCGAAGAAATACAAGTCTATTTTAATGCCCTCTATTACCTTTCAGTTGTTCCCTCATAACATTTTCAGTTTCAAGGTTCCAGGAAATTGTAAACATTCGCTAAATCCAGGAGGGAAGGTGTTCCTTAGCCTGTCTCCTGCACAGGCCCCTCGTCGCCAATGTAAAGATTACTCCTACAAGATTCCTCTTCTTTTCCATAAGTTTTTCTTTATTGAAGTTTAGGAAATCAAGACACCTTCAGCACAGCTCCAACACAACCTCCCTGTTCCTCTCTTAGATTCTTTCTCCCTTAGATTCCATTCTTGACCTCAGCCCCCACATCATCACATTCTGAGTTCCAAGAAAGAGATGTCCCAAGGTATAATGAAGAGTGACATCTCTACACAGTGGAGGTGGGTTCCTTCAGAAGGGAGATTGACCAAGCCACCACTGTGGTTATATCGAAACTTCACCCCGCACTGACATGGTCACTTAACATCACTCCTTTGATCAGTAGACTCTGTCTCCTTTGCAGAGTATCACCCTATCTCCCTCATCAATGGAGAGGTTAAAATACTGGCGTCCATCCTGGCCTCATATTAAAACATGTTCTCCTAACCCTTATACATGCAAACCAAAGTGGCTTTATGCCAGCAAGGGGTACGGGACTCTGTCTGAGGCAACTTCATGTGGCTCTCACTCGTCAGCACCTTCTTTCACCCCAGCTGGCTCTCCTTCTCATTGACTTTGAGAAGGCTTTCGACATGGTGGTCCTACAGAGAGCAGGGATTTGGCCTCATTTTCAAAACTTCGTTCAGGTACTCTAATCCTGCCACCCGAATACAAATGAATGGGGTGGTCTTAGGTGTATTCCCCACATGCCAGGGGACCAGGCAGGGCTGTCCCTTCCCCCCCCCCCTCGTATTTGCACTAGCAATTGAGCCTCTCACCTGACTAATTAGATGTGACACACAGATTAGTCGATGGGCCCGGGATACGGTCTATGAGGACTACATTGCACTATATGGAGACAATGTCCAACTATATCTTTGTGACCCTGAAACCAGCGGCCCCCACTGTCTTCAGATATTTACTGAAGTGTATGGTATAAATGTCAATTGTACTAAATCAATCTTAGTACCTGTGTCGCTAAACTGTGTGGCATGGCAGAACAGTACCCCAAGACGGCGCTTAAGTTTACGCTACTTGGGTATCCAAGTGGCGTTTCACCCTGCGCTGACATGGTCACTTAACATTACTCCTTTGATCCAGAGAGTCAAAGTGGATTTTAAAAAATGGCAGTCTCTCCATTTGAATATAATGGGCAGGACAGCCCTCTATAAATTGATGGTCCTACCAAGATTCCTCTATCTTTTCCAAAACATTCCACAGATGTTACCCCACCACTGGTTTTGGGGGATGGACTCCTTGGCCATCACCTTTCTGTGGCACAATTCAAGACCACAGTTGGCCTACGCCCAATGTCAACGTACCCATTATGATGGTGGACTTGGCATGACTAACTTATATCTGTACTATCTGGCATCACAGCTGCTAGTGATAAATGACTGGCTCATCAGAGGGTAGTCTGACCCGGCCTGTAGCGTTGAACTTAACTCTGTAGGCTTTCACAGATTAATGGTGATGCTCTATGGTGATATAGTCCCTACTGCATTACTAGATGTTACCAGAATGGTGTTTCCTGGATTGCTAGTGATGCTGCTCCATATTGGGTGGAAGCCATTCTCACCTAACAGACTCTGCTATGACATGGAAGGTGGTTGGGAGAGGTGTTGGCATCGGAGGGATTTAGTTGATGGGATGCAATTGGCATTATGCAACTTGGCGATATTTTGTCTGGTACATATATGTATTCCTTCCAAGAGCTCCAAACCACATATGCACTGTCCACGATCCAATTCCATAAGTACCTACAATTGCGCTACCCACTACATACACACATCACACAGGGCAAGTCGCTCCCAGAATTCAGTCCCCTTGAGGCAAAGCTTATGATGGGTGCCCTTGGGGAGGGCAGAGTCTCTCAGATTTACTGTACACTAATCATTAATTCCCCTATACAATTAATCACCTCAGAGCTCAATGGAAAGAGTGGCTAACCCCCCTGGAAGATAAGGACTGGAGGGATGCCATGATGGTCCCCAGAATCATCATGATATCCTCTAGACTTAGATTGATACAAGCATACTATCAGCACTGTGCACATCTTAGTTCAGATAATCTGTGCAAGGCAGGTCTCCTTACATGTTCCGAGTACTTCTACTACTCCCAGGATCCCACAGATTTCTAACACATAGTCTAGGCCTGCCCAGTCATACAATGGTACTGGGAGGCCACGATTCCAGAACCCTTGGGGGTGCTGGGTTGGGTGGCGACCTCTCCCCGCTATTGTTGATACTGGGAGTGCTTGAGGGCATGGGGGGCATGCAGGTAGGCTGGGCCCTGCTAGGCACGTCCACTGTGGTGGCAAAGAGAGATCTAGCATCTCATTGGAAATCTTCTGAACCTCCCCCAATAGCTCAGTGGTGTTGTGGGGTAGGCTGGTCACCCAACAGAAGAAGCCTATGTGAAAAGCCAGGGGATGCCCTGCCAAACACAAGAAGATTGGAAGAAATGGTGGGAGAGTCACAACTAGATCTGATATATTAAATTCTGACACTACACTGCTTAATTGGCTGTCCTTTTGGTTCTCTCTAGGGGCAGTAATACTTACCTTGGGTTGTGACCAAATGTTTGATATCCTTATGTCCTGCTGTATTGTACTAAAATCAATAAAGTTGATTATCAAAAAAAGAAAGGGCCCTCTCCCCCTTTGGGCCTGTGGCTCCAGTCCATCCCATAAGTTTGGAAGCATTTGATAGTACCTTCTTGGAAGGCAACTAACCCTGCCCCTTCCCTCTTGGTATAGGTGGGGCTGAATAGTTTACTGTTAATTGCTGTTTGTGCATTTTTGGTGTGGCATCCACTGGTAATGACTAATATTGAGCTTTGCACATTTTTAGGAAGGTAAATGAACGTTGTGAGATGTACAGTACAATATCCAGGGTTCGGACCCTTATACAAGATCAGAAGAGGTCAGGCATGGAAAATGTGGAAAGGGGAATATGGAAACTAGTGTGAGAACTACGTGATCCTTACTTCTGAGTTGGATGTTACCTCTGGGGCAATGAGGGTAGAAATTATATTACAAAATCTCACAGGCACCGGGTAGGTGCTTTGCAACATTCCACAATTGTTTAGGCTTATTAAACTTCTGAACCACTTCATCACTCAGCCCCTGACTTTCTTTGTTTTCTCCACATCTCAGTTCCATTCCTTGCAGACCCGCCTCTTTATTCTCCTACTTGGTTCCATCTGATTCCTTATCCTAAATTCTACAAGACTGCTGCTTCTTTACCTGCATTCTTGTTTGCTGTTAAGGAACAGCTATCTTTATGCTGTCTTATTTCATCTTCAGCTCTGTACCCTTGTAAGACAGGGACTAGACAGAACACCTCTTAGCCAAGCAAATGGTACGTTGAATAACAAAATATTCCTTGTGTTATTTGTTGTTACTTGTTTGTTCACTAGAATTTAACAGATCTTGTTTGCCTTTAGTCCTGTTAAGTTTACTATATGGTAGTTCTGAAAAGATCCAAGGCTAATTTTGGAGCTTTTCCAAACCAGTTTCTCCAGTGTCTTCCCATTCCTCCTGTTTCTCCGTGGGTTCCTACCCAATGTAATATTATTCAGTATATTGGTGAGAACAAGTGGGCGACTGGGACCTTCAGCTATATCCTTAAACCACAAACCGACAAACCCCCATTGTTGTTCTGGGTGTTTCTTGTTACTTTAAAAAAAACCTATCTTTTGATCACCTCATTCAATTTTTAAGTCTTGCCTTCTACACAGAGCATGCACTGTCTGTCGTGGGACATATTGTTAGCTTACAATGGGCTTAAAGTTTGTCCATTGTTTACCAATGGTTGGCTTTATCATCAATCTCATCTGTTTGCTTCATATTTGTTAGCTGTATGAGCTTTCTTTCCTTTTCTTGCATTTGCCCTTCCCCTTGGGCCCATTACTTGTGGCCTTCCACTAATTTTTCAGGCACTACTTTTTTCTTTTTGTTTAAGCTCTTCCCAAGAGTGCATGCGTTTTCCAGCTGTTTCCCTCATATACTTCTCTCTTCCCCACTCAATGCTATGGTGTTCCTCCCTCTCATCAATGTGTTTCCCCTTCCACTATTTATGAGTTGCTTTCTCACCCATGTGCTTTTCCCTGCAGCTGCATGTTGCTCTGTTTTGACATTTTCTACCCCCCAACAGCTCAACTCTCTCTCTCTGTCAAACCCCTCCCCCACCCAGCTCCGTGTTCCTTCTGCACCCCATACATGCCACCACTGTTGCTTCCTCCCCCGGTATTTCAGTCCCACTGTTACTTTTGAGCCACCACCTCAGTCCCCTGTGTTACTTCTGGGTCCCCCGTGTTTCTTCCACCCCCAGTTGCTTATACCCCCCATATTCTTTCAATCCCACTCATTTTAAAAGAATGTTTTTGCACACTTTTTTCTTCCTTTTTAGTAACTGATCCAAATCAGATTGGTAACTAAAAAGAAAAAAAATGCTGCATCGTTTTATAGGAGTGTGCCTACAAAATGATTCAGCTGTTTTTTTGCATGTCCAAAGCTTTTAAAATAAAATCTTTAGCAATGCACCGTAGCATTGACCATTGGCAAAGCCAGTAGGTCCCACAAGCAAGAACTATTGGTTTTGTCAGTGCTTGCTGTTATTGGCTTTTTTTTGTTTGTTAATTCTTTTTTTATGTTTAGAAAATAGGTTTGGGATTTTCACAGACTGGTTTTCTAAAGTTAATCTAACCCCATATTTCCTCATGGAAACCGTGTGTTCCCAAATAAAGTACTTGTTTGCTAACTCTGTGGTGGTTTATACATTGTTCTCCCCTCAAGTAATATTCCAGGATTGTATGTGTACCCACAATCCTTGTGCAGACCTCATCCGTGCACCCCACAGACATGCACATATACCCCTTCACAAACACACACATGCAAGTGCACACACAGACGCACTAATCTCACACTCACGAGGCAGTGAAGGGTTTCAGTCATGATGGACTGCACCGATTTACCAAGGAGGGCCAGTAGGTATCGTTTCCAAATTGGGGACTGGCAAAAGGTCAGTACCTCTCAACTTTATCATCATGTGATTCAAGCTATTTGTCATGTTATGTCTTGGACACAGAGACTTTAGTCAGCTCCTATTAAGATAACTATAACTTTGGGTCAACCCCATCACTAGCCAAGTCAAAAGCACAATCAGCAACTCATTTAGTAAAATCATGTAGAGCACCTGCTGGGGGACTGAGCAGGTAAATCTCCAGGGCAGGAAACACACAGGGGTAAATATACAAACAAATTCATTACATGCGGTTCAGCTTATGAAAGTCGGAAAAGTTTGGAAAAATAAAAACATTTCTCCTTATTAACGCCGCCCTCAAAGATGTATTTTTTACAACAATCCCTGTCTACCATTGTAAGCAGATAGGGCTTTACTTAAAAAACTACGAGTGGTTGCCTGGAAACGCAATATAAAGAAGCCCTAAGCCTGCTTTGTGTTACTTTCAGCTATCTGAAAGTAAATATTAAATAAGTGTTTTGTGCCGGCTTGAATCATTTTTGTAACACACACCTGGCGAAAAATGTCTACAGATCTGTTTCACTGTGTATGACAGGGTCACAGAACGGGGAGCAGGGTGGAGATATGTGACTACACCAATGACTTCAAACCCAATCCAGCCAGCCCTAACCTGCAGCAGAAAACAAATTGGCCTAGGTCTGTACCCCACTCAAAGCCAGCAGTCCTGATGAAAGTTCAATTTCAGAAAAAGTTGTGGACATGCACATATTTGAAACATTGCTATGTATAATGAGGGTTCCGTTGTGAACAGACGCATTGCTACAGCACATTCACAGATTCTGGGGTAAATTCCCTCAAGAAAAACTGACAAGATACCTGTGCTGTGTGCTAGTTACATGGAGTAAGTGTTGTCCAGACAGCAAATTACACGAGTTGAATGTGCGTTTGTCTATTTCAGTTCAAGTTCCAACACTCGCCCACTGGGTGACCTTAGATAAGGATGCTTTTCTGTTAACATGCCCCCATATATTTAACACGGTCTGCACGGGAAGGGTAGCAATTACATCCTGTTTCTCACTCCCCTTAAGGAGCGAGCGCATTCCTGGAGTTTGAGAGAACGCAAAATCAGACTAAGTATTGAATATCACAACAACTGTCCGGCCTAAAATACTGAAGCCAGTGCGTAATTTGTAAATAAAAACGTGTGGGTGCCCAAAGTTCTCCTCTTAAACACGGTCTACTGCATTCTCTTGCACTTCAACTTTACATTTTGTGGTGGAACCCGTTCGACGAAGCACAATGATCCTTTTTACCACAACATGACACTAGTTTGAGAGTCTGCATTCATCTCTAAATCATAGCCACACTATGATTTACTCTCTCTAAATCAGTACTTCACTGTGGTTCACCAGCTTCAAACCCTAAACAGGAGCAGCAAAATGGTTAGTATTTCTCTGTAAACCATTCCATCAGTATATTTTTTCAGCATTTATTCCCAATCTACGCCACTGAGTAGTTTGTTTTATTCAGCAAGGTTTAGCACCATTCAACTCTACATCAGTGCATCCGTATTATTTATCACTGGTGTTAGAAATGGGTTCAGTTTACACCCTGTCCAAATAGGGACCCTCACTCTAGTCAGGGTGAAGGAGATACACAGCCCAGATAACCCCTGCTCACCCCCTTGGTAGCTTGGCACAAGCAGTTAGGCTTATCTCAGAAGCAATATGTAAAGTATTTGTATACACACACACAGTAACACAGTGAAAACACCACATAAGAACTCCATACTAGTTTTTAGAAAATAGCCAATATTTATCTAAATCAAAAAATACAAAAATGACAAAAATCCAACAAACACAAGCAAAGATATGAATTTTTAAAGTAAAAAGAGTCTTAATCTATAGAAATCAATGAATGTGTTGTTTTAGCACACAGTACCTGGTATGCATAAAAAATAAAACCACAAAGAAAGGTGCATCAGGAAAGCAAGCGATACGTTGATTCCTTACTCGCAAGTTAGGCTGTGTGTCGATTCTTTACTCACACTAGAGGCTGTGCATCGATTCTTTTCTCACAGGGGAGGCTGTGCGTCGATTCCAGGTGCACAGCCTCAGGTCCGTGCAATGATATTTGCAGATTTTGATGTCCAGGATCCATACGTGGAAATTTCCAACACGCTGTGCAAAGAGTGCGCACTGAGAACAGGTGCTGTGTCGAATTTTCAGCCGCAGGACAGGCGGTGCGTTGATTTTTCTGACGTGCACACAGCAGTGCGTAGATTTGTCCCCACAGGTTACCAGCTTCCACTTCTAAGGGCCCAGGATCTGGATTTGGCACCACTTAGCAAGTCAGGACTCTCAGCAAAAGAGGCCAGGCAAAGTCAGATGATGCATTTGATGTGCCTGAGACTTCAGAACAGGGACCAAGCTCAGTCCAAGCCCTTGGAGAAACTTAACAAGCAGGATTTCAGAAAGTAAAGTCCAGTTCTTTCCCTCTTCAGGAAGAAGCAGCAGACCAGCACAGCAAAGCAACAGGCAGAGTGGCAGGTCCTCCTCAAGCATCAAGCGCTTCTCCTTGGCAGAGGTTCCTTTTGATCCCAAAGTAATCTGAAAATCTGGGGTTTTGGGTCCACTACTTATACTCATTTCTGCCTTTGAAGTAGGCAAATGCCAAAGGAATGTCTCTGTTGCTCCCAAGATCCTGCTTTGCACAGGCCTGGCCCCAGACACACACCAGGGGGTTGTAGACTGCATTGTGTGAGGACAGGCACAGCCCTTTCAGGTATAAGTGTCAGCTCCTCCCTCCCTACTCTAGACCAGGAGACTCATCAGGATATCCAGGACACTCCTCAGCTCCCTTTGTACCACTGTCTAGAGGGAATTCACAAACAGCCCAACTGTCAGTGTGACCCAAATGTGTATTCTATAGGCAGGCAGAAGCACAGAATGGCTAAGCAAGAAAATGCCCCCTTTGTAAAAGTGGCATTTTCAAACTGACAATCTGAAAACCAACTCTACCAAAACATGTATTCTTAAATTGTGAGTTCAAGACCCCAAAGTCTAAATCGCTATCTTCTCCCAAAGGGAAACTGCACTTAAAAGATATTAAAAGGCTGTCCCCATGTCAACCTATGGAGAGATAGGCCTTGCCATAGTGAAAAACAAATTTAGCAGTAATTCATTATCAGGACATGTAAAACACACCAGTACGTGTCCTACATTTTAAATACACTGAACCCTGGCCATGGGGCTACCTAGAGCCTCCCTTAAGGGTGACTTACATGTAGTAAAAGGGACACTTGCCAGGTCGAATAGGCAGTGCACACACAGACACTGCAGTGACAGATCTGAGACGTGTTTCCAGGGTTACACATGTAGGTGGCACAATCAGCGCTGCAGGCCCACTAGTAGCATTTGATTTACAGGCCATGGGCACACATAGCGCACTTTAAGAGGGACTGACCAGTAAATCAAATATGCCAATCAGGGAAACCAATCATGAATACAATTTAGACAGAGCACTTGCACTTTAGCACTGGTTAGCAGTGGAAAAGTGACCAGAGCCTCAAAACCAGCAAAAATGAATTACAGCACAGGGTTCAAAAACAGGAGGTCAGAAGCAAAGAGTACAGGGAAACCACGTCAAGAGCTGCCAGGTCTAACAACTGTTCATCATGAATCAGAAATAAATCAGTAACCGTTTGTCAGCATTACCCTCTAAATCACGATGTCAGTATGACTTACCAGCATTAATTTCTGAATCAACACGTCTATAGTTTGTCAGCATTAATTTTTTAATCAGTGCATCAGCATGGTTTATTATCATTGCACTCCAAATAAGTACATCTGTATTCGTCGTCTTTATTCATCCATAAATCAGACTTGCAGTAAGCGTTTATCAGCATTCCTTGCAAAATCATTGTGCCAGCATGATTGATCAGTAATTCTTTCTAAGTCATCATGTCAGCATGGTTTATCAGCATTAATTTCTAAATCAACACATCTGTGGTTTGTCAGCGTTCATCTATACCTTAGTTCCTCAGTTGAGTTTGTCAGCATTGCTCTCTAAATCAAGATGTCAGTATGGCTTACCAGCATACATTTCTAAATAAATGCATCTATGGTTTGTCAGCATTCTCCTTTACATTAGCTCCTCAATTTGGTTTGTCAGTAGTGCTCTCTAAATCAACGAGTGACTGTGGTTTATCATCACCTACCATGAAATGAGCCCGCCTTTATGGTTTATCTGCATGGATCGCTAAATCAGCGCATTTATATTTTGTCAGCAATTTTCTCAAGATCAGTTTCTCATCATGGTTTGGGGAAAGCACTGATTTCATTGTCCCATGAATTGTGGAAGTCACTCTTTTTGAGTTTCCTGGTATTACCACTGTAAACGCTACAGCTAAATACCACCACCATCGTTTTTCAGAACTAAACTGTGACTTCTGTGGCTCCCTATGAGAGGGTGAGAGCAGAATGAGCAATATGGGAAATCACACTATATGACCACATTTTTATCCAAAAAAGGACCCTCTCTGATAATCAGACACTTACATTAATTTATCGTTTGTATTGTCCAAACTAAATTTCTATAGATTCCTCTGCATGCCACTTTGAAAGGCCGTATCATGATACCGTTTTCTACGCTGCACCAGTAACTGCCTTTTTGTGTGTCCGTACTCTGTTGTTGTGAAAAACACATCGCCTTTACGCTTCCCAGACCATGGTGTGTGATTTACAAATCCTTATGTTTACAAATCATTCTGTTTGCACCGAAGGAGAGTTCTGACTGCAGGATCAAGAAACATGTACCTGTTTTCAGAGTGTCTCTTTTGATTGTTAGCATTTCTGCTTCCAGACGTATTAAGCAGTGTGTTGTCCATTCTCTTTATGGCTCTGGAAGATGGAGGGACTTCTGCTCAATCATCCACCTCCTAGCCCTGAACTGGTTCTTTTCAACTACTGCTGCTTTCTGCATTGAGACAGTATAATATATTAGCTCAAGAGTGTGTCCCATGGATTTCCGGACCTCTATCTATTTTCGGGGTGCCTATTATCACAATCATAGTACATTCAAGTCATTAGAGATTCCTGCTGTATGTCATGCTCGGTGGACAGTAGCTGGTTAAGGTGTTCACCTTCAACCTCAAGTTTGCCCTAAGTGTCTTTACAAAGGTGATGGCTATCCTTAGCAGTCTATTACATTCTTAAGGCATCTATCAACATACCTCTCTAAATGACTGGCAGGTGGCCCTTCACTCCTTTGACCACGGTGTTAGGAACAAAATCTTGGTATGCAATTTTCTGGCCTGCCATGATTTCCTTTTTGACCTTTTAAAAAATGTGAGCTCTGTCCCACAGACCTTATGGAGGTATTTGTTTCAATACTGTGGCCTTAAAGTGTTTCTTCTTCATGGTGGAAAGCACAGTCTCACCTCCAGGACCATCTCTGAGTGTCCATCACTTCTGAGGGACAGTCCCAAACAGTGGCTTCATCTTCAGGGGGAAGCACTGTGTGCTTTCTTTCTGTGAAACCTTGGGCAAAGATACATATGTATACTTTTACACAACATAATCTGGCCTACTGGTGATTGAACTTGTAGACCTTAAACATGCCTATTTCTTCATCTCTTTCAGGCTACCTTAGCCATGCCTTCCCCAAGGATATTTACTGATGAAGTGACATTTTGTGCTTTCTAGCCTCAAAACCACTTCCATCTTGGCAGTGATATTTGCTGTGTAAGTGGCCCTCGCAGCCTTGCTTTCCTCGGACTGACCCTTGACTACAATGCTCGAATATCACAGAAGAGACCTCATAGATGGATTTATCTTGTGTTATCTCCCTAATCAAGAAGGCCAACAGTAGTTTCTTAGTACAAGTGGCATGCTTCATTATTGGATTCCCAACCGGCATACCTAATGTATCTGGGTGTGCTTCAACTCTTGAATTGTACCAGAGTAAGATGTTGTGGGATCTAGTATTTTAAAATTTCCTGTCGGTATCCCTTCTTTATTTGAAATTAATTAGGAGGAACCTTTGGTAGGTTTAAAAACCAATGAATCTTGATGTGACTGGAGGTAGTATATGAGCTCTCACATCAAAACCAGGGTCTACATTTTCAGCCATATTGGAAATGCCACTTCAGGTCAGATGGCTTTATTCAGGACCAGTGGTTTATAAAGAACCCTATCATATACTTATGTCTAAAAAAGAGCACAAATTGTGCCACTGTGACATATATCAATCCGCATTACATCATGCTACTTTTGTATGCCATGCAGTTTTTTTCTCTTATCACAAGATAACTTCTTGTTACAAAATCTGAAAAGATCAAAAAAGAGAGACATAGGGCCAGATGTATGAAGAATCCACTTTGCAATTCTCTAATAGCGATTTTTAAGAAATTGCTATTTCTGGTTCGCAAAATGGTATGTATCATATTTGCAATTAAGTAATAGCGATTTCTTAAAAATCGTAAATGCTATTACTGAATCGCAAATAGCGATTTTGAGCCCATTGGCACATATGGGCATGTAGGCCCATATTTGCAATTTTTTTGCATTTCCCAAATTGCGAATTCCTAACTGGAATTTGCAATTTAGGAAATGCAATACCCCAGGGTGCTGGGGGCTTAAGGCCCCCTCTGCTGCACCCTAAAAAAATATTTTAGGACATGTAAGGCGCACACATGCCAAAGGGGCATGTGTGCGTTACATGTCAATTTTAAAAATGCATTTTTAATTAATTTTTAAAGTTTGCACATGGTTACCACCAAGTTTTACTTGGTGGTAATTGTGGTTCCTTAATGCCCAATTCGCATTAAGGAAAATCTTCATACATGTGCTTAGGAAATCGCAAATAAGGATTCCTTATTTGCGATTTCTTATTTAGAGAATCGCAATTTGCGATTCTCTAAACGGGCTCGCAATTTTAAGGAATCGCTATTTTAGCGATTCCTTAAAATTGCATTGCCAATGCCTTTCATACATACTGAAAGGCACTTTTGCATTCGCAAACGGGCATTCGCACCGTTTGCGAATGCAAAAAGGCTTGATACATCTGGCCCATAATTATTTATCCATGAAATTCTACGCTTAAGTAACTCGTGGTGAGAGACGCACACCACTCTGTAAGTCAGCACAGCAGTATCTTCATGTAATGGTTTTTGAGTGAGGACAAAGAGGAAGTCAATCAAAATCCCTCGTGATTAAGTGCAAACAAAACACACATTAGTGATGCATATGCTAAACATCCAAATTATATTTTTCAAATTCCGTTTTTCAACCCATACATTTTTCTCGATGCTCCATCTCTCCATATAGTCTTAGAGTCGAGGGGGCCCTATTGTCACACTTTGAGAAGGAAAAACGGTGAGGAGCATAATAAGATTTAGGGCCAGATGTATCAATTTTCCAAAAAGCGATTACCTAATTGTGATTATCAGCGAATCACAATTATGTAATCGCTATTTGAATATGTGAAACTCCAGGAGTTTTAATTAGCGATTCCCAACGGTTGCAAATCGACCTACCTCATTAATATCGTTGAGGTAGGTCACAATTTGCGACCCATTGTGAATGGCTATAGTCACCAGGTTGATGGCTTGCTGGGCTTAGCAGACAACTGTGTCTGTGATTACTTTAAAATAAAGCAATCTTTTTTTAAAAAATGCAGCCCGTTTTCCTTAAAGGAAAACAGGATGCGTTTAAAAAAGAAAAATTACGTTTTCTTTTCATTTTTTAGTAGTAGGCAGTGGTCCATGGGACCACTGCCTGCTCTTAAAAAATGTTTTCTCATGCATTCACAAAGGGGAAGGGGTCCATTGGGGACCCCTTCCCGTTTGCGAATGGTTTACCACCTACTATAAGTAGGTGATAAAATGTTAATGTTTTGCGACCACATTTCGGTCACAAAACATTCCTACATACTGCTGCGATTCAGTATTAGGAAGGGACGCCCTTGACAAACCCCTTCAAGTTGCCAAATACCAAATTGGAATTCACACGTACCAAAACGCATTTTTTCGATCGCTAACGGCCCGAAATGCATGCTACATCTGGCCCTTAGTGCCTTAATTGTTGGTGTAGTAAAGCCCCATACTCCCTCTTAACTTACTTTATCAAGGTGTCATGCCTGTGAAGAATTTTAAAAAGTGTCCTTCAAGCTCTGCATATTGCTGTGGGTAGTTAAGCCTCTTTCAGGTCATGTGACACAGAGTATGATGAACCAATCTCATCACGCAAGCTTCCAAAACAACCAAAGGAGTCATAACGATTTCCACGTAATCATGATGCTCAAAAAAGAGATGAATGTTCCTACTCCTCATAATTAAATCTTCAAAACCTTTTTTGTAACATGCAGTGTACATTATGTCAGTGTCTTAATGTGCATATTCAAAACATAATGGGTATCAACATTACGAGATATTCCTCTCATTGTATACTCAAGGTGGTTAAATATTAAAATTATAATTTTTTCATATTTCCCTACTGAACTGGACATTGAGAGGGGCAAAATAATAGAGAAGAGAAGGCAAAAAAAAACAGGATATAGAATACGGTCCCTTTAAATCCGGACCCATATATGACAGTTATGTATATGTTTAAACATATATGCGAAGTAAATCTATTGAAAATATAGTTAAGTTTGTGCTATCGATCATGTGTGACCTAAAATAATTATGTTATGGTTATTATTTCTATCACTTCCATATACATTACCTTTGTGCATAGGCCCAAGGTACAGTGCCCCATCTAATGTAATTCAAAACAAATAGAATGTCAGGTGACTCATTTCACTGGCTATTGAGAATGCTGTTCCAAGGTATGTTGTAATTCAAACCTTCCATGTGGGTAGACAGTCTGTAAATTCATTGTAGTTTCTTTTTTAATAGAACTCTGTCAGGGTTCCTCATATCACTGTCTAATTGTTCTGTTGTTACCCATTCTAAATCATTGGTTGCCTATTCTTTTGATAAGAAGCGTTCCACCATTTTTGTTGTTGTTCTTCTGCATCGTGAATTGCTGAGATGTTCGCAGATCCTGGTTTTAGATTTTTTGTGACCAGTGATTTCAATATATAGTAAACCGCAATGGATATGTTCATGTACACGACTTGTGTGGAATTATAATTGATTGTCCATTTGGTGGGAAACTCTAAATCCAAGTTTTGGAGCAGTCGTTAGATGGCAAATTCTACAATTATCACATGGGTAATGGTCTCTTACTTTAGGAAGGCCATCGGTTGAGGACTGTTTCTCTTGTACTCTTAGTTTTTCTTGGTCAAGTATGAACAAGCACATCCTCCAAACTCCTAGCCCATTTGAAAATAACATTTTCTTGTCTCGTGTGTGAGGCCCTGTGTTTAAAATGCACCAGATCAGTGTTCTTCTGATTGATCTCCTATCATGCTTCCTATTTTTTTTGCTCTCTTCATCATTATATATATATATATATATCCCACTCCCCGTTGGCAGTAGGTAGTTATAGTTAAGACCATGTATCCATTGAAAAATCATTTTTTGGCTTGCCTATATCTTTGCCACGCTTGACAAATCTTCACAAAACGTTCTAATAAAACTGTCCCCTAGAATTTTGTTTTACATGGGAAGTTTCGGGGTGATCCTTCAAGCGGGGGCTGAGAAAAAGGGGGGTCAAAGAAGTGAGTTTCTTATTATAAATTCCATAGGGATTTTAGACACAACTATAGCTCAAACCTCTGGACAGAATTACACCAAAATTTGGCAGAAAGGTAGCCCTTGGTCCTGAAAGAATACTTTTTGTTATTTGGTATAAATCCATTCAGTAGTTTTTGAGATAATAAAGGAAAGAGAAATATAGATCTCTAGAGGCGTGAAGGGTTCATGAATAACAACAAGCTCATGCAGGGAAATGCAGAGCTCTGATTGGCTGCCAACACTTTCAACCAGGAAGTGCTGGCAGACTTTGCGTCAGCTGAGTCCCACAAAAAAGACAAAAAAAATGAAAACGTGCCAGGGTAAGGACTCCTTGAGCCCTTAGCTCTGGTGCACAGGTTTTTCATCAAAAGTTTTACTGCAAATATTACATTGATATTATCAATGATATTATAAAAAATATTGTGCGGTAATCAGCAGTACATGGCGAGGGAGCGAGTTATAGTTACCTTAGGGAAAGAGGTATAGTTACTTGAGATAACTCTAACTATAACAGCTGAATTTCTATGTCTATGTACATGTAAAATCTCAACATAACTACAATGTCCCTGTAACCTTTGCTTTCTCTGTGAATTTCTAAGGTTTTTTTATTCTATTTCCTAATTATATCGTCCCTGTAACCTTTGTTTTTGTCAGTGAATTTCTAGGGTTTTTAATGGCCTGGTATTGTGCTACCCCAACAAAGCATGCTGCTCCTGCCCCCTTTCTCTTCCTCCGGTGTCCAAATTTATGCCCCTGCTCCCTCATTACAGCCCCGTGTGGCCGTTGTTCTGCCATGGCCCTTCCCGCCTTCTTTGAACAGTTAGCTTGGTGCCCCAACCACCTCCTCCCTACCCTTTGTTGTCTGAGTCCATGCACCATCTCCCTCCCTCCTGCCCTGCCTGGTCCGATGTGCTGCCACTGACCTCCATTTAGTCTGATGTCCCTGCCCACTCCTCCTGCCCTTCATTGCCACATTCTATGCCCTATCATTGCCCTCCTGCTTAGCCTCTGTGCTTAGCTTGCTGCCCCTACCCTCCATCCCTTGCCCTCCAATGTCTGTGTGCATGCCCCTGCTCCCTCCTTTTTTCCCATCATATTCCATTGACCTGCCACTGCCCCTGGTATCTACCTAGCATGTCAGATGCCTGTCACCTACCCCTGCCACCTCTACCCTGCTTGCCAGAGTTCTATGCTCCTATCCCTTTCTCCTGTCCTCCATGGTCCATTTCACTGCCTCTCCCCTCTGCCCTCCATGCTTTTTTGTGCTGCAATTGCTCCTTATGTCTGCCTTGCATGGTCTGCTGTGAAGCCCCTTCCCCTGCCCTCTCATGTGTGCCCAGCTCTTACCCTTCCCTTCTGTCCTCCATGGTCCTTTGTGCATGCCCTGCCCCCTCCCTCTTGCTCACCATGGCTGTTGGGCTGCCACTAACCCTCTGCTTGCTGTGCGTGGTCTTCTGTGCTGCCACAGCCCCTCCAACCTCCCCTGTGTGGTCATCTTGCTGCCTCTGTCCCCCTTCCACCTTCCCTCCGTTGCCTTTGTATATGCCATTATAGTCTCAATGTTGCCCTTGATGTTGTGTTGTGCTTCTAGTGCCCATCCCGCCTGCCCTCCATGGTCAGCTTGTCCTCTGTTTTCCATGTGCAAGCCCCTATTCCCTCCCTCCTGCCTTGTCTGGTCATTGTCGTGTCACTTTACCCCTCCCTCCCGCCCTTCATGGTCTGTTATGCTGCAACTGCCCCTCATGTCTGTCCAGTATAGTCAGCTTTCTACCCTTGCCTCTTTACTCTCAGCTCTCTGTTGTCCACTTATTGCTTTCCATGGTCTGTTGTGCTGTAGTACAGTGCTGCTTGCTTGGTGTGGTGTGCTGTGCTGGCGCAACCCCTATCACCTGCCCTGTAGGGTCAGTTTGGTGCCCCTGCCCATCTCCCTCCTGCCCTGTGCTATCTGAGTCCATGTCCCTAACCCATTCCTGCTGTCCCCATTGATCCAATGTTCTATACATACCAACATTTTGAACTTGGCAAGAAGGAGATTGTGAGAAAAAAAGTTGGGGAATTGATTTTCCCTATTGACCTACATTGAAAAGAAGACATTTTAGGCAGGAGACAGATAAAATAAAGCCCTTTTGAACTTAAAAACATCGGGAGTCTCCTGCCTGAATCGGTTCTGTTGGCTTGTATGATTGTACTGCCACTGCCTCATCCTCTTGCCCTCAATGGTATGTTATATTGCCACAGCCTCTCATGCCTGTCCTACATGGTTGGTTTATTGCCCCTGTCCCCTTCCCCCTGCCCTCCATGGTTCATTGTGCTGCTACAACCCCTTCCACCTGCCCAGCGTAGTCAACTTGTTGCCTCTGTACCCTCCTCCCTGCCCTCAATTATTCAAGTCCATGCCCTTGACCTCTGCCTACCTAGCATATTCTAATGAACAACTAGATTGCAAAAATTCTTTGTTTATTACAAATGTGTAGCATGCTTGACTACGCATATAAAGCTATACAAAAACAAATATAATAAGTGTTTAGCACACTTTTGTCATTGGTCCATATTTGGGCTACATTTGGGTGATATGTGCACTATATTTGGGCTCTTTTTTCTCTGGTGGCCATCTTGGGGGACTTATTTGTTATGAAGCTCCATAATCTCATCCTTTACTGCAGTATCCTCAGTAGAAAATGCTTTCAGTTTTCCATTTCAATTCCATCAAGATGATGTTCAGATGTGACATACTTTTGGCATAAATCCAGAATGTTAGCACTCTAGTTGTTCATTAGAAGACTCTAGTAAAGCTGCTGTTCACCGGGAAGTAAACTGGCAGTCTGCTGCTGGTGTTGAAAGTGCATGTTTCAGGCTGCATGTCAGAATGTTTTAATGAAATGGAAGAGGAAGATATTTGAGAACTCACTTAAAACATGTCCTAATGTTTCTGTCTACAGGACTAACAATAATTTCTATGCCAAAATGAGCCCTCTTATTTTGTTCCTTTCTAAATTAAATGTTTTAAGTTTTACCAGTTTGATTCAATCAAGATGTCTTCAGGTATTCCACACTCTTGTCATAGGTCAGATTGTTAGCACTCTAGTTGCCCTTTAGAACACTCTGGGAGGCTGCGGTAGAACACAAGTGAATCAACTAACAGACTGTTGGAAGTACATGTTTTACTGAGGATGTAAGACTTAATTCTCATATAGCTGAGAAAGATAGTGTGGATTTACCAAAAATATGCTCACATTCTAGCTTCTGAAGCACCTTCCATGAACTTTATAGGAAAATCATAACAGTCTACTCTGAAACATGATTTATGAAATCCTAGCAGAATTCTTTTTCACAGGGTAAAATCACCTTAGAACACACCACAGTTCCAAAAAATAAGTATGGTACCATTACATGATTTATGTTGTTGCTAAAATCTGCTATCTCACTTTATCTGTTCTCTTTTTGTGACCCTCAAAACCTACCATTCACTACAATGCATTTCAATGGGGTGCTGTCATGTATTTTGGTCCCAAGATGGCTGCCAGCACTTTCTGGTTGAAGTGATGTCAACCAATCAGATCTCACAATGAGATCTGTGCTTAAGCTCTGCCCAGATATACACATTTGGATTCCCTTAAATATCTCGAAAACTACTGATTGGATTTACACCAAAAAGCAAAAAAGGTGATCTGCGGACCAAAGGCTACCTTATTGCCAAATTTGGTGTAATTCCATACAGTGGTTTGGGCTGCAGTTGAGTCTATGGGAAATAACATGAGAAATGCACTTTTTTCAACCCCACCCTTTTTCCTCAGCCCCGCTAGAAGGATAATCCTGAAACTTTGCATGCACAACAAGACCATAAAAGCACTTTTTGGGAAAATTTTGTGAAGATTCGTCAGTTGGTGTCCATAATATAGGCAAGTCAAAAATCGCTTTTCTACGGAACCTACATCCTAACTATAACTACCTGCTGGCGACCGCATCAGTGATGTCATAAACTATGTCATGAAACATGTCATGAGTGATGTAATATGCATGGTGGGGGCGCAAGTTATAGTTAGTGCTGCTAAATAAAACTGCTGAACGTCTGTGGTTTTTTTTTTTTGGTGCCAAACGTTTACCTTGTCACTGAGAAATTTACCTAACTATAACAGTACTTTAACCTTTGGCTTTTTTAGCAAATTTCTATGTTTTTCTTTAAACAAAACCAGATATTTGTATTACACCTAACTATAATGTTATTTAACCTTTGTTTTTTTCAGTGAATTGGTAGGTTTTTTTTTAACTTAATTTGTTATTTAATGGTAATCTGTAATTGAGTAGTGAATAAAACATTATTGGATATTATTATTATTATTTTTTTAAAGTGACAGCTCTCACAAGCCACTCACGAGAACCCGATGCACAGTCCCCTGCTTGAATTCTGAGCGAGCTGCACATCCAGGTTGCCTCTTATGAACCACTTGTGAGATTGTACATTTAGAATTAAGTCAATTACAGTGTTTTACTATAATTCGGAACAAAATAAAGCATTACATGTATTGTTTAAGGTACAAAAATGAATTTTGTATTATTCTATAGAAGATATAAAGTTTTTTTGTGTGGTCTCGCGAGACGCCCTCAAGACACTCTCGCGAGAGGTCCAGGAGAGGAAGCACACCCTAAGGAAGGATTCTGATTGGTTCATATGGATGTCTTTGTATAGAAGAAGTGGATTACATTCTTTTGGGATTATTTCACTATCCGGTTTTAGTGAGACTAGGCATATTTGGCTTACTGACGGTTCCTGTTTGGCTTTCAAGAGAAAGATGTCTTCATCTAATTCAGATGAACAGCAAGGGCTTCTGCACCTGCTCAGCTACCTGAGCCACTCAATGAATACTTTCTGTGGCAGGTTTCTAAAATGAGACCAGGTGTCAAGAAGGTTTGTGCAAAGTATGTCACCTGTAAACTTTGCAGGAAAGAGGGCAGCTGGGGGAGCATAAATAAACAATATAGCATGAGTACCACAGGCACATGGAGACACCTGCGTTCTATGCATTCGCAAAGGTTTGCACAGGCAAAGCTGGCTCGCACTGTGGAGATAAACAACTCTACAGGGGCTTAAACATCACTTGCTCCAGGAAATACTGTGCCTGCGCAGGTTCTAAGTGCATAGGTGGACAAAAACCCTACTTTAAAAGCACTATTTTGCTGCTTGTGCAAGCAGATTATTTTTTTCTCATTTTTTTCTTCGGAGACAAGCAGGTCTACCCAGGACAAGCTTGTCCAAAAGCACAAGTGCCCTCCCAGGCAATAGGTTTTTTTAACCTTTTTTTGTAATTTTTCCTCCTTTTGTTTTTAAGAAGATGCTGTTGGTGTTTATTTCACACGCCAAGTTGTATTTTTTTCTTGTACCCTTCTAAAAAAATGTAAAATACCCCCAAAAATTTAAAATGTTTAAAAACATAACAAACTTTATAGTAGTTGAAAACTGTTAACAAAAATAGTTCTTTTCAGAGTTAAACTAGAGTTTCATGATCTATGTTGGTTGTACTGTTTCCCTTTTTTTCCTTCTTACAGACTGTTGCGATAGCAGGAGCACCTAAACGCTTGCTCTCACCCGTATATTGTGCCAATTTTAGCGAGAGTCTTGCAGCATTGTAACATGTTTTTAAAATACGAATTAACCATCTACTCACCACAGTGATTATCTCTTACACACTTTCTCTCAAAAACAAGCACCACAATATCCATTCTTCCTAATAAAATGCATAGTGAACTCATCTACTCATTTTTACTATTCACAATCCAACAAGAGTCCCCTGAGATCATAAAAATGAGTTAAGAGCAATATAAATTTATAATCTTCACAGTAGTTATCCCTTAGACACCACCTCTCTAAATCCAGTCTAGGGGACAGCATGCCCTTCTGATGCCCACTTAGCTATTTTACTTCATTTCAACAACACCGTTCCACATTCCAGCAGCCAATTAGAGCCCTTGCAAGACTTGCGGGAGCTACTCACTCACTGGAAATACAGGCCTCTCAATCAATCACATGCTTCTATTTCTAAATGTGTGCTCTCGAAGGACTCCCGCTTGACTCTTGCTAGCACAACCATCCAAATATGCAATTTAGTTGACCCTTAATTTCTCAAAGACTACTGAACATATTTACACCAAAAAAACACAGCGCACAATCTGCAAAGATCTAGATTCCTGCGAAATGTGGTGTAATTCCGTTCAGCAGGTCTTTGCTGTTTGAAGTCTATGGAAAATGCATGGGAATTTAGCTTTTTGGGACCCCTCTGTTTTCTCAGCTCCTGCTTGACAGATCTCCCTGCAACTTTCCAGGAGGGAGCTGATGAGGGGGTAAAAAAAATGTTATTTCCCCCTGTTAATTCCCGTAGAAGCTTTTTACACAACTACAGCCCGAACCACTGGATGGAATTACACCAAATTTGTCAGAAAGCTAGCTGTCTCTACGCAGATTACGCTTTTGCTTATTTGGTGTGAATCGGTTCAGTAGCTTCAGAATAACTAAAGGAAAATACATTTGTATATCTAGGGCTGTGGATCCTACTAGACGACTTCACGAATAATGATGAGCTTGTGCTGTAAAATGCACAGCTCTGATTGGCTGCCAAAACTTCAACCAGGAAGTGTTGGGAACCATCTTGGGACTCGGCTTCAGTCTAGTCCATAAAAAAAAAAAATTTTAAAGAAAAGGGGCCAGGGCACAAAACAGACATGGGCTTCCATGCTTGTTTTTTTTAAAGCCCCCGGGTGGGCCAAGTCCCGGGGACATACTAAAAAATGAGGGTGGCGCACGGGCCCCAGTCGTGGGTTATTGTTGCCCCGGGGACTGCCACCACCTTTTGAATGAAAGTAAGTAATCAAATGCAGGGGGACCCCTGGCCCTCCACAGCCCTTGGGACTGCCACCTCCTCAGGGCAGAATATGATGAATATGTAAGAAATCCGGCGGGGGGACCTGCCCCCCCACAGGCCCAGGGACATATGTAAACAACTATGGAGAGGGGGCACATGCCCCCCCAGAGCCCTTGGGACTGCCACCACCCAGGGCACAATATGTAAACAAATGTGGGGGGACACCTTACCCCCCCCCTGCAGCCCCGAGGACCATCACCTTCCCGGGCAGAACAATAAATTGATGCAGGGAGCCATGTGGCCCCTGCAGCCCCGAGGAGCTCCATGTCCCCAGGCCTGATTCCGAAAATAATAATCCATTTCGGACCCCCTGCTATTGGGACTGCCACCTCCCCGGGGCTAATTTGAAAAGTTGGAGGGGCCCCCCTCTCACAGGACTTACAATGGCCCTAGGGACCACCACCCTCCCAGGGCTAGTTCCTGCTATGTCCTGAAGTGCCCACACCCGGGACACAGCTGTTTGCTCTGACATGAGCTTTGACAGCTCCCGGCAAGACAGAGCAAACACTCCACTCGCAGTGAGGGAGAGCTGTCAAACAGCTCTCCCTCGCTGCAAGCAGAGGTTTCCTCTGTTTCCCTGCCTGCGGAGAGGGAGGCAAGGAAACAGAGGAAACATTGCTCTTACAGAGAGGGAGCTGCTTTAGCACAGGTGGTGGAAAGCCAGTTGGGACTGCGGGCCTTCAGTCACCCCCGTGGTCCCTAACATTATCACTGAGTCCATGGGGGGCATCCAGGTCACATGGCCAGGCCCCAGGGAATGGGGTCCCTAGGGCTGAGATTGGCCTGGGAGGAGGGGCACGTGGTCCCCACCCCCAAAAAATGTAATGTTTGTGCTGGGCCCAGGGAGAATAGGGTCCCCAGGGCCACCATCAGCCAAAACAAAATGTTTCAGCAGGGCCCTGAGGATGGGGTCCGTGGGGCTGAGATCAGTCTAGGGAGGGAGGGCTGTACAGCCCCCCTCACCCAAAGAATTAAATATGTTAACGCCGGGCCCATGGAACATTTCTATGGGTTTGTGTATGTATAATCTATCTAAACCTAACTAGAACGTCCCTGTAAACTTTGTTTTTTTAGTGAACATTATATATATTAAAAAACTATGTAAAAACAGCTCACTTCAGCTGCTGTGTGGAAAGTTTTGGGGTGTTCTGACATGCGGGCCTGAGAAAAAGAGGGGGTCTCACAATGCATTTTCCCCTTGCATTTTCCCATATGGATTTTAGACACAACTACAGCCCAAACCACTGGACGGAATTACACTAAATTTGGCAGAACAGTAGCTCTTGGTCCAGAAAGAGCCCTTTTTATAATTTGGTGCAAATCCATTCAGTAGTTTGGGAGCTATTAAAGGAAAAAGAAATATAGACATCTAGGGGGCAAAGATCTGCTGCAGATCCAGGTGGATTTGCAGATCCACACACCAACAACAATGGTGTGATTGGCTGGCCGCAACCTGAGAGGAAAGTTGCCTCCACCATTTTGTTAATCACTGTTCCCAGTGAAGAGAATAAAACTAAAAAGTAATAGAAGCGGTCAGGGTAGAGGTACCTTGACGCCCTGGGTCTAATGGTGGGGTCTGTGAGGGACCCCCTCATATGCAAGAAATTGTCCAAACCTTTTATTTTAGCGCAAAAAGATCCACAGATCTACCTTAACACTCCTGAATCCTCTTTGTAATTGTAATTGTATTTATATTACGGCTAACTATCTCTGATGAGGCATTGAAATACTTTTCGGCGAGTAGCACGCTACTCCAGAGCCCAAAAGGATTAGTGGTGGATGAAAAAATTCCTAGCTATCGTAAAGGAAAGTTTCAATTCTATTAAGGACACGGAAGCGAGGATCAGGCTTTTCCTTTCTTCACTTTATTTAACAGCAGCGTTAATCAAGCATTTAACCACTCATTAAACTACATTTCCAATGCGATATTGGGAAAAACAATGAAGATCGTTCAACAAGTATCATCCAATCAGCAGTCGCCAAGTCCCAGAAGAGCCCAAGCAGACATCTTCTCTTCCTCTTTCTTCCTGCGACCTTCAACGGGATGAACTTCCTCACTCCTGTGTTGAGGTATCTGATCCAAAAAACAACATATCATTGTTTAAAAACAAGTTACCTCTAATGGAAAGAAACCATGACAGAACATTGCAGCAGAGCCTTGTCAACGGTCCTAGACCGTATCATCATCTGCAGAAACAAAATGCATGTACGCCACAGATATTAAGATCATCATTAGCACTCTCTGTACAAGATGTATAAGCCCACTTAAATTATCCACCTGATTTGTAGGACGGGATTCTTGTTCTATAGGGTGGGCTAATCCTCACCTCAGTTTCCTTAATAGAATTGAAACTTTCTGTTACAATTGCTAGGACATTTTTCATTCTATGTCAGGACCGGAGGCGAGGATTAGGCTAGTTTAAAGCTTATCGACCTCTAGCGAGGCCACGGTTTGGTTACATTTAAAATAGAATTTTTTGAACGTGGACTCCGAGGACCAATCGGCTGCATTAAGAATATTTTCCAATCGAGCTACCTCAGATGCCATAGTCTCTCTCGCTGACTGTGCATCAAAAATAGATATGTCTATTCCTGCCTCACTCATGGCCCATTTGACCCATCTGGAGCTGGTAAGGGAGGAAACCGCTTTATGGGGTTTTGTCAGGGCTATGAGGAGTTGATCTTCTCCATGTGGTCTGAGATAATTTGTCATGGCTTCATAAGATTTATCGCTCTGACCACACATAGTTTTGGAGCCTCTGATAATATTGGGTATGAAATTGATATGTTGATATGAAAAACCACACCTTCTGGAGTAAATACTCTACCTGTTAAATCCAATGCTCTGACATCCGAAATTCTTCCACAAGATATAAGACATAATAGGGTTGCAAGCTTAGCTGACACTTGCTTCCTGAAAAGGTATTTATTGGAAGGCCAAGCCCAGATCAAGGCAAGAACCTTATTGACACCCCAGAGGGAGGAATAGTAAGTGCTGCGGAGGCAAGGATAATCTAACGCCTCTCAGCAACTTGCACACTAGAGGATGCTGTCCTGCGGGATGCCCCTCAGTCGGGAGGTGGCCTGCGGAAATGGCTGAGTGGAAGGTATTAACCAACCTATACGCCAACCTTTCAGATGCTAGAGACACTAAAAAGTTAATTATATGAACACCTCCTGCTCGCAGGGGATCCAAGTGTTGTTGGAGACACCAACCCATGCATAGTTATATCACCTGTTAGTCCTCTCTGACCAGGCCTTGGCAAAGAGAGAGGCAGCCTCCTGCGAAATTCCCGGAACTTTTCAACTTTACAGGTAATCCTCCATGCCATAAGACTGAGATAAACCCTCTCTATCAGGGGATATGGGTTCCCCGAAGGATCGAGCAGAAGATCCGGGAGACGGGCAGACGGATTGGAAAATCCCAATAAAGTTCCATCAGAACTGGAAACCAAGCTTGAGACTTTCAGGTCGGCGTAACCAGCTCTAGGTCCGCCTTCTACCTCCGGAGTTGGGATGACATCCTCATTATCATAGCAAAAGGAGGGAATGCGTATTCCTGTTCCCGGGACTAATCCTGGAGGAACGCATCAATCCAAATCGCCCTGGGATCTGGTCTCCAGCTGCAATACCTGTCGAGTTGATGGTCCAACCAGGAGACAAACAGGTTTCCCCATCTGTCCCACTGTGGGAGATCTTCAACTGTTGTAGGTCTCGATAATGTAGAGGGCCCAGAAAGCTAGCCTGGATGGAGGATGATAGGAGGCCCACAACACGAGCCAGATGGCAAAAGGAGATAGTTTTCTTAACCAGAGTCCATCTGTGTTTGTAACGTATCTTGGATAGTTTGTGAGAAGGATGGCAAAGGGTGGCTTTGACTGCGTCCACCACAAAGCCCAGAAACTCGAGAGACTGGACAGGGGTCAGAGCTGATTTTGTCTCATTGATGACGAAACCGAGAGACTCCAGGAGATTAATGGAGAATTGGAGGTGTGGAGAGTCGTGGGCATTGGTCCATAAGGAAAAGGTTGTCCAGGTAGATAATGAGCCTCATACCCCTGGACCTGAGGAATTCTACCACGGGTCTTAAGAGCTTGGTTCAAACACCTGCTCTATCCATTGAAACTGCAGGAAGTGACGATAAGGGGAAAACGTGAGCACTGTCAGGTAAGCGTCCTTCAGGTCGAGACGCACCAGCCAGTCGTTTGCCTACAGGAGGTCCCATAAGAGATGGATGCCCTCCATTCTGAAGTGTTGGAATACCACCCATTGGGTGAATTCCTTCAGATTGATAACTGGGCGATGACCTCCAACTCTCTTCCCCACTAGAAAGAGGTTGCTGATGAAATTTGAGGGGAGAGGTGGGGAAAAACTGGAGCAAAAGACCTTTTCTCCAATAGTTCAGAGATGGTGGCGTGTATCAGGTCCATTTGGGTTGTGGAAAACGCTAGAGGTCGGGTCTCCTTTTCTAGACTGGAGAACCGTGAAACTCAATGTGAAACCCTTTCACTGTCTGTAGAACCTAGGAATCTGAGGTAAAGTTTTCCCAGTTGTGTGAGAATTGCATCAATCTGCCACTCAAAGGACAGCCCATAGCGGGAAGTGCACTTACTTTGCTGGGAATTGAAGGTGATGTTATTGCCCCTGCCGATGCCTCTGGGTCCCCGGTGTCTGGGGTATCGTCAGGTCAGGTAGAAGGTCCCAAAGCGGAACACGTCCTGCCAGTGTCCTCATTCTCTGGAGGCGTTCTGAGGTAGGGCAGCCACTTGCACGCCCCCTTCCTTGACCAGCCAAGGCAAACTCCCAGGGTGTGAAAATCTTCTTGATGGACATCTGTGCCCTATCCAGGAAAGTGAAGGTGTTTATGAAATTACTGAGTTCTCTCATTAAAGGCTATCCGAAGAGCCTGCCTTGAGTAATCGAATCCGCCTCAGATGTCACCAATTCCCCCAACTTGGGGCCCACATTAATAAGTAATGATCTGCGTCTCTCCGTAGAGAGCGTGCAGTTGGCGTTGCCCAGGAAAAAAATTGTCGGTTGTGCCCAGCCTTACAGCGCTTCTGGGGAAATGAAGCAGTCCAAAGACTTAGCGTCTTCTGCCACGTTCAGGATTTTGGTAAAGGGGCCCACTAAGTCCAGCAGCTTATCCTGGCAGGTCCGCCCGGAGCGGTCAATCCGCTTCTTGGGGTCCTTCATGAATTTCGCTATGAAAGTCGCCATACTGGCATCGATCTCGGGGGTAGATGCCACTTTACCCTCTCGAGAGAGGGGCAAGGACATCCATCTGAGACGGTTTCTCACTCCTTTGTCTAGCGGTTTGCGTAGACGCCCCGTCACATATGAGGTCACTTTGGGTGCTGGGATCCATTCCGTCGAACACTGATGAATCAGGTCTTCAGGATCCAGCATATCACAGTCATCTGGGGGAGTGTACTCTGATAAGTGGGCCTTTTCTCAAGTGTTTAAGGGGCCTGTGTGACGCCAAGGTCTGCTGTGTTCAATGTCCCCTTCCGAAGAGTGTGGAGAGTCATCAGTTTTGGATGGGTCCAACAGGGGGTCAGGTGATTGGGACATTTGGGAATCCACAAAGGCTTTTTTGAGTCGTGCAAAGGCCTCTAGGTCGACGCCATCTTCCCCTACGCGTTTTCATTTAGGATCTAGACTTTTCACCTGCCCCGGAGCTGTAAGGCCTGAGGGCCCGGCCTGGTCTTCCCTTGTAAGGGGTAAAAGGCATTGGCATGCCATCAAGTCTAGTTTCCTCTCCAGGGGGACAATAAGTTGGTTAACTACCGTAAAGATAGAGGCGTCCATTACCCAGCAGAAGTTGTCATCTATCAGAAGATAGGAGATCTGCTTCTTTTCCACATATTCGCCAGAGGGGTCTTCAAAATGCCACTTTTCAGCCATATTATCAAGCTGTGGCAAAAATGGGCTAGGTAATGGGTGCAGAGTGCACCGTCCACTGAGGGCAGTTAGGTTTCAGGAGCAGGCCCGATATATGAATGCGCTAGAGGAACTTAAGAAAGCGGGACAATAGTAACTCCCTTTGTGTTGTGAGGTGAAGTATGATAACGCTGAGCGTTATGCGCCAAGGCCACGTCTCTTTATGTTGTCAAAGAGGCCTTACCCATGATGGGTGTCAGGCTCCAGGCCAGCTCTGAATGTGAGTCGTATTCAAATTAATGGAAAAAGAACGTACAGCTCCCACCAAGCGTGGTGAAAGAAAATCCTCCCCGCAATTGCAGGCTGTGATTGCTCATCAGTTTCAGTTCTCTCCACACTTGAAACTAACACGTGTCGGCTGCTGGGGTCTGATGCGCATAGCGTGGTATTTGAGTAATGCAGGGAATGTGCACAGCCCTCTGCCGGTCGGATGAGGAGCCAAGATGGTGCCGTGTAGGAACGGGAAGCGTTCCTGTGGCCGGCAGATAAGGGGGAAGGTACCCTGAAAAAGAAGGCAACTATGGGTCCAATATGCCAAACATAACATGAGGAGAAAACTTGACATAAGAAAAAGAGTGGTACTTATCTCACTGTGGGAGCAGTGAAGAAAGAGGACGAGAAGACGTCTGCTCTGGCTCTTCAGGATCTTGGCGACGGCTGATTGGATGATACTTGTTGAACTATCTTCATAGTTTTTCCCAATATCTCATGGTAAATGTAGTTTATTGAGTGGTTAAATGCTTGGTTAACACTGCTGTTAAATAAAGTGAAGAAAGGAAAAGCCAAATCCACGCCTCCGGTCCTGACATAGAATTAGTATTGGGAAATATGTGTATGGTATTAGTATTAGTATACGGAGGTCTGAGTTCATTTGAGTGGAGGACATGTAAGTCTTTTAATTGGATTGAACAGAATAACAGAGGGATAGAAGAGGGAAGAATCCAGAAGTGTTAATTGGGAGATCGCAGTAGTAAGATGAATTTTGGACAAGTAAAGGAGAGGTGGAGGATGGAAGAGTCTGTAGAAAGGGATTAGGGAGATCATAGTAGTAAAATGGGTTTTGGGATGACTCAAAAGAGAGATAAATGAGGGAGAATTTAGAAGAGTTATTTAGGAGTTCATAGTATAAAACTGAAGTTTGGAGTGAGCTAGGAGGGGTAGGCAAGGGAAGTCTAGGAGGGCTATTTTGCAGATAGTAGTTGAATGGATTTGGGATGGGTCAGAGGGTGGAAATAGAGGACAGAATGATAAAGGTATATGGTGAAGGTGAGACAGAGTAACGCTTTCAAGAGAGTATTTTGTTTCCTCTTGTAGAGTATGACTAAAGTAGTCAATATATAGAGACATGATTACGTAGTAAGGGCATATGGCGGTCATTCTGACCGCAGCGGGCGGCGGTCGCCGCCCGCCATGCGGTTACCGCCGAATGACCGCCCCGCGGTCAAAAGACCGCGGCGGGCCATTCCAACTTTCCCGCTGGGCCGGCGGGCGACCGCCAAAAGGCCGCCCGCCGGCCCAGCGGGAAAGCCCCTGCAACGAGGAAGCCGGCTCCGAATGGAGCCGGCGGAGTTGCAGGGGTGCGACGGGGGCAGTGGCACCCGTCGCGATTTTCACTGTCTGCTAAGCAGACAGTGAAAATCTGTATGGGGCCCTGTGAGGGGGCCCCACGACACCCGTTCCCGCCATCCTGGTTCTGGCGGTGACAACCGCCAGAAACAGGCTGGCGGGAAGGGGGTCGGAATCCCCGTGGCGGCGCTGCAAGCAGCGCGGCCTTGGAGGATTCCCTGGGCCAGGGGAAAACCGGCAGGAAACCACCGGTTCCCCTTTTCTGACCGCGGCTTTACCGCCGCGGTCAGAATAGCCCAGGAAGCACCGCCAGCCTGTTGGCGGTGCTTACGCTGCCCTCCACCCTGGCGGTCATGGACCGCCAGGGTCGGAATGACCCCCTATATGTGTAAGGAATATAATATATTGAGATTTAAAGTTATATTGTGTAAACACAGATTTCAAGAGTTGCAGTATTTGAAGTTAATTTATTTGTGTAATTTTATAACATTATTTTATCTTTCCTCAATAGTTCAATAGGGAAATGTTTAGAGATAATATTTACCTATTGAGATAGATACAATAAAAACAGAGACTCTTACGCATCTAATCAAACAACTTATATAGAAACTATGACCAATGACCTATGAAAATGTCAAGTGTCGAATATTATCCATGTATATATGTACATATATACATATAAATATACATACACATAATATTTATATATGTATATATATATATATATATATATATATATATATGTATATATATATATATATATATATATATATACACACATATAAACACATACATACTCCAACACATGCATATACATACATATACACATTTAACCATAGGTAAAATATTCATTTGTTAAACAGACCTAAAATGTATGTATTTATTTTAAGATATTAAGATATCTTAAGATAAAATAGTTATTATACATATTTGTACAAATAAATACACATATCTAGATATATACATATAATCAGATTATAACATATTTACATACGCAGGGATATGCATTCCATTGCTGTTTGACTATAGTGGTCATGTGGGAAAGAGTCAACTCTTGAGTAGTCTTATGAAGATAAGATGAATTCCATGGTTTGGCCGCTTGAACAGAGAAAGATGTACCACCTATTGCCTTTTTCTTATATTTTGAGACGGGGTGCAAATTTTGAGCGGAGGTTTCTTTGTTGAATGTATTTGGTGATTTTATTCCTGATGTTAAGCGATCCTTTTCCATGTACTGCTTTGTGGGTGATACAAAGCAGCTTGAAGGTGGCTCTTCCGGCAGCCAGTATCCAATGTAGGGCCCTCAAGGCAGGGGAGATGAGGGCTTGTGGCTTTACATGTAGGAGTAGTCTGGCAGTTGAATTCTGAATGTGTTGTAGTTTTTTCATAGTGGAAAAGGTGATCTATGGTAGAGGCCATTGGCGTAATCCAGTTTAGACAGTACAAGAGAGATAGTAGCCTGCACCTTGTATGGAAATCCAAGGTTGGGGAAGATGCATTACATAGTTTTCATGGTGATGAAGCTTGATCTTGCTAATGTGTCCACTTGAGCATTCATTGTTAACTTGGGGTCCATGGTAATTCCAAGATTTCTTACTTCCTTAGATAGTTTAGGAGGTGGTCCCAGATCGTCAGGCCAGGTATAGAGTGGGTTATAATTTTTCCAATCGCCACATGAGTATTTCTGTTTTGGAAGCATTCAGTTTGAGTTGGCTCCATGTCATCCTTTGATCATTGTCTCTGAGGCAACTGAAGATTTGTTAGATTCCAATGCCTTTGAGGCATTCCAGTTTAAGGAGTATCTGTGTGTCATCTGCATAGTTGTACTATGTGGGTTGAAAATCATTGATCATTGCCGGTAATGACATTATGTAGATGTTGAAAAGCATGGGTGAGATGATTGACCCCTGAGGGACCCCTGCTTTTGTGAAGTAGAGTTTGGACAAGAAATAAGGAGTATGAATGACATTAGTTCTGTTTTAAATGTAGGATGTGACCCAGTTAAGAGCAGTCTCATCTATGCCGGCTTCGTAGAGCCTTTGTATTAGGGTGGCATGGTGAACTGTGTCAAAGCCAGCTGAGAGGTCCAGGGGAAGTAGTGCAGCAACTCCACTGCGGTCTATTGTGTTTTTATGATCATCCCCGATGGCGATGAGGGCAGATTCAGTGCCTCTTCCTGGGCGGAATCTAGTTTGGTAGTCTGAAAGCATGGCGTTATCTTCAATGAATTGTGACATCTGGGTGAAAGCTGCTCTTTCTCTCAGTTTGCCTAGGAAAGGTCCATGTGTAATTGGCCTGTAGCTGTTGGGGTCATGTGGGTCCAGTTTTGTTTTCTTTAATAATGGGTGCATGCATGCCTTTTTAACCCCTTCGCTACCAGGCCTTTTCCCCCTCAGGGGCCAGGCCTTTTTTTGGCTATTTGGGGCAGTTCGGGCTTAGGCCCTCTTAACTTTTTGTCTATATAAGCTACCCATGCCAAATTTGCATCATTTTTTCCAACATCCTAGGGATTTTAGAGGTACCCAGAGTTTGTCGGTTCTCCTGAAGGAGACAAAGAAAGTTGCCAAAATACAACGCAAATGTAGTTTTTTTCAGAAAAATGGGAAAAAGAGCAGCAGAAGAAGGCTTTTGGTGTTTTCCCTGAAAATGGCATCAACAAATGGTTTGCAGTGCTAAAATCACCATCATCCCAGATCTCAGAAACAGGCAGACTTGAATCAGAAAACCACATTCTTCAACACAATGTTGGCATTTTACTGGGACATACCCCATTTTTACTATTTTTTGTTCTTTTAGCCTCCTTCCAGTTAGTGACAGAAATGGGTGTGAAACCAGTGCTGGATCCCAGACAGCTAAATATTTCTGAAAAGTATACAAAAATCTGAATTGATCAAGGGGTCATTTGTGTCAATCCAACAAGGTTTTCTTACAGAAAATAACAGCTGAAATAAAAACATATTGAAATTGAGGTGAAAAAACAGAAATTTTTCTCGACGTTTTACTCTGTAACTTTTTCCTGCGATGTCAGATTTTTAAAAGCAATATACCGTTACGTCTGCTGGAGGCTTCTGGTTGCGGGGATATGTAGGGCTTGTAGGTTCATCAAAAACCCTAGATACCCATAGCCAATAAATGAGCTGCACTTTGCAATGGTTTTCATTCTATACCGGGTATAAAGCAATTAATTTGCTGAAATATAAAGAATGAAAAATAGGTATCAAGAAAACCTTTGTATTTCGAAAATGGGCACAAGATAAGGTGTTGAGAAGTGGTTATTTGCACATCTCTAAATTCCGGGGTCCCCATATTAGCATGTGAATTACAGTGCATTTCTCAAATAGGCATCTTTTTTACACACTGTCTTACATTTGGAAGGAAAAATGTTGAGAAAGACAAGGGACAATAACACTTGTTCTTCTATTCTGTTTTCCCCCAAGTCTCCCGATAAAAATTGTACCTCACTTGTGTGGGTAGGACTAGTGCCTGCGACAGGAAGTGCAACATGGACACATCACATTTTCCTAAAGAAAACAGAGCTGTTTTTTGCAAAGTACATAGCTCTGGATTTTGGCCTCTAGCTCAGCCGGTACCTAGGGAAACCTACCAAACCTGTGCATTTGTGCATTTTTGAAAACTAGACACCTAGGTGAATCCAAGATGGGGTGACTTGTGGGTCTCTCACCAGGTTCTGTTACCCAGAATCCTTTGCAAACCTCAAAATTTGGCAACAAAATACTCTTTCCTCACATTTCGTTGACAGAAAGTTCTGGAATCTGAGAGGAGACACAAATTTCCTTCTACCCAGCGTTCCCCTAAGTTTCCTGTTAAAAATGGTACCTCACTTGTGTGGGTAGGCCTAGTGCCCGCAGCAGGAAATGCCCCAAAGCACAACGTGAACACATCACATTTTCCCAAAGAAAACAGACCTGTTTTTTTGCAAAGTGTCTAGCTGTGGATTTTGGCCTCTAGCTCATCCAGCACCTTCGAAAACCTAGCAAACCTGGGCATCTCTGAAAACTAGACACCTAGGGGAATTCAGTATGGGGTAACTTGTGGTGCTCTCACCAGGTTCTGTTACCCAGAATCCTTAGCAAACCTCAAAATGTTGGTGCTGCAAAGTTCTGGAATCTGAGGGGAGCCACAAACTTCCTTCTACCCAGTGTTCCCCCAGGTCTCCCAATGAAGATGGTCCCTCACTTGTGTGCTAGGCCTAGTGCCCGCGACAGAAAGTGCCCCAAAACACTATGTGGACACATCAAAATTATCAAATACAAAACTACCTGTTTTTGCGGGGGAGGCACCTGTGTTTTTGGTCCTGGGCTCAGCAGCCATCTAGGAAAACCTACCAAACCCAAACATTTCAGAAAACTAGACACCTGAGGGAATCCAGGGAGGTGTGATTTGCGTGGATCCTCTAGTATTTTCTTACCCAGAATCCTCAGCAAACCTCAAATTTAGCTAAAAAATGACATTTTCCCACATCTCTGTGTGGGATCGCTGCACCAGCACACATTTCCTACCACCCAATGTTTCCCTCAGTCTCCCGGTAAAAATGATACATCACTTGTGTAGGTGGGCCAAGTGCCTGTGACAGGGAAGATCCAAAAACATGTAAAAACTGAGGGGGAACCAAAGCGAGTCCAAGAGGGCAGTTTGGAAAAAAAAACATTTTTTAGGCTGACAAATGGGGCAGATTTTTTATCGATATCGATGCGACAATGCTGTGTGGTAGGAATTTTGTGGATTCCTGTAGATTCCGGAAAGTTCCATCACAAAAATGTGGAAAAACTCTATGATTTCCAGGAAAGTTGAAGTTTGCAGGGCACTGTGGGTAAGAAAATGGTGCACACCACCCTTGACTCACCCAGATGTTTAGTTTTCAGATGTGTGTAGGTCTTGTGGATTTTTCTACAGGGCAGCGTCCCAAAGTGCAAAAAGTACAACCCTCACCATTCCAAATGGGACGATTTTGAGAGTTAGGCAAGCTCTCATGGCCCAAATGTAAAACCAAAACCCAAAATAATCAAATGTCCTCTTGCTTGCCATGGGATAAGATGTTTTAGTGTGGGGGGAAGAGCTGAAAGACTGTTACCCCATTAAGTTGGGGTGGGGGTATAACCACGCCCATTCTGGTTGGTAGTCACCACCCCGCTATTTTTTTATTCTTTTTTAATACCCTGGCATCTAGTAGGCTTTCTGCCACCCCCCCCAGGGAGTGGATCGGGGATAATTGCCCAATCTACCCGCCATACCCCCACCCTTTTTAAAAAAAAAAAAGAAATCGTCCCTGGTCTCAGGGAGGCAGATTTGGCCAACAGTAATGTGCCCCCATGGGGAGCGACCCTTGCCCAAGGGGCAGCCCCTCCAAACAAAACACACACATACACACACACTAATCCCTGCTGTCTAAGTGGTTTCTGCCCCCCCGGGGACAGATCGGCGTAATATGAATAGGCCAATCTGCCCCCAAGGGGGCAGAAATGGCCTATAATAAATGTGCCCCCAGGGGAATGATCCTTACCTAAGGGGTCACTCCCTACATCTAAAAAAAAGAATATATATATTTTTTTAAATGTAAAAAAATTACAATAGGCAGATCTGCCCTCAAGAGGGGCAGAAATGGCCTAAAACAAATTTGCCCTCCCACCCCCAGGGGAGCGAACCTTGCCCAAGGGGCCGCTCCCCTTATGCGCAAATAAAAAAAGAAACCTCCCTGGTGCCTAGTGGGCATTTCTGCTGCCCGATCGCATCACGAGCGGGCAACAGAAATGCTGAGAGAGACATCAAAGGAAAGAAAAGGCCTTTCCTTTGATGCCTTTCTCGCCCCCTCCACGTGATCAGAGGAGAAATGCTAACGCATTTCTCCTCGAGCGGCGCTGGAAGCTGAGCTTCCAGAGCTGTGGGGACAGCCTCTGATGAGGTCAGCATGCGATCGTGCACTGACGTCATCAGAAATCACGAGAGGGTGCGGGGTGGAGATGGAAGGGGAATTGATTCCCCTTCCATCCCTGCCCAGATGAGGGGGGACCAGGCCCTTGGGGGAGCGCTAGCGCTTCCCCCTGAAGGCCGGTAGCAGGACGTAATGCTTACGTCCTGGGCACCCGGGTGGTGCTGCCCAGGACGTGATCTTTACGTCCAAGGCACCTGAGGGGTTACGGTCTTCAGAAAAGATTCCCGTAGTTAAAGAATTATTGATGATTCTACTTACTGGTGTGCAGCAGAGGTAGGTAAAATAATGTTCTTGAAGATGTGTGGTGGACAATGGTCAGAAGGGCAGCCAGAAGGCCTGCTTGCTTTGACCAGATCCATAAATTCACCTTGTGATATTTGTTTGATGATTGCAGAGGCTGGGTTGGCTTACTGTTGGAGGAGATCTTTGGAAACTGGTTCGTGCTGGTGGTGTTCCTTTGTTTTAAATAGGTATACAAAGTGTTTGCCTTGGTTGTGTAATGATTTGCCAGTTTGTCTGTGTAATCTTGAATAATGGGATGAATTGCTTCCATGCATTTGTTTACATTTTTATCAAATTCTTTATTTGCAGATATAGCATTTTGAATTCTGTCTGAATAGTACCTTTTATTTAGCTTTTTTGATTGATGATTTGTATATTCTGTTTAGTTTGCGTAGCTGAAATTTGTCTTGAATGTTGTTTGTTTTGAACCAGGTTCATTGCAGCCTTCTGATTTGTTGTTTTATCTTTTTTGGCTCTGTATTCTTCAAGGTCCTTCTTTTGTCCTGTTTTGTTTTTCTGAGGGGTATTAGGATATTGAAAGCTTCAGGTGTGCACTCATAATGTTTAGGAACAGAATGTATAGTGTCTAGATCTGTGTTGGTTGTTAGTTGTGTTTGTAATTCTTCAAAATTGAGTTTGTTCCATGGTTGATAGTTTTGCATGTAAGGTAGTCTTAGGTGCGGTGCTTTGTGGTGTTTATGCTGGAAAATTACCAAATGGTAGTGTGACCATGTGACTGGTGTAATGCTTTGAACAGTAACTAGTTCTGGGTTTGCAAAAATGACATCTAGATATGTCCAGCAATGTGTTTGGGATTGTGTACAATTTCATGTAGCTGCAATGTGACTACGCCAATGATGATATCTTTTGGATGGGGCATATTGGGTTTGGCAAACCAAATGTTTAGGTCCCCAAGAATGCATAGGAATGTTGAATTGGCAGGTGGTGGTCTGTAAAGGAGGAGGACGTTACAGGAAGAAGTTGGTGTAGGGTTGCATCTGATGATGAGGGCCTTACAACCTTGTATGGAGATGTCATCTTTTTTGCTGAGATGTATTGTTTATTTGAATATAACAGCTAGTCCACTTCCTCTTTTCCCTTTACGGTTTTGTGTGATGGTTTGATAGCCTATAGGAACGGCTTCATGCAACACTGGGGCCATCTCATCTCCCAACCGTGATTCAGTTATGAAAAATAATTCAGGTTGTCTGTCAATGAGTAGGTCGCAGATGTGGTGCTTTTTTAGAAAGTAATTGAGCATTTATGAGTAGGGAGCTAGAGATTGTGTATTGGTTTTTAGAGTAATTTTGTTTTGTGGAAGAGTGATCAGTATATTTTCAAATTGCAGCAGGTGTGTCATTAGTGCTGATATTAACTGTATAAGGCTCATAATAGTGTTGTTTATCTATATTAAGTGCCTCATCCAGCAGGGTTAGAAGGCATTTTGTTGGGTCTGTGTGTGTCAGTGGTAGAGATGGTGGTTAAGAGTGACACAGTGAGTTTTGTTCTTTTTGTAGAGTAGCCTTGTTATGTAATAGACATGGGGGTGCGAAATTGTGAAGAGTGGCAAGTTGTTTGTTGTTGTTTTATGTCTGTTTAGGGTGGAAGGAGTATGGTTTAGAGGTGGTGGTGGAGCATGTTGGTCATATTTTAAGGCTATAAATTGGGCAATGGATGACAGGTGGGTGAATGAATGTTGTTGTGTTGAGGCGTTTGTGGTCGATGTTGGTGAAGAATGGGAATTTTTTACTAAATTTGGTTCAGGATTTGTATTATTTAGTAGTCATGAGGGTGGGATATTAAGATATCTTAAGATAAAATAGTTATTATACATATTTGTACAAAGAAATACACATATCTAGATATATACATATAATCAGATTATAACATATTTACATACGCAGGGATATGCATTCCATTGCTGTTTGACTATAGTGGTTATGTGGGAAAGAGTCAACTCTTGAGTAGTCTTATGAAGATAAGATGAATTCCATGGTTTGGCCGCTTGAACAGAGAAAGATGTACCACCTATTGCCTTTTTCTTATATTTTGAGACGGGGTGCAAATTTTGAGCGGAGGTTTCTTTGTTGAATGTATTTGGTGATTTTATTCCTGATGTTAAGCGATCCTTTTCCATGTACTGCTTTGTGGGTGATACAAAGCAGCTTGAAGGTGGCTCTTCCGGCAGCCAGTATCCAATGTAGGGCCCTCAAGGCAGGGGAGATGAGGGCTTGTGGCTTTACATGTAGGAGTAGTCTGGCAGTTGAATTCTGAATGTGTTGTAGTTTTTTCATAGTGGAAAAGGTGATCTATGGTAGAGGCCATTGGCGTAATCCAGTTTAGACAGTACAAGAGAGATAGTAGCCTGCACCTTGTATGGAAATCCAAGGTTGGGGAAGATGCATTACATAGTTTTCATGGTGATGAAGCTTGATCTTGCTAATGTGTCCACTTGAGCATTCATTGTTAACTTGGGGTCCATGGTAATTCCAAGATTTCTTACTTCCTTAGATAGTTTAGGAGGTGGTCCCAGATCGTCAGGCCAGGTATAGAGTGGGTTATAATTTTTCCAATCGCCACATGAGTATTTCTGTTTTGGAAGCATTCAGTTTGAGTTGGCTCCATGTCATCCTTTGATCATTGTCTCTGAGGCAACTGAAGATTTGTTAGATTCCAATGCCTTTGAGGCATTCCAGTTTAAGGAGTATCTGTGTGTCATCTGCATAGTTGTACTATGTGGGTTGAAAATCATTGATCATTGCCGGTAATGACATTATGTAGATGTTGAAAAGCATGGGTGAGATGATTGACCCCTGAGGGACCCCTGCTTTTGTGAAGTAGAGTTTGGACAAGAAATAAGGAGTATGAATGACATTAGTTCTGTTTTAAATGTAGGATGTGACCCAGTTAAGAGCAGTCTCATCTATGCCGGCTTCGTAGAGCCTTTGTATTAGGGTGGCATGGTGAACTGTGTCAAAGCCAGCTGAGAGGTCCAGGGGAAGTAGTGCAGCAACTCCACTGCGGTCTATTGTGTTTTTATGATCATCCCCGATGGCGATGAGGGCAGATTCAGTGCCTCTTCCTGGGCGGAATCTAGTTTGGTAGTCTGAAAGCATGGCGTTATCTTCAATGAATTGTGACATCTGGGTGAAAGCTGCTCTTTCTCTCAGTTTGCCTAGGAAAGGTCCATGTGTAATTGGCCTGTAGCTGTTGGGGTCATGTGGGTCCAGTTTTGTTTTCTTTAATAATGGGTGCATGCATGCCTTTTTAACCCCTTCGCTACCAGGCCTTTTCCCCCTCAGGTGCCAGGCCTTTTTTTGGCTATTTGGGGCAGTTCGGGCTTAGGCCCTCTTAACTTTTTGTCTATATAAGCTACCCATGCCAAATTTGCATCATTTTTTCCAACATCCTAGGGATTTTAGAGGTACCCAGAGTTTGTCGGTTCTCCTGAAGGAGACAAAGAAAGTTGCCAAAATACAACGCAAATTTAGTTTTTTTCAGAAAAATGGGAAAAAGAGCAGCAGAAGAAGGCTTTTGGTGTTTTCCCTGAAAATGGCATCAACAAATGGTTTGCAGTGCTAAAATCACCATCATCCCAGATCTCAGAAACAGGCAGACTTGAATCAGAAAACCACATTCTTCAACACAATGTTGGCATTTTACTGGGACATTCCCCATTTTTACTATTTTTTGTTCTTTTAGCCTCCTTCCAGTTAGTGACAGAAATGGGTGTGAAACCAGTGCTGGATCCCAGACAGCTAAATATTTCTGAAAAGTATACAAAAATCTGAATTGATCAAGGGGTCATTTGTGTCAATCCAACAAGGTTTTCTTACAGAAAATAACAGCTGAAATAAAAACATATTGAAATTGAGGTGAAAAAACAGAAATTTTTCTCGACGTTTTACTCTGTAACTTTTCCCTGCGATGTCAGATTTTTAAAAGCAATATACCGTTACGTCTGCTGGAGGCTTCTGGTTGCGGGGATATGTAGGGCTTGTAGGTTCATCAAAAACCCTAGATACCCATAGCCAATAAATGAGCTGCACTTTGCAATGGTTTTCATTCTATACCGGGTATAAAGCAATTAATTTGCTGAAATATAAAGAATGAAAAATAGGTATCAAGAAAACCTTTGTATTTCGAAAATGGGCACAAGATAAGGTGTTGAGAAGTGGTTATTTGCACATCTCTAAATTCCGGGGTCCCCATATTAGCATGTGAATTACAGTGCATTTCTCAAATAGGCATCTTTTTTACACACTGTCTTACATTTGGAAGGAAAAATGTTGAGAAAGACAAGGGACAATAACACTTGTTCTTCTATTCTGTTTTCCCCCAAGTCTCCCGATAAAAATTGTACCTCACTTGTGTGGGTAGGACTAGTGCCTGCGACAGGAAGTGCAACATGGACACATCACATTTTCCTAAAGAAAACAGAGCTGTTTTTTGCAAAGTACATAGCTCTGGATTTTGGCCTCTAGCTCAGCCGGTCCCTAGGGAAACCTACCAAACCTGTGCATTTGTGCATTTTTGAAAACTAGACACCTAGGTGAATCCAAGATGGGGTGACTTGTGGGTCTCTCACCAGGTTCTGTTACCCAGAATCCTTTGCAAACCTCAAAATTTGGCAACAAAATACTCTTTCCTCACATTTCGTTGACAGAAAGTTCTGGAATCTGAGAGGAGACACAAATTTCCTTCTACCCAGCGTTCCCCTAAGTTTCCTGTTAAAAATGGTACCTCACTTGTGTGGGTAGGCCTAGTGCCCGCAGCAGGAAATGCCCCAAAGCACAACGTGAACACATCACATTTTCCCAAAGAAAACAGACCTGTTTTTTTGCAAAGTGTCTAGCTGTGGATTTTGGCCTCTAGCTCATCCAGCACCTTCGAAAACCTAGCAAACCTGGGCATCTCTGAAAACTAGACACCTAGGGGAATTCAGTATGGGGTAACTTGTGGTGCTCTCACCAGGTTCTGTTACCCAGAATCCTTAGCAAACCTCAAAATTTTGGTGCTGCAAAGTTCTGGAATCTGAGGGGAGCCACAAACTTCCTTCTACCCAGTGTTCCCCAGGTCTCCCAATGAAGATGGTCCCTCACTTGTGTGCTAGGCCTAGTGCCCGCGACAGAAAGTGCCCCAAAACACTATGTGGACACATCAAAATTATCAAATACAAAACTACCTGTTTTTGCGGGGGAGGCACCTGTGTTTTTGGTCCTGGGCTCAGCAGCCATCTAGGAAAACCTACCAAACCCAAACATTTCAGAAAACTAGACACCTGAGGGAATCCAGGGAGGTGTGATTTGCGTGGATCCTCTAGTATTTTCTTACCCAGAATCCTCAGCAAACCTCAAATTTAGCTAAAAAATGACATTTTCCCACATCTCTGTGTGGGATCGCTGCACCAGCACACATTTCCTACCACCCAATGTTTCCCTCAGTCTCCCGGTAAAAATGATACATCACTTGTGTAGGTGGGCCAAGTGCCTGTGACAGGGAAGATCCAAAAACATGTAAAAATTGAGGGGGAACCAAAGCGAGTCCAAGAGGGCAGTTTGGAAAAAAAAACATTTTTTAGGCTGACAAATGGGGCAGATTTTTTATCGATATAGACGCGACAATGCTGTGTGGTAGGAATTTTGTGGATTCCTGTAGATTCCGGAAAGTTCCATCACAAAAATGTGGAAAAACTCTATGATTTCCAGGAAAGTTGAAGTTTGCAGGGCACTGTGGGTAAGAAAATGGTGCACACCACCCTTGACTCACCCAGATGTTTAGTTTTCAGATGTGTGTAGGTCTTGTGGATTTTTCTACAGGGCAGCGTCCCAAAGTGCAAAAAGTACAACCCTCACCATTCCAAATGGGACGATTTTGAGAGTTAGGCAAGCTCTCATGGCCCAAATGTAAAACCAAAACCCAAAATAATCAAATGTCCTCTTGCTTGCCATGGGATAAGATGTTTTAGTGTGGGGGGAAGAGCTGAAAGACTGTTACCCCATTAAGTTGGGGTGGGGGTATAACCACGCCCATTCTGGTTGGTAGTCACCACCCCGCTATTTTTTTATTCTTTTTTAATACCCTGGCATCTAGTAGGCTTTCTGCCACCCCCCCCAGGGAGTGGATCGGGGATAATTGCCCAATCTACCCGCCATACCCCCACCCTTTTTAAAAAAAAAAAAGAAATCGTCCCTGGTCTCAGGGAGGCAGATTTGGCCAACAGTAATGTGCCCCCATGGGGAGCGACCCTTGCCCAAGGGGCAGCCCCTCCAAACAAAACACACACATACACACACACTAATCCCTGCTGTCTAAGTGGTTTCTGCCCCCCCGGGGACAGATCGGCGTAATATAAATAGGCCAATCTGCCCCCAAGGGGGCAGAAATGGCCTATAATAAATGTGCCCCCCAGGGGAATGATCCTTACCTAAGGGGTCACTCCCTACATCTAAAAAAAAGAATATATATATTTTTTTAAATGTAAGAAAATTACAATAGGCAGATATGCCCTCAAGAGGGGCAGAAATGGCCTAAAACAAATTTGCCCTCCCACCCCCAGGGGAGCGAACCTTGCCCAAGGGGCCGCTCCCCTTATGCGCAAATAAAAAAAGAAACCTCCCTGGTGCCTAGTGGGCATTTCTGCTGCCCGATCGCATCACGAGCGGGCAACAGAAATGCTGAGAGAGACATCAAAGGAAAGAAAAGGCCTTTCCTTTGATGCCTTTCTCGCCCCCTCCACGTGATCAGAGGAGAAATGCTAACGCATTTCTCCTCGAGCGGCGCTGGAAGCTGAGCTTCCAGAGCTGTGGGGACAGCCTCTGATGAGGTCAGCATGCGATCGTGCACTGACGTCATCAGAAATCACGAGAGGGTGCGGGGTGGAGATGGAAGGGGAATTGATTCCCCTTCCATCCCTGCCCAGATGAGGGGGGACCAGGCCCTTGGGGGAGTGCTAGCGCTTCCCCCTGAAGGCCGGTAGCAGGACGTAATGCTTACGTCCTGGGCAACCGGGTGGTGCTGCCCAGGACGTGATCTTTACGTCCAAGGCACCTGAGGGGTTACGGTCTTCAGAAAAGATTCCCGTAGTTAAAGAATTATTGATGATTCTACTTACTGGTGTGCAGCAGAGGTAGGTAAAATAATGATCTTGAAGTTGTGTGGTGGACAATGGTCAGAAGGGCAGCCAGAAGGCCTGCTTGCTTTGACCAGATCCATAAATTCACCTTGTGATATTTGTTTGATGATTGCAGAGGCTGGGTTGGCTTACTGTTGGAGGAGATCTTTGGAAACTGGTTCGTGCTGGTTGTGTTCCTTTGTTTTAAATAGGTGTACAAAGTGTTTGCCTTGGTTGTGTAATGATTTGCCAGTTTGTCTGTGTAATCTTCAATAATGGGATGAATTGCTTCCATGCATTTGTTTACATTTTTATCAAATTCTTTATTTGCAGATATAGCATTTTGAATTCTGTCTGAATAGTACCTTTTATTTAGCTTTTTTGATTGATGATTTGTATATTCTGTTTAGTTTGCGTAGCTGAAATTTGTCTTGAATGTTGTTTGTTTTGAACCAGGTTCATTGCAGCCTTATGATTTGTTGTTTTATCTTTTTTGGCTCTGTATTCTTCAAGGTCCTTCTTTTGTCCTGTTTTGTTTTTCTGAGGGGTATTAGGATATTGAAAGCTTCAGGTGTGCACTCATAATGTTTAGGAACAGAATGTATAGTGTCTAGATCTGTGTTGGTTGTTAGTTGTGTTTGTAATTCTTCAAAATTGAGTTTGTTCCATGGTTGATAGTTTTGCATGTAAGGTAGTCTTAGGTGCGGTGCTTTGTGGTGTTTATGCTGGAAAATTACCAAATGGTAGTGTGACCATGTGACTGGTGTAATGCTTTGAACAGTAACTAGTTCTGGGTTTGCAAAAATGACATCTAGATATGTCCAGCAATGTGTTTGGGATTGTGTACAATTTCATGTAGCTGCAATGTGACTACGCCAATGATGATATCTTTTGGATGGGGCATATTGGGTTTGTCAAACCAAATGTTTAGGTCCCCAAGAATGCATAGGAATGTTGAATTGGCAGGTGGTGGTCTGTAAAGGAGGAGGACGTTACAGGAAGAAGTTGGTGTAGGGTTGCATCTGATGATGAGGGCCTCACAACCTTGTATGGAGATGTCATCTTTTTTGCTGAGATGTATTGTTTATTTGAATATAACAGCTAGTCCACTTCCTCTTTTCCCTTTACGGTTTTGTGTGATGGTTTGATAGCTTATTGGAACGGCTTCATGCAACACTGGGGCCATCTCATCTCCCAACCGTGATTCAGTTATGAAAAATAATTCAGGTTGTGTGTCAATGAGTAGGTCGCAGATGTGGTGCTTTTTTAGAAAGTAATTGAGCATTTATGAGTAGGGAGCTAGAGATTGTGTATTGGTTTTTAGAGTAATTTTGTTTTGTGGAAGAGTGATCAGTATATTTTCAAATTGCAGCAGGTGTTTCATTAGTGCTGATATTAACTGTATAAGGCTCATAATAGTGTTGTTTATCTATATTAAGTGCCTCATCCAGCAGGGTTAGAAGGCATTTTGTTGGGTCTGTGTGTGTCAGTGGTAGAGATGGTGGTTAAGAGTGACACAGTGAGTTTTGTTCTTTTTGTAGAGTAGCCTTGTTATGTAATAGACATGGGGGTGCGAAATTGTGAAGAGTGGCAAGTTGTTTGTTGTTGTTTTATGTCTGTTTAGGGTGGAAGGAGTATGGTTTAGAGGTGGTGGTGGAGCATGTTGGTCATATTTTAAGGCTATAAATTGGGCAATGGATGACAGGTGGGTGAATGAATGTTGTTGTGTTGAGGCGTTTGTGGTCGATGTTGGTGAAGAATGGGAATTTGTTACTAACTTTGGTTCAGGATTTGTATTATTTTGTAGTCAGGAGGGTGGGATTGGGGGTGACGTGTGTGTGATTTTGATGTGCTGGTGGTGTCTGCCTTGTTTTGTTTTTGTGGAGTAGTGAGAGGAGATATAGATGTAGTGGTTTTCTGTGAAAAATGTGTATGTGATTTACTTCTGGTGAGTGGTATTTGAATAGGACATCGGGTGGTGATGTGCTTTGGAGAAGAGTGTATGTGGTGCATAAGAGGGGATGGACAAGAGTTGTGAATGTCACTGTTGAGAGGTAATATGTGTGTGATGGAGCAGAGTATAAGGATTATATGGTTATGTGTAACTGGTAAAAAGAGGAGGGGAGGGTTGGTGGATGGTGTGATGGAAGACTGAGTATAGGTTTTGTCATGATAAAAAGTGAGCCTATTACAAGCAAGTAGAGGATAGAGCTGGTGCTTTGTATGAACAGGGAGTTTGTGTCTGGATGCATTAGTAATGTATAATGTGGCTTTGTGTTGTGTTGGTGATGTGTGGATGTGTTAGTGGTATGGGACAGAGTTGTGGTTTGTGTGAGAATGTAGCCATAGTTTTGTTTTTGTGGGAGAATTGTGTATAGGTGTGGTTTGTTGTGTTTTGTACTGGTTGTTGAGACATCGAAATCTGTATGAAGATTGTGGTGCATTTGTAGAATGCCTTTGATGATATTGTGTTTGCATGTTATTGGATATGAAGAGTTTGAGGATGATAATTTGCAAAGGAGAAATTGGGCACCATCTCTGGCCCTAGGTCCAACCCGAACAGGCACAAACAGGCAACTGCCCTAGTCCTCTCCTCCCTTAGCCTCGATGCTCGGTCTGAGACGCCCTGAACCCTAGATTTAAATAGCCCTATTGGCTACTGGAACCCTAGCCCTAATCCTAACCAATCAGAATCCAAACCCTAAACCTCACCCCTGGGAGACCTGGCTCTATTATTCAATTGCAGCCCTAGTCCTAACAGGCAATAAAAACCAAAGCTCTAAGCCCTAAGTCCAACAGGAACCCTAGCCCAACTAACAAATCAGAACCCTAACCCTATTGGCCAATCAGACTGTAACCCTAAACACTTAGGGGGTTATTACAACTTTGGAGGAGGTGTTAATCCGTCCCAAAAGTGACGGTAAAGTGACGGATATACCACCAGCCGTATTACGAGTTCCCTAGGATATAATGGACTCGTAATACGGCTGGTGGTATATCCGTCACTTTACCGTCACTTTTGGGACAGATTAACACCTCCTCCAAAGTTGTAATAACCCCCCTTAGTCCATTGGAAACTCTAGCTCTAGCCCTAGTAGCCAGTCATAAACCTAGCCCTGACAGCCAATCAGAAATGTAACCCTAAAACCCTTAGTTCAGTGGAACCACTAGTCCAATTAGCCCATCAGAACCCTGGCCCAAACAGCCAATCACAACTCTAATGCTAAAAAATACTAACTAGCAACCAATCACAGCAACAGATGCAACAACCAATAGAAACCTTTAAAAGGGACAAATGACCTTAAGCCCAGACTGCTGTGGCAGGGAGCAGGGAGGTGCTATTCAGAATCTCCTTGGATACAGACAGGCATAATCCACACTTTCGAACTAGCAGGTTCTACTTTTCATGGAAGTGTCAATTTTGAAACCACCAAAATACTACTTTTCACTCACTTAAATAATCACTTTTCAAGCCACAAATGAGTGCTGCATTCACTGTCCCAGCGCATTTAAGCCACAGATCAGATTAAGCAGTCCCCTAAACACATTCTGATAATGCACTTTTTTTTTAACCTTTTGGGATGGGGTGAAATTCAATACAATATTTGTGAAAAACTAGGAGGGAAATTCACATAGTCAGGGGCAGAACAGAAACAAAAGTTTAAAGGTACCAAGTTTGCAGAAAAACAGGGAGCCAAATGTAAGCAGTCACGGGTAGGGAAAAGCACTTTTTTAAACATAGAACAATACACAGAAAATCTGTAATCTTACCACCTTCTTTGACTCTTGTTCACTGGGCTATTAAGAGTGCAGAGAAGCTGAGCTCATAAAATGGAGATGGCTGTTTTGGGGTTACCTCCATAAACTTAAAGGGCCAGTGAAGGTGTGAGAGGAGGTCTCAGGTTGCCAGGGAGCTAGAGAGCCAATCACCAAGCCCAGGCTGCTGTGGCATGGGGTAGGGAGGGCTAGGGAGGTGCTCCTCTATTCAGAATCTCCTTGGATACAGGCAGGCACAATCCACATTTCCTAGCTAGCAGATTCTACTTTTCATGAAAGGGACAATTTTTAAACCACTAAAATACTGCTTTTGGCACACTTAAACTAATCACTTTTCAAGCCCCAAACGGATGCTGCATTCACTTTCCAAGCACAATTTAAACCACAGAGCAGATTGAGCACCTAAACACACTCTGATTAGCCACTGAGGTGTATTTAACCCTTTTTTAACCTTGGGGGTGAGGGGAAATGAAGCTTAATGCAATCTTTGTGAAAGACTAGGAGGTAAATTCACACAGTCACTGGTAGAACAAAAACAACAGTTTAAAGGTACCAAGTTTGCAGAAAAACAGGGAGCTAAATGTAATCAGTCACTGGTAGGGAAAAAGCACTTTTTAAAAAACTTACAAGAATACACAGATAGTCTGTGATCTTACCACCTTCTTTGACTCTTGCTCACTGCGCTCTTCAGGGCACAGAGAAGCTGGGTTCACATTCAGGAGGATTCAAGTGGATCTGCAGATCCATACCCCAATTAAAAAAACAAATACACATGCTCACAGATCCACATACCTACTTTCATGCTCACACACCCACTTATACACCCACAGAGCCACTCACACACCTATACAGCCACTCACAGACCCACTCACAAATCCTCAAAACCACTCACACACCCACTCACAGACCCATGTACACACTCATGCAACCACTTACATACCCACACAACCACTCACACACTCATTCACACACCCATACATCCACTTACACACTCACTTACAGACAGACAAAACCACTCACACACCCACTGACAGACCAACACACCTATCCACACACTCACAAACCCACTTACACACTCACACAACCACTCACACAGTCACTCACTCACATACACACAATCACACACCCATCACAGACCACAAAACCACTCACACACCTATGCAGCAACTCATACACCTATTCACACACCCACACAGCCACTCCCATGCCCACTCACACACTGTAGTGCTTTCCTCTTATTTTAGTTTCTAAGCACTAACATAACACAACAGAAATGCACTTCTGAGGTCAAAGAAGACTTTTATTGTTATTTTATTCTTCCCCAACCACAATGTTTATGAATGAATGACGAATTAGTAGCTTTCAAGTCCGCGTTAATCAAACAAAATATATCAGTTTGCAATATACACAGCAGGTTATATTTATAAGATATTGTATGCAAAGCAAAACAAATACTTCACCGTGTAGGAACTATTTACAGCTACATCTTTCTAAGGTCTGCAAGCTGGGGACCCCTGTCAGCCGCGAGAAAGAGTGTCATCTACCCACACGGGATGCTGGCAACTGGCGCCAAGCTCCAGCACGAGGTCCGGCAGATTCGAATCTGACTCTCTGCAGCCTGTTACATTCGTTACAAAGGTGTGCCCCCTCCTCTCAGACCTGGGAAACTGAGCAAGCCTTTTGGAGACTGGCCAGGTCTCCAAGACTACTCCTGTTCCCAAGCTCAAGGGAAGAGAAACAACGCCCATGTACTCTCTCTTATCAGGTCTAGTCTACTGTGAGAGCAAAACATCTTGGTTCTCTGGTGCAAAAACACAGCTTGGAAAAATACAGAACTATTCTCAACTGCAATGTCTAAATCCACGTTAAAGGCAATGGGCAGCTAACCTAAATATCAAATGCAATGTCATGTTAAAGGCAGTAGGCAGCTAACCTAAATATCAAATGCAATGTCTAGTGCCATGTCAAAGCCAATAGGCATCTAAGCTGAATACAAAATGCAATATATAATATCATGTCAAAGCCCATAGGCAGCTGAGCTGAATACAAAATGCAATGTATAATATCATGTCAAAGCCAATAGGCAGCGGAGCTGAATATCATGTCAAAGCCAATAGGCAGTTAAGCTGAATACAAAATGCAATATATAATATCATGTCAAAGCCCATAGGCAGAATATCTAATAGCATGTCAAAGTCAATAGGAATACATCATGTCAAAGTCAATAGGCATGCAATGTCAAAGCCAATAGGCGGCTAGACTGGATACAGCATGTCAAAGCCAATAGGCAGAATACAGAATGTAATGGCTAATGCAATGTCAAAGCCCATAGGCGGCTAAACTGAATACAGAAAGCAATGGCTAATGCCATGTCAAAGCCAATAGGCACAATACAGAATGTAATGACTAATGCAATGTCAAAGCCCATAGGCGGCTAAACTGAACAAAACATACCATGTGCTACTGGTGAACATTGAGCAACTAATATGCGCAGTGGTGAAACACAAAGTCATTGGTCAAAACAAAACTCCATCAAATAGCAGGACATTCCGCCCTTTGACCAATGAATTTTTGTTTCACATATCTCATATTTCAAACAAACAAAAAAACATCAGCACAAAAAAAAACATTATCAGCCAATCAGATTTGAATGATCAAAACAATCCCTGTAAAGCAATAGAAGTGAATTAACACATTGATCTCATAACCTTTCACATCAGATACATCTACATAGAAAAGACTGGGCAATTTTTTTTTTTTTTTTTTTCTGAATGAGTCTCTAATTCAACAGTGTTAGCAATTTGATGTGGCATGAGTTCTGCTCATGTAAAGGTGCACGGTCCACCTGAAAGGTTTTCTGGAAGATAAGCAAAAGTCAGAGTTCCATACGAGAGGGAAAAAAAAAAAAACACAGCAAACAAGTTGAACTTGAACTGAAGGCGCAGTTTGCGCAAAATGGATCCATGGTGCTGGCACTTTACTCAGCCAGGTTCAGGTTGGGGATTCAGTCCCTTCCCCGACCCCACACGCACACACCGGAAGGGGGACCACACAGCGCACTCAGGGACAGTGGCGAAACGTGGTAGGATCTGCAAAAGAAACAAGTATGACTTTTCTTGCAAATAACATTTTTCATTTAAACTGCACCCTTCCTCTTTCTTTCCCTGTTTTATAATCAGCAGGACGTTTTTGGGGCCCTTTGTTATATTTTCTGCAGGTTCTGGAGGGTCACTTGGGGCTTCAGCCCACACATCAGTACTGAGGTTTTTATCTGCTGCGCCACAGCTTCCTTTTTCTTGCACTGTCAGAAGGGCTGGGGCAGACTCCTTCTTTACCAAACCTCCATTCACTGCATTTTCGCCAATTTGGGCCATTCTGTCTCCAATTTGTATGAATAAATCAGATTCTTTTCTAGGTATCAGCATAATTTCGATTTTTCCTTGGTAATTTGCAGCAATCACTTTCCCTAAAACCTGATCAATTTGCCATTTCTGTTCTGGTAACTTTCCTCTCCCCAACTGCTCTGTGACTGCTTGCATGACAGATTGCTTTTGTGCATGCTGCACAGTTTTTATCAAATCTAGGGGAATGGGCATCTCTCTCATCTCTGCCCACCTGTAAGTGGCCTTTTCACATTTCTGGGGCACCCACATAGCCATCCCCACTAAGGCAGAATTCTGGGTGAACACTTCTCTCTCTGCATTTTTCTCATTAACATCTGCAAGGTAATTGAACCAGTTAGGTACAAGCCATGTGGCTAAAACATTATCAAAGAACCAAAAATCAGCGTAAAAATGACACATCTCACGTAGGTCTTGTTTTAAAATCTGACACACATTATACAACGCTGTTCCTTCTACTGTGCCAGAAAGCAACATTTCAGTCAATGAATCATTAGTAAAACAAACATGCTTTTTATCTTCAGTAGACACGAATTCAAATGGTGCACACAATTTCATTGATAATTCTTTTACCTGTGGTACTCTAGCCCTGTCTTGCAAGTACCAGATCCATTGTATGATTCTAGCTAGGGGCACTATTTTCTTTCCTTGTTCTTGATTTAAATATACATAAGTATTTCCTTCTTGCACTGCGCAGAAACCTAAAGTTTGCATTATTTCATTTGCCAAATCACAAGCGCGCAGCTGCATATTATTTTTCACAGTGACCATGTACAAAAGTGTTAGGATTTCTCTCAAATGAGGGCTATTCTTTTTCCAAAAATCAAACAAGCTAATGAAACTCGGGGTGTCTTGCTCTAAAATCCTTCCTTTTACTTGTGCATTTTGCAACGGTAACTCGTGTCCTGTTATCAGTTAAGGAATGCACTTTGGCTGCCAAAAACCCTGGCTCACACGGAAACTCAGTGCAGCTCGGAGCTGTCTTAACCCCCTCATTACTGGAATGGGACAAGAAAGATTCTTCAAAAACAGCCTTTTTATAACTTTCAGTCGGGCTAATTTGCTCACGTAAATTCCTATTTTCATGTTCCAACTTCCTACATTTCTCCTGCATTTCTCTGTAAGCAGATAAAGGTATCCAGACCTTTCTGTCATCATTACTTCCAAAACACACGTTTTCTACATATATACAACAGGAATTATTTCTCAAAACATTATCAGGCCTTTTAGCTACACATGCATTTTCTTCTGTAATTCCCCAAACAGAAAACAATTCACAGTTTTTCTTAGCACCATCAGGCAGTTCATCAACACATGTATTCTCAGACATGGTCTGCCGTGCTACTGTGATTCTCCAAACAGAAAACAATTTCTGTAATTCTCCAAACAACAAAAAACAATTACACTTTTAAAGTGTGCACTTAGAAATCTACTAACTCGTCAAACCCCTTCTTAATCACCTCTTAATGACCGGCCCCACTTCTGGTACCAATTGTAGTGCTTTCCTCTTATTTTAGTTTCTAAGCACTAACATAACACAACAGAAATGCACTTCTGAGGTCAAAGAAGACTTTTATTGTTATTTTATTCTTCCCCAACCACAATGTTTATGAATGAATGACGAATTAGTAGCTTTCAAGTCCGCGTTAATCAAACAAAATATATCAGTTTGCAATATACACAGCAGGTTATATTTATAAGATATTGTATGCAAAGCAAAACAAATACTTCACCGTGTAGGAACTATTTACAGCTACATCTTTCTAAGGTCTGCAAGCTGGGGACCCCTGTCAGCCGCGAGAAAGAGTGTCATCTACCCACACGGGATGCTGGCAACTGGCGCCAAGCTCCAGCACGAGGTCCGGCAGATTCGAATCTGACTCTCTGCAGCCTGTTACATTCGTTACAAAGGTGTGCCCCCTCCTCTCAGACCTGGGAAACTGAGCAAGCCTTTTGGAGACTGGCCAGGTCTCCAAGACTACTCCTGTTCCCAAGCTCAAGGGAAGAGAAACAACGCCCATGTACTCTCTCTTATCAGGTCTAGTCTACTGTGAGAGCAAAACATCTTGGTTCTCTGGTGCAAAAACACAGCTTGGAAAAATACAGAACTATTCTCAACTGCAATGTCTAACTCCACGTTAAAGGCAATGGGCAGCTAACCTAAATATCAAATGCAATGTCATGTTAAAGGCAATAGGCAGCTAACCTAAATATCAAATGCAATGTCTAGTGCCATGTCAAAGCCAATAGGCATCTAAGCTGAATACAAAATGCAATATATAATATCATGTCAAAGCCCATAGGCAGCTGAGCTGAATACAAAATGCAATGTATAATATCATGTCAAAGCCAATAGGCAGCGGAGCTGAATATCATGTCAAAGCCAATAGGCAGTTAAGCTGAATACAAAATGCAATATATAATATCATGTCAAAGCCCATAGGCAGAATATCTAATAGCATGTCAAAGTCAATAGGAATACATCATGTCAAAGTCAATAGGCATGCAATGTCAAAGCCAATAGGCGGCTAGACTGGATACAGCATGTCAAAGCCAATAGGCAGAATACAGAATGTAATGGCTAATGCAATGTCAAAGCCCATAGGCGGCTAAACTGAATACAGAAAGCAATGGCTAATGCCATGTCAAAGCCAATAGGCACAATACAGAATGTAATGACTAATGCAATGTCAAAGCCCATAGGCGGCTAAACTGAACAAAACATACCATGTGCTACTGGTGAACATTGAGCAACTAATATGCGCAGTGGTGAAACACAAAGTCATTGGTCAAAACAAAACTCCATCAAATAGCAGGACACACACACACTCACATCCACTTACACAACAACTTACACATTCACACATTCACACAACCACTTACACACTCATTCACACACTGCCTCACACACCCAGGTTACAGGGACTTTAGAGTTAGCAAATAGCAATAAAACAATAGAAATTCACTGAAACAAACAAAGGTTACAGGCAAGTTATAGTTAGTAATTAGAATTTAAAAAACACATAGAAATTCACTAAAAAAACAAAGATTACAGGGATGTTACAGCTAGGTTCAGAATTTACATGCACAAAACCATAGAAATTCAGCTGTTATAGTTAGGGTTATTTCAACTAACTATAACGCGTGCCCAAAGGTAACTATAACTCACACCATCACCATGCACAGCTCATTACCACACGTATTAAATAACTCATCTTGTATGACATAATTAATAATATTACTGCAACGTTTGCAGTGAAATTATAAATGAGAAAACTGTGCATGGTGGCTGCATGAGTAGTTACCCTAGGGCATATATTTATTTATATATGCATATATACATATATATATGTGTGTGTGTGTGTGTGTGTATACATTTATATATATATTATGTTTAGGATTGTGTTTTCATTTTTCGGTTTGCTTATATTTTTGGGGACAAAACCTTACAAAAACGTTTTGGCTAGTTTAAGCATGCAAAGCTTTGGGGAGTATCCATCATCAATCAGGAGCCAAGAATAAGGGCAAATCCACAGCAAATTTGCTGGTATCAGGTATCCTGACCCCGTAGGACAGACTAAGGGGTCTTGGCGGGACCCCTCTTGGGAAAAAATTGCCAACATTTTTTTTTCTTCCAGGCCATTCTGCAGATCTGCGGTGCTCAGCACGACCCCCAGTGTAAATCTGCAAGGGGTCTGCAGATCCAAAATCCAATAAAAAAAAATGCACGCACTCACACTCGCTGCACATGGCCAAAGGGTTGGATGCATGCAGGAGAGTTGACTGCCATGCGCGGAAGTGGTTGTAATAATCTATGGTAATAATATATTACTTTGCATAAAAAAACATACAAATTAATGGAAAAAATTAAGGTTGCAGGGACATTACAGTTAAGTTGACATTTTACCCATGCCAAACCATAGAAATTCAGCAGTTATAGTTATACTTATTGTTATTCTTATCTGACAAAATTATAATTTGTGCCATCAAGTAACTTTAGGTCACAAGTTATAGTTTCTTTACCTAAGTATAACTATAAGTGTTATTATAACTGCTGAATTTCAATGGTTTTGTATGGGTAAAACGCCAATCTAACTAAAAATGTCCATGTAACCTTTGTTTTTTTCCAATGAATATATATATATAAAGAAAATACCGTTAGAATGCTGAATAAATTATGTAGAACAGAAAGCAAGGAACTATGGGTAGTTCCCAAGTTTAGGTGGGGAGGTTGAGGGGCCAGAGGCACAAGGACACCACAACAGCTACAGTGACCAAATCTATCATGGCTCATGTTTATTTATGCATCAAACTAAAAATATGTGATCCTGGGGCCCCTATGTTTTGCAAAATTAACAGGGACATCCCCTACATTTATGTACCACTCTTTCCGATGTCATGTACATATCTACCCCTCTCTTCCATTCAAGTATCGTTGGGGCATCTAGGGCCCCCCAGCATCTAGCAGCGTCTCTTTTCGCTATTACCAGGGCCAAATTACAAAGCGTCAGTTGTCTGCAAGGGAGGTCGATGTCTCTGGGAATTCCCAAAAGGACGTACTTGGGGTCCTCCGGTATGTCTGTTTCAAATATATTACCCAGTTCAGTCAATAGGGTCCTCCAATAGGGATGCAGTACTGGGCAAGACCAGAGTATGTGAAAATGGTCTCCACTGGTGGCCCGCATCTCAAACAGTCAGGAAAGGATGCCGGAACCATGGTGTGGAGGAGTACCCTATAATAATATATTTTGCGCAGTATCTTAAGTTGAATGAGGCGCAATTGGATCTTAATCACAACCTCTCTTGGGAACATAAGTGCTACCTCCCACTCTACGTCTCCTAAATCACCTATTGCTTCTTTCCAAGTGGATCTCAGTTTCATAAGAGTGTCTGGCATAATATTATTAAGTGTCATATATTAGTGAGACCACTTTTTCGGGTATTTCCCCCATCAGGAGCCTGCCCTCCAGAGACAAATATTCCTGCAAATAGATTGGTATGGTGTAGTTAGAGGTATCAATAGCGCTGTGTGTCAGGGAGATGATATTCTTTTTTCAAGGCGGAGAAGGGCATTAAGTTTCCATCTACCAGTAGGTCACCTACCATTGATATGCTTATGTCATCCCAGCCTGTAAACCCTTTTAATTTAGTAATCGCTGTTCCCGTCCATAAGCCAATACGTTTCAAAGCTTTATGCCATATTGCTATCTTCGCCTGTGTGGCGGGTAGGAGGTGTCTGGTTCCAACACCCCCCCCCCCCTTCTAAACGTGCAGGTGGGTTCTGGTGTGGAATTTTGCTCTTTCCAGCGCCTAGGTAGGGTGCGTCTCATCTACGTGGCTCCAATAATTTTTTACCTGCAAATGCGATGCCCAATAGTAGGCTCTGCAGTCCGGTAACACAATCCCCCCCCCATTATAGCAATCTCTCTATAATATCTGTAGGGTAACTCGGATCTTTGTCTTAACAGAGGAGATGTCTTAGCTTGTTGTCTATTTTCAGAAAGGGTTCATCTGGTAGCCTATAGTAGCAATTCTGTAAGGCGCATAGAAACATAGAAGAAGTCACCATCTTAAACATGGCTGTATTTATTTTAAGGTATTAAGATATCTTAAGATAAAATAGTTATTATACATATTTGTACAAAGAAATACACATATCTAGATATATACATATAATCAGATTATAACATATTTACATACGCAGGGATATGCATTCCATTGCTGTTTGACTATAGTGGTTATGTGGGAAAGAGTCAACTCTTGAGTAGTCTTATGAAGACAAGATGAATTCCATGGTTTGGCCGCTTGAACAGAAAAAGATGTACCACCTATTGCCTTTTTCTTATATTTTGAGGCAGGGTGCAAATTTTGAGCGGAGGTTTCTTTGTTGAATGTATTTGGTGATTTTATTCCTGATGTTAAGCGATCCTTTTCCATGTACTGCTTTGTGGGTGATACAAAGCAGCTTGAAGGTGGCTCTTCCGGCAGCCAGTATCCAATGTAGGGCCCTCAAGGCAGGGGAGATGAGGGCTTGTGGCTTTACATGTAGGAGTAGTCTGGCAGTTGAATTCTGAATGTGTTGTAGTTTTTTCATAGTGGAAAAGGTGATCTATGGTAGAGGCCATTGGCGTAATCCAGTTTAGACAGTACAAGAGAGATAGTAGCCTGCACCTTGTATGGAAATCCAAGGTTGGGGAAGATGCATTACATAGTTTTCATGGTGATGAAGCTTGATCTTGCTAATGTGTCCACTTGAGCATTCATTGTTAACTTGGGGTCCATGGTAATTCCAAGATTTCTTACTTCCTTAGATAGTTTAGGAGGTGGTCCCAGATCGTCAGGCCAGGTATAGAGTGGGTTATAATTTTTCCAATCGCCACATGAGTATTTCTGTTTTGGAAGCATTCAGTGTGAGTTGGCTCCATGTCATCCTTTGATCATTGTCTCTGAGGCAACTGAAGATTTGTTAGATTCCAATGCCTTTGAGGCATTCCAGTTTAAGGAGTATCTGTGTGTCATCTGCATAGTTGTACTATGTGGGTTGAAAATCATTGATCATTGCCGGTAATGACATTATGTAGATGTTGAAAAGCATGGGTGAGATGATTGACCCCTGAGGGACCCCTGCTTTTGTGAAGTAGAGTTTGGACAAGAAATAAGGAGTATGAATGACATTAGTTCTGTTTTAAATGTAGGATGTGACCCAGTTAAGAGCAGTCTCATCTATGCCGGCTTCGTAGAGCCTTTGTATTAGGGTGGCATGGTGAACTGTGTCAAAGCCAGCTGAGAGGTCCAGGGGAAGTAGTGCAGCAACTCCACTGCGGTCTATTGTGTTTTTATGATCATCCCCGATGGCGATGAGGGCAGATTCAGTGCCTCTTTCTGGGCGGAATCTAGTTTGGTAGTCTGAAAGCATGGCGTTATCTTCAATGAATTGTGACATCTGGGTGAAAGCTGCTCTTTCTCTCAGTTTGCCTAGGAAAGGTCCATGTGTAATTGGGCTGTAGCTGTTGGGGTCATGTGGGTCCAGTTTTGTTTTCTTTAATAATGGGTGCATGCATGCCTTTTTAACCCCTTCGCTACCAGGCCTTTTCCCCCTCAGGTGCCAGGCCTTTTTTTGGCTATTTGGGGCAGTTCGGGCTTAGGCCCTCTTAACTTTTTGTCTATATAAGCTACCCATGCCAAATTTGCATCATTTTTTCCAACATCCTAGGGATTTTAGAGGTACCCAGAGTTTGTCGGTTCTCCTGAAGGAGACAAAGAAAGTTGCCAAAATACAACGCAAATTTAGTTTTTTTCAGAAAAATGGGAAAAAGAGCAGCAGAAGAAGGCTTTTGGTGTTTTCCCTGAAAATGGCATCAACAAATGGTTTGCAGTGCTAAAATCACCATCATCCCAGATCTCAGAAACAGGCAGACTTGAATCAGAAAACCACATTCTTCAACACAATGTTGGCATTTTACTGGGACATACCCCATTTTTACTATTTTTTGTTCTTTTAGCCTCCTTCCAGTTAGTGACAGAAATGGGTGTGAAACCAGTGCTGGATCCCAGACAGCTAAATATTTCTGAAAAGTATACAAAAATCTGAATTGATCAAGGGGTCATTTGTGTCAATCCAATAAGGTTTTCTTAGAGAAAATAACAGCTGAAATAAAAACATATTGAAATTGAGGTGAAAAAACAGAAATTTTTCTCGACGTTTTACTCTGTAACTTTTTCCTGCGATGTCAGATTTTTAAAAGCAATATACCGTTACGTCTGCTGGAGGCTTCTGGTTGCGGGGATATGTAGGGCTTGTAGGTTCATCAAAAACCCTAGATACCCATAGCCAATAAATGAGCTGCACTTTGCAATGGTTTTCATTCTATACCGGGTATAAAGCAATTAATTTGCTGAAATATAAAGAATGAAAAATAGGTATCAAGAAAACCTTTGTATTTCGAAAATGGGCACAAGATAAGGTGTTGAGAAGCGGTTATTTGCACATCTCTAAATTCCGGGGTCCCCATATTAGCATGTGAATTACAGTGCATTTCTCAAATAGGCATCTTTTTTACACACTGTCTTACATTTGGAAGGAAAAATGTTGAGAAAGACAAGGGACAATAACACTTGTTCTTCTATTCTGTTTTCCCCCAAGTCTCCCGATAAAAATTGTACCTCACTTGTGTGGGTAGGACTAGTGCCTGCGACAGGAAGTGCAACATGGACACATCACATTTTCCTAAAGAAAACAGAGCTGTTTTTTGCAAAGTACATAGCTCTGGATTTTGGCCTCTAGCTCAGCCGGTACCTAGGGAAACCTACCAAACCTGTGCATTTGTGCATTTTTGAAAACTAGACACCTAGGTGAATCCAAGATGGGGTGACTTGTGGGTCTCTCACCAGGTTCTGTTACCCAGAATCCTTTGCAAACCTCAAAATTTGGCAACAAAATACTCTTTCCTCACATTTCGTTGACAGAAAGTTCTGGAATCTGAGAGGAGACACAAATTTCCTTCTACCCAGCGTTCCCCTAAGTTTCCTGTTAAAAATGGTACCTCACTTGTGTGGGTAGGCCTAGTGCCCGCAGCAGGAAATGCCCCAAAACACAACGTGAACACATCACATTTTCCCAAAGAAAACAGACCTGTTTTTTTGCAAAGTGTCTAGCTGTGGATTTTGGCCTCTAGCTCATACAGCACCTTCGAAAACCTAGCAAACCTGGGCATCTCTGAAAACTAGACACCTAGGGGAATTCAGTATGGGGTAACTTGTGGTGCTCTCACCAGGTTCTGTTACCCAGAATCCTTAGCAAACCTCAAAATTTTGGTGCTGCAAAGTTCTGGAATCTGAGGGGAGCCACAAATTTCCTTCTACCCAGTGTTCCCCCAGGTCTCCCAATAAAGATGGTCCCTCACTTGTGTGCTAGGCCTAGTGCCCGCGACAGAAAGTGCCCCAAAACACTATGTGGACACATCAAAATTATCAAATACAAAACTACCTGTTTTTGCGGGGGAGGCACCTGTGTTTTTGGTCCTGGGCTCAGCAGCCATCTAGGAAAACCTACCAAACCCAAACATTTCAGAAAACTAGACACCTGAGGGAATCCAGGGAGGTGTGATTTGCGTGGATCCTCTAGTGTTTTCTTACCCAGAATCCTCAGCAAACCTCAAATTTAGCTAAAAAATGACATTTTCCCACTTTTCTGTGTGGGATCGCTGCACCAGCACACATTTCCTACCACCCAATGTTTCCCTCAGTCTCCCGGTAAAAATGATAAATCACTTGTGTAGGTGGGCCAAGTGCCTGTGACAGGGAAGATCCAAAAACATGTAAAAACTGAGGGGGAACCAAAGCGAGTCCAAGAGGGCAGTTTGGAAAAAAAAACATTTTTTAGGCTGACAAATGGGGCAGATTTTTTATCGATATAGATGCGACAATGCTGTGTGGTAGGAATGTTGTGGATTCCTGTAGATTCCGGAAAGTTACATCACAAAAATGTGGAAAAACTCTATGATTTCCAGGAAAGTTGAAGTTTGCAGGGCACTGTGGGTAAGAAAATGGTGCGGGTGCATGTGAAGTACACCACCCTTGACTCACCCAGATGTTTACTTTTCAGATGTGTGTAGGTCTTGTGGATTTTTCTACAGGGCAGCGTCCCAAAGTGCAAAAAGTACAACCCTCACCATTCCAAATGGGACGATTTTGAGAGTTAGGCAAGCTCTCATGGCCCAAATGTAAAACCAAAACCCCAAATAATCAAATGTCCTCTTGCTTGCCATGGGATAAGATGTTTTAGTGTGGGGGGAAGAGCTGAAAGACTGTTACCCCATTAAGTTGGGGTGGGGGTATAACCACGCCCATTTTGGTTGGTAGTCACCACCCCGCTATTTTTTATTCTTTTTTAATACCCTGGCATCTAGTAGGCTTTCTGCCACCCCCCCAAGGGAGTGGATCGGGGATAATTGCCCAATCTACCCGCCATACCCCCACCGTTTAAAAAAAAAAAAAAGAAATCGTCCCTGGTCTCAGGGAGGCAGATTTGGCCAACAGTAATGTGCCCCCATGGGGACCGACCCTTGCCCAAGGAGCAGCCCCTCCAAACAAAACACACACATACACACACACTAATCCCTGCTGTCTAAGTGGTTTCTGCCCCCCCGGGGACAGATCGGCGTAATATAAATAGGCCAATCTGCCCCCAAGGGGGCAGAAATGGCCTATAATAAATGTGCCCCCCAGGGGAATGATCCTTACCTAAGGGGTCACTCCCTACGTCTAAAAAAAAGAATATATATATTTTTTTAAATGTAAGAAAATTACAATAGGCAGATCTGCCCTCAAGAGGGGCAGAAATGGCCTAAAACAAATTTGCCCTCCCACCCGCAGGGGAGCGAACCTTGCCCAAGGGGCCGCTCCCCTTATGCGCAAATAAAAAAAGAAACCTCCCTGGTGCCTAGTGGGCATTTCGGGTGCCCGATCGCATCACGAGCGGGCAACAGAAATGCTGAGAGAGACATCAAAGGAAAGAAAAGGCCTTTCCTTTGATGCCTCTCTCGCCCCCTCCACGTGATCAGAGGAGAAATGCTAAAGCATTTCTCCTCGAGCGGCGCTGGAAGCTGAGCTTCCAGAGCTGTGGGGACAGCCTCTGATGAGGTCAGCATGCGATCGTGCACTGACGTCATCAGAAATCACGAGAGGGTGCGGGGTGGAGATGGAAGGGGAATTGATTCCCCTTCCATCCCTGCCCAGATGAGGGGGGACCAGGCCCTTGGGGGAGCGCTAGCGCTTCCCCCTGAAGGCCGGTAGCAGGACGTAATGCTTACGTCCTGGGCACCCGGGTGGTGCTGCCCAGGACGTGATCTTTACGTCCAAGGCATCTGAGGGGTTACGGTCTTCAGAAAAGATTCCCGTAGTTAAAGAATTATTGATGATTCTACTTACTGGTGTGCAGCAGAGGTAGGTAAAAGAATGTTCTTGAAGATGTGTGGTTGACAATGGTCAGAAGGGCAGCCAGAAGGCCTGCTTGCTTTGACCAGATCCATAAATTCACCTTGTGATATTTGTTTGATGATTGCAGAGGCTGGGTTGGCTTACTGTTGGAGGAGATCTTTGGAAACTGGTTCGTGCTGGTGGTGTTCCTTTGTTTTAAATAGGTGTACAAAGTGTTTGCCTTGGTTGTGTAATGATTTGCCAGTTTGTCTGTGTAATCTTGAATAATGGGATGAATTGCTTCCATGCATTTGTTTACATTTTTATCAAATTCTTTATTTGCAGATATAGCATTTTGAATTCTGTCTGAATAGTACCTTTTATTTAGCTTTTTTGATTGATGATTTGTATATTCTGTTTAGTTTGCGTAGCTGAAATTTGTCTTGAATGTTGTTTGTTTTGAACCAGGTTCATTGCAGCCTTATGATTTGTTGTTTTATCTTTTTTGGCTCTGTATTCTTCAAGGTCCTTCTTTTGTCCTGTTTTGTTTTTCTGACGGGTATTAGGATATTGAAAGCTTCAGGTGTGCACTCATAATGTTTAGGAACAGAATGTATAGTGTCTAGATCTGTGTTGGTTGTTAGTTGTGTTTGTAATTCTTCAAAATTGAGTTTGTTCCATGGTTGATAGTTTTGCATGTAAGGTAGTCTTAGGTGTGTTGCTTTGTGGTGTTTATGCTGGAAAATTACCAAATGGTAGTGTGACCATGTGACTGGTGTAATGCTTTGAACAGTAACTAGTTCTGGGTTTGCAAAAATGACATCTAGATATGTCCAGCAATGTGTTTGGGATTGTGTACAATTTCATGTAGCTGCAATGTGACTACGCCAATGATGATATCTTTTGGATGGGGCATATTGGGTTTGTCAAACCAAATGTTTAGGTCCCCAAGAATGCATAGGAATGTTGAATTGGCAGGTGGTGGTCTGTAAAGGAGGAGGACGTTACAGGAAGAAGTTGGTGTAGGGTTGCATCTGGTGATGAGGGCCTCACAACCTTGTATGGAGATGTCATCTTTTTTGCTGAGATGTATTGTTTATTTGAATATAACAGCTAGTCCACTTCCTCTTTTCCCTTTACGGTTTTGTGTGATGGTTTGATAGCCTATAAGAACGGCTTCATGCGACACTGGGGACATCTCATCTCCCAACCGTGATTCAGTTATGAAAAATAATTCAGGTTGTGTGTCAATGAGTAGGTCGCAGATGTGGTGCTTTTTTAGAAAGTAATGGAGCATTTATGAGTAGGGAGCTAGAGATTGTGTATTGGTTTTTAGAGTAATTTTGTTTTGTGGAAGAGTGATCAGTATATTTTCAAATTGCAGCAGGTGTGTCATTAGTGCTGATATTAACTGTATGAGGCTCATAATAGTGTTGTTTATCTATATTAAGTGCCTCATCCAGCAGGGTTAGAAGGCATTTTGTTGGGTCTGTGTGTGTCAGTGGTAGAGATGGTGGTTAAGAGTTACACAGTGAGTTGTGTTCTTTTTGTAGAGTAGCCTTGTTATGTAATAGACATGGGGGTGCGAAATTGTGAAGAGTGGCAAGTTGTTTGTTGTTGTTTTATGTCTGTTTAGGGTGGAAGGAGTATGGTTTAGAGGTGGTGGTGGAGCATGTTGGTCATATTTTAAGGCTATAAATTGGGCAATGGATGACAGGTGGGTGAATGAATGTTGTTGTGTTGAGGCGTTTGTGGTCGATGTTGGTGAAGAATGGGAATTTTTTACTAAATTTGGTTCAGGATTTGTATTATTTTGTAGTCATGAGGGTGGGATTGGGGGTGACGTGTGTGCGATTTTGATGTGCTGGTGGTGTCTGCCTTGTTTTGTTTTTGTGGAGTAGTGAGAGGAGATATAGATGTAGTGGTTTTCTGTGAAAAATGTGTATGTGATTTACTTCTGGTGAGTGGTATTTGAATAGGACATCGGGTGGTGATGTGCTTTGGAGAAGAGTGTATGTGGTGTATAAGAGGGGATGGACAAGAGTTGTGAATGTCACTGTTGAGAGGTAATAAGTGTGTGATGAAGCAGAGTATAAGGATTATATGGTTATGTGTAACTGGTAAAAAGAGGAGGGGAGGGTTGGTGGATGGTGTGATGGAAGACTGAGTATAGGTTTTGTCATGATAAAAAGTGAGCCTATTACAAGCAAGTAGAGGATAGAGCTGGTGCTTTGTATGAACAGGGAGTTTGTGTCTGGATGCATTAGTAATGTATAATGTGGCTTTGTGTTGTGTTGGTGATGTGTGGATGTGTTAGTGGTATGGGACAGAGTTGTGGTTTGTGTGAGAATGTAGCCATAGTTTTGTTATTGTGGGAGAATTGTGTATAGGTGTGGTTTGTTGTGTTTTGTACTGGTTGTTGAGACATCGAAATCTGTATGAAGATTGTGGTGCATTTGCCTTTGATGATATTGTGTTTGCATGTTATTGGATATGAAGAGTTTGAGATGATAATTGGCAAAGGAGAAATTGGGCACCATCTCTGGCCCTAGGTCCAACCCGAACAGGCACAAACAGGCAACTGCCCTAGTCCTCTCCTCCCTTAGCCTCGATGCTCGGTCTGAGACGCCCTGAACCCTAGATTTAAATAGCCCTATTGGCTACTGGAACCCTAGCCCTAATCCTAACCAATCAGAATCCAAACCCTAAACCTAACCCCTGGGAGACCTGGCTCTATTATTCAATTGCAGCCCTAGTCCTAACAGGCAATAAAAACCAAAGCTCTAAGCCCTAAGTCCAACAGGAACCCTAGCCCAACTAACAAATCAGAACCCTAACCCTATTGGCCAATCAGACTGTAACCCTAAACACTTAGGGGGTTATTACAACTTTGGAGGAGGTGTTAATCCGTCCCAAAAGTGACGGTAAAGTGACGGATAGACCACCAGCCGTATTACGAGTTCCATAGGATATAATGGACTCGTAATACGGCTGGTGGTATATCCGTCACTTTACCGTCACTTTTGGGACAGATTAACACCTCCTCCAAAGTTGTAATAACCCCCCTTAGTCCATTGGAAACTCTAGCTCTAGCCCTAGTAGCCAGTCATAAACCTAGCCCTGACAGCCAATCAGAAATGTAACCCTAAAACCCTTAGTTCAGTTGAAACACTAGTCCAATTAGCCCATCAGAACCCTGGCCCAAACAGCCAATCACAACTCTAATGCTAAGAAATACTAACTAGCAACCAATCACAGCAACAGATGCAACAACCAATAGAAACCTTTAAAAGGAACAAATGACCTTAAGCCCAGACTGCTGTGGCAGGGAGCAGGGAGGTGCTATTCAGAATCTCCTTGGATACAGACAGGCACAATCCACACTTCCAAACTAGCAGGTTCTACTTTTCATGGAAGTGACAATTTTGAAACCACCAAAATACTACTTTTCACTCACTTAACTAATAACTTTTCAAGCCACAAATGAGTGCTGCATTCACTGTCCCAGCGCATTTAAGCCACAGATCAGATTAAGCAGTCCCCTAAACACATTCTGATAATGCACTTTTTTTTTTACCTTTTGGGATGGGGTGAAATTCAATACAATATTTGTGAAAAACTAGGAGGGAAATTCACATAGTCAGGGGCAGAACAGAAACAAAAGTTTAAAGGTACCAAGTTTGCAGAAAAACAGGGAGCCAAATGTAAGCAGTCACGGGTAGGGAAAAGCACTTTTTTAAACATAGAACAATACACAGAAAATCTGTAATCTTACCACCTTCTTTGACTCTTGTTCACTGGGCTATTAAGAGTGCAGAGAAGCTGAGCTCATAAAATGGAGATGGCTGTTTTGGGGTTACCTCCATAAACTGAAAGGGCCAGTGAAGGTGTGAGAGGAGGCCTCAGGTTGCCAGGGAGCTAGAGAGCCAATCACCAAGCCCAGGCTGCTGTGGCATGGGGTAGGGAGGGCTAGGGAGGTGCTCCTCTATTCAGAATCTCCTTGGATACAGGCAGGCACAATCCACATTTCCTAGCTAGCAGATTCTACTTTTCATGCAAGGGACAATTTTTAAACCACTAAAATACTGCTTTTGGCACACTTAAACTAATCACTTTTCAAGCCCCAAACGGATGCTACATTCACTTTCCAAGCACAATTTAAACCACAGAGCAGATTGAGCACCTAAACACACTCTGATTAGCCACTGAGGTGTATTTAACCCTTTTTTAACCTTGGGGGTGAGGGGAAATGAAGCTTAATGCAATCTTTGTGAAAGACTAGGAGGTAAATTCACACAGTCACTGGTAGAACAAAAACAACAGTTTAAAGGTACCAAGTTTGCAGAAAAACAGGGAGCTAAATGTAATCAGTCACTGGTAGGGAAAAAGCACTTTTAAAAAAACTTACAAGAATACACAGATAGTCTGTGATCTTACCACCTTCTTTGACTCTTGCTCACTGCGCTGTTCAGGGCACAGAGAAGCTGGGTTCACATTCAGGAGGATTCAAGTGGATCTGCAGATCCATACCCCAATTAAAAAAACAAATACACATGCTCACAGATCCACATACCTACTTTCACGCTCACACACCCACTTATACACCCACAGAGCCACTCACACACCTATACAGCCACTCACAGACCCACTCACAAATCCTCAAAACCACTCACACACCCACTCACAGACCCATGTACACACTCATACAACCACTTACATACCCACACAACCACTCACACACTCATTCACACAACCATACATCCACTTACACACTCACTTACAGACAGACAAAACCACTCACACACCCACTGACAGACCAACACACCTATCCACACACTCACAAACCCACTTACACACTCACACAACCACTCACACAGTCACTCACTCACATACACACAATCACACACCCATCACAGACCACAAAACCACTCACACACCTATGCAGCAACTCATACACCTATTCACACACCCACACAGCCACTCCCATGCCCACTCACACACACACTCACACCCACTTACACAACAACTTACACATTCACACATCCACACAACCACTTACACACTCATTCACACACTGCCTCACACACCCAGGTTACAGGGACCTTAGAGTTAGCAAATAGCAATAAAGCAATAGAAATTCACTGAAACAAACAAAGGTTACAGGCAAGTCATAGTTAGTAATTAGAATTTAAAAAACACATAGAAATTCACTAAAAAAACAAAGATTACAGGGATGTTACAGCTAGGTTCAGAATTTACATGCACAAAACCATAGAAATTCAGCTGTTATAGTTAGGGTTATTTCAACTAACTATAACGCGTGCCCAAAGGTAACTATAACTCACACCATCACCATGCACAGCTCATTACCACACGTATTAAATAACTCATCTTGTATGACATCATTAATAATATTACTGCAACGTTTGCAGTGAAATTATAAATGAGAAAACTGTGCATGGTGGGTGCATGAGTAGTTACCCTAGGGCATATATTTATTTATATATGCATATATACATATATATATGTGTGTGTGTGTGTGTATACATTTATATATATATTATGTTTAGGATTGTGTTTTCATTTTTCGGTTTGCTTATATTTTTGGACAAAACCTTACAAAAACGTTTTGGCTAGTTTAAGCATGCAAAGCTTTGGGGAGTATCCATCATCAATCAGGAGCCAAGAATAAGGGCAAATCCACAGCAAATTTGCTGGTATCAGGTATCCTGACCCCGTAGGACAGACTAAGGGGTCTTGGCGGGACCCCTCTTGGGAAAAAATTGCCAAAAATTGTTTTTCTTCCAGGCCATTCCGCAGATCTGCGGTGCTCAGCACGACCCCCAGTGTAAATCTGCAAGGGGTCTGCAGATCCAAAATCCAATTTAAAAAAATGCACGCACTCACACTCGCTGCACATGGCCAAAGGGTTGGATGCATGCAGGAGAGTTGACTGCCATGCGCGGAAGTGGTTGTAATAATCTATGGTAATAATATATTACTTTGCATAAAAAAACATACAAATTAATGGAAAAAATAAAGGTTGCAGGGACATTACAGTTAAGTTGACATTTTTACCCATGCCAAACCATAGAAATTCAGCAGTTATAGTTATACTTATTGTTATTCTTATCTGACAAAATTATAATTTGTGCCATCAAGTAACGTTAGGTCACAAGTTATAGTTTCTTTACCTAAGTATAACTATAAGTGTTATTATAACTGCTGAATTTCAATGGTTTTGTATGGGTAAAACGCCAATCTAACTAAAAATGTCCATGTAACCTTTGTTTTTTTCCAATGAATATATATATATAAAGAAAATACCGTTAGAATGCTGAATAAATTATGTAGAACAGAAAGCAAGGAACTATGGGTAGTTCCCAAGTTTAGGTGGGGAGGTTGAGGGGCCAGAGGCACAAGGACACCACAACAGCTACAGTGACCAAATCTATCATGGCTCATGTTTATTTATGCATCAAACTAAAAATATGTGATCCTGGGGCCCCTATGTTTTGCAAAATTAACAGGGACATCCCCTACATTTATGTACCACTCTTTCTGATGTCATGTACATATCTACCCCTCTCTTCCATTCAAGTATCGTTGGGGCATCTAGGGCCCCCCAGCATCTAGCAGCGTCTCTTTTCGCTATTACCAGGGCCAAATTACAAAGCGTCAGTTGTCTGCAAGGGAGGTCGATGTCTCTGGGAATTCCCAAAAGGACGTACTTGGGGTCCTCCGGTATGTCTGTTTCAAATATATTACCCAGTTCAGTCAATAGGGTCCTCCAATAGGGATGCAGTACTGGGCAAGACCAGAGTATGTGAAAATGGTCTCCACTGGTGGCCCGCATCTCAAACAGTCAGGAGAGGATGCCGGAACCATGGTGTGGAGGAGTACCCTATAATAATATATTTGGTGCAGTATCTTAAGTTGGATGAGGCGCAATTGGATCTTAATTACAACCTCTCTTGGGAACATAAGTGCTACCTCCCACTCTACGTCTCCTAAATCACCTATTGCTTCTTTCCAAGTGGATCTGTTTCATAAGAGTGTCTGGCATAATATTATTAAGTGTCATATATTAGTGAGACCACTTTTTCGGGTATTTCCCCCATCAGGAGCCTGCCCTCCAGAGACAAATATTCCTGCAAATAGATTGGTATGGTGTAGTTAGAGGTATCAATAGCGCTGTGTGTCAGGGAGATGATATTCTTTTTTCAAGGCGGAGAAGGGCATTAAGTTTCCATCTACCAGTAGGTCACCTACCATTGATATGCTTATGTCATCCCAGCCAGTAAACCCGTTTAATTTAGTAATCGCTGTTCCCGTCCATAAGCCAATACGTTTCAAAGCTTTATGCCATATTGCTATCTTCGTCTGTGTGGCGGGTAGGAGGTGTCTGGTTCCAAAACCCCCCCCCCCTTATAAACGTGCAGGTGGGTTCTGGTGTGGAATTTCGCTCTTTCCAGCGCCTAGGTAGGGTGCGTCTCATCTACGTGGCTCCAATAATTTTTTACCTGCAAATGCGATGCCCAATAGTAGGCTCTGCAGTCCGGTAACACAATCCCCCCCCATTATAGCAATCTCTCTATAATATCTGTAGGGTAACTCAGGGATCTTTGTCTTAACAGAGGAGATGTCTTAGCTTGTTGTCTATTTTCAGAAAGGGTTCATCTGGTAGCCTATAGTAGCAATTCTGTAAGGCGCATAGAAACATAGAAGAAGTCACCATCTTAAACATGGCTGCCCTACCAATGATCATAAGTGGAAGTGTCTTTCAACGCTTAGCGTCTGCTCAGAAGTCTGACAAAATGTTGCCAACATTACGTCTAATACCGCACTCAGCACTGCATGTCGCATAAATACCCATATATTGGAATCCCTCTTGAGTTATCTTCAGTCAACCGTCCTGATCCCTACGTTTGGAGCGCTCTGACTCTGGTAGAAGACCATGGTAGAGGATTGATTTACCCCAGTTTATGGTTAGCCAGAGTGTCGGCCATGGTTGTCAAAGGTCCGAAACATGGCTAGAAGAGAAGTGTGTAGATTGGTCATATGAAGAGGAATATCATCCGCATATAACAATATATTCTGTTCCTCTGGGCAGAATTCAAGGCCTGAAAACCTCATATCTGTGGGTTATCAAGGATGTAGCAGGCCAGGGGCTCTAGTGTGAGTGTAAATAAGTGGAGAGAGAGAGGGCAACCCTGACGGTGCCTCTTTATATGGGGAATTCATTCAATGGTACTCCATTAACTTGTACTGCCTCATAGGGCCTGTTGTATAGCAACTCCACCCATGCCAGAAATTTGTCACTGAAATCCCAGTCACTAGAGAGTAGCCATCTTGGGACTGCATCAAAGGCCCTTTCGGCATCTAATGATACGAATATATGGGGCTCTGGGTGGTGCTCCACTGTCTTCATCCAATTATGGAGTCGCTGGAGGTTACCCCTGGTAGATCTCCTTGTCATGAACCTGGATTGGTCTTGATGAACAAGGGTGGAGACATTTTTCGAAAGTCTAGTGACCAATATGGTGGCTGTGACTTTGGTTTCCACATTTAGGAGTGAGTGTGTTTTTTTTCTCATTTTATGAATAACTACTGTTATCGCTTCACGCAGGTCGGGAGGTAGAATCACTTCCTTCAGTGCTGCCACATATAAGCTATGTAAGTGAGGGGCCAGCAAGTCAATCTGCTTTGTAAAAAATTCAGCGGGAAGGCCATTACGGCCCGGGGTCTTCCTTGTAACCAGTTTTGCCACAGCTGCTTTCACTTTCATGAGGGATATCTCTTCGTCCAGGGTCTTCTTATCCTCCGCTGACAGCACCGGTAGGGCAATTATGTCTAAATATTCCTCCACTTGATGCCTCTCCATCCCAGGGCGCTCTTTATATAAAGTTGCGTAAAATTGGGCAAATTCATCTACTATCCCCTTGTCTGTCACAAATTGGGTACCATTCGTTCTCTCTGTCTGGGTCACCCACCTAGTCTCTCATTCCCAGCATCCCAGCGATGCAAACAGGTTCCCGGCATGGTCTCTATTGTCATACAGGCGGTGCTGTACTTCCAATTGGTGTGTTTTCATTTCTCTAGTGGCCAGTTTGTTATACTCAGCCTTTAAATTCTCTAGCTGTCTGAGGGTCAAGGGGAAGGGCAGGTTCACATTCTCTGATTCCAGGCGCATCAGTCTATATTCTCTATCGCTGAGGTCCTCACTCTCTTTTTTGTTTTTATGGGCAATAGCATCCTGTGCTCTTTCAGGTATCACCACCTTATAATTTCCCACAGCGTTGCTGCTGATTCTGCTGTATCTTTATTTTCTATGAATTAGAGTTTCGCTTCAGTCCTAATTTCTTTAAGAATGGTTTCATTTAGTAACTCCAAGGCATTCAGCCGCCATCTGATCCCTCTATCCCTTCCTTGTTGACCTATCGTGGTCCTGAACAGAGACTGGTCTGACGGTCCTTGGGCCAAGTAATCAGCGTCCTGCACTATCGCTTCTTCCTGGCAAGGGCAAACAGGTAGTCCAGCCTACAGTACATCTTGTGAATGCCTGAAAAAAAGGAGCAGCCTTGTTCAGTTGGGTATAGATAGATTGTTCATTTTATTAGTTAATTAAACCCATGAAGGTAATCCTTTGACAAAAAAAAAAAGTTAACAAAACCGTGCTCATACATTAAAACATTTAAATTACATAAAATGTTTAAATAACTGAGAGAAAGCATATTTCACAAGAAAAAAGAATCCCTACTTGACTCCGGGTTCTAATACAGTACATTATAGTGGTCTGGCCGTATGGCGAATATTACCAAAATTTCTTTATCGTTTTTACTCAAAGTAGGTGGGTTATGTCTCTGTTTGCGCCCTCCCTATCACAGGCTTCTTTCAGAAGACGTTATTTTACCGGAGCACATTTTCAAAAATGGAACCAATCTAATATTCAATATTGTGTTTTGTGGGTTGAATGCTTCGATTAGTGCTTGTCTGCAGGATCTAATCCCTAGGCCGTTTATTTCTTTTTTCAATAAATGTTTTCTGTCTTCAGCCAGTGCTGGGCAAATGCATACCACATGCATCAGGTTTTCTACCGCCAGATGACAAAGGCGGCACTCCTGTGCACCCACTTGTGGCCCTTTCTTCCAGATTGGGACGAGGTCTGGCATTGGGACATCGCCCAGCCTAAGCCTTAAAAAGCATTGCTTAATTTTCCATGAGTAGGGGGCAGCCAAGAGTGTAGATTCTTTTAGAGTTTTATACGAAATACGAATTAAGGGTCAGCCAGCCATGCGACCCACCTAGATTCAAGAGGTTTACACTCCTTTCCAGATACCTTTTGTAGTTTCCGTTGCCTCTTTCCAGGGTGATTTCCTGCCAGACTAGGTTGGCTAGAGACCCTTCTTGGGCACGGCTCAGTTTGTAACAGCATTTGATGAAGGCTGCCGGGCGAGCCAGCGACTGTTTAACCAACATGAATCCTAGTCTGACCTGGGCAGCGGGAGCATGCCTTGGTAGCCGAAAGACACGCTTGTACGTCTTTATCAAAAGCTTCTCCAAAAGAGTTTCCTCCATACCCCTCATTATTTCTGTCCCATACGAGAGAGTTGGCAATAGTTTGGCTCTCATTATGGCTGTTAAGGGATTCAAGGTGTGACCAAAAATTGAATTAGCGAGTTTGCAGAATGTGTAAGCAAGGGTCTGCGCCCTGTTTTTTATCGCTTCTTTTTGAGCTGCAAAGTTGCATCTGGCGTCGACCACAACTCCTAGATATCTGTAGGAGATTACTTCCTCCAGGGTCTTTTCGTGTAGGAGTCATCTATGCTGGCCGGTAGGCCTGCGATTGAGGGTAATCATTTTGGATTCTTTGTGATTGATTTCTAACTCGTTTACCCTTGCAAACTCTCCTAATTTATTTAGCAGTTTCTGCATGCCTACTCTGTTGTTACTAATTAGTAGTAGGTCATCTGCATATAACATATTAGATAATTGCTGCCCGCCCAATGAGGGGGAATGTGATGGGTCCTCATTTAGCTTTGTAGACAGATCCGCCATATACAGGTTAAAGAGTGTTGGGGCCAATACGCAGCCTTGTTTAATACCAGCTGTTGTTTTAACTGCCCTAGATAAATAAGAGCCGCCCCCTAATTTTACCTTTACCCATGTGTCAGAATAAATTAATTCAATGACTTTTAAAATCGTATCTGGAAGTCCCCAAAGCTATAGTTTTAGCCATAGTTTACCACGGGGAACACAATCAAAGGCAGCTTTAAAGTCAACAAAACACAGCTAGGTGGGGGTCCTGGTTGCTTTTGCTCTATTTGTAATGAGCCCCAATGCCATCAGGTTCGTAACTGTTCCTTGATGTTTGGTAAAACTGCTTTGATTGAATGGCAGAATGTTATTGTCCTGTAACTCAAGACTGTAGATGTTTTAATACACAGGATGAAAAATACTTAAGGTTGACATCTAGGAGAGCTATAAGTCTGTAGTTGCTTGGGGAAGCTGCATTCCCTCCTTTGTAGATGGGATGAATTATTGAGTCTCTCCCGGTTGCCGGGACAATTCCCGTTGTGAGCACGGAGCTAAACATCTCAGCAAGGAATTTGGCCCATCTTTCTGTTTCCTGTTTAAACAGGGCCTGTGGTAAACCATTAGGCCCTGGGGTGCAATCCGTTCGCGACTTCTCAATGATATTTATTAGTTCTGATACTGAGATCTTTAAGCTTTCTGCAACCTCAGGTTCTTGGCTCTCCGAGAACCCTTGGCATTGCGGAGCGATTTCGGTGTCCAATTCCTTTAGATGTGACTTTAGATGGTGTACCCAAGCTTCCTTTGAAATGTTTGCGTTATTAGCTGCCACTGGTCCCTTGTCCAATGTGTTGATGATTTTCCAGAATCTTTTAGGGTCAGATGATTTCGATGCGTAATGTAGTTTGGCCCAGAGCGTCTCTTAATTCGCTGTTTAAGAGTTTCCTCTGCTCTTGCAGGGCGGCCAAACATGGTTTGTTGTCTGGGAGTGTTCGCATTTGCCTTAGTAATTTAGCTACAATTGCTTTCCTTCTCCGTATGGGCTGTGGAAGATATAAACGCTTTTGGTGGCTCAAGTGCGCTCCCTTTCTTGTGCTTCCTACGTCGACTGCGTTAATAAGGTTGGTGGCAAAATTCTCCCAAATCGTTGTCAAATTCGCCCCACCCTTGTCCATTAATTCTAGCCTTAGTAGAGCATCTTCAGCTTGGGTTACAATGGTATTGGATGACCATTTAAGTCGTTTTAGGTTTTCGATGCCAAAAGCCCCTTCCAGGGCTACTGCTTTTTCCGGTTTGGGTGGTGATGAGCGGATCCCTATTACCTGAGGCTTGTGATCACTTTCCACTCGGTCCACAATGCTGAAGTTACTCATTAATGTGTACAGGGAGGGGGTTACCAGTGTATAGTCTAGGTAGGAGACTGATTTCCCAGAGGAATTTGTCCATGCTGGAGGAATGTTGAGCAGCTTTCGACCATTTAGTGTGAAGATGCCTATACCCTCACAGGTGCGGGTGAAACTCTCACCTAATTTGTCTTTCTTGATTTTAGTTGGGAGAGATTGGGCGGGCACTGTTGCCACTGTTTGTATGTGATTTTCCCCAGGCATGTGGAATAGATTGAGGTTGAAATCGCCCGATATTAGCCATATGCTGATTGTACCATGCTTTTCATCCTTATCAATTCGGATAGCAACTTATTTGCTTCAATTATTTTAGTTTTTGGATTGATGTATATATTGACTAGGATCATTGGATCCTGTATATTTTTTCCCCAGCCATCGAGCCTGATGAGTTGGAAGGGAAGGTCTTCCTCCTTGTGCTCTGTGATCTTTGCTCGGATGCTCGTGCTAATGTATGTCACTAGACCTCCATTTGGCCGGCCGGGCCTGTTCATTTTTATGGCTGGACTGAAATGTTCAATGAATCCTACTAACGGTATTGAGTCCATCGCCCAGGATTCCTGTAAAAGTATAATATCAAAGGTGCTAAAAAACTTTGTTACCTCTGGGTCCTCTATTTTTGCCCGCAGGTACCTATATTCCACGAGCAGATATTCAATACTCTTTGTGGGGATGATTCCACAGCTGTTCAGCTGTTACCTGATGCTCCCAAGAGAAGAGCTGGTGGTTCCCATTCCCTTCCAAGGCAGGATCTCTGAACTTGGACCAGTCTTTTCCTGCTTCCAAAATTGGACTTGCAACGGGGATTTGGGAAGCCTTTTCTCTATAATAGTTTCTGCAGGGCCTCTGCTGCACACGCACCATGCAAGACGGACTGCATGCCTTTTGGTGTTTCCAGAAGGTGAGAAGCTAATAATGGGGGTGGATATCATTCCCCTTTGTAAATGCCTACCTTAATACCCCAGGTTTTCAGTAGGTCCTTTCTTTCCATGATCAGCATGGGTAGGGCCGGGTCTGCAAAAATACTGAGCGTGGGGACCGTGTGTTGGCAGCCTCTGGCTTGGATAAATTTAATTGCAGCGATGTCACCTGAGGCCACTAGCTGTAGATCCGGGAGAGCTTTTATCAGTCTTAGAATAGAGGAGCGATTGAGAATATCAGTGGTAAATCTTGGGATGAACTCCGGAACACACAGCAACTGGGGGGGTTGGTTCATTGTTTTCGGTGCCTTCGTGAAGGGGCTGGCGTTGCTCTACAAGGTTGATATGTTCCATGTAGCCCGCTTCGCCCGGCCTTGTGCCATGGACATACCTCTTACCAGTCGGATCTGCCTGTGGTGTCTGTCCAGGCTTAGTGGTTTTTAGTTTTATGCTCTGGTAGTCCTCTTGGGGTCTATTACGATTATCCAAGGGTTTGCTAAGCACAGCGTGAGGCCCCATCTGGGCCTTTGTTAGCTGGACAGCTCATATTGTGATAGAATGGGTCTTGGCTCCTGTTTCTGTGTTACTGCTAGTGCTTGCTGGGATGTAGATATCACCATTCTGCCTACCACTTGGAACCAAATGCTCCTGACTTTGCTCATGTGAGCTGTTTTCGGTGGTCTTTGAGCTGGATAGTTGAAGTGCTCGAGCAGATCGTCTTCCTTTTCTTGCCCGTTTGCGTTCTCTTTTTGATAGAATCCGTGAAGGGGGTTTCTCGCAATTCCCGGGTTTGACAGTGTCTTGCGATGGGAAATAATTCTCCATATCTTCCATTCTAAGGCTAACTGCAGCAATACTTCCTGCCTGAGAACTTTTCTCTCTTATGCTCGACGGTACAACTGTTTGAGGGGAGTGAGGATTTTCCTCTTGACGGTAGCGTGGGAGGTTATATGAATGTGTTCAACCTTCCGGGCAGAGGCAAATTCTTTAAGTGTACCTTCTAGACAGTTTATCTACCACCTCCTTACAGGAGCAGATGGTAAAGTCGTTGGCTTGATTGGCTTGTGCCCTTGTGATTAAGGCATTTAGGTCTTCCAGCTTGCTGTCGATACCGGAGACAAATACGGCCACTGCATTTAACAGGTCTACCTGACTGTCTATTTTATTTGTGTGAAACTGCAGGGCCATAACTGTAGCTTGCACTGAGTTTAGGATTGCAGCCCACATATCATCTGCCCTTTCCATGTCCGGGGGAGGTAGTTGTAATTGAGGTTGCAGGTTGAATTTGTAATCCATACTAGAGGTACTTCCGATTTTAGTTACTTTAATTTATTTGCGGGCATGGATCTGAGCGACTATCTCAGTATCTTTCTCGGGTGTCCTAGGTGGGTAACCCTGTTCCATATTCCAGTGTTCTAATTCCTCATTTTCACATCCAAATGCTGGGAAGGAATGGAGTTTGGCGTTTTGGCACGGGGGGACGTCTTGCAAGGTATTGTGTTCTAGGATTTCCGCAGTTGCTACCATCTCTGAGTCCAGAATTGATTGATTTGCTGGACTGGCTGTTTGGTGGAGCATTTCGCGATCTATACTGGCGGTCCTTAAGGATCTCACTAGCCCTAGAGTGGAGGGCGCTCCTGGTGTCAGAGTGCGGGGATCCTTTGCTGTATCCGTGCCGTCTGCGTTCAGGGGCTGCTTCCTCACAATTGTTATTACTGGCGAAAGTGGGATGGGGTGGGAGCAGGTGAGTTCACTCTGTGACTCTCTCCGTGGGGTTCCTGATATTTGTAAGTCGGAGGTGAGTGATAGGTCAAGCCCTAAGGATTGGTAGCTTGGAACCGCCGATCCGGTCCTTTTTTTGGCAGCTGAATTTGTAATCGCAGCAAAGTAATCGGTTATCTTGCGGAAATTAGGCGATGGGTTCCCCACTTCAATAGCGTCTGATTCCCCCCAGATTATTTCTTCCGTGCAGAGGAATGTTCAGCCTGCACCCCGCCAGGACCGTGGTCTGGCAGGTGTCTCCTGCATGAGATGTGGTGGTCCGGGTCCTGGCCACTGTCTGCTCTCCTTTTTACTGCCGTGCAGTCCGTGGTTGGTACTCTTTTCCTTTTTCTCTTTGTTAGATTTGCGGGTTGACTTCGAAACTTGCCTGATCTCATGCTCCTACCCCAGATGAATCCCTGATTGATCAATCTGTTGCTGATTTGCTGGTTTGCTGGTGGTCTACTCAGGTCTTCGGGAGTTTCCAGTTGAGAGTGGTTGCTTTCTTTTTTCTTGTTGCGTCGTCAAGTGCAAGCATCAGTGCGCTCTGTTGCTTGCTGCCTGCTGCTTGCTGCCCTCTAGCTGTCGCTGTCCGCTGCGCCGGGCTCTGGACGCTGGACACTTGACACATGCTTTCATACATGCTCTGTGGGAGTGCTGCAGTTCCCGCCCTGGGCGTCAGCGTCGCCTGGCAGGTGTGGTGGTCTGGTCCGGGGTCTGACCAGGTAGGGCTGTGCAAATTAGAGCTGAGGCAGAGCTGTAGGAGCTGCTGAGGGCCTGAGAAGTCGCCTGCCAAAGACGACTCCGATCCTAGGATTCTAAGGCCCCCTCCACCTCCCTACCAACTTCCAATGATACTTTCCGCACTTGCTGCACACGGACAGGCAGGCAGAGTGGGGGTGGGGTGGAGCAGAGCTAGCATTTGGGATTGGTCGCAAACCCCTTGGTTTTCTCGGCCCTTGCACCCCTTGCCCGCGCAAGCCGCACCCACGTTCGGGCCGCTTCTGCAGGGGTCCGCAGTGGGGTCACACGGGACCGCTTGCCTAATGATGCTGGTTGCTTGTTTCTGTTTGCTTTTGAGCCCCACGACTCCGGTCCACCAGTCGAGTCTGGACGGGGGTGGCGAGACCGGCGCGCTCTCCTGGCTCCTTGATACCAGAAACCCGATGCCGGCACTCTGCGACAGAAGCTTCAGAGCTTCAGGGGTATGGGGCTTCAGGCTTCTCCCGCTTTCCCCCGCACCGGTCCAGGCGATCCTGACGGGCTCGCGAGCTGGTGGGCTGAGCGGTCCAAAACCTCCGGTGGCCCAGAAACCTTCGGGACGGAGTCAGCGGGGAGAGCCACTCGGGCTGTACGTCGGCAGCGTCAGCGTCGGCATCCTTCTGTCTCCGCTGAAAACATAGGACGCCGGGAGAAGGTTGGAGGCAAAGCCGCTCTTGGCGTCGGTGGAAATGAGGGCAGACGCATACAGGCAGGTAGGAGAGAGAAGAAAGACTGGTGTCCACGCAATAATCCAGATTTTGCCTTCGGAAGACTCAGGCTATTTGCGGCCATTCTTAGCGAACAGCAAGATGGGTATAGTTGTCTCCACAGATCAGTCAGGCCCAGCATATCTGCAAACTGTCCAAGGGGGGTGGTCCTGAGCTTCTCTGCTATGTGTGTTGTACCCGTCCTGTCTAAAATAGTTGTAAATACATTGTTAAAGTTTCCCCAGTTATATATAAGGTAGAGTCAGTGGCTAATAGGATAGCAGACATGTCAATAGCAGACATTGCAAGGTGCACTGTTGTAAGTGGGGGAAAAGGGGGTGCATAGACCGTGATTATCATGACATTTTCCCTATCCCATAGGCCCTGCATGGCTGCATACATCCCATTGGGATCTAAAAAAAATTCAGTGAATCTGAAGAGGGGTGTCTTACGAATTAGAATTGCCACCCCTCTTGCTCCTGAGGTGAACCATGCCTATGCCAACAGTGTGTATGCCCCTCTCGTTAAGAAATGACAGTGGGTGACTTTGAGATGCGTTTCTTGCAAAAGCACAATATCTGGCCTTCTGGTGCTTGATGAAGGCGGCCACTAGTCCTCTCTTAATCTTAAGTCCTAAGCCATTCACATTCCATGTAAGGACAGAGTGCGTTTGGCCAGTAGAATTTAGTGTAGCCATAAGTGTCCCGTTCTTGCCATAGCCTGCCTCCAGCTTGCATTCTGAGATCCAAATGTGATACAATGTTTATATCTGATCGTCTTACTCACATTTCTGAACAAAAAACAACTAACCAAAGCAATAAATAACAATCCCACCCATTCCCCCTCCCCACCTCCTGCCTCTTTTGCTCATGCATGGCCACATGGATTTTATAGCCATCTTTTCACTAGATCAGGTCTGAGGGTCTGTAGCCCACCCTATCCTACTTAACCCCATATTTAACAGAAAATGACAGAGTGCAACGCTGCGTCAAAATTGTCAGTACCTCACTCCATCATTTTCACAACACAGGGCTGCATGTGAATGGGTTGCATTTACAAGGTGGCGTTAAGCCACAAAAAGTGGCTTAATGCCACCTTGTAAATACGGCGCAGGGCATTGCGCCACCAGAGTGTCACAAAAAGTGACGCTCTGGTGGCGCTATGGGCTCTTAAATATGACCCTTATAGTATACTAAGAACTCTTAACTGCCCCCAAGGTGGTGTGTACATACCACCTATCACTTCTCACAACAATCAATCAACAATCTACTCGTAGCATTTATCCCTCTACCACAAGCTTACAGTGTTTGGGAGAATGTGGTATCTGTCTATCCCTGCATACACACACCACCTACTATGACTAAGTGAAGGGGAGAGGAAGGGACAAGGATCCGGGGATGGGGGTGCAAGGAAGCGTGGAAGAAGAGAGAAGAAGGGAAAAACAGGGGGAAGGAGGGCATTTCTACAGGCTATCCTCACCCAGCGCTGTCCAGTAGCCCTAAGGATGAAAATTAGCCGGAATCTGCAAGTGTAGTATGTCAAAGTTCAGAATGTCTAACCGCCCTTTGCTGGGGTCTGTTCTGAAATGCTCCTCTTGGCTCATCAGACTTGCCTCTCATCTCAAACTATTTCAGCCCTCTCTGTCCGTGGCAGCCGCTCCTCAGTGGAGTGTATTTTATGCTGTGGGGACATTACCCTCTTTCTCTCTGAATCCAATTCCGAAGAATGTTCTCATTTGCACCGCTCTGCAGGGCCCACCGCAAGTACTTCTCATGCGTTTCCTTCATTTACCCCTGGGGGTCCTGGCTTCCGGTTTGTTCTCCTTAGGGTCCCACTCCTGTGGTGTCATGGTATTCCAATTACTCTGCAACTTAGGGGAGCGTTCCTCAACCCATTCTCTGGCTTCTTCCAGCATATCAAAGTGTGTTTTGTAATTCAGGGTCACTTATAATTTTGCAGGGAAGAGGAGCATGTAGCAGAGTTTTGTTTCACAGAGTTTGACCTTCTCTTTGTCAAAGGATCAGCATTGTGGCCCTCATTCTGACCCTGGCGGTCCTAAACCGCCAGGGCCGCGGGCAACGGAAGCACCGCCAACAGGCTGGCGGTGCTTCATTGCCCATTCTGACCACGGCGGTAAAGCCGCGGTCAGAAAAGGGGATCCGGCGGTTTCCCGCCAGAATACCCCTGGCAGGGCTGAACCTCCATGGCGGACCCCCTTCCCGCCAGCCTGTTTCTGGCAGTTTTGACCGCCAGGAACAGGATGGCGGGAACGGGTGTCGTGGGGCCCCTGGGGGCCCCTGCACTGCCCATGCCACTGGCATGGGCAGTGCAGGGGCCCCCTAGCAGGGCCCCAGCATGATTTTCACTGTCTGCATAGCAGACAGTGAAAATCGCGACGGGTGCAACTGCACCCGTCGCACCCCTGCAACACCGCCGGCTCCATTCGGAGCCGGCCTCTGTGTTGCAGGGCCTTTCCCGCTGGGCCGGCGGGCGCTCCTTTGGCGGGCGCCCGCCGGCCCAGCGGGAAAGCCAGAATGGCCTCCGCGGTCTTTTGACCGCGGAGCGGCCAAATGTCGGTGACCGCATGGCGGGCGGCTACTGCCGCCCGCCGCGGTCAGAATGACCTCCTGTGTCTGGACTTCGCGGGAGTAGTCTGGGAAAATCTGTATTGTGGATGAGTCAAATGTTAGGCTTCCCTGCTGGTGTGCTTCTCTAAGAATGATATCTCTGTTGTGGTAGTTCAAAAAGTGGGCTATGAGGGCTCTTGGGGGTGCCCCCACCCATGGTTTTGGCACCTATGTTCTGTGGGCCCTCTCAATCACAAAACATGCAGAGAAATTGGTGGATGGGAAGGATGTTTGGAAGCAATCCTCCAGGAAATTAGGCACCTGTGAGCCCTCCACTCCATAAGGGAAGCCCACAAATCTAAGATTATTGTGTCTCGCTTTGTTTTCAACATCGTCCACCCACCAAAGGAGGTCTTTTGTGAGTGTATTTAGTGCCTTTAAGTCCTTTGCCTGAGTATGTGCCATATGTCTGACATCCTCTCTTCAGTTGCTGTCACTCTATCAGAGATTTTGCAGAGGTCTTGGCACAGTAAGGAGACCTCAACAGCCACCTTGTTGACCTTTGTTTCCAAGGTCGACCTAGTTTGTTGAATGGCCAACAGCAGGGTCGCATTATCTGGCATCTGAGTGGCTGTGTCACCAAACACCTGTGTTTGTATAGTCTTGGTAAATTTAATGATTTTCTCCTTTCTGGGGAGTTTCAGCTCCTTATCTTTCACCATTGCGGGGTTACGAGGGCTGAGAGGATATCAGTTGTCTCCCCAATAGCCATACAGATCCAATATTGGGAGTGTTGTGGATGCCAAGGTTCCCGCTTTTGATAAAAGCAGGGTACAGTGCACCTAGGAAGGGCTGTGTTTCGTTTGGCAGATTCTTTGAAAAGCTCCTTAGTGGGGGTGGGTCTCACTCACAACCCACCACTCGTTTACTCCGCAACTCGGGCAGTATTTCACTCACTGTGAGAGAGGAGTCCCTCCTCTGGTGTTTGTTGTCTGTTAAAGGCAACGTGGGTGAATTGCTCTGCTTGGCAATGTGGCTCTCGGGTGGGCCAGGCGCTGCGAATATATCCCTTTGGGGATTAATCAGGACAGCTCTCTATGTTTGGTAAATTCTTTCTAAAGCTCCACAGGTGGGGGGCAAGTCTCATTCTCTACCCACCATGTGTCCACTTTGAAACATAGGCAGCACAACACTCCTTGGGACAGAGAGGCATCCCCACTGAAGGTTCACTGCGCATTAATGGCAAAGTGGATGACTTGCAGCTCTTCTTGGTAAAGCATCCCCCAGGTCGGCTAAGCGCTACATTTACATCTCTCTGAGTTAATCAGGACAGCCCTCCATGTTCTGGATGCCCTTGCAGCTGGTGCAGAAACTGTCACAAGCACTAGTCCCCTGCACCTCCACCCAGGGGTAAGCCCTCCTACAATAGTCCACAGTGCACTTTCGCCACCCAACGCCGCCCCTTTGGGCTACCTGATGGTACCTTAGGACTGCTGCTGCAGGCCTTCTCTGGCACAGGGGATCACCAATCTTCTCCCACCCTTTGTCTCGCCAGGTTTCCCTTTATCTGCTTCCCCTGCTTCACTTCTGCTCAATCTTGTTCTGAAGTCACTCAGAGAGAACACCGCCACCAGGCAAAAGTGTAGAATTTTGGTGTCTCGGCTGACGGGAATTGCGCCACTGATGCCCTCTGATGTCTGTATACACAGGCCCCTATCTCATTGACTTCCTCTCTGGTGTAGGGCATGACTCGGCCGTCAGGCCTCCTGGAGGGAAGAGGAGCCTCTGTCTCTCTAGTAACCGGGCCTGGGACCCACCAGCAGCTGTCTGTGGCTCTCGAGTCAGGGTCCAGCAGTCTCAGGGGTGCATAATGCATCTCAGGCCTGCGTTACAGCTGGGGCCGGTGCCATGTTTTCAGGCCTTCTCTAAACAGTCTTCACTTGGTCTCAGTCCCTCAGCCTGCTTCAGTGCTTTAGTGGTGCCACTTTCACTCAGCACTCCCCTATAGCCAGCAGATACACATTTGCGGGTGGATAGAGAGGCATTTGGCATGATTTCTGCAGGATGTTGGTGGGTGACTTTGGAACATGCACTAGGCACGTGTAGCCTGCCATGTTGTCGGCCATGCCCTCCTTTTTAGCAGAGATTTAAGCACAGGATTAGCACAGTGCCAAATCTGACTAGGGTATGTACTGTAGTTTAGGAGTTTTTTCTTTTGGTCCTGATGAAGCGCTGTGCGATCCGTAGGGAACCTTAGAGCGCGAAACATGTTGACCGCACATAATAGCTAAAGGGAGATTGTCTTATTAGCATGGTTTCGTATGGAGAGTGGTGAAACTTTATTCCTTCTCCACTCCCTTGTGTTTTTAATATTTACCAAGAGCCTCTACGCCAATTAAAACTTATTGTTCTGAGGCCCTTGAGCCAATTTTAACCCTCTTTTTTCTCCTGCTCCTTTTTGAGGATAGGTTTAAATTGATCCCTACCTCCATCACGGCACACACTTCCGATCAAGATCTCCGGCAAAGAGGCCCCTTGCAGGGCCGATCAAACATTGCAGCGCCAGTCTGACGAGGAGCTGGCCCTATGATGAAGCATGACATCCATTGGATGTGTAAGGGCTCTTGCTTCTAACCTTAGAAGTGTCTTTCTGAACCTGTGCCTGTCTTTTTGTCCTTTTGTTTTTCCTTTTAGGAACAGTGTACTCTTTTGACTTATTTAGCATAGTGCCATCCAGACACAGCTGGAAAGGGAGAAAGCCTTTTGCCAATTTACCAGCAAAATCTTTAGGTGTAGGATTAGCAGAGTGTCATCCATGCCGAGCTGAAAAATGACAAAAGCTTTTTACCACTCCAGGCCCAGTATCACAGCTTTGAATAGGTAAAATACCATTCAAGTTAACCCAGCATGAATACAAATAACCCCTCCCATATGTGTTTCATTCTAGCTGGAGCTCATCAGAGATGTACAGCTTTTTCAAAACACAAGGGAGCACCCAGTATAAATCAAGACAGTACCCTTTAAGGCTTAGAGTGCTGAATAAATAATGCAAAACGAAAAGCAGGTAACTCTGCGTGATTCCCAAGTTTAGGCGGAGAGCAGCTCCTCTGTACGGAGCACCCTCCAACACTGGCAACACTCAGAATCTGCTCACCTCAAATGCCTGTTATCTAGCAGAGTTTTAAGTATAGGATTAACATAGTGCCATTCATGCCTAACTAGAAAGGGACAATATAAATGTATATGTGTGGTGTGTGTTTATCATTTATTGAATATGGGGGTGCATGCTTCCCATTCGTTGCTCCTCTAAAGAGTTCTTCTAGGGGTACAGGTTGACATTGCATGCCAGGCTGTGGTGGTTCGAAGGCAGGAGACAAAACATCTATTTATAAGCCACATGCAGATTCCAATAGTTTCCATAAATCCTTGGGTTTGATCGTATGGAGGACATTGTCAAAGTGGGCAATCAAACAGGCCATCCTTCTAGTGAGAGAATGTAAGCAATGATGACCTCTAAATCGATGCTAGAATCCCTGTGGGTTTCAGCACTACAAAGGTGCCTTGCACAGCAGATCACATAAGGATGTGATGTATTAAGCCTCTATTGACTGGATCATCACAGTGTAAACAATACAATAACAAATTGCTGCCCTAAACATGAATGTGGAACATTTCAAGCTTAACAACAGTATATGAATTTTATATTTTGAGGTTCATTTGTATTTTTAAATAAGGCAAAATATTTCCAAAGGCATTTTTTAAAAAGATGAGAGACAAGGTCATTTTACTGAACAATGTCAGTAAAATTACAAAAATAATTAAACCAAACAGACCAGAGGAAACCTTTACAATCAATGCAAAGCAACCACAGTTTTTTGCATGGCATGAATAAAGGAAAAATCATATGCGGAATCCAAGGGGGGGTCCAAGGGTGTTTCGACCTTCCCTCGCAACCCATATGTAGATTTGAAATTCAAAATATTCATTTCTAGTTCACAGTAACATCTGAAACTTCTTTATTCCACATTCCCATCTTTTTTCTTGCCTTTGTGGACCCATGTGTTGCTGATTTTCGGATGCCACCTCACGCCGTTGAATTTCATTTAGCGCCAGAATATGTTCTCTTCATCTCTGGGCCGCTGCAATATCAGACAAGGTCGGCATTCCTCTTAATCGAAGAAACAAGTAAAGCACAGATTTTTCTTTCTATCCAACACATGCCTTCTTCTAAATATGCATTTTATGCTCTGATCTTCAGAGAGTACAGAAGGTCTTAAGTTGTTGCTTCTAGGAAGATTCCTGGGGGTTTGACATGAAAGAAGGAAATTGTTCCTTAAACATTCAGTGCTTTGTAGCTGAAACAGCTGTGCAGTGGAGTAACAGGCCTAATTACCGGCTGGCGAACTGTACTGCTTTTATGAAATGCATGGAACTTTGACTTAGCTATCTGATCTTCATACATTCAGCTCGTTCATATGTAAAAGCACAGTGAGCCACTGGCTGATTAGCAACAAACTGGAATACAGATCATATTTCATCAAATCATTATGTGGTCAAAATGGAGGCATTATAACCAAGTATTTGACTTAAATAGGCATATTCCAAAATATGGGCAGAGAAATAAGAAAACATAGTGGAAAATTGCTTTGGAGGAGAGACAATGGCCCCGGGGATACTATCCCTAGGGCTAAATTCAATTAAAAGGGGCAGTGGCCATGGGGACCCCATCCCAAATGTCAATGCTTGACATATGCACATTTCAAAGTTTATAACCATCTAAAAGTACAAACATGTTTTGGAAGATAGCAAACTATTCACCTTGGCCTTTTACAGGACCACAACATATGAAATCCCTATAGGTTTTAAAATCAACACTCTACTACAAAAAAAAAAAACATTTAGCATAGTGTTATCAAACCTACCTGGAAGGCATCATGAAAAGCATAAATATCTGTTTACCAGCAGGATTTGACTTTTTTCAAAATGCTCATTTTCTGTTTTTGATCCGCTTAACCATCAACAACACGGTGTCCAATTGCATAGTTTTTAAATGACGAACTAATCAATCTATTACTAGTGTCCCCTATTGACACCACAGCCTGGGGTTTAAAATGCAAAACCAATGTATAGTAGGCTCAGCAAGTTAAACACCCACATTGGGCAGCCCATTTTAGAACAGTGAAACACAACATTTCATTTGGGAAACTGACTTAATCTGAAACTATACTAATGTTTTTTTCTTAGATAGAATCATCTACATTACTGAAATTATGTGAGTGTTTAATTATGGAAATTTCGATGTTTATCATAGAGTTATGGACTTTCGTATTTGCCTGCTATACCACCATCTGTCACACCACGTGTAGATTTCAACAAAAATGACTGTAGCTCATATAGATCAAAAGGTATCGAAATTAGCGAACACGATGCAGCTTGCAAAACTTTGTAAAATATAACAGGTCACATCTTAGCTGCTGAACGCTGCAATAACCAAAATAAAGAACAGATACCCTTGCCTGCATGGCGTTAATATCCCAAGGTAATACACTACACCATGTCAATAGTTGCAGCAGGAACAAAAACTTTTATATTTAAATGTAATCCGTACAGGCTAGAAATAATAAATCCTGCTTTGTCATGAAAATGTTTTGTTTCAGCACTCCTGCCAATTCACTGTTCTGCAAAAAAGTTATTGCAGTTATTATGCATGTGTCTATTCTGACAATAAACATTTAAATCATATTACGTTTCTGCAGGGCTCTTTTTTAATGCAAATAGATGCTCACTAATGTGTACACAAAGCAAACCTAAAACTCAGGACCGTTTTTAAAATGTAACCACGTTGCACTAAACAAAATAAGTACATAGTTTGCTTTAACTTTGAAGTATCATTTAGTCAACTCTGTCACATAATTTGGTTTGTCATTAACCCATAATTCCGGTGGACCTGCTACTAATAGAAGGAGGAGTGGAGATGTGTGCGTGAGTATGAAATGCCTAGTTGGCAATGAGATCTTTACAAAGGGGGAACAGGCAGAGAGACACAAGCGGCCTTTGATAACAGAAATACAGTACTGCTCATCGGTTACCAGTGCCAGAAGATAAATGTATTCTAACATTGTTTATAGGTATTTGACAATCAGCTTGAAACCTCTGGCAGTCAGATGTGAAAAGAGAACTCGTGTAGCGAGGAGCTCTTTGCGAGCCAAGGAATGAGAAACGAAAGTGGCACTGGAATCTCAGTCTCTCAATCCTATGTTGTTGATTGCTATTAGAAGTTATTTTGTCATCGCTAAAAGATTGCACACTTCGCTCTACCACAATTCATAAGTAGATGCCACCTATAGATACCAGATAAGATAGCACAAAGTGGAATTCAGGAAGAATAAATGACATGTACCACATCTCCCTACAGACAAACCGATTGGTATACAAGGACAATGGGACCTGTCTAGAATCCCATATTTGATCTCGGTATACATGATTCAGTAGCAACTCTGATAATAATGGTCACACTCATTGTCATACAAATGAAAAACCTGCTAACAATTATATCCCATTAAATGAATTATTCTTGCTAGACCCCGCACTGACCATTCGCAGAATCTCCGAGGTACTAGTCCACAAGAAAAATCAGGAGCACTACATTTCAGATCTATTTTGCCGAAAGTGAATAGCAAAATAACAAAATAGACAGCACTTCCAATTGGATCACTATATCCTCTCAAATCACCGGACCTCTGAACTGGGCATTCTCTCATGAAGGCCAGTCTGCAGGACCTCCACCATCTGCTCGAGACTTCTGCATTGTCCAGTGTCAGTGACATCGGACTGTGGCCCCTCACTGTTCTTTCTGCTCTGGCTGTCCTCCAGATGAGGGTACATCTTCGTCCAAAGATGGAAGCAAAGAGAGGCGCATATTGTAGGTACTGCCGGTCACTAGGAAATAACTTTGTATGTGCTGTGTCTGCTCTATGGTACAACTGTGCAGAGAAACAGACGTTTTGATTAAGTGAGCAGTACGTACTAAACAAAAGAGCAAGCTGTATCTCAGGCTTGATGCATGCCTAAGTGTGGCGAACTGCTTAGGAGATCAAAATGCAGCACCGGGAGCAGGAAAGAAAAAAAAAGTGATAACTGCAGTGAGAGGATAGCTTGAGAGTTGGAGAAGCCCATGATAGCAGCAGAAACAGCTACATCTGGGAAAAGTGACTGCACTCCAAATACTCAGGAGTGCCTGTCTAGGTTCTAAGAATGCATGTGCACTTGTAAGTGGAGGGACAAATGGTATATAAGTTTTAAGAATCCTTGTTCGGGCTGTGGCTGATCTGTCTATGGAATCTACTTTAATGATCTGCTTGGTCATAGAAGGTACAGCAGTTTTTGGAATGATGTCTGTGGCTAAGCAAATTATGAGTGGATGAAGGTAGCTTTAATTAGAAGGTATAGCTGAAGATTAGGTTAAGAATGGATGAAAGTAGCTTTAATTAGAAGGTTTAGCTGAAATCAGATCAATACCTGCAAAGGTTTAAGGACAGCCAGAGATCAGATAGTGCTCCATAGAAGATCTGAATTCATGGTGTGGTGTGTGAATGGGATGAAGAACAAGGATTTCCATTCCTTTAACAAGTTAATGATGAGAGAAATGGTAATGGTGGAGTGCTGTTCCCCAGTTAGGCAATACTTATCAGATCTGATGAAAAAGGATCCAAAGACATATGGAATTTTGGCTCAGACGTGGTTAGCTAACTGGGTTAACAAAGGACTGCAGCAGACTTTCTTTAAGCCAAAGGGTGAAAGGCACTCAACAGACTGGTTCCAAACTGCTGGGTAAGGGCCAGGGCAATTAAAGGTTCCTCAAAAGACACAAGCAGAAAGGCAATGGGGTTACAAGTCAAGAACAACACGAGCGGAAAGGAGGATATGTGATTACTTGTTTTAAGTGACAAAAGAATATCCATTACAAGAGAGAATGTCAGGTGAATGACTCCGTGAAAGTTGCAACAAGCATACAGAGTGCCTCATTTGCATGGCCCTTGCGCCACTGGAACATTACTTTTAGCGATGATCTGGTGGTGCTGTGCTGTTTTCCATATTTACAAGGCGGCCTAAGCCACTTTGTGTGGCTTAATGCCGCCTTGTAAATATGGCCCCGACGGCAGAGGGGTGTGCAATGGGTGTTGCTGTGGGCATTTCCACACAAAACCCATTTGTTTTGACACTACTCTAGATTTATGAGAAATCGCAAACCTGAGGCAGCGCCAAAAACTAATGTCACCCACGGGGTGGTGTATAAGTGGCGGAACTAGGAGGAATACTTTTATTTCTCCTTGTTTTTGCATTCTGCAGCACAATTAGAAAGAGCAAAATGCCACTAATTATTGCTTAAGTGCAGGAAGGTATCCAATTGTTAAAAAATGACCATTTGCTACTTCTATGTGTGCTGCATTCTGCAACACACATAGAAGTAATAAATCTCAATTTTTTACTGTTTATGTGCATATCTTTTTGGTCACAAATACAAGGAGATGGTGTAACTTGCATAATGTTGTGTAACATAATCACACAGAAATATCTAAAAATTCCACAAAATTGAAATGAATTACGAGAGCGGAGTAATTCTGAATTAAGGGATATTTTCTTAGTGTAAAAATGCCTCCTTGCATTAAAAATGGACATGAGGATGCATTTTGAGCTAAGAAATAGCACTAAATGCAATAGAACAGAAACACAAATAGCAAGCGGGAGCAGCCTCTTCCTCCTGCTAAATGTGCACTTTGGGTAGGATTTTCCCCCAACTTACACCCAGTATTTAGAGCTAGTTTCTTAGCACATAATGCACCCTCACATCCGAAATAGGCACAAATATGCATTTTCTGCTAAGAAAATAGTGTTAAATGCAACAGGATAAAAGTAGCAGGATTCGCTAAATGTGCTCTTGCGGTAGGATTTTTTTTCGCAAGTTACTCTTAATTATGCAAGAAAGTGTAATTGCATTATTATCAGTAATTCCATGTCAAAAGGTAACGCAAAAATACCAAAATGAATTGCTCTGGCAGAATTGAAATTCCCCTAGGCGTACTAGAAACTCTAAAGCAGGGAAACTGAAATACACATGAGGTATTATTTTACTCTAGAGGGAATGGGAGTTATGAGGTTAGGGAACATCTTTATGATGTTTTGCGGGAGGGCGATGTAAGAAGGTACCTAGGTCCAGATGTAGGAAAGGATTTGCGAGTCGCAAACGGCAAAAACTGCCGTTTGCGAGTCGCAAATCGCATTTTCCTATGCAGAAATGCATTCTGCGAGTCGGGCCCGACTCGCAAAATGCATTTCAGAATCGCAAATAGGAAGGGGTGTTCCCTTCCTATTTGCGATTCCAAGTGGTATGCAATACCATTTGCGACTGCATATGCGGTCGCAAATGGTGTCGCAGTTACCATCCACTTCAAGTGGATGGTAACCCACTCGCAAATTGGAAGGGGTCCCCATGGGACCCCTTCCTCTTTGTGAATGGACCCCAAATTATTTTTTCAGGGCAGGTAGTGGTCCAAGGGACCACTACCAACCCTGAAAAAATACCGAAACTAAAGGTTTCGGATTTTTTTTTAAGTGCAGCTCGTTTTCCTTTAAAGAAAACGGGCTACACTTAAAAGAAAAAAAAAACTGCTTTATTTAAAAGCAGTCACGAACATGGAGGTCTGCTGACTACAGCAGGCCTCCATGTCAGTGAGTGCCCATAATCGGTATGGGGCTGCAATTTGCGACCCACCTCATTAATATTAATGAGGTTGGTCATTGCGACCCCATACCGACTCGCAGATGGTGTCTGAGACACCGTTCTGCATAACATTTTGCGAGTTGCAAATAGCGAGTTGCTATGACTCGCTATTTGCAAGTCGCAAAATGTTTCTTTGCTACATCTGGCCCCTAGTTCTTTTTGTTATTTTATGGTCTCATAGAAGGGAATCATTGAATGCTACTGCATCTCCTCCCTATTTGTAATGACATCTCTCAGCTTTTAAAGTAGGACTACTCTGGGCTGATTATGAGTTGTCCAGTGTATTCTGACTCGCTCGTAAACCTCTGTTTATGGATGGGAAGAAATTACGATTTGGAAGGTATTAACCATATCTCATATCAGATGTGTTAAATACCTCAACCTTCAATAAATTTACAGGCGGAAACGCATACGGTATTTACCATATCATGTGTATTTTGGTGAGTTAAACTCGTAACGAATGCTATTGATCGCACGTGGTAAATACCATACCCCGTGGTATCATTCTTTTTCAGGTGCGGTAAATAGCACCTATACTTGTAATCAGCGCCATGGTATTTCTGTTATTGGAAAGTGATCAAGGAACTGTAATGGACAGGAAGCCGATTAAATACCCGTCGGATCTTACGTTCATATTAGAGAAAGTTGAAGCTAGAGCCATTTGAGATAAGAACTAATGTATTTTCATGTTAAGTTCTAAATCATGAGATACCCAAGCACTTTGGTATCTGCTGTTTTTCTTACTGAAGTCAACAGAACTAATTTCTGACCTGCTGATGGGTGAATGGTTGAGTTGGCTTCCTTGGATTCGAATCTGTGAAACGTAATGTAGTTAAAGATCTCTCCAATAGGTGCTTTAAGCCATTGAGCTGTGCCACTGGGATTCAAACTTGTGACCTGCAGGTTACACACAAATCTCAGCAGAAGGGTCTTGACAACTGTCAGTTATACTGGCATTAGTAATCTTCACCTGCGGGCTACAACCAGACTGCCAAACTGCCTTGATGATGCAGGCAGCCATGACAAGCAACTTGCACAAAGACCTTAGAAAACCACAAGCTTCAATATGGCAGGTGCTTAACAAAAATCTTAAAGTATGAAGAGAAAAAAATAACACTTATGTACCACATTAAAGCTGAATTACCTCTTAATTTGTCACAGGTGCTATTATTACTCATATCAATGGTATTCATCTCATATCACAACCTGTGAATGTGCAGGTTACACACGTCTGCAATTCCTCACTGACCCCATGAGCAAACAGACCAGAAAAATGGACTTGCTTTATCACCGTACTTTTTATTGTAATGTTATGTAGCTATATTTGTGTAGTACTTCTTATAGCAAAAACACAACTGGGAGTACGGGGTTCTTGTAAGGGGGGCGAATCACTAGTATGTCAATTATAACACTAGGCCCCTCGTAATCCTCAACTAGAGGCGAGACATGGATGGACTGTGGTGTGAGGTCTGGGAGGGGAATTTCCTTTACGGACTAGGTGGTCTCACACACTCTATGGTGTCATGCTTCATCATATGACCACCTAGCCCCACCCAGGTAGGACAGTGCCACCTGGGCGGACTCAACCTCACTGTTAAAAGAACAGGAGGGAGTGCGTAAATAATTTCTGGTTCTGGAAAAGGGATCCAGCTAGACTAAGAAATAAAAACACCTAAGCAGATACCCATGTGAGTTATTTAATGGAAGGTTCTGTTTAGTGTGATTAAAAAGAAGACTGGGACACCAATGTGAGAGCAATGACTCACTGGGTCGCCTATCTAAAAGAACGACGCCAACATGTTTCTGCCCTCAAAAAGTGAGCCTAGGAAGGTCTCGGGCATTCATCAGGGCGAAGGATCCCTGCTATTCATGCTCAATGAGAACCTTGGGTACTTCTTATAGCAACACAAAAGGATGATGGACGGAGTGCTGAACAATGCAAACACTCACCCCCAGTCACAGATCTGGGTTTAATCCATTGTTCTTTTGCTCACCATGCCACCCCATTTTAGACCCAGCCATATGCAAATCAGTCTTGACCCTGTTCCTCGTTTTCCTCTGTTTTTCTGGCTACTTTCTCCTGCTATTCACATTCTTTCTTTCTCCATTCATTCCTGGTTTCCCCATTCCTGCTCCCGCCCATTTTCCCACCGAGCCCCCGCCCACCGCCCCTCCCAGAACCTACTTAATGAGGCCACTGCACAGCAGCGCAGCAGACATGTGCAGCGGATGCACCACTAGTGCACCACTGGGGCCCTAAATGCAAACCCTTCTGCAGCTGTCCATGCTTGGACCACGCCTAGTGCTAGAACCCCTGGCTCTTCCACCTCTCAAAGATACACCACTGCTGATCTCTGAGCCCTGGACCCTAGACGCACCAACAACCACTGCTGCCGCTCATCCCCGTGTACCACCAGAGGACTGTCCTCCTGCCAACACTGCTGCCTCACAATCAGCACTGAAGCAACCAAACCACCAGACACATCGACCGAGACCACCACAGCACAACTCCAGTGCATCCTACTCAACACACATTCACTAGTTAAACACGTCATCTAGGTCTGGGACACAATCTCCTCCCCCACTCCTGACGTCATCTTCCTCACAGAAACCCGGCTCAACCCTGCCTCCGCAGTAGATATCGCCCTGCCATTCGCTAAGGTTACAAGTTAACACACCGGGACCGAACCAGCAAGCACAGAGAGGCAGAATCACCATCATCTACAGGGACACCATATGCTGCATGACATTCCCTGATGACCCATCACCAGTTATGGAACACCTCAACTTCCAACTCAGCACAGACAGAAAAAGCACCATCAGAGGCATGCTTGCCTATAGACCACCAGGACCATACCACAGCTTCTGCAATACCATCCCAGAACCCATTACCCTCCAAGCAACTGAGTCTGAGCACTCCATATTCAAAGGGGACTGTAACTTCCATCTTGACAACCAAAGCAACATCAACACCACCAACCTCTTGGAAAGCTTGAGCAACATCGGCCTCAAGCAGCTTGTTACTGACCCCACTCGTATCATAGGACACACACTCAACCTCATCTTCACCTCCAGTGACAGAGTCAGGTACATTACATCATACCACTCACCTGGTCCGACCACCACAGCATACACTTCACCATCTCTGCACTCACATAACCCAGCACTGTGCCCCCCCCAATCCAAGCAAAGAAATGAGAAAAAGGTATCAGAAGACTAGTGGAACAACGCTCTTTACCCCCACCTCTCAGGCTCTACACATGACCCTAAACAAGCAGCAAATAAATCCTTTCAGTGGATTACAGAATGTGCTAAAGCCATTGCCCCGCCAAGACAGCCAAGGTCAAAGAACAAAGCAAAAGAGCAAGCTGGTTGACTGAGGAACAGCACTTCTCCAAATGCAACTGCCGACAACTTGAAAGGAAGTGGTGATTATGTATAAAAAAAGAAGACTGCACCTCCTTTAGGACCGCTCTCAACCAGTCCCACCAACTCCTGAAAGAAACCAAGAAGAACGCACTATAAGACTGCATCAAAGCCAGCACAAACCATAGCAAAGAACACTTTGCCATTGTGAAGGAGTTCACCAATCCTGAAGCCACCAAGAACAACTTCACTCCCTCCCAGAAACTATGCGACAACCTCGCAGACTTCTTCCGTGACAAGATCTCAGCTATCTATGAAAACTTCGAACACCAACCCTCCACCACAGGCAGCATCAACCAGCTCACATGCACAAACCTGAACCCTGAACACCTTCTCACCTACTGGACACTCCTCACCACGCAAGACACTATCTCCATCATGAACTCTGCACACTCGGGAGCACCCACGGACACTTGTCCCCACCACATCTTCAACCTCAAAAGCAAGACAATTGACGACGAGCTCAGGAAGGTCCTGAATACCTCCATCACCACGGCCTCCTTCCCAGAGATCTGTAAGCACGCTTAAGTGAGGTCCCTCCTGAAAAATACATGCACCAACCCAGTCAAATTGAAGAACTATCGGTCCATATCTTTGCTCCCCTATCCAGCAAAAGTTCTTGAGAAAGTGATTAACCCGCAACTCACCCAACACCTAGAAAACCACAATCTTCTGGACCCCTCCCAATCTGTATTTTGAGCTAACAACAGCACTGAAACATCCCTGATTGCAGCCACACATGACATCAAAGCCCTCCTGGACCGTGGGGAAACAGCACTCCTCATCCTCCTGGAACTGTCCATCCACCGCATCTGACACCGTCTCCCACCACATCCTGATCAACAGATTCCACGACATCCGGTTTCAAGGAAACACCCTCAAATGGATCGCCTTGTACCTCAGCGGAAGAACCCAAAGGATCAGTCTCCCATCGGTTACCTCACATTCCAAGAAGAACACGTGTGGAGTCCTCCAAAGATCGTCCCTCAGCCAGATCCTCTTTATCACCTACATGACTCCCATGGCCATCACTGTAAGATCACAGAGACTCATCATCATCTCCTAGGCTGACAAAGCTTATCCAAAGATCCCTCCACCACAAAACCTAACTTCCACAGATGCATAATGAACGTAGCTGACTGGATTGAGGACAACTGTCTCAAACCGAAAAAATGGAAGTCCTCATCCTTGGGAACAACACCTTGCCATTGACTGACACATGGTCGCCCACAGAGCTCGGCACACACCCGGTGCCAACAGACTAGGCCTGCAACCTCGGCATCATCCTTAATAGCAAGCTATCCATGAATATACAAGTTGACAAAGTCTCATCTGCCTGCTTCCACACCCTTCGCATGCTCCACAAGATCTTCAGGTGGCTCCCAGTAGACACCAGAAGGACCTTCATGCAGGTCCTCATCACCAGCAGACGGGACTATGGAAACATGCTCTACGTAGGAATCAAAGCACACGTCCTGAAGAGACTCCAGACAATACAGAACAGAGTGGCAACACATGTACTCAACCTCCCCAGAAGGACCCACATCACACCTCATCTCAAAAAACTCAAAAAACTACACTGACTCCTGATTCAGAAGAGATACCAGTTCAAGATGTTGACCCACACCTACAAGGCCCAGCACAACAAAGGACCAGCATACATCAACAAATGCCTGACCTTCCACCAACTGACCAGAAGCCTCTGAACAACTTCCCTCTCCCTCGCAAACACCCCACGGATCTGTCAAGCCAACAGTGGAGGATGCACCTTCTCGCACCTGGCAGCCAAGGCATGGAACAACCTCCCCCTGCACCTCAGGACTGCACCTTCACTCCAGCGATTCAGAAGAGAACTAAAGATCTGGATGTTCAAATAATCATTCCTCTACAGAACAGCATACAGCTACAGTGCTTTGAGACCCTCACTGGTGATTTGCCACGCTTTATAAATGTTTGATTGATTGATTGAGAGGTGATGGAGTGATCCATCATTAATACAGTTTCCTTTCAATTTCTGCAGGCTCTTGGAGTGGGGATGGCCCTCATAGGCTGTGTACCTACATACGACCAACCACCTTCACTGTTATCAGGAAGACAACAGGGCACATGTCGGCCTCCACAAACTTAAAATAGGCATAGATGTTAAGTTAGCTACATTTGCTTATGACAGGGTAGACCTCTTTAAAGTTAATCACAACCTTGAGCCCAGCCCACATGCCATCCTGTCATGGCACAATACCACCCCACACCCAAGGCCTTTTGCCTTCATCCTGGGAGCAAATTCACACCCCATTCATGCCTACTGAAATGCTAATTACTGGCTGGCAGAAGTGGGAGAACAAAATGCAGATTTAGCTTTCAGGGACTTCAGGCAGGGATATGGTAACTTTTTAAAAGTCATTGTTCCAAAATATTTATTACAAATCCAACTTCCCCAGTGAATTGGGCTGGTAATAAATATTGCAAAAAGTCAAAAAATGTAATTTGTACCTGTTTTCTAGCACAAGATAACATTTATTAAACTTCATATTGTATCCCAATGCACTACTATGATATAGAAAAGCTTGCTACAGCGAAAATATATTTTCGGGCCTTTTCACTGTAAGGACATGTTTAACATTAAACTTTTACATGTCCAATTTTTCAAATACCATGCATTCTGCCTTATGGGCAATAAGGCGTAAATAGGGGTGAGTTATAAATATTTAAAGAAAGATTTAGGCTTGTCAGAAGGGGTTGTTTTGACAGGTCAAATTTGCAGTGAAAACCTGCACAGCCAGGCTACTGGTGGCAGGCCTCCACTCATGTTTACAGTGTCACTGTGCTAGATGATACAGTGAGTGCTGCAGTCCATTGTTGACATTTAAATAATTGGCCCTGGGTACACCTTTGTACCAAATACTAGAAAGACTTATAGGTAAGTCAAATATTCCAATCAGGAGCATTCTGAATTTACCATGTTGAAAGGAGGTGCATAAGCATGTTAGCTCTGGTTAGCAAGGGTAAAGTGTACAGAGTTATATAGCTAGAAAAGTATAGAGTTCAGAAAAAAGGCAAAACAAATTCAGGGTGACCACGCAGAAAGGGTTAATCTCCAACATAACCCCTTCAGATGAAGTCAGCCTTTTGTGACACTGTTCACTGTGCTTGTTGATAGACATTTGCAGAAAGGTCAAACCTCTTGTTGTCTTTGGTATGGGTGCTCCAAACTTAAGAATACTGTGCTTTGAGGAGTGTCACTCTTCACAAAGTTTGTCTCTAAATTGCAGCTTGGAAGAAAGACGGACCCTTCTAGCAGGTTCTGAAAGTAAAGACAGTGATGTCTTCTGTTTGCTTTGACCGTATAAAAAGGGAGCCACTGGCTCAATTGTTATTCTAATTCCAAGTTCTCTCTGACCAAGGAATGGAGTTCCCCACAGGATACTCAAAGGACTACTGTGCAACAAACAATGGTGTCTGTCTGATAGCTATCTACCCAAAGGTGAGGTAACATCATCTGAATTCTTGTATGGCTGGAAAAAGCTGACAGCTGAGAGAGGCAGGGAGTTGCCAACCAATCAGGAGGTCTGACTGTGCAGAGAATGCTAGAAGCATCTTAACAAAATGTGGTATGTGGGTCCATCAGAAAAGGATGACTGTGGCAAGAATTATGTGTGCCCTCAGGAGTGTTGAAGCAGTCTCTCCGTGCTAGCGGGTCTGAGCAGGAATCACGGGCACTGTTTGTCACAACCATAGATAACAACTGTTTGTGAGGTGGACTGTGCTGCCATGTTCAGAAACAGCACTCAAGGGGAACTCTTCTGTTGCAACCGAAGACCATGCCTTTGCTGCCCTCTGGTCACTGTGACCATTGACTGTTGGCAGCCCATGTACTGCAGCGCACCTAAGGCCTCTAAGCAGGTCCAATGAAGACCTGCATTGCCCACTGTCATTGAAAATCTGTGAGGATCTCGGACAGCGGCCCCTTCTTTTGTTTTGCTGTGGCTGTTCTCCATATCACAGACCATACTTACCGCTGGCGCATCATCTCCCAGAGAATGGACCGAAGAGATATGCATGCTGTAGGTCCCCACTAGGAAATGACTCTGATGTTTGTGTTATGGTGAAACTCTGTTGAAAGGGGGCTTTTTGATTAACTAAGTACAGAACTAACCAGTAATCTGCACCTGAGCTCGAATTCATGTTCCAGAAGAACCCCAGGAGGAAAACTGCCTAGAATTAATTTATACCTGGTCCTGTTACCTGTTCTGTGGAGTGTTGCATTTTAAGTTTGTAGATTAAAGTAGTTTTACTAAATTAAAGCATTAGGGTGGACAATTAATAATTGTACAGCTGAGTTATTGTTGCGTTCTGAGCTTGCGCACCCCTCCACACCACTTCCCTGAGAACCCTACATTTGCTCACATCTCTACCACTGAGAGTAAAGTGCTGAAGAAGTTGTACTTGGCCCATTTTTGCAGAGTCATAACAGGATGAACCCTGGGATATCAGAAGCAACAATACCAGCCCCAATGGCTGAGGCCCAGTAGCCCCTGCTTGGCCCTCTGAACAGGGTACAACAATATCCCAATCAGAAATAGTAGCCTTTTGAAAAAGCAGAACATATACTGATGTACATCATTACTCTCTACACACTCTGGGATCCAAGAATTCATAAATGATTCCTACGGAGTCTAGTCTTAAGGTCACTCAATTTAGCAATAAGGTCAGAAGACTTTGCCTTCTTCTGCTTCATCTGTTTAGTAAGTTTGACAGAGTCTACTTCAATGGCTGCTATTCTTTCCTTGAAAAAAATATCTGAGTTGCAATATTACCAATGTTTTAGTCATGTTATGCAATGCACCTTGTGCTTTCAAATTAGCTGCCTTGGGTTAGACTCTTGAACCCTCTTTCTCTGCTTAGTACTTGTCTATTTAGGCATTGGAGGGGAACACATCCCATTAGAGAATAGATGCATGGATTTGCCAGAGTTACTAGAGTAGTACTTTACTTGTCTTACTAGATATTGTACTATCTTCTAACATTTCCTGACAGATTATTTGGTTTCCAGCCGTGCTCTAAACTGCAGATATATTGCTGCCATTTTAAAAAGACCCAGAAGATTTCCTTGATACCATCTATGACAAAGCCTATGGGAGTGAGCAAAGTTTATATGCCAAATCCTGGGAAAGTTGTATTATTCAAATCTTTTTAGTAATTCATCTTTATTGGAACCATCATATACAATTATTAATCTTAGTCATTAGAAATGCAGTAAGAAATGATAATCAAATATGTAATAAATAAATCACAATAAAATGCATTAGGTACATTCCATAAAAGAAAGAATTATTATCCTAAAATTGGAAAGGAAAAGGCATCAGTCTCAGAAACCCATAAAGAGTTCAGAGTTCCAGAGAAATCATAAAGCATAATGCTTCAGCATCAAAGGTCAGCTCAGTAGTTCAATAATCAATCAAAGTAGAACTTCTCATGAAGAGAGGTTCATGAAACTCTGTAGAGTCTCCAACAGCACACAAGGCAATAAGGAGAATAGGAAAGTGTGGTGGTAGGGAATAGTAGTAAAGTGGTGTAGATATCCTGCTCTAGGAACACACACTATTCAATCAATGTTGCAAGTTCTTGTTGCTTCTTCTTTCTTCAGTCAACCAATCAGCTTTTGAAGTGCTCAGTGGAACGCTTTCACAGGAACACAATAAACCTGAGACAGCAACTTCTAAGGCCACAACTGTGTCTTATAGTGCAACTATTTTGTCTAGTTTATCATGATTCATTCTCCCATTGAAGACTGCATTTCTGTGTGTGAACTTTCATATCTATCTGCCTGAAAAACAAGTCTATTCATTAGCCAACAGGAGTCTTTTTAGAAGTAGAAACATCTGTAGAAACAAGAAGAAAAGTATTTTGTGCAACAACAATTCATTATGAGAAACAAGCCTTTCAAAAGCTCAAGATCAAGCCTTGTGCTGGTTCTACAATTCTTTCAGTTTAGTTAACTGTAACATGGCAGTGCCTAAGTGTTTCAGGCCTAACATGTTTAAGTATGGTTGCCTACTACAATTTTTGTATTTAACCCACGTTTCAAACTACATTCGTTTTTCAAGTTATTTCAGCATTATTTCTTAACATTTTTAAAATGCGTCTCCACTTTCATTCTTCCTCATTCTTCCAGCTCTTCACTTTTGTTTTTTTATCTCCGCAACTTGACCTTGTTGCAGTACCCCGACCCCCCTCACCTGTTGCCTGGTTCTAGATACTAACTACGTTGCCAGTGCCAGTGTTCAATCCCTAAAACATTGTAAAGGTAAATTGAAGCACCTTTAGTTCTCACTATAAGTCCCTAGTAAAAGGTACTTAGGTACCCAGGGAATGGGGTACTAAGGGTAAGGCCCCTGAGGGCAGCAACACTGAGGGGCTGTGCACTCAGGTGCACTCAGCACTGCCATTGCAGGCTGGGTGTCCCGGTGTACACCTAAAACACAGATTTTGACATGGCACACTACCTGTGTGCCGTCCACCATACACTGCATACACTATGGATAAGACACCCCTCCGGCAGGCCTTCCAGCCCTAAGGCAGGGTGCACCATATTATATGTGAGGGCATACCTGCATGAGCAATATGCCCTCACTGTGTTCCTGCCAAACCTGGGACATAGTAAGAGACCAGAGCAGCCATTTTAATATACGTGCTGGACACTGGTCAACACAAGTTTCCCAGTGACATGATGGCTACTCTGAACCCTGGGTTGTTTGGTATCAAACACCGCAGAACGATAAATCCAAACTGGTACGAGTACTGGATTCATTATAAAATGTACCTGGGGTCCTCTGCAAAAGCATGGGTGCTGACTGGTTCTATCCAGTCTGCCACCTCTAGACATCCAGACATCCACTCTGCAAACCTTGGGGGAGAGTCCTTTATCTCTGGTTTGTAAAACAATGCCCTTCCTTCCCTCCCCCAGGAATGTGCACTGCCCTGCTGGTGAGCTTCACCGCTCTTGAAACTCTACCCCCAGGCCTGCTGCTAGCAGCAGGTAGCATCCCCCTTTGCAAACCCCCATTTTTGGAAGCAAAGGCAGAAAACCACACAAATGGTAAGGGAAGTGGCCCCACCTGACATGCACCACTCGCAAGGTGTTGCCTGCGAGGTGGACACTCCATTTCATTTACCTCCCTCTTAAATGGAAGGAAAATAGACAGTCGGGTCTAGGGAAGTGACCCTCCCCACAGGAAGTGATCACTCTAGTGGGTGTAGCCACCCAAAGGTAAGTGTCACAGTGGACACTGCCAGGTACCCCTAAAACGCCCACTAAATTCAGTATTTAGTGGGCATCCCTAGACCTAGAAATCAGATTTCAAGGACACAAAGAAGACCAGGACAAAGAATAACCAAGGCACGAGAACTGTGGACCTGCTGCTCCCAGGACCCGATAATCATCGATGAGGAGCTGCTGGACAATTGGACTAACCATAAGAACCCCAAAGGACCTCTAGAACTCCCTCCAGAGTGGAGCTACCACTCTGCAACAACAAAAGAACCAGCAACCCGGTGAGGGTCACTTCACTGACTAGCCACTAACTCCTGAACCAGAAGTTGCAGCTGGATCCGACAACACACCAACAGCCACAAGGACAAACCCTGCAAATGTGCCAGGCTTGGTGGCACTGCACCCTCCAGTGGCCAGAGCATAACAATACTCTGGGTACTGGTCAGCTGATGTCGTACACCAGGAAAACCAGCTCATCCGGAGCTGAAAAAGGACCAGTAGGAAGCCCCAGTCAAGGGACTTCAAGAACACCCCAGACCTCCCACTGTTGAAGTAAGCATCAGCAAGGCCTACTAGTGCAAGGGGTTCACCTTTCTCTGCACAAAGTCCTCAGACCATGTAGGAAGAAGTTGGCACAGAAACTGGAATAAAAGACAAAAGTTTATTAACCTCATGAGGTGGTACTACAGTTCAAACAGCACCCTTGGGCAATGTCTGAAGTAGCACCCTGAACTGAGAGAGCATGGTCCTTTTATACCCACACATGGTACAATTATGGAAACAAGACTTGTATACAGGTAAGGTCATGTGGAAAATGCACAGTCGACAGGTAGGAGGAGCTAACAGTTTCCAAGGACTAACAGCTGCAGACCTTACTGAGCATGTGCGAAAGTAAGAGATGCTAAATATAACTTGTCACTAGGCAGATTTCAAGAGCAGTTAACAGAAAGGTAGGACAGAGCACAGGGTGAGCACATGGCAGCATGTAGCAGAGAAAATGGCTGCCATGAATACAAAATGGATTCCGCAAAATATTCACAATAGTTACTAAATACAAGATGTCTTCTGCTAATGCTTAATCTAATCACCGCTAAATTACAACAGACGACCCTTTCAGCATTAGCTGAAGACATTCGTCTTTCTGGGATAATCTAAATATTCATCTTGTATATTTATGCTCATCATTTCAGCTATTTCCTTATCTAACATATGTTGTGCTTTCATTTCTGTAATATTTCTTTTGGTAGGCATACAAGCAGTAATACACGTGGAGCAGAACATTGGACCACACTGAATACAGATACAGCATGTAAAAAATATTGCAATTATTACACACAGGATAGTTAGTAGTTTCCAGCCCCAGGCGGAAACAAGAGCCCAAAACCATCCAGAAAAAGTCCAAGTACCAGTCTCTGTATGGATTTCTGCAGCAATTTTATGCAATTTAGATATTGCATCATATACTGAAGGTGAGTGATCTGGGATAAAAACATAACAACTACTACCGATGATTCAACATGCACCACCTCGATCAGCTAATTTCACATCTAGTACCATACGATTTTGGAGCGCTACAATCCTCGCAATTTGGAGCTCCTCAGTAATATTCCCAAGTGCCAGAGCTGCCTGATTGGTAACAGCTTCCACAACCCTAGTCAATTGTCTCACTTTCCTACTGTTTAACGCAACACCTACAAAGGGGAACAATCCTAAATTAAAATCAACATATTGTTGCAGGCTAGTATCCGTTTGGTCTACCTCATTTGTACTTATTTCCCTTTTATATCTATTGTTAATGATGTCATTGAACAGTTTTAAATCTCGGTGATATGATGCAGGAGCCAAAAACACAGGGGGTAATAGAAAAGATACATAACACACACCTGACCACCCAACAGGTAGTTGGTAATATCCATAGTTACCACAAACAAAATATGTATTATGTGAAGCTGTAAAACTACTATTATTTACACTCTCAATAGTTAAAATCAAGGTACAATCGCTTATCCCTACTGGAATTTGTCCAATGCTTCGTATACATAAATCTGCTTTAGTTTTTGTAACAGAAATCACAAATTGTTCTTTCTTGTCAGAGTCTCGTATATTTGTGAAGACATATGGTATTGAAACATTGTCCGGTTGATACTCTTCCGATTCCCATTTAGTTCCTTTAGCTTGGGGATACCCATCTTTGTCTTGGTAGTACACTTTATTAAGGCGAAAAAGAAGTCCGCCCTCTGTACGTTTTCCAGATGCAAACAAAAGCATGTACCAAGCTTGACACGAACCATTGTGTGAAAAAGGAAGAGGAATGAAAGGTGTTCCTCCTTTCTTTTGATGCGCAGGTATCATTCCACATACCCAACAGTTAGTAGTATTTGTAGCATTATGAGTATGATGCAACATCTGAATGAAAGTATTATTGAAGTACGATTGACGGTGCTTCTGCTCCTGATAGGGAAGCGTAAAGTAATAGTGATCCTCTGGTACTGGAGTAGTGGCAACAAAAAACTCACGAGCAGGAGACTTCTTTTCAACAAACCAGGTGATTGTTACTGTAACCACCAAAACAACAACAAACCCCATAATACTAATGATCAATTTGTTATTCATTTTAGCAACAGCGATAATCGACCCTTTCAGAAATGAATTAAAAACAATCGTTGGAGCTCTTATCCCTGGGCAGCCGCTGATTTCTTCACCACGGGCCAAGACGGGTGTCACTACTCTAATGCACGGCTGATCCACCCCCCTTGCCACATTGGCTCTCCGTTTCACTAACCCAGGGCGGTAGCTTAACCAGTCTTTTCAAAACAATTTTCAGATTCTTTCCTTGGTCTCAAATTATATTGCGACACTCCAGAAGTCGTATGGTCCGGGAAGACCTCTGCAGATTCGTCAGGTGATATAGCATGGCCTTTCTCCGTAGTCAAAATCTCTCGATGATCGGTCAGCACAGCAGGTTCCACCAAGGTAGGTAGCACTCTCTTGCAGTGAGTACTATGGACCCAATTCTTTCGGTTCGTCACTCGAACTGCTGTCCTTGTCGCAAGGAGCACCTGTTCTGGGCCTCGCCACCTTGGTTCTAAGCTGCTTGATCTTTCAAAAGACTTAATCATCACCTGGTCACCTGGTCGGAGTTCATGGCCTTCACCTGTAGATCTGTCAGGAAGTGCTTCTCGAACCTGTTGATGAATAGAAACCAAATTGTCGGTTAACTGTGCCAAATAATCATTCATCAGGACACAAGGTACATCATTTACAGATTTTGGTTTAGGAACTCCCCAAATATTCATTGGTCTCCCAAATACTACTTCATAGGGGCTAAGGCCAAGTCGGGAGTGTGGCACTGACCTAATAGACAATAATGCCAATGGTAATGCATCCGGCCAAGTTAAGGATGTGGAAGCCTGTATCTTCGCTAACTTCAGCTTCAATGTAGCATTATACCTTTCCACCAACCCTGCTGATTGTGGGTGGAAAACCGCAGGGAACTTCTGTTTGATCCCTAATCCTTTCAGGACATACTTAATAACTTCCCCAACAAAATGAGGTCCATTATCACTCCATAAAAGTCTGCAAACACCAAATCTAGGGAAAAATTATTTCAAAAGTACCTTCGCTGTGGTAATGGCAGTATTATCCTTTGTGGGGTACGCCTCTATCCATTTACTGAAGGCACAAACCGCCACCAAGACATACTTAAAATTGTTGCAGCGTTCAAGCTGAATATAATCCATTTGTAGAACTTCAAAAGGTGCAGTTGGTGTAGCAAACCCTCCTGCAGGAGTACGTGTCCCTTTTCCAGGATTGTATTGTAAGCAGATCAAACAAGACTGTACTACTCTCTTAGCTGTACTGGAAATTTCTGGATGCTCCCAAACTTGCGTAAGCAACTTCGTTATTATTGAAGCTCCAACATGTGCCAGCCCATGTGCCATCTGAACCATAGGTTGTACAAAAGCTATAGGCAATTTCCATTTATCCATCTGCTTATTCTGCCAACAGCCCTCATCATCCAATTCTCCATCATTAGACCATTGCTCACGTTCTTTCACAGAAGCAGATTTCTGTATATCTAATACCTCTTGTCTAGCATTATGCCAACGTTCAGCATGTGACTTCACTACATACATAGAAGTAGTACTTCGCTGCATCGCAGTCTCACGTGCTACACGGTCTGCAAGAGCATTACCTTGCCCTATCTTATCGGTCACTTTCTTATGTGCACTACATTTCACAATAGCTAGTTTATTTGGATATGTCAATGCAGTCAAGAGGTTATGCACTAATTCTCCGTGCATTATCTGCATCCCGTGGGATGTGAGAAAACCTCTTTCCTTCCAAAGCAAACCAAAATCATGAGCCACTCCAAAAGCATAGCTGCTGTCTGTGTAAATGTTCACACTTAAATCAGTACTAAGCTCACATGCTCGTGTCAAAGCTATTAGTTCAGCTGCTTGAGCTGACTTCTGTGGTATACGAGCTGTCTCCACTACCGTGTGTATTGTGGTGATTGCATATGCAGCTGAGGTTGTACCATCTGGCAACTTCAAACAAGACCCATCAACCCACAGTTCCCCGTCTACATCTAAAAGGGGCGTATCTTGTAAATCAACACGACCCTTTGTCTGTTCTTCGGTAAGGAATATACAATCATGTGTTTCTTGTGACTGAGGCTGAGTCACCAGATATGGCAACAAAGTAGCTGGATTTAGTGTTGCACATCTCTTCAGTGTAATGTGAGGAGCCAACAATGTCAACTCATAACCTGTCATACGGGCGCTAGTTAAATGTTGTGTCTTTGTTTGATTTAAAAGAGCATCAACCGCATGGGGTACTAGCACCAACAGCTTATGTGACAAACTATCCCTTCACTCTGACTTATTGAGACAGCTGTTGCGGCAAATGAACGAAAACACCCGGGCAACGCTCGAGCGACAGGATCAAGTACTGCTGAAAAATATGCTCAGGGACGCTGCTCATCGCCATGTGTCTGTACTAAAACTGACAATGCACATCCATCTTTCTCGTGTACGTAAAGTGCAAAAGGTTTCATGTAATCTGGAGTACCTAACACTGGTGCAGAACAAAGGGCTTGTCGCAGCTGCCGGAAAGCAGTCTCACATTCATCTGTCCATGGGAGGGGCAATTGGAGTATTTTTTGTCAAAAGTGCTAGCAAAGGTTTGGCAATGTGTGAAAACCCTAATATCCATTGCCTACAAAAAGAACTAAGACCAAGGAATGCACGAACCTCTTTCTGAGTAGAGGGTACTGGTGTGTCTAAAATTGCTTGAATACGATCTGATGTAAGTGCACGGCCCTCCTTAGACAAAAGGTGACCTAAATAGGTTACCTTTGGTCTACAATATTGCAATTTCTTTCGTGACACTTTATGATGGTGTGAAGCAAGAAAAGAAAGTAAGGACAAAGTGCACTTTTGACATTGCTCCGGGGTATTAGCTGCCAACAAAATATCATCAACATATTGTATGAGAGCCACACCTTCAGGCAAAACAAAAGAATCAAGTTGTCGTTTTAACGCCTGACTATAAATACTTGGACTCTCCGTATTGCCTTGAGGAACTCTGCAAAATCTATATGATTGTTTATTCAAAGTAAAACCAAACAAATATCGGCTGTCAGGATGAATAGGGATCGAAAAGAAAGCATTCTTCAAGTCTATCACAGAGAACGTAGTTGTTGTCGGGGGAACCAAAGTAAGGAGTGTCGTGATGTCAGATACCACAGGATATTGTGGTATCACAATCTTATTGACTTCTCGTAAATCAATAATGAATCGGTAAATCCTAGTATCAGTATCCTTTTTCAGAATAGGAAGAATCGGACTGTTACAAACATTATACAGAACTTCCTCGACAACTCCAACTGCAATAAGATCATGCACAATTCGTGTCAGTGCTTCTTCGCCCTCCTGTGAAATTTTGTATTGAGGCAAACGTGGCTATACAGCTCCCTCCTTGACACTAATATGTACCGGTGGAATAATCATTTGTCCCACATCAGTATCTGAAGTAGCCCACAAAGTACTAGGGAGTGAAGCTAATGCAACATCCTCTTTAACAAGAAAAACTCTTTCCATCATAGGATGATTATCATTTAAAATAACACGCACCCCTTCAGGAGAGCATCGTATTGTAGCCCTGAAATACTTGAGCATATCAAGACCCACAATATTGTCTGGTGTATTTGGAGAAAGCAAAAATGGACATGGAGCAGTAAATTTATCAACATGGAATGCAAGTGGTTGTGACAATGGGCTAGGGGAAGGTGTTCCATCGAAACCTATTGATGTAATGGTTAAGCCAGACAGGGGAGCCCTTGGAATCAATTGTCTAGACAAGGCGCTACGAGTAGCTCCTGTATCAACCAGAAACTGATCAGTAAGACCCAAAACATGTGCTGTAACATAGGGACCCCTCTGATCTACTGGAACTTCAACTGATTCCTTACCCCATCCTAGGCAATCCTATGCATAAGCAGAATCTTGGAAATCAGGCTGCACATGATCAGACATCTGGTATTGGTTCCGTCTATCAAAAGTGTTAAACCCATCCTGCCCTTGTGTATTAGCATCAACCCTAGCATGATCATTTGTGCTTCTTCTAGGTCCTGAATATCCTGAGCGATTTCTCATTTGTCCCCGACCACATGAACACTGCTGAACACGTAGTGCTGGACAATCGGCAGCCCAGTGCCCAAATTTCTTACAATACGCACACTGATCATCAGACAAATTCGAACGAGTGTAAGAAGAACCATAAGATCCACGTCCACCTCTATCACTACCTCTAAAAGGCGGACAATAAGCTTGAGCCAACATAACCTTCGTCTTTAATTCTTTAATCTTTTTCTCCTCGCTACTTTTTGCTTCTAATTCCTGTCGTTCATAATACTGAGCCATAGTCAAAAGAGAAACCGGAGTAGAGGTAGTCCATGAACTTTCACTAGCTTTTAGACGACTAGCTATTCCTGGTAACAGATGTGTGACATATTTATCGACAAACAAATGTCTGCCCGTATCATCTGACAATGACTGGCCGCTAAAATCATGAAATGCTTCTTCAAAGCGTGTAAAGAAATCAGAGACCGATTCATCTGCCTTTTGTTTACAAGACGCTAAACCAGTCCAATCTATCTTTTTAGGGGGAATAATCGTTTTCAACTTAACTAATATGGCTGCAGGAAGATCTAGAATCAACTGATAGGGCTTTTTCGCAGGTTCCCTATCCCCGTCCATCTGTTCTATTTCTTTCCATGAGTCCCCAAAAACTGTACGATCATCAATTTTACGAACAGTTCTCCAGATATCTGGCGGTAATATCACTCCGAAAAATAAATCAATGTCAGCCAAAGTCATAGTACAAGAACTAATTGCTTCCTCAACTTCCTCATAAAAGGCGGCTGGATTTTTCCGCGGGTCAGGTAATGCTGTTTTAAGTGCCATTACATCTGCCCTATTCCAAGGAGTATACACCCAATTATAAATAAAATAACCCTTAGCATCAACAGAAGTTTTATCATCATTTGTACCCAATCCTTTAGGAGGAACATACAAAGACGCGGCCTCCCGCATTGGTTTCGCGTGAACTATCATAGTCTTATCTGTTTCAAAGATGGAAGCTTGCGCCCCTTCGGTCTGAGATGCTCGTGCAACTGCGTCCGCAGCCCTTTTCTCTTCTTGCAAATGGACTGCCACAATACGTAATTTCATTAAACGCCTGATTGCATCAGTCACCTGGGAGAAAACAAAAAGACCATCACGCATTTGCTTATGATCAGCTGCTACATCATCGGGCTCTAACTCATCAGAATATTTCCGATATAGCTCAATAACTTCTGAGCCAAATGCCTCAGTAAAATATAGCTGCTCCTTTTCCGTCCACCCTTTCATGTTGTCTAAAAGTTCAGAAGCAGAAACAACGCTACGAATTGTTTTATGAGCAATAGATCTAAGCTCAGACGCACGGTCAGCAGGCAGCATAGAGCGACTGTCCCGCATCTTCTGTTGCTCCGAACTGGAGACTTTAGGTAACTCATGAGGGGCAGAAGGGACGACATACGGAGGTGGAGGGCGATCTAGTAAGAATAAATCATCATGTGATTTATTAAGGATAGGATAGAGAGGTTGCCTAACAGTGTATTGGCCAGTTACCTGTAGCTTACGTTCTTTCTCTTCTAGCTCCTTTAAGTCATTTATTTCTTTCTTTCTCATTTCCAATGCTTTCACATATACATTCTTCCGCTGCTCTTTCTCAAGCAAGGCTTGCTCACGCTTCACTCGTCCACGCGCTTCTTTCTCCCACATTCGTACACAGTCAAACATATCTTGCCTAGACTTTCGCTTACACATACATTGTTCCACATACTCAATCTTTCGCAAATCAAATGACCCATGCATAGGCCAACGTAACTCAGGATCCGCACGGGTGTATTTATTCCATAATGTGCTGTACATTATAGAAGAAAGTTTAACATACATATCTCTATTTGGCGTCCCCTCTGGGGGTGCCGGTTGCGGTTCTTCCAGTCTCAAATTGGTACCATTACAAAAGCAACACATCCTACGAAGTGCGCTAAAAACAGGCATGCCAAAAATAGTGCAGAATATGCAATATTATAATCAAAGTAGCACTTAAGGTGCCGTTCAAATCAAAATTAAATTGGAGAAAATTCTCCTCATTACCTGCCTATATAAATTGCAATTTATATATCAAATCCAAAGAATACAAATTGACTAGTCACCCAAATCACGAGAGCCACAGTAAGTAGTGCTAACTACATTACCAAACACAGGCATCAAAACCCACAGCAAGTGCCGTAAAACGGCTCTTACCAATCACAGGGTGTCCAGGTTCCAACTGCCAAGTTCTAAAATCGACCAAATGGTCACTGCATGACGAATGAACAAAAAGGATCTCAGTCGAGGACTGGCGCCACCTGGATGGTCAAATCAGAAAGAAGGGAAAAACGCCGTGGTTGCCAAGACTCGGGTCTCCTCAGGCATTGATCGTCCGCAGCGAGATTCCAATCCTTCGTCGCGACCAATCCGTTGGGCATCCGAGTCACTGATGAGTCCCTGTTCGGGCGCCAATTTGTTGAAGTAAGCCTCAGCAAGGCCTACTAGTGCAAGAGGTTCACCTTTCTCTGCACAAAGTCCTCAGACCATGTAGGAAGAAATTGGCACAGAAACTGGAATAAAAGACAAAAGTTTATTAACCTCATGAGGTGGTACTACAGTTCAAACAGCACCCTTGGGCAATGTCTGAAGTAGCACCCTGAACTGAGAGAGCATGGTCCTTTTATACCCACACAGGGGCTAAAAGGAGATGGTACAATTATGGAAACAAGACTTGTATACATGTAAGGTCATGTGGAAAATGCACAGTCGACAGGTAGGAGGAGCTAACAGTTTCCAAGGACTAACAGCTGCAGACCTTACTGAGCATGTGCGAAAGTAAGAGATGCTAAATATAACTTGTCACTAGGCAGATTTCAAGAGCAGTTAACAGAAAGGTAGGACAGAGCACAGGGTGAGCACATGGCAGCATATAGCAGAGAAAATGGCTGCCATGAATACAAAATGGATTCCGCAAAATATTCACAATAGTTACTAAATACAAGATGTCTTCTGCTAATGCTTAATCTAATCACTGCTAAATTACAACACCACCAGAGTGTCCCCATTGTAATGCAGGCGACCCTGAAAGAGACTTACGTCCACATCTAAAGACCATCTTTGTGTACAGCTCCTAAATTACCAATTCACTCTGCACCCGGCCGCTCTGTGCCCTGCAACAAAGAACCTCCTGTGCCCCAAGGGTTCCTCACCCCTTGCAACCTTAACACTCCAAGGGGACCCCCATAGAACCACCTCTAAACTTACCTGTGCAATGCTGTTCCGAGTGGTCATCCGCAGTGGCCCTGCACCAGTTCCAGAGACTTTTCTGAGCTGCTGCCACCGGAGCCCGAACTTCTCCAGCTGGCACAGTGTGCCCACCGACGACCTCGACCAACTTGCAAAAGGAGAACTTGGTATCTCACCTGTACAATTGAACATGTATTTTTAAAGGTGACTTTCCATTAATTCTTATAGTGCATAATTATGCATAGAAAGACCATTTTCTTTAAACTTCAAAAATTCATATCTCCAAAAGGCTTAACCAATTTTGATAATCTTGGTCTTAAAATGTATATAAATATCTGAAGTATTTTTATAAATTGGTCTCGAGTTATTCGATTGAATGTGTCAGTGCTTGATTGATACTGTGAATACAACAAATGCTTTGCACTTCTCCAAGATTGGCATTACTGCTAGACCAAGCAAACATAAAAATTAGAGCATTAGGTGATCTAGTTTTTATCTCTGTAAACCAACGTGTGGTGGTCTGGACCCCCTGCACAGTGTGCCTAGCTTTGCACACTACATAGAGGGCCAGCCTCCTACACTTGATCCCCCCCCCTTCCTCACACTTCCTCATCCCTGTCTTCACTGAAGTCTCACCATTTTTCATTATACTTATTTTCTCTTTCACTCTATTGCTTGCTCTTTCTCTCTCCCATTTTCTGTCTCTCTTTGTAGGAAGCGGGCTCTTTATATAGTGGACCAAATGAGGTACACTGTGCAAAGAGTCCAAGCAATCCCCAGAGGTATCGTAGAGGCACAAATGGCATCCCAAATGCAGTTTTTTTGGTAGTGTGGTTGAGCAGTTAGGCATATCAGAGGGTAGTGCTAAGCATATAAGTCACACACTCATACAGTAAATGAAGCACACACTCAATAAAGAAATCCGACACCAATTTATAAAAACAACATGTATTTTTATATAAACTTTGACAGTCTGACCAAGCCAACAAGTGGGCTCAGGTCTCACAAGGCTGGGAGACTTGCGGAAACCCATGGTTCTATTCTCCTGGACCCGGGGTGTGCAGGTGCAGAGGTGTCCTGAGGTGTCGGGTTTATGTTTCCTGGTCACTCACGGTTGCAGAGGGGGTATGCAGAAACAGGCTACAGATTCCATCTTGAAGTCCAGAGTGGGCAAACTCAGGGTGGGCTTCATCTCTGGAGGGCCTGGGGATCACGCTGACACCACGGCCCACTTTAGGTCAGGCTAGGTGGATCGGGTGCAGTGGTGATGTCCAGAATCAGGTTTTTGGTGGTCCTTGTTCTCGCAGTTCTTTCTTGGCTGCCTGAGTATGTGGGGAAGCAGCTCCTCTACTCCAAGGGAGTTATTATTGGTGATTTGTGAAGCACTGGAAGCTCTCCCAGTTTCTTGGGGGCTGCAGCGGCAGGAGAGGTCAGTTGCTCCTCGAGGGTCAGTGCAGCAGGCAGGCTGGCAGGGTTGGCGCCAAGTCAGTCATGCTCCTCGATTCTCAATTTCAGCAGTCTTCTTGTCCACTCCTTCCTTTGTGTCTTGCAAGAATCTGAGGATCTGATATCATGGGATTCCCCAAATACACACATTTAGGGGTCATTAAGGGGAGTGAAGGGGAGTAGCCAATGGGCTACTTACTCTTGAGGTCACTACACTTCCTAGATGACCACTTCCTGTGGTGAATGGGTATCAACCTGCCCAGAGTTCCTAAATTCCATTACACATAAGATGGCCAAATTTTCTAGCTTGTTTCCACTGCAGGCTGCTCACCATAGGGGTGTATCTAGCTTGGAAGAGCGGCACGCCTCCTCCATAGCTAATTTAACCAGGTGCCAGATCGGCACTGGGGCAGAGGGAGTAGGCAACCTCCTTTGAGGAAAGCCAGCTCTGTATACTAAAGTCGGTGGGCTTCTTTGAAGCTCCCTAGCTTCGAATGTAGATCACCCTCTGGGGAGGGGTGTTCCACACCCCAGACCAAACAGGCTTTTGTTTCTGACCTTCAGAGAGCAAAGGATCTCACCCTGGGGGGCCGGATCTCATCTGTTGGTTTTAGACTGGCCAGAACTGGTCTGTGAGCTCACCAGCAGTTGGTAGGTTTCTAAAGGGGCACCTCTAAGATGCTCTCTGAGTGCATGTATCAATAAATCCATCACTGGATTCAGTGAGGGTTTATTATTATGAGATGTTTCATAACAATCTTCCTTATCTTCAGAGAAGACATCATGTAGTTGGGGAACTCGTACTGACCAGTGTACAGCACGCTTTTAAACTTGCTTCCCTGTTCAATTACTATGTCTAAGAATTGACAAAGACATAGTAGGGGCATAAATGCTCTTGTAGTTATGCTCACACATATAATGCACTCTGCCTTAAGGCTGTAAGGCCTGATGTAGGGGTGACTTACACATATTACATGCAGTGTTTATTGGACATAGCACACAGATGTGCCATGTCATTTTTCACTTTTATGGAGCACTTTCTCACTCAACCTACAATGGCAATCTGACATGAGGCTGGTGCTCTGTCCCTTAGAGTAGCACAAGTTGTGCTACAGTTTTTAGTGACCCACTGCAGCACTTAGGTAATAGGAGTACCATTTACTAGGGACGTACAGAGATGCTACAAGACCTGGTCATTTGGGGATCAAAATGCCTGGTGTCTTGTTTAGGGGAGGGAACACCGACACTGGGGACCTGGTTAGCAGGAACCCAGTGCACTTCAGTCAAAGTTGCAACAAAAACTAGGTAAAATCTCTCTCCCCCTTGCACAGCCTCCTCTTCTGCAGCATACATCAGAGTGATGAGTCCAAGACAGTGCATTCTAAGGGAGGAGCTATTCTGCTCATCTTGGAACCCAGCTGAAGCAGCAGTCATCTTCCCTACTCTCAGTCATATAAGGCATCAAATATGCTTCCTGACCCTTCGCCGAGGCCCTGGACCATATTAGAATGTAGAGGTGTGAGGATGGCTTGCAGTCACATTGCATCCGAACCTTTGGGTATGAAGGTCTGGTATTTGGACAGCGTGTGAGTATAAGGCTCTCACCCTGAAGTTTCTCTTTGCTCGAGCTATAAAAGGGATTAGGGGAGTGCAAGCAAATTTGAAAGTAATATTAACTCCACAATCTCCCCAAAATTAGCCGGGTCAGGAGTGCAGAAGTGATAATTTTATGTTTTTTTTAAAACTCTCCTCTGTCTACTTTTTAATAATGGGAGGGTGTAGAGTAATGGGGCTTTGGAACACCTGGATTTCTAGGTTGCCAGCCTTTGGACTAGCCGGGGCGCTGGAATATAAAACATTCATGGGTTCTAATTCTTTTGTGTTTTCTTGTAAGTCTTTACCCAAATCATACACGACTGCAAATTTCTACTGTATGAGGCAAAGTTGAACCTTGCTCCCACTGAAATCCAGAATCTCATTTAAACTGGCATGTACATTACTTAAAGAACTCAACCTCTAAAATCTAACTACTTTTTCTCTGCCATGAGAATATATCATATGATATATGACACAAAATACAGTATCACAACCTGAATACTTACACCCTGCCATGATTTCTGAATATGAAAATGTATAAGGAGCAAAAAACTCTTAAGACTGGAAAATAACTGAAAGCTGATTCAACCATTTCACAAACGTCTTCTGTAGTAGCCTGCTCACTGTGGAAGTCCCTGCCTGAACACTACCAAAAGCATCCAGTCTACATATTTAAAATGTACTTGGACTGAGACCTGTAATCGCATAAAGCCTAGACTGCTTTTCAGCTTCTTTACTCTTTCAGCTCCTCATGTCATTTACTCTCTTCCCATCTCATCACTCCCATTCTTCCCCTTAAATCTCTAAGCCTTTATCTACATGTTATAGACACAGCTTCTCTGTTCTATCAACTTGTTGCTTTTCTACCTGTTGTGTGTCTAATTTTCTCTTACACTGTATCACTTTCTCGCTCTTCCTATTTGTCGCAGATTTGTTTGCCTCTTTTTCAGTTAACCCCTTGGGTGCGGGTCACGACCAGTGGCCGACACCAGGGAGGGGGTTAATAAATCCTCGGGTGCGTTGCACCCGAGGATTTTTTATTTTTATTTTTAAACCCCGGGAGACACAGAAGCTTTTCCGTGTCTCTCCCTTCCCCCCACCCGCCTCTTTGTGACGCGGCGCGCTGACGTCACTTTGTGGAATTCCCCATCGGAGCAGGAAGCGGCCTAGCGCCCGCTTCCTACTTCAATGGGGAAAACGGCCCCAAACGGCCTTCCCCACGTTCAGGAAGGCCTCGTAAGAAAGGGGAGACTCTCCCCTTTCTTACGAGGCCTTCCTGAAAGTGTTTCCTGGCCCCCGATCGTAGCACAGCTGTGATCGGGGGCCAGGAAACACCACTAGACACCATGGATTTCACTTGGGGGGGTCGGCCCCCTCGGGAAACGCCCCGCCCCCCCGGGGGCATATTTAAAAAAAAAAAAAGTAGGTTTGTTGTTGTATGGTTTCCCTGGTGGCCATTTTGGCCCCCAAGAAAACCATACAACTACTTAAAAAAAAAAAAATATATATATATATATATATATATATATATAGATCTATCCATAGATCTATGTAGATATATCTATCTACATGGATATATCTATAGATAGATCTATCTATCTATATATATATATATATATATATATATATATATATATATATATATATAGATAGATCTATCTATAGATATATCCATGTAGATAGATATATAAAGATAGATCTATATATATATATATATATATATATATCACTTTTGTCAATACATGTGTGGTTTCCCTGGGGGCTGCGATCGGCCCCTAAGAAAACCAGACCCACATATAAAAGTGATATAAATATATATATATATATATATTTGCCACCAGTTGTCTTGCAGTTGCAGCTTGCGTCTTCAAAGCAATACACATCCTTCAACTGAGGCATTTCAACTGTAGCTTTTAGGCAGTAATAAAAAAGTCAAGTAAGTATTGTGATTATGTTTCTGCTACAAAAGAATCAGACTTTTGTCTAGTGGCAGTTTTAGTGCCATAAAGAAGCGCAGAAGGTTTATATGACTACTGCAAAGAGCAAATCTGTATTTTATGTAAATAGCTGAGTACATTAGTAAAGTCAGCCATTACCTGCGCTATAATACAAATGAAATGTATGTGCGGGGTGGAGGGCAGCTATGGAGAGATGAAGGGCACTTTTGCTGGGTGGTAATGAGGGAATCTGAGGAGGAGGGAATGGGAGCACCAAAAATAATGATTGTTGGACTGGGCGCAGGAGGTGGTAAAGACTGTGACGAATGGCATGTGACAAGGTGTTTTTTGAGTGTCTTGAAAGAACGTGCTGATAGAGGGAAGAAGCGCAGGTAAGGTGGCCTCTGCTGTTGCACGTATCTCACACACACCATCGATTTTGTGACTGTCTACGTAGGCTAGTGTTTTAGAGCAACAGTTTAGCCAACAGCAGAGATGGCATCTTGATGGATGACTGCTGCCGTCACTCGGGTTATAGAGGCCAGCTCTGACATAGGATCAGAGACTGAGACATCAGATACTGAGACAGCATCTGAGGGACAGGACAATGGCGCAGACTCTGGGAGTGATTTTTCAGTCGGAGGAGTCACATTCGATAACTCCTCTTCCAGTAAATTATGAGGGAGGTGATGAGGACAGTCCTGCTGTCCCTTCGCAAGCACAGTCTGTGCAACGGGGTAATAGTGGGTTAGCCCAACCCAGAGAGCAGGTGAATGTGGCAGCAAGCAGAGAGAGAGAGAGCTCTCTTGGGAGCTCCCCAATTTAGTTCAGACCCAAATTCCACTGCCCAAATCATATTGTGGAGACATCAAAATTATCTATCACAAAACAAACTGGTTTTGTAAGGCAGGCACCTGTGTTTTTGGTCCTGGGTTCGGCGGCCCTATAGAGAAACATACTAAACCCAAACACTTCTGGAAACTAGACATCCGGGGGAGTCCACAGAGGTGTGACTTGTGTGGATTCCCCAAAGTTTTCTCACCCAGAATACCCTGCAAAGCTGAAATGTTGAATAAAAACTCTATTTTTCTCGCATTTCTGTCACACAAACTACAGGAATATGCTGGGATCCACAAAATTCCTACCACCCAGTGATTCCTCACCTGTCCTGATAAAAAACACTACCCCACTTGAGTGCCTACACCTAGGGCCTGCATCAGGATTGGATCACCTCAGGGTCAACAGCTGCCTCATGTAAGGACCAACATTGACCGTTGTGTGATCTATTCCTGTCGCGGGCACCAGGCCTACCCACACAAGTGAGTTACCATTTTTATCAGGAGACTTGGGGGAACGCTGGGTTGAAGGAAATTTGTGGCTCCTCTCAGATTCCAGAACTTTCTTTCACCAAAATGTGAGGGAAAAGTGTTTTGTTAGCCACATTTTGAGGTTTGCAAAGGATTCTGGGTAACAGAACCTGGTCAGAGCCCCACAAGTCACCCCATCTTGGATTCCCCTAGGTCTCTAGTTTTCAAAAATGCACAGGTTTGGTAGGTTTCCCTAGGTGACGGCTTAGCTAGAGGCCAAAATCTACAGGTAGGCACTTTGCAAAAAACACCTCTGTTTTCTGTCAAAAAATGGGATGTGTTCACGTTGTGTTTTGGGGCATTTCCTGTCGCGGGCGCTAGGCCTACCCACACAAGTGAGGTATCAATTTTATCGGGAGACTTGGGGGAATGCTGGGTGGAAGGAAATTTGTGGCTCCTCTCAGATTCCAGAACTTTCTGTCACCGAAATGTGAGGAAAATGTGTGTTTTTAGCCAAATTTTGAGGTTTGCAAAGGATTCTGGGTAACAGAACCTGGTAAGAGCCCGACAAGACACCCCATCTTGGATTCCCCTAGGTGTCTAGTTTTAAAAAATGCCAAGGTTTGCTAGGTTTCCATAGGTGCCGGCTGAGCTAGAGGCCAAAATCTACAGCTAGGCACTTTGCAAAAAACATGTCAGATTTCAATGTAAAAATGTGATGTGTCCATGTTGCGTTTCCTGTCGCGAGCATCAGGCCTACCCACGCAAGTGAGGTACCATTTTTATCGGGAGACATGGGGGAACACAGAATAGCAAAACAAGTATTATTGCCCCTTGTCTTTCTCTACATTTTTTCCTTCCAAATGTAAGACAGTGTGTAAAAAAGACGTCTATTTGAGAAATGGCCTGTAATTCACATGCTAGTATGGGCACCCCGGAATTCAGAGATGTGCAAATAACCACTGCTTCTCAACACTTTATCTTATGCCCATTTTGGAAATACAAAGGTTTTCTTTATACCTATTTTTCACTCTTTATATTTCAGCAAATGAACTGCTGTATACCCGGTATAGAATGAAAACCCATTGCAAGGTGCACCTCATTTATTGGCTCTAGGTACCTAGGGATCTTGATGAACCTGCAAGCCCTATATATCCTCGCCACCAGAAGAGTCCAGCACACGTAACGGTATATTGCTTTAAAAAATCTGACATTGCAGGAAAAAGTTACAGAGTAAAACATGGAGAAAAATGGCTGTTTTTTTCAGCTCACTTTCAATATTTTTTTATTTCAGCTGTTATTTTCTGTGGGATCTACACAAATGACCCCTTGCTGAATTCAGAATTTTGTCTACTTTTCAGAAATGTTTAGCTTTTTGGGATCCAGCATTGGTTTCAGACCCATTCCTGTCACTAACTGGAAGGAGGCTGAAATCACCAAAAATAGTAAAAATGGGGTATGTCCCAGTAAAATGCCAAAATTGTGTTGAAAATGTGGTTTTCTGATTCAAGTCTGCCCGTTCCTGAAAGGTGGGAAGATGGTGATTTTAGCACCAGAAACCCTTTGTTGATGCCATTTTCAGGGAAAAAAGCACAAGCCTTCTTCAGTAGTCCTTTTTTCCCATTTTTTTTAACAAAACGAAATTTTCACTGTATTTTGGCTAATTTCTTGGTCTCCTCCAGGGGAAACCACAAACTCTGGGTGCCATTGGAATCCCTAGGATGTTGGAAAAAAAGGACGCAAATTTGGCGTGGATAGCTTCTGTGGACAAAAAGTTATGAAGGCCTGAGCGTGAACTACCCCAAATAGCCAAAAAAGGGCTCAGCACTGGTGGGGGAAGGCCCAGCAGCTAAGACGTTAAACATTTAGCAGTCAAAACGAGCCCCTATAAGCTCTTGATTGGTGGTGTTTCATAAGCTAACAGTATGTCTCAAATCGAAATGCAATTACAGTTAGTTTTTTGTGTGTCATGCTTTCATCAATAAAGCAAATGTAAGCTTCAGTATTGTTTCAACTTTTTGATCAAGCCGTACATTCTTAACAATTTTGGTGTACACTGTCTTTTGAGACCCCTTGAATCTGTGGCTTTTTTTTAACAATTTGCATGAAATTCAGAAACAAAACTTCAGAAATAGGCACACATCAGCTTTGAACAATTTTATGCTAATTCAACAAATAAGCGAAATGTAAGTTGTAGATGACAAAAATACTTTTCCTGTAGTAATGTAACACAACCATAACTAAAGGCTTGGTACAGCACACTGTAGGTGTTTGGCAAACATATTTAGAACATTGGCCTGAGAGCAGTGCTAACTTTTTTAACTCAGGCTTGGTCATGAGTAGAAACACGGATTGAGCCACAGCCAGCATTAATAGCAGTCACATGCTTGAGGCCTGGCAAGACCAGAATGGGTTACCAAATACAGCCCTGGCAAAAATGGCCTAGCCTTTCCTCGCGCATTCTGTCTCTTTCCATCCATCTATTCTCTCTCTTCCTTTTCTCCTCTTTTCTCTTCCTTCCACCACCTTCCCTCTCAATCGCTATCTCTTGAATCTACCCTTATTTTGCAAAAAACCTCAGGACGTTGAGGAAAGTGGCAGCGGCAGCACGAGCAGCACAGGTTTCAAAACCAGCCTCCAAGAGCTTCAGACCACCTGGGAAACGCCCGATGGAACAAAAGGCCTATTCGGACTTCTATCAGATTAGCTAATTTATATCCATGTTTAATTCGGATTTACACACACAAATTGACGTATTTCTGATAACAAAACTACTTTCCTAATTCAGAGAAGTTACTTCACCACTTGAAAATTAAAGTGTAGGTACATGCACAAATGGAGGGACTGGGAGACGTAACATACATTTCCATGTGGGAAGAGGAAGCAAGAAACCACTATAATTGATGGGTGTGAGTTGGGAGGGTTTCTCCACAGGGAAACTATTTTCTCCGTAGAGATGAAAAATCTCAAATATTAAGTGTATTTGCTATAGCGTTGCAAAATTTCTCATTCAGAAAGGCACATATGTATATTTTTGTGTGGGACTACGAAATGTGTGCAAGACTTCCAAGAGAATACCTTCAAACTTGCTTCAGTTGCTGGCTTCCCGGCATTTTTTTCCTGGAAAATTGTTGTGAATTAAAAAAATTCAGCAATCTTCATCCAGGCAAAGTCAGAAACCTGTGGGGGTAGATTTGGGATTTTTTAATGGGTTCCTAAATCAGTTGGAATAGCAGCTGATTGCCACCTTCCTAGGGAAAAAATGAATTTTGTATGTTGAGGAAAAGATTAATCATTGCGCAGCCTCTGATTGGAAGTGAATGGTCCTGGTCATAACAAATCATCCACTCCAGGGAAAAACGCACGTGTCCAGAAAGAAGCAACTGGAGTGGAAACAGTGATTCACAACCACCATAGAACGCTCCTTAAATTCCTTACCATCATCAAAGCGAACGCAGGAAGCGCTTCCGGGTTGACTTCACCGTGGCCTTCGCAAGTCTTTGCTGGGAACTTGCTCTGTTGTATAAAGGAAGAACTGTAAGTTCCGTGTCGGTTTCAGGGTCACAGGTAGAAGCAAAGACGCGGTCAAGATCCTCCTCTGAAACTTCAAAGCTAGGCAGCGGGAGAGCTGTAATTAACGTCGGAGAAAATAACAGGTTGCTTCTCCTCGATGAAGTGCTTTGAGGTCTAACAGAGGACAGGACATGACGCCCTGGTTAAGTGTCTAATTATAGTATTTGCAGGTTTCCTCAAGATTTCACAATGGCTGGAGGCGCTGGCATGGGGTAAACAATGAAGCATTCAATCTTTGTGCACATTCATTTATTTAGGGTGAGTATTTGTTACACTTCAGACACGATTCCTGTGGACAGGTGGACTCGAAGCGCAGGCGGTGATGCATTAAAAATATTCACCTCTAATTCCCTACGGCTACAAACACATTCTCTGCCTCCTGTCGGCGTGTGGCCTAGTTTGAATACACAATCAGCATTGCTTGGCAGCCCAGACACCGATGTGAAGCGCTCTGACCTCAAATGGCCAAAATTAAAAGCTAAATGGTTAATCGGGAAAGTGGGGGCCTGGCTAGACATCTAACTAGTGTAGAACAGGTACCACTGTTGCAGAGTCAGTGACAAAGCATCAATTTTGTTTATGCCATCTAATAAAAAGTTAAAATCACAACTGGTAAAACTAAATAAAACTAAAAATTACAACTGATTGAACAAAATACAATTTTAACTTCACTGGTGTCCTTTCTTAATTAGAACTAATATGTTCTTTAAATACGTCCGTAGTTGGTGTAAAGTAGCTGCAGCCAGTAATACTTGACAATTTAAGTCATAAATTGAAACTTCATATTGTGCAGTGAACGATGTGGGGGACATAAATAGAAACGTAACTCCTTTCTCTTTTTTAAGTGCAGAAGCTGGACTGCAGTTGGCCGCAAAACAACTCTCCCTACTATTTATCGTTATGAACTAGTTTTCTACCCATCCAAAGTTTGTAATATAAACGTTTTCCAGTCTTCAAAGGGCCACGAAGTAATTCATTTTTATAATTACTCTCATGAGTTTATTTACCTTTCCGTGAGTTAATTTTATTCAAGGTTAACATTGATTTTATGGCAAGAGGAGAGGCTAACATTATTTATTCCTTCTTTATTAACTCTCAGCAGAAACTAAAAAAGACTGTGAAATATGAACATATATATATATATATATATATATATATATATATATATATATATATATATATGTATATTTTTATATATATATATATATATATATATATATATATATATCCATCTTCCTTCTTTTGCTCTTGCTCACAGATAGCTTCAACTGAGATGTGTGGAGCTATTTTCTGGTTAAAGCACGGTTTTGTATTAATCAACTGTAGAATTAGTTATTGATAACAACTGGGTTTAGGTATGTTGTTATGGGGATTGTTTCTCTCTTTTAGGCAGCCAGCAGACCCTGTAATTGGTGGAGGTACACGGTTAAAACAGATTTTCCAGCCATTTATAAAGTGATCCAAAATGGCTGCTCAACCTCAGTAGTAGCCTTGACTTATGTGGCACAGTAAAGTGTTCAACGGCGTTATTGTCGTTTGGACACCTAATTATCCTGCACAATAGAGCTGAGAAACATGAGAACGCTATGCAGCGGTTTGGGAGACACGATTTTGCATTCAGACTCAGTAAAATTCATTGATTCTTGTGTCCATAAATGGACTAACCCTCAATCATCATGTTCAAAAACTTACCAGACATGAAATATTGAACATTCCACCAACGTCTGGCACAATTGTTAATTTGCAGTTATAGAACTTATCAATTAATTTGTCCAACCAAACCATCATTTTCCTAATTAAGCCATCACCATAATGCAGGTCATTTTGCTCAAGTGTAGGTGCGTCAGCGAACACCGAACACCAAATACAATATGAAGAGTTACCCCTTGCTTGAATTCACGTTACATACACTGCAGTATAAGATCACAGGCCATAGAAATTAAAAATGCCAAGATGCAGATTGTATTGTATCACTGGTGTGGTCTTGGTTACCTGCAAGGCTGTGGCAAATCTGCATCATATGCATTGTTGGGCGAGTGTGTGCTTCTGGTATGATCTACTGGAGAAGTGTTGAGTGTTGTGCCTGAGGGTCAGAGTCATAATCCTGTTATGTCACTGCAGACTTTGTGCTGTAGTTAGGCATGACGTTGGCGCAGAATAGTGTGAGGAAGATAGTTCACTCAAGACAATGCCCTTCCTGATGTGGTTGGTCAGTTGAGTTTAAGTTGTGGTGTGACCTATTTGGGGCTCTTTGGGTGAAATACCTGAGATCTGGAGGGAGCTCTTATCGTGTCATTGTGGGCTTGGCACTGTATTGCACTAAGGCATATCCAGTTAAGAGAAGAAGTGTGAAGTAGGTAAAGACAAACATGTCAAAACGAAGCAAGACGGGCTGGGTTTTCTTAAACCTGGGCGTGAGCCTGTTACTAAATGCTATGTTCTCTGGTGATCCAGGATGAGTTTGAGGGGCGGTCAATATGAACAACCAGCCTTTACTGCTCTTTAAAACCCTAGGTGGATTGGAACATTTTTGGTTCTTGCCCAGAGACACCTCCAGATTGTGGTCATCAGTCGCAGAAAGGGAGTCCTACAAACGTAGTACTTCCTGAACTTGCTAACAGCTAGGAACAGTGCTAGTAAGGATCTGGGGTTCCTTTTTGGTTGGTATGTGTGGAGTTTGTGTTCAGGAAAGAATGGCTCAGTACCTATTGGCTGAGTACCATCAAATTCTCAATGACCTTTAAGGAAATACATCTAGCCACTGGGAGCCAGTGCAGAAGCTGCCTAACAGCCACATTCGGGTTATACTGTAGTCTGCAAAGGGCAAGCACAGGGCGCAAAGGTAGCACCAATTGGCATTATCTAAGCATGAGACTACTAAAGCAATAGTGGTTTAGACCGTATGTAGAAACTGGAAGATATAATGTAAGGTCCTGATGGTGAAGACGGAGGTTTCAGAACCTTGTTCACTTGGAGTAGCAGAAATAGGTAATTTTCCATAATCCCCCTAAGGCTTCTCACTTTGCTGGGGCAGAGGTCCTAGTTAACTCGGTCATTGTGTACTGGTGTGGTGCTGAGCTTTAGGTAGCTGAATCTCACCTGTTAGTTGTCTGAAACAGGAGCATAGGGCTCACTATTCCATTCCTGAAGGTTATTCTAGTTCAGTGATACTCAAAGTACGGCCCGGTGGCCACATGTGGCCCTCCTGACCTTTACCTGCAGCCCCTGGTGATCAGCAACACCAGGCTGCTATTTACTCAACTCAGCACTAGCATAAAAATATGGTAAATAAAAAGTCAATCATTTAAAAGGTTAATGACCCTAAAGAATGGAACACCTTCCGTTTAAAGATATCTTGCAGCAAAAGTCACTTCAACATTCAAAATGTTTATTTCATTAGCAAGCAGAACCATTTCACCTTAGAACATCAGATTATATATGTGCATTGAGAAGTACTTTTTTAAAGTGATAGTTTCAAAAATGAATTTAGGAGCATTCATCCCCTATCCCCCCCACCCACCGCAATGTGACTAGTGAACTAAGACGAAAGCCAGTTGTTATGTGCACTCTTTGGGTAGGCTGGGTTTCTATTATACATGAACACCATTATAGTTTATTAAGCCAAACACAGGACAAGGTTTTGTATAGCTAGCAAAAGAGGTTTACCCAAAGAAAACCCTACCTGACCTGAGTAAGGAAACATGTATACAAAAACAGTTGGTCAAAAAGTCTGGGACAGATTATTAAATTTTCTAACAAGAAGAGTGCCACGTACTCTCTTGGGGACATAATTTCTTTGTCAAAATGTATTCATCTATAATTTATATATATAGAACGAAGAGAATCATAAACACAACAAATTCTCATAATTAAATTAAACAATGACACCAAAACTAAAATTTACATCACAATAACGATTATTTACAAATACATAAATATCAACATATCACAAGAATATAACCATCAATGAAACATCTGGAAATTGTCCCCACTTAATCACCCCCATTGGAGGCAGTGGTACGTAAAGTACTTAAAGACGTGATCCACTTGAATGCGGTGGTTGTGGTTAGTTATAACAACAAATGCTGAACCCAAATCAAATACTTTCTAGGGTTTATTGCATTGTCCAATCTCCTTCTCGAAAGTCAATTGTACTTTAAACCCAACCCTGCCGCAAATGACCAGGTGTTGACGTGTTTCGCCCCCTTCTATTTTGGGCCTCATCAAGACTAATATGGGACAGCTTTTGCCTTTAATTTGTTGTTGTCACGACAAACTTCTGCCCGTTAAAGTTGTGCAGGACGTTACTGTTGCTAACACGAATAAAAGAATCGCACGTGATCCTGCCCGTAATTCCTAACGTGAATTACATACTTCGGGCACCGGCAAAGGGATCGGTAATCAACCGTCCATTTGCTGTCTTGTCAGGGTTCCGAGCTTCGGCATCTGCAGACTCAGATTAATACATTTTGACAAAGAAATTATGTCCCCAAGAGAGTACATGGCACTCTTCTTGTTAGAAAATGTAATAATCTATCCCAGCCTTTTTGACCAACTGTTTTTGTATACAAGGTTTTGTATAACAGCACACATCGTGTATTTTAAGGCCCTGTTATATGTGATAATGTAGAAAAGGGAGGGAAATAGAAATACAACAATTGACTAGAATCACACAATTTGGTAAAGTGGCGAAGCTGTGATTAAGTTTCACATTGTGCAGTTCAATCACTAAATGTTTCTGCTTTTCTCCCCCTACACCCACCTTACCAACAACACCCATCCCTCCCCACCAAATGCCACCCTCCTAACCCCCACTCCTCCTCCCATACAAAGCCCCTGACTGCTGGCATTAATGCGGCCCTCGACCACATCACAGACCAAACATTTTGGCCCCTGGGAAAATGTTTGTGAGTACCCATGTTCTAGTTTGAGGAATATCTGGATATATTTGGTGCCTTTGCTCCACGAGAGGTTGGAAGATCTGAAGATGTAATTGAGAGGGCTGAGATAGATGTTGACAAGGTGGGATGCAATAGGAAAATCTTAAGACATGCCTGCAATGGAGATGAACGTTAATGACAGTGGAAAGAAAGAAATATGAAATTTTGAGGAGATATTAAAAATTATCTAGTCCAATTCAATCCATTGGATCTTTAGGTTTCTCAATCTTTGTAGTAAGATGGCCTACTACATAGAAGAGTTAAAGAGAGATCTAGTAGTAAACCCTTGTGATACAAAGAATATTGCAGGTTGCCATAGAGCCTAAACATTTAGGCTGCTACATGTTAGTTGATGTATAAGCCAGTAATTAGCAAGACTGCAAGTTCTAATGTGCCTTTCTTTCCAACAAGAATGATAATTAAGGACTTCCCATGAGCGTAGTGACATCCTGATCAACAAATGTACCACGATCCTGTATATTAACACAAGTTCTTTATGAAGTTTAGCTAGTAATGTCATCTGGGAATCCTGGGGATGCTCAGCTTGATTTAACTTTGTAAGCAAAGTTTTCATCAGCGAGTAAACCACACTCCGAGAGACATTAAGACAGAAAATACTATATTTGCTACAGCTTGTTCGGAAATCAAATTGGCTGTCACCCAAACCTTCAGCATGTGAGTAAGTAAAGCATCAATTTCAGTAAAATAATCTGCAAACTGATTTCAACCCTCACTTCATACCACTCTGTAATCAGAGGAAGTCGATTCTGTAACCTAATATAGAAAGATAGAGAAAACTGTTACTGATTGATTAGGAACAGAACAAAATATGATTGGTTTGATAGGTATATTTAGCTTTTTTTAAAGTTGCCTTATAGTTAGGATTAAAAATTTGCCTTTTTCTCGTTGATTCTTGAGTGCAATTTGTGCGCCATTGTTGTGCAACGGTCTCAGATCTCTCATTGTACATTTAATTCAGGGGTGAACTACTAATTGTTGTTTTCCCCCTTATTACTAATCCATTAAGTCAGTGGGCCAATCTTTTCAAATGTATTGCATAAGGCACCTACATAGTTTTCAAGAGAGTCTTGGGTTCCTTCTTATAGAGTTCTTATCGGAAAATAGTAGCTTGAAGTAGTGTCAGGTGAAACATTTTTCCATTTAAGAATATAAACTTCCCGTTCTCAGTTTTTACTCCTTCTGTTCTGAAAATACTTATTATAACAAATTATGTGGTTCTCTGACCAGAGTCGCACAATAGGAGCTCCTATTTGACACATGTCAGTATTATCTTAAAATATGTCAAGTAAAGTACCTTTCTGGTGATTAGGAAATGTCCTATCTCATTTCAAGTGACAAAACAGTTTATTATCCGTGGCAAAAGAATGTAAAGACAAAGTCACAACTTCATCCTTTGCTGACCAATTTTAAAATGGGATGTAGTGCTGAAATAGTTGTGGTAGCTACCTTGGATGAAAACCACTTGATGTGTAATGCTGGTGCCTGAAGCTCGGATATTATTGGATGCCTCAGTGGCATTTGACAACGTAGACCACTAGATTTTGTTAAACACCATTGAGGGGTCTATCTGTCCAGAACCCAATCTTGGACTGAGGTCATGATTGTCTGTCATCCCATTAATATACTATTGTACCTCATAGGTCTAATCTATCCTCACTACATTTTAGCATTTCTGTCCTTCTATTGATTTATCTAATCAAGTCATTCAGCTATGGGCCTGATTCAAGAAGGCAGCGAGCCATGGGAAGATTCCGTCTAAAGTGCAGAGACTCTGCCCCCAGTGTGGAGACTCCACCACGTAAGTACTTTGTGAATTGGGTCTCATATGTTTTATGCATGCCCAAGGCACTTGGATTTTAATGAATATATTCAACTATTTGGATGCTAGTGTGTGAAATGTATTCCACTTTCAAGAACAAGTTGAGAAATGTATGAGCTGCAACCACCCAAGGCTCAACAGGGTCAAAACACAACTACTAATTTCCTGTGTAAAAGAAACAGTCTGGAACTATCCATTCTGGATGTTAAAAGTAGGCGCCTGTTCCAAACCAACACCCATCCTTAAAGATTCTGGGGGTTAAATCAGACTTTAGTCTGAATCTTATCACCCAGATTAGTGCAGTAGTGAGCACCTGCTTCTTTCATCTTTGTGCATTGAGGAGGAATATTGAATTATTCTCTTTCTACACAAAATACCATTCACAAGAATGTCATAATATTGGTGCACAGTCACTACTGCAACACACTTCATTGTGGTGTACCAACTGTTTCTATCTCCAGACTTTAGTTATTTCAGAATACCACAGCTAGAATGACACTGGAATTTCCAAACATGACCATATAACTACTGTGTTAGAAATGGGGTTTTTGGTTGGCAGTTAGGTTGCCCTCTGTCCAAGCAAGAACCCTCACTCTAGTCAGGGTAAGTCACACACAATCCAAAATCAGCCTGTGCTCACCCTCCGGTAGCTTGGCACGAGCAGTCAGGCTTAACTTAGAAGGCAATGTGTAAAGCATTTGTGCAATAAATCATACAACACCATAGTATAACACCACAAAAATACACCACACAGTGTTTAGAAAAATATAGAATATTTATCTGGGTAATTGTAGGTCAAAACGATCAAAGTTGCAATACGAATTTGTAAAGATATCACTGAAAAGTGATATTAAGAGTCTTTAGGTCTTTAAAAAGCAATAAAGTGTCTTTCAAGCACAGAGTACCTGGTTTCTGGTGGGAAATCTCCTCAGAGGGCCACAGGAGAAGAGATGCGTGGAAAAAGGGGTGTGTGCGTCGATTTCTCCTCAGCACACACAGACTTGCGTCGTTCTTTTCCACGCGGGGAAGTCGGGCGTCGTTTTCCGGCGCGCAGACAGTCTCTTTTTGTGGATCGCGGGGATTACCAGATGTCCCGGGTCTGTGCGTGGATTCTCCTGCTTATTTTCCGGCTGCGCGTCGTTCTGCGGGGCTGCGCGTCGAAGTTTCGATCTCACGGTAGGCGTCGCGTCGATTTCTCCTTGGAAGTCGGGCGGCGTTGTCCTTGCGAGGCCGTGCGTCGAAATTTTGGTCTCACGGCAGGCGTCGCGTCGATTTCTCCTTGGAAGTCGGGCGGCGTTGTCCTTGCGAGGCCGTGCGTCAAAGTTTCGCACTCACGGTAGGCGTCGCGTCGATTTCTCCTTGGAAGTCGGGCGGCTTTGTCCTTGCGAGGTTGTGCGTCGAAGTCTCGATCGTCCCGAGGGCGTCGCGTTGATCAGCGTCGGTGTGCGGCGTTTTTCTCGCCGCGAAACAAGCTGTGCGTCGAAATTTTCGGCGCACGGAGCGTCCACGTGAAAGGAAGAAGTCTTTTTGGTCCTGAGACTTCAAGGAACAGGAGGCAAGCTCTATCCAAGCCCTTGGAGAGCACTTTCACAGCCAGACAAGAGTTCAGCAAGGCAGCAGGGCAACAGCAAGACAGCAGTCCTTTGGAGAAAGCAGACAGGTGAGTCCTTTGAGCAGCCAGGCAGTTCTTCTTGGCAGGATGTAGTTTCTGGTTAAGGTTTCTTCTCCAGCAAGTGTCTGATGAGGTAGGGCAGAGGCCCTGTTTTATACTAAGTTGTGCCTTTGAAGTGGGGGTGATTTCAAAGAGTCTCTAAGAAATGCACCAAGTTCCCTTTCAGCTCAATCCTGTCTGCCAGAGTCCCAGTAGGGGGTGTGGCAGTCCTTTGTGTGAGGGCAGGCCCTCCACCCTCCCAGCCCAGGAAGACCCATTCAAAATGCAGATGTATGCAAGTGAGGCTGAGTACCCTGTGTTTGGGGTGTGTCTGAGTGAATGCACAAGGAGCTGTCAACTAAACCTAGCCAGACGTGGATTGAAGGGCACAACAAGTTTTTAGTGCAAAGAAATGCTCACTTTCTAAAAGTGGCATTTCTAGAATAGTAATATTAAATCCGACTTCACCAGTCAGCAGGATTTTAGATTACCATTCTGGCCATACTAAATATGACCTTCCTGCTCCTTTCAGATCAGCAGCTGCCACTTCAACAGTGTATGAGGGCAGCCCCAATGTTAGCCTATGAAGGGAGCAGGCCTCACAGTAGTGTAAAAACGAATTTAGGAGTTTTACACTACCAGGACATATAACTACACAGGTACATGTCCTGCCTTTTACCTACACAGCACCCTGCTCTAGGGGTTACCTAGGGCACACATTAGGGATGACTTATATGTAGAAAAAGGGGAGTTCTAGGCTTGGCAAGTACTTTTAAATGCCAAGTCGAAGTGGCAGTGAAACTGCACACACAGGCCTTGCAATGGCAGGCCTGAGACAAGGTTAAGGGGCTACTGAGGTGGGTGGCACAACCAGTGCTGCAGGCCCACCAGTAGCATTTAATCTACATGCCCTAGGCACATGTAGTGCACTCTAATAGGGACTTACAGGTAAATTAAATAGTCAATCATGGATAAACCAATCAATAGTACAATTTACACAGAGAGCATATGCACTTTAGCACTGGTTAGCAGTGGTAAAGTGCTCAGAGGTCAAAAGCCAACAACAACAGGTCAGAAAAAATAGGAGGAAGGAGGCAAAAAGTTTGGGGATGTCCCCGTCAAAAAGCCAGGTCCAACATGACCCCCCACCAGCCTAAAGCCAGGGGAGAACAATCACTATCCTGATGTACTTCCCTGTTTGAGGCGACAGAACAAGGACCCAGGCCCACAACAGCAGGGGCATGCTCCAGTTCTTCGCCTTCCTGACTCCAATTGGATCCCTCTGTCCATACTCTCAGGGCCCACTAAGCCCATCCATGGGGAACCTTTCTCCTTTCCTGCGGATCCCATCTGTGCAGCACCTAACCTTACATTGCTCACAGATGTATCCCAGGAGCAGGATAGTACCACCAGGACCAACACAGTGGTGTTGCCCATTCTATCCCCGGGGTGGGACACTTGTCCCCTCCCCAGGGATAACTCTGTCCACCCGGACAGCAAGCCACAGTGACTACTGACAGCTGCCAGGGATGAGAGCCAGGCCCCAGGCCTCTCAAAGCTCTCCAACCACTGTGGCTGTGGAGAGTGGGGGGCGGTAGCCCCAGGTGCTGGGCACCCTTTAACCACTCTCCCTTCCACCAGGTCAGGGATGACAGCCTGGACCTGGTCCTCCCCTCTGGGGCTTTGTACCCTCCCTCCTGGAGCGGTACCCCCAGAGTCCAACATGGCCAGGGGGCTTACAGAAGTCGCCCTGTACCATTCCTCCACCAGTGCAGGGCTGTTAACCTGCCACTGGCCCTCCAACCTGGGGTCTGTACCTTCAGGTTGGACTAGGGCCCGGGGTGAGGCTTCCCTCCCCCTGCCCTCCCTTCTGGGGTCCAGCACCCTCCAACTAGGAGTGGCCTCCTCAGAAGACAACATGGTAGGGGCACTGTTATCAGTAGCCCCTCCCTCCAGGTCCGGGGGGACACCCTGAACCTGGTCTTCCAGCCCAGGGTCTGTACCCTCAGACTGGATCACCGCCTGGCAAACCAGGACTTCCTGGGGGGCACACCTACCCCCCACCAGGTCAGAGTTTAACCTCTGCACCTGCCCATTCAACTCAGAGTCACCACCCTGAAGTTGAACAATTGCCTGGCACGCCAGGACTTCCTGGAGGGCACACTGACCCTCCACCAGGTCAGAGTTTAACCTCTGCACCTGACCATTCAACTCAGAGTCACCACCCTGAAGTTGAACAATTGCCTGGCGCACCAGGACTTTCTGGGAGGCACACCTACCTCCCACCAGGTCAGAGTTTAACCTCTGAGCCTGGTTCCCCAACCCAGGGTCACCACCCTGAGGTTGGGCAATTGCCTGGCACGCCAGGACTTTCTGGGGGGCACACCTACCCCCCACCAGGTCAGAGTTTAACCTCTGAACCTGGTCATCCAACCCAGAGTCAACACTCTGAGGTTGAACAATTGCCTGGCACGCCAGGCCTTTCTGGAGGGCACACTGACCCTCCACCAGGTCAGAGTTTAACCTCTGAACTGGGCCATTCAACTCAGAGTTACCACCCTGAAGTTGAACAATTGCCTGGCGCACCAGGACTTTCTGGGAGGCACACCTACCTCCCACCAGGTCAGAGTTTAACCTCTGAGCCTGGTACCCCAACCCAGGGTCACCACCCTGAGGTTGGGCAATTGCCTGGCACAGCAGGGCTTCTTGGGAGGCACACCTACCTCCCACCAGGTCAGAGTTTAACCTCTGAACCTGGGTATCCAACCCAGAGTCAGCACTCTGAGGTTGAACAATTGCCTGGCACGCCAGGACTTTCTGGAGGGCACACTGACCCTCTACCAGGTCAGAGTTTAACCTCTGAACCTGGTTCTCCAACCTAGGGTCACCATCCTGAGGTTGGACAACTGCCTGGTACACCAGGGCTTTCTGGGGGGCACACCTACCCCCCACCAGGTCAGAGGTTAACCTCTGAACCTGGATATCCAACCCAGAGTCACCACCCTGAGGTTGAACCATTGCCTGGCAGGCCAGGACTTTCAGGGAGGCACACCTACCTCCCACCAGGTCAGAGTTTAACCTCTGAGCCTGGTTCTCCAACCCAGGGTCACCACCCTGAGGTTGAACCATTGCCTGGTATACCAGGACTTTCTGGGGGGCACACCTACCCCCCACCAGGTCAGAGTTTGACCTCTGAACCGGGTTAGCCAACCCAGAGTCACCACCCTGAGGTTGGGCAATTGCCTGGCACCCCAGGACTTTCTGGGAGGCACACCTACCTCCCACCAGGTCAGAGTTTAACCTCTGAACCTGGCCATCCAACCCAGAGTCGACACCCTGAGGTTGGACAACTGCCTGGCACGCCAGGACTTTCTGGGGGGCACACCTACCCCCCACCAGGTCAGAGTTTGACCTCTTCACCTGGTAAGCCAACCCAGAGTCACCACCCTGAGGTTGAGCCATTGCCTGGCATCCCAGGACTTTCTGGGGGGCACATCTACCCCCCACCAGGTCAAAGTTTAACCTCTGAACCCGGTTATCCAACCCAGAGTCACCACCCTGAGGTTGAATCTTTGCCTGGCATGCCAGGACTTCCTGGGGGGCACTCTCACCCCCCACAAGGGACACGCCGTCCCCAAGGGCCACACAAGAGTCTGGTTGGCGCAGGTCTCCCGACCTCTGCCCATCCGGCAGAGTCTGGGTTTCCCCCAAACCAGAAACGGTCTCACCTGGGTCATTCCTGGGGGGCTCTGCTCTCAGAGCTGACCCCTGACTTTCAAGATCCTCCACTGGGGTCTGCCACCCCCTCTCAACCCTATGTCTGGACTTCTGCACCCCCCCACTAGGAGTGGTACTGCCAGACACCAGAACTGTTGGGATGCTGTCTACAGTCATCCCCCCAAGTTCTTCTGACACTGCGGGGCTTCCCTCAAAAGGTGGCCCTACGGTACAGGTTAGGCTCTGAGACCTACCTGGGACACTACAATCCTCTCCCACCTCACTTGGTCGGGAATCACCTAGACCACTCCCTTCAGGAGCACCCCCAAATGCCTCTTCAGACTCTCTGGTACTCACCCAAAAGTCTGCCTCCACTGTAAGTTCCCTGGGGTCAGAGAACTCACACTCCACCTGGTGTTGGCGTAGCTCTGGAAAATAAGGACCAGACATATGCTCTCCAGCAATTACATCACTCTGCCCTTCACATGTATTAACCACAGTACCCTTCACCCAACCACCTAGTAACTCAGCCTTGGAAAAGCACTCTATATCACCCTCTTGAGACTGGTGAGACAGTTTCTGTCTGTCCCTGACACTCAACCCAAACTCTTCTGGGATGTCTCGACACTCTATATCCAGGACGTCCACCAGGGGGGAACCCTTTTCTCTGTCACTCTCTGCTAGAGTCAGTAAAGTGTCCCTCCCCCCAGTAGGAATATGACTCCCTGTGCCAGTTCCCCAATTCTTCTCAGGGACCCTGTGCATAACGGGAACTACCTCATACCCTTGAACTGCCTGGGGTGTGTCAACTCCCTTCTTCAAGTTGGGCACCACATCTCTGGGCTTGTGCCCTTCTTCAGCAGTACTAGATGCAAGATTTTTGCTGCCACCATCTGAACTGGACTCAGCCCTTCCGGCCTCCAGTTTCAGCTCTTTACAGCTCAGCTCTTGAGCTGCAATCTTTTCTTCTTCCAGAGCTAAGAGACTTGCTGCCTCAGCCCTTTCCAGCTGCTCATCTAGCTCTTCAAAACACCGCTCTAGAGCCATGAGCCATTCTTTTCTCACTGGGTCTCTTTCCTCATCTGAGTCGTCCTCCTCCTCCTCTGAGGGGTACTTAGTCATTTGGTTTCTTGCTGCCTCTCTCTCTGCCCATCTGTCTTCCTCCCAGACTATGTAGGCATGTAGCATCTCTGCTTTAGTAGATCTCTTTGCTACAGGAAGGCCACATTCTCTGCAAAGCTTCCTTAGGTCAGCCTTAGTGAGGTGGTCAGTAGGCAAAAAGAAGTAGGTAAGCGATCCCATTCTGATAGGATCTTACCAGCAAAAACCAAAATCCAAAGTCCAAAATATCAATAGTATATCCAGGAGGACATCAGAGACCAAAAGTCAGAAAAAGATAAAAAAATCAAGTTGACCTTCAACTGTGGGTAGGTAGTGAAATACTTAGCTACTGTATGTCACTGCACAAACACAAGTCCTATCCTCACCGCTGATCACCAATGTTAGAAATGGGGTTTTTGGTTGGCAGTTAGGTTGCCCTCTGTCCAAGCAAGAACCCTCACTCTAGTCAGGGTAAGTCACACACAATCCAAAATCAGCCTGTGCTCACCCTCCGGTAGCTTGGCACGAGCAGTCAGGCTTAACTTAGAAGGCAATGTGTAAAGCATTTGTGCAATAAATCATACAACACCATAGTATAACACCACAAAAATACACCACACAGTGTTTAGAAAAATATAGAATATTTATCTGGGTAATTGTAGGTCAAAACGATCAAAGTTGCAATACGAATTTGTAAAGATATCACTGAAAAGTGATATTAAGAGTCTTTAGGTCTTTAAAAAGCAATAAAGTGTCTTTCAAGCACAGAGTACCTGGTTTCTGGTGGGAAATCTCCTCAGAGGGCCACAGGAGAAGAGATGCGTGGAAAAAGGGGTGTGTGCGTCGATTTCTCCTCAGCACACACAGACTTGCGTCGTTCTTTTCCACGCGGGGAAGTCGGGCGTCGTTTTCCGGCGCGCAGACAGTCTCTTTTTGTGGATCGCGGGGATTACCAGATGTCCCGGGTCTGTGCGTGGATTCTCCTGCTTATTTTCCGGCTGCGCGTCGTTCTGCGGGGCTGCGCGTCGAAGTTTCGATCTCACGGTAGGCGGCGCGTCGATTTCTCCTTGGAAGTCGGGCGGCGTTGTCCTTGCGAGGCCGTGCGTCGAAATTTTGGTCTCACGGCAGGCGTCGCGTCGATTTCTCCTTGGAAGTCGGGCGGCGTTGTCCTTGCGAGGCCGTGCGTCAAAGTTTCGCACTCACGGTAGGCGTCGCGTCGATTTCTCCTTGGAAGTCGGGCGGCTTTGTCCTTGCGAGGTTGTGCGTCGAAGTCTCGATCGTCCCGAGGGCGTCGCGTTGATCAGCGTCGGTGTGCGGCGTTTTTCTCGCCGCGAAACAAGCTGTGCGTCGAAATTTTCGGCGCACGGAGCGTCCACGTGAAAGGAAGAAGTCTTTTTGGTCCTGAGACTTCAAGGAACAGGAGGCAAGCTCTATCCAAGCCCTTGGAGAGCACTTTCACAGCCAGACAAGAGTTCAGCAAGGCAGCAGGGCAACAGCAAGACAGCAGTCCTTTGGAGAAAGCAGACAGGTGAGTCCTTTGAGCAGCCAGGCAGTTCTTCTTGGCAGGATGTAGTTTCTGGTTCAGGTTTCTTCTCCAGCAAGTGTCTGATGAGGTAGGGCAGAGGCCCTGTTTTATACTAAGTTGTGCCTTTGAAGTGGGGGTGATTTCAAAGAGTCTCTAAGAAATGCACCAAGTTCCCTTTCAGCTCAATCCTGTCTGCCAGAGTCCCAGTAGGGGGTGTGGCAGTCCTTTGTGTGAGGGCAGGCCCTCCACCCTCCCAGCCCAGGAAGACCCATTCAAAATGCAGATGTATGCAAGTGAGGCTGAGTACCCTGTGTTTGGGGTGTGTCTGAGTGAATGCACAAGGAGCTGTCAACTAAACCTAGCCAGACGTGGATTGAAGGGCACAACAAGTTTTTAGTGCAAAGAAATGCTCACTTTCTAAAAGTGGCATTTCTAGAATAGTAATATTAAATCCGACTTCACCAGTCAGCAGGATTTTAGATTACCATTCTGGCCATACTAAATATGACCTTCCTGCTCCTTTCAGATCAGCAGCTGCCACTTCAACAGTGTATGAGGGCAGCCCCAATGTTAGCCTATGAAGGGAGCAGGCCTCACAGTAGTGTAAAAACGAATTTAGGAGTTTTACACTACCAGGACATATAACTACACAGGTACATGTCCTGCCTTTTACCTACACAGCACCCTGCTCTAGGGGTTACCTAGGGCACACATTAGGGATGACTTATATGTAGAAAAAGGGGAGTTCTAGGCTTGGCAAGTACTTTTAAATGCCAAGTCGAAGTGGCAGTGAAACTGCACACACAGGCCTTGCAATGGCAGGCCTGAGACAAGGTTAAGGGGCTACTGAGGTGGGTGGCACAACCAGTGCTGCAGGCCCACCAGTAGCATTTAATCTACATGCCCTAGGCACATGTAGTGCACTCTAATAGGGACTTACAGGTAAATTAAATAGTCAATCATGGATAAACCAATCAATAGTACAATTTACACAGAGAGCATATGCACTTTAGCACTGGTTAGCAGTGGTAAAGTGCTCAGAGGTCAAAAGCCAACAACAACAGGTCAGAAAAAATAGGAGGAAGGAGGCAAAAAGTTTGGGGATGTCCCCGTCAAAAAGCCAGGTCCAACATACTGCAAAATAAAAATTTCATTATTTCCCTATAAACGCTGAATTTTGTTATCATCTATGTCCCTTGTCCATAAAACCTCGAAAAGTAATAGAGCGGCAATGGTTTCGAATCAATTCAGATGTTATTGCCTTTGTGTACTCTCAGATCATCCAACCTATGTCATCTACTAGTATCTAAGATTAACATATGCTAAATTGGAGGAAGGGCTTTCTTGGTGGCTGCGGCGGTACAGTGCAATCAACTGCCAGTAGCTTTTAGGAAAGGTAGGAATCTATTACATTTCAGGAAGGCCTTAAAACGTGGCTCTTTCCACTGCTATAATTTGAATCCCCTTCTCAATGTACTCCAAGGCGCCTCTCAGGTGGTAGTGCGCTTTGTGAAATTCCAAATAAACAGAGCACCTCCAGTTTTCAAGTAACCTAAAATCATTCCCTCCAAACGAAGATAGATTATATTAGCCATAGCAGGAGCAGTGAAAATCTATGTCCAACAGCCACAAATCACTAACACATTTGAATACTAGTTTACAAGTGACCTATAACCAGAAAACAAATGTTGGCACTGCACATAGACAGAGGGATGATATGTGTCAGGCCAGGTTTCATGAGACTAGAAAAGCTATGGACAAATGATCAATACTTGTCACAAGAATTGCTTGTTGTCTATGGAACCCCAGTAACTATATATTTCTGCAACCTCTCTAATTGTCTGGACCTTCATTCTAGGATTTAACTTTCAAACAGTAGCAAAGATCAGTAGTCAAGGTTTACTCCTGAGTGGGAGACAAGAGTAGAACACTCAAGTAACCATAAAAATACCTTCACATGTAGTGACACTAAAAGCAAATAATTATTTTTTCATAGTACAAGCATAGCAACATTTGGTTTCTTGTGGTGGACGAGTAGCTGTGCATTGGGTCTCTTGCTGGTCTCTGTGTTCTTCAGGTGTATGCAGTGAGAGTTTGCTAAGTGGTGGCGTGTGCTTCCGATACATGTGATTAGAGTTTACCAAATGGCGAAGAGTGTTCCAGATGTATGTGTCAGAGTTTACCAGGTAATTCCACATGCCGGGTTTGCTGGCTCATCTGTTGTATTGACTACAGATTTTCCAGATGCAGCAGTCAGGCTAATCACGAAGATTTCAGCTAATCAGGCCATTTCGCCATACTTGAAAGATCTACATTGGCTACCTGTAACCAAACATTTTAAAGCATTGATTATTGTTGCTAGCACCTTCTATCAGTCAGGCCCTCTGTACCTGAAAGAGAAGTTGCCGCATTAGATTCCCAAATGATCTTTCAGTGCCATCAACCTGTTGCTATTGTGAGTTCCTAGGGTCTATATAGCAGGAAGAGAAGCCACTCCTCCTTGCTAGGAGTCACCCTCTGCAACAATCATTCCCTTTTACTCAGAAAAATAGTAAATACCCGCACAAAGTGTGTTTAAATTTTTTTTTTAAACCCCATCTTTTCGGCTCTCAATTCTGCTGTTACAATAGCAATGGAACACCTCTACGGAGGCATCACACTCATTTATGTCACTCAAGTGCCATAGGATATAATGCACCTGAAATAAGGCAGGCAGGATGTCTTTCATGTTTGCGACAGCGTAATCCATCCGCCAAACTGCAAATCAGGCCCTTAATCTCTAAAAATAGCATCATTCATGAGCGTCTGTCTCAAAAAATGATATTGTGGTTAGGTGTTTCAGTTGGTCGAGGAATTAATAGAATTTGGGGCACCCACTGGCTCTACCAGTTCATTAGTCAGTTCCTTTGCCACTCTAGCTTAGTGTTCGTCTCTAACCACAGATTTACAGCATGATAGCTAAAGACCTATAATGGTTACAGAGTGAGTTCAAATGGTTCCCCGAATCAGAGTGAACATCCTTAGATAAGGGAACACTCCTGTAAGATGTAGAGTTAAAAGGAAACATCTTAGTGTCTATACAGGGCTGAGGAATGGGTAATATAGTCTCCTACATTTTCAGAGAGCCAAGAGCCAGTGCAGTATTACCGCAAACAGCTGTTCTAGCATGGTCCATTTATATCCTTGACTGCTGGGTGCACCAAATGTCTTGGGGTGGTCTTGGCCAGCTGTCTGCAAACTATCATAGCCAAGCAGCAGGCTCAATTCCCCAAGGAATCCTCACAAACAGAATCAAGCATCTGAACATTTTAACCCTGATCCTACCTTTTAGGATGAAACTATTTTTCTTATGGTAGTTCTGCTATCATCTATCATGCATGACACTGCATGATTTCTTCTAGTGTTTTAGACTGGTACCAGTTTAAAGCTACAATTGTTGCCTTGGTTTTTTTATATGTCTTTACTAGTGTGTACTGTAGAGCTTCTTCTAAAGTCCAAGTGACAATGCACTACTAACTCATGGGAAGAGTAGTTAGCTTAAACTCCAGATATTGGTGTGCTGTTTGGTTAAAAAATCATAATCCAAACTAGTTGAAGGGCAACATCTATCCAAGGGATTTATTTCCAGGCTTTCACAAATGAGAAGAAGCAAAATCTTGTGTTGAACTCCTTGCAGCCCTCCCATTAATTGTACCTACACAGATGTGTATGTTTTTTGTGTGATTGGTGTTAAGGTGACTTGTACTCCCATACATATTTGTTGCACAGTAGGGTTACTTGCATGCTGCTTGCAACTTTGCTTTTGCTAGGTTTTGAATTTTAATGGTAAAAGCCATCATGTGAACGACACCATTGTTTTACAGAGAAACGGTGACTGGTGGTATTGTGTACTTCACATGACTTTCATCTCAAGGATTTGTTTGTGTTATAACATACTTTAGAGCCACATCTCATGTTATATTTTCAGTCAATAAACATAAGGGGTATACAGTGGTAAAGTTTAACGCTAATAGTCAACAGACAATGTTCACACTAAAAAGAGAGCAAAATCATTATTTTTTACACAGAGGTATTTTTTACACATACTACACAAAGAACTCGTAGTTCTCATGTGAACTATGAGTACTTCACATAGAAAAATTACATAACTTCACACAGTCCATTAATTGGTCTGAAAAATGTTTATGCAACGGAGCTAGTATAGGTTTTCTGAGTGTGATCTCTCTAATTTCCAAATCAGAGTCAGAGCACAAAGATGGAATGGGAATGCAGATGCCCTCAAAGTGTGGCTAGGTCTGTAGACACAATGCAGAAGCTCTGAACCGTAGAGCATGTTGTTAGGTATCTCTGTGGTAGAATTGCCCAAGCCACCAAACTGAGTCCAGCAGTCATTTTTTCGCAGGATCGCATCTTGCCTAGTGCAAAACTTTTTGTGGATTCCTTGTGCCTTTGAGGATAGCTACTGGTCTCTTCACGGGAGGGTACACCTATGCCAGTGAGGTCATATGCCCAAGGCAACTTAGAAGGAACCTTCATCTTGTACTGCAGTCGCCTTATCTTGAGGAGAACGCTGCCATATTGCACAGATCTGATTTTGACTGACGAAAGTTGGTAGACTTCTCTCCAAGAAGTCCAAAAAATGTGACTGAACCTCTTACTACCCTCCCTGCTGTCACTAACCATTAGCTTTTTACTAGCCTGATGAGAGGTAATAGCCCCATCCACAGCAGTTGTTAATACACTGTGAGTTATCCATCAGTGCCTCAAGACCCTCACCGGTGAAGCAGCTGGCCTATACAAATCCTGATTGATTGATCAGAGCCTTGTGCAATGCCCTGATGCCCAGTCCACTGGATTTAATCAAATGATGATCTAGGAAGTTGAAAAATGTTTCTATGGTATTTAGGCGGGATATCCGTCAATGTTGTCATGGAGTAACCCGATAGTGAAGGCAACTTGTTAGTTAAAAGGCTTTTGAAATTATTGGAAAATTTGAATTGGACTCAAGAGATCTATGGTGCAAAGGCAGAATCAAAGAGGTGTATTGGGAACCGCTGGTGAAGTCTGATTCTTCATAGCTCTTTACAGAATAGTCAAGCATCTCTGCCTGTCCCCATGTGCTTTCAGTTAGTGCTAGGATGCATATGATTTCTTTCTTCTCAGACTTGTTGAATAGGCACTTATTTGACAGGGCCACGATTAGTGATTTTAAGTGGCTTCTGCAAATGAACAGATAAGTTTCAGGACAAGGCAGGATCCAATGTAAGTCCTTTTAGTGATGAACCATGGAGCTTACTCGAAGTTTTGACACTGCCACACTGACCCCCTCCTGCTGCCTGAGGTCCAGGGTGTCTCCTCCTTCTAATGGGCCCAGGGAAGCTGAAAATGCAGTGCTCTCACTATGGACGTGGATATCAACGTTGTGACTCCTACGTGATCAGAAAAACAATCATACCTAGTGGGCTACGGGAGGGGGATGAACGTATAATTTAGAGTTAAACAGGCAATCCCTTGTAGACCTTTGGTAGGCTTAGAATGCAGAAGTGGGAGTAAGGGCTCATTTCTGAGAGCGAGGTCTATAGAGGTTGAGAACTCAAAGGAAAAGACTTTAGACAAAGGGCATGAGTCTCCAACACTCCAGATCACAAGTCATCCCCAACCACTCCTGCCATCATTTCTCATCTCTACTGACACAATAAACAGCAAGTTTTTTTTTGCAGGGACTAGCTGCCCTAGTGGGTGAGTCGACCCAGAAAAGACCAGATATAGCCTTTTAAGTGATGCATTCAGGAGTAAACACAATGCTCCTGCCTGCACAATAGTGGGCTCTAGGTCATGGCCTCTCATCCCAACACATTTTCTCCCAGTTGGTTGAACCAGACTAATAAACAAATACTAGGTTCATACTTCAGTTGGATTTTTTTTATATTGCAATATGACATTGTAGAGAGTCAAGAAATGTGACTCCCTGGAATGTTTATTGGTATTCAAAAATGGGACCATGCACATCCGTTGGTGTGTCGTGAGATGCATACCACCTTCATCAGCAGTGTACAGAACATGGAAGAGAAAATTACAATATTCTGAGCCCGGGTTTATGAAGGTGCCTTTTCTACCAGGGAAAGGAGTGTTCAGCGGGTAACTCTGTTTTCCTCATTTTTATCCCCATGATAGGTGTGTGGTTTGACGGAGGTCCTGCTTCCGGATGCTGTGATGTGCTCTGGGCTGCCTGGAATATGACATTTTGACTAGGAACCAAAGCTCAGAAATATGTTTCTCTGAAACTGCGAACAAGTACGAACAACCAGTAAAAACAGGATGCCAGCACCGGATCCACTTCAGGGCTACAAAGAGATGAAAGTTGACATTTTTAAACACAAACCTCACAAGTGAAGCGGTTAAACAAAACAGAACAAACATGCAGCTCTTTTCCCAAGGGCTAATGGAAACCAAGTTTTTCAAACTGACTGACACACATAACAAATATACTAGTCACTTGTAGGCAATGGCAGGTACTCTGAATAATCATACATCAGATTACCCCAAGGACTCACAGATCCACCATTCATTTTGTGGTCAAGTTGGGTAGAAGCAATTTTTCAGCCGTTGTACATGCATTTCAGTCACGTCACAGGCGACATCATCCACATACTTCATGGTCCATACCTGTCAGAGAGTTTGCATAAGAATGTCACACTGCCACATGATGGCTCCCAAGTGTATATATGGAATTTATGGAAAAACAGGCTAATAGAGAGCACTCTGTCTAACAAGCTTTAGCAAAGCCAATAGTACTTTCCTGTGCACAAGCTATTGGCTTTACTAATGTGTTTCAGCCATGATGGGCATCAGCGTGGTTGCTGTTCAGCATTCGTACAAGTTGAGGGGAGTGGTGTAGAATGGAGTAGGGTGTCTTAGAGTTGAGTGGTGTTGCGTGTTAGGGAATACATTGGACAACCTCTGCATTCCTTTACTCATGCCCACAATAATATGGAGTTTTCTCCACTTTGAATGTGAACTGTATAATGCAGCACATATGCAAAGAAGGAAAATAGGAGAAAAGAAAAACATTCTTACTATGCCTGCCTCGAGGAGATGCAGGATTTTGCCGGAAATACGTGTCTACATTTCTTTGTAGATAGATATTGGCATCACAACCATGAGTGTTTACATGGGAACGAGAATAGACCACCCATGGAACTCTCGTTTGATGTAAAGTAACATAAGGCAGCACAATGCACAGCTTTGCATTATTTTAGGGTGCAATTGCTGCATTGTAAATCCCATTGCAAACATTTGTGTCAGGTTTGCATTAAATAGTGCCAGAAAAACAATGCAAAATCTTTGTAAATCGGGGTCTTGAAGCAAGCCGAATGACGAGATCTTCCAATAGTATCAAACTCAAATCCGTACTATAATACGCAACAGAAGTCCAAAAGCTTTGCTTCGCTATTTTGTTTTGTTCATAAACGCTTTACTATGTTTTTAAATGTCTTCCAGAAATAGTCCTGGCGATTTCGTTACCACAATGTATACAAAACAGAGCTCAGGTAAATTCACAAACCTTTCAAAAGGTTAAACAATAATCGGACATGTTTCTGTAGGTATACTGCTTATCTTAAAAGCATGTTTACCTTCTGCCTTCGTGGACAAATCTGGCACACAGATCCAATTACATGGTCAGCCTGGCTTCATAATGCGTCCCTGATTGATTCAGTGCCCAGCTGGTGGAGAATGTATGCACTTCCGGAGACTTAGCCCCTTTAAATTGCTTTTTTAAATGCTTTTTGCCACACCGGGACCGGCCTGCTGCGGATAGGAGGCTGCACACTGTGTATATCCTCCTCAAATCGGACCTTCCAGCGCCAGGACAGTGCAGAGGCAAACAATGTCCCTGTTGTAAGCGTTAAGCTGCGTCTGAAATTCCCAACAGGCTCTTTGGAATCCTTGTAAATCTTCCGGGGCCTTGAGTAGGGCTCTCAGCGCCATCTTTAAGATGCATTAAGCCCTGCGTTATATTATCTGTAACGGGAACACCAAACACGCCCGATAGCGGGACCAGGGGACGTCTGTCGTCTTTATGGGAGTGCATGCTTTTAGCAGAAGAAATAGTAATCTGCTTGTTTTTATGGGAGTAGGAGGGGAGTGTAAGAGGAATGGGCAGTGATTGCTAATTATTCAACCACCAAAGTATCGAAATTTCCTCCCCGGTTGGGGAGTAGGTTTCTGGGAGTTGGGGGGAGGGGCACGGGGGCAGGTGGGGTCCCCAGCTGTAATTGTTGATGTCTTATGACACCAGTATGCTGTGGCCTGTCTTGCTAAGGCTTTGAAACATGGATCAAGTACATCCTTTCTGCATTTGACTCTCAGTACAGTCCAAGGCATCTTAGAGAGGCAGTGAAGGGGTAGAGACACAGGACCACATTTTTCATGCTTTCATGCAATGCAACACAGCAAGGCATTTTGCTTCACTGCGCTGCATTAAAGGGAAAGGGCAGGAATGCTCAATATCCAGTGCTTAATGTGTAAAAAAGTAAGTGCCAGGGCCCTTATCAGAAGGCCACTGCAGCTTGCACCACCCATTGCCCCTGCCTGCTGTGCCAGTGACAGTATCATCACAACTACTAACCATGACACCTTTATAAGGGTGATAATTACCCCTATTCCCGGCTCTCAAAGCTATACGAATTGCGTGGGAGGCAGATATTAGTCTTTTTTAAGGCATATTGAATTAACAAACTGTTCTGTGCTCGACAAGCAGTGCCACCATGTACCAGACTTTTATAAGTACTGGTGTTGACCATAAGTGCCGGTTTCGAGCACTGGAACCCACCAGCTCAAATTAGGCACTGACCATATCTATCTATCAAGATAAGATGCATTGCTATCTTCCCCTTGCGCTGGCACACTGTGCACACTTGCACCATGGTGTAAGAATACCTGCATTACTGACAGTATTGTTTTTGTGCTGGAAGGAACACCTTCCGGCACAAAACAAATCCTTTGAGACTTTTTTCTCTTTCTATGTGTGAAGCAGAACAAAGCACACCTAGAAAGAGGAAACAACGAGGAGTAATAAATATATTTCTCCTCGTTGCACCTCTATCAGGAAGGTGCAGCATTTTGATGCATCCCAGGTTCACCACTCATGGTAAATATGGGAATGCCCCAAAATCCACAGGTGGATGTATGGGAACACCCATGTTCTACCCATGGAATGCTTCCCTGTGGCAGAGTAACTCAAGGGAGTGACTTATGCTGTCTTGTGTTACTCCATATTTACCAAGCACTGCAGGGCCACCTAAAGTGACCCTGCATCCTTGGTAAGTCTCATCTAGGTTTTGCGTCACATTTGTGTTTCTGTGAGTTGCACAAGGGTAATGTAAAACATTGAGAACTATGGCACTGAATGTATTGCTGGGTCTAAAATGTCTCTTTTTAGGCAAAGAGAAGTATTTTAATAACAACATATTTTGTACTGCACACCCAGAGTGAGCAACTCTCCTGGGTTGCACTTCACAGACTATGGGGTTCTCTCAAAATGTAAACATGGAAATAGTCACAAATAAAGCTCAGGTGCAGGCTCATTATGTTGCATCAGAGCATCTTCCTAGTTTTCTGTGACCAGTAGGTCAGCCCATGACAAATGACTATTCAATTCTTGTATTGGGATACCAATACTTGATAAATCTTCCCACCAAATTCTGTTAACCAAAAGTTCACAGGCAATATGTCACAGGTGTACGGGATTACTTGCTGTGGTATGCACTCAGGATTAACAAATGTGGGTGTGCTGGTGGACTAGTACAGAGGGCTCTTTAGCACTCACCGGGGCTGTTCGGGCAACCGTCCTCCTTCTCTCTGTTGTCAGGAGGCTGACACAGCAGCGGCTCTACGAAGTCTGCTCCAGCAGTCACAGTTGCAGGATCTTCCTCCTTCAGTCCTGGCACAGGTACTTGCACTGAAGAGCAACAAAGAGAAAGCAAGCATAGGATATCTGAATCTTTCTCCATGTCAGTCTACGAATGGGAATTTATTTACTTTGAGGTTGACACTGGAAAGTTGAACATAGCCTCTCTCCACTCACTTAACACTGAAGTGGGGCAAGGAGACTGGGGGACCCAAGGCACTTCATGGGTCTTCTCTACACTCTCGCATATTTCCCGTGCACTGTCTGAGCCTCTCATCATAATGGGCCTGGCAGCTTGGTTCTCTGTAGACAGACAGTCTCCTGTGGGACAAAACTCCCCCTTATCTCCGACAAGCAAGCACTCAGCTCACTCTGTCACTGATAGTCCCACAGCTTCAAGCAAAGGCTTGCAGAAACCAGGGCATGTCCTCTAGTGTTTGTGAGACTGGCTTTTGACAATGCCAGCCCTGGAACACAATGAAGCAGCTCGAACTGAAGCAATGTGGTGAAGTCTGGAACCCACCTTTATGTGGTATTTTGAAACAGTTGATGTAGGTTTATATTCTGATTTCACCTAGTTTCTTTTGATAAGGTATTTTTCCTCTGGCAGCACAAACAGGTTCTTTGGCCAACATGATGTCTTCCTATAGCAGGTAATAACGATGTTGAATGCAAGCACACTTACAACATGAACACAATAAGCATTAGGCTTTGCACCTATCTTTCATCAGCCTTCCAGGTGGCTCCCATCAGCCTTCCTACGGTGGACCATTCAAAGAAAGAGGCCTTTACACTAAACTTCTCTTTCACTAGCAAATGTCTCTGTTGACTCGCCTCTATTTCCCAACCATTAAACAAATATCAGTGGTCAGGAAGGGCTAATCATCAACCCCTCACTAAAAAGGCCACAAATAATTTCTAAAGGCAGTCCTGTCTCCACTTCTCCACCCCTCTGTGTCTAGAGTTGCATCCTTCACACCAGGAATGCAGGCAATATACTTCCACTGTCTGGGGGCTGATTTACAACTGCCATCTTGTGCTATGTCACACCAGGGCCAATTCAAAATGGATCCCACTGGTAACAGCATACCTGCACACTCACAAACACAAATGAAGTTCTGCTACCATACACCAATGATGCACACACACTTCACAGTCACATAGGGATAGCAACAAAGTATCTGGTCATGACATATGATTGGAACTTTACTGGAGCAGGCCTGTAGACATCATGCTCATATCACTAAACAGGGTTAAATGCCTGTTCAGCTACTGATCTCTTGAAACACAGTATGCTGCTACCAATGCTCACTGCACATGGCCAGGGACACAGATGGCAGTCTTGTTTCCGGTCAAGGGTACACTTTTGGGGCCCCTCCATGAGCCATTGCCAGACATTTAGGGCCAGATGTACGTACCTTTTTTCTTCAATCGGGCAGTTTGTGGTAAGAAAAAATCATTTTGGTATGTACAAACCCTAGTTTGGGATTCAGTAATCTATTCACTGAATCGCAAAAAAGGATTGCGAGTTGCAATTAGGAAGGAGTGTTTCCTTCCTAACTGCGAGTCGCTGTACGGTATATGATTGTTTTGTGACCGTGAATGCGGTCACAAAACAATCGCAGTTAGTACCAATTTCAAATTGGTGCTAACCCATTTGCAAACGGGAAGGGGTCCCTATGGGACCCCTTCACCTTTGTGAATGGTAGCAAACATATTTTTTCAGAGCAGGCAGTTGTGCCACGGACCACTGCCTTCTCTGAAAAAATGAAAAGAAACATTTCATTTTTTGTTTTTGAAATGCATTCCTTTTTCTTTAAGAAAAACGGGCTGCATTTAAGAAACAAAACTGCTTTATTTTAAAGCAGTCACAGACATGGTGGTCTGCTGCCTCCAGAAGGCCACCATCCCTGTGAGGAAGGCCATTGCCAATGTGGTCACAAATTGCGACCTACCTCATGAATATTGATGAGGCAAGTCATTTGCGACCCCATTGAGAATCGCAAACAGTGTCATTGACACTGTTGAACATCAGGTTTTATGAGTTGCAAATCCTAATATTCGTACAAGTGGCCCTTAGCCTCAGTGCCATTTTCAGGTCTAGGCCTGAAGCAGGCACGCAGAATTCTATGTGTGCTGAGGCAAAAAGAAGTCAGGATGCCAGATTCGCATGCAGTTGGGTTACTCAGTGTAGGGTTACACATTCTTTAACAAGCATAGGAAAAAACTCCTATTCCATAATTTTGCAAGACAAAATATGATAGTGCATGCGGGGAAGATATATGAATGTGTCATTTGCTCAAATTGCTACAATATCACACTTTATCATAAGAGGTTAACATGTCAGTATTTGTAAACCTTCAGTATGATGATCCCTGTGCAATATGGTACGGAATTAAACATTCTGAGATTCAGAGCAGGAAGTGACAGAGTGATGGGTGGAGATGAAACAAGAAAGGGAACGGTGCATTGATTCAGAATGTGCTGGAAGCTATACAGGGATAAAGGCTGATAATAATGCATTATGCATTACAAATGTAATCATTTCCTGATGGTTAAATATGTAAGGTATTTGCTTTCCCATCTCATGATGACTCTTTTTATTGACCTTGGAAGGGTGCAGGGGTTAAAGCATAAATAGGCCGTGGTGGATTCAGAATATACAATCTGAAGCTAAAACTTACACTCTCAATTCTTCATTAGGCGTTTAGTATTATGGGCTCTGCAACTTAGATTAATTGATTAAAAAAACAGTCAACCCTAGCTTCCAGTCTCTCACTTGGGAATTAATGTCTGCTCTAGGTTGATCTCTACTCTTACCGAGTTATCTGTTTTGTCAAGTATGTGTTTGACAGCCAACCAATTGGATGGGCTGCATGTTGAAATCGACCACTTCCTCCTAGGATATCAGTCAGGCTTGGAGCCATGCTGCAGCACACAGACAACCACTACACAGGACATAGATGTGGCCTCATAAAACCCTGTCAAATGCCAACCCCTTTCTCCTGGTTCTCCTCGATCTATCACTGCCTTTTGAAACAGTAGACCTTCAAATATTTATAAACATACTACCAATAGATTTCAACATCACCACACTAGAGTAATTCATGACCTGCCTCTAAAATAAGCATCAGTTCATTATTTGATGGTTGTATCCAGGTTACAGCAGATGATTTATGGAATATGCTCATAATCCAACTTTCTCCCGCTTTCTTCAGCCTTTTAAAATCTACTGGCTGTTTATGGGAACATAACTGACCAGTGATAAATTTCTGTAGGCAACATTCTGGTATGCAATCACCTTAAACGTATGCTCACTAGTCCTATTGTAGAAGCCTTTAATGTTTCCCTTAAATGTGTGCTTGCTTTGCCTAGTGAAGCTCCTGTCTTAATCAACTGTTGTGGAGAGCCCTATTTTCATGTGATCACACCTTGGTTCATAAATATACTTTGCAGGCTCAGCGTAAATACAGATTGCTGAAGTTTTCTTCAACACCAGTATACCCAAATCTCTCGGAATGAAAGTCCTGTCAAGCAATGACATAAACCAATGCAAAGACTGCCTCCCACCACAACCCTGTTAAGATGTCAAGTGTCTATCTAAAGCTGAACCCTATCAAGGCTAGTTTCATCCCTATAATAGCTCCAAATACGCCAAGATCCAGTAAATGATCACTGTCATGAACCTGAATGTGTTTTCTCCACAATTCTCGACACAAATAGCCACTATGTTTATCATTGACAACAACCCTCTTTCTATGCAAAAGGCAGTGCTTGCCTTTAGGCTGAGTAAATGAAATCATGGGTTTCTCAACATATGCCTTAGTAGCAAAATATGTACCTTCTGCTCTAGCTCTATTTACTAAGGGGTTTTTGTTTTTGACACAAAATATATGTTGTCGTTCTGTTGCAGAAATAGACTTGGAGTGGTTTATTCATCAGTTTTACCTTGGCTTCAACTAGCGGTTAATGCATTTTTCTCAGCGTAGGGGTGATATTTTCATTTTGAAATATTTATAATTGCACAGGTGCCCAACAAAGACATCACAATCACTGTACATTCAAGGCCTTCTTGCGCATGGCGAGAGGTAAAACAGTGGTCACTTGCCACCTGACTCAACTCAGAGCTGTCTTGAATGTCACTACCTAACTCATCAAGGATTTTAAGAAGTATGACCAGATACCTAACCCCCTGACCAAAGTACTCTGCTGCACTATATACTGCTGCATGATCTTTGAGGTCTGCTGCATCATCTACATGAAAATAACAAAAATAACACATATATCTTCTTCAAGGTATGGAGATGTGTAGTTAAGAATAGTAATTCTATCCTGGTTTATGCTGATGTTGACCCTATTACTTCCTTAGTTTTTTATGCTATATGCACTACTATTATCAATAATAAAACCTGATAAAAAATAGTAACTTTATACTACCGTATGCACTTAGCTTGACAATATTTTGATTCTCGATATTTTGTTCACAATATTTTGGACCCACAACATTTTGTACTGAAAAATATAGTATAGCCCCTTAAAGTGGCGAAGTGTGAGGGAGGAGAAAGGTAGCCAACCGAGCTGATGCAGTTTCATGTTGATCGCATGTGCACTGCATCATTGCATGTTTTATCTACTTTAGTGTTATCAGGGCTCTAGAGTGGCGATAATTGAAGTGAGTGCGATGAGCCGAGAGAGAATTCATCACATCATATGCAATGTAAGTTTGCAGAGAAGTTCGGCAAACCCTAAGGGAGTGGAGAGCGGCTGTGAGGAGATCCAGTAGGACTGGGCTGCATGGATGGATGGGTGAAGCCGGCTGGGTGAAGAATGAATCAGGCGGTGTGGCCTTGTGCTTCTACCTGGTCTGTGCGATGAGAACAAGATCTCAATGAGTCATGCAAGGTGTCAGAATAGATCGGAGCTGTGGCACAAATGGGGTGTGCTGCTGACCAATTGAGTAATTGGTGTCCCAGTAAGGAGAAAAATGACCAGCTTGTGATCCCCTCAGCATAAAATGGCACTGATGAGTCTCAGGAAAGGACAGATGAAGTGAACTGGGATGGGGTCTGGAGTACAAATTCCCCCAGAAATCTAACTGTTTACTGGGACTAGGGCTGTGAATGTAGGAGTGGTAATAGCTCATTTACGAAGCAACGGTTAGAAATTGTGAACATCTCCCAGTATCCCATGCCTTTGCAGTCAGTTGGTTAGAATAGGGCTATAGAGATTGGTTAGCCTCGGGTGTAAGATCGACAACAGCGGAGAGTATCAGGAGAACCTCCTACACTGGTCTATGCCGGACAGTGAACAAATGTTCAAACAAGGAGCAAGCATAGGATACAGAAGGCACTGGCCAGGATGGCACATAGCTACTCTAGCAGAGAGGATACACAAGGCAGCACATTTGAAAACATCCCACTTTGCAGTATGGACCTAAAGCAGTTAATTTCAGAAGTGAATAGGGTGATTACAGAACAAGTAGATTGTATAGCCATCACAGCGGCCTTATTGCATCAGAACGTGGACAAGGTAAGCAAACGCACATGAGAAGTGGAAAACAGGTTGGGTGCTCTTGAAGACTCATTAGCTGAATATGCATACCAGTTAGCATATGTCAGAGCAAGGTCGAAATGGCATGAGGGTAAACTGGCTGATCTGGAGGATAGGTCCCATTGGAATAAAGTGCAAATTGTACGATTACTAGAGTGACCTGTCTACACTTGTTAAGGAGTTGGAAGGAGGAGATATGGGGGGTCATTCTGACCCTGGCGGCCGGTGACCGCCAGGGTCACCGACCACGGGAGCACCGCCAACAAGCTGGCGGTGCTCCCTCGAGCATTCTGACCGCGGCGGTTCAGCCGCGGTCAGAAACGGAAAGTCGGCGGTCTCCCGCCGACTTTCCGCTGCTCGGGTGAATCCTCCATGGCTGCGGAGCGTGCTCCGCAGCCATGGGGATTCTGACACCCCCTACCGCCATCCTGTTCCTGGCGGGTCTCCCGCCAGGAACAGGATTGCGGTATGGGGTGCCGCGGGGCCCCTGGGGGCCCCTGCAGTGCCCATGCCCATGGCATGGGCACTGCAGGGGCCCCCGTAAGAGGGCCCCACTGTGTATTTCAGTGTCTGCAAAGCAGACACTGAAATACGCGATGGGTGCAACTGCACCCGTCGCACCTTCCCACTACGCCGGCTCCATTCGGAGCCGGCGTCCTCGTGGGAAGGTAGATTTGCCCTGGGCTGGCGGGCGGCCTTTTGGCGGCCGCTCGCCAGCCCAGGGCAAATCTCAAAATACCCTCAGCGGTCTTGTGACCGCGGAGCGGTATTTTGACGGGGGAACATTGGCGGGCGGCCTCCGCCGCCCGCCAATGTTAGAATGACCCCCATAGACTGGTAGGACACACAGAACACCGTGAAGGAAACAACCTCCTGGGGCACCACCCAGAACGATCATGGTACAGGTACAGTGATACCAAGAGAAGATCAGTATAATAGCTGCAACGAGGCAGCAGATCAATGTCATATACAAGGGTAACCAAATCTCTGTTTGTCCTGACTATGGTGGCGCTACACAAAAGCAAAGAAAGACGTCTGAGGAGGTGAAGCTTAAACTGAGACAGCTGAATTTACAGCACATCTTGCTCCTTCCAGTCTGACTGAGAATTGATGTCCAAGGGAAGAGAGACTTTTGATCAGCCAGAAGAAGCTTTGAAACATGTGGAGACATTGGGTTCAACAAAGTAACCTGTTACACATTCTGTTTGTTGTTTATCATTGACTGTATGCATGCCAAACTGCCACAGGGAATAATGTAGTAAGCCGAAGAGGGGCAATTACAGAACTATAAGTCAGAGAGTATAAAGGTTGTGTCACTGTGCTTGAATCATTTGGCGAACTACTCCAGACAAGAACCATATGTGGCTAGGATTGATAGTAGTGGCCAACCCAGGTAACCCTTTTATCAGGGGAACCCACATGAATAACCCAATAGGGGGAATAAACAGGAGTATGTTTTTACAGTTACTATGGGGGGAGGCACCAATTGTGCCACCTGTGAGGGCTAAGTTGAGGTAGCCCCTATGGGAGGTGGTCAGATGGGCTTTAGAGAAAGCAAAAGAGCTTACTAATATGGGTTTATTTAAAGCAGATCACAACGCCATTTCAACAAACTACATTAAGGTATGTAACACTCAATCTCGGGTTGCACTGAATGTATTCAGGGCTGAGTCACTGACCCTTCTCTTTTGCAGTTAAAATGTACTGATTGTAAATGTCTGAAATTTTTAAAACCAAATAAAAAGATTCAAGTAAAAAAAGGTGTGTAACACTCAATGGAGTTAATATAACATCTTGGAATGTAAAAGGTATATATTAGCCGTCAACCAGCAAATAATATGTTCATACCTGAAACTCCGGCAAGCCCAATAATGATGATTCAAGAAATGCATTTAATAACAGAAAAGGAAATTTCAATTGCCTCTTAGATAGATATCTTAACAGCTTCAGTGCCACAGAAAGACCACTGGTTAGATCCTTATTGGTGTTACACAATACAATGGAAACAGTAAACCTAGTCGAAATATGGAGGTGCCTGCACACAAATGTGAGGGGATAGTTATTCTATTGACCTCTGCGTAGTACTTTTTCCCCATAGATTTCACTTTGGTACATCCAGAATACAAGGGGGAATTTGGGGAGGCGTCATTTCTGGATCAGTCAATATCAAACCACACACCCATGTGTGTAGACCTAATTGGGGGGTATTTAGGGCTTCAATACCACATCACATTTTTAGCCTAAAGTTTTATAGGCTAGTCCATAATGGGAGGAAATAAGGGATACAATAAGGGGTTATTTTGTCACAGTGGAGTCAGCAGGGACATTTTGTGAAGCTTTTAATGTAACAATCGGGGGGGAAAGTACAACATATGATGTAAGGAAATCCCATTTTCAGCAATACGTAAGCTAGAAAATAGGGTCCATGAATTAAATGGGCAAATAGTGCTAGGAAAAAGAATTGGGAAGCCTGCAATGACTAAATGGGAAACCTGTCATAGGCCAGGGACAGTTTGGGTAAACATGATTACAGGGTATATAATGAACTATGACATGAACAGGGAGATAAAATGGGCCGATTGTTGGGGTGGCAAGTGAACAGGGAGTAAGACAGTGAGATGGTGGCAGTGATTCAAAATGAGAGACCACAGATCCTTACCACCCAGGCTTCTATAACCAAACGATTCAAGGAATTCTCTGGCAAACATTACACTGAACAGATGTACAGAGAATACCAAGAGATTGAAGCTTTGCTAGCTGAAGCCTAGTTACCCACATTGACAGATGATTTTCGAGAGACGTAATACCCCGCTAAATGTCGCAGATATTAAGTGGGCAATACTAGACACGGGCTCGAGGAAAACTCCAGGACCTAATGGATACCAGTTTTGTTTTATCATGAGTCCGAAAAGATACTGCCTATGCCACTGTTAGACATGTGTAATGAAGCATGGGATAAAGGGACACTCCCAGATAGTGGTCCAGCTGAAACCGGGTAAATATATTTTGGAGTGTGAATCGTATAGACCACTCTCACTGATGAATGTGGATGCAAAAATTTTAGGGAAGGTTTTGGGTAAGCAGCTAGCTAAGACCACCGAAACATAAATCCACGCAGATCAGGCAGGATTTGTGGGAGGACGCATGACCACCACTGTAATATGGAAGGATTTTGTGATCATGGAACATGTTCATCGTACCGGAAACTAAAGCACAATTGCCAACTTAGACGCACATACTACTTTCAATACTGTAGACTAGCATTTATGCGTAAAACACTTAAGGAATATTCACTGGAAGACAGTTTCTTGAAGTGGGTTTCTCTCCTCTACACAGATAGTATTGTTGTGTCTTCTTAGGGCTAGCTTGATGTATCTCTAACCCAAATATCAGCTGGGATGTATGCTGGTGCTGGTGGTTAGCTGGCCTTGCCTCTGATTGTATTGAGTCCTGCTCTTGAGGCTTACTCATAGAATGTGCCCCTAGCATTGCGGGATGGCCCAAGTTGACAAGGGAATCTTCTGAATGAACACTCAGCCTTGCTAGGGCCTTTGCTCCTTGGGAGGATCCGGGCGATTTCCAGCTTCTAGTTTTTGAGAGTTTGCTTACAAAATGTGGTTTGGGGGTTCCGTCACAAGCTATGCATTTCATTTCGCTTGGCCTCACCCTCCGGCACTGGGGGATGCTTGATGAGGCACTGGAGGGCTGCAAGCAGCACCTGCACTAAGCAGACCACTTCCGCCACACCTCTGGGATTCCTTGCCCTGCAGGGAGGCCTAGTGCCTTACCTACAGGGTGTTTCAACCCCTACCCACTTCCTGCTCACTTTCTGTTCAATCTGACGTGGATCAGCTTGCGCATTAGAATTGAGTTTGTACTGGCATGTACCTTGTCCTGCTTGGTTGCGATGGGCGACTTGAGATCTTTAGTAGAGAGGGGAGCAGGGAAGCAAGATGAGTGCCTTCTACAGTGATATTGCCACCTTAATTGGGCTCCTGCTGAACCTGGAGCGCTAAAGTCTTTTCCCTATATACCAGAGGGAAGCGGAAGGATTGAATGTCTCCCAATCACTCAAATTGTGCCTTGATCCTACCTACTGTTTGAGGGCAATATTCACTTTATATCCGGGGTGGAGGGTGGACGTTGGCAACATACTCTCCGGGCTTTTAACTAATGCTTCTAGGGGCTAAGCTTCCACCCTCTAGTATTCGTTGGGTAGCCAGTCTCCCTCTCTCCTTCCACCTCTTGCATCTGGCACCACCAGCCCGCAATGCAAAAGGCATTCAGATTGGATTTCAGAGTTTTAGTAGGGAACACGTTATATGTATCTGGGTGCCCCCACTCCCCTCCCAAACCTTACCTCGTTGGAGCGCCACCGCTATGCCTCAGAAAATCCTGGCTGGGTGCTCCCACCAATCCTAACACTGCTTTCGTGCTGCAAGCTGCATGACAGCAGCGTTAAGATTGGATGCAGGGCAGGCTAGGAGCCTGTGCGTGCACTGCAGTTGAGGACTGAGGATTTGCGCAGTGAGAAAGCCAAGCGTTTTTTTGAAATTATTATATTTTGTTTTTTGTCTCTTCCCCCCACCACGCGCCACCCCGCCCTGGCCCATTTTCCTCCTGCTAGCAGCCAATGTGAGCACTGCACACCTAAATAGTGAGATTTTGCAGGGAGCTTCGTAAACACGTAAGGCATGCTGAAGAGAGGAACTGGAGAGCATGACGACCCTGGGATCTGCAAACAGTGAGATAAATGTGGCTGGCAAATATCCTATTTTCACTAGCTTACTTTCTAAACTTTCATGCCTGTTTAAAAATAAAAATCTAATCACCTTCTGTCCTTATTTGTTGCATCAAGTTGTGAACATTTTAGGGTACACTTTCGTTATTGTTTCGACAAATGTTCAGATTTTTTTATAGATTTTAAATTGTTTCCCTAAGCATTACAAGGACACCATTTTATTAAATATAGACATATTTTTCAGCAAATTCATAATGCCTCCAGTTATTAGTAATGTTATCACAGAGTTTACGAAAACTGGACACTCGGGCCTACTTTTACTGTCCTTCAAGCAACGGAGCACTGTGTGAAAAACTGTAGCGCTGCATTGCAGGTATGAGTAAAATTGCGTCGTGCTAAATCTTTCAAGAACCAATTTCTATAATATGTGACGCTCATGTAAAAATCTCACATTAGTGTGACCCTTAGCACTGCGGTATGGTCAAAGGCAAGGCACATTTTTCCTTGTGCGGAACTTGTACCCTAGATACACTACGCAGTACAAATTATTATATCATTACAACCAGTGGTTCCCAACCTGTGGTCCGCTGACCCCCATGGGTCCTTGACACATTCCCATGGGGTCCACAGGCCTGGACTGGGAGGAAGGCACTTCTCCAGCTGGGGCCTCTGACAAACACGTGCATGTGTGTTTTCATATTTATTACTTCCTTTGTTGAGCAGTTTTAAACGCACTGCAAAGCTCCTTGTACTGCACAAGTAAAAGCATCAAGCTAATTCAAGTGATTAATGTATCTGGGGGAGAGAGATGGGAATTTTGTGCAGTGGCAGTTTTGACTCAAACGTAGCACAGATGGTTAATGTGCCTGCTGCAAAGAATGTGTATCATGCAAAGAACAGTATTTTATGTGCATGGCACAGTGGGTTACTGCTTTTGTCACAGAGATTATTTTGTTACTATGCAGTTCATAATCGTAATCTAGCACAGTGAGCTGTGAACTGCCATTTAAGAGCTGCATGCAAACCACATAGCACAAATTAGAAAGTTGTTTTTTTCCTAGTCTTTCATTTTCTTTATGCTGCTAAAAAAAGGTTTCCTTGTGTAGAAATACATTCTTATTGCTAACGCAGTGCTTAATTTGTGCTTGTTGTTTCTGGTGCTGAGCACCAACACTTATTTTTGAGGGCCGGGGCTTATTCCTCTGCCTCAAGCATTTACTGCAAGCAAAAGACACATATGGGAAAGACGGAGGAAGGGAAAAACGAAAAAGCGTCACAAAGGGAGAAAGTAGAAACCTGCTAGAATGAGCTGAAGTGGCAGGGAGTGGCTTTATATGGATTGAAGAGTCCTGAGATGGCTTCAGGATAATGCTGCCTCTGTATTCCGTGTACCCACATTTAATTGCAGCAGCCACGTGTTTAAGATGAGGGCTTTGGGCACCGGCACGTTTATATTTACAAATTAAGCACTGTGCTAACTTCATCACTAATCACTGTGCTGTGTTCTGAATCCTAAGTTTGTGCTTCTCTGGACCAAGCACTCTTAGTAAATGCCTACCAGTGTGGATGATGTGAATTCTTCACCTTGCAGTCCCCTGTAAAGTGCCCTGACACCCTGCAGTGGTATGAGAGGTGCTATAAAACAAATTAAGTACATGTGACAGAGAGGCTAGGGAGAGATTAGGGGCTCCTATGGTTTACTTCCTTCCCCCTTCACGTATTTATTTTAAAAAGCTTTCTTGCATACCTAAAAAATAAAAACAGAAATCGCTCCGGAAATGTAGAATCTAACCTGAGAATTCACCTTTCCTAAATAAAACCAAACATTGAAATGGTAGTTGCCGAGATGAGACACCAACCTTCCCAATAAAATGTTTCGATTTTTGCATATTTTTTCAATATAAAAGAATTTTATCTTTAGTAAAGTAATTTAAGTATTTGTTTGGTGTGTACTTGTTATATTTTTTGCGAATTACTGTTTTAATGTTTGGAAATTAAATCGTACAAATTGCTGGGGGTCCCCGTCTTCCAGTAATGATTCAGTGGGGGTCCTCAGGAGTCAAAAGGTTGATTACAACCATAAAAGTTAAAATACTCATAAAACATGCAATTTAATCTTAACAATGAGTTATACAAGGGAACAGCACGTTATAGTCCATTGCACATTGGAACGCCTGAGTTGATTTGATGTTAAGATTTCAGCAGCACCAGATCATAATATTTTTGCACTGGTCTGCCCCCCTTTACATTCCCTTTGCATACATTAGATGGCTGCAGTGAGTAGATGAAGAAGGCAAATAATTGAAATCAAATTTGGAGACGGTGGTGTGTGGCTGACTCGGCTCAAGAGTTGGCGGCAGCCTGTGTCTGCACTGCAATCGAAGACTGAGGATCGTCGTGGCAAGAAAGATATGTTTTTTGTTTTAAAATTATTATATTTTGTTTTTTGTCTCTCCTCCCTGTCACGTGCCGCACCGCCTCGCCCCTTTTCCCTCCTACGAGCCGCCACTGTGTGATACTGCCCCGTCGACTAGCCTGTTTGGTTAAGGTCACTGAATCTTCCTTTGCATGCTTCTCCATATTCTCTACCCGGAGGTGAATGAAAGAAGAGAAAGGAATTCTGATGCTATAGAGAGAAATATCTGTATCTGTGTAGGCAGTTTTTTAGGCTCAAAATACAGCTGTGCATTCACAACATGCATCATTCAGCAGTCAACATTAAAAAAAAGTTTCATATTTAGTGTTGAAAAATCCAGTATAGGTTCTAACTTATATTCAAGACCATGATTAACAAGAAAATATGTTGCTGTATTAAACCAATTTTATCTATGTTATGTATATAGGAATACATGTATTTCAGTCTCATATGCGTGTTGGTAAATATTCAGCTTTGTCCATTGACTAGTCTCTCTCTGAGAGTGAATGCAAAACACCTGCTCACATTGTTCCTGCATGTCTGGAATTATCGTCAGAAAGTGCTGACCCTTTTCAAAAGTAGAGCAGATGCTGAAACTCAATACGTAAAACAGGTTATGGGAAGGAAGAAAGAAATTACTACAAAGTGATTGGCACCTCTTCAGTGGCTGCTGTTGCCTAGTAATTTGTTACACTGCTGAATTTGCTTTGTCATTCAAATTATGGGTGTGTTTATTTGGGTGTGTATACAAGGCCCACCATATAAAGGCGTTGATATTAGAAGAGATGTGCACATTGAGCCAGGACCAGATGTGGCTGCATCATGTGAGATGAACACACAGGCGAGTAAAAAAAGTGTTGGCAAAGCCAATATGTCTCGCTTATGCAAGAACTATCAGCTTTGCCAATGTACTTAAGCTATGTTGTGCCCCAGTGTGGCTGCTGTTCAGCATGGTTAAAAGTTAGTAGCATAGAAGAGAATAGTGTGGAGTGTTGTAGAGAGGAAAGGCGAAGAGTGGATAGAGTGATGTGGAGTAGCATGGTAGACAGCATCACGGATTGGAGTGGCACAGTGTGGTGTCGCATAGAGTGGCATACACTGGAGTGGATTAGAGTAGAGTGGACTGGTGTAGAATGCATTGACCTAGACTTTTGCAGAGTATAGTGGCATAGAATGAAGTGGCATTGAGTGCAGTGGCATTGAGCAGGAGGGTGAGCATATGGTCACAACTCAAACTATGTTCAATAAAAGCAAAAAATGATTGTCCAGTCAAATACTTTCTTTTATGAAAAAGATAGCATTTATATAGAAACACAAAGTGAAATACGGCATACACAAACAATCCACAAAAACCCTCAGGTCAGGGTTCTAGTGTTTAAGGGCAGACCCCTGAGTCCTACTTTCCTCTTACTAGCATTAGTGGCTAGTCCCCATTCACTATAGGTGACATTCAGGTTAGGATTCACTAGAAGTCTGAGTCTTAAGAGTCTCACTCCGACTCTTTTTATAAAAGTCAAAAGCTTTCCAGTGTGAAAGCGGTATCTGGAAGGCAGGTTCTCCTGGGGCCTTCTAACTCTTTGATCAGTCTTACCTTCACCAGCAGGGATTGCAAAACCAGAGTTTCTGAGAGTGTCTCACTCACAGGAATGAAGCATGCAGTGGCTTCCTTCTGTAAGTAGCCTTAGTGGCTTTGCAGGGGAAGCTGTTTGGTGTCCTCGGCGCACCTCCAATTCAGCAGTAAGATTTCTTTGATCCTTCCCATAGTTTTGATTGGGTTTTGATGGCATCTGGTTCTGACCCTCATTCAGGGTTCATGGTCACAGGGGTTACTATGGCAACCTCCCCTCTCAAGGACGGCATCAACTAGGTTATAATTCTTGTCCTTTCCGGTAGGCCTCTTTGGCATATAGGGTCACAATTCCTATTCTGCATTTGGGCATTACCATGAATGGCACTACAGCAGGGTCCTCTTGACAACGACCCCTTCTGGTCTAGTATACACAGCACACAGGCTACGTCATGATTGGCATGCCTAACTTCACAGCAGTTCCCTCTGGCATACAGGGTCACTGATGTACACATTGCACAAGGCAACGGCCCAATCGCAATGGCAGTCCTCTCCTGACACTACAGTCAGTCACTGGTACTTCAGGCTCCAGGTGCAAGGGGTCTTGGATTTTCCCTGGGTGATGTCCCCTTTCCCTGCTGGGTGTCTGGCAGGCCTTAACCCCTAGTCCTGGTCATAGGCAGAAGTCTTGCAGAGCTTCTGCTCCTTCGACAGCCCAATTTTGAGGGCCTTGAGCTCTCCTTCTCAGAGCCAATTTCCAGACACCAAAAGTGATTTAGGGTCAGACTCTTTGAGGTTTGTGTTGGGGGTTTGCTTCCTTGTGAAGTACCTTCTTCTCTGCCCTTCCCTTCCTGCAGGAAAAGACTGTCGCAGAAGGACAGACTTCAAATCTGATAGCCCCAAACACATGCCATAAGAGAGATTAGAGGTTCACATCTGGATCTCAGAAACAGTAATTTGTGTAACAAAAGGGACTCAGCCCTAGTCTTTAAGATTCATTATTCGGCCATTTTTCCTTCCTGAGATGTGCCCAGGCCTCTTTCCACTGGCCTCTCTATGAATCAAAGAGCTCCCTTTGAAGTACACTGAAGAGTCTGTCTCTCTCTTCCCCCAGTCTGTTCCACTCAACCCATAGGAATGCAGCAATCCACAAATGTATCTGGGGGGATTCCTCTCTCTCCTCATGCTCCTCCACTCAGTCCAACAGGACCACAATCTGGGAGGCAGGCCTATGTCCTGGTGCACACATTGGATCTGTGTTCAGACATGATAGCAAAATTCAGCACCAGGGATCCAGACATTATTGCAGTGGGGGCACTTAGGGCAGAGGTACACGTCAGTCACTATATAAGGGCCACTTTCGTGAAAAATCTAACAGACCTAGAGAATGTATTTATTTATTTGTTCCACACATTATCTGGATCGATGAACAATTAGTTAACAATTATTAAACAAATGTGTTAAATGTTAAACAGCAAATGGAGTATGAAGCAGAAATAAAAAAAATAACATGATAATATGCATGGGTTCCATAGCAGTAACATGAAGAGAGCATTGCCAACTGGATTGCATGTGGGGATGCAGACATTATCAGAAACAATTGCAACAAACTAAAAAAAGAAGTTAAATAGGGCAATGCCATTGATTTAAATGGCACCTTAGCTCCTTTTTAATATTTGTTAGAGTGATTGGTTCTGATAGCAGGGGGCAAGGACTTCAATACTTTTGATGTGTTCCCTGTGAAAGCTTGCTTGAGGGTTGTTTTTCTGAAGGATGTCATTTCAAGAAGAGGTCATAATTGCTTAACAGGGAGCAGAAGCCACCTAGGATAAATAATATATGGGTGAGGTATTTGGGGGGGAGTGGTTTTGGGGTGAGATCTTAACAAACGATACATGGCAGTTTGAATAAGCACCTGCCTTAATGTGGAGCCAGTTAAATATGACCAGGAATGGTGTGATGTGGATCGATTTTGTTCAGGGTCTATCCTGGCTACTGCCTGAAAGGCTTGAAGTTTAGGGATCCCAGACAGTACTGCGTTTTCACACTCAAACCTGGAAGGCATTAAGGATCGCACTGCAGATTTAAAATCATCCTCAGGATTTAAAGATTTTATTCATCTGAGAATTGTGATGTGACAGTGAGTGCCTTTGGCTAGGGAATATAGGTACTCAATAAGGTTCATTGTTTTGTCCAGCAGAAACCCAAGATACTTGGACAACCAATGGCAGAGAGCTTGTGTTTAGACAGGTTGAAGGAGCTGACTCATGTTTGTACTGGAATGGAACAATGAGGCTGGGAGATCTGGAGGAATTCTGTTTCACTGGGCTCAGCGTTTGTTGCTGGGCAGACATCCAAGAATGAGATTAAGAGTATTAAGGAAAAAAAGGTGATGTTCTACTGGGAAGAAACTCTCATGTTCAGGTGAGTTTCATCATCAAAATTACAAATGTTAGGGAGAAAAAAATCCAGGAAGAGATCCCCTGGACTGACGAATGCTTAGTAGTGGGAGGTAGAATACCAAGAAGAGGCTAGTCAGAAGTGCTGGATTGGAAGGGGCCAACCTAAGAATCCAGACACTGCACCTCTATACTCATAACGTCTGAAGTAAAGAGAGGAAATGATCAGGGGCATTGCTTTGGGGGGTTGGGGTGTTACACCCAACCTAATAAATGTATTTTCTGGTAAAAGGTTGGGTGCGGATGCTTTCAGTCAGGTATGGTAAGGTGTCTGTTGGATTTCATCAGGAGATTTTATATAAACACTGACAAAAATGTGCACACACAATCTCTCCCTCTCTACTGTGAAAATCTTAAAAACTGTTGATTGTTTTACAAAATATTGGGCTCTATTAAGCGTCTGTCAATCCGAAGACTGCCAGACTCGCAGTGGAGGTCGGACCCCCACAGCTGTGGCACTCCGACTGCTACATTACGACCCTGGCTGTTGGACTGCCAAAAAAACACAGTCACCACCAGGATCTTTGATCCCCATGGGATGACGGCAGTTGTGGTTGTAATCAGCCACGCCGCCGCTGAAGCCAGCACCGCTGTGCTGGTTACAACCATGTTCTCCCCCAGCCTTTTCATGGCAGAGAACAAGTGCTGGGGGCCACAAGGCAGACTCTGCACTGCCCACAACATTGTCTTGGGCAGTGCAGGGGCTCCCCTCCTGAGCACCTTCAGAATGCGCACTGTCTGACTAGCAGACAGTGCACATTCCGAGGGTGATAGGGGCCCCCCGTGTGACCGCATTGGACTCGGCTCTATGTGGAGCCGAGTCCAATGCCACCGCACGTTTTCCACTGGGCTGACTGGTGGAAACCTTGGTTTCCGACCGTCAACCCAGTGGAAAACACGTAGTGGGGACAGGTGGGGAGCCCACCAGCACTATGGCGGTCTCCTCATCGGAAGTTTGGCAGTCCGTTTTTTTCGATCGCCAACCTTGTAATCAGCCCCATTGAGTTATTTTTTTCACTTAGTACATATATGCATTTGTATCCATTTTCGTCGCCACCTTAGCCACACTCATGTCCCCTGCTTGGCGTATAATGTATTTTAACTTCATAGGACAGTGCAATTGTTGGAAAATCTGAAGCTCACACCCTCTCCCAAACTTACTGACCAAGCTACGCTCCTGGAAATGATGAGAGGCTAGGGAACGGGTACAGGGTATAAGAGAGCGAGGACACACTGGGAAAGCTGAACGTCAGGCAAAGACTTTGGCCAGAGTTTAAGAAACTTGTTGTGAGCCAGAGGGCAGTGCTTAATTTGTAAATAAAAAATCTACGGTACCCATAGCCCTCCTCTTAAACACACGGCTGCTGCAATTAAATATGTGAACATGGAATACTGAGGCAGCGTAATCCTGAAGCCATCTCAGGCCTCTTCAATTCATTTAAAGCCACTCACTGCCCCTTCAGCTCACTCTTGCATCTTTCTGCTTACCCCATTGTGACGCTTTTTCGTTTTTCTCTTCCTCCGTCTTTCCCGTATGTGTCTTTTGCTCGCAGTAAATGCTAGAGGCAGAAAAATAAGTGCCGGGCTTCAAAAACAAGTGCTGGTGCTCTGCACCGGAAACAGCAAGCACAAGTTAAGCACTGCCAGAAGGGACATCCAGCATTACACCAACCTTCTTGCTCATCAAGAACCGAGAAATCAAATCAAAAAGGGTGGGGTGCAAAAAAAACTCAACTGTTGAAATAAGTGTCAACATCACATGCCTGTATGAAGCCGTAGGACAGACATGCTGCAGTGTAGCATTACCTTGGTCTGCAAAGAGGCCCAGCAGTGAAGGCAAGAGGATGAATCAATAACCATTCTACCTGACCTACCCTGCTGGTGAGAGTCCAGTAAAGACACTGAGGTGGTCGCCCGCCACACTCATCCCCACACCTGACCACTAGTGCAGCCAGGACACCGCCGGCCCTATTCCGAGTTAACCGCAGGGCCGGTGGGCGAAAACAGTGTTTCCATCCACCAGCCCTGAGGTGAAGAGAGCCTTAACATTGACGCCGGCTCAGAATCGAGGCGGCGCCAATGTGGTAGTGCAGCGGGTGCAGAAGCAATTCGGGCAGTGAAATGCACGATGAGGCTGTGCATGGGGGCCCCTGCACTTCCCATGCCAAGTGCATGGGCAGTGCAGGGGCCTCCAGGGGGCACCCGGCACCCCCATTCCGCCAGCTTTTCCACAGCGGTGTAAACCACCATGGAAAGGCTGGTGGATGGGGACCTGAAATCCGGATTACAAACGCTGGGACCTCCAGGCTGCAGCCTGGCGGTGTCAGCGGTTGGACCACAGCAGGTCTACCACAGTCAGAATGGGGACACTACCACGGCAGTCCAATTATCCTGTAACTCTGGCAAGTGCTCCGCCTGTTGCAACTTGTGCTCTAAACATACAATACCATAGCTCTTTTGCTAACTCTCTAAGCTGTTTGGACCTTCACCTCCTTGATTCATATAGAGAATTTCAGTCACATTGTCTGCCCTGAGCAACACTGATGAATTCCTCAAGTTGGCTGGAATAGTCTGGAATGCAAAGAATCCTGATTTAATCTCCAGACTAAGGTGAAGTGAGGACCCAGCTCAGAGAATACACCATTGCCTTTCAACCAATTAGTGGTAATAATTCTCCAGCCTCAAGCAGTATCAAGGAGATTGTCATATTGACTATTATGGAGCAAGGGAGAAAACACAAGGTAGTTGCATTTTAAATACTGTTATATTAGGTAACAACTTATCTATAAGTACAGAAGTGACAAAACACTTTATAAGAATGTACTTTTAGGTTTTACTAAAGCTTTAGCATAGAACTATGGGTGCTGTAATACATAATTTTTCCATTAGATTAACCTGAACATAACAGTGAAGCAAAAACAAAAACTCAAAAGATTGTATTGAAAATTATAGCTCGTAAATGCCATTTCAATTCTATATTATGCTTATAAAAATATATATGTATGGTGCCTATAACATATTGATACAATATTTACACTTTTCATATATCCACAAAGAGAATAACTTCGATAGATCATACTGACAAAAACGGGACTAGAAACATCTGTCATGGAAAAGCTGGAAGTTACTGAACATGTGATCATATAAACGTTAGTCTTCACCAGAGATAATGAACATGTGGAGTAAATGAGTTCTATGGTGCCAACTAATAATGAATGGGTAGCGAGCATGTTACATCTAATGTTACCAATGTACCCTCCACTGAAAGTGCTACATTTCTGTCTAGACCTTAGTCTAGACAGGCAGGGCCTCTAGGCAAGCAGTGTCTTCATTAGTAGAAAACTTACCTTTGGGACTCCAAGTCATCTCAATTTCATGTTCTTGAAATATCGATGTAAACAGTTCCAAAAAACAGTATACGACAACAGGTGAGTTTAGTCGAAGGATTATGAAAATCAACAAAGCCATGTCTAAGTACAACAACATAATCTGATTTAATATGTCAGATATTACTCAGGCAGTGAGAGATCCATGTTATGCAATATCATCCGAGGCACAGACAAAAAGAAGTAGACAAAGACATAATGATGTGCGCTTACAGGCCTTAACTTGGCCACTAAAAGACATAATGATATGCTCTTTGAGTTAATCACTAAGAACCTTGACAACTGCAACAACAACTATGTGGTGTAGACACACCTCTAATCTACAGGGAGTGCAGAATTATTAGGCAAGTTGTATTTTTGAGGATTAATTTTATTATTGAACAACAACCATGTTCTCAATGAACCCAAAAAACTCATTAATATCAAAGCTGAATATTTTTGGAAGTAGTTTTTAGTTTGTTTTTAGTTTTAGCTATCTTAGGGGGATATCTGTGTGTGCAGGTGACTATTACTGTGCATAATTATTAGGCAACTTAACAAAAAAAAATATATACCCATTTCAATTATTTATTATTACCAGTGAAACCAATTTAACATCTCAACATTCACAAATATACATTTCTGACATTCAAAAACAAAACAAAAACAAATCAGTGACCAATATAGCCACCTTTCTTTGCAAGGACACTCAAAAGCCTGCCATCCATGGATTCTGTCAGTGTTTTGATCTGTTCACCATCAACATTGCGTGCAGCAGCAACCACAGCCTCCCAGACACTGTTCAGAGAGGTGTACTGTTTTCCCTCCTTGTAAATCTCACATTTGATGATGGACCACAGGTTCTCAATGGGGTTCAGATCAGGTGAACAAGGAGGCCATGTCATTAGATTTCCTTCTTTTATACCCTTTCTTGCCAGCCACGCTGTGGAGTACTTGGACGCGTGTGATGGAGCATTGTCCTGCATGAAAACCATGTTTTTCTTGAAGGATGCAGACTTCTTCCTGTACCACTGCTTGAAGAAGGTGTCTTCCAGGAACTGGCAGGAGGACTGGGAGTTGAGCTTGACTCCATCCTCAACCCGAAAAGGCCCCACAAGCTCATCTTTGATGATACCAGCCAGTACTCCACCTCCACCTTGCTGGCGTCTGAGTCGGACTGGAGCTCTCTGCCCTTTACCAATCCAGCCACGGGCCCATCCATCTGGCCCATCAAGACTCACTCTCATTTCATCAGTCCATAAAACCTTAGAAAAATCAGTCTTGAGATATTTCTTGGCCCAGTCTTGACGTTTCAGCTTGTGTGTCTTGTTCAGTGGTGGTCGTCTTTCAGCCTTTCTTACCTTGGCCATGTCTCTGAATATTGCACACCTTGTGCTTTTGGGCACTCCAGTGATGTTGCAGATCTGAAATATGGCCAAACTGGTGGCAAGTGGCATCGTGGCAGCTGCACGCTTGACTTTTCTCAGTTCATGGGCAGTTATTTTGCGCCTTGGTTTTTCCACACGCTTCTTGCGACCCTGTTGACTATTTTGAATGAAACGCTTGATTGTTCGATGATCACGCTTCAGAAGCTTTGCAATTTTAAGAGTGCTGAATCCCTCTGCAAGATATCTCACTATTTTTGACTTTTCTGCGCCTGTCAAGTCCTTCTTTTGACCCATTTTGCCAAAGGAAAGGAAGTTGCCTAATAATTATGCACACCTGATATAGGGTGTTGATGTCATTAGACCACACCCCTTCTCATTACAGAGATGCACATCACCTAATATGCTTAATTGGTAGTAGGCTTTCGAGCCTATACAGCTTGGAGTAAGACAACATGCATAAAGAGGATGATGTGGTCAAAATACTCATTTGCCTAATAATTCTGCACTCCCTGTATAAGTAGAGTCCAATCAGGGCAAAGAGGTAGTTAAAAGTCTTGTATAAATGACACTTTTCAAGATATATAAATATCTAATGTGCATACTAGATCCAATATTGAACAACGAGAAAGCAAAGAGAGATCTAATATTGACAGTGAGTCTATGTTACACTCCAGCCTTGCCCTGCTAGAACAACCAGAAGTCAAACTTCACATGAGAATCCAGTTTAGTATCACATCCAGTTGAAAGGTCAACCTGTAGAGCTACTAGACACAAGTGATTAAGTTAGTTAAAAAAACAAATGTAACGTTATGTAACTGAAGGAAATGCCATATTGTGTGTTATTGCTGTTGTTAAATACAAACATTTCAATTTGTAAACTCGGAGCAAAAACTAAACATTATTGGAAGAACGAATGAAGTGATGTTTTTTAATTACCTCAAAGATGATTGTTCATGACATAAGTGTTGCGTTGTCACGTTCAGAAAGCTATGCTAACCTCATCAAATACATCAAACTGCAATGTTGAATGGCATTGCACACATAGCAATAATTCGTTAACATGTGGCTGGGTGCACCACGAGACGTATGAAAATAACAAAACCTCCCATTCAGTAACTCAAAAGTCCTTTTGATAAGTGATCTTGGTTGCTTCTGAGCATTACTGTACCTCCTCTCTCTAGGTGATTTTGGAAGAAAATATTGTGTAAGAATCCAGGGTCTCAAGCAATATGGCCTGTCCCCTAAAGAAATACAGAACTATTTAAGTTTTGAAAAAATACATTTTAATAATCTTTAAATGTTGAATTATAAATGTACCCTTACCGAACAGCCACCATTTTCCAAACTGTCCACTAGCTAGCACGTTCTATAGTGCACAATGTTTAAAAATAGGGAATCAACGGTTCTTCCTGCAAATCGTGTTATTATATCAGTTATGGGGCATTAAGCAATACAAACTACCTGGGTATTTAGGAAGTGGTGGCATTTTATGTTGATATAAATATATTCTGATGGTAGCCAAATTAGAATATGTATACATCAAATTATATTTGGGAAATTTTACATTGAATGAAAAACAAACTTTGTGGCAATTAATTCAGCTGGGGTATGAGGAAAAGAAATATGCTCATGTATTTCTCAACCGTAGCATTTAAGAAAATGTGCAATATTGTAGAAAGAGCTCTCTGTGATATGCCCCCAGCAAATGCTACCGTATGCTTATAACTCCCAGATGCAAGGAGATGAAGGCAGCATAACTGAATATGTGTAGGGATAGCCACACTATTCAGGGTAGACTTTCGTAAAGCAGACCCCGAACCAGAAATTAAACTAAAATCATCTCCTTACTAAACCTGGACTTAAACCTTGTCATCTATTTGTTCAAACAAAATCATCTCTCTTCTCCTCCTCATACTCCGCCTTTTTCCTCCTCTGCTGACCTCCTAGGATGCACATCCTCTTCACCAAAATATAAAGTGGAGCCATTATGAAATATTGCAATGTATTTTGGGTGGCCTACTGTGCATTGTGCTTGGTTACCACCTGTTTGATATTGGAGTTAATTAGGACACGCGCGTTACTGGTTATGTAACCATTCGCTCATTGCACAGACTTAGAACGTGCAATTTTTTATTCTGTAGTTATGATTCACAAAATGAAAGAAGCAAAAAGCACTCATAAAACAGGAATTGGTAAATATTTGCTTTCCTATGCAATTTTACTAAACTACATTTTCCAAAGCATAAGGTGTCTAAGAAGGCCTTTTTAACAGTCGTAAACTATTGCTTATGGTTTAAGATTCATTAAACCTTTATACATTTTGCCACAAACTATCCAGCTACTAGGGAAACTCCTCTCTCGACTCTGGCTTTACAAAATCTCCAACCCACAAACATTTGCACAGTCCTCGCACCTTCACTCGTAGTAGTTCTCTGTAATTTACTGTGCCTCAAATCCCCACTTGATTCAAGGAAGGCAACAAACCAATGTCACTTTCTAGCATCTGTGGAGACACCTGACCTTTCTCTTACACATATTATAAACTTAACTTGATCATTCTCACTTTCTTCACTTTTAACTCCAATACAGAAACTAACATGCCCACTTGCAAACCTAGGAATTGTATATTCTGCACCAGCTCCAACACTGACATCTAAATTAACTAAAAATCCAAATTCATCAAGGAGTGCTTTTGTTTTTTGGGTAGAAGTGGGTAAGACAATATCTGACTCCTTCGGTGTCGCGATTGAAGTATCCCCTCGGTTGATTGATGCACCTTCCCCCGACTCCTATGTGTCCTTTAACTAAGCTGAATCTCTATCAAAGAGGGTTGGTGTTTATTCTAATTCTACTGGCGAGAAGGGAAGTGTGTAAAAGTTGGGTTCAATCTACTCCCCCTAATTGGAAGGAATGGAGAAGTTCTGTTCTTTACTTTAAAGACATAGATAAAAGTCTTGCGAAGAGGACTGGCAATCGGATATGGGATCTCTTAAATATCTGAGATGGTTACAGCCCAATGTCCAATGATTATTCGCCTAGACCTGGCCAGGTCTGGAACTGGGTTTTACCCAGGGTTCTAGATGGTCAGGGGCTTACTGCACATCGGCATCTGAACTCAACGCACCTGAATAAGCTTAATGACGATGAGGTATGAGGAAAAAAAATTGAGTACTTTCGCTTTCCTTACATGATCTAATAATTCTCTCTGATTTTGCTGCATAATTAAAGTGTTGTCCAAGCAAACTATCATGCTTATAGCCATTGCTCTCAAATAAGTGCTACTGGCCTCAATATTTTCTGAAACTCTGCCATGCTGATGTAAGCCTAAAAGGTGTAATAATAAACTGGTACTATTTGCCAGTCCATCTGAATTGAATAAACACTTGACCCAATTCTGTTACAGGAACTGCACAGTAATATCCTTTAAATATAACTTCATTAACCAAGCCTTCCACCATCTTGAAATATCTGTACACTGCAGACTTGCTCAACTCCTTCAAAGGTAACCCTGGTCCCCATACTTTGTCCCTTTTCTCCAGCTTCCTCCCTTCAATCCTTACAGTGGCCTCAATTTCTACCATTTGATACACTCTCTGATCTACTCGCGGCTGTCAATCAGCATTTACCCCCTCAGGCTCCTTTCAAAGTACCAAACACTTTAGCCATTCTGTTATGTAACCCATGCCTGTTTCCAAACTCCTGAGGCCTCTAGTTACCATCTGCCAAGTGTGGTAAAACCTTTGTAGCCTTCCATCCTCCTTTAAATGGGACGAATAAATAACTGTCACTACGAGTACCTTGGGTCAAAATTTGGGATTGAGCCTTTCCTCTGATTGATCTTCTTGTTGAACCTCTAACTTTCTGTAGGACAAAATTTGATGTGGTTTGAAAACTACTGTAGAATACTATACGTACATGTCATAGCAGGACCTTTGTAAATTACGACTTAGAAAACATTCCCTTTAACCATCCCATTCAAAAACACTTCCGCTACCAATCAAAAAGCCTGTGCGTAGCATTCTTTGGCTTGTCCAAGATATATTGAGGCATAATTATATATTGATTTTACTAATTCTTCACCTTAAAGAGGGCCCTCCACATTCACAGTAGCCTCATTTTGTGCCATGTCCTGTAATTTAGGATTTATATACATAAGGATCACCTTGGATCTCTCTGGTATTAGGCTGAAGTTGTCTCACTCTTATAGAATATTTTCCCTTGGCTCTAACTCCTAAACAATTGTTTTTCTACAGATGTACGCATTACCTGTGCCTCTTCTGCCATATCCAAAATTCAAGCACATGCACCTAATATGTATAATTACTGGTCCTCACACTGCTTGAATGATTTTTCTAAACCTGTCCTTGGATCTCTTGCAACCCTCAATAAAAGTTTATCATTTTAGCAACCAGGTTCGTGGTTACAAAAGCTGTCTCCCCTATTAATGGTCATGATCCTTCAAGTATCATAACTCCTCTAACTTTTCTTTCTAGTGGCTTAGGTATCCACGTGCTTGGTAGGCCACCATTCAGTAACACAAAGAGAGCAGATTGGGCCAGGATTAAACTGGTGACGCTTTTATGCCTAGCTTATTTCGATTACTAATGTCTTTCCCACTAAACTCATCCTCAATGTCATATAAGTATTCATTATACTCTGCTTGTTTGTTTACATGACAAAAATATTTAGTAAACTTGTAATTCTTAAATTTTTCTCCTTTGATCTTTGTGGCACTCTGGACACCTTTCTGCACTGTGACTCTCTGGCCACCTCTCATTTACACCATCAAATGGCAAGTTTCCTTGTATTTCTCTTCTTCTATGTCCATATGTATTTTTTCTTAGAACATTTATCAGACCTCTTCTGTTCTGTTGCTCTCACCTTCTTCCTCAAAGACCAATATTTATCTTCTGAAGTCTCAGTCCTGGTCCTTTTTCCCATATCACTCCTTAATGCATCTCTCACTGACACCTTCACCTCTCTGTGGATCATGAAACTTATCATCTGATCATGCTCTGCCTCCATTGTAATTTCACTGCTGGCTCCTTTTGAATCTGCCATTCTGCTATTCACTTTCTTTTCACAAACACACTGTCAAAATCACACCAGGCCACTCCACTTCTCCTAAAAACAGTTGAGGTCACTCCCCTCACACCTGTTTTTGACAAGACTCTGAGTCACCATAACATATCGTTATTGTGACCCAATGCATAGCGATGCCTCCTAGCCTGCCCGAAAATGACTGACCAAAATTTGCAACATGATTTCAACATCTCCACACAGCTTCACAAACAGTCTCAAATATCCACAAGACTATGGCTGTGTCTCCACCAACACAATTCTATAAGCCGGCGGCGATGTTGCTCAGAGGGAGCACTTATTGACCACCTAATATCAGCACCTCATGAGACTGTGTCTGTCATTCTCATTTCCTAAAAGCCTGCAATAACAAAGGAAGACTCAAAGGGAATGAGTGGTAGGGAGAGGAGGAGGAAAGATCCACAGGAGCAATGAAAGTGAAAATAAAGCTACAAATAGAAGTACAGTTAGAAAGCGCAGGAAGAGGGACATGATGGGGGCTGGAATCAAAGATGGGTAGTGAGAGTAAAGAGGAGCAGAAATGTCACTACACATTGGTATAGCAGAAGAAAGGCTAGAGGGTGAATATAAGTAAAAAATTGAAAAACGAATTAAGTATGAGCAGAGAGGAAGTGAAGAAACCTCTGTCAACCCAGAAACAAAAAACAAATAAATCATAATCAAGCATTTTGCAATTTGCTAGCTACCTTCTTTTAGGATAAGGTCTTATGTATCTATCAGACGTTTAGCTCTAGTTAAGGAACGGGGATGGAAACCCTGACACAGGTAATTCCAGGGCTAGAACAGCCCAGTTTTTCAGAGTTTCTCTCCTCCTGCCATTGAACAAATAACATAACATCGTCTCCTGACTAAATCAGGCTCACCGCTTGATCCCCGCCCCCCACCCATGAGCAACTTGGCGCCAGATATCATTGCCTCCAGTCTTACACCCAGTTTCAATTCCATGTTTAACACAGGCTACTTCCCCAAACTATGGAAGGTGGCCTCTATTCTGCCTTTACTAAAGAAACCCAGCCTAAATCCAGCTTATACCAACAACTACAGGCCCATTTTTCGTCTCCCACTACCTGTAAAAATGATCAAAAAAGGAATGAATCAGCAGCTTTCACACTTTATTGAACCTAATCACATATTAGATTCCGCCCAATTCGGCTTTCGCTGTGGGCATAGCACTGAGGTGGTCATTCCAAGTCTGGCAGTCTTGAGACCGCCAGACTAGGGGTGGCGATCGGACCACCGTGGTAGTGGCGGTCCTACCGCCCCATTCTGACCATGGTAGAGCCGCTGCGGCCCAACCGCCGCTAGCTGCAGCCTGGCAGTCCCAGTGGTCCCGGTGGTCCCAGCGGTTATAATCCGCCAGGGCAGCGCTGCTTTTCGAGTCCCCATCCGCCAGTCTTTCCATGGTACTTTACACCGCCGTGGAAAAGCTGGCGGAATGGAGGTGCCGGGGGCCCCCATGCACAGCCCTGTCGCACATTTCACTGCCCGAATTACAAGCAGTGAAATGTGAGATGGGTGCTGCTGCACTGCCACATTTGCGCTGGCTCGATTCCGAGATAGCGTCAATATTAAGGCCCTCTTCATCGCAGGGCCGGCGGGTGGTGAACTTGGAATAGGGCGGCGGTGTCCTGGCTGCAGTAGCAGTCAGGTGGCGGGATGAGTTTGGCAGGCGGTCTCCGCCACCCACCAAACTCAGAATGACCACCTGGTCTGTTCTCGTCAAAGCAACTGAAAAGATAGAAGCTGCCTTGGATGAAGGGTGAAGCACAGCCTTCGTCCTACTTGACCTATTGGCAGCATTGACAACTTCCATCATGAACTGCTGGTTCACCATCTCAAAGGAATTGGTGGGGCTGCTCTGGCCCTTCTTCGATCTTTTCTCTCAGGTTAGTAGCAAATGGTGGCTCTGGGTCATTTCGTGTCAGAATCCTTTTCACTACTGTGTGGGGTCCCGCTGGAGTCTGCTGTTAGTCCTACTTTGTTTAATGTGTATGTCTCTGCCTTGGCCACCCTAATAAGATCATTTTGCTTTTCTTTAACTTCTTATGCTGATGACACACACATTGTAATAGCCATGACAAATAATGACAAGAGCACAGAATCCAGGTTCAATGACTGCATGTTGACAGTTAGTCATCGGATGGATAAAAACTGTCTCAAACTCAATTCTGAGAAGACAGAGGTGATTATATTCGGGAACCAGCCCTCCTTCTGGACGCCACAGTGATGGCCAGAGAACATGGGAACTATGCCCATAGTGGTGAACAAGGCGAAGAACCTTGGAATTGGAATGGACAATATACGTTCCTTAGGAGACCGGGCAAGTGCAGTTACCTCTTCTACTTTTTATACGCTGAAATGGTTTAAAAAAGTATTCCTTTTCATGCCCTTTGAGGCGCAAAAAAACAATAGTAACAGCTCTTGTGTGCTCAGAACTGAATTATTGTAATGGCATCTATCTTGATATGCTACAGAAGAATTTAAATAGACCTCAAATACTCCAAAATGTTGCTGCTCCTCTCCTGTTAGGGATCCCCAAATTTAAATCCACTTTTCCAGCAATCCAGGCATTACATTGGCTTCTCTTTAGGAAACAAATTCAGTTTGAGGCACTATGTACAGCCTATAAGGCACTATGTACAGCCTATAAAGCATTGCACTGGCCCTGACTATTTCAGGCATAAATGCAAATGGTATCAACCAAGTCAGAGCCTACGCTCTTCAGGATCTAAAGCATTGGTTATTACTAAATTTAAATGGGCATTGTGGGGAGGTAGGAGCTTGACTTTCAATACAGTAAAAAGCTGGAACCTCCTCCCCCACTAAATTAGATCCATGCTCAACCTCCTGTCTTTCCTGAAAGAAAACAAACCTGGCTTTTCCATATTTTATTTCTCTTTGGGCGACACTCCTTTAGTAGACTTAGCACAGGACACCTCTGGGTAACCGCACACTGTATAAAACACTTAAAATTAACATTAACAAAAGAGGGGAGATATAGCAGTAAAGATGAGGAAAGAGGAAAAACGTGCACTGTGAAGGGCTAATTTTAATAAGGGGAGAGGAAAGGAGGCAGGCAGTGGATAGGAAAGGAAGTAAAGATTGAGCACAGTCTCAATGAAAAACCTCATACAAGCTACCTAATTCTACTTCTGACATTTTTTTTTTAAATCTCTACACTCACCTTTTCTAAAATCAGTGTGCACCCATTCGATTAAGTAAACTACAACGTATAATTTAACTTGCAGGCTGCGCCTATGCAAACATTTATTCATACACTGGATGTGTAGGAATTGCATTTGCTGCAAGTCAGACCTCTCAATCACTGTTGCTGGACTTGTCTGCCCAGCTGTGTCTTGTATTTGAGTGACACCTCAGGATGATGTGTCACCTACCACGTGGTTCCCATCAGGCTGCCACCACACTTAGGCATGAATGCTGGGTATGTATGTTTCTGAAGCATTCTTTCCTTGTGCTTTATACAAGAATGCAATCATTTTAATTTTGCAGAGCTCTGTTTGATAACAACCATGTGTGCATATTTGCTTTTGTAAACAGTTCTGAGAAGGCTCTGCTGCTTAGTCCGTGTATTATAGCTTCAGAGGAAAAACAGAGCCAGACGCTTTTCTTTTTATATGGCTTTATTAATCCAACTATCTCATCTCCAGTGTCAATCTTCCCCATGTTTTTGAATCACCGTCAAAGAAGACATCTTGCTTCGTGCTCCGAAATGGCTGGATGTCCACGTGCTGAAACTTTGTCCATGGGTGGAGTTGCAACTTCTGCCGAAGCAGCTGCACTGAACGTGATGTACTAGGGAATGGACACAATGAGCAGCAGATGACGACACTCTGTCAGATCAAAGAAGAAATAGGAGGTGCGGTATCCAACTCTCGGAAGTCGGGGCAAATGGGGGAGGTGTGTTGACAGTGCTAAAGGTCTAGGAAGCAACAGATGAGAAAAGGACAAGAGTAAATGGACTTGAGAGGAAGCATTTTGTAAATGAGATGGTACTTTTGGATCCTGACTCAGAAAATCTAGTGGCGTGCTCTTGGCCCACGAGAAAGTAACACAAAAATATCGTGCTTTTGTCACCCTTGCCGCAATCTCAGCCCTGTACTTCAAGCCATGATCAAATAGCTTTATCTGCCAACATCTTATTTCAGAGCTCCCTCACTTTTGGATTTGAGAACACATCCCTGAAACGGGTAACCTGACAGCCTCCATGGGGCTAACATCACTTCAAGGCCTGAAAAAACCCACCTCTTTAAGGTTCTATGGCACAATATCAAAACCACAAATATCGTGATACAGAAATATTGTGTCAAAACTATTGATCACAAAAATATTGTTTTCCTATTTAAGTCAATGTCTATATACAAATTTATAATGTAAAACTATTATTATAATTATTAATTTTAAGTTAGATATTAATGCTATATTTTTAATATAGTAATATAACAAATATATACACATATATAGTTACATAAACGTAAAAGATAAAAAATAAAAAAATACAGCAAACAAACTGCAAATAAATTTAAAATATTTCCAATTTAATTATACATACAAAGTAAACAGTAGATACAAAATTAACTAAAAATATGTTTAAAAACACAAAAATGTATTCATATAAATAATTTAAAAAATACACAAACAAATTATAGTAATATATATTTACACAATATTAAAAAAAATGATTAAACTATAGCAATAATAAATACACTACTCCCACTCCAGTCTATACAACAGTAGGGAAAACATTGGACTCAGGATGGGTAAAATTTACTATTCCCACTCCAATCTGTGCAACAGTAGGTTAAGGATTGGACACCAGAGAGGTAAAATGTACTATTTTCAATCCAGTGTGTGCAAAAGTAGAGAATGCGTTGACTCAGGAGGAGTAAAATTTACTATTCCCACTCCAGTCTGTGCAACAGTAGGGGAACGTTGAACTCAGGAGTACAATTTACGATTCCCACTCCAGTAAGTGCAACAGTAGGGAAAACATTGGACTCAGGAGAGGTTAAATTTACTATTCCCACTCCAGTGTGTAAACATTAGGCAAACTGTTGGACTCAAGAGGGGTACAATTTAGTATTGCCACTTCAGTGTGTGCAACAATAGTAAACAAGTAGGGCTCAGAAGAGTTCAATTTAATATTTCCACTTCAGTATGTGCATCAGTAGAGAAACTGTTCGACTCAGGAAAAAATAAATTTACTATTCCCACTCCAGTAAGTGCAACAGTAGGGAAAGCATTAAACTCAGGAGGGGTAAAATTTACTATTCCCACTCCAGTTGGTGCAAAAGTATGGAAAGCATTAGAGTAAGAAGAGGTACAATTTACTATTCCCACCCCATTCACTGGTACAGTACAAAGACAATACTTCAAATCAAACAAACAACATATTTTACAACTCTATTCAATACCCCAAAATATAAAATTCTAATTATAAAAATTAAGGGCATGATTACGGATTTGGCGGTTAGACCACCAGTCCGCTGCGGCAGTGGTCTGGAGAATGCTGCCAGGGCAGTTCGGAGAACGCCGCGGTGACGGTCAGCAGAAAGCTGTGGTAGTGGTTGGGAGAACCGTGCCAAGCCAGTGGCATTCTGACTGCCGCATTACGATATTCCCGTGGGGCTGGAGGTGTGTCAGTGGCACAGTCAAGGCATCAGCATGATTTGGCTCTAGGAATGACCCTGAAGCCAATGCCAGCTACACTCCTGCATCTCCAGCAAGCTGGCGCACTATTTAAGTGCACCATGATGTGCATGGCAAACAGTGCGTGCAGTGACATTGCAGGCATAGGGGGGAACAACATGGTCTCCGGCCATAATCCAGGCGGATTTATTTGCTGTAGGCCCTTTTTTGTGGCCTTATACCTGCCTTTCCGCCAACCTTTTCATGACAGTGTTCCCACCATGAAACGGTTGGTGGAAAGGCAGATCATAATACACAAAGCTCTGCCACAATGGGCCACTGCTGTCCCTACCGCCACTGGCACAGTAGCTCAAACACTGGCAGTAATGGCGGTCTTGCGGCAGTCTGAATGCACAGATCATAATCTGGAGGTCAGACCATCGAGGAGGTGGCAGTCTTACCGCCAAAGACAGTATGGCAATCACAAGATTACTGAAGTCATAATCAGCCCCTAAATCTCTTTATTTTAACAAAAAAAATAAAAATAACATGACTATTACATATTTTAATAATTATTATCAATTAACATAAATATTATTAACATAATTAAAATACCACATTATATTCCCTCAAACATGACAGCTAACAATTAAAATATAATATAAAAAAGAAAGTATAACACAATTAACCTGCGGAATAATCAAAAAAAGATTTTTTTTTTAAGTCAAAAACCTTTTTTTGAATCTATAATTACTCAAATAGCTTCCCCCATTACTGTACAAACTAAACAACGCACACCTAAAATATAGTAACATAATTATCAATTAAAAAAATAATAAAGTAATAACTAATTATCAATAATTTATTAATAAATTGGCTTCCAGTCCTGTAGCCCTAAAAACACAACACACACCTAACATATAATCTAAAAAATATAATAATTGCACAATTTACCTAATTAATTATCAATTAAATAATTAATAATTTAAATTAATTATAATTAATGATGATTAATTTACCTCTCACCCTGTACTCACTATAAACCCCATAATCTTCACCTAAAACATAACTTACAAAATTAATTAATCAAAGAATTTACATAATTAATTATCAATTAAATATTTAATAATAATTACAAATAAATTATTAATCAATAATCATTAAATTACCCCAATCTATAGCCCTGCAAACCCCACAATCCGCACCTAAAATGAAAAAATACATTAATTAGAGAATTTGCATAATTAATTCTCAATTAAATCATTAATAATAATTATTAATTAATTCTAAATAAATTACTTCCTACCCTGTGCCCCTACAAAACCCACAACCCGCACCTAAACTTTAACTGAAAAAACTAAATTAATTAGAAAATGTACATAATTAATTAGCATGAAATCATTAACAATCCCTAAAACAGACCCCCCCCCACACCTCCGGACCATCACCTCACTTCCAGAATTCCAAATGGCCCTCAAGACCTGGCTGTTCAAATAAGCCTCCGGGACTTGTAAGTGCTTGGATCCCCTACCGGGTGATTAGCCATGCTTTATAACCCTGATTGAATAACTAAAAAAAAATATTATTATTTATAATTCAATTACTTCCCACCCTACACCCCTACAAAACCCCAAACCCACTGCGGCAGTACAGATTACAATAAACAATGAAATTAAATTAAAAAACAACAAAACATCTACAAATTATATCAAGAAACATTAACAATACTTATTCTAACAATTTATAATTTATATAGTTAAAACATATACTAAAACACATAAAAAGAATCTTAAAATTGTATTATTGATAACAATTCTTTTGCAAATGAGATTCACATCATACATATTTTTAACATCGCTATTAACAACATAGATATTTTTGTACATTATATTAACAACATAGATATTTTTAACATCGATATTTACAATATAGATATTTTTAACATTGGTATTACTTACCTTCAAAATCGATATTCTTGTCAATGCTATTTCTGCATCACAATATTTGTGGATCAATATTTAAACCTCGATATTTCCGTATCTTGATATTTTAAATTGGATATTTTGTCTGAATACCCCTCTTTAATAAACGTCTCTAACCCTAATCCATTGCTTCATTTCTTGCCACCCTGTCTTGTGACCTATTTTGTTTGCCAGTCTTTCTTTTTGGGCTGCTCTTTTTATGTCTCTCTGCATTAGTGTGGCCCTGGATCAGCCTCCTAGTGGCATATCTAAACTGTGCAGGGGGTTGAAGGTGTTAGGAACCGGCACTCATCTTTGAGGACTGGGCTTAGTTTTCATCTGCAGACTTTGACCAGGAACAATAGAGAGAAAAGGATTAAAGTGAGAAAGAAGGAGAAAAACTGAAAGATAGAAAGCAAGGTTGAGAAGAACCTGCAAGACTTCGATAGAGAGGGTGCTGTGGTAGAAGAAAAAAGCATAAGACAGATTTAAAACTAAGGCTCTTCAATATCTGGCAACCCTGACATTTGGCTCCTAGGAAAATCTTTGGGCCCGTGGTATCGGAACTGAGATCTTGGGGTAACTGCAAAGGTGGGGATGTGAGCGTGGGGAGGGATTAGTGGAGAAGCATAGTTGATAAGATGGAAAATAGTGTATGTATATATATATATATATATATATATATATATATATATATATATATATATATATATGTATATATTGCAAAAAACAAAGGAGAACTCTGGGAAGTTCCGAAATTTAGGTGGAGAGCAGCTCTAGTAAGGAGCACCCTGCAACACCAGCGACACTCTAGATTTGCTCACCTCAAATGTCTGCTTATCTAGCAAAGTTTTTAAGCATAGGATCAGCACAGTGCTATCCACACCGAGCTAGATAATGACAAAGTCTTTTGCCATTTGTACAGCAAAATCTTTAAGCATAGGATTGACAGAGTGTCACCCTCGCTGAGCTGTAAAATGACAAAAGCCATTTACCACTCCAAAGCTGTAATACTGTGCCTGGAGTGGTAAATGGCTTTTGTCATTTTACAGCTCGGCGAGGATGACACTGTGTCAATCCTATGCTTAAAGATTTTGCTGTACAAATGGCAAAAGACTTTGTCATTATCTAGCTCGGCGTGGATAGCACTGTGCTGATCCTATGCTTAAAAACTTTGCTAGATAAGCAGACATTTGAGGTGAGCAAATCTAGAGTGTTGCTGGTGTTGCAGGGTGCTCCTTACTAGAGCTGCTCTCCACTTAAATTTGGGAACTTCCCAGAGTTCGCCTTTGTTTTTTGCAAAATGTATGCGTCACCCTAACCCTGAAAGGGCCTTGTTTTGATTGATATATATATATATATATATATATATATATATATATATATATATATATATATATATATATACATATATATATATATATATATATATATATATATATATATATATATATATATATATAGATAGATAGATATAGCTATATATATATATATGTTTTGTTTACCTTTCACCAACAGGTACCTGCATATAAAAAGTTTGACTCGAGCACATTCTTCCATGATGCATATGTTTTATGATTTTTAATACAAAGGGTCAGAATTATTTTGGTGTGCCATATGGTTGCCATCAGTCAGAATTTAACAAAAAACAAAGCAGCGATCATAAGCCATTGATTGCAAAGACTTTCTAACAGTAGAAAATATTTTAAAGCAGGAGAATAGTGGTGAATAGAATGTAGATAGGTTAAAATTTACAAACAAATCTTAATGGAGTCTTTTCCTTCTGAAAAATTGTACAGCACATCTGAAACCAAACCATAAGTTTAATGTGGACTTCATTGTATCTTTTAGTGTGATTTGAGGGAAGGAGTTGCAAAGCTCAGATGAAGTTACCAGTACCTGGCTCAGTTTAGTACCCTCCTCTATTTAGGAGGCAAAAATAGTTCCCTTGCAGCACACCTTGCCGAAACCATGCCATAGGGAATGAATTGCATGTCGCATAAAACTGCTGCCCATTTTGGACGCCACTTTGCAGGGCGATGACTACACAAAAAGGTCAGCGGTCACTTCCTTGGAGAGGACGGTCAGTAAAAGCTGATTCGAGTTTTCAGTCTCAGAGAAACATTTTTTGGCCCACTCTGCTCCATACAATTAAAGCTTGTAAAACATTTGTGGCTGAGGCTTCATGTTTACCCATTCTGCTGAGCATTCAGGATTGTTGATTGTGTAGGTAAATGGCAAGCTATACCAGCTTGCTTAAGTAACCACTCAATACTAACCCTAAAGGCCTGCCAAGACCAAAGTTCTCTGGCACAAGTTTGCTGTAACTGGAAGACTCTAAGGTCGAAAAGAAAAAATAGGTGGCAACACTATGCATCTTGCTTATTCAGAGTGGGTAGTTTTGTGAACATCGAAGGACAACTAACTGGAGCATCTTTGTGGGCCTAAGTGAGAGTGAAACAGTAGTAAAAACTACCCCTGTCTGTGTCACCCTCATATTAACACACTGTAGTAGACTTTCCCTGACTAGGTGTTAAACCGGTCAGCCTTAGGGTGGTCTTCCCCCCAAACCTTTTGCCTTCTTGCCTCATATTTTTGCTGTATCTTTTTTGTTGGCCTTAGGATTCTGGCACTTTACCACTGCTGATTAATGCTAAAGTATATGTGCTTCTCCCTTAAGCCTGGTAACGTTGGTGTATACACAATTGGCATATTTAATTTATTTGTAAGTCCCTTGTAAAGTGGTATACCATATACCCTGGGCCTGTAAATTAAATGCTACTAGTGGGCTTGCAGCACTGGTTGTGCCATGCACACAACTAGCCTTTCAAACCTGTCTCAGGCTTGACATTTGCCAGGCCTGTGTGTGCAGTTTACTACCACTTCAACTTGGCATTTAAAGCTACTTGCCAAGCCTTAAATTCCCCTTTTATTACACATAAGTTACCGTTAAGGTAGGCCCTAGGTAGCCTTAATGGCAGGGTGCGCTGTCAGTAAAAAGTAGGACATGTACTTTTCAACTTTGCATGCCCTGGTAGTGACAAACAGCCAAATTAATTTTTCACTACCGTGAGGCATACTCCTCTCAAAGGCTAGCATTGGGAATTCCTTAATACACTTTTAAGATGTAATTCCTGATTAGAAAGGAGTAGCTGAATCATGTTTCATATCTCTGGAATGGTAATGATAAATCCTCTTTAAGTGTAAAGTTGGATTTAACATTACTATTTCAGAAAAGGCACTTTTAGAAAGTAGGCATTCCTCTGTTCTCATTGCTCGTGTGCCTTGCAGCCTGCCTCCAATACACGTCTCAGGTGGGTGACAGCTACACTTTGTGCATTCACTCTAGACAGCCACTAACACAGGAAGGGTGGGTTTGACAGAGCATTCCAAAGCATTCTGTTCCCTCTTCCTGGGCAGGAATAGGGAGGAGTGCCTGTCCCCAAACAAAGGGCTGATTGCCCCCTTCTTGGGCTAGGGAAAAAAGGACCTCTGTGCACTTCAGAGACCCTTCTTTGAAGTCACCCTCACTTCAAAAGCACAACTGGGTATAATTACTGGTCCTCTGACGCTACCCAGGCAGTACACTACAGGACCGGCCAAGAACTCTGCCAGGAGTAAGGACTGCTGTGCTACAAGGATTGCCACTCTGCTGGACTGCTGCCCTGCTTTGCTGAGCTGCCCCGCTGCCTGCTGAGGACAAGACCTGAACCCAGAGTGATTCCAATGGCTTGTTGGTGTGCCTCCTTTTCTCCTGCAGTTTCAGGGACATCAAAGACTGCCTGCAACCTGCCACCAGCACTGGGACTCTGTCTGCTGTGAGTCCTGCTCTGCCAAATGGTTCCAACCCAGTCCTGGGCCCTTGGAAGTGAGTATCTGTGCTCCAACCCCCGAAAACCAACACATTGCAGCTGTTGCACTGATTGGAACCACTGAATTCCCTCCTTGAGACCAATGTATCACCACTGAGGGTGAGGACTTTGCATCACTGACTGTGCAGCTCAGGATTGACACATCACCACCAGCCCCGGAGCATAACTTTTGCATTGCCGACTGCGTGACTCGATGATGCATTGCCTTCATCTCAAAGGGTTCAATGCCGTACATCAAGGACAGTGCATTGACAACTGCAACGCTCAATGACAATGCATTGCCTGGCAGCACGGATCAGAACTCACGCATCTCCTTCTCATAGCTACTCGATGTCGATGCTACCTTCCGTCCAATTTACCTTCTAAGCGGGCCATGAATGGGTCCTATACCTGGCCTATTATCCATAATGGTCATCCTCAACTTTGGGGTAAACCCGGTGTAACACAACCTCAAGTAACCCCTAAGTGCTATTGACTTCTAAGCACTACTTTTTATTTTATTCTTCAAAAATTCATAACTCCTCTTCTACTTTTGGATTTTTGTCATTTTGGCCTTGTACTACTCATAAAAATATAATCTATTTAAGTAACTCTGTGTGGAGTATTTTTGGGGTGTTTTCATTATGTTATTGTGTGTGTGTTGCACAAATACTTTACACATTGCCTCTTCAGGTGAGCCTGACTGTTCTGTGCCAAGCTACCAGAGGGTGAGCACAGGTTATCTCTAAGTGTCTATCTATCTTAACCTGACTAGAGGGGTGGTTCCTGCATTCACAGGGTGCATACTCTGACGACCAGATACCCAAGTTCGTTCTAATACGAGGTCACTCCCAAACCACATTAACATCACTTCACTATGGGCATTTTGTTTTATAAACTGTATTATTTAAACAAACATGTACAATTTGTCTTTGGCAAGACCACCATCCTGCTTGTCCCTTTCTAGTTAAGCCACACCCAAGCTCTTTTGGATGCTTTCCTTTGTGTCGTCAGGCAACTGCTGATGCTGCAAACTGTTGCTCCGGAAATACTGGAATGAAACAAGCTTATCTCTGTGATCTGAGCCCTGTGTCTTTCAACATATTGACAGCTGTGTGTTGGACCACCTCAAATTCATAGTTTTGTTATCACAGTCATTTAGAAGTTATGATTCCAGTAACACAGTATACTGGGGTTTTTGGAGCTGGCATGAAAGTGCATGAGTAATTGTTCTCTCTCCTACATTATTGGAGGTGACACAGTGGGATGCTATAGACGTAATGAATAAAGTCTTCATGGGAGTTTGTTCAGTGGTCTCTATCCTTCTGCTGGATGTGAGTGTGGGTGATTGTGTGTACCAAAGGCCTAAGAATGTTTTGGAGGCAAGAAACTGGTATATGTACGTGGCAGGGCAAAGACAGTTTGGAAATGCTGTGGCAAAACATTGTACATCAAACAATATTTAGCATAATATACCAAATGTACATACCATTTTACACCAAATGAACATGATGAAGCATTACCTGTTAGTGCATATAGGGTTGGCACACACACAGCTATTATCTACATGATCACTATGAGAACAAGGTACTCAGTGCCAACCGATAGTGCACTCCTACCCAATAGGTTAGGTGTGATGACATGCATTTTCATCTATGGATGCAGATTATGGTTTCAAGATACTTGGGTGGCTGTGTAAAACGTAAAGACTCTGCCTTGATAAAAAAAAATGCGAGGCAGTGCCGTGATTGCTTGTGGTAGCGGAGTAGCCTGGGTTTCAGTACGGAGCTAGGTAGCAGCCTCAGGCGTGGGCGTGCTGGCAACCATCAGTGAGTAATGGAATGTTGCAAATGAATCCAAAAATGAGGACACTGCAGGTTAACAGTCTGAAAACAGTAACAACCTTCCAAATCATGTTTCACAGCTGTGGAGGATTCGACATCTCCAATGGTAGATGCATTTTCCATTGGTGCTGTGATTTGTGAGGACATTCTTTAGGGACCTCCCTAGCAAACACAATCTCTCAATGATAAGAAATGTATGTAAGTAAGCTGGGTAAGGCAGTCTGCGCCATGGAACATGTTGGGTGGAGAAACCCGCAAACAGGGAAGATAGGCTTCCTTGTCCAAGGAGGTAAATGTTCACCATAGGAAGCCGCAACCTCTGGAGTTCTGGTGATGTCAGATAACCAGCTGATATTAGCGGCCAATCACGGATGACTCCCCTGTCTCCTTTGTTTAATCATAGTTCTCTGTAGTGAGACCTGATCGGCCTCTGAGCCTCTAGCAGAATAGCGCCTTGAGTAGTTTTCTGACCCAATCAGTTTGATAACCAGGTGGAAAATATGTTTGCATCTTGCATGGATGATGTTAGGAACTACCCCGGAATGCAGGCTGTCCTCTTCCGGATCTTGGAAGTAACTTTTGACCCACGAATCTCTCTACTGAAAGGTAACCCACCAATAGAGACCCCATGTGACACACCCTTAGAAAAGCACAATAATTCAGCAAGCACGCTTGGCCATGAAGTGCCAGAGCTGGGGCCCAACTACTCTTTGGTGGTTGGTGATATACTCAAATAGCTCTTATCGCCAAGGGGCTAGATTAAAAAAGGTATGTGATCAGACTCTCTGTCTGGCTTAACCCATTCCTAACCTAGAACATTTGGGTCTGAGTTCAAACTTAAAGCACAAGAAGCCCTGCCTAGCCCATCACACGACAGAAAAATGTCAGTACCTGTCTTGTTGCTCTTTCGGGAAGGATTCACACTCCACCTCTGATGTGTCTGTCCTCCAAAACGACCTAAGAGCCTATGAAACGGGGAGCTTTCAGGGACCTCACATTGAGGGGCATATTTATTAGAGGTTTGTGCCAACATTGCATCACTTTTAGTGACACAGTGACAGTACAAACTTTTCAACCATATCTATGACGCCGTACAAAGCCACTTTGCATGGCTTTTAATGGCCTCATAAATACGGAGTAAGGCAAGACAACGCAAATCGCTGTATTGGCTTACTCTCTTACACTGTGTTAGGGAGGTGTTCTGTGGGCATAGAAGTGTGTTTCCCCACTCAACACTCATGGGTTCTGATGCTTTCACAGTTCTACAAGAATCTGTCAGCCTGGGAATGTATCAAAATCAAATTCTGTAGCACACATAGAAAGAATAAAAAGCCTCCCAGAATTGTTTTTGTGAAGGAAGGTTCTCCTACCTGCACAAAAACAATACTGCATGCAACTCAGACACCCTTGCAGCATGGCACAAGGGTGCCAGCATTGGCGCTAGGCAGCCCATTGTGCACCAGCGCAGGAGGAAAGGACAGGAATGCACCATATTCCTTAAATACAGCACATTCCTGCCCTTTCCAAGTGATGCAGAGCAATGCAGCAAAGTGACTTGCTGCTCTGCATTGCACCAATTTCTCATAAATCTGGGCATTAGTTTCTCCTAACTTGCCTCCTTGTTTGTCTTCCTTCTAAGTCAGTGTCTAGCTCTGATTCATCTCTATGCTGTGCTGCATGTATAAAATATCAAAACGAATAAACAGTGTAGATGTACCAATGATCTACCTCATGATAATGTATTTTGGGACTTGTTTTAATTTAATTATCCAACTTGTCCTCAGAAGGAAAAAATAAACAAGCATTGGTTAAAGCATTAGGTTTCACCTATGTGATTACTAATATTTTTTTGGTAAGTTTTAAGTTGATGAGCAGTTGTGCAATATAAGTTAGAGCATCTCCATAACAGTGGGAAGCATGTTAACAGCCGGTAGAGCAATTAATTAGTACTCACTTTATGGTGCAAGATGCGAAGAGATCCCAGGTGGTGGAAACACTTCCAATTTTAGACCTAGAGGGGTATTCAAGCTGGCATCAGGTTGGACATGTGGTCTGTGTACATACTACCCACGCAAAACTAGACTAATCAGGATGCCTTGGGAGCACTAGCCACAGCCAAACGGATCTGTGCAAAGAAGTACTCGTTGGCCAGGCGCCACATAAAGTAAACGGTTTTGCCAAGAAAAGACGTTACATATACATGCATAAGGTCTTGCCCCTCAGAAAGTCACGTCATTTGTAAAGACCTAAAGCCTGCTATTTGTAAAGCCCTGAAGCCCATTTCCAACCAAGTCTGCACCAAACCTTGGCGTCCAGGCACCCATACTGCAATTGAACCTGACTAAAAACATGTTTAATGGGTTTAATCACTCAGTTGAAGAACAACAAAAAGCGGTGTCTCAGTGTACATGCACCTTCTATATAGCCAATCAGCTGTAAGCTGAGGGGAACAATAATTACAGCCCTGTTTTGAAGTCAGAGGACCTTGCGACTAAAAATGTGTTTAATCACTCACGCAGGACCACACGGACGAGAGCAGTTAAGGGAGTCCACAAAAGTGGATGGATACAGTACTTGGGCCCTGGGACAAGCATAAGAGAAGGACATGAGGAAACACATGAGGTACAACAGGAAATAGTATGTTACAGCCAACAGAAACAGAGAAAAAGTAAGTGACAAGCATAGGAACCCATTAAAAGCAAAAATGCAAGAGAGCGGGATGTAAGCCCCTTTTAAGATTTATATTAAATACAAGAGATTTCATAAGCACAGTACAAGCCCTGTGCAGGCAAAACCTAAAAAAACGGTCACAAAAATTTATGAGGGTGTCTGTGCTATTATATATGTGTTTTTTCTTGTTGTTTTCTGACATTATTTTCCGTTTTGGCGGAAAGGCTTCCAAAGACCGATTACCCTAGTGTAATTTTGCATTACAAAAAATCCAAGTAAAACTTGAGGCGGACTCTATCCCAGTTCTGCCCTTTCCGGTGCTCTAGGTTTTTGGAAAATCTGCCTTTTTCTCACCAAGCCAAGCACAGTTCATGCTAACATGGAACTTAAAAGAATTCGTGCTGTGAGCGCACAACACAAACACAACAAATGCAGGTCAACAGGAAGCCACCATTATCTCACTCCAGACAGGACTCCGTGCCCAGCACACGTTCACGCGAGTTCAAGCTGAAGACGAGAGCGCCTTTTTATAGAACCGTGAAGTAGTCATTACTGTAGGCAGCAGTGGGTCATTAGGAATGAGTACCCGAGCTCTGCTTCGCTCCCGGTTCATCTCTTCGTCGAGCTTTTGATACTTACTTAGAGATATCAAAAGCAAGCAAGTAGCAGAGGCCAACACGGTCTGATTCGGAGAGCAGAGGTCGGCACCCGAGCCCCATTCTGCCAATTGTGCTTAAGTTTAAATACAAAAGTATAACAAGAGCATTGCATTTTTAGGTCCGTCATTAGCCAGGTCATTTGTTTTTTGTAAAATTATATGTATACGCAGGGTTTTAAGTAAAAACTGGGGGGGTCCCTGTAAAAGGGCCATGGTAAAGATGCACAGCCTGGATTCCTTTAGTAGGGATGTGGCTTATGTCATTAAGGGTGTGGCCTAAATAAAGTAAATCTAGAATCCTGCGGAGGGCAAATTGTTAAAGTCAGAACGCAGCCTGAGATGCAAGGACACCAAGACACAGGTCAGCAAATGCACACAGGCTAAAGGAAATCCGGGCAGGGATCAGAGGGGATAAGTGCCCTTCTCCCGAATTATTCAGATTCACATTTGTTATTTCCTTTGAGACTCGGCAACTTTCTTACTGCAGATAGTGGGAGTCGAAACTATACAAACAAAAAGAAAATACATCTATTTACATTATCCATCCCCATTTTAGACTTAGGCCCTCATTCTGACCCTGGCGGTCGGTGATAAAGCGGCGGCCAAGCCGCCAACAGGCCGGCGGTCTAAAATATGCAATTCTGACCCTGGCGGGAACCGCCAACACAGCCCGCCAACTTAACACTCCGACCGCCACAGCGGTACAAACAAACAGCGCGGCGGTTCCCGCCAACAGCCCGGCGGCAGACAAAGTACCGCCCACCCTATTACGACCCACCAATCTGCCACCTTTTCCGGGGCGGGAGCACCGCCGATAAGAACACGGCGGAAACAGACTACGAACGGGAAAACGCTCACCTCTACGCACTCCACGCGAGATTCCGGCAGTATGGAGCCAGAGTTACAGGTCATCCCCGCACTCCTATTCCTCCTCATATACCAGGAGCACGCCCGGCGGCGCGGAAGACATCGGTGAGTACTGCACCTACGACACAGGGGAGGGAAAAGATTACCGGCACACACCCACCCACCCACACCCACTACAACACACACATCAATGCATTCCCACAGATCACTGTCACAACCCACAAACCCCCCCCCTCCGAAATAATGCAAAGACCAAAAGAAGAGATCATAAACGGGCAGATATATTGAAATATGTACGCCATTAATCCCAAAAAATAAATAAACTATGTACAAAATATATACAGCTACTAAATGTAGTCCAACCACTGTCCGTGGATCACAGGGGTCCTGTGCAAAGGGGCAAGGCCCAGTCCCACGACAAGAACTCCACGGAGAGAACACTGCAGGGGCATCAGAAATAAAATAGGACAGGCACCTCAGGGGGAAGGGAAGGGGGGGCACCTCAGCCACTTGAGTACACGACGCCAGATCCACGAGGGGACTCCATGACCACTGGGCCATCCTGGGGAGAGCAAAGCCACAGTCCATACAGTCCATACAGTGGGTGGCCTGCCCACTGGGCCATCCTGGGGAGAGCAAAGCCACAGTCCAAACAGTCCATACAGTGGGTGGCCTGCCCACTGGGCCATCCTGGGGAGAGCAAAGCCACAGTCCATACAGTCCATACAGTGGGTGGCCTGCCCACTGGGCCATCCTGGGGAGAGCAAAGCCACAGTCCATACAGTCCATACAGTGGGTGGCCTGCCCACTGGGCCATCCTGGGGAGAGCAAAGCCACAGTCCATACAGTCCATACAGTGGGTGGCCTGCCCACTGGGCCATCCTGGGGAGAGCAAAGCCACAGTCCATACAGTCCATACAGTGGGTGGCCTGCCCACTGGGCCATCCTGGGGAGAGCAAAGCCACAGTCCATACAGTCCATACAGTGGGTGGCCTGCCCACTGGGCCATCCTGGGGAGAGCAAAGCCACAGTCCATACAGTCCATACAGTGGGTGGCCTGCCCACTGGGCCATCCTGGGGAGAGCAAAGCCACAGTCCAAACAGTCCATACAGTGGGTGGCCTGCCCACTGGGCCATCCTGGGGAGAGCAAAGCCACAGTCCATACAGTCCATAACAGACCCCACTGCCACTGGAGGAGGCAAGTTGGCCACAGGACATCCTGCAGCCCTGCCCGAGATAGATCCTGCCCTGCCACGTCTGCCAAAGGGCCAGCGGTTCTTGCCCTGAAGGGCCCAGTTCAGCGGTTCTTGAGACGGCGGGGCCCAGTTCAGCGGTTCTTGAGACGGCGGGGCCCAGTTCAGCGGTTCTTGAGACGGCGGGGCCCAGTTCAGCGGTTCTTGCCTTGAAGGGCCCAGTTCAGCGGTTCTTGCCTTGAAGGGCCCAGTTCAGCGGTTCTTGAGACGGCGGGGCCCAGTTCAGCGGTTCTTGAGACGGCGGGCCCAGTTCAGCGGTTCTTGAGACGGCGGGGCCCAGTTCAGCGGTTCTTGCCTTGAAGGGCCCAGTTCAGCGGTTCTTGCCTTGAAGGGCCCAGTTCAGCGGTTCTTGCCTTGAAGGGCCCAGTTCAGCGGTTCTTGAGACGGCGGGGCCCAGTTCAGCGGTTCTTGAGACGGCGGGGCCCAGTTCAGCGGTTCTTGAGACGGCGGGGCCCAGTTCAGCGGTTCTTGAGACGGCGGGGCCCAGTTCAGCGGTTCTTGCCTTGAAGGGCCCAGTTCAGCGGTTCTTGCCTTGAAGGGCCCAGTTCAGCGGTTCTTGAGACGGCGGACGGTCTATGGCCAACTGCTAAATGCCTGGTGGTGCCCTCCTGGGCAGCGGGGATGGTGCTCCTTCACTGCCCACCTGGGCTGTGGGTGGTGGGGCCCTCCTGGCCAGCTGGGCTGGGTCCTCCCTGGGCAGCGGCTATGGGGCTGGTGGGCTCTCCCGGGGCAGCTGTGCCGGTTCCTCCCGGGGCAGCGGCTATGGGGGTTGTGGGCTCCTCCTGGGCAGCAGGCCTGCTGCCTGACCTCTCCAACTTGCTGCCCTTGCCCTCCTTAGTCGTCGGCCTGTGGCCCTTTCCTCCCTTTGGAGCTGTGGCTGGTGACTGTCTCTGGGTGGTGTCCGGGGGGGATGTAGAAGGCGGGCTCCTGCGGCGCCCCTTCCGCCTTCTGCTCCTCTTCCCAGGGGGTGGGCTGGCTGTCCCCTTGCTGCTGGGCGAAGATCCAGACATGCGGGCTGGCGGGCTCCAATACCCCTGCACCCTTGTCAAGGGGGCTGCAGGGCTGGTGGTGGCTGAGGTGCTCTTCTTACCCCGACGAGAAGGAGGGGGAGGCTCAGGGTCAGGAAAGAAGTTAGTAGTGGCGAGGAAGAGCTTCTTGGGACAATGGAGAGTGGTAGGTACAGTGGGAATGGGAGTGGAGGGAGAGGATGTGGTTGTAGGTGAGTCACGTTTGCTGTCTTTGGGTGCAGGTGCAGGAGGGATAGGCTGTCGTGAGGTGGATGGCTGTTGGGTGGGTGGGTGTCTGCGTTTGTGTGGTGTGGAAGAGGGGGTGACAGACACAGTGGGAGAGGACACAGGGGACGTGTAAATGGCAGTGGGGGTGGTGACTGCACGTGTGCGGACTGGAGTGGAGGGTGTGCTGGTGATGGAAACACTGGCTGATGGTGAGGTGAATGGAGGTGTGAGTGTAGACGTCACAGGGAGGGAGGAGGGAGACGAGGAGGTGGGGGTCACAGAGGTGGTAGTGACTGTTGGCATGTCTGCATCGGAATGTTGCGTGTGTGAATGTCTGCGTGATCTGTGGTGCTTATGTTTGGATGAGCTTCTCTTGGGTGTTGAGGTGTGTGCAGGCTGGTCTGATGGTGTGGGTGGGACAGGCAGAGGAACAGGAGACCGGGAGGAGGGAGTTAGTAGAGGCAGGCAGGAGACAGGGACAATGGCTGCCGTCAGTGCTGAGGCCAGAGCCTGGAACGATCGCTGATGGGCAGCCTGACCCGAATGAATGCCCTCCAGGTACGCATTGCTGCGATGAACCTCCCTCTCCACCCCCTGGATGGCATTCAAAAGGGTAGTCTGCCCAACAATGAGCGTTCGGAGGAGGTCAATGACCTCCTCACTGAGGGCAGCAGGGGTAACAGGGGCAGGGCCTGAGGTGCCTGGGGCGAAGGAGATGCCCGGCTTCCTGGCAGAGCGGGCACGGGGCGAACGCTGAGGGGCTGCTGGGAGGGCGGAGATGGTGCGCTGGGTGGCGGCTGTACCTGTAATGGCGGGGGGCACGGATGGTGCCACCCCCGCAAGGGAGCCCCCTTCCGAGGACGTGTCCGTGTCGCTGCAGGCTCCAGTCGTCCCCGTCGTGGAGCTCCCCTCGCCCTCCGTCTCACTGGTCCAGTCTGACTCTGTGGCATGGCCCTCCTGGGCCATGTGAGATGCAGCTCCCTCCTGCCCCGATGCCACTTCTCCTCCGCCTGATGATGCTGATGCACACAAGCACAGAAAGACAAACAAAAAGGGGGGGGGAGAGAGAAATAAAGGGATATTGATTACATGGATCTCCGGTACAGTTAGCGGACATGACAGACACAGATGCCCCCTGCACTAAGTTGCGCACTTGGGGTCCGCTACGCATTCCGTGGAACATGCCCTACACGCCTAGAGTTGACAACTGCACCCATGGATGACACGGCCCAGGGATGGCTGTACTGACAAACTACTGAGGGTGGTGGCTGGGGACACAGGGGCTTACGGGGGTGCCCAGCCTACAGATATCGCCCTGGCCTAGGGGGACCCCCAGCCCTCCTCCCCCACCCAGACACCTCCACTGCGCGACAACAGAGTAGATAATGCTTGTACTCACCCCCTTGTGTCTGCTGTGCTGCCCTCACGCGCCCATCCAATTCAGGGTAGGCCACCGCCAGGATCCGGAACATCAGGGGGCTCAGTTGACGGCAGGCACCCCGCCTACGTTGGGAGGCCATCCCCAGCAGAGACTCGGCGGTCTTCTTGGTCCCGCGGCGGATGTCCTCCCACCTCTTGCGGCAGTGGGTGCCCCGTCGATGGTGGACCCCCAGGGCCCGGACTTCCTTGGCGATGGCACGCCAAATCCCGATCTTCTCATGGGCGCGGACCTATGTGACACGTACAGGGAGGGAGAAATACCACGTTCAAGTTACTCAGCATTTTCCTTTCCAGTGGCCCAACGCCCCCCATCCCCGCCAGGCCCCCCGCCATGCCCAACATGCCCCCCATCCCCGCCAGGCCCCCCGCCAGGCCCAACATGCCCCCCATCCCCGCCAGGCCCCCCGCCAGGCCCCCCGCCATGCCCAACATGCCCCCCATCCCCGCCAGGCCCCCCGCCAGGCCCCCCGCCATGCCCAACATGCCCCCCATCCCCGCCAGGCCCCCCGCCAGGCCCCCCGCCATGCCCAACATGCCCCCCATCCCCGCCAGGCCCCCCGCCAGGCCCCCCGCCAGGCCCCCCGCCAGGCCCAACATGCCCCCCATCCCCGCCAGGCCCCCCGCCAGGCCCCCCGCCATGCCCAACATGCCCCCCATCCCCGCCAGGCCCCCCGCCAGGCCCAACATGCCCCCCATCCCCGCCAGGCCCCCCGCCAGGCCCAACATGCCCCCCATCCCCGCCAGGCCCCCGCCAGGCCCCCCGCCATGCCCAACATGCCCCCCATCCCCGCCAGGCCCCCCGCCAGGCCCAACATGCCCCCCATCCCCGCCAGGCCCCCCGCCAGGCCCCCGCCATGCCCAACATGCCCCCCATCCCCGCCAGGCCCCCGCCATGCCCAACATGCCCCCCATCCCCGCCAGGCCCCCCGCCAGGCCCAACATGCCCCCCATCCCCGCCAGGCCCCCCGCCAGGCCCAACATGCCCCCCATCCCCGCCAGGCCCCCCGCCAGGCCCCCCGCCATGCCCAACATGCCCCCCATCCCCGCCAGGCCCCCCGCCAGGCCCCCCGCCATGCCCAACATGCCCCCCATCCCCGCCAGGCCCCCCGCCAGGCCCCCCGCCATGCCCAACATGCCCCCCATCCCCGCCAGGCCCCCCGCCAGGCCCCCCGTCAGGCCCAACATGCCCCCCATCCCCGCCAGGCCCCCCGCCAGGCCCCCCGCCATGCCCAACATGCCCCCCATCCCCGCCAGGCCCCCCGCCAGGCCCAACATGCCCCCCATCCCCGCCAGGCCCCCCGCCAGGCCCCCCGCCATGCCCAACATGCCCCCCATCCCCGCCAGGCCCCCCGCCAGGCCCAACATGCCCCCCATCCCCGCCAGGCCCCCCGCCATGCCCAACATGCCCCCCATCCCCGCCAGGCCCCCCGCCATGCCCAACATACCCCCCATCCCCGCCAGGCCCCCCGCCAGGCCCAACATGCCCCCCATCCCCGCCAGGCCCCCCGCCAGGCCCCCCGCCATGCCCAACATGCCCCCCATCCCCGCCAGGCCCCCCGCCAGGCCCAACATGCCCCCCATCCCCGCCAGGCCCCCCGCCAGGCCCAACATGCCCCCCATCCCCGCCAGGCCCCCCGCCAGGCCCCCCGCCAGCCCCAACATGCCCCCCATCCCCGCCAGGCCCCCAAGCCAGCCAGTGGCCCCAAATCCAGATTGAATTAAACTCACTTGTTGGTCTGGAGGACCGTAGAGTAGCGCATACTGGGGGAGGACCCCATCCACAAGTTTCTCCAACTCCTCTCCAGTGAAGGCAGGGGCCCTTTCCCCAGTCGCAGCAGCCATTGTCCCTTCCAGACCGAGGTCACAGCAACACTTGCAGTATAGGTCCTCTCCTGTGAAAGTTCAAGTCGCAAGTGGATAAGTAGATAGAAAATGGCGGTCACGTCCGCGGCGGTGCGTACCGCGGCGGTGCGTACCGCGGCGGTGCGTCCCGCCACCACCGGCGCCCTTCGCCATTGGCTCCTGAAACCCATAGGCTTCAATGTTAACCAATGCGGCTTCGCGCCGCGGTCTTCGCCCGCCGCCCGCCGCGGTGTGCCACGCCAGCGCATTGACCTCACATCCCATTGTCACACTTCACAGGTCAGGCAGCCGCCATTTCCAGGGCCCACATGGCTCAATTTCAACTGCGTCACACAGGCCTAGGCCTTGCATAGCCACTCAGACACGCCATTCACTGCATAGAGAATCGTATACTGTGCTAGCTGTGAGTACGTACCTGTGGGTTGCCTGACTGTGTGCTCCATGTTGTCCTTCCTAGGCACCGTCCGCTGGGTTGGGCGAGGAGACGGATGAATCCTCCCGTGTACCGACCGCTGGTGGACCTGTCGACAATGGAAGAACGCCACATTATCCTGACCTACCGTCTTAACCGTGCCACTATCCATGAACTGTGTGCCCAGCTGGAGCCCGACCTGATGTCCCCCATCCGCCAACCCACAGGGATTCCCCCTCTGGTGCAGGTCATGTCAGTACTACATTTCTTGGCAAGTGGGTCATTTCAGACAACCGTGGGAATTGCTTCCGGGATGTCTCAGCCCATGTTTTCGAAGGTGTTATCCAGAGTGTTGTCTGCCCTGATGAAATCCGTGAGGAACTACATCATTTTCCCTGAGGTGGGCGAATTGGCTACAGTGAAGGGTGATTTCTACGCCCTTGGACATATTCCCAACGTAATTGGTGCCATTGATGGGACCCATGTGGCTTTGGTTCCCCCAAGAGACAGGGAGCAGGTGTACAGGAACAGAAAAAGTTACCATTCAATGAACATCCAGGTGGTGTGTTTGGCTGACCAGTACATCTCGCATGTAAATGCCAAATTCCCAGGGTCAGTGCATGACGCCTACATCCTCAGGAATAGCAGCATCCCTTACGTGATGGAACAGCTACAGAGACACCGTGTATGGCTAGTGGGGGACTCTGGGTACCCCAACCTGTTGTGGCTACTGACCCCAGTAAGGAATCCCCGGACCAGGGCAGAGGAACGGTACAATGAGGCCCATGGGCGTACTAGGAGGGTGATCGAACGCACCTTTGGCCTCCTAAAGGCCAGGTTTCGCTGCCTGCATATGACCGGTGGATCCCTAATGTACTCACCTAAGAAGGTGTGTCACATCATCGTGGCCTGCTGCATGCTTCACAACCTGGCTTTGCGCCGCCAGGTGCCTTTCCTGCAGGAGGATGGTCGAGACGGTGGTGTTGTGGCAGCGGTGGAACCTGAGGAGAGTGACGAGGAGGAAGACGACGGGGCTGAAACAGACAACAGGGACAGAATCATTGAACAGTACTTCCAATAGGACACAGGTAACATTTCAAAGATAATTTAGTAAATGTTAACTACTCTGCAGCATCTCTGCTGCCTGTCTATTTGCCCCAGTGTATGATGACTGAGTTTTGGCTTTTCCCTCCCTATTTCAGATCTGGGGTCCCCACTACGAGTCCTGTGCTTCGTTTCCCCATGGACTACAGCTTTGTGGCAGCTGTTTGTTGACTTCACCATGTACAAGGACATATTTGCACTGTCATGTCAATTACAATCTATTGAAATCACAGCCAGACTCCTGATATTTTGGTGCAAAATAGGTGTTTATTGAAGTGCTCAAAATGGGATGGGTGGTTTCAAGTGGGTGGGGGCTATGGTGAAGGAATGTCCATGGCAGAGTCCAGAGTAACAGTCACACAGGTGCATTGTCCAGAGGCCTGTGGAGAGATGGAGCATGGGCAGTTCGAGGATGGACAGGGTGACAATGTGGGACAGTGGGATGACATCAGGTGGTATCCATTGCTGGCAGGGGTCTTGACATCCTACTCTGTCTTGCGAGATCTCAGGGCCCTCTTGCGGGGTGGTTCTTCTCCTGCAGGAGGTGGGGGTCTGGTGGGCTGCTGCTGTGCGGGGGCCTCCTGTCCACTAGCGCCGGCGGAGGTGGATGGCTGTTCTTGGTCCAGGCTAGTGGCAGGGGCCCTTGGGTGTTGTTCAGTGTCCGCCCTGCTGTTTACGAGGTCCTGCAGCAGCCCTACCATGGTAACCAGGGTGGTGTTGATGGCTCTGATGTCCTCCCTGTACCCCCGATAGTGTTCCTCCTGCAGCACCTGGATCTCCTGGAACCGGGCCAGTACCGTCGCCATCGTCTCCTGGGAGCGGTTGTATGCTCCCATGATGGTGGTGAGGACCTCGTGGAGAGTGGGTTCCCTGGGCCTCTCCTCCTCCCCCTGTCGCACAGCTGCCCGCCGAGTTGCCCTGTTTCCCTGGGCCTCTGCCCCCTGGCCGGTGTGCCCACTACCACTGCCCCCAGGTCCCTGTTGTTGTTGGGGTGGTGGGTTATCCTGGGTGCCCTGTAGTGGTAGACACACCGCAGATTGACGCGCCCTGGAGACAGAGGCATGGGCCCGCTGGGTGGGAGCTGTGCTGGTGTTCCCAGAGGGGTTAGGGTCTATAGTGGCCTGTGCCTGTGTGAGGGGAACCGACTGTCCAGAGGTCCCCGATGGTCCGGGCTGGTCATCGGTGTCCAGATCGACAGAGCTGCTGTCATCGCTGACGGCCTCTTGGGTGGGGGGTGTGGATAATTCTGGCCCCTCCGCCGCGGTGTGTTGACGGTCGGGTCCTGCAGCGGTATAGAGGTATGGTTATAGTTTCAATGTGTGGCATATGGGTGTATCTGTGGGTTCCCGTGTCCCCAAGTGCTGGCATTCGTGTGTGGGGGCTTTGGTGAGGGTGGCTTGTGGGGGGGATGTGTATATGCATTGGGCATGCTTTGGTGATGGGTGTCCATGCTTAGTGGACGCATGCAGGCCTAGGTTTTGGGATGTGTGGGTTGTGATGGTGAGACATTGGCGGGGAATAGGTGTGCTGGGGGTGGGGGTGAGGATGGTGGTGGGGGTGAGGATGGTGGTGGGGGTGAGGGTGGGGGTGAGGATGGGGGTGGGGGTGAGGGTGGGGTTCGAGGATGGGGGTGAGTGTTGGGGTCTGATTTGGCATGCAGGTGGGGGGGAAGCAGTATTGAAGCTTCAACTTACCAGTATCCATTCCTCCGCCGACTCCTGCGAGGCCGTCAGGATGCAGGATGTTCAAGACTTCCTCCTCCCATGATGTGAATTGTGGGGGTTGAGGTGGGGGTCCTCCGCCAGTCTTCTGCACGGCGATGTTGTGCCTGGATACCATGGAACGCACCTTCCCCCGTAGGTCGTTCCATCGCTTCCTGATGTCTTCCCGATTTCTGGGGTGCTGTCCCACTGCGTTCACCCTGTCGACAATCCTCTGCCATAGCTCCGTCCTCCGGGCAATGCTGGTGTATTGTATCTGTGTGCCGAACAGCTGGGGCTCTACACGAACGATTTCCTCCACCATAACCCTGAGTTCTTCGTCTGTGAAGCGGGGTTGTCTTTGGGGTGCCATGGGGTGGTGTGTATGATGTGTGGGGTGGAGTATGTGTATTTAAGTGAGTTGAGTGTGGTGGTGTGTGTTGTTTTGTGTGTGGATAGTGTGTGGGTGATGGTGTTGAGTGGCTGTGGCTGTTATGTTTTGGATGCTGGTGTCTCGCTCTTGTCTTCTTTACGAATTTTTAAGCGTAGGGGTTTGTGGGTGATGTGGGTGGGTGTTTTATATTGTATTGTGTGTGTGGGAGTGGTGTGTGTATGTGTATCAGGTGTGTGGGATTCAAATCGTCCAATGTGGGTGAGTTTTGTTCGTTTGTGTGTATTCTGACCGCGCCGGTGTGTCCCGCCAATGGAATACCGCGTTTGAATGACCGCCGCGTGGATTCGTGGGTCGTAATGGCATGGGCGTATTTCTGTTGGCGTGGCGGTGGAGGTTTGGTCACCTCCACCTTTCCGCCGACCGCTGGTCTGGCGGTCTGTTGTGGCGGTCGGATTTTCGGAGGTTTGCCTTCTGCGGGTCAGAATGACCGGGGCGGGTTTCCGCGACCGCGGCGGGATTATGGAGGATTTCTGACCGGCGGTAGGCGCCTTTTACCGCCGAGGTCAGAATGACCACCTTTGTGTACCTGATCTCACACACTGAGTTCTTTCTTCCACATTTTTCTTTTGTCCACTACAGCAAAGGAGCATGGGACACTGTGTCTTCCCGCTTCAATCAGTGGCTAACTTCGCTGTGAGTGACGACATTTACACATACAAAGGAGTTCTCTTTAGTGCAGGGACTCCTATTGCAATGTGTGCCGTTTGAAACAAAAAATGTTGCTTGTAGTGATGGTTAATGGATGAGTCCTCAGCAGCTCTCCCAGTAAAAATGTTTTACAGAGAACATACCAAAACAAAAGAAGACTTGACAAGGCCAAAAGACTAGCTGCCAGCACTAGATGTATTGGACGTGCCACTGTTTGTTTTCTGGTAACAGGACGGCTTTGACTTGGTGGGTCATGGATAGAGAGGAGGCCCGGATGATGCCCAGGTTGCGTGCGTAGTCTGTGGGAGAGGGGGCATTTCCCAGAGAGGTGGGCCACCAGGAATCGTTCCAGGCAGAAGGGGTGGAGTCGATTATTAGGATCTCTGTCTTGTCCAAGTTGAGTTTGAGGCAGCTGGCCTCCATCCAGGCAGCGACTGCTCTCATCCTGTTGTGGAAATTTCTCTTGGCCTTAGCAGAATCCCCGGACAAGGAGAGGATCAGTTTGGTGTCGTCGGCATAAGAGACTATGTTCAGCCCATGTTGTTTGATGATCTTGGCAAGTGAGGCCATGTAGATGTTGAAAATCGTTGGGCTGATTGAAGATCTTTGGGGCACTCTGCAGCATATGCCTTCGGGCTCTGACATGAATAGCGGTAGCCTGACACTCTGGGGGTGATTCTAACCCTGGCGGTCGGTGTTAAAGCGGCGGCCAACCCGCCAACAGGCTGGCGGTAAAAAATATGGAATTCTGACCCTGGCGGGAACCGCCAACACAGACAGCCACTTTAACACTCCGACCGCCACGGCGGTACAAACAAACAGCGCGGCGGTCACCGCCAACAGCCAGGCGGCAGACAATGTACCGCCCACACTATCACAACTCACCAATCCGCCATCTTTTCCGGGGCGGGAGCACCGCCGATAAAAACACGGCGGAAACAGACTACGAACGGGAAAACGCTCACCACTACGCACTCCACGAGGAAGGAGGACAGCATGGAACCCGAATTAAACATCCTACCTGCTCTCGTCTACCTTCTCATCTACCACGAGTACGAAGTCCGGCGCAGACGACAACGGTGAGTACTGCACCTACGACACACGGGAGGGGGGAGGACGAAAGGTTACGGGCACACACATATGCGACCCCCCCACCCCCAACTATGTACACACCAATGCAGAGCAACAAGTCACAGTGACACCACCCAAACACCCCAGAAAAATGCTAGGACATAATCAAATTTGGAATAAATATTTATGTACCAAAAAGGTCCTGAAAAATATCGTACAACCATGAAAGATATTCACAAGAAAACAAATGACATACACATCAGTGTATAACTGAAGTAACAAGTCCTGCACATCCTACGAATTCATCATGTCCGTGGGCCAAAGTTTTGAGAAACAAGGGCAAAGCCCACACAGGAGACCTGAGTCCTTTGGAGAGAACACTGCAGGGGCATCAGATGTAAAAACTACAGGCACCTCAGGGGGAAGGGAAGGGGGGGACACCACAGCCACATGAGTCCACGACGCCAGATCCACGAGGAGCCACCATGCCCACTGGACCATCCTGGGGAGTGCAAAGCCACAGTCTCTCAATGTCTCTACAGTGGGTGGGCTGCCCACTGGACCATCCTGGGGAGTGCAAAGCCACAGTCTCTCAATGTCTCTACAGTGGGTGGGCTGCCCACTGGACCATCCTGGGGAGTGCAAAGCCACAGTCTCTCAATGTCTCTACAGTGGGTGGGCTGCCCACTGGACCATCCTGGGGAGTGCAAAGCCACAGTCCATCAGGTGGATGACAGTCTCCACTGGTCAAGGAGGAGGCATGGTGGGCACAGTGAACCATAAACAGTGATTGAGACGGCGGTGCCCAGCTTGAGATGAAGGGCCCAGCGGAGCGGTGCTTGAGATGAAGGGCCCAGCGGAGCGGTGCTTGAGATGAAGGGCCCAGCGGAGCGGTGCTTGAGACGGCGGTGCCCAGCGGAGCGGTGCTTGAGAAGAAGGGCCCAGCGGAGCGGTGCTTGAGATGAAGGGCCCAGCGGAGCGGTGCTTGAGACGGCGGTGCCCAGCGGAGCGGTGCTTGAGATGAAGGGCCCAGCGGAGCGGTGCGTGAGACGGCGGTGCCCAGCGGAGCGGTGCTTGAGATGAAGGGCCCAGCGGAGCGGTGCGTGACACGGCGGTGCCCAGCGGAGCGGTGCTTGAGAAGAAGGGCCCAGCGGAGCGGTGCTTGAGATGAAGGGCCCAGCGGAGCGGTGCTTGAGATGAAGGGCCCAGCGGAGCGGTGCTTGAGACGGCGGTGCCCAGCGGAGCGGTGCTTGAGAAGAAGGGCCCAGCGGAGCGGTGCTTGAGATGAAGGGCCCAGCTGAGCGGTGCTTGAGACGGCGGTGCCCAGCGGAGCGGTGCTTGAGATGAAGGGCCCAGCGGAGCGGTGCGTGAGACGGCGGTGCCCAGCGGAGCGGTGCTTGAGATGAAGGGCCCAGCGGAGCGGTGCTTGAGACGGCGGTGCCCAGCGGAGCGGTGCTTGAGATGAAGGGCCCAGCGGAGCGGTGCGTGAGACGGCGGTGCCCAGCAGAGCGGTGCTTGAGATGAAGGGCCCAGCGGAGCGGTGCGTGAGACGGCGGTGCCCAGCGGAGCGGTGCTTGAGATGAAGGGCCCAGCGGAGCGGTGCGTGAGACGGCGGTGCCCAGCGGAGCGGTGCTTGAGAAGAAGGGCCCAGCGGAGCGGTGCTTGAGATGAAGGGCCCAGCGGAGCGGTGCTTGAGAAGAAGGGCCCAGCGGAGCGGTGCTTGAGATGAAGGGCCCAGCGGAGCGGTGCTTGAGATGAAGGGCCCAGCGGAGCGGTGCCTGAGACGGCGGTGCCCAGCGGAGCGGTGCTTGAGAAGAAGGGCCCAGCGGAGCGGTGCTTGAGATAAAGGGCCCAGCGGAGCGGTGCTTGAGACGGCGGTGCCCAGCGGAGCGGTGCTTGAGAAGAAGGGCCCAGCGGAGCGGTGCTTGAGAAGAAGGGCCCAGCGGAGCGGTGCTTGAGATGAAGGGCCCAGCGGAGCGGTGCTTGAGAAGAAGGGCCCAGCGGAGCGGTGCTTGAGATGAAGGGCCCAGCGGAGCGGTGCTTGAGAAGAAGGGCCCAGTGGAGCGGTGCTTGAGATGAAGGGCCCAGCGGAGCGGTGCTTGAGAAGAAGGGCCCAGCGGAGCGGTGCTTGAGATGAAGGGCCCAGCGGAGCGGTGCTTGAGACGGCGGTGCCCAGCGGAGCGGTGCTTGAGAAGAAGGGCCCAGCGGAGCGGTGCTTGAGATGAAGGGCCCAGCGGAGCGATGCTTGAGAAGAAGGGCCCTGTTCAGCGGTGCTCTTCTCCACGGCGGGCCCTGTTCAGCGGTGCTCTTCTTCACCGCGGGCCCTGTTCAGCGGTGCTCTTCTCCACGGCGGGCCCTGTTCAGCGGTGCTCTTCTCCACGGCGGGCCCTGTTCAGCGGTGCTCTTCTCCACGGCGGGCCCTGTTCAGCGGTGCTCTTCTCCACGGCGGGCCCTGTTCAGCGGTGCTCTTCTCCACGGCGGGCCCTGTTCAGCGGTGCTCTTCTCCACGGCGGGCCCTGTTCAGCGGTGCTCTTCTCCACGGCAGGCCCTGTTCAGCGGTGCTCATCCAGCAGGTCAAGGGAGCCAGACCTGGCCTGGACTCCCTGCTCAGTCGCCCTCGGACCGTGACGTTTCTGGACCCTTCGGGGACGGACTCCTGGCCTCCTTAGTGTCCTCCTTCCCAGCTGGGATGTGGCATGTGGGGTCCACCTTCTCCGCGCTCCTGCTGCCCTTCCGCTCCTTTGATGGGGCTCTCGGGCCCTTGCCTCCCCTAGATGGTGTGGGTGGTGAAGTGGCCGCACATTGCTCCTTGGGGGCAGCCCTGTCGGTCCTCGCACGGCGGCCCTTGTTTTTGCGGGTCCTCTTGCCGGGGGGGGGGCTGGACGTGTCCTTGCTGCTGATCGATGTGTCACTGCTGGAAAAGGGTGGGCTCCAGTACCCATGCACAACAGTGACACCCGAAGCTGGGCTGGTGGTGGCTGCGGTGCTCTTGGGACTCTTTGAAGATGGTTGGGGGAGCTCATCGGGGGGAAAGAGGTCAAGGTTAGCCATAAAAAGTTTTTTAGGGCCAAGGTAAAGGGTAGGAGAAGTGGAGATGGAAGTGGAGGTAGAGGAGGTGGTTGTAGGAGAGTCAGGTGTGCTGTCATTGGGTGAAGGTGCTGGTGCTGTAGGCTGTCGTGAGGTGGATGGCTGTTGGGTGGGTGGCTGCCTGCGTTTGTGTGTCTTGGAAGAGGGGGTGACAGACACAGTGGGAGAGGACACAGGGGACGTGTAAATGGCAGTGGGGGTGGTGACTGCACGAGTGTGGACTGTACTGGAGGGTGAGGTGGTGATGGAAGCACTGGCTGATGTTGGGGTGCATGCAGGTGTGAGTGTAGACGTCACAGGGAGGGAGGAGGGAGACGAGGAGGAGGGGGACACAGGGGTGGCAGTGGCTGTTGGCATGTCTGCATCTGGGTGTTGCTTGGGTGAGTGTTTGTGGGATCTGTGGTGCTTGTGTTTGGATGAGCTGCTCTTGGGTGTTGAGGTGTGTGCAGGCTGGTCTGATGGTGTGGATGGGATAGGCTGAGGAACAGGAGACAGAGAAAGGCTGGAGGCAGTAAGAAGAGGGAGGCTGGAAACAGGGACAATGGCTGCCGTCAGTGCTGAGGCCAGAGCAGTGAACGCTCGTTGATGGGCAGCCTGACCCGAATGAATGCCCTCCAGGTACGCATTGCTCTGTTGCACCTCCCTTTGCACACCCTGGATGGCATTCAAAAGGGTCGTCTGCCCAACAATGAGCGTCCTTACCAGGTCAATGAGCTCCGCACTGAGGGCAGCAGGGGCAACAGGGGCAGGGGCTGAGGTGCCTGGGGCGAAGGAGATGCGCGCCTTCCTGGGCGAACGGGCACGGAGCGAAGACTGAGGGGCTGCTGGGAGGGCGGGGCTGGTGTGGTGGGTGGCGGCTGTACCTGTAGAGGCGGGGGGCACGGATGTTGCCGCCACCCCTAGGGAGCTCCCATCCGAGGACGTGTCGCTTTCGCTGCTCTCACCAGCGGTACCCGTCGTGGTGCTCCCCTCGCCCTCCGGATCACTGGTGCCCTCGGTGTCTGTTCCTGGGCCCACCGGGGCCTTGTGTCCTGCAGCTCCCTCGTGCTCCGATGCCAAATCTCCTCCGCCTGATGATGCTAATGCACACATGCACAAGAAGATGAAGAGAAAGGGTGGGGGGAGAAAAAAGAAGACCAGTTTGAGTGCATGCAATGTCAACACCGTTGGCGGAGAGGACAGACACAGGTGCCTAATGCACTAAGCCACGCATTCGGGGTACACTACTCAGTACTACTGACTAAGACAACAGGCCAAGAGACGTCAAACGCGCACATGGGAGATGCTGGACCTTCAATGGCTGTACTTGTCACCCTACCGAGGTGGGGGCCGGGGGCACAGGGCCATGCCTAAGGGAGAGGACTACACTACAGAAAGCGCCCTGGCCTAATGTCACCCACAGCCCTCCTCCCCCACCCATACGCCTCCACTGCGCAGAAAGATGGGAGAATGTGCTGATACTCACCCCCTTGTGTCTGCTGTGATGTCTTAAAGCGCCCATCCAATTCAGGGTAGGCCACCGCCAGGATCTGGGACATCAGGGGGGTCATGGTGCGACTGGCACCCCTCCTAGGTTGGGAGGCCATCCCCAGCAGTGTTTCTGCGGTCTTCCTTGTTCCGCGGCGGATGTCCTCCCACCTCTTGCGGCAGTGGGTGCCCCGTCTGTTGTGGACCCCCAAGTTCCGGACTTCCTTGGCGATGGCACGCCAAATCTCGATCTTCTGATGGGCGCTGACCTATTTGACATGTACAGGGTGGAAAGGAGGAAATCATCAATGACCTGCATGTTAGATGTAATTGGCCCCCCCCACCAACTTTGCCTTATGGCACATGCTCTCATCTGTCGGGCGTTGCACTCCTCATTCGCCCCCCCCCCACCAACTTACATCCACCCCAATCCACACAGGCATAGCCCATTCCATGTGCACCCGGTGTACTCACTTGTTGGTCTGGAGGACCGTAGAGTAGCGCATACTGGGGGAGGACCCCATCCACGAGCTTCTCCAACTCTTCAGACGTGAAGGCAGGGGCCCTTTCCCCAGTCGCAGCAGCCATTGTATCTTCCAGACCGAGGTCACAGCAGCACTTGCAGTATAGGTCCTCTCCTGTGGATGATCAGGTCTCGAGTGTTTAAGCAGATAGAAAATGGCGGTCACGCCCGCGACGGTGCGTACCGCGGCGGTGCGTACCGTGACCGCCGGCGCACTTCGTCATTGGCTCCTGAAACCCATAGGCTTCAATGTTAACCAATGCGGCTTTGCGCCGCGGTCTTCGACCGCCTACCGCCACGGTGTGCCCCGCCAGCACATTGACCTCACATCCCATTGTCCCACTTCACAGGTCAGGCAGCCGCCATTTCAAGGAACTACATGGCTTAATTTTGACTGCGACACACAGGCCTAGGCCTTGCATTGCCACACATACACGCCTTTCAACCCATTGCCATTCTTTAATTGTGCAAGCTGTCTGTACGTACCTGTGGTTTGGCTGACTCTGTGCTCCATGTTGTCCTTCCTAGGCACCGTCCGCTGGGACTTGCGATGAGAAGGAGGAATCCTCACGTGTACCGACCGCTGGTGGACCTGTCGACAATGGAAGAACGCCATATAATACTTCGATACAGACTTGACCGTGCCACTATCCATGAACTGTGTGCCCAGCTGGAGCCAGACCTGATGTCCCCCATCCGCCAACCCACAGGGATTCCCCCTCTGGTGCAGGTTTTGTCAGTCCTCCATTTTTTGGCAAGTGGGTCATTCCAGACCACAGTGGCCATGTCATCTGGAATGTCTCAGCCTATGTTTTCTAAGATTTTGAGCAGAGTGTTGTCTGCCCTGATGAAACTCATGCGGAGCTACATCATTTTCCCAGAGGAGGGTGACTTGCCTACAGTGAAGGGTGATTTCTATGCCCTTGGACATATCCCCAACATCATTGGTGCCATTGATGGGACCCATGTGGCTTTGGTACCCCCAAAAGACGATGAGCAGGTGTACCGAAACAGAAGAAGTTATCATTCGATGAATGTCCAGGTGGTCTGTTTGGCTGACCAGTACATCTCCCATGTAAATGCCAAGTTCCCAGGGTCAGTGCATGACGCGTATGTGATGCGAAATAGCAGCATCCCCTATGTGATGGAGCAGCTACAGAGACAACGTGTGTGGCTAATAGGTGACTCTGGTTACCCCAACCTGCCGTGGCTACTGACCCCAGTGAGGAATCCCCGGACAAGGGCAGAGGAACGCTACAATGAGGCCCATGGGCGTACTAGGAGGGTGATTGAGTGAACCTTTGGCCTCCTGAAGGCCAGGTTTAGGTGCCTGCATATGACCGGTGGATCCCTAATGTACTCACCAAAGAAGGTGTGCCATATCATCGTGGCGTGCTGTATGCTTCACAACCTGGCTTTGCGATGCCAGGTGCCTTTCCTGCAGGAGGATGGTCCAGATGGTGGTGTTGTAGAAGCCGTGGAGCCTGTGGAGAGTGAAGAGGAGGAAGACTCAGAGGACGACACAGACAATAGGGACAGAGTGATACAACAGTATTTCCAGTAACACCCAGGTAAGAATCACCCACGCCATTTCACAATTGCTTATAGCCTCCTGCATCTGTACTTTCTGTAGTTCCCACCAGATCTTTTTGGGTAATTTTTGTTTTTCCCTTCCCTTCTCAGTGCTGTATGACTCAGTGCCTGACTTCTGCTTGGTTTGCCCATGAACTACAGCGTATTGACATTGGTATGTTGTCATCACTAATTGACAGAACAGATATTGAACAGTAATATGTAATACATTTGCTAATAATACAGCATGACTCCAAACTGATTTGTGTGCAATATGTGATTTATTTACAGTGCTAGATATTGGTACATGTGATTATAAGGGTGATGGGTGGGGGTGGAGTAATGTCCATGGCAGAGTCCAGTTCTCAGTCTCACAGGTGCATTGTCCTTTTGCCTGTGGAAGGATGGAGCAGAGGCAGTTCATGGTTGGACAGGGTGGCAATGTGGGACAGTGGGAAGAGTTCAGGGGGTATGTCCTGCTGGCGGGGGTCTTGACATCCTACTCTGTCTTTTTTTTGGATCTCAGGCTCCTCTTACGGGGTGGTTGTTCTTCAGCAGGAGGTGGGGTTCTGGTGGCCTGTCGTGGTGTTGGGGCCTCCTGTCCACTAGCGCCGGCGGAGGTGGTAGGCTGTTCCTGGTCCGGGCTAGTGACAGGGGCCCTGTGTGGTGCCACATGGTCCCGCAACGCGTCTTCTATCCTGTTGAGGGCCAGGACGATGGTCCCCATTGCGGTCCCGATGATTCTCAGCTCCTCCCTGAACCCCATGTTGCGTTCCTCCTGCTGTGCCTGGATCTCCGTGAACCTGGCCAGTACCGTCGCCATCGTCTCTTGGGAGTGGTGGTAGGCCCCCATGATGGTGGTGAGGGCCTCTTGGAGAGTGGGTTCCCTGGGCCTCTCAACACCCCCTGTCGCACAGCAGCCCTCCGAGCTGCCCGGTTTCCCCCGGCCTCTGTCTCCTGGACGGTGTGCCCGCTCCCACTGCCCCCAGGTCCCTGTTGTTGTTGGGGTGTTGGGTTAGCCTGGGTGCCCTGTAGTGGCAGACACACCGCTGATTGACGTGTCCTAGAGACAGAGGCATGGGCCCGCTGGGTGGGAGCTGTGCTGGTGTTGGCAGAGGGGGTCGGGTCTGGTGTGGCCTGTGGCTGCCTGAGGGGAACCGACTGCCCAGAGGTCCCCGGTGGTCCGGGCTGGTCATCAGGTTCAGTGTCGACAGAGCTGCTGTCCTCACTGTGGGCCTGTTCCGGGGGTGGGATGGACATTTCTGGACCCTCCTGGCTGGTGTGTTGGCGTTCGGGTCTTGCATGGGGTAAGAGAGTTTGGTTATTGTTTCTGTGTGTGCAATGGCGTGCATGTTATGGGTGCCCTCGTACCCCAGTGCAGGCATTCCCTTGAGGGAGGTGTTGTGAGGGTAGTTAGTGGGGGGGGGGTAAGTGCAGTGGTCATGCTTGGGTGATGGGTGTCCATGGATTGTGTTGGCATGCAGGAGTTGGTGTTGGGATGGGTGGGTTGTGCTGGTGAGACATTGTCAGAGAGGATGTGTGCTGGGGGGTTGGGGGTGAGGGTGGGGGTGTGGGTTGGCATGCTGGTGGGGTGGGGGGGATATAGTAGTTGAGATTGGACTTACCAGAGTCCATTCCTCCGGCTACTCCTGCGAGGCCCTGAGGATGCAGGATGTTGAAGACCTCTTGCTCCCATGATGTAAATTCGGGAGGGGTGGGTGGGGGTCTGCCGCCAGTCTTCTGGACCGCGATGTTGTGCCTGGAGACCATCGATCGGACCTTCCCCCGTAGGTCGTTCCATCGTTTGCGGATGCCCTCCCTATTCCTGGGATGCTGTCCCACCGCGTTGACCCTGTCCACGATCCGCTGCCATAGCTCCGCCTTCCTAGCTATACTGGTGTGCTGCACCTGTGAGCCGAAGAGCTGGGGTTCCACTCTTAGGATTTCCTCCACCATGACCCGGAGTTCTTGGTCCGAAAAGCGTGGGTGCCTTTGGGGTGCCATGGGGTGGTGTGGGTGAGGTGTGGGGTGGTGTATGTGATGATGAGTATGTTGGTGTGTGGTGCTTTGTGCTACTATGTGGTGTGTGTGATGGTGTAGTGTGCCTCAGTGTGTATTGCTATGGATTGTCTGCTGTGTGTCTCTCTCCTTCTCTCAGTAATTGTGGTCGTAGGGGTTTGTGGGTGATGTGGGGGTGTGTTTTATAGTTGATTGATTGTGTGGGAGTGGGTTGTGTATGTGTATCAGGTGTGTGTATTTGTAATTGTCCAATGTGCCTGTGTTTTGGTGCTGTGTGTGTATTTTGACCGCGGCGGTGTGTACCGCCAATGGAATACCGCGTTGGAAAGCCCGCCGCGTTGATTCGTGGGTCGAAATGGCATGGGCGTATTTCTGTTGGCGTGACGGTGGAGGTTTGGTCATCTCCAGTTTATCGCTGCCCGCTGATGTGGCAGCCTGCAGTGGAGGTCGGATTTTTGGAGGTTTGGTCGTTGTGGGTCAGAATGACCGTGGCGGCTTTCCGCGGCCGCGGCGGTGTTATGGCGGTCTTCTGACCGGCGGTAAGCGCCTTTTACCGCCGAGGTCAGAATGACCCCCTCTGTGTTCTTCCGGCGAGGAAGAACCTGATCCAATCCAATACTTTATTTCGGATGCCGGCATCGTATAGTCTGTCGCAGAAGGTGGAGTGGGAGACAGCGTCAAATGCAGCTGAGATATCGTGGAGGACGAGTGCGGCTGTGCCTCCGCGTTCTAGTATCATGCGTATGTCGTCGGTGGCTTTTGTAAGTGCGGTTTCAGTGCTGTGGTTGCTTCTGAATCCGGATTGGGATGGGTCCAGGATACGGTGTGTCTCGATGAATTCAGTGAGTTGCTGGTTGATCGCCTTCTCCATTACCTTGGCTGGGAAAGGGAGCAGAGAGATGGGAATGTAGTTCTTCAGCTCCCTAGGGTCGGCAGAGGGTTTCTTGAGTAGCGGGTTGATGTCTGCGTGCTTCCAGTCTGAGGGGAAGGTGGCGGACTTGAAGAATCATTTGAGCTCAGGTACCATGGTGGTGCTGGCCAGGTTGAAGATATGATGAGGGCATGATCTGAGGTGCTTCCGAGTGGATGGAGTTCATCAGTCTTTGGGTGCTCTCTTTGGTGATGGGGATCCAGGAGTTCAGTATCTGGTGAGGTGCTAGGTCCGTGGTAGTGAGCGATGCTGGCGGTTTTGGCCGCCTTGTAAATATTGCTCCCCATGCAGTTTTCTGCAGCACAGGGGCGTGCAATAGTTATTGCTGTGGGCGTACCCTTGCAACACCCATTGCTTTTTTACATTGACCCAGATTTACAAGGAAACTTAATTCTGAGGCAGCACAAAAACTAACACTACCCCAGGGGCAGCGTTAGCATGGTGCAATGAGGAGAAATACTTTTATTCCTCCTCGTTTTTGCTTTTTCTATGTGTGCTACATTCTGCAGCATAGACATAGAAAGAGCAAAAGGCCATTAATGATTGTTTATGTGCCGGAAGGTGACCCTTCCTGCACATAAACAATCATTAAATAATGATGATTTGCTACTCTATGTGTGCTTGATTTTGCAGCACCCATAGGAGTAACAAATCACCATTATTGATTGTATATGTGCAGGAAGGGGCACCTTCCTGCACATATACAATCATCCCTGTAACCCATGCACCCTTGCACTACAGTGCAAGGGTGCCTGCGTTGGTGCTAGGCAGCTAAATTTAGCACCAGCTCTAGGGTAAACACAGGGTGCACTGTATTTTTGCAAACATGGCGCATCCTGTGTTTCTGAAGTGATGCAGCATGGCACTACCAATTTTGGCGCGGCGCCATGCTGCACCACTTCCTTGTAGATATGCCCCTAAATGTTTTTTATTTTGCAACTACAGAAACAAGATGGAAGGACTGTTGCAGATATTTGGAGGTAGACTGTCCAAAGTCTGGTCAGTGGCATACTAAGACTTGAGGGGACACCCTACAAAGTCCCTGGAGGGGGGCCCCTTTCCCCCAGACCCAGTCAGGGGCCTGCGGCCCATGTACAGTGTAGGGGGCACCGCAAGGGCTGGGGGGGCCTTTGTTATGCCACTGAATCTGTGTGCCACCACTGCAGATCGTAAAGACTTAGAAGTCAATACAGTAATACCAGGCCACCTGGAAGAGGAAATAAAAACATTTCATTATGATTATGGAGTAACTGATGACAAGAAATAACGTTAATACCAACACAATCCGATGTACAGGAGCGCAGCCACAGTTTAAAACATATGATGGCAAAGCCAATAGGTCTTGGTGTAACGTTCTAACATGTGCAGCATTAGCACGTTAGATCAAGACATACAGGTGGGAGCCAGCAAGAATAAATAGAGAGGGATATAGTTGCAAAGTAGAGTCTCATGTTGTTCACTTCAAGCACTGGAATGGGTGTGAAACAATACACATAGGCAGCAATTAAGTTGTAGATAAATACTCCAGGGGCTGAGCCAAGACATTATGGAGAAAGTCAAGCCAATAGCTGAAAGATTCTGTTTGAGGAATGCGAGTGGTTGAAAGCGGTGGGCCCAAAGTCCACTCTCTATATATTGTAACCCACCAGTTTGATAGATGGGCTGTCAAAACCCAGACCTAAAACTAAATAATTGAAATTCCTCTTTTCCTTTAATTCATCTTGTCATTTAATGATGAATTTACCCACCTTACCACAGTACATGTTATACTTACTATTGCGGCTTGTAATGGGGTTTCTTGATTCTAAGAACAAATCTTTCTTTTTGATAACAGGGGAGGGTTGGCTCACCAAACTGTGAATTGCCAGATTCTTCTTTATGTTTCTTAGGGATACTTTTGAGTTTACTTAGACTTTTTTGATGAAGCTGGCTTGTGAATCTGGGAATGTTTTTCACTGCTCGGCTTATTTTGACTCAATTTCCATGTTTCACTTTTAGGTGAAAAATGTGCCCAACGCATACTATTTCCACTGTCATTTAAAATACACGAGAGTGTTCAAGAGAAACCCTAGGCCAAATTTTGGTTAGAAGGGTTAACACATCAGACACGGGTAGTAGAGGTAGAATGTAGCCCTCTGCAGATTTGTAGTGAAAATGACAGGGTCCTTTTACTCTTGTGGTACGCATCTTACTAAAAGAGGAATTCTTATCTGGGCAATATGTGGTCAGTGATGCATTTTAAAACACAACCTGCCACTATCATTGATGTGAAATAAGTATCCTTTACAGAGTTTAATGGTTTTCCTGAAGGATTTTTAACTGAAAGGATAGCAAATGCTACATTTCAATGCACACTGGGTGAGCAGACCGATCAGTATTTAAAATTTCAGGGTCTTGTGAAAAGAGCAATCAATCGTATATTCTTCAACACACTGAGCAAAAACATTGCTCTTAACGTTCAAAAAAATATTTTGCAAGATATTTAGGTATACTCCTCAAAATAATGTTTTGGAAACTTAGTAGTAAACGATGCAGTATAATCACATTTATTAAGGCATTGTATTGTTCATACTGCATTCCCAGCACAGAATATCTTGAAATTGTGCTCAGGTTAAGATGTTAGTATAGGAGACAACTCTCTTGGTGACGGGGAAAATATATTTTATGTTCATGCATTGTACCACATAGACTGTTGAAGATGTACTCCATGGTATTGTATGATAACCCTTAGTTTAATCTCCTATCACATTGTTTTGATTTGCCTAGTCACTACCCCAGCCTAGAATGCAAACCACATTTGGAAAAATTATGGTACTAATGACATAGGAATCACAGAAATTGACCAGCTGTGTATATATGTGGTGCCCTCACAGCAGACATTTACACCAATAAAGGATAGCTAAGAATATCGGCTGCTACAATTGGCTTGAGGTTTGATATCCCTGGCTCTGACCATGATGAAAGGTCATGGGGTCAATGGCGGGGTAAGAAAGTAAACACCGCTCTAAAAGTCCAGTTTTCTTTATTTACACTTTATTGCCTCAAGTTAGCCTCTGGGCTATATACAGAAGATTCTTGAGTGGTTAAGGGTGGATGAAGGACTCAGCCGTATTACGGAATTGATAGTCAAATGGTGTGTAATGTCATATTCACTCATGCTAGCATTTTAGTTAAGTAGAGCACAGAACTAATACCCAAACTGGGACCACACTCATAACAGAAGAACATTAAAAGCAATACTATTTATTATTATATGTGGACAAGCTGCATGAAGTTTAGGTGGTAGAACTTAAACACTGACATTTTTAGACTGTAGTAGAGTTGTGATGTGAGGCAAAGAAATCATGAATTAAGACTTTTTGGGGGACTGTTCAATAGTAGGATAGCAAAGTACTTCCAGAACAAATGTAAAATATGTCAAACTAGCTTCTAGCTAGAGTGATGGGACTAAATCAGAAACATTGAAAAAAGCTCTGGATAAATTAGAATAATCATACTCGAGGTAAAGACTGTGCTGCCAACATATTATTGTCTACCGAGCTACAGCAGGAAACAAAAATCAGTAGGTAGGTCTTGAAAATGTCATCTCAGCCCAGTTTCATTTTCAGACATAGAGTTCTTTATCTACTGAGCAGGAATTAGTTACTTCAAGACAGTAAACGCTTTTAAGGAGGGTCATGAACCACTTTAGCTGCTTGTGTGGGAATGGGTGCCACGTAAAAATTCTGAGCAAAATAAGACATTTAAATATTTGTTTTTAGATGTTTTTACTTTGATCGCCTATTGCAAGTCTTAAATCAGATGCTCATGGGAGCACGCGGGAGCCCCCGACCAAAATGGCCGCCTAACCTCGAAGCTCTGCGCATCGTCGGGCATTTTTTTACCGCCAGAGCCGTTTCTTTTCTTTTTTTGATGCCACTTTCATCATAATAGCTGTGGGATGTTTTGGTGAACATTTTCATTGTTTTTATGGTCGCCTAGCTTATTTTCTAACTCTTTAATTACACTTTAAAAATTTTCCTCTTGAGAGCGGCCATTTTGACTAATTTTTGCTCACCATTACAATGTATTTATCTGTTTTTTCTTTGAATATTTGATGGCTCGGCTTGCAGTTTTTTGCGCAAGCCATGTAATTTATTTTTGCTGTCTCATCAACATATATTTGGAGCTCCTGTGTCACTCTTTTCCTTATTGAAGGCTTTTATTTTTATATGTGCAAACTAAAGAAAATAAAATCTTGGTCGCATCAATCCTCCTCAACTGACAAACTTTTGCAGTTTTTACAATTGGACACTTCTGCTGCAGCGGCTTCTTCTTCCATGTCAAAGATGTCTTCCTCATCCTCTTCTTTGCCTAAAGTTTCTCAGAATATTTCTACAACTACTCATAAGAGGATCAAACAGGACCCACCTTCACCAGTAAAATCTCCCTCACCGATCTCTCTTGAATTTGACGAAATCTGCGCATTGCGTCCTTTTATCAAAGAAACTAACTCTTGGATACAAAATCTTGATACTAAGTGGTCTCAAATGGAAGCGAGAGTCTCTGCTTTGGAACAAAGAGTCGGCGATGTGCAGGATGAAACACATAAAATTACTAGTTTGGAGAAGGAAGTGGCAGCTTTGAAGACACTTGCGGAGGATTTGGACAACAGAAACAGTCGCAATAATCATCGCCTTTATGGATTTCCGGAGAGTCTTGAAGGGAGTGACCCAATTTCATTTTTTGCTTAATTCTTTCCACAGTTGGTGGGCCCACCATCTTCTACAATATTGAATATCCAAAGGGCGCACTGCATTGGTCATCGTCCTCCACATTCCTCCACATCTAAACCAAGAGGCGTGATTATTTTCTTTCTTGAATTTACTAACCTATTGAGAATTCTTAATGCTGTGAAAGCAAAAAACAAATCTCTCAATTTCCATAGATGCTGAGAAAGCGTTTGACCGGTTAGACTGGTCTTTTCTATTAAAAGCTTTAGCCTGGCATGGTTTAGGGCCTCATTTCATTTCATTTACCTCTTTGCTTTATCAATCCCCAATGGCATCGATATTGGTAAATGGGAAATTGTCCAGATATTTTGTATTACGCCGAGGTGTACGTCAAGGGTGTCCACTCTCTCCACTCCTATTTATTCTAGCTCTAGAGCCCATTCTATCCTGAATTAGAAATAACATTAAAATTGAGAGTTTCCAGTATGGTGAGGAACACTTAAAATTAACGGCGTATGCAGATGATATACTTTTATATATCTCAAATCTTGAACTCTCGATTCCATTTCTACTTCGGGAGATTGAAGACTTTTCTTTGATTTCAGGTTATAAGATAAATTCGGGTAAAACTGAAATCCTTCCTCTAACAAAATTTTATTTTGGATCATCGTTTGATATTACTAGTTTTCACTGGAATTCTTCCAAGATTAAATATTTAGGCATTTGGTTCACTTCATTCATTAAAAAATCCATTGAAGTAAATATCTCAGATGCTTTAGAGAAGGTTGATAGATCGATTTTGGCATGGAATCCCTTATTTTTATCTTGGTGGGGTCGTCTTGACTCTATTAAAATGATGATTTCTCCTAACATTCTATATATCCTATCCATGATTCTGCTTCCTCTACCTGTTACTTTTTTTAAACAATTGGACTCCAGATTGTCTAACTTCCTCTGGAACAATAAAAAATCTAGAATTTCCCTTAGTCATCTTCGTCATTCTAAACAGGAGGGAGGAGCAAATTGTAGGACACTGGCCTGGCATATAGTGGGTACCTTGTGGTACTTCCACCTTGTGCCAGGTCCAGTTATCCCTTATTAGTAGATTAGAGGTGTTCTAGCAGCTTAGGCTGATAGAGGTAGCTATAGAGGAGCAGCTTAGGCTGAACTAGGAGACATGCAAAGCTCCTACTATACCACTTATATCACTTAGCACTATATCATAAGAAAACACAATACTCAGAGTTACTAAAAATAAAGGTACTTTATTTTAGTGACAATATGCCAAAAGTATCTCAGAGGATATACTCCCTTAGGAGGTAAGTAATATACACAAAATATATACACACAAACCAAATCAGGTAAGTAACAGTTAGAAAAGTAGTGCAAAACTGTAAAACACAATAGAATGCAATAGGCCTAGGGGCAACACAAACAATATACTCCAAAGGTGGAATGCGAACCATGAATGGACCCCAGGCCTAGTGCAGTCTGTAGAGGGTTGCTGGGAGTGTAAGAAAACACTAAGGTTGTCCAAGATACCCCACCCCAAGACCCTGAAAAGTAGGAGTAAAGTTACCCTCCTACCCCAGAAAGACAGTAAAGTCGAGATAGGGGATTCTGCAAGGACAACAACTGACTGCTAAGCACTGAAGACGGATTCCTGGACCTGAGGACCTGTGAAGGAAGGGGACCAAGTCCAAGAGTCACGCAATTATCCAGGGGGGGCAGGAGCCCACTAAACCCTGGATAAAGGTGCAAAAAAGCTGCCTCTGGGTGGAAGAAGCCAAAGATTCTGCAACAACAGAAGGGGCCAGGAACTCCTTCTTTGGTCAGAAGATGTCCCATGGTGTGCTGGAGGATGCAGAGTTGTTTCCACGCAGAAAGACTGCAAACAAGCCTTGCTAGCTGCAAGAGTTGCAGTTGAGGATTTTGGGTGCTGCTAGGGCCCAGGAAGGACCAGGAGGTCGCCCCTTAGAGGAGGAGACAGAGAGGGCGCTCAGCAACAAAGAGAGTCCACGCCGAAGCAGGCAGCACCTGCAGAAGCACCTGAACAGGCACTTAAGAGATCTGAGGATGACGGTCAACTCAGAGCAACAAAAGAGGGTCTCACGACGTCGGAGTCCAACTCAGTGAGTTGGGCAATGCAGGACGGAGTGCTGGGGACCTGGGCTAGGCTGTGCACAAAGGAAGTCTTGCTAAAGTGCACAGAAGCCCGAGCAGCTGCAGTTCATGCAGTACACAGGATTACTGTTTGGCATGGGGAGGCAAGGACTTCCCTCCACCAAATTTGGACAGGAGAGCCACTGGACTGTCAAAGACACTTGGACCCAGCTCCTGTGTTCCAGGGACCAAGCTCGTCAGGATGAGAGGGAACCCAGAGGACCGGTGATGCAGAAGATTGGTGCCTGCATTAGCAGGGGGAAGATTCAGTCGACCCACGGGAGATTTCTTCTTGGCTTCCAGTGCAAGGTGAAAGCAGACAGCCCTCAGAACATGCACCACCAGGAAACAGTCGAGAAAGCCAGCAGGATGAGGCGCTACAATGTTGCTGGCAGTCTTCTTGCTACTTTGTTGCGGTTATGCAGGCGTCCTGGAGCAGTCAGCAGTTGATCCTTGGCAGAAGTCGAAGAGGGAAGTGCAGAGGAACTCTGGTGAGCTCTTGCATTCGTTATCTGGTGATATACCCACAGGAGAGACCCTAAAGAGCCCACAGAGGAGGATTGGCTACAGAGAAAGGTAAGCACCTATCAGGAGGGGTCTCTGACGTCACCTGCTGGCACTGGCCACTCAGAGCTGTCCATTGTGCCCTCACACCTCTGCATCCAAGATGGCAGAGGTCTGGGACACACTGGAGGAGCTCTGGGCACCTCCCCTGGGAGGTGCTGGTTAGGGGAGTGGTCACTCCCCTTTCCTTTGTCCAGTTTTGCACCAGAGCAGGGCTGGGGGGATCCCTGAACTGGTGTAGACTGGCTTATGCAAGGAGGGCACCATCTGTGCCCTTCAAAGCATTTCCAGAGGCTAGGAGAGGCTACTTCTCCCAGGCCCTTCACACCTATTTCCGAAGGGAGAGGGTGTAACACCCTCTCTCAGAGGAAATCCTTTGTTCTGCCTTCCTGGGACCAGGCTGCCCCGGCCCCAGGGGGGCAGAAACCTTTCTGAGGGGTTGGCAGCAGCAGTAGCTGCAGAGGAGACCCCGGAAATTTAGTTTGGCAATACCCGGGTCTATGCTGGAGACCCAGGGATGCATGGAATTGTCCCCCCAATACCAGGATGGTATTGGGGGGACAATTCCATGATCTTAGACATGTTACATGGCCATGTTCGGAGTTACCATTGTGACGCTACATATAAGTGTTGACCTTTATGTAGTGCACGCGTGTAATGGTGTCCCCGCACTCACAAAGTCCGGGGAATTTGCCCTGAACAATGTGGAGGCACCTTGGCTAGTGCCAGGGTGCCCACACACTAAGTAACTTTGCACCTAACCTTCAAGTGAGGGTTAGACATATAGGTGACTTATAAGTTACTTAAGTGCAGTGTAAAATGGCTGTGAAATAACGTGGACGTTATTTCACTCAGGCTGCAGTGGCAGTCCTGTGTAAGAATTGTCTGAGCTCCCTATGGGTGGCAGAAGAAATGCTGCAGCCCATAGGGATCTCCTGGAACCCCAATACCCTGGGCTATATATACATGACAACCTTCTTCCACAAATCATTGACTTCTTCCTTTCTACTTCTGATCCTTCCTGCTGCCAACCGTTTCTCATTTTTCTTACCTCTACCTCTTAGAAAGATCTAAAGTCAGTTACGTATAAAGCTCAGTTTCCCTTCCCAGGGAAGATACTAATGTCTTGGGGAATATCTACCTAACCCAAATTTCTCCTTTCTCCTTTCCTCTGCCTTGTGTCCTGCCTACCTTTTCTCTCTCTTTTCTCTCTCCTACTCTATCGCTAACTTGAAGAGCTATACAAATAAGCAACAAAAGGTCTTAGGACAAGTGAAGTCCCTCCCTTTAAACTAAAAATCTAAGTAAACCTTTTTTTTTTGCTTTCAAGCACTACTGAGCCCAGATTTACCAAAGGATTACATTGCCCATGCATCACTCAAAATGACGCAAGGGCAACACAATCCTTAAGTCAATTTACCAAGATACACAAGGCCACCTTGCGTGGCTCTGTGTTACTTGCCAAATTCGAGTAACACAGGCCAGAGCAAGTCACTGCCTTGTGTTCTGTGCTGGAAAGATGTTACATGGGTTGAGCTTGGGTGTTCCTACACATTCACCAATGCGTTTTGGCACAGTCCTAGATTTACCAAGACTGGTAAACCTGGGAATACATTAAAATCATGCACCTTCCTGATAGAGGTGCAACAAGGAGAAGTATCTTTATTTCTCCTTGTTGTTTCCTCTTTCTAAGTGAGTTGTTTTCTGCAGCACACTTAGACTGAGGAAAACGCCTCTAAGGATTGTATTTGTGCAGGAAGGTGTTCCTACCTGCACAAAAAACATTCTGTCTGCAATGCAAGCACCTTTGCACAATAGACCAAGGGTGCCTGCATTAGTGCTAGGTAGCGCACAGTGCACCAGCCCAATGGAGAAGGCACATTCCGGCCCTCTCCATTTGATGCAGTGCAGCACAGCAAGTTGTGTTGCTGCATTACACTGCATTAACTAATGATAAATCTGGGCTCTGGTTTTAACTCTTTGGGTTGCTCTCTTTCGGTTTTACAGTGCATCTGGGTACTTCCCTCACGTTGGACTCTTTTTCAACTGGCCCACTCTCATGTGGCTTGCATTTAATCTCCATTTTAGATTCAACTCCTTCAGTTAACATCTCCTTTCCACATTAACCTTTTCCACACTTTAACACATGAGTGTGTGGTATGTGCATTTTTGATAGGCACCGAGGTCCAGATTTATACTTTTTGACGCAAAACTGTGAAAATGCAGTTTTGCTGCAAAAAGTATACCGCCAGCTTGCGCCATTCCACAGCGAAAGCCGGTCACCACATTAAAGGAATGGTGCAAGCCAGCGCTGAACTTGGACTAACATCTTCAAAAAAGACGCTAGCCGGATGGGGGTGACAGTAGGGAATGAGGTGGTTGTGTGTTAGAAAATGACGCTAGCCTGGTTAGAGGCAAAAAAATGCCTTTAGCCACCATAAACATGACTCCTGTCTTAGGAAAGACAGGAGTCATGACCACTACCCCACTGGCCAGCACAGGAGACAAGTGTCTCATGGGCATGTCCATTTCACCTAGTGCCATGCAGGGGGCCCCAAGTTAGGGCCACTGATGGCAAAAAAAAACAAAATACTTACCTGGACTTACTTGGGATGGGGTCCCCCATCCTCCGGTGTCCCTCTGGTGGGGGTGGGGTGTTACTGGGGCTTCGGGAAGGCACCTGTGGACCCATTCCATAGTGTTTAACCAGGCCCAGGTCTGACAAAGGCATTGAATAATGGTGCAAAGATTATTTAGCCCCTCTTCCCGCCTGTGTGTCATTTAAGCACAGGAGGATAAATATGGGGCTATGAGGATGGCACATTTTTTAGATGGGAACGCCTACCTTGCATCTCATTGACACAAGGTTGGTGCACACATCCAAAAAATGGTGCAAACTCCTATATTTTTAAGTTAGACATGTCTAACGCCAAAATATAAATATTGAGTTTGGTTTGCGCCAAATTTGCATTAAAAAATGATGGAAATTCAGCGCAAACAGAGTATCAATATGCCCCTGACACTCTGTAGTCTGTACAGCTAGTTCCAGAGTTGTACATTTCCAAACACAATGCTATTGTTTTGTTGTCTTGCTGTGCTTGTTAGCAGCACCCGCTCCTCCATTAGGGCGGAGGAGCGTCGCCCCCGTCAGCAGTAGAAGCTACAAAACCTTTCACAACAAAAGTATAATAAACTGTGTTTATTATCCTTTCATTATGAAAGGGGCAGGGCATTGGGGGATGACAGGAATGAGGGGAGTACACTGTGCACTCCCCTCAGAGCGCATGTGCGTTTGTCCGGTCATCTCGGGCCAGCCAAACACACATGCGATTGTGCTCTCTCCAGCCCGGCACTGTGTTGCCGGGCTGGAGAAGGTAGGCACAGGCTCCCAGTCTGCCTGGGAGTGCCCTGGCTGGGCGTTGCCAGCCAATCCTGACGCTGCTCTGAGCAGCATCAGGATTGGCCGCAGGGCAGGCTGGGAACCTGTGCCTGCAGGGACGGGAGGGAGAGGAGCGACGATGGATCAGGTAAGTTCTTATTTAAATTTGTTATATTTTTTTATTAAATGTTACTCCCTCCATCCTATTACCCCTGCGCGCTGCACCCACCCTGCCGCTTGTGAGCACAGCAAGCCACAACTGTTTGTTAGGAAACAGTTCATTTTAGGTAGATGAAACAAATAAACTGCTTTTCTAAAGTTTGGTAGAATATACATACAAGGTTATGCACAATGGGTAAAACCGTTTCAGACAAACTTTAGACTACAGATTATACTAATATTTTGGAAACATTGCAAACTGACATGCTTGCATCCAAACACTTACACATTTGTGCTAACAAAGTAATTTAGTAATTTGCATTATTGCGGGTTGTATTGGCTATACATATGTTACCTTTAATGTAGGTGAATATGTACCAATTTCATGTAAAGAGCATTTATATTCTCATGCAGAAATGTGCTTTGCATTGATCGAAAACATTTTAACTGCAGCTGAAACAGTTAAAGGAATGTCTATAGGCTCAGGGGAAGTGCATAATTCTGGTTCCAGCCGTAGAGGCTGTTGCAAAGGTCAGCATTACTAACACTAAAGCCTTACATCCACAATGGATTCAGTGGGCCACTTCCTTGACGCTACTGATTATGTTTTGTCTCTACATTACGCACACAGGATTTCTCCAGTATGAACACGAATTCCTCATGTCGAATGAAATTTTGCCTCTAGATTAGTATGATTTTGAAATATATATACTGATGGTACAGCCCATCCGACGGCTGCCATTATTCATAAACACTAGGCAGTACGTGCTGCAGTGAAAGGTGTCATGAAAGCTGAAAAATTTCAGCCACAAAAAAACATGCATGTAATACGCACAATTAGTCATCATTGTGCTGGAATACACTTTGTAGGGGATTCATTGACTGATGAAACTGCTAAGGCAGCTATGCAGACTGTACAAGTAGCTGTGATTACTCGTTTCCATATGATATTTGATGATGGCATCATAGCTGCGATCACTGCTTTGGCTAGTGAAACGCCTTTACCAAAAACGTTTCCAGCAAAAGGTTCCTATCTGTTGAGTGCCCAAAATATTACTTCTGCTCACATTCCAGCAGTGGGTGATCAAGTGATACCCAATGAGGACCGCAGGCTAGAATTAATAATTGCTGCTCATGAAGGACTAGCGTCTGCCTATTCTGGTGTGGCGGCTACAGTTTCCTTGTGACAGAAACTATACTGGTGGCTGTGTTTCCATAAACAGATTACACAATATGCCCCCATTGTGATACTTGTCAACAAATTAAAAGTTCCACCATTGCCAGCCCACCGCAGATACCCCTTCTATTTTCAAATAAACCACTATAACGTGTCTATTTGGATCATTGCAGACCACTCTATTCTGATGGTGCCTTTGATTCATGTTCTGGAATTCTATGGGTGTGGCCACAGTGATCAGCTGAATGCTCAGACTATTATCAAAGACTTGCAAGTCTTCATTGGTACATATGCAGTAGCAGCATTCCACTCGGATCAGGGACAGGCTTTTACCTCTAAGCAATAAAAGGACATTATGGGAACCCTCGGTGTTCCTGTGCATTATTCCTCTCTGTATCATATTGAAGGAAATTCAATAGTGGAAAGGAAGACCTGTGACTTTAATAAACATTCTCTAACAGCTGTAACATTACATTCAGGGCGTAGTTTAATACATCACCTGTATCGAGTCCAGAGAGCTTTAAATAATCTGCCTAAAAAATCTTTGGGTGGTCAGACCCTCCCCCATGAAGTGCTGTTCGGGATCCATATGTATGTTCCAGATTTGGATAACCCTGGCACAGCGGAGCCTGATGTGCACTTTGACATCAATTGAAGTCTTTTAGGAATTACAAGACTTCTGGGATGAGCGCTCAAATGTGAATTTCATTATGTTCTGCCACTGATGAAGTGAAGGAGCAGTGGTCGACTTCTGGTTGGATTCCTAAAGTTAGGGATCTGGTCTGGGAGAAGATTACAGACAGAAAAGAGTGTGGCACATCATACAGAGCTCTGGTTCCTGTTCTTGCTGTTCCAGTTGTCCAAACTGTGATTTTGCCACAGGTTGCTGTTTATAAACAGAAACAACAAGGTTCCATTGATTTGATAAACCCCATCATGTGGCCAGTCCTACACTGTGGGCCACAAGGGTAAGGTAGTTCCTTAGCTCCTTTCCCTACCCTGAAAGAAATATTTCTACATGCATTAAGAAGTCCTAATGTTTTATTCCCCCGATGGAGGTCTTCTGAAGCTGAACATGCACTCTCGCTTGTTTCTACTGCCAAACACAGGAAAGGTTTCTGATGTGGGTATACAATGCTCCACTCCTACTTTTGGAAACAAAATAATATATTATCAACCACATTTGGAGGTATCTACAGAATGTGCTTTGTCTTATACAACTCATATCTTTGCACAGACTGCCTCTGCTTATTTTCTTCAGATTCTTCACACACCTCCTTGCATGGTGCTTGTGCGCTTTGATTTTGGTTAAAAAAACATATTTGATTCATCCATGGTATTAACTTTGGATTGGTCTATCATTGTTTTTTCTCTTCATCTTGGTTGGATTTTTTAAAGTGTTTTTCTGTTGTTCTCCAGAACTGGCAGCTGAAGTACATACGACCTATTCTTTCTAACATACAGTACAAAAAGACTTTGACGTTTGTGAATATTACTGTAATCCCCGTCCATGATGGTATTGTTTGGGATAAGATACCACATGACATTTTTGGTCCAACAGAATCTTTACAAATTCTGTATGTTTTTAAGATTGCTATGGATGATTTTGTCACCCTATGCAATATATCTGTTGATTGGGTAGTTGAGACTATTTAATATGTTATCTGAACTAGAATCTTACACAGTATTTGAAAATAAGGATTTGTATTTAAATTCTGTAAATTAAGGTGAAATGTTTCATTGCCATCATGCTCATCATTATTATTGACACAGAGCAAGTACACCATGTGCTGTTCTCAACAATACACAGTGGGAACTCTGCCTAACACCACCTGCAGGGTGCATATTTGAAAAAGTTTCCTTATTTTTCTGGTCATGTCCAACAGACCTGGTTTCATTTTATTATAAGTGAACACCATTGTCAGCAAGGAATATTATGCTGACACAAAGGAAACTAATGTATTGTGATTCTTTTGTTTCCCATTGTTATGGATATTGGAAAGAAAACATTGATTTGAAATCAACTTGGGGTACTTGCAGGTCCAGGGCCTTGATGCTTTATTCAGGGCTTGTTTGATTCCTATACAAATGATATTCTTGAACAAAGCTGTAAAGCAGACTATGGCACTCATTAAGACCCTGGCAGTCTGAAGACTGCCAGGGTTGTGGTCGGACCGTGGTGGCATGGTAGCGCCATGGTTGGACCACCAGTACCACCACTTTACTGCCATACGACAGACTGGCGGTGCTGGCGGTCCTAATCTGCCAGGCCAGTGCTGCAAGCAGCGCTGCAATGGGATTACGACTCTCCTCTTTGCCAGCGGTTTCATGGTGGTAGCACCGCCATGAAATGACTGGTGGAGATGGGTTGCAGGGGGTCCCAGGGTGGCCCATGCACTTGGCATGTGAACAAAAAAGTAGACTACCCTATTAACCTCAGTATACCTGGATAAAGTACAGCAAAAAATTAACAAGTGGTAAAATAGTAGGGAAAAGTACAATTCTCAATATCACAAAATGAAACTGTATATCAATGATTGAAAGTGCAATTTAATTACATGTTAATTTATTATATTTGGCTCAGACGTAAGAACAGCCTATGGACAGTTTAAACATATAATACACATAAATCAAAATACAAACAAACAAACAAAAGAAGAAATTCATAAAACATGTAGTCCTTCAATCATCTCCTTATTTCAAAGCAGTGTGGTTATTACTAATACTTTCAATGTAAATCTACAATGAAGAGATGGTTGCATCATGTACATATCTCTATATCATCTCTATATCATCCTTATCTTCATACATGTTTGAAGAAAGATGTGTTAAGAAATCCTTATAGATCGTATTTGAGTTTCCTCGCAACCTCTCTTAAAAATACAAAAGGTCAACGCATTTCGGCCCACTTTAAATACAGGCCTCATCGAGACTAGAGGAGAGAGAAGAACCTAATAAATACAAACAAACAAATTACCAAAGGAGCAACTTCACACCATTCAACCCTCCACCGTGAAAGATTCTACTAAAACTTATTAATAAAAATGAAAACCTAAAAACCACAAATAGTGTCTCCACAAACTGACCTCATTAGTAGATTACTGATTCTCATGCACGGATGAGTGATAATCATTAAGTGCAGAGGCCCTGTAAGTGACTGATCTCTTGTACGGACGCTACAGTCTATGTGAAACCAATTACAGTGCTACCGCATCTTGCCCAACATGCCAAAAACCTGGATTTCTATTTACCTGTTTTCTTTAAGTATGGTCAGTCAGAAACTTGACCTCAATGAACTCTTTCCCAAAGGGTAAATGAAATGTGAAGACAAATGTAAGAAAAATGCTTTCCACTAGCTGAAAGGCAAAGCGTCTGTACTCTCAATCCCAGGGCTGTTTGGGAACTTACTTGCATGTTAGCCAAGCATCACATTGCGGCTCCTCTGAGACACAATAAAATAAATTGCATCCTATTCAGGGAAACCTCGGATCCTTCAAATGTGTATTGTGTATTGGTGGCCCAATCGGTGGCCTTCGTACATATCGGATCCAGCTCTCCTTTCAGTATGGGTCCTTGTGTGGCAACCAACTTACAGAAAGATTAAATATCCTTTCTCTATCGAAAGCAGCAGCCATCTTTATTTAGGTATGTATCTCTTTGGGAGCGGCCATCTTTAACTGGATACTATGTATGTAAGGAACAGTCACCAGAGATCCTGCTATCATAAGCCACTAATCCTATTGTGTTAAAATTTTACAGAGTGCTGCCCTAACTCTTAATAGTGAAGGCTATCCCCATTATTGCCCTCGTAGTTTAAGACATGTGCTTTACAATAGCTGAAAGCTTGCGTATCTGTACTCACGATCCAAGGACAGTTAGAAAACTTGGAAAAAATATTGAAAATATATTTACATGAGAGACAAAAACCATGTCACGGCTCCTCATAGAAGCAGTTACATAAAACGTGTCTTAGCCTGGAAATCCTCCGATCCTTCAACTATGCAATCCGAGGCTCCTCTAGTGGTCTCCGCTCATATCGGAATCCCCTCTCCTTTCCATAAACATCATTTTACGGCGGCTATCTTAAAGGAGGATTAATTATCCTTTCTCTATCGAACGCAGCCGTCGTCTCCTCTTTCTATGTGCATCTAGTTGAAAGCGCCTTCCTTAAGAGAATAACTGCCTGATCCTACCGTTTTAAGCACCAGTCACCAGAATTCCTGCTATCTTTTGTCATCTTATCCTATTATGTTATGATCTTACAGAGTACTGCAATATCGCTTGATAGTTAAGACTATACTCATTGGTACCCTCCAAATTATCTCGTAGACATATACTTTTGAAAAAAACAAAGGTAATATCTTGTTTATGCATGTATGTTCCATCTTTTACATAGAGATATAAAGCATAGTTCTAAATAAAAATATTATGACAAATCTAAAGGTACAACATGAGAAGAGTCCACAGTATACTGAATACATCATACACTTATACATTTTAAATAAATATGGTTGAGGTAATTCTTCTAGATCAAGGTCCACATTTCATCCAAATCATTTAGGCCATGTTGCGCTGTCCCATATTTTTTAATGAATCTGGCCTCCATTTTGACAAGACTAGTGGATATAGATTGTCTATTTGATTAGCATGTGCCACCTGAACAACTGTCCACCAGATGTCATCTGGCTTGTGGTTAAGTTAACTGTAATGTACCAACAGTGGCGATCCTCATATTTGACATCTAATTCTTGATCTGTGTTGCAGAGGGGTATCAGCTCACAGGGGCATTTAATACAATAAATCAAATTTTTGGTATTACAATTAGAAAAACATGTTTGATAATGTGTTTGTCCATTCAACATTATTTCTTTAGTTTCACTTGTAAATTGGCATGCCATACAATTGTTGCATTTATAATGGCCCTGTAAATGAGGGAGATGAAGCATCATTCTAAGATCTTTTCTCTTTTCCACAAGGTAAGCAGCTTTAACCCAATGTTCATGTAAATTCTGTGTTTTTTTAAATGCAAACAATGGTGTCTTAATGTCCAATCTGGTCACCATTCTCCAGTTTCTTTAAATAATAGATCCTATTTTGTGTGCTTTGGGACTATATGTAATAACACAAGTCAAAGGGGTATTTTTCATCCGTTGTCTGGGAGTTAATAAAGTTTCTCTATGTGTGAACCATGCCCTTTTAGATGCTGCTTTCGTAAAAATTTTAGGGTAGCCTCTACTAACTAGTTTCTCACCAATTTGGTTGCATTTTCAAAATAGCCATCTTTATTGGTGCAGTTCCTCCTGATACGAAGAAACTTGCCATAAGGTAAATTTTCTTTCAAAGTTCTAGGATGACCACTAGAGAAATGCAACAAAGTGTTGCGATCAGTTGGTTTCTTATATAGGCTCACTTCTTATAAACCCCCATTTGATATAATTTAATTTTCTTAACATCACAATTCATCGTAAAACTGAAGTCTAGGTACGTTGGTTTAACCATTCATGAAAGGCTGCCAGGGCTGTCCTATCTTCTTCCCAAATCAACAAAATGTCATCTATATATCTAAACCATTTTATGATACTATTTCTGAGGGGGTTCGAGATTTCATACACCCATTTCTTTAAAAACAAACAACCATCACAAGGTTAGCTATCTCTGGTGCAAAGCTACAACCCATTGCCACTCCCTTGGTTTGTAAATACATGGTCTCCTTGTACATATAAAATTATGTTTCAAACAGTGTGGCTACAGCAGTTACAAATGCTGTGGGAATGTTAATGGGAGGTAGTCTTGTGTCTAAAACCGATCTAATCACTTCAATAGCCTCATCCTGGGGGATATTGGTGTAGAGAGCTTCAATATCGAAAGTCACCAGGAATTGATTATGTTCATTAAATGGTAAGCATTCAACTTTATTCATAATGTCCACTGAATTGCGAACATATGCCTGAGTTTGGACTACAAAAGGTTTGAGGAAGGTATCTATATATTGAGCCAATGGCTCCAAAATCAAGCCACAGTACAGTGCAGGCACCCCCCCCTGGCCAGCACCATCACAAAGTTAACTTTGCAATGGGTGCTGGTGCACCCTACGCACTACAGCATTGCCGCAGGCTCTATTACGAGCCGGTGACAATGCTGTAGACTGTTTCCCACTGGGCCAGCGGGCAGAAACTCTGTTTACACCAGTTGACACAGTGGGAAACTCGTAATGTGGCTGACAGAGAGGCGGCTGCACTGGCGGCAACCTATCCGTCGTGACTTCGGCGGACGGGCTTTTCCTTCCACCAAAGTTATATTCCACCTCTATGTGTTTTGGATTGGCTGACACTAAAATGCAAACACACCTAGCATTCCTTCTGTTGCACAATTTGATAAATGACAACAGTAAATTAATCTCACAGGAGAACAGCTTAATACATTGGTGCAGAATGGAACATTCAATATTTCACTGTATGGTTCAGAGGGGTGGTTAGTATAGCTTATTGACAATAATGGCTGTAATGCAGGTTTTCGGGGAACATCCTTTTTTCCGACTTTTTTTTTCCAAAAGTCGTGGTTAACGAAAGCGCAACAACGCTTTTTTTTAACCACGACTCCGTTTTTTTGTGCCTTAACTACGTATGTTCTGAACAACGAACATGCGTGGTTAAGGTACAAAGAAGTGAGTTGGCGAAGGTAAGTGGTGGGTTTAGATTTTGGGGAGGGGGGTCAGGGGGTTTTAGGTTTTGGGGTGGGGTTGGGGGGGTGGGGTGTTTTTGGTTTTGGGGAGTGGGTGGGGGATCAGGGGGTTTTAGGTTTTAGGGTGGGGTTGGGGGGGTGGGGTGTTTTTGGTTTTGGGGAGTGGGTGGGGGGTCAGGGGGTTTTAGGTTTTAGGGTGGGGTTGGGGGGGTGGGGCGTTTTTGGGGAGTGGGTGGGGGGTCAGGGGGTTTTAGGTTTTGGGGTGGGGTTGGGGGGTGGGGCGTTTTTGGTTTTGGGGAGTGGGTGGGGGTCAGGGGGTTTTAGGTTTTGGGGTGGGGTTGGGGGGATGGGGCTTTTTGGTTTTGGGGAGTGGGTGGGGGGTCAGAGGGTTTTAGGTTTTGGGGTGGGGTTGGAGGGGGTGGGGTGATGGATGTAGGGTGAATGGTGCCTATTGCTAATGATTTTATCAGGAATGCCTTTACAACGAAATATCGTTGTTAAGGCATTTGTGGTAAAATCATTAGTAGTAGCAACAAGGTCGGTGTTCCGACCTCGTTCTTAAGGCAGTAGTTGTGTTTGAAGTCGTTGTTTCGTCGTACAGTCCATGTTTTCTAAACTCATACAAGGATTTTAAAGCTAGTAGACCAGACCCCAGATATGTGCAGTCACAACACTCGGGTGAAACAACTGCCTACAATGTGTGTAAATTATGCCAGCAATGGCTAGAGCCAAGGTTCTCAAAGTACGGTAGGTGACAGTATGCGGCCCTCCTGACCTTCCCATGTGGCCCCCAGAGGCATGACTGCACTGGGATATTTTAGAAAGCACTAACCAAAAAGATGTCAATTAAACAGGCAAGCAAGCAAATAAGGTGTCCTGCAAAACTATAGGAACACATTCATATTTCAAGACATCTTGCAACAAACGTTTAAAAATATGCTTAAGTCTTTTCATAATGTATTTCATTAAACTTGCAGAAGCCTTTCACTTTAGTACATTTATTCAGAAGTATTTTTTTAAACTGACCATTTTTTAAATTAGTGTAGAAATATTCCTGCTTCCCCATAACCTGACAACAATATCAGTGATGAACTTAGAGACAAGTCAGTTGTCACACGGAACCATCTGGGTGATAGGGGTTGTTATTATACATGGACAACAGGATAGTTTATTAAACCCCACATAAGATTAGGTTTTGTACAGCATATATCCTGAACGCATGTATTTCAAGGTGCTCCTATATGTCATAATGAAGAAAGAGACGGCAAAGTGAAATTATGCTGTTGCCTAGGTGCAAACAATTTGGTCAAGTGGGGAAGCTGGGATTGATCCTAGGTTTTCGGGTTTCACATACTGCAATTCTTTTTCATTTCAATTCAATATCAGGTTACTTCCCTTTTACACTTGCCTCTCCCAGTGTAGCTATAGCAAGCAGGGAAGGCATACCCCAAGGTGTGATAGAGGGATGGCAATTCAGCATCAGAATAACACAGCATTGTCAAATCTATGACTCTTCCAGCGACTACAGCCTTAATTTAGATGGCAGTTTGGAATGAAACCCTCAAAATAACTCACTGACCAAACTATCTATATGATTTGCTTCTGTTTCCCCTATACCCACCTTAACATCCCCAAAAAGCCCCACTCGCACTATGCTGGCCATTTTGCAGCTCTCAGGCACACCACAGACCATACTTTGTGGCCCCAGGGGAAATGTTTGTGAATACCCATGGGCTACAGCATTCCACTGCCTCCCCTGTTAAGCAACATTTATCTCTCCTTTCTGACAACATGGATTTACAAGATTTGTTTGCTAGATCCCAGATCTCCACATTCAAAATACTTTCTCTATTCTACCTACAATGAAGTTTAGAAAGTCTCAAAAAAAGAAGCTGCTGAAAGATTACATCAAATTGATACAGAAAATTTACAAAAATGCCTTAGCAATTGTTGATAATTGCATCACTACATTATCTACTTGTATTTATTCACTGAAGGATATTGTGTCATCTGCATTTGATATTATACAAAATGACATGTCTGCCATCTTTGATGGTTGGAATCAATTGAGATCAATTTTGAAAATTGAGCTGGACATTGCAGGTTTTAATATCAAACTGAGTGCCATGTAAATATTTGAATGCAACAGAATTGTGTTTGCCTTACAACTTTTCACATTTCCAGGTCAAGGCAAAGAAAAATGCAACATACACTATGCTTAACATAGAGCATTTAGATTAATTGCCATTCACTGTAGTTGAGTTGTTGTTTTATTCCGATTCTGAATAGGCATCTTCACATGTTTGGTTAACTCATGGATTCATTTCTTTAGAGATTTCTACATTTCATGAGACATGGTTCCTTTCCTTCAATTATAAATGTGTGAGTGGTGACCGGGAGGTTTTCCTGAGTGGGAATGAATGTGGAGTTTCCTTGGACCATTCACAGCTTTGTATAGAGAAAAGACTGATGTGTAATGGATCCATGGCCAACCTGGTGTGTTATTTGAAGGGTGTTTTAATAACCTGGATTAAGCCAGTTTTTTCATTACTTTTAAATTGAAGTTACTTGATTCTGAATGGCCAGAGTTGCTGTGGAATGAAGGCAGATGTCCCCTATATTATAGCAGTTTCCAGGTTTGTGATATGCTTTTGAATGTGTTATACCCATCAATCCATATGGCGGGGAAATAACCTTGTGGCCAACAGTCCCTACTTCCAAAATTAGCTTTGATAGGCTCAGCTGACTGAAAGCCTTATTGTTTCAAAACGATGTAGCACTAACATCTGCCAGGGAAACCTTTGATCTCTAAGTTACTTGATCATCACTGCTGCTCACTAAGGGCCTGATTTATGAAAAGTTAGCGCCGCCTTTGTGTCATTTTTTTTGACGCAAAAGCTGTGCAAACTTACAAAATATAATTATATTTTGTAAGTTTTCACAGCTTTTGCGTCAAAAAATTACGCAAAAGTGGCACTCATTTTTCATAAATCAGGCCCTAAGTTGTTGCTGCATTTCAGTGAACTTGTGCACTGCATTTTAAACATTGTTGGTGTAGTATACTTTTTAAATGGTTGATTCTGGATTTGTCTCTGCATTTCAGACTGTACTTGGAGTGATTCCATCTTTTCTACACTCTCTACTTTCAAACTTTTTTGGAGGCATTCCATTGGTACTAGTCTTGATAATTGCTCTTTTGGTCCTAGTTTTGTTGCTCTGCACTTGATGTTTCAAAACAAGGCCAAATGATGATCCAACTTCCACATGTCCTTCTGTGCCATAATTATATGTTGAAGTACTTTGGATTCTCTTTGCTACAGGAATTGGACGACAACTGGTCTTTGTCTATCAGGCCTGTGTGTTTTAAGAGTAAACAGCCTGTGTTCAACTGTCTCTGATGCTCTTTTGAGTGCACACTGGACATATGCCTTGCTACACAATTTGCTAAAACTACCAGCATGCATCTGATAGTGTCTTTGCTGAGGATGCACATCCAGTGTTGTCCAGGATGCTTATTATGAGCTGCCTATGACAGATTGGATGGATACTTCCACTCCAGGACCTGTGCTGCCTGGCTTCTTGTCTGAGGCTACACCTCTAGCACCTCTGTCTTCGGCTTCGGCTGATGAGGCTGGCGAAGTTTGTTCTTTGGAGCTTGCTTTTCAGGCTACCATGGATGCGTTGTTTGCAGATGCAGATTCCCACCAGGACCCAAATGACTTTTTGGACTTGGTAGACCTCCCAGAGCTACCATTCTGTGGACTTCTCCTAAATTTCTTAATTTGGCTTTTGCTTTTGATTTGGTTTTATTGATTTTTTAAAGTAGTTTGCAGGAATTTTCAATTGGCATTTTTAAATATGACTTTCACTTGTGCTTATAATATTAAAGTTTGATATTATTCAATGCAGTATTTTTAAATGATTTCAGGGTAACTAAGTTTTTCGAGTCTCCTTACGACCAAGGCATAGTGTTGCTTGACTTGCATTAGTCTTCATTTTTTATTCAACTCCTTAAGTTGACATCTTGTTTCTTTGGTAACGTTTTCCACACTTTAGCACATGAATATGCTGTACATGCATCTCTTATAGGCACTGAAGCCCTGTGGTTGTACAGCTAATTCCTTGGTTGTGCAGTTCAGAATACAATGTCATTGTTTCGCTTTCTTGCTTTGCTCATTAGGATCCACTTTGTTTTAGCTAGATGAAACAAGTGAGTTGCTCTGCGCCGTAGCTGTAATGTGATAAGAATGATACTTTATTATATAAACAGCTTCCGTGCTGTGGCTGAGTGAAGCACTTCTATGCTGGTATTATCACTGAACCTCTGCGAGGTGTGACTGACTAGGACCTCCATCCTGCCAAGAAGAATAACCTGTACTGGCTTCCTGACACCTAGCACCAAGGTATGGGGATTAGGCTAGCTCAACTCATCTGGCAGAGGGTACTCCCACTATGCGCTCTTAGGACAGTATTAGATACAAATAAAAGTATATGTAAGCATTAGAAACAATTACCATGGTTTAATTGCCCATATTGCTTATAATTCTAACAATGCTGATTACAGTAGCATGTCTCATCATTCTAATAATCACAGGACATGCTTTTTATACAAGACTAGGATCATTTCAACAAATGTTATGAAAATGCTTTTCATATCTTTCTTGTGTTTACCTGCAATCATGCAACAGTGGCTAACGAAAAGGTTAAATCTGTTTCGATGGATTCCTTGGAAATACATTCTCATGTTCGAGGTTGCCAACAACATCTTTACCCTGGTCAGTTCATGGGTTGGATGTGGTACTGTGAGCTAGCTGAAATACACCAACACTTACTAAAAATATATGTGGACTAATTTGCTATATGGTGATGTTTCTGTTGGGCAAATACACAGTCCTGCAATATTTGTTGGAACTGTATAACACTATGTCGGCCTCTGTTTTCTTCACTCTCTCTCATTTCCTTTCTTCCCTTGCCTCTCTCATTTATTTCTTTTTCCCAATTCTCCTCCTTCCCCTTTCATCAATCTCATCATTTTTGTTACATCTTTCTCTCCATTACTCTGCTCTATTATTCTCTTTTTCTTTTCTTCGCCCTTTTTTCTGACCATTGTTCTTTATTTCTGTTTTTTAACTTTGGCTCTTTTTACTGCTTCTCAACGTCCTTTCTTTCAATCACCATCAAATACTGTGGTATGCAGAGATTTACGTACACTCTCAAGCTTATCACCTTCATGACCTCTACAGCATGCCCTCAAAAGGTGCCCTTCATGTAGAAAGGTTTACCTGTGGATTCCCCAAAAACAGCTTTATCCCTTTGTTTACTTATGAGTCATCTCTGAAAGTTGAATGTTCTGCTGGGGTTCTTGGTCACATTCATGCAATACATTGGATGAATCTGCTCTGATTATGAATGCTAGGGCTGAAAAGACACCACTCATCCATTGATTGTTGCCGAGAAACTGCCTGGGCCTTAATGACTCAAGATTAGGGATTTCTGGTAGCAGAAACTGCAAAAGCCTTATTAAAAAGGTTGGTCTTAGATTTGTTGCTGCCCTAGGGTAAGAATGCCCAAGTATTTCCCAAATAGATTTACAACTAAATCAGAAAGTCCTTTTTTAACATGTACATTAGCTCTTAAACTAAGGCTATTAATTATCATCCATTTTTAAAAGAAAGCATGGAAAAATGGTAGAAAGAGAACAGGAGAAAACAAGAGAACAAAGAGAATGTTAGAAAGTAGAAAGTTAGAGAAAGAAAATAAAATAAATGAAGCAGGGAAGGGAGGAAGAATGCAGGAGAGGGCAGGAGGGTAGGAGTGAGGAAGGAAAGGAGTGGAAGGAAAGACTCAAGGAGAGAGAAGAAGAAAGAAAGGATTCAAGTATGGGAAGGAGGAAGAAGAAAAAGAAAGAAAAAGGAAGAAGGGAGGGTAGAAAGGAGTGAAAGAATACAAAGAGAACAAACAGAACAGAATGAGGATACAAAGGTGAGAACAAATGAGTGAAAGACAAATAAAGTAATAAAGCATGAAAAAAGCTAAGTGAGAATGAAGTAAACTAAGCAAGAAAGGAAAACAAAAAAGAAATAGTAAGAAGAGAAGGAAGGAAATAAAGAAAGGAAAGAGAAAATCAGATCAAAGAACAAGCTCTGAGGCATTTCTTTGTTGTCAGAATTCTTATCATGCAGCAACTGGATGTTTGTTTATTTAACAAGCGGATGGGCTGCATGCTGCTCCTGAACTGTCAGTTTTGGAGACCTCGCATAACCGGGGTGCTGAGTATTTTATGGTGGATCATTAGAAGGATGGAAGCTGCATACATACGAACTCGACAGAATGACAGCAAGTTCCTTCAAGGCAGCCTGCAAACTACTGGTAACCTGTAATCGATGGGTTAGACAACCCTGGTCTGGATGTAGCAAAAGCAAGGCCCACAATTTCTTTGTGTGCCCACAGAGAAGACATTGTCAAAACAATATTGGAGCTCTGCAGGTTAAAAGGAGTGAGGAGCAGCAGGGCAGTCCACCCTGCAACGCTGAGGCAGCCAGCGAACTCCTCATCCTGCTATCACCCCTCCTTCTTGCACAGAGACGCAGAATCTACAAAGCCCAAATGCAATGGCAAAACTGCCTCATCTAGTCTGAAAATATGTCATATTTTTAAAGCTTATGCATACTGTGGGTGTGCGTCAAAAGTACAAATTCATGTTCGGTCATTATCCAAAAACATGGCTTGTACAGTATTCTAGAAAGCCTTTACTTCTGCAAGTTCTCAGAATTAGTTTGCAAAGTGTATGTTCATTCAGTATCCACGCAACATCCAATTTACAGAATGAATCTAAACTGCCCATCAAAGAAGTGTATTCATTAAGAAAAACACAGGGGAGCCTCTGTGGAGATAAATGTGGTTCTAAGTGTAAGTTTATGACCGGATTTTCCTTGCTTATCCCTGCCAGAATTTCACGAAGGGGTTCCTGGTAGTCTTAAGCCCGTTTAAGGATGTGGAGAACTCAACGGCGAGTGTGGAAATCTCAGCACCCATAAATCACCCTCAAGGGGTGGAATTTAGATACTCCATGGGGATTGAAAGGAGAGGTATGGCTAGCCTTGGTTGTCAGCTTTCCATTTTCACAGTTCCCTTAACAGCCTGCTAAGGGTCGCATTTCCACTCCAGCCAAGGGATGATGTAAATCCTGTTTCAGGGTGGAATCGAAATTAATCTCCTCCAGGTTTAGCAGGGCTGCTAAGCAAGGGGTTTCTGTATGGGTAAAATTGTTTCCCAGTGGAGAAAAAAATTAGAATTTGCACAGTGGATTGCTTTCCTCCTGCGTACAGTTCTCAGCATGAAGATCTCAGTACAAAGGAAATGGTATCTAGATTTTGAAATCACATTATTTTAGGCCGAGTGGCCTCCATTGTGGGAACGGAGGAGTGGGGAGCACATGCATTGTTGCTGGTCCCCAGGGGCGACACACCGAAAAAAACTTGGTGCGTCCAGCCCAATGAGCAGTCAGGAGGAGGCTTGAGTGACGCACAGGCGGTACAGCCTTATGTCGCGTCTTCGAGTGAGGAGGCCCCAAACCCCCATGGGGGAGGGGAGGGGCAGGGCCTCATGTAGCTCGTGTATGGAGGCAGGAGAGCGTGAGAGGTGGGATCGAGAGAAGCGCGTTAAGGATGTAAGGGGTGGGAGGGGGAGTGGAGGGCTTCAGATTGCCCCTCTAGTATATCGCAGGGAGGGATAGAGCAGAGGGAAAAAGAGGCAGGGGAGAGGGAGTGATGAGGAGGTTTTGGATGGGGATTTGGCAGGGGAGCATGGATGGGAAAGAGGGAGGAGGGGGTATGGTAAATGAAACCATGACTTGGGGTAAATCAGTGTCTTTGCACTGGCCCACCATGCTAGAGTGGAGTGATGAGGAAGGGGAGAAGGAGGAAGGGGAGTAGGAAAAAAGAGTTGAAAAAGGGGATGGTGAGGGGAAGGGATAGGGAGGGATATCTAGTGGTCAGGCCCCGTGGAAGGTATATGGCAGGAAGGGTTTGGGTGGGCGTGCGCTGGTTTTGAGGGAGGGTGATGAGGATGGCAGGGAGGGTGCCTAGAGAGTTGGGGGAGATGGGGGAGAAGTCAGAGAGTGTGGGGTGAAGGGCTGGGTGAGGTCAGGTGGGGGTAGGAAAATGGAAGTAGAGCAAGGAAGGGATGGTGCCAGCACATCAGACCTGTTTTTTCATTGGCAGGCGGAGACAGGTATGAGAAAGCATGACCTAGGAGGGCCAAGTAAGGCTTTGCGATCCTGGCCAGCCAGATATTGTCACTTGAGAAAACAGGCGCCAGGTCGTGGCAAGCTAAGGATGCCTTTTCAGGGCTGTAGGATGGTATGAGTAGTGTGTCCACCAGCGTCACGGCACCGAAGAGGCAGCGTCCTGGTCCTATGGAGTGGCATAGAGTGCTCGATATGGCCCCTCGGCGTAAGCCACAGGAGGAATTGCATGACAGCAAGGCAGCAGTCAGGAGGAGGTGCCGGGGTAAAGGGCGCCAGGTGAGTAAGGTCTGGCTAGTCTGGAGAGAATCTGCTTGGACTTTGATGAGGAGAGTGTGGAGGAGGGAGAGATCAGGGAAGATAAGGAAGGAGAAGGGGAGCAGGGATGGTGAGGGGAGGGACAAGTGGAGTCCCTTGATAATGCTGTTGGTAAGTCATTGCAGGCACCTGTCACACCGGGGAGGCCCGGAAAGGAATAAAAGGACCCAGCTGGCTAGGTGGAAGGCACCGGAGCTGCTGCCAACCTTGACGCCAGGTAAAGGTGCAAATATGGTGAATGCCATGGTGTCGGTGGCGATTGAGGCCAAGGAATTTGGTTGTGGCGTGGAGGCCTGCTTGCTAAAAGGAGAATACATGACAGATGTAGGAGTGTCCATGGACGATGGGAGAGAAGGGGATGACAAAACAGCAGCGACTGGGACAGGCAGGAGCATCAGGAACTGGGACAGCTCAAACTGGGACACGTCGAGACTTAAACAAAGGAATCTGCACTCGAGAAAATTGTAAATTTAGGCATGAGTGCTCAAAATGTGCAGGACGGCACGCACTGGTTCACTGCTATGGAAACAACACCACCTCAATAAGCACTGCAAGACAAGTACAGCACAGTATAGTGGAGGAGCCCAATTGGGATGCCATCCAACGGGGGAGAGGTGGACAAGGCCTGCAGGAAAAGGCTAGTGCTCCAGATAGCTTAGAAAGGGTGAGTTTTTGGCTGGCACAGTATGAAAAAATGGATTACGCAGTGTTGCTGAGGGAGGGGTTTATGTTCAGGTTGGGGTACACAGGACCAAGGGAGCAACGGTGGGCAGAGAACCTAAGATCGGTGAAGGTCCATGAGGAGGTGGTGAGACACAAGTTGCAAAAAGAGATAGCAGAAGGATGCATGGCTGGCCCTTTTGCAGATTGGACGATGCAGAACCTTGTGTCCCCCATCGGTGTGAAGCCTAAAAAAGAGGTAGGGCAGTTCCGGCTCATACAACATCTATCGTGGCCAGAGGGTTTGTCAGTGAATGACTTTGCTCTGAAGGAGCTGACAAGAGTATCATACTCCTCGGTGGATGTGGCCATTGAGATGGTGGAGGCATTGGGTTCCCAAGCACTAATGGCAAAGACAGATATTAAGTCAGCCTTCCGATTGTTGCCGGTGCATCCTGAGAATTTCAAGCTCTCTGGCCTTCAGTTTGATGGGGGGTGGTATGTGGACAGGCATTGCCAATGGGTTGTTCTATTTTTTACTCCCTATTTGAATGCTTTAGCAAATTTCTACAATGGATTTTTGCATGGGTCACAGGTCACAGAGATGTGACACATTAGCTGGATGATTTCTTCTTTGCTGCACCCACATGCTCAGGGCATTATGCAGAGATTTGGGCCCAATTCCTAAATCTCATGAGGGACCTGGGTGTACCCCTGTCCCCAGAAAAGACAATGGGACCCAGCACAGTGATATCCTTTTTGGGGATTGAGCTGGACTCAGAGGCCATGATGGGCCGCTTGCCTGAAGACAAAAGGACTGCTTAGCTAGCAGTGGTGTCTGAGATGCTGCTTAGGCGTAAGGTGACGGTTAGGGACACACAGGTTTTACTGGGTCATCTCAATTTTGCTTGTAGGGTGGTGAGAGTGGGGAGGACTGTTTGTAGACGACTGGGACTGGCAGGACACAAGTTACCTCACCACCACATGAGGCTGACAGCAGGTACAAAGGAGGACTTGCGCATGTAGTGTATCTTTCGGCAATCCTTCAGTGGAATCTCTTTGCAGTCGTGGATGGAGTGTGAGTGGGATGCACAATTTTTTTCGAATACGGCAGGCACAACAGCCTTTGGCTTCTACTGGCAAGGATGGTGGTGTGCTGAAGAGTGGCCAGTTGAGTGGAAGCAAGGGGGGAAGAGCATAGCTTTCTTGGAGCTGTTATCTCTGGTAGTGGCAATCTGTGTGTAGGGGAAACATCTGGAGCACAAAAAAAAGGTTTTCATTGTGGATAACTTGGCAGTAGTGTACATGGTGAAAAGGCAGTCGGTGAGGGATCCACAAGTGCTGCAGCTGTTGAGGATATTCGTCTTGGGTTGCTTGCACCATGATAGTTCCTTCAGGGCAAGATATGTGCCGTGCGTGAACAATGACGCTGCAGATGCTTTGTCTTGTTCACAGTGGGAGATGTTCAATGGGTTGGTCACGGAGAAGGAACTGGTCAGGACAGAGATGCCAGAGGTGCTATGGAGCATAGGCAACAGAGGATGCTTCTCTTGGTGATTAATTATTTGGTGCCTTCTACCAGGCGGGCGTATGCACTGGCACAGCAGGAATTCTTGAGATCTGAGACAAGGAGTCGGGTGGCAGCCGGGGAGCAGGTAGAGGATGTAGTGCAGTTCATTATGGACTTGATTGGGAGGGGACAGTCAAGGGTAACCATTGCAGGTAAGTTGGCAGTGATTGTTTTTGTAGGGAAATTACTGTGAGGATATCTGCCATCGGCCTGCAAGCTAGGGCAGAGGATTTTGGAAGGATGGGCCAGAGAGGTTGGTCAAAAGGGGAGGCCAGGAGGTCGATTACGCTAGGTCTGATGACCCTCTGCAGAATCTGCATCGGGGAGACGGAGGCACTGCTGTTTGGGATAATGATGTTTTGGATGTCTTTTGGAGCTTTCAGGGTCTCAGAGCTTTAGGGGACAGGGCATTCAGCAGGTATAGCCTCGCAAGATGTACATGCTGGCCAAAAGGAATGAGTGTTTTCCTGCATAGTTCCAAAACTGATCAGGCTTGGGAAGGCTCATCAGTATTTTTTAGAAGGTACCCAGTAAAATGGATATGCCCCTGGTACTTAGGCAAGCAACTGAGGGATCAGAATAAGGACATGCTGGGAAGTGTTTTTCAACACAGAGATGGGAGGAAGGTAATATCCTTCCAGTTACTTGCGGTCATGAGGAAGTGCTTGACAGCCTTGGGCCATGACTCAGCATTGTTTGGTATGCACTCCTTCAGAATAGGAATGGTGGCTACGGAGACCAGCAGGCAAGAGTGGGGTAGGTCAGCGATTATGGGTTTGGGGTGTTGGAAGTCAGATTGCTACCAGTGGTATGTGCACAGTGAGTTCTGGGGAAAGCACCTAACAGTGTGTTTTGTCTTCACAGGTGTAGTTCCAGGTCCCAACTGCATCTCAATTTGGGTAGTGGGGCATTCTTTTATAAAGTAGGCATACCGACAGGCGAGGAAGACCAACGTTGGAGGAAACATGAGATTGGACGGGTAGCGTTATCAAATGCGTTGGGAGGGAAAAGGGGGGATGAGATGGTAGAAATTGTTGTTGGTGCTGGAAAGACGGAAGTCTAGGGGTGCATGCCCAGCCCTGTTGTTACTACATTTAGGAGAGACCGATGTAGTTGCGCAAACAGGCCTTGACGTGATGAAAGCCATGAAGAGAGATTTACTGGAGATCCAAAGGCAGTTGAGGGGTTGCCATGTGATATGGATGGCATTTGTTCTGCAGAGGTCATGGAGGGGAGCTAAGAAACCAGGGGCTACAGAGCGCCCACGAGGGAAAGTCAACAAGGAGATGAAGGGCTTTTGCGCAGAAGCAGGAATCACTTGTTTGGAGCATGTGGACCTGAGATACGAAGATGTGGAGTTTTTTCAGGTGGTCGGTGTGTACCTGTCCTTCATGGGACTGGAGCTGTACTTGTTGCACATGTGGGAAAAGGTAAAAGATCTCTTACATGAGCCCTAAGCGTGAGGGGGCAGAAAAAGTTGAGCGGGCTGCCTTTTTCTGATGGCTGAGGCAGGGCGAGTTCACATGGCATACAAATAGAAATGGATAGCAAACCTTATAGTACACATTGAGAACAAAAGAGGGTGGAGAACAGCAGAAGTTGATTTAAGAGTTATGTTAGTTGCAAGATCATTTGTTATGCTGTGTCATAAGGATATTAATGATAGGAAACAGTTTCAAAGGGGAGTAAACAGTCCGAACAGTTTAAGGTGTACTAGATGGCAAGGTTAAGCTTAAAGGGGGGATGGAGGTGGGGAGGGGAAGGGGGTGAGTTTTATTAGGTGATTGGCTCTATAGTGAGGTATTTAGTTTTATAAGGCAAAGGCCAGGGTTTGAATTGTAAGGGCACCTGTTTTCCAATAATGCAGCCTTTTTCACACACAATTATGTGCAGTGGTGGTAATGCCACCTCTTCCCCCAAGATTCTGTGTGGAAACCTGTCTCAGGTCTACCTTTGCATAAAGATTCCATAAAGAATTTGCAAATTCCAAAAAAGGATATCTACACTAGGACGTCGATGTAAATTATTGAGTGTAGCTTTAATGCATTCTTTGTGAATTGGCCCCAACTTTGCATGCACATGCACTTTACTAGCATGAAAATAATATATATTCAGGCAAGACAAAGTGCTGCCTAGTTGTACTTGCCCACTGTCATTTAGATAACAAAGTTTTCAAGAAGCATCAAGAGGCACAATGGGTATAGACTTTAACACTTCAAAATGATGTTGCAAGCATACTCAAATACATCAGTTGAAATATAATTTATTAAAACACACAACAATGCAAAATAAAACTGTTAAGGAATTCTGGCTGGCCACTACTACTCCACAACACACCTGCGTATTATTCTAGTATAGGGCTGTGATTTGTTTTTAATAAGAGCACTTCAACTAATGCATTTTGGAACTATAGGTGTGGTGTTTAAAGTGTTTCAGTCTACAACCATTGGAACCTTGTCTTTTATAAAATCTCTGTTGTTTTTTTATTTCAAAACTATAGAGGTTTTAGCCCAGGAAGTGCTTGCAACAGCAGATTCAGTATAGCTCTGAAAATGTCAAGTGTTTTGTCATTAACTGAGTGATTGCCTTTCATCCTTCTGAAACTGATAAAATGGACAAGATACTCCTGCTAGAATTAAAACCTGCTGCAGTTACACATATATTACTGCAAAGGGCACATATGACCATCTACAGTAAGCTGCATTAAATAGAATGACAGACTACGGGGCATATTTAAGAGCCCCTCGCGCTGCTTTCGCATCATTTTTTTTATGCTAAGGCACTCTGGTGGCCTTTTCCCTGCGTCATATTTACAAAGTGGCGCAAAGCATGCATTGCATATCTTTATACCCCTTTGCACCACATTATGCCTGATCAAGGCATATTTTGTGCACAACAGGCGTTCCGGCGCTAGGAGGCCCAGAAAAATGGAGCAGTGAAATTTAACAGATTTCACTGGCCATTTTTGGCATTATTTTTATGCCTGCTCAGTGCAGGCATTAAAATGATGCAACCATAGACACCTATGGGCCTCCTTGCACTTTGTTATACTAGTGTCAAATCTTTTGACACTAGTGTAGCAAAGCGCCACAACAGCATAAAAAATGTTGATTCTATTGTGCTAACGACTGCCATGGTGCACCGTATTATAAATAGGTGCTGGTAGTGGGGGGGTGCAGAAAAAGTGGCGCATCATGTCTGATGAGCCACTTTTCCATAAATATGGGCTTACATCTTACCAGATGTCTTAATGCAATCGCTCTTTTGTTCAGGTATATAGTGCTGCACTTTATAATGGGTCTTTTAGCAGGAAGCAAGTTAAACAAACCACTATTAAAAAGTATCTTCAAGTCCATGTATAAAAAATGTATACATTTATTCATTAGATGAAAATATCCTTCTGACAGACCCTTGTCGCTGTCTTTTAATTGTCATTTGCTGGAAGATTATTCTGTCTTTTGCCTTTAGAGAGCTGTTGTTGGGCAGTGAAAACATTGCACCTCACTGCGGGTAAATTTTGAGCTTAATAGAAAAGGCTATACCTAACGGTAGCAGTGGTCAATGAAAGCAATGAAACAGAGGCTTGTGAAGTATGTAAATGTCCTTAAAGGGATTAGAGCAATATTTTCTGAGGTACCTGGACAAGAGGATGACAACCTATCCCCAACCCTGCCCAACCCAACCCACAGAACCCAACAGCTGTGAGTCTGTTATTGCTGTGAAAACTGAAAGCTACTTCTGTTAACGGTCGAAGCCTTGCTTCACAAATATGCGCTAAATCCAAATCGGGCACAAACTCCTGTTAAAATTCTGAGTCAGGTATAAACTGACACTTCATGAGTGTTTGCAGGCATGATTTTTGCCGCTTAAAACCTGCTGCATATTGAATGTGCAAATAGAGAAAATATCAGGTTTACATACATCAGAATGGGAAAAACACGGGGCGTGGCTGAACCAGGCAAGATGTCGGATGCGTAGTCGCGTGGCTCCGACAGGGCCTGCTCTCTGATACTGCAGAACGGCCCTCCCAGGGACCCAGTGGGATAACCCGCTCGGATTGGGAGAGTCCAACCCGGCGGGGAGCAGCGGGACTCGAATCTGTCTCCCCAAGTCCATCCGGTGCGGCGAGTGAGGAGCGGCCTTGGGCTCGACTTTGGAGTCACGGCCTCGAGTTAGGCAGCGCGCCCGGCAGGGAAGGTAGAGAGGAGGTGCGGTCCGCGGCGGCCCCCCCCACAGTCATCGCCGTGAACCGGGCCACGCTGAGGAGACACTCGGGGTCCGCCCCTCGCCACGGTGGCGATGGAGCTTCCCCGCTGACTTCAGAGGCTGTGGAGGCGGCGGCTGGAGCTCCAGGTCCCGGACGCTCCAAGTAGGTGAGAGGCAGCCGAAGAGCGGGACCCGAGACGTTGGACTGCAGGTGCCCCCGGGGCTGGCAGAGAGAGTTCTTGGCACCTATTGGAGAGCGGCGGGGACAGCGGGCACCCCTTGGGGGACCGATGGGTGCCCCCCGGAGTGTGGGCCCCGCTGCTGGGCACTCCCTGCCTCCCCAGGAGAGTGGACCTACTGGAGCAGGGTGGCGGAAGCGGCCTGAGCTGGATGGGGCAGCGGCCGAATCTGGTGCTGGGGAGAGGCTGGCGAATCTATGCCAGGGGCCTGATGGCCACCCCGGCGCGCTGACCCCACCACGAGGACTCCCCCACCACGAGGACTCATGCCACACCGTGGCAACGCCGCACACGCAGGACGGACGGGGAGCTGGCAGCGGATTCCCAAATATGACCTGCACTGACACACTGAGTGGACAGAGAGCACGCCTAGTACGTGGGCACCGGTGCAGGGAAAACCCATCGGTCAAGAGAACGGTGGCTGAGATGTCAGCAGGGCCTATAGGAGTGTGCCACGAATGTCGAGACCCAGGGCCTACTGCAGAGGGGGCCCACTCTGAACGGGTACTTAAACTACGGAGCAGCGTCTTGCAGATGCCATCCAGAGCCTGGAATAAAGGCAATATGACGAGTCGCAGAGCCCCCACCGAGCGCGACGGAGAGCACAGCGGGGATCTCAACCATCCAACAATGTAAGCTACACTTGACAAAATACTAGGTGCCATCGAAGACACAAAAACAACCCTGCAACATGATATCAACCAGGTGGCGGTGGAGGTGGGCCTTCTGAGAACGGACCACCAAAAGTTAATGGACAGAGCCCGAGAGGCAGAAAATACACTGATGGAACTTGCTTCGAAACATGAGGACCTGGCAGCCACGATAACCGACCTGACAGACCAAGTCCTACGCCTGGAGAAGTGGGCAGAGGACGCGGAAGGGAGAAATCGCAGGAACAACGTGAGGGTGGTTGGATTACCGGAAGGCGCAGAAGGAAAGAACATGGTGGGGTTTCTGGAGGAGTGGCTGCGGACATTGGTGGCCTCTGAAAGTTTGACCCCATTTTTCTCCCTGGAACGTGCACACCAGGTACCCTCGAGGCCCCCAGAGCCGGAAAGACCACCGGGGTGGTGGTGGCCAAGCTACTGCACTACAGAGACAGAGATGCCCTTCTCCAACGTGCCAGAGAGGCCTGACCCTTCAGGGTGGCGAATGGGGAGGTGACGCTGTTCCCGGATTTCACACTGGATGTACAAGCCAAACGGGCTTCCTTCCTAACAGTGAAGAGAGTGCTTAGGGAAGAAGGGATCCAGTATTCGCTCCTCTTCCCGGCCAAGTTGAGGGTGATTGTCAATGACCAAACTATGTTTTTCCTGAAACCTGATGAGGCATGGGAATGGCTGGAGTCACGTGGAATGGGAGAGGGGCGCTGAGGCGGCAGCGACCAGGCCGGACGGAACCCCCGTGGGGGACAGAGGAGACTGCGGAACAGGCGTCACACGTGGGGCGAACCGACCCGGGCTCAGAAGGATCTCGCTAAGAGAGCGGCCTTGGAGGTGGCGGCCGCCATCAGTAAGGAAGTGTCCTCACAGGAGGGCAGTGGAGGAGAATCGGACCAGGCCTCTGTATCCTCAATGGGGGACTCGAGCTGTTTTGCGTCTGCTCCGAGGGTAACCCCCCCCAAACGGCAGACGAACTGGGCTGAATGAATCCATAAATCGGACCTGAGGTGAGGAGCACAGTACGAACAGCAGGCCCTGACGGGCATGGAGCTACCACCCCCCACAGGTGTCTCTGCCACTCAGCTATGGATGGCGAGACCTATACTTAACTTGTTGACTAAGTTGCACTGTTGCGCTCTTTCATGGGCCACCTACAGTTGGAGAGGCGCCCTGGGGAATGGGAGTTGGGAGTTACAGTTTCATGTTTTTAATGGTGATGTCACGGTAAGGGGCTACATTTATATAGGACACACAGGCGGGGGGGCTGGTCTTGGGGCCGGGCAGAACTGGGGGCGCGTGGCCTACTACAGACACGTAATCATGACAGAGCACAATATATTAACATGGAATATAAGGGGGATGGGGTCGCCCGCCAAATGACATAGAGTGCTCACCTACCTAAAAAGACGAGGTATACACGTGGCCCTACTACAAGAAACACACCTTGTTGCGACAGAGATTGAAAAATTAAAACGAATATGGAGAGGGCAGATTTTCGCCACCAAATATTTGGCATACGCTAGGGGGGCCCTGGTGTGGGTTAGAGCGGGAGTCTCCTTTGAGGGCACCTCAACGGACATTGACCAAGAGGGCAGGTTTGTAACAGTGAGGGGGAAGCTGCATGGAGTCCTGATCGCCTTAACCAGTGTATATGCCCCTAACCAAGACCAGATCCTCTTCATACAGCGCCTTTCGAGTCATAGCACACGCCGCCAAGAGGAGGAGCTAGTGATTGGGGGAGATTTTAATAGTATAATGGACATTGATCTTGACCGGTCCACTCCACCACTGGCGGGAGCCATAACACATAAAATAGCTAAGAATCTGAGGGAGTGGGTGAGGGTCTGGGAGCTAGTGGATGTTTGGTGCAGTCAACACTCTGGGGAAAGGGACTACTCCTAACACTCCTGCCTCCACCGGGTCCACACCAGGATAGATAGAATAGTATGCTCGACCTCAATGGCGAAGGAGATGACACACTCAGAATATCTAGGGCGTACCCTCTCCGATCATAGCTCCCTCATGCTTACATGGAAGGCGATCAACGATAGACCCCCCATCCCAATATGGAGATTGTCCCTGACAGCGCTGGAAGACCAGGCGTACAGAGAGCTGCTCCGCTCCCACTTGGTGAACCATATCGCTATTAATAAGGGCTCTGCATCTGCAAGACATATGGAATGGGAGGCACTTAAGGTGGCGACTAGGGGTTACTGCTTGGGGCAAACAGTCGGAATCAGACGCACATTGGAGCGGGAATTGAATAAGTTAGAGAGGATTAGACATGAGGGTGAAAAAGGGGGAAGCAGAGAGGCAACTGAGCAAGATAGATATAAAGAAGCAAAGAGGAACTATTCACAGGTCGAGGAGCAGTTGAGATGCCATAATAAACAGGGACATTGGGCATCGGTGCAGGCAGAGGATGACAGATCGGGCAGGATGTTAGCTTGGCTGGTGAGACCAAGAGAAGGGGAGACACCCATTGTAGGAGTCAGGGACATGAAGGGGGAACACAGAAATACGCCGGGGACCATAAATGATGCTTTTAGAGAGTATTACACCTTTCTCTATAGGAGCCCTGAGGTGCCCGAGACAGAATCATTGGAAATCTATCTGCACTCATTAACTCTGAACAGACTAGAACAGAGGGAGGGGGACGAGCTGGGTGGACCAGTGACTCTAGGGGAAGTGCAGGAGGCCATCACACAGTTAGCATCAGGGAAGACCCCGGGGACAGACGGACTCCCGATGGACTTCTATAAGATGTATTCGGCCCTGCTGGCACCCCAGCTGGTGGAAATGTACACGGAGGTGTTCCATCGAGGCCGACTGCCGGACTCAATGAGGGAGGCCCTGGTGATCCTTCTCCCCAAGACGAATTCGGGTGACGTGTCTGTGACCGACTTTCGCCCGCTATTGATGCTGAATAATGACTTAAACATTCTTAGCAAGCTTATGGCCTACTGACTGCTCCTACATAAATCCAACTTGATCCATGAGGATCAGAACAGGTTTGTACCTGCCCGCAACACCTCACTAAACCTTAGACGCCTTTTTGCCATTTTGCACATGCCACACGAAGAGAGGCCCCCTACAGGGATACTCCTTGCCATTGACTTTGAGAAGGCCTTTGATTCAGTCAGATGGGACTACCTGAGGACTGTCATGCATCAGATGGGACTGGGGGAGGGATGGGTGAGATGGGTAGACCTACTATATGAAGCCCCACTGGCTAGAGTAAGGACGGGCAGGATGATATCGGAAACTTATCCTATATACAGGGGCACCAGGCAGGGGTGCCCACTATCCCCATTGTTATTTGCATTGGCGATTGAACCCCTGGCATCACGACTAAGGAGTGGTGACAGGACGAACATATTATTTCCCTCTGTGCTGACGACATCTTGATCTATTTAAGAGATAGTAATTCGGGACTACCGTGGGCACTTTATAACCTGGACCGCTTTGGAAGCTTGTTCGGCCTGCGTCTTAATAGGGGTAAGACCTTTGTATTTCCCTTGATAGCGGGAAGCCCGCATCCCCCATCCTGTCCGGAGGATATGGTATGGGCACCACACACCTTCAACTACCTGGGCACACAGGTGTTTCACGATCTCAGGGACCTACGGGAAGGTAACGTTGGAAGGGCACTCTGATCGCTCCGTGCATCTGTGGGATTCTGGCAATCTCTTAAATTGTTCATAATGGCCATAGTATCATTATCCAAGATGATTATGCTACAGGGCCTTCTTTATTACTTCACCAACCTACCTGTATTACTCCCCCTGTCGTGAGTTAAGGAGTTGAACAGTTTCCTTAGGGACCTCATTTGGGACAGCGGTCGCAGGCACACGGCGCTCACAATCATGTGTAGACCGACTAGTGCAGGGGGATTGGGAGTCCCGGACTTTGAACTTTACTATCTGGCATGCCAGCTACAGTGGCTCTACAGATGGTGCTCTGGGGGGGTCGCATAGACAGGTGCACCCAAAACGGTGCAACAGATACAGAGTGGATCATAGCACAAATGATAGGCCGACAAGTGGAAGCACAGGAAGAGAGCATCATGACAAAGGTAGCCCTGTCTTGCTGGAAGAGATGCTTGAGACGCGTGGGGAGTGGACACCCTTACTCTGCAGCACTGCCTTTATCAGTGATAACATGGGGCACCAAGGAGGGCATCTTACTGGGCTTGGGGCTGGGAGTCTGGGCCAAAGCTGGGGTAGAGAACATAGGGGACCTCTTCCGCGATGGGGTATTAAGATCTTTCACAGAAATGACTGATCAAAAAGGAATACCATCCGGGCAATTTCTACTACATCATCACTTGTTACATCACATAAAGGTACACTGGGACACGGTCAATGCAGAACCTACCACACACCGGGACCTGCATCTCCTGCTAACCTCAGGAATCGACCGACACCAGGTATCTGGGTTTTATAAGGCCCAGAGTGATGACACAATCGACCCATTGCAGACACTGATGGAGAGATGAGAAAAGACACTAGCTAGAGACAAGTCGGAGGCAGAGTGGAGGAAGGTACTGGCATACCTGTGTGTGGTCTCACGAAATACTAGACTTCGATACATATAGTACAATTATATCCACAGAACATACCTCACCCCGCACCGGCTGAACCTAATATACGAGGGTGAACCCAGGGGTTGCCCTAGATGCGGGGAAGTAAACGCGGATCTGGACCATATGATGTGGCACTGCCCTGGACTCCTACAGAGCTGGAGGGCACTTCTGACTGACCTGGACGGCCTTTTGGGCACCACTCTGGGTCTGACCCCCTCTGTGTGTCTGCTGGGCCTGTACCCAGGACCATCACTTGGGAAAGTAGGCATTTGATTCCTCGACCTGGCCTTGGTGTTGTTCAGGAGACGGATCAAATTAAGTTGGAAGTCGCCGAGGCCCCCCCTCAGGGAGGACTGGAGATGGGACCTGACAAAATGGGCGAGGGCGGAACTGCAGGTGCTGCAAAGTGAAGAAGCTCGGGGGTGCGTCTGACACCCCTGGCTCCTACATGGGTGATAGCCCTGATCAAATGGGAGAGTAGGGAATGGGAAGTAGGAATATCGACAAGAGGGTCAGGATCCAACACAGAACAAGTAGAGAGAGAGAAACCGGAACAGGTGGGACACACTGAACCTTAACACTAGGGAGAACACCCTGGATTGTACCAACCCATCTGGGCGGGCCCATGACAAGGACAGAAAAGGAGGTGGGCAGACCTGGGGAACACCAGAGGATATGGATAGTTTGAGGGATTATAGGCGGAGGTGGTGGCCCATCCCTGCCTGGGGCTACTCCCACACAGCAGGGAAACCATGGAAGAGACGTCTAGAAATGGCAATCTCCCCGGCGAGGGGCCCTTGGTGCTCACCCCTGCAAAGTGGTGGTCAATACCTGCCCCTTCTGCGATACACCACATGTTGACAGTTCTTTTAGTTAAGAAGCGTTAGATTGGTGTGGAAATGAGAGAAGATATCAAAATGCACAACACAGGAACCTACGCAACTACTGCACACATAGCACACAGAGACAAGACTATACAAAACAGAAGTACTAGATTTACATGGGAACCCACTAATAATACGTCAGAGACTAACATTGGAATGTGCCACGATTGGTTATAACTGCATGAATAAATATAAGTGTATGCAATAAACGGAACTGATTATGTACACCAAAAATGTTAAAATGTTAATAAAAACAATAAAAAAAAAATATATGGGAAAAACACAAACATAATAAGTGAATCCTCCTGGTGATTCTGTAATTTTTCGCCTCATAGTATCGCTGTTTGAAGGTGTGTGATTTTCGCACCAATTGTGCACTTGAGACAGAAAGAGAGCAAAGCACCTTCCTAAGTTATATTTTATTAACACTCACAATCTTATGTTTCTTATGTACTCTACCTACTTACACCTTCTTTGACAATTGTGTACGCTTACTATTGTCAGTTCTTTAAATTGTTTAGTGTTGTGGTGTACAGTGTTTTGGCATAGAGTGTTGTGGCATAGAGAATCGCGGTGTAGAGTGGCGTGACGTAGAGTGTAGTGGCATATAGTGGCATGGCATCGCATGGAGTGGCATGTCATACAGTGAAGTGGTGTGTCATATATCTATCTCTGTGTGTGTGTATTATATATATATACATATATTACATATATATATATACATATATACATACATATATACATATCTATTACACATATAAAAATATACATATATATATATATATACAACACACACACACACACACACATATATATATATATATCACACACATTCATATATATTATCTACTGGCAGCCACCAGTGGGTAGTAATAGTGAGGACCATGTTTCCATTGCAAAAGCGTTTTTTGACTTGCATATATGTCTTCACAAAATCTTCAAAGAAATTGTTCCAGTGAATCTTCTTGCACATGGGAAGTTTTGAGGTGATCCGTCAACAGGGGACTGAGAAAAGGGGAGGGGGGTAAAAAACGTGCATTTTTAATTATAATTCCCAAAAGGATTTTAGAAACGACAACAGCCCGAACCACTGGATGGAATTACACCAAATTTGGCAGAAAGGTAGCTCTTGGTCCAGAAAGAGTGCTTTATGTTATTTGGTGTAAATCTGTTCAGTAGTTTTTGAAACATTGAAAGAAAACTAAATATAGATATCTAGAGGCGCAAAGGGTTCATGACTAATAACAAGCTTGTGGAGGGAAATGCAGAGCTCTTATTGGCTGCCAACACTTCAACCACAATGTGTTGACAGACATCTTGGGACTTGGTTACAGCCAAGTTCCACAAAAAAAGAAAAAAAAGAAAAGGGGCCTGGATAGGGGCACTCTGACCTCTCAGCGCTAGTTCTGGGGTCCCACAGGGACCTACCCAGAACAAGAGCATTTTTAAAAAACAATGTTGTTCCAAATTCATGATGGATCTGCTAATTTGCAGCAAAAAGGTAGAAAAAAACAGCCACGGTTTCCCGCACTTCTTTTTAAAAAGCCCCCGGGATGGCCAGGTCCCAGGGGCATTTTGAAATAAAGGAGGGGGGTGCCCATTCCTAGGGCAGTTTGATGCCCTGGGTACCACCACCTTCTCAGGGCTTATTTATAATTAATGCACAGTGAGCCATACTCCCCCGCAACCCAGGGGAGCACCACACCTCCCTGGGGCTTTGATGAAATATAGCCCCGGGGTCTGCCACCTCTCCAGTGCTGTAATCTAATACAATGCAGGGGCCATGTGGCCACCCTGTAGCCCTGGGGACCACCACCTCACTCGCGCCCCCCGCAGCCCCGGGGACTGCCACCCCCAGGACATACCACCCCTGTGAGTGTTAGGTGTTTAGGGGATTTGGGCAAAGGGACTGGCGTAAGGTTGGGTGGTTATAGTGGGTTGGCAACAGGGCTATAGCTCGTGCCCTCACCATGCACTGCTAATTACCCCAGATATTACAGCACTAATCTATAATTTAACAGACACAGCATTCCAGGCTTCAAATACTCCAGCCAGTTTATTAGGTATACATGAGGACAAAGTGAACACATTTCAATTGCGTTCACAACCTTGTTCAAACCAAAAATGTCAGGGTGTTTTGTCCATCATATCCGTTATATTATAGATACGAAGCATCAGGATATAAATATATACTTCTTTTTTTTTCACTAAAAGACCAAAGGTTACAGAGACATTATAGTTAGGCTCACATTTCACAAGTACAAAACCAGTGAAATTCAGCAGTTATAGTTACCTCAGCTAACTATAACTTGCTCCTCCATAATGCACTGCTTATGACCTTACATATTTCATCACTCATGACATGATCAGTGACATCACTCATGACATCTCAAATGACATCATCAAGTGAGTGTAAGTGGTTGTATAGATGTGTGGGTGGGAGTGTGAGTGGCTGTACAGGTGACTGGATGCGTGTTTTCTTGTATGGGTAAGGTGATGGAGTGTGTTTGTGACTGTATCAGTGAGTGAGTAGGTGAGTCAGTGCCTGCACAGGTGAGTGAGTGGTTGTATCACTAGGTTGTTGCATAAGTGTGTAGATATATCCGTGCCTTTATGGGAAACTGAATGGATGTATGAGTAGCTATTTCGGTTAGTTACTGGGTGTGTCAATGTGTGCATTGGTGAGTGAGTGGGTGTATGAGTTGCTGCATGGGTGAGTGGATGGGTGTGTGAGTGGTTGTGTGTATGAATAAGCGGATGTGTTACAGACTGTATTGGTCAGAGTGGGTGAGTCAGTAACCAGATGGGTGACTAAGTGGGTGTCTGAGTGACTGTATCCCTAAGTGACAAGCTGTATCAGTGACTGCATGGGAGAGCAAGGGGATGTGTGACTGACTGGGTGTGTCAGTGATTGTACGGGTGAGTGACTGGGTGTGGTAGTTGTTTTATGGGTGAGTTACTTTGTGTATGATTGTCTGTATCAGAGAGTGAGTGGCTGTGACAGTGACTAGATAGCTTTGTGTGTGAGTGTGTGATGACTTGTATGGGTGAGTGAGTTGGTATATTAGTGGCTGTGTGGGTATGTTATTTGTTTTTGTGAGTGGTTCTACAGGTGTAAGAGTTGGTGTCTGATTGGCTATCTGAGTGTGTGAGTGGATGTGTGACTGTGTGTAGCTGTGTAGGTATATGAATGGCTGACTTAGCAATGGACAGTGGGGGGCGTGGTTATGGCGCCGCCTGAGATGGCGGCGTAGCGTCAAGGCTCCGAGGGCAAAGGAGGCCTCACATTCCTCAGATGCCACTGGACATTTCTTTCATGGAGGAGACGAACGCGCGTCTCCTCCGGATGTATTGGTGAGTCGCAGGAGTGACTTCTTAAGCATTTATCTTTGCTGTGTGGCTGGCCCTGGTGATTTTACTGCCGAATGGAGACACGTCCGTCATTTCAAGTGCTGATGAGCGTGTTTTCAGAACTGTTCCAGTTTGACCTACTTTTTGCTTTCAGCTGCGGCAAATGCACTTGGTTATTTGTTTTTTTTATATTTGCCTGTGAAATAAGAAAAGGATTATTTTCTTTATTTTCTCATTCTTTTTGGAGATGTTTTCCCTTCAGTGTTTTTTAAAATGAAGCTGATTTTTTATTAACTACTACATCCCAAGAACATTTTGTTCTTGTTTTGCCTATCTTTCCTCTCCAAATTGAAGCTTATGGGAAAAACAAGGAGTCTTAAGCCTCATATCAATCCTCTAGTTACTCATCAGTCCTATTCGGACTCTAACGGCGATAACATGGATGACACTGCCTCATTGAAATCTGAGCCCCACTCAGGAACCATTCCGAAAGCGACCTCTTCAAACAAATTACCAGCAGGTTCAAACAAACGACCTAAAAAGAATCCTTCTTCCCCGGGGAAGTCTTCATCAACCTATATGGATATGATTTTAGAAGAAATCCGTGCATTGAAACCTTTTATGACAGAAACCACAAAAACCTTGCAGAACTTAGATGATACATGGTCTTCCTTGGAATCACGAGTTTTGCTGGTGGAACAGAAAACAGAAAATCTTCAACAAGTAGTTTTGCGTATTTCAAACCTGGAATCTGAAATTTCACTACTTAAAAGGCATACTGAGGATCTTGAAAACAGAAATCGAAGAATCTACGTCTGTATGGTTTTCCTGAAAACACAGCGGGCTCAAATCAGATGACCTATTTTCAAACCTTTCTCCCAAAACTACTGGAGTTGTCATCAACCAATTCCTTTAATATTGAGAGTGCTCAGAGGCTGGGTCCGAAAATCTCTAATAAACCTCGAGGAGTCATTATTTTCTTTTTGCAATACACAGATTTACTTCAAGTCCTGTCTGTGGTAAAGGCTAAAAAATAATAATTTGGAACGGTCATAGACTGTACTTCTCTCAAGATGTTGCCAAAGCTACAGCTGATCGCCGCAAGAAATTTTTGGAAATGCATCCTCAATTGAGAGCCATAAATGCCAGATTCGGACTTCTTCATCCATGTTTATTCAAGGTGACATATAAAGAAAAAACAACTACTTTCGAAGATCCGGACGCACTTAAATGATTCTTACAACAACATAGAGCTGAGGAGATGGATACTTCAAGAGTCACTTGACACGACTTATTCTTAAGATTATTAATTGTTTCTATAGTTTTTTTTTTTCCCATTGCTATAATTTTCATTCAATATTCTCTTTTTTCTTTTATTATAGGTATATGTCCTCACTTCTTGTTTCCTGTTTATCACCTTTCATGTTGACATCTCCTTACAAAGTTGAGGCCGCCCTTTCATCTCTGTGGTCCTTGATGGTGTTCGTCGTCATCTTCTGGTGTTGCCACTCTCCCCTTCTGTTCTGTATTTTGTAGGTATGTCTTTCAGTCGTCAATTGTTGGACTTGTACTGTCTCTTTGATCTTTGCAATTTTTTATCTTTTTACTTTATGTTTCTAGCCTATCTCTTACCTTTTCTTATTTTCTTTCCCTCAGTCCTTTCCTCTTTTTTCCCCTTTATTCATCAACTCCTTTATTCTTTACATTCTTTGCTTTTCTTACAAAATTTTATGATACTCTAAGCATACCATATGTACTTACTAATGTTTCTCTGTTATATTCCGGATTACTACTTGGAACATCAAAGGTCTAAGTAATCCTATCAAGCACCAAAGGGTGTTATCTCATTTAGCCAAACTAAAAACAGATATCGCACTTCTACAGGAGTCGCACCTTTCTGAAACAGAAGTTATTTAATTGAAAAAATGTTGGGTTGGTAATGTGTTCGATTCTCATGCCCTGGGGAAAAAGAACAATGTAGTGATTCTTTGCCATAAAAAGCTACATCTCACTTTAGTTCACCAGGAAACTGATTCTGAGGGTCGCTGGATTATTGTGAAACTCCTGATAAATAGTATACCTCTGATTATTTTAATGTGTATGGCCCGGTTTCGGTAGACAATATATTTTGGTCCAATATATCAGATAAATTACCTTTGTGTGATGAGGAATATGTCATATTTGGTGGAGATTGTAATCAAATTCTGGATCCTGTACTGGATCGACGCTCAACAGTTATGTTTGTCCATTCCAGGATGCATTCTCAATTTAAATCTTGCATACACCAACATTTGAAGATTATGTCATCAAGACCTCTCTGAATATACTTTTTATTCACACCCACATCACTCACAATCTCGTATAGATTATCTCTTCTTCAGTAAATCTCTTACCCAAAATGTTCTCCATTCAGACATAGGCTCCATTTTGATTTCAGATCATGCCCCAGTTTATACAGATATTAACCTTATTCCCTTTTCACCTCATGCAGACAGATGGCGTTTTAATAACACACTTCTTTCAGACTCTAAATTCACTTCTGAATTTGAAACTTTTATCAACGAATTCTTTACTTTAAATACTACATTTGACACTTCTTTTGTTTCCATTTGGGACTCCTTTAAAGCAGCAGCCAGAGGCTCTATAATCAAATTTGTTTCCTCTAAGAAGAAATATATAGAATCTCACACTGAGCAATTGCTTAAAAAAATAAAAAAACTTGAGTATGATTACTATCATTCTAATAGTGAAACATCACTAGGTTCTCTTATTGAAGCCAAATTTACATTTAATAGATTGACTACGAACGCAGCTTCCTCATACCTCTTAATAAGTAGTGCAAGATATTATGGGGGCCAAAACAAAATGGGAAAGTTACTTGCTAATTATCTGAAAATCAGGAGAGAAAGGACTAAAATAGAATCCATAAGAAATTCAACTGGAATTGTTATTTATAAAGACAAAGATATTATCTAGGAATTTGTAAATTTTTACGTCAATTTATATTCTTCTGATACTCACTCATCTCAACTAGACTTTTCAACATACTTTCAATCTATTACCTCCCCTTCACAACATATTGATTTAGACTCACTTGGTTTAGATATTACACTCTCAGAATTATCACATGCAATTTCGGTTCTTCGCAGAGGGAAAGCCCCTGGTCCTGATGGGTTTACTATTGAATTTTATAGTCACTTTGCGAAATCTCTTTTACTTAACCTTCTGCAATTATTTAATTATTTCGTCAAAAGTGGCTCGTCCTATGGTACCTTTCAAGAGGCTATGATTTGTTTAATCCCAAAAGATAGTGAGGATCCCACACTTAGTAAAAATTATCGTCCCATTTCTCTAGTTAATACAGACTATACAATTTTTGCAAAAATCTTGGCTCTACGAATTGACTCAATCTTACCTGATCTTATAGGCCCCGAACAGTCGGGCTTTGTTAAAGGCCGTTTAGCCTCCGATAATACCCGAGTTCTTTTTAATATTCTTGCCAAAGCTTCTACGTTGAATCACCCTATTGTAGCTATTGCCTTAGATGCTGAGAAAGCATTTGATAGGATGGAGTGGAGCTTCCTGTTTCAAGCGTTATAGTGGATTGGGCTTCCACCCAAACTAATTGACTTGATATCCTTATTATATTCTGGTCCTAAAGCTACCATTTTTGTTAATGGTTTGCCCTCTGATTATTTTCCATTATTTAGGGGGGTGCGTCAAGGCTGCCCTTTATCTCCTCTATTGTTTATCATAGCACTTGAGCCTTTTCTCACTAAAATTCGTCAAGATCCTCATATTTCAGGTTTTCAAATAGGTTCTCAACAAATTAAAATTTCGGTGAATGCTGACGATATTCTTTTTTACTGTTCTCATCCCACTACCTCTCTACCTTCCTTTTTCCATCAGGATAATATTTTCTCTCATCTTTCTGGTTATAAACTGAATTCTGATAAATGTGAGATATTACCTTTAAACTTTTTGTGTCATAAGCAACTTTTTAGTTCCACTGGATTTACTTGGCAGCCCTTTAAAATAAAATATTTAGGAATATGGCTTTTACAAACTATTAGTGAGACTATAAAATTAAATTTTGAAAGCATTTTTAAAACATTATGTGATAATATCTCTCGTTGGCATCTGCTTTTTCTTTCCTGGTGGGGCAGACTTGACTTCATTAAGGTGATGCTTTCCCCCATGGTACTATATACAATTGCAATGCTTCCTGTCCATATTCCTCTCTAGTATTATTTTAAAAAAGTAGACTCTTTACTTTCCAAATTCCTATGGAAAGGCAAAACCCCCCAGTATTGCATTGTCTCTTTAAAAAAAAAGATAAATCAAATGGAGGTCTTAGATTTCCTGACTTTAAAAAATATCATCACGCTCTTTCTTTAAAACAAACTGCTAGGTGGCTCTCCTCTGACTTACCCTTACACCCCCCAGTATGGCTACAACTCGAGAAACTTCTTATTTCTCCTTTTGATTTTAAAGAATCTCTTGCTTTTACAACCAATTTAGCTCAATTCCGCTCACCAGTTATTTCTCATGGTTGCAAACTCCTGTCATCTCTATTACCTTCAACTTGTCCCTCAAGTGACAACTTTTTACAACAAACTATTTGGCATAATAAACTAATACCAATTAACAATCGATCAATATATTGGAAATCTTGGCACTCCAGAGGGCTACACTGGTTATCACAACTTTTCATTCATAATCAGGCTAGATCTTTTACGGAGCTTCAAGAGACATACTCCCTACCCTCATCATATGAACCGCAGTATAAACTTTTACACATCTCCATTGCTCAGTACATCTTTACTTTATCATCTATACCTTCTCTTCCTTCCTGGTCGACTAATCTTTTTTCCTTATTGCGCTCCAGTGCGTCGGCATCTGCTATTTACAAGTCTCTGCATTTGGACCTCGTTAGAATTAAGTCTAAGACATGGGAAAAGGATTTAGCGGAATGTTGGCCAACCACACTATGGGACAAATTATGGCTTAAAATCCATAAATCTACACGAGCTGCTAAACCTACACAAACACTTTATTTTGTCTATCACAGACTGTTATTTACTCCTACATTAATTAATTCCTTCTTTGCAGATAGCAGCTCATCCTGTTGGTCTTGTTAACATCCAAATGCAGACCTTAAACATATGTTATTTGAATATCCTCCTATTTCCCTTTTCTGGAGATTAGTCTGGTGACAAATTGACATGATTTTTTAAATCAATGTCCCCTTTTCCCTCACAATTATTTTTCTTGGTAGTCTGGCCCCACACTGCATTGATGTAACTTTGAAGTGTAAATTGATAGATCTACTGTTAGCAGTTGCACTACATTTGATAACTTCAAATTGGAAACAAGCCAATTGTGTAACTTTTCGAACCTGGTGGAATGCTGTTTGTTTTCATCACAGATTGGACACTAGCTATGTTTCCCCTGTCTCACTGGCTATAAAGAGAGATTTATTGTGGCTTCAACTAACAAACTATCTTTTTCTAATCTCCACACCCTTTAGCAAAATTATCACTGTTTCAGTTAAAGTAAGAAAACCACCTTAAGCAATTGTATCTCAACCCCTTATATTGAAATTTTCATATGTTAACATTGCATATTTGTAGTTGATTATCCTTAGCTTGCTCTAATGTTTACTGTTTTTCATGTATATTTTGTTGTGTCCTTTCTATATGATTAGGTATTGTTCCCCCTTTTCCTTACCCTTCCCCCTTTAATCTTTTTTCTAATTCCGTTGTTCTTCAACATAGATGCAATTCATTTTTCTTTAAATATATTTAATGATATTCCTAATTTCTCTTATTATATTAATTGTTTACTATCTCTTGCCGTATCAATTTTTCAATTTAAATCCTATGTATTAAAATGTTTTTTTTGCTGTTTTAAAATAAACACAAACATTTTAAAAATGTAATGGACAGTGAGTGAGTTTTTGTGTTAGTGACTGTGTGAGTGAGTGGGTGTGTGTCTGTCAGTAGTCTTATGGGTGTATGAATAAGTGTGAGTAGTTGTGTGTCTGGATGTACAATTGTTTGTATGGGGGAATAAATGGATGTTTGAGCTTTTTTGTGGATGATGTAATCAGTGAAGTCATTTAAGATGACATCAGTAGTGTCATCAGTGATGTCACTGACCATGTCATGTAATATGTGAGGTTGTAAGTAGTGCATTACAGGAGTGCAAGTTTAAGTTAGCTATAACTATAACTGGTAAATGTAGCTAGTTTTGTACGGGTGCAATATGAACCTAACTATAAGGTCCCTGTAACGTTGTTTTTTTCAGTGAATTTCAGTTTTTTAAAATTCTATTTCCTAATTATAATGTCCATGGAACCTTTGTTTTTTTTGTGAATTTCTAGTTTTTTTAAGATAAAGTAATTTTTATTATTGTATGTTAAGCCAACCACAGGACAGAGGCATTGCTTGGTGGTGGTTGGCCGCAGGGCCTGCAGCCAACAGCTATAACCACCTAACCTCACGCAGCACACAGCCTTTGGCCGTGCGGAGTGGGGGTTGGCTGCAGAGCCTGGCCTCTGACAAACCCCCAACACCACCCAACCTTGGACTGTACACAGCCTTTGGCCGTATGCAGCAGGGGTTTGGCTGCCACATCTTGGCCCCCTGGCCCCCTGCCCCCCTCCCCAGGCTGTTCTCAGCCCCAGGGACCCCATCCCCCAGGGCCCGTCCTAAGTATTTGTTATTTTTTTAGGGAGGAGGGCTGCATGGCTCCCCTTCCCAGGCCGATCTGAGTCCCAGGGACCCCATCCTCAGCCTTATTATTGACTTTTTTGGGAGGAGAGGGGTGTTGTGCAGTTTCCCTCCCCAGGCTGATCTTGGCCCCATGGACTCCATCCCCCTGGGCCTGGCCTAATTTTTTTTTTTGGGGGGGGAGCGTGGCCACGTAGCCCTTCTCTCCAGGGCCAATCTTGGCCACGGGGACCCCTTCCACCAGGGCCAGGCCTCATCATTAATTTGTTTTGGGGGAGGAGGCCATGTGGCTCCCCTTCCAAGGGCCGATCTCAGCCCTGGGGATCCAATCCCCCAGGGACCCGACCATTTGACCAGTCACAATGTTGGGGACCATGGGGGAGCCTGAAGGCCCCTGCGGTCCCAGCATGTTCCCCACCTCCTGTTGGAGACAGCATTGCTGTCACAGAGAGGGAGCTACTGAAGAGAGAGCAGTTTCCTCTTTTTCCCTGTCTGGATCTCTGCGGGCAGTGAAACAGAGGAAACCTCTGCTCCCATTAAGTGAGAACTGATTGACAGCTCTCACTTCATCTGCGTGGAGTTTTTGCTGTGACAAGTCACAGCAGACAGCTATGTCCTGGGGGTGGGCACCACAGGACATAGTAAGTCCCAGGGCCATCTGTGGCTCCATGAGGGGGGCTGTGTGGCCCCTTAAAACATCAGTAAGCCACAGGAGGTGGTGGTCAATGTGGGTCCATAATGGACCCCCTAATTGTTTTAAAATTAGCCCCATGGAGGGGGTGGTCCGCAGGGCTGTGTGGGGGGGTGGTCAGCCCCTGAAATTAGATTTATGTAAGGCCCCGGGGAGGTGGCTGTCCCTAGGGCTGTGGGGTGGCTAGACAGCCCCAGTGTTAGATTTGTTAAAAACCCCAGAGAGGTGACAGTCCCTGGGGCTGTGGGGGGGCCAGGCAGCCCCTGTTACAATTGTTTGAAGCCCCAGAGAGGTGGACGTCCCTGGGGCTGTAGGGGGGTGCATGGCCCCGCACAAAACAAAATCTTCACCCCAGGGAGGTGGCAGTCCCTGCATCTTTGGGAAACCCAGGAAGTGGGACCCCATGCACCCCCCTCCTTATTTCTCACATGCCCCTGGGACTTGGCCCACCCGGTGGCTTGTTGAAAAGGGCAGGAAACCGCCCTTTTTTTTAACATTGGAAAAATCTGTGGAACCGAATCCCCTCATTTTTCCGACATTCAAAAGAAAATGCTTTTAACCCCTCCCAAGTCCCAGGATGGCTGCAAACAATTCTTGGTTGAAGTTTTGGCAGCCAATCTGATATCTGCCCAGGGACAGTCGGATCCGCACAGGATCTGCATCCCTATATATCTATATCTTTTTAAACACTAATTTATCCAAATCTACTCAATGGATTTACACCAAATCACAAACAAATACTTTTGGGACCAAGATCTAACTTTCTGCCAAATGTGGTGTAATTCCATTCAGCAGTTCGGGCTGTAGTCGTGTTAAACATTTTGAAAAATCCCATTGACAGAGAATGAGGAAAAAGTGTTTTGGGACCAACCCTTTTTCTCAGCGCCCACTTGACAGATCATCCTGCATCTTTGTAGAAAGCAGCTGAACTGACCAAAGGCTAAGGCCCTCATTACAACCCTGGCGGTCAGTGATAAAGCGGCGGTAACACTGCCAACAAGCCGGCGGTAACAAAAATTGAATTATGACCATGGTGGAAACCGCTCACACAGACAGCCACTTTAACACACTGACCGCCATGGCGGTAGCAACAAGCACCGCCGCGGTAACTGCCAACAGCCAGGCGGAAGACAATGTACCGCCCACAGTATTACAACAGGCCTATCCGACACCTTTTCTGGGGTGGTACCAACGACATCAAAAGCACAGCGGAAACAGAACACAGAAGGGAAGCGACTCACCTCTGGACACTCAGGGAAGAACCACGATGCCATGGTGCCCGAACTGCAGGTGTTCCCCATGCTGGTCTACTTCCTCCTACACCAGGAATACCAACGCCGGCAAAGACGACCATGGTGAGTAGTGACGCCTAGCACACAAGGGAGGGGGGAGGAAAAAGAGAGTGACACACACATGCAACACACAACACCCCCATCCATACCCCCAACACCATACACACAAACAAATGCAACAACATCACATATCCACCCCATACCCCTCAGGAATAATGCAAGGACAAAAGGAAGTTATTAAAGTGAGTGTAATAAGATGAAATACTAGAAATACGAACTTAAAAATCAAAACAGTATATACATATATAAAAAATGGAGGGACACTGCCCAGTACACAATGTCCATGGCCACAGGGCCACATCACATAGGCCAAGGCTCCACTTGACTCCTGCATCAACATGTAGAGAACACTGCAGGGGCATGAGGTCCAAAATACACAGGTACCTCAGGGGTACGGGGAAGCATCTCAGCTGGAAGATGGTAAATCACCACTGGTCCTGGTGGGGGCAACATGCCATGTGCACTGTCCTGCAGAGTGCAAGGCCACAGTCCTCCAAGTGGGCGGTTTGCCCACTGCTTGGTCCTGGGGAGTGCAAAGCCACAGTCCCTCTAGTGGGTGGTTTGCCCACTGCTTGGTCCTGGGGAGTGCAAAGCCACAGTCTCTCAAGTGGGTGGCTTCTCCCACTGGTTCTGGAGGGGACTTGTGCCCAGTGTGCTTCATCCTGGCAAAGAGGGGGTGAGTGGATGGCTTCTTCCACTGGTTCTGGAGGGGGCCTTGTGCCTAGTGTGCTTCATCCTGGCAAGGAGGGGTTGAGTGGATGGCTTCTTCCACTGGTTCTGGAGGGGGCCTTGTGCCCAGTGTGCTTCACCCTGGCAAGGAGGGTGTGAGTGGATGGCTTCTTCCACTGGTTCTGGAGAGGGCCTTGTGCCCAGTGTGCTTCATCCTGGCAAGGAGGGGGTGAGTGGATGGCTTCTTCCACTGGTTCTGGAGGGGGCCTTTTGCCCTGTGATACAGATCTTGGGGAGTGCAAGGTCACAGTCTCTCACCTGGGTGTCAAACCTACAGGATTTGCAGGGTCCAGGACGTGCTACAGCCCATGGAGGCAGGACTACACACTGCCTGCTGGCGGTGACAGCTGCTCAGTAGTGGCAGTGGCGGTGCTGGTGTCGGGGCTGGCGGTGGTGGGGGGAGGCTCCAGCTCTTCCCCTGCAGCCTCGGACAGCTGCCCACTGGGGATGCAGATGCTGGCAGTGGTGCTGGTGGTGGTGCTGGCAGTGGTGGGGGGGAGGCTCCAGCCCTTCCCCTGCAGCCTCGGACGGCTGCCCACTGGGGCTGCTGCTGCTGGCAGTGGTGCTGGTGGCGGTGCTGGTGGTGGTGCAGGTGGCGGTGCTGGTGTCGGGGTTGCCAGTGGTGGGGGGAGGCTCCAGCCCTTCCCCTGCAGCCTCGGATGGCTGAACCGCCATGATTGGTGTTGGGGGCCAAGAATCAGCCCCAGCACCAGGCCTCCTGTCCTTCCTGCCTGCAGGTGCAGGCCCTTTGCCCTTCCCCTTGTAAGCTGGTGGTGCCTCCTTGCCAGCTGGTGGTGCCTCCTTGCCAGCTGGTGGGGCCTCCTTGCCCTTGCCAGCTGGTGGTGCCTACTTGCCCTTGCCAGCTGGTGGTGTATCCTTGCCCTTGGCAGCTGGTGCAGGCACACTGCCAGTGCTAATGGATGATTCCTTGGAGCCTCTCACACCTGCAGTAGCTGCCAGCACTACTGTGCCCATGGACCGGGTGGCTGAGGTGCTAGCCTGGGTTCTGACCACCCTGGCCCGACGTGAAGGACGGGGGGAGGGGTAAGGAAGAGGTCAACGGCAGAGAGGAAAAGCTTCTTAGGGACACTGGGGCGAGAAGAGGGTGAAGGTTTGGGAGTGGAGGAAGAGGAAGTGATTGTAGGAGGTATCAGTCTGCCGTGTTTGGGTGCAGGTGAAGGGGCTGGATGCTGTTGTAAGGTGGATGGCTGGTAGGTGTCTGAGTGCTTGCTTTTGTGTACTTTAGGAGGGGGGACAGACACAGTGGGAGAGGACACAGTGGACGTGTGCATAGATGTGGGGGTGGTGACTGCCAGTAAGGGGTGTGTAGTGATAGGCGTGATGTTGATAGAGGTAGTGGATGAGGATGTAGTACATGCAGGTGTGAGTGGAGACGCTATTGGGAGGGTGGTGGATGACGGCGAGGAGGGGGACACAGTAGAGGCAGTGGATGTTGGTGTGTCTGCATCTGGATGGTGTTTGTGTGAGTGCCTGTGGGATGATGTGTGGTGCTTGTGTTTGCCTGAACCACTCCTGTGTGTTGTCTTAGGTGCATTCTGGTCTGAATGTGTGCTTGGGATAGGTTGGGGCTCAGGGGAATGGGGCAGAGGAAGTTGTAGGGGGGAGGTTTGAGACAGGAACAATGGCTGCCATCAGGGAGGAGGCCAGAGCCTGGATTGATCTCTGTTGGGCCACCATGCCAGAGTGAATACCCTTGCAAATGGGCTGCCAGCCCCTGGATGGCATTCACAATGGTTGACCGCCCAACAGAGATGGATCGCAGGAGGTCAATAGCCTCGTCACTCAGGGCAGCAGGGCTAACTGGGGCAGGGCCTGTGGTGCCTGGGGCGAAGGTGATGCCCACCCTCCTGGGTGAGCGGGCATGGGAAACTCGCTGAGGGGCTCCTGGGAGGGCGGTGCTGGTACAGGGGGTGGCAACAGAGGTGTCCACCACCACCAGGGAGCTTCCATCGGAGGAGGTATCACTGTCAGAACTGTCCCCTCCTGTCTCTGCCATGGTGCTCCCCTCGCCCTCCGTCCCACTTGTCCCCTCACCGTCGGTGGATTCGGCCTCCTGGGCCCTGTGGGATGCAGCTCCCTCTGTCACCGGTGCCTCTGCTCCTCCGCCAGATGATGCTAATGCACATAAGGACAGGGTGACAAAACAAAAGGGGAGGGAGACAAGGGATACACTTGGTCAATGGCAGCAACAACACCACCGTTGGCGTACGCGACACACACACAAACACAGGGAACCTCCCTACACAATAGGCAATGCACTACCAGTCGCAATGCTAGTCACCAGCCCATGGACTGGAATACCTAACTCCAATTGCAGCATACCTGAGACCCACAGAGCCCTGTCCAGTAGTGGATGCCTACTAGCTTGGTTGGAGGTGGTGTTCATCAGCCCCTGCCCATCATGGAACCTACCCTGCAATGTCCGGCCTCGCCTAGGGGCAGCAACAGGCCCACATCCCCACCCGAAGACCATCCACCACACACAAGTAGTACAATGTGAAACTGTACTCACTCCCTTGTGGCTGCTGTGATGCCCCCAAGCGCCCATCCAGCTCCAGATAGGCCACTGCCAGTATGCGGGTCATAAGGTGGTCAGGGTTCAGCGGGCACCCCTTCCTCATTGGGAGGCCATCCCTAGCTGAACCTCCGCCATCTTCCTTGCCCAACATCTCAGGTCCTCCCACCGTTTGCGACAGTGGGTGCTCCGCCTGCCATAGACTCCCAGGGTCCGCAGATCCTTGGCGATGACACGCCATATATCCTTTTTCTGATGTGTGCTGACCTGCACAGAAATAAACATAGAAAAAAGGTATCAGTCATACCGTCCAGCTGTTACACTCATGGCCCACCATATCCCTCCCATCCCCTTACGCACAGACATTGCCCTCCATACATGCAGCACGCTGCCCAGGACCCTTCCACCCCCCTTACACGAGGCCCTCACACACAGCACTCCATGCATTCATGCCTCATGCATCGTGCTCACAGTGTACTCACCTGCTGGTCTGGAGGCCCATACAGCATTCGGTACTGGGGTAGGACCCCATCCACCAGTCTCTCCAACTCTGCAGCGGTGAAGGCAGGGGCCCTTTCCCCAGTGACTCAAACCATGGTCGGTTCCAGACACAGGTCACAGCAGCACTTGCAGTGTAGGTCCTCTCCTGTTGAAGGTTGAAGGTCATGTAGCAAGTTAGTGAACAAATCGAAAATGGCAGTCACGTCTGTGGCGGTGCGTACCGTCACTGCCGGCGTACATCACAATTGCCCAGTGTAACCCATAGGGCCCAATGACAACCAATGAGGAGTTGCACCGCAGTACTTGACGCCTCCCGCAACGGCACACAACGTCAGCGGAATTACCTCATTTCCACCTGTCCATTCACACAGGACAGGCGGCCACCATTTCGGGGGGGGGGGGGGCAGGCCATGGCACCTAACTGCATCACATCACTCATAGGCACCATTTGGGACTATACAACAACATACTGTTTCAGTCACAACATGCAATGCACTGTACATTTTGGAAATGTTGAATATTGACAAGATTTTGCCCCCTAGATTGCAACCGCTGCAGATGAATAGGAGATGGAGACATCCCCCCGTGTACAGGCCCCTAGTGGACTTGGCAACAATGGAGGACAGGAACATTATCCTCACCTACAGACTTGACAGGGCCGCAATCACAGAGCTGTGTGCCCAATTGGAGCCAGACCTGATATCTGCCATCCGTCACCACATTGGGATCCCCCCTCTTGTGCAGGTGCTATCTATGCTCCATTTCTTGGCAACTAGTTCTTTCCAAGTGACAGTGGGCTTGGCAGCAGGAATGTCACAGCCAATGTTCTCAATAGTGCTAACAAGAGTGTTGTCTGCCCTGATTAAACACATGCACAGGCACATTGTTTTCCCCCAGGTGAAGGATTTGGCCCCAGTGAAAGATGACTTCTATGCAATGGGACATATGCCCAACATTATTGGGGCAATTGATGGTACACATATTGCCTTTGTCCCCCCTGGAGAAATTAACAGGTGTTCAGAAATCGAAAGAGATTTCAGTCGATGAATGTTCAGATAATGTGTCTGGGGACCCGTACATCACCCATGTCAATGCAAAGTATCCTGGGTCTGTGCATGATGCCTTTATCCTGAGGAATAGTAGCATCCCATATGTGATGGCTCAAATCCAGAGGCACCAGGTGTGGCTAATAGGTGAGCCCATGGTCCCCACCCAGTATATGTTGGGGTATGGGTATGCAGTTGGCCCTAAGGGTTAGTGTTTGGCTAACAGTTGTCCCTCAATATTTGCAGGTGACTCTGGTTACCCCAGTCTCTCATGGCTACTGACCCCAGTGAGGAATCCCAGGACAACACAGGGGAACGTTACAATGAGGCACATGGGCGAACAAGAAGAATTATAGAGCAAACATTCGGCCTCCTGAAGGCCAGGTTTCGGTGCCTCCATTTGACAGGTGGTTCCCTGTGCTACTCACCCAAGAAGGTCTGCCAGATCATCGTGGCATGTTGCATGTTGCACAACCTTGCCTTACGTTGCCAGGTGCCTTTTCTGCAGGAGGATGAGGCTGGAGATGGCAGTGTGACAGCGGTGAGGCCTGTGGACAGTGATGAAGAGGAGGCAGAGGATGAGGATGTGGACAACAGAACATCAATCATATGACAGTACTTCCAGTGACACACAGGTAAGACACTGTAACTTCCCTTTGCATTGACAGTTTTGTATTTGACATTGTACATAGCAGGCAGATTCTCTCATTCTATGGTCGCTACGGCATCTTTATTTTCAGATATCTGTGCCCCACTCTGGCTCCTGGTGTGATGACTGCAGCAAACTACAGGTCTTTCATATATATATACGTTACTGTACAGTTGAATTGCAATGTTTAAACCTTGTTAAACGAGTATATATTTAAATCATTTGACATACTCCATACTTGTATTTTTTCAAAGGGTCTTTATTTAAGTGCTAAGAAGTAGAGGGGGTAGTGGAATGGGCTGGGTTAATGATGAAGGAAAGTCCAGGATAGAGTCCAGTCTATTTTTATCACAGGTGCATTGTCCAAGGGGGCATAGGAAGGGGAGCAATGGCAGTTCAAGGTGGACAGGGTGACAGAGCGGGACTCAAGGGTGACAATTAGGAGAGTCCTATTTCCTTTCAGGGGTCTTGGCAATAGTCTCTGGCTTCTGCCTGGATCGCAGGGCCCGTTTGCGTGGTGGTTCTCCTTCTGCAGGGGAGGGGTGCTGGTGGCCTGTTGTTCCTGTGGCGGGCCTTCTGTCCACTAGCGTCAGCAGAGGTGGAGGGCTGTTCAGTGTTCTGGCTAGTGTCAGGGACCCGCTGTTGTGCCACTGCCTCCCTCATAGTGTTGGCCATGTCTGCCAGCACCCCTGCAATGGTGACCAGGGTGGTGTGGATGTCCCTCAGGTCCTTCCTGATTCCCACATACTGTCCCTCCTGCAACTTGGCCAGTATCTGGCCCATGGTCTCCTGGGAATGGTGGTATGCTCCCAGGATGTTGGTGAGTGACTCGTGGAGAGTCGGTTCCCTGAACCTGTCCTCCCCCTGTCGCACAGCAGTCCTCCCTGCTTCCCTGTTGTCCTGTGCCTCTGTCCTCTGAACCGTGTGCCCACTGCCACTGACCCCAGGTCCCTGATCGTCCTGTGTTTGTGGGGTTGCCTGGGGTCCCTGTAGTGGTGGACACACTGCTAATTGATGTGTCCTGGGGACATAGGTATGGGCCAGCTGGGTGGGTACTGTGGTGGTGTTTTCTGAGGGGGGAGGCTCTCTGGTGGTATGGGACTGTGCCTGGGTAACTGTCCGTCCGGAGGTCCCTGATGGGCCAGGTTGGTCATCCTGATCAAGGCATGCAGAGCTGCTGTCATCACTGTGGGCCTCTTCTGGGGGGGACTGGATGAAGCTGGCACCTCCTTTCCGGTGACGTTGTGTGGGGGACCTGTGGGGCTGTAAATGCAGTGTTATTGTTTCTGCATGTGACATCTTGTGCCTGGGAGTGTTGCCCTTTATGGTTGTGATTGCCCTGGTAGCTTAGGCTTGTGTGAGTGGTGAGTTGGTTGGATAGGTGATTGTTTCTAGTGTGAATGCTTTAGTGATGGGTGTCCATGCAGGTCTGTGATGGGTGTCTATGCATTGGTGTTGCATGCAGGGCTTGGTAGTGGGAGGGGTGGCTTGTGATTGTGGGGTGTATGTGCGTTGGTGGAGTGATGGGGTGAGGGTAGAGGTGGGGGGTTGTGTTGTCATGCAGGTAGGGGGGTGATAGTAATAGAGATTTGACTTACCAGAGTCCCGTCCTCCTGCTACTCCTGCCAGGCCCTCAGGATGCGTGATTGCCAAGACTTGCTCCTCCCATGTTGTTAGTTGTGGGGGACGAGGTGGGGGCCCACCGCCAGGCCTCTGTACAGATAGTTGGTGTCTTGCTGCTGTGGAACGCACCTTCCCCCGTAAGTCGTTCCACCTCTTCCTCATGTCATCCCTTGTACTTGGGTGCTGTCCCAGGGCGTTGACCCTGTCCACGATCCTCTGCCATAGCTTCATCTTCCTGGCAATGGATGTCTGCTGCGCCTGTGATCAGAATAGCTGTGGCTCTACCCTGATGATTTCCTCCACATTACCCTTAGCTCCTCCTCAGAGATCTGGGGTGTAATTGTGGTGCCATGGGTGTAGTGTGAGTGGTGTGGGTGAGGGTGAGGGTGTGTGGGGTGATGTTTTGGGGTGTGTGATGTAAGGTAGCGTGGATTATGTTATGTGGCTCTGGTTGTGTGGGTGCTCTTGCTGTATCTCTCTCTGGTGGTAATGGTTTGTTGTCATAAACAGTTGTGGGTAGTGTGGGTGTGTGTTTTATAGCGGTGTGGGTGTGGTGTGTGAATGGGTGTCAGGTGTGTGTTGTTCAAATTGTCCAATGTGGTGTTGTTTTGTATGTGTGTGTGTATTTTGAGCGCAGCAGTATGTAATGCCAATGGTTTAGCGCCATTGAATGTCCACTGCAGTGATTCTTGGGTCATAATGCTGTGGGTGTAGTTCTGTTGACGTAATGGTGTGGGTTTGGATACCGCCAGTTTATCACTGACCTTTGGGCTGGCGGACTTGTGTGTGTGTCTGTATAGTGACGGATTTGGTATGTGTGTGTCATAATATGGGTAGCGGTAAACCGCGGCGGCGGCCGTATGTTGGCGGTAGTCGGCATGGCGGTCAGCGGGACTTACTGCCAATGTCATAATGAGGGCCTAAGTGTTGAAAATGTTGTGAAGATTCATCAAACAGCAACAAAACTATTGGGAAAACAAAAAGTCTATGGTAAAAAAAATCCTCACTATAACTACCTCGTGGTGACCGTCACTAGGTTATATATATATATATATATATATATATATATATATATATATATATATTCACACAAAAAAAGTTACAGGGATGTTATAGTTAGGTTCAGATTTTACATGCACAAAACTATAGAAATTCAGCTGCTATAGTTAGAGTTATATCAAGTAACTATAACTCGTACCCTATGGTAACTATAACTCGCTCCCTCATCATGCACAGTTTTCCCATCAATAATTTTACTGCACAGGTTACACTGATATTATCAATGATGCCATGAGTGATGTAATATCTAAGGTAATTAGCAGGGCATGGTGAGTGTGCAAGATATAGGGGGTTATTACAACTTTGGAGGAGGTGTTAATCCGTCCCAAAAGTGACGGTAAAGTGACGGATATACCACCAGCCGTATTAAGAGTTCCATAGGATATAATGGACTTGTAATACGGCTGGTGGTATATCCGTCACTTTACCATCACTTTTGGGACGGATTAACACCTCCTCCAAAGTTGTAATAACCCCCATAGTTACCTTAAGGCACGAGTTATAGTTACTTGAAATAACTCTAATTGCTACATTTCTATAGTTTTGTACATGTAAAATATGAACCTAACTATAACGTCCCTGTAACTTTTGTTTTACAGTGAATTTCTAAGGTTTATTTTAAATTCTATTTCCTGACTATGACTTTCTCATAACCTTTGTTTTTTTTCTGTTGTCCCATGTGCATGGCTCTGTCCTCTCCCTATTGCTTTCCATAGTCCATTGTGTTGCACTGCTGCCCCTCTTCCCCTGTGTGGTGTATTGTGCTGCTGCAACCCCTGACACCTGTCCAGTAAGGTCAGTTTAGTGGCCCTGTCCATCTCCCTCCTGCCCTCTGTTATCCGAGTCCATGTCCATACCCCATTCCTCCTGCCCTCAGTAATCCAATGTACAGTACTTGCCAACATTTTGAACTTGGCAAGAGGGTAATTTGGAAAAAATAACCTGGAGAATTGATTTTCCCCATTGACTTACATTGAAAAAGAGGAGATTTTAGGCAGGAGACAGATAAAATAAAGCCCTTTTGGGCTTATAAACATCAGGAGTCTCCTGCCTGTATGATTGTACTGCCCCTGCCTCTTCCCCCGCACTCAATGGTCTGGTATATTGCCACAACCTCTCTTGCCTGTCCTGCATGGTTTGTTTGTTGCCCTTGTCCCCTTTTCCCTGCCCTCCATTGTCTGTTCCCTGCCCAGTGTGGTCAACTTGTTGCCTCTGCACTCTTCTCCCTGCCCTCAATTATCGAACTCTGAGCCCCGACATCTACATACCCACAGTATTCTAATGAAGAACTAGATTGCTAACATTCTATATTTATTACAAAAGTATGGAACGCCTGATATCATCTTGATGTAATCAAAACTGTAATACCTAAATTAAGGACATATTTCCTGAGTTCTCAAATTGCGACAAAGCACTTTTAAATAATTTTCTATCTTGATTTTTTTATCCAGTTAGTCACTTGATTATATGTTACACTTAGGGGAGAGAATTTACAGACGGAGCTGTAGACTTTCCAACTGGAGAACCAGGTTCAAATTTCGGCACCAGGTAGACATCCTGTGATTCTGGGCAAATCATGCTTAAAGCCCAAAAGGAATGTGTCCTTCTGTAGTGTAAATGAATTTACAGAAAATAAGCTCTCATTTTAGCTTCTGGAGCACCTTCCATAACCTCTTTAAAAAATCATGAGAAAGCAGTTTTCTCTCAAACGTGATTCATGAAATCACAGCAGAAGGCTTTTTTATTGAGTAAAATCACCTTATCAACAAATGATTAATATTGTATCTAAAATATCGTATCACCATTTATACATTCTTCTTTTTGTGACCCTCAAAACCTGCCATTCACTAGAGTACATTTCAAAGGGTATTTTCATTTATATTGGTCCCAAGATGGCTGCCAGCACTTTCTGGTTGAAGTGCTGACAGTAAATCAGTCTCACCACGAGATCTGTGCTTAAGCTCCGCAGAGATATCTATATTTATTTTTCCCTTGATAGCTCAAAAACTACTGAACAAATTTACAACAAATCACAAAAAGCACACTTTCTGTGCTTTCTGTTAAACTTGGTGTAATTCTGTCCTGCGGTTCATGCTGTAGTTGTACTCAGAATCCTTATGGGAGTTAACATAGGAATTAACATGGGAAGTGCACTTTTTTACCCCCCTTTTTCTCAGCCCTTGTTTGGCGAATCACCCTGAAATTTACCATGCATAATAAGACACAGTAGGACACTTTTTCAAAGAATGTTTTGTGAAGTGTTGTCAAATGGCACCAAAGTTATAGGAAGTTCAAAAAGACGCCTTTCCTTTGGAAACTAGGCCCTAACTAACTAACTATAGGGGTCACGTGCACATCTGGGCAAGTCACTCAGGATACCATTAAAACCACACATTACTTTTATAAGCAAGGCATGTGCACTCCTGCAGAAATGAATGGTCAAAGCCCATCAGTCTTGGTTGCTCACTTTATTCAGGTGCTTCTTACAAACAGCAATCCAATGCGTTTTGACGGTCTAGCCGCCTTGTTCAAAGGTGAGTCAGAATGGTCCCAGCACCATTTTTAAAAACATCATCAAGTGAAAATAACAACATAAGGAAACGACTAGGGCAGTGCAATCGACAGGAGAGGCCATTACTAAGTTACTTACTTTTTGCTTTTTTTCCAATTTTGCTGAGTTATGCTGCTGTTTTCCGACAAAATCGAAGAAAAAAAATCTTTAGCCTCTGGCGGGGTCCCTGTGGGACCCCACCACCAGATGTAGGGGGTCTGGGTATTCCTACCATGCCCCTTAATTTTTTCCACCTTTTTTCTTGGGACTCAGACAAATCTAAGTCTTATGATGGCTGCCACCTCTTCCTGGTTGAAGTGGTGGCATCCCCCATTGTGAATCTGCAGCGGATACACAGATCCAGACCCAGACCCAGACCCAGACCCAGACCCCAATTAAAAAACATAACCCACTCACAGACCCACTCACACACTCACTCAAACACCCACACAAGCACTCACACACCCACTCAAACATCCATAGAGTCACTGATACATTCCCTCAGAGACCCAGAGAACCAATCACACACCCAGAGACCCACTCACACACCCACTCACACAGCCAGGCACACACTGATACAGCCACTTAAACACCCACTCACAGACCCACACAGCCACTTGCACACCCACTCACACACCCATAAAGCAAAACCACTGAGACACCCACTCACACATCCATACAGCCACTGACACACCACTCAGAGATCAACACACCCATGGCCTTTGTGGGGTTCACCAGGCCTTCTGGGCAAACCCCTACTGTGCTCAGCCATAGGTCGTGCACAGTGTGGGGTTAGATGTATGTGGGGGATCACCCACAAGGCCTAGCTGCAGGCCAAGCCTTGTGGCAAACCCCCCACTGTACAAGGTCAAAGGCCGTGCGCAGTGTGGGGTTGACTGCATATGGCCCGGTCCTGTGGCTAACCCCCAAGGTGCATGGCCAAAGGCCGTAAGTGGTAGCAGTTGGAATAAAGTATGTTAATTAAATAGTACTTTATGTTAGAAAAACCTTAGAAATTCACTGCAAAAACCAAGGTCACAGGGATGTTATAGATAGGAAATAGCATTTTAAAAATGGTAGGAATTCTCTGAAAAAAACAAAGGTTACAGGGATGTTATAATTGGGAAATAGAATTTAAAAAACCTTACAAATTCACTAAAAACACAAAGGTTACAGGGATGTTATAGTTAGGTTCAGATTTTACACACAGAAATTCAGTAGTTATGGTTATCGCAAGAAACTAACTTGTGCTCTAAGTTAACTTCAGCTGAGTCCCAGATTTTTTTTTTTTTTTTAAAGAGACAGGGTACAAATACCCTGAACCCCAACCTAGGTTGTTTGGTCGTCCTGAGATCTTGCCAAGGACCATCTGTGAATCTGTTGAAAATTACCAAAAAAACAAGCACGGTCTCCCATGCTTGTTCAAAATGTAGCCCCCGGATGGGCCAGGTCTGGGAGCATAATGCAATATTTTAAAAAAGGAGAGGGCGAACAAAGCCCCCCGCCTAAGTCTCATTTGAGCCCCAAGGACCACCACCTCCACTGGGTTTCATTTAATAAATGGAGGGGGACCATGTGTACCTCCCCTCCTAGGGCTGTTGAAGCCCCAGGGACCACCATTTCCCTGAACTAATATTAAATATTTAGCCTCACGGACTCCCCATGCCTCTACCCACCTGGGTCACTTATTTTCTTAAAAGTGAAAGGGGGGGGACACAGCCCCCATCCTTGTGCTATATACAAGCTTAGGACCACAACCACCTGGGTTCGGCTGTGCCAATTAAAGGTGGGGGCAGTGCAGCCCCCTTCCTGGAGCCATTAATAGCCCTAGGGGCCACCACCCTCCTGGGCTGGCTCCTGCTTTCTCCTGAGGTGCCCACCCTTGGGGCATAGCTGTTTGCTTTCACTTGGTGGGACTTATGACAGCTCCTGCCAAGCAAGAGCAAACACTAACTCCACTTTCAGCAATCAAGAGCTGTCAAATTGCTCCTGCTTGCTGGAAGTGGAATTTTCATCAGTTTCCCTGTCTGCTACCATGCAGGCGGGGAAACAGATGAAACAATTACTCCTCAATAAAGAGAGCTGCATTTCCACCAGCTCCCTTCATGCGGGAGCAATGCCAGCGCCCGCAGGAAGCGGGTATTGTGCTGGGACAATGGAGGCCTTCAAAGTCCCCCTGCAGTTCTCATCTAAGCACAATGGGTGCCTTGGGTTTGGTCAGGGCACCAAGGCACTAGTGGCCTGGACCAAAGGGGGGGGGGGTCCTGGAAGCTTAAATCAACCCAGAGAGGTGGCCACACAGCCCCCTGCTTTAAATAATGGGCCGGCCACAGGGGAAAAAGTCCAGGGCACCACAACTGGACCCCATGACAGTTTTAATGAGATATTTGTCCCCAAGGAGTTGGTGGTCCCTGGGGCATATTAAAGCCGTTGGAGAGGGGTCCACGCTGCCCCCTCCAATATTTTTATAAAGCCTAAGGCGGTGGTGGTGCCTGGGGCTCAAAGGAGCCCTAGGAGGGGGGCCCATGTGCCTCCCTCTTTTTTTTTAAATACCCCCATTTTCCCGGAAACTGGCCCATCTGGTGGCTAAACTGAAAACAAGCACAGGATACCGTGCTTGTTTTTTTTTTTTATGTTTGCAGCAGTTTCACAAATCTGCAGCAATTTTGCAGCAAAAATGTTAAAAAAAGCTTTTTTACTCTGGTGGGGTCCCAAGGACACCCCACAACGAAGGCAGGGGTCAGGGTATTCATACCCTGCCTCCTTTTCTTCTGTTTCCCAAGGTCATGCGGCCAACCCTCCTGCATATGGTCAAAAGCCATGGATGGCATTGGATGCTTCTAAGGGTAGGCCGGAGGACCTGGCTGAGGGTTAGGTGTTGTGGTTAAACCCTACTGCCAAAGGCCATGCATGGCTCAAGATTGGGTCATACAGGTCGTAGGCTGCAAGGCCTGGCCGCGGGCCATGGCCTTTGGTGAACCCCCGCTGTGCATGGCCGAAGACCCTAAAGTAACTATATTTTGCACCTTTGCCATGCACTGCTAATTACCCCACAAATTACATCTCTCATGACATCTTGATTACATCATTGATACCCAGTTATAGTTACTTGAGACAACAATAACTGCTGAATTTCTATGGTTTTGTGCGAGTAGAATCTGAATGGAACTATAACGTTCATCTAACCTTTGTGAATTTCTATTTTATTAATTCTATTTCCTTACTATGACATCCTTGTTTTTCAGTGAATAAATATATGTACATATATGTATATATGTAGGTATGTAATATATATATATATATATGCAAAAAAGAGAATAGAGAACTCTGGGTAGTTCCCAAATTTAGGTGGAGAGCAGCTCTAGTAAGGAGCACTCTGCAACACCAGCGACACTCTAGATTTGCTCACCTCAAATGTATGTTTATCTAGCAAAGTTTTTAAGCATTGGATCAGCACAGTGCTATCCACGCCGAGCTAGATAGTGACAAAGTCTTTTGCCATTTATACAGCAAAATCTTTAAGCATAGGTTTGACACAGTGTCAGCCTTGCAGAGCTGTAAAATGACAAAAGCCATTTACCACTCCAGGCACAGTATTACAGCTTTGAACTGGTAAAACACTGTCCAGGCCAACCTAGAATGAGCAAAAGCAGCCCCTGACACGTGTTTCACTCTCATTAGAGCTCATCAGAGAGGCTTAGCTTTGTCCAGACACAAGGGAGCACCCAATAAAAATCAAAACAAATCCATTTCAGGGTTAGAGTGACGCATAAATTATGCAAAAAAGAGAATAGAGAACTCTCGGTAGTTCCCAAATTTAAGGTGGAGAGCAGCTCTAGTAAGGAGCACTTTGCAACACCAGCGACACTCTAGATTTGCTCACCTCAAATGTCTGTTTATCTAGCAAAGTTTTTAAGTATTGGATCAGCACAGTGCCATCCACGCCGACCTAGATAGTGACAAAGGGGGTCATTTTGACCCTGGCGGTCCGAGACCGCCAGAGCTAAAATGACGGAAGCACCGCCAACAGGCTGGCGGTGCTTCCTGCCCTATTACGACCACGGAGGAAGCGCCGCGGTCGCACCGCTGGGGCCGGCGGTATACCGCCACTTTAGCCCCGGCGGTGATAATCCGCCTGGGCAGCGCTGCTTGCAGCGCTGCCCAGGGGATTACGAGTCCCCGACCGCCAGCCTTTTTCTGGCGGTATGAACCACCAGGAAAAGGCTGGTGGTACGGGGAGTTGCGGGGCCCTTGCCACTGGCATGGGCAGTGCAGGGGCCCCCTGACAGGGCCCCATGCGGAAAAGCGCGACGGGTGCAACTGCACCCGTCGCACCGCCGCAACACCGCCGGCTCCATTTGTAGCTGGCTCCCATGTTGCGGCCCCCATCCCCGCTGGGCTGGCGGGCGGCAACTTGGTTTCCACCCGCCGGCCCAGCGGGGATGTCCAAATGGGCACCGCGGGAGTGCGGCCGCATTGGCGGCCGCCCGGCGGTTACAGCTTGGCGGTAATGAAGCCCAAAGTCTTTTGCCATTTATACAGCAAAAATCTTTAAGCATAGGTTTGATATATATATATATACCCACAGTTCGGAATCCGCCAAAATTCACACACCCACACAAGTCCGCCACACCAAAGGTCAGTGATAAACTGGCGAAAACAAAACCTCCACCGTAACACCAACAGAAATACGCCCACACTATCACGACACACGAATCCACGCGGCGGTCTTTCAACCGCGGTATTCCATTGGCGGTACACACCGCCGCGCTCAAAATACACACACATTTACAAAACACTACCACATTGGACAATTCCAAATACACACACCTGATACACATACACACACCACTCCCACACACCCAATACAATATAAAAAACACACCCACAACACCCACAAACCCCCATGACAAAAAATTCCGAAAAAAGTCCAGAGAGAGAACACCAGCAAGAACAACAGCAACCACAGGCACACAACACCATCACCCACAGAACTTCCACGCACCTCCACAACACACCACTGCATATCAGCACACATATCACCACACACTCCACCCCACACATCACCTACACCACCCCATGACAAGGCAAAGACACCCCAGGTTCTCAGAGGAGGAGCTCAGGGTCATGGTGGAGGAAATCATCGGGGTAGAGCCACAGCTATTCGGATCACAGGTGCAGCACACCTCCATTGCAAGGAAGATGGAGCTATGGCGAAGAATAGTGGACAGGGTCAACGCAGTGGGACAGCACCCAAGAAATCGGGAGGATATCAGGAAGAGGTGGAACAACCTACGGGGGAAGGTGCGTTCCGTGGTCTCAAGACACCACCTGGCGGTTCAGCGGACTGGCGGCGGACCCCCATCTCCTCCCCCACAACTAACAACATGGGAGGAGCAGGTCTTGGAGATTCTGCATCCTGAGGGCCTCGCAGGAGTAGGTGGAGGAATGGACTCTGGTAAGTCAAATCTTAACTATTACAACCCCCACCCTACCTGCATGCTATCACATACCCCCACCCTCACCCTCACCCCAGCACCCCAACTCCTCACATATGTCCCAATATCACAAACCACCCATCCCAACACCAAGCCCTGCATGCAACAACAAAGCATGGACACCCATCACTAAATCATGGCCACTGCACATACCCATACAATCCCCTAAACCATCCTTACACAACGTCTCAGACCGGAATGCAAGCACTGGGGTACACGGTCACCCACCAATTGCACACCATGATACACACAGATGTAATTACCATCCTTTTATACCCCGGCAGGACCCCTACCCAACGTCACCGGACAGGAGGGTCCACACATGTCTACACCACCAACAGAAGAGGCCCACAGTGATGACAGCACCTCTGTCCAACTGGATCTAGATGACCAGCCCGGCCCATCGGGGACCTTAGGACAGTCGGTTCCAATCACCCAGTCACAGGCCACTACAGACCTTCCACCCTCTGGAAACACCAGCACAGCACCCACCCAGCGGGCCCATACCTCCGTCCCCAGGACACGTCAATCAGCTGTGTGTCCACCACTACAGGGAACCCAGGATAGCCCACCACCCCAACAACAACAGGCACCTGGGGCCAGTGGTAGTGGGCACACGGTCCAGGGGACGGAGGCCCAGGAGCACAGGGGAACTGGGAGGGCTGCTGTGCGACAGGGGGAGGACAGGCCAAGGGAACCCACTCTCCACGAGGCCTTCTCCTCAATCATGGGAGCCTACCACCACTCCCAGGAGACGATGGCAACGGTACTGGCCAAGTTTCAGGAGACCCAGCGCCTGCAGGGGGAACAGTATATGGGCTTCAGGGAGGAACTCAGAACCATCAGCTCCACCCTGGGCACCATCGTAGGGGTGCTGAAGGAACTTGTGAACAACAGGAGGGACACTGTGGCACTACAAGGGGCCCCTGACACTAGCATGGACAATGAACTGCCCACCACCTCCGCCGGCGCTAGTGGACAGGACGCCCCACCAAAGGACCACCACACCAGCACCCCACCCCCTGCAGAGGGAGAACCACTCCGCAAACGGTCCCTGAGATCCAGGACAAAGACAGAGCATGATGCCAAGACTCCCGCCAAGAAATGAGACCACCCTGATTGTCATCCAACTGTCCCACTTTGTCACCCTGTCCATACTGAAACTGCCCCAGCTCCACTTCCTATGCCCATATGGGCAATGCACCTGTGAGACTAATAGACTGGACTCTGCCATGGACATTCCTCTGCCATCACCCCTCATCATTTCACTACCCCCTCCAATATTGAGCACTTAAATAAACACACTTAAAGCACAAAACAATCTGGAGTCTGTCTGTGATTTCGAAATAGTGTATTATCAATTACAGTGACAAACTGCTCTTTCAAGTTTAATGTCAACATACCTATGTCACACAGCTCTAGTCCATAATGAATCTAAGCAGATGTCACACAGTGGGACCCACATCTGTGAAATCGTAAGGGAAAGTGACAACTCAGTGACCATACACTGGGTGAAAACGACACACAGTAGAGAGGTAGTAGTGTTAAAGTGCATGTAGTAGGCAGGTTTGTATTCTTACCTGTGTTTCACTGGAAATATTGCTGGATCACTGAGTCCCTGTTGTGCATGTCTTCTTCCCCTGCTTCCTCGTCTTCACTGTCCACAGGCTCCACAGCTGCAACAACACCGCCATCTGGACCATCCTCCTGCAGAAAAGGCACCCGTCGTCGCAAAGCCAAGTTATGAAGCACACAGCAGGCCACGATGATCTGGCACACCTTCTTTGGTGAGTAGAATAGGGATCCACCTGTCATATGGAGGCACCTGAACCTGGCCTTCAGGAGGCCGAAGGTCCGCTCGATCACCCTCCTAGTTCGCCCATGGGCCTCATTGTAGCGTTCCTCTGCCCTTGTCCTGGCATTCCTCACTGGGGTCAGTAGCCATGACAGGTTGGGGTAACCAGAGTCACCTGCAAATGGTGAGGGACAACTGTTAGACACGCACTAACCTGGAGGGATATCCACAGACCCAGACAACCATTCCCACTGACTTTCTTCCAGGTGCTCACCTAATAGCCACACACGGTGCCTCTGGAGTTGACCCATCACATAAGGGATGCTGATATTCCGCAGGATGTAGGTGTCATGCACTGAGCCAGGGAACTTGGCATTCACATGGGAGATGTACTGGTCTGCCAAACATACCATCTGTACATTCATAGAATGATAACTCTTCTGGTTTCTGTACACCTGTTTACTCCTTTTGGGGGGTACCAAAGCCACATGTGTCCCATCAATGGCACCTATGATGTTGGGGATGTGTCCCAGGGCATAGAAATTCCCTTTCACTGTAGGCAAATCCTCCACCTGAGGGAAAACAATGTAGCTCCGCATGTGTTTCAGAAGGGCAGACAACACTCTGGACAATACGTTGGAAAACATAGGCTGGGACATCCCTGATGCTATGGCCACTGTTGTCTGAAAGGAACCACTTGCAAGGAAATGGAGCACTGACAGCACCTGCACTTGAGGGGGGATTCCTGTGGGATGGTGGATTGCTGACATCAGGTCTGGCTCCAACTGGGTACACAGTTCCTGGATCCACCAACGGTCGGTACACCGGAGGATGCCGCCATCTCCTCACATGTCCCAGCAGACAGTGCCTATGAAGGACAACAGCGAGCGCAGAGTCAAACAACTCAGAGGTGCGTACCCACAGTTTACACAGAACACCTATCATACACAAAAGGTGGCCTGTATGTGTGTTGAGTTTAGGCCTAGGTATGAGTGACGCAGTTGGAAATGAAGCCATGTGGGCCCCTGAAATGGCGGCTGCCTGACCTGTAAAGTGGGACAATGGGATGTGAGGTAACTGCACTGGCGTTGTACACCGTCGTGGTAGGCGGTTGAAGACCGCGGCCCAGTTCTGCATTGGTTAACATTGGACCCTATGGGTCCCAGGAGCCAATGTCGATGTACGCCGGCCGTGTCGGTACGCACCGCCGCGGACGTGACCGCCATTTTCTATCACTTCAATCACTTGATACCTGATCTTCGACAGGAGAGGACATACACTGCAAGTGCTGCTGTGACCTCGGTCTGGAATAGACAATGGCTCGAGTGTCTGGGGACAGGGCCCCTGCCTTCACATCAGAGGAGTTGGAGAAACTCGTGGATGGGGTCCTCCCCCAGTACACGCTACTCTACGGTCCTCCAGACAAACAGGTAAGTACACTGGGAGCATGCTGTATGGGCTATGCCTGTGTGGAGAGGGCTGTATGTAAGAAGGAAGGGGGGAGAGTGCTGCGTGCATGAAAGACGGTGAATGCATGTGCCACATGGCAAGGGTAGGGATGGGGGCCAATCACTTCGACGGTGCAGTTGGTAATAACTTCTCTTTTTCCCCTATACATTTCATGTGGGTCAGAGCCCACCAGAAGAAAGATATTTGGCATGCCATCACCAAGGACGTCCGGACCCTGGGGGTCTACCACAGACGGAGCACCCACTGCCAGAAAAGATGGGAGGACATTCGCCGCTGGAGCAAGAAGACAGCGGAGGATCAGCTGGGGATGGCCTCCCAACATGGGAGGGGTGGCCGTCGCACATTGACCCCCCTGATGTTCAGGATCCTGGCAGTGGCCTACCCGGAGTTGGATGGGCGCTTGAGGGCATCACAGCAGCCACAAGGGGGTGAGTACACTCTCATTCTGCTGACTTTGCACGCAGTGGAGGTGTCCGGGTGGGGGAGGAGGGCTGTGGGTTTCCCTAGGCCAGGGCGAGTTCCGTAGGCAAGGCCCCTCCGTATGTCAGGCCATGTGGCACCCCAGCCCACCTCTGTAGAGTGCCAAGTACAGCTAGTCATGCCCCTGTGTCAACTATGTGTGCAGATGTCGTCCATAGCCTTGTAGCCCATTTCCCATAAATTGAACAGTGGAGCCCAAGAGCGCGGCGTAGTGCAGGGGGCTTCTGTGTCTGTTGTGTCCGCCAACGGTAGCGGTAATGCATGCACTCAACATGCCTTTCTTCTGTCATTCCCCCCCCCTTTTTGTGTCTCCATGTTCTTGTGTGCATTAGCATCATCAGGCGGAAGAGCAGTGGCAACGGAGCACGAGGGAGCTGCATCCCACATGGCCCTGGAGGGTGACACTACGGAGTCTGAATTCACCAGTGGGACGGAGGGCGAGGGGAGCTCCACGACAGAGACAGGAGCTGACACCAGCGACACAGACTTGTCCTCTGATGAGAGCTCCCTTGTGGTGGCGGCAACATCTGTGCCCCCGCATCTACAGGTACAGCCACCACCCCCCCCACAGCACCGCCCTCTCAGTAGCCCCTCAGCCTTTGCCCCGTGCCCGCTCACCCAGGAGAGTGGGTATCACCTTCGCCCCTGGAACCTCAGCCTCTGCCCCAGTCACCCCTGCTGCCCTCAGTGAGGAGGCCATTGACCTCCTCAGGTCCCTCACTGTTGGGCAGTCTAGCATTTTGAATGCCATCCAGGGTGTAGAGAGGCAGTTGCAACAAACCAATGCATTCCTGGAAAGCATTCATTCTGGTCAGACGGCCCTTCACCGAGCTTTTCAGACTCTGGTCTCAGCACTGATGGCAGCCATTGTCCCCGTCTCTAGCCTCCCCCCTCCAACTTCCTCAACCCCGACCCAATCGCCTGTACCTCAGCCTATCCCAAGCACACCTACAGACCATCATGCACACACATCAACACCCAAGGGAAGCTCAGGCAAACATAAGCACCACACATCCCACAGGCACTCACGCAAGCATCACACACATGCAGACACACCAACATCCACTGCCTCCACTGTATCCCCCTCCTCCTCATCTCCCTCCTCCCTCCCAGTCTCGTCTACAATCACACCTGCATGCACTACCTCTACAGCCACTACGTCCCTCTCCAGCACACCCACCACCACACCCCGCTCATGTGCAGTCACCACCCCACTACCATTCACACGTCCCCTGTGTCCTCTCCCAGTGTGTCTGTGACGCCCCCTCCCAAGATACACAAACGCAGGCACACACCCACCCAACAGTCATCCACCTCACGACAGCCTCCAGCGCATGCACCTTCACCCAAAGTCACCAAACATACACCTCCTACAACCACCACCTCTTCCTCCACTCCCAAACCCCCTCCAACTACCCGTCCCAGTGTGTCCCAAAAACTTTTCCTATCCAACCTTGACCTCTTTCCCCCCCCCCCCACCCAGTCCATCTCTTAGGTCCCGAACTAGCACCTCAGCCACAACATCTCCGGGACCAGTGGTGCCTGTAGTCACAGGAATCTGGAGTGCACCGGCCACCAGGGCAGCCAGTGTGGCACGGAGCCACAGCACAGACAGTCCCCCACCTGTGAAGCATCAGAAGTTGCCCAGTGCCCGGCGGGAGAGGGTGAAGGCTCCAGCCACCAAAGCCGCTCCTAGGGCTCCCATTGGGAGTGTGGAGTCAGCTGAGACACCTTCCAAGGGGTGGAAGGGCCACAAGAAACCCAGCAAGTCTTGGAAAAGCTGCATGGCGGAGAAGACAGCCAACATCCCCGCTGCCCGGGAGGCCACTGCCAGCACCAGCCCAGCTGCCCAGGAGGCCACCACCAGCACGAGCCCAGCTGCCCAGGAGGCCACCGCCAGCAGAAACCCAGCTGTCCTGGAGGCCACCGTCAGCACAAGCCCAGCTGCCCAGGAGGCCACCGCTAGCACAAGCCCAGCTGCCCAGGAGGCCACCGCCAGCACAAGCCCAGCTGGGCCATGAAGGACCGCTAGCAAAAGGCCCGCTGGGCCATGAAGGACCGCCAGCAAAAGGCCCGTTGGGCCATGAAGGACCGCCAGCAGCTAAGACCCTGCAATGGAGACCGCTATCTGAAGCACCGCTGAACAGGGCACCGCCATCTCAAGCACCGCTGAACAGGGCACAGCCATCTCAAGCACCGCCATCTCAAGCACCGCTGAACAGGGCACCGCCATCTCAAGCACCGCTGAACAGGGCACCGCCATCTGAAGCACCGCTGAACAGGGCACCGCCATCTGAAGCACCGCAAGCCCACAAGCGGCAGGTGCACTGACGCAACTGAGTCCGTCATGGGGTGAATGATGCACTTTGGGCACCATGCCCCCTCCAGAACCAGTGGAGACTGTCATCCACTACCTCTGTCCTTAACAGTATGAAGCACTCTGGGCACCATGCCCCCTCCAGAACCAGTGGAGATTGTCATCCTCTACCTCTTTCCTTGACAGGATGAAGCACTCTGGGCACCACGCCCCCTCCAGAACCAGTGGAGACTGACATCCACCACCTCTGTCCTTAACAGGATGAAGCACTCTGGGCACCATGCCCCCTCCAGAACCAGTGGAGACTGACATCCACTTGAGAGACTGTGGCTTTGCACCCCCCAGGGTTGAACAGTGGGCAGACAACCCACTGTAGAGACTTGAGAGACTGTGGCTGTGCACTCCCCAGGATTGAACAGTGGGCAGACCACCCACTGTAGAGATTTGAGAGACTGTTGCTTTGCACTCCCCAGGATGGAACAGTGGGCATGTGGCCCCCTCGTGGATTTGGCGTTGTGCCCTCAAGCAGCTGAGGTGACCCCCCTTTCCCTCCCCCTGAGGTGCCTGTTTTCTTGGTATCTGATGCCCCTGCAGTGTTCTCTCCATCATGGTCGGGGATCTTGTGTGGGCCTCGCCCATACCCTGTGGTCCCAGTGTTCCACAGACTATCTTAGTGCACTACCTGGACTACTATGCTTGGTATTTATTTTGTACATGGTGTATATACATATTTCCGCCTACTTGTTTTTAATATATTACAATGGTTACACTAATTTTCTATTGTCTTTGCATTCTTCCGGGGTGTTTGGGGGGTGTTACTGTGATGTATTGATATGCATTTGTGTGTGTTGTAGTGGGTGAGGGTGTGGGTGTTGCGTGTGTCCCTGTTTTTTCCCTCCCCCTCCCCTGTGTCGTAGGTGCAGTACTCACCGTGGTCTTCGCCGCCGGCGTTCGTGCTCCTGGTAGAGGAGCAGGAAGAATATCGCAGGGAGATTTTGGAGTTCCGGGTCCATGGTGTCCTCGTTCCTCGTGGGGTGTGTAGAGGTGAGCGTTTTCCCTTCGAAATTCCTGTTTCCGCCGTGTTTGTATCCACGGTGAATCCGCCCCGGAAAAGGTGGCGGATTGGCCTGTCATAATAGTGTGGGCGGTACATTGTCTCCCGCCTGTCTGTTGGCGGTGACCGCTGAGCTGTTTGTTTGTACCGCCGTGGCGGTCGGAGTGTTAAAGTGGCTGTCTTTGTTGGCGGTTTCCGCCATGGTCGTAATTGCAATTTTTTTACAGCCGGCCTGTTGGCGGTTTTACCGCCGCTTTAACACCGTCCGCCAGGGTTGTAATGACCACAAATGTGCCTGTGATTCCTGTTGCACACAGAAAGTTTCGGGGTGACCTGTCAAGTGGAGGTTGAGAAGAAGGGAAAGTCAAAAAAACATGTGTTTCCATGTTAATTCCCATAGGAGTTTTGAACACGACTACAGCCCAAACCATTGAACTGAGTTACGCCGAATTTGGCAAAATGGTAGGTTTCGATCAGCAGATTAAGTTTTTTTGATATTTGATGCAAAATCATAAAGTATTTCTCGAGAAATTAAAGGGGAAATACATTTATATATCTGTTGTCGTTGTTTTGGCACGATGTTTTTGCGGCTATTGGGGCGAATTTGCGAATGCATGAACCAACAGGAATATTGTGATTTGCTGGCTTTGAGAACAGCTCCGTGCTTGCTGAAGCATTTCATCTCTGCAGGGGACATATATGAAAGCTTCAGTTTTTGACAGCGAGACCTGCTTTACAGGTCTCGCTGTCAAGACCTGAAATATTTGCTGTGGCTTAGCTGCAGCCACGCCACAGCAAACAGCTATGCCCCGGGGGGGTGGGCACTTTGGGACATAGCAGGAGCTGGCCCTGGGGAGTGGGGGTCCCAAGGCCATCTACAACAAGGACATAGCCCTGGGGGGGTGGTCCCAGGTGCTAATGGGGGTTCTAAGGGAGCCCCCTTTTTTTTTTGAAGATTTATCCCGGGAGGGTGGTGGTCCAAATACAGTGTTGCACTGGGGGGGTGGCCCCCAGGGCAGTGAGGGAGTCTGTGCCACACCAGCAAATAAATTACATGTTGCCCCTGGTGGTGGTCCCCGGAGCAGAGGGATGGGGCTGCCCCTGCATATCAGAGCAAAGCCCTAGGGAGGTGGTGGTCCCCAAGGCAGCGGGAGGGGGCCAGAGGCCCTCTCCCCTCCTTTTATACACATAAGCCCCCGGGTCTTGGCCCACACTTCATTCAGTTTTTTATTTTATGGCGGAGTCATGGACCCACCCTGTATTTATCCGTAAAATCAAAATAAAATGCTTCGGAGTCGGGAGGGGTCCCTTTGGGACCACACCACCAGAGCTAAGGGGTCAGGGTGTTCGTACCCTGAAGCTGAGTCCCAAGAGGGCTGACAACACTTCAACAGCTTCTGTTGTTGAAGTGTTATCAGCCAATCAGATCTCTGCACGAGATCGGGAGGGGTTGCGAATCCTTCGCGTCCCTAGACATACCAATTTGGATTTTCTTTAATTTCTCTAAAACTACTTAACAGGATCACACAAAAACTAAACAAGCATTTGCAATGCTACGGGTCTTCCCGTTTTAAACTCCTAACCGGACCTTTTTTGCCACACTAACTGAAAAGTAAAACAGTTTCACATAAGCGAGCCCACAGCCACCATGAAGCATGATGGAGACACACAAAAGGAAACAGAAGTTCGCTCGCAGTGAAACGTATCGACAAAAGTGCAATTATCCATGTAACCGGCAAAAGTGTAATTATCCATGTAACCAGCAAAAGTGCAATTAGCCATGTAAGAAGGTCGATGTCATGCAAAGCGATTGAATACTGCCCAGCAAGATCGCACTGCCTGCGAAATAAAGAGAAAAAGTAGTCTAGAAACCATATGGAAAGCACAGAGCCTTGAATGTTTTCAATAGTTGGCCGGTGCGCTCGAGGAGGGCCAAACACTGGAAAATGCATGACTTATGTATGCCTTCCACTAGTGAAATGAAGCGAATTTTAAAAGGCAAGCCCACGAACCAACCAAACTCATGGACATGGTTAAAAGCTTTGCGCTCAACCCTAAAAAGCACTCTTTCTGGACCTACCTCCTGCCACATTTGGTGTAATTCCATCCTGAAGTTTCTGTGCTATTGCTGTTCAAAATCCCTTTGAAAACATTTATGGGGAAACTGTGTTTTGGGACCCCCCTTTGTATCACCCCCTTTCTCCCCCCAGACAGATCACCCTGAAACTTTCCAGGCAGCAGCTAACGGGACTAGCAAATTGTTTTGGAAAGTTTTGGGAAGATTCGTCAAGTGGTGTCAAAGATATAGGCAAGTAAAAAAAGCTTTTTTTATAGAAACTAGGTCCTAACTATAACTATCTAGTGGCAAAAGCCACTAGGTAATATATATAGGGGGTCATTCTGAACTCTGCAGTAAAAGGCGCTTACCGCCGGTCAGAAGACCGCCATCGCGGTCGCGGTAAACCGCCACGGTCATTCTGACCCGCAACTGGCAAACCGCCAAAAACCCGACAACAACAAAAGTCCGCCACACCAACGGCCAGCGAAAAACTGGCGATGACCAAACCTCCACCGCCACGCCAACAGAAATACGCCCATGCTATTCCGACCCACAAATCCCCGCAGCGGTCTTTCAACCGCGGTATTCCATTGGCGGTACACACCGCCGCGCTCAAAATACACACACCTTTACAAAACACAGCCACATTGGACAATTCAAAATACACACACCTGAGACACATGCACACACCACTCCCACACACCCATTACAATATAAAACACACACCCACATCACCCACAAACCCTTACGACCACAATTGCGACTGAAGGCCAGAGAGAGACAGCACAGAATAGAGTACACCATCACACAGAGGCAAATCACAACATCACCCACACAATATCCATGCACAAAACACCATACACCACCACACTCACCACACTCTACAACACACACCACCCCTCACCTCATCCACACCACCCCATGGCACCCCAAAGACACCCCAGGTTTTCGGACGCAGAATTCAGGGTCATGGTGGAGGAAATAGTTTGGGTAGAGCCCCAGCTCTTCGGGACACAGGAGCAGCACACCACCATTGCCAGGAAGATGGAGCTATGGCAAAGAATAGTGGACAGGGTCAACGCTGTGGGACAGCATCCACGAAATCGGGACGACATCAGAAAGCGGTGGAACGACCTACAGGGGAAGGTGCGTTCCATGGTATCAAGGCACAACATTGCGGTGCAGAAGACTGGCGGCGGACCCCCACCTACTCCCCCAGAATTTACAGCATGGGAGGAGCAAGTCTTGCACATCCTGCATCCTGAGGGCCTCGCAGGAGTAGCTGGAGGAATGGACTCTGGTAAGTCAAATCTTCACTACTTCATTCCCCCCACCGCACCTGCATGCCAAATCATACCCCCACCCTCACCCCCATCACACCAACTCCTTGCAAATGGCTCACCATCACATCCCACCCATCCCAACACCCAGCCCTGCATGCGTCCACAAAGCATGGACACCCATCACCAAAGCATGCCCACTGCACATACCCATCTCCCCCACAAGCCACCGTCACAACAGCCCCCACAAGGGAATGCCAGCACTGGGGTCCACGGTCACCCACCCATTGCACACTATGGCACACACAGAAGCAATAACTATACTCTTATACCCCTGCAGGACCCGAACGCCACCACACCGCCCAGGAGGGTCCAGAAATGTCCATCCCACCCCCAGAAGAGGCCCCCAGTGATGACAGCAGCTCTGTCTCCCTGGACCCAGATGACCAGCCCAGCCCATCGGGGACCTCGGGACAGTCGGTTCCCCTCACACAGCCACAGGCCACAGCAGACCTACCCCCCTCTGGGAACACCAGCACAGCTCCCACCCAGCGGGCCCATGCCTCTGTCTCCAGGACACGTCAATCAGCGGTGTGTCCACCACTACAGGGCACCCAGGTTGACCCACCACCCCAACAACAGCAGGGACCTGGGGGCAGTGGTAGTGGGCACACGGTCCAGGGGACAGAGGCCCAGGGAAACAGGGGAACTGGGAGGGCTGCTGTGCGACGGGGGGGGACAGGCCCAGGGAACCCACTCTCCACGAGGCCCTCTCCTCCATCATGGGAGCATACCACCGCTCCCAGGAGAAGATGGCTACGGTACTGGCCAGGTTCCAGGAGATCCAGGTACTGCAGGAGGAACAGTACATGGGGTTCAGGGAAGAACTCCAAGCCATTAGTTCCGCAATGGGGCCATTGTCGTGGCTCTTACCCAGATTGTCACCACATTGCGGGACCATGTGGCACCACAAAGGGCCCCTGTCACTAGCATTGACCAAGAACAGCCTACCACCTCCGCCGGCGCTAGTGGACAGGAGGCCCCCACACAACAACAGGCCACCAGAACCCCACCTCCTGCAGAAGAAGAACCACCCCGCAAGCGGTACCTGAGATCTAGGAAGAAGACAGAGTAGGATGCCAAGACCCCCGCCAGCAAAGGATACCCCCTGATGTCATCCCACTGTCCCACATTGTCACCCTGTCCAACCTTGAACTGCCCCTGCTCCATCCTTCCACAGGCATATGGACAATGCACCTGTGAGACTGAAAAGCTGGACTCTGCCATGGACAGTACTCCACCATCACCCATCACCGATTTTCAACCATGTCCCTAAATTTAGCACTTAAATAAAATCACTTATTGCACTAAAATTATCTGGAGTCTGCTTGTATTTTGAACAAATGTATTAGACATAACAGTGCCAAAATGATCAGTTACATTGTGATGACAACATACCACTGTCACACAGCTGTAGTCCATGGGCAAACAAAGCAGAGGTCACGCAGTGGGGCCCACTTCTCTGAAAACGGAAGGGAAAGTCACAACTCAGTTAACATAAACTGGGGGGAAACACAGACAGTAGAGAGGCAGGAGACTCTAAGTACATGTAAAATGGCGGTGTTGATTCGTACCTGTGTGTTATTGAAAATACTCTTGTATCACTGTGTCCCTGTTGTCTGTGTCGTCCCCGTCGTCTTCCTCCTCTTCACTCTCCACAGGCTCCACAGCTGCCACAACACCACCCTCTGGACCAACCTCCTGCAGGAAAGGCACCTGCCGTCGCAAAGCCAGGTTGTGAAGCATACAGCATGCCACGATGATCTGGCACACCTTCTTCGGTGAGTACATTAGGGATCCACCTGTCATATGCATGCACCTAAACCTGGCCTTCAGGAGGCCGAAGGTTCGCTCGATCACCCTCCTAGTCCGCCCATGGGCCTCATTGTACCGTTCCTCTGCCCTGGTCCGGGGATTCCTCACTGGGGTCAGTAGCCACGACAGGTTGGGGTAACCAGAGTCACCAATTATCCACACACGGTGTCTCTGTAGCTGTTCCATCACATAAGGGATGCTGCTATTTCGCATGATGTACGCGTCATGCACTGACCCAGGGAACTTGGCATTTACATGGGAGATGTACTGGTCAGCCAAACAGACCACCTGGACATTCATAGAATGATAACTTTTTCTGTTCCTGTATACCTGTTCACTTTCACTGGGGGGAACCAAAGCCACATGGGTCCCATCAATGGCACCAATGATGTTGGGAATATGTCCAAGGGCATAGAAATCACCCTTCACTGTAGCCAAATCACCCACCTCAGGGAAAATGATGTAGCTCCGCATGTATTTCATCAGGGCAGACAACACTCTGGACAAAACCTTAGAAAACATAGGCTGAGACATCCCCGAGGAAATGGCCACTGTTGTTTGGAATGATCCACTTGCCAAAAAATGGAGTACTGACAGAACCTGCACCAGAGGGGGAATCCCTGTGGGTTGGTGAATGGGTGACATCAGGTCTGGCTCCAGCTGGGCACACAGTTCCTGTATAGTGGCTCGGTCAACTCTGTATGACAGTATGACATGTCTTTCTTCCATTGTCTACAGGTCCACCAGCGGTCTGTACACGGGAACATTCCTCCATCTCCTCGCAAGTCCCAGCGGACGGTGCCTAGGAAGGACAACATGGAGCACAGAGTCAAGCAAACCACAGGTACGTTCCCACAGCTTGCACAGTACACGATTCGCTATGCATTGAATGGCTTGTATGAGTGGCAATGCAAGGCCTAGGCCTGTGTGACACAGTAGAAATTAAGCCATGTGGGCCCTTGAAATGGCGGCTGCCTGACCTGTGAAGTGTGACAATGGGATGTGAGGTCAATGCGCTGGCGTGGCACACCGTGGCGGTAGGCGGTCGAAGACCGCGGCGCAATGCCGCATTGGTTAACATAGAACCCTATGGGTTTCAGGAGCCAATGACGAAGTGCGCCGGCGGTCGCGGTACGCACCGCCGCGGTACGCACCGCCGCGGTCGTGACTGCCATTTTCTCTCAGCTTAATCACTCGAGACCTGATCATCCACAGGAGAGGACCTATACTGCAAGTGCTGCTGTGACCTCGGTCTGGAAGAGACAATGGCTGCTGTGACTGGGGAAAGGGCCCCTGCCTTCACTTCTGAAGAATTGGAGAAACTCGTGGATGGGGTCCTCCCCCAGTATGCGCTACTCTACGGTCCTCCAGACCAACAGGTTAGTACACTGGGACCATGCTTTGTGGGCAATGCCTGGGTTGAGTGGGGTGAATGAACGAAGGTGCGGAGGGGAGCGTATGAGGCATGCATCAAACGACAGATGAGAGCATGTGCCACATGGCAAGGGTGGGGATGGGGGGACACTCACATCGAGCATGCAGAAAATGTTGATATTTTGTTTTCTCTCCCTGTACGTGTCACATAGGTCAGCGCCCATCAGAAAGTCGACATTTGGCGTGCCATCGCCAAGGACGTCCGGACCCTGGGGGTCCACAACAGACGGGGCACCCACTGCCGCAAGAGGTGGGAGGACATCCGCCGCGGGAGCAGAAAGACCGCGGAGGCTCTGCTGGGGATGGCCTCCCAACGTAGGAGGGGTGCCACTCGTCTATTGACCCCCCTGATGTCTCGGATCCTGGCGGTGGCCTACCCAGATTTGGATGGGCGCGTGAGGACATCACAGCAGACACAAGGGGGTGAGTACAAGCACATTCTGCTATCTTAGCGCGCAGTGGAGGTGTCTGGGTGGGGGAGGAGGGATGTGGGTATCCCTAGGCCAGGGCGATTTATGTAGGCTAGTCCCCTCCGTAAGGCATGGCCCTGTGCCCCCGCCCTCCAGCTCTGTAGGGTGCCAAGTACAGCTATCCATGGCCTTGTGTCACCTATGTGTTCAGATGTCGTCCATTGGCTTGTAGGCCAAGTCTCACTGATTGAGTAGTGTACCCCAAGTGAGCGGCGCAGTGCAGGGGGCTTCTGTGTCTGTCCTCTCCGCCAACTGTGTTGCCAATGCATGCACTCAACATGTCTTTATATTTCTCCCCCCCCTTTTTTTGTCTGCTCTTCCTGTTCATGTGTGCATTAGCATCATCAGGCGGAGGAGAAGTGGCATCGGAGCACGAGGGAGCTGCATCTCACATGGCCCCGGAGGGCCATGCAACGGACTCTGATTTCACCAGTGAGACGGAGGGCGAGGGGGGCTCCACAAGGGGGACACGTGGAGACATCAGCGACATCGACACGTCCTCGGAAGGGAGCTCCCTTGTGGTGGCGGCAACATCCGTGCCCACCACAACTACAGGTACAGCCGCCACCCAGCACACCAGCTCCGCCCTCCAAGCAGCCCCTCAACGTTCGCCCCGTGCCCGCTCGCACACCAAGGCGGGCATCTCCTTCGCCCCAGGCACCTCAGGCCTTGCCCCAGTTAACCCTGCTGCCCTCAGTGAAGAGGTCATTGACCTCCTCCGGACGCTCATTGTTGGGCAGTCTACCCTTTCGAATGCCATCCAGGGGGTGGAAAGGGAGGTGCATCGGAGCAATGCATACCTGGAGGGCATTCATTCGGGTCAGGCTGCCCATCAGCGATCGTTCAACGCTCTGGCCTCAGCACTGACGGCAGCCATTGTCCCTGTCTCCTGCCTCCCTCCTCCAACTCCCTCCACCCAGTCCCACTCCCCTGTCCCTCTGCCTATCTGAGACACACCTACAGACCAGCCTGCACACACCTCAACACCCAAGGTCACCTCATCCAAACATAAGCACCACACATCCCACAAGCATTCACACAAGCAACATCCACATGCAGACATACCAACAGCCACTTCCTCCTCTGTGTCCCCCTCCTCCTCGTCTCCCTCCTCCCTCCCTGTGACGTCTCCACTCACACTTGCATGCACCACTTCATCAGCCAATATGTCCATCACCAGCACACCCACCAGAACACTCCGCACACGTGCAGTCACCACCCCCACTGCCATTTACACGTCCCCTGAGTCCTCTCCCAGTGTGTCTGTCACCCCCTCTTCCAAACCACACAAACGCAGGCAGCCACCCACCCAACAGCCATCCACCTCACGACAGCCTCCGTCACAAGCACCTGCACCCAACGACAGCCCACTTGACTCTCCTACAACCACATCCTCTTCCTCCACTCCCATACCCACTGCACCTACCCTTCCCATTGCTCCTAAAAAGTTTTTCCTCTCCAAACTTAACCTCTTTCCATCACCTGACCCACCCCCTCCATCTCGTAAAAGTCCAATCAGCACCTCAGCCAGCACAAGCCCTAGACCTACAAGGACCATAGTCCAGGGATATTGGAGTCCACCACCTTCGAGGGCAGCTACATCGGCCAGCAGCAAAGGGACAGCCAGCCCACCCCCTGGGAAGAAATCCAAAAAAGGCAAGGGCCGGCGCGAGAGGACAGAGACGGCAGCCTCCACAGTCACCACCCTGGCACCGTCAGGAAGTGGGGTGCCACCTGGCACATCTCCAAAGGGAGGCAAGGGACACAGAGGATCAGGCAAGGATGGCAAGGGCAGCACGGGCGACAAGTCCGGCAGCAGGTGAGCTGCCCAGGAGGGCCCCACCAGACCCATTCCGGGGGTGAAGGAGGACACCCACGGGCACGGGACACCAGCACAGGAGGGCCCCGCAAGCGAGAAGTCGGATGGCGAGTGAACACCATATATTGGCCAGATCTGGTGCCCTGGAGACACATGTGAAGAACCGCTGAACAGGGCCCCGCCGTCTCAAGAACCGCTGAACAGGGCCCCGCCGTCTCAAGCACCGCTGAACAGGGCCCCGCCGTCTCAAGAACCGCTGAACAGGGCCCTTCAAGACAAGCACCGCTGAACAGGGCCCTTCAAGACAAGCACCGCTGAACAGGGCCCCGCCGTCTCAAGCACCGCTGAACAGGGCCCTTCAAGACAAGCACCGCTGAACAGGGCCCCGCCGTCTCAAGAACCGCTGAACAGGGCCCTTCAAGACAAGCACCGCTGAACAGGGCCCTTCAAGACAAGCACAGCTGAACAGGGCACCGCCGTCTCAAGAACCGCTGAACAGGGCCCTTCAAGACAAGCACCGCTGAACAGGGCACCGCCGTCTCAAGAACCGCTGAACAGGGCCCTTCAAGACAAGCACCGCTGAACAGGGCCCCGCCGCCTCAAGCACCGCTGAACAGGGCCCTTCAAGACAAGCACCGCTGAACAGGGCACCGCCGTCTCAAGAACCGCTGAACAGGGCCCTTCAAGACAAGCACTGCTGAACAGGGCCCTTCAAGACAAGCACCGCTGAACAGGGCCCCGCCGTCTCAAGAACCGCTGAACAGGGCCCTTCAAGACAAGCACTGCTGAACAGGGCCCTTCAAGACAAGCACCGCTGAACAGGGCCCCGCCGTCTCAAGAACCGCTGAACAGGGCCCTTCAAGACAAGCACCGCTGAACAGGGCCCTTCAAGACAAGCACCGCTGAACAGGGCCCTTCAAGACAAGCACCGCTGAACAGGGCACCGCCGTCTCAAGAACCGCTGAACAGGGCCCTTCAAGACAAGCACCGCTGAACAGGGCACCGCCGTCTCTGCACTGCTGCGCTGGGCCCTTCCTCTCAAGCACCGCTCCGCTGGGCCCTTCAACTCAAGCACCGCTCCGCTGGGCCCTTCCTCTCAAGCACCGCTCCGCTGGGCCCTTCAACTCAAGCACCGCTCCGCTGGGCCCTTCCTCTCAGGCACCGCTCCGCTGGGCCCCGCCGTCTCTGCACTGCTCCGCTGGGCCCTTCCTCTCAAGCACCGCTCCGCTGGGCCCTTCCTCTCAGGCCCCGCTCCGCTGGGCCCTTCAACTCAAGCACCGCTCCGCTGGGCCCTTCCTCTCAAGCACCGCTCCGCTGGGCCCTTCAACTCAAGCACCGCTCCGCTGGACCCTTCCTCTCAGGCACCGCTCCGCTGAGCCCCGCCGTCTCTGCACCGCTCCGCTGGGCCCTTCCTCTCAAGCACCGCTCCGCTGGGCACCGCCGTCTCTGCACCGCTCCGCTGGGCCCTTCAACTCAAGCACCGCTCCGCTGGGCCCTTCCTCTCAGGCACCGCTCCGCTGGGCCCCGCCGTCTCTGCACCGCTCCGCTGGGCCCTTCCTCTCAAGCACCGCTCCGCTGGGCCCTTCCTCTCAGGCACCGCTCCGCTGGGCCCCGCCGTCTCTGCACCGCTCCGCTGGGCCCTTCCTCTCAAGCACCGCTCCGCTGGGCCCTTCAACTCAAGCACCGCTCCGCTTGGCCCTTCCTCTCAAGCACCGCTCCACTGGGCCCTTCAACTCAAGCACCGCTCCGCTGGGCCCTTCCTCTCAAGCACCGCTCCGCTGGGCCCTTCCTCTCAAGCACCGCTCTGCTGGGCCCTTCAACTCAAGCACCGCTCTGCTGGGCCCTTCCTCTCAAGCACCGCTCCACTGGGCCCTTCCTCTCAAGCACCGCTCCGCTGGGCCCTTCAACTCAAGCACCGCTGACACATTGGCAGAAGGGGCAGGCCCGGATCCGTGTCCGACAGGGCTGCACGATACACTCTGGGCACCAAGACTCCTCCAGTACCGCTGGAGTCTGTCATCCACTTGTGAGACTGTGGCTTTGCACTCCCCAGGATGGCACAGTGGGCAAGCCACCCACTGAAAAGACTTGTGAGACTGCGGCTTTACACTCCCCAGGATGGCACAGTGACAAACCACCCACTGTAGGAACTTGTGAGACTGTGGCTTTGCACTCCCCAGGATGGCACAGTGGGCAAGCCACCCACTGTAGGGACTTGAGAGACTGTGGCATTGCACTCCCCAGGATGGCACAGTGGGCAAGCCACCCACTGAAAAGACTTGTGAGACTGTGGCTTTGCACTCCCCAGGATGGCACAGTGGGCAAACCACCCACTGTAGGAACTTGAGAGACTGTGGCTTTGCACTCCCCAGGATGGCACAGTGGGCAAGCCACCCACTGTAGGGACTTGAGAGACTGTGGCTTTGCACTCCCCAGGATTGAACAGTGGCCATGGAGGCCCCTCGTGGATCTGGCGTCGTGGACTCATGTGGCTGAGGTGCCCCCCCTTCCCTTCCCCCTGAGGTGCCTGTAGTTTTCCTATCTGATGCCCCTGCAGTGTTCTCTCCAATGGATTCGGGTCTCATGTGTGGGCTTTGCCCATGTGTTGAGGACCATTGGCCCACGTACAATGACAGAAAGCCAATTTTGACGGGACAATGTACATATGTGTATATAGTTATGGGATGTTCGACTTACTTATTTACGTAGCCTTACAATATATTTGAATTCCAATAACATATTATTTTGTCTTTGCATTCTTCCGGGGGGTTTGGGAGGTGTCACTCTGAGTTGTTGCTCTGCCTTGGTGTGTAGGTAGTTGGGGGGGGGGTCGCATATGTGTGTGCCCGTATTCTTTTCTCCTCCCCCCTCCCCTGTGTCGTAGGTGCAGTACTCACCCTTGTCTTCTGCGCAGGCGTTCGTGCTCCTGGTAGAGGAGCAGGTAGACAATTGCTGGTAGGATGTGTAGTTCTGGTTCCATGCTGTCCAGATTCCTCGTGGAGTGTGTAGGGTGAGCGTTTTCCCGTTCGTAGTCTGTTTCCGCCGTGTTTTTATCGGCGGGGCTCCCGCCCCGGAAAATGTGGCGGATTGGTGAGTTGTGATAGGGTGGGCGGTACATTTTCTGCCGCCTGTCTGTTTGCGGTGACCGCCGCGCTGTTTGTTTGTCCCGCCGTGGCGGTCGGAGTGTTAAAGTGGCGGTCTGTGTTGGCGGTTCCCGCCAGGGTCAGAATTCCATTTTTTGCACCGCCTGCCTGTTGGCGGGTTGGCCGCCGCTTTAACACCGACCGCCAGGGTTGGAATGACCCCCATAGTGTCACTGATGCTGTAGGGTGCTCTATACTGGAGCTGCTCTTCACTTAAACGTTCCCTCTTCTCTTTTGCATAATTTATGCATCACTCTAATCCTGAAAGGGTTTTGTTTTGTGATAATTGAGTAATAATTAGCATGATATAATAAATGTCTTACTCAGAGTCCCGCTAAAGAAATGGAAATAGAATATCATCTTAAATTAAAACAGTGGTATGAACACGACCTCTTAAAGTGGCCCGAGTACCAGTATTTAAGGGGAGAGCATTCAAGGATGTCCACTATATACTTTCTCCCCAAAATCCACAAAATGAATTACTTTTTATGGAAGTTAGATCAGATTCCATGGAGGGATGAATATATCATGGTGACATTGGATGTTGAATTCTTATGTACATCGATACACCATGAACATGGGGTAAAGGCGTGTGAGTATTTTCTCAGTGAGAGACCCATAGAACACTTCAAGCACACTCAACTGATCATTGATATGCTCATTTACTGTCTCAAACACAATGTGTTCATTTTTTAGAACAGTTATTACTTGCAGCAACAGGGAACAGTGATGGGCACCTCCTTCACCCCCACCTTCACTGGGTTATTCCTGATAGTGGTGGGAGAAGAAGGTTGCCTGGGGTGAGTACAATGAACAATACATGCAAAAGGTGGTATTCTGGATGAGACTTGTAAATGATCTGTTTGTGCTGTGGGAGGGAAGTGAGACATAGCTTATTGATTTAATTGAGAGATTGAATTGTAACGACTATAATATTCGGTCTACTAGTGCATGGAGCAAATCTTACTGTCATTTTTTAGATGTTAAGCTTAATGTGTTAGATGGAAGGTTGGGCACTAGAATTAATAGAAAACCCACTCTGACCAATTCAATATTGCATGCTAATAGTGGGCACCCCAGAGTGTTAAAGTGGAGTATTCTATATAGTCAGATGTTAAGGGCAAGAGGAGTCTGCTTTATGGATGAGGAGTTTAAACAAGAGATTGATAGAATGATGGGTAGATTCTTGATGAGGGTTTACCCACTAAGGGGGTCATTCTGACCCTGATGGGCGGCGGAGGCCGCCCGCCAGAGTTCCCCCCTCCAGAACACCGCTCCGCGGTCATAAGACCGCTGCAGTGATTCTGGCTTTTGCACTGGGCTGGCGGGCGGCCGCCAAAAGGCCGCCCGCCAGCCCAGTGCAAAAGGGCCTTCCCACGAGGAAGCCGGCTCAGAATTGAGCCGGCGGAGTGGGAAGGTGCGACGGGTGCAGTGGCACCCGTCGCGTATTTCAGTGTCTGCAATGCAGACACTGAAATACAATGTGGGGCCCTCTTACGGGGGCCCACTGCAGTGCCCATGCTATTGGCATGGGCACTGCAGGGGCCCCCAGGGGCCCCTCGGCACCCCCTACCGCCATCCTGTTCCTGGCGGGAGACCCGCCAGGAACAGGATGGCGGTAGGGGGTGTCAGAATCCCCATGGCGGCGGAGCGCGCTCCGCCGCCATGGAGGATTCTCAAGGGCAGCGGAAAACCGGCGGGAGACCGCCGGTTTTCCAAATCTGACCGCGGCCAAAGCGCCGCGGTCAGAATGCCCTGCGGGGCACCGCCGGCCTGTCGGCGGTGCTCCCGCCGACCCTGGCCCCGGCGGTCTCAGACCGCCGGGGTCAGAATCAGGGCCTAAGTGTTATAACTGATGCAAAATGTAGGGTGATGGAGAAATGAAGGGATCAGGTACTTTATCAACAAAAGGAAATGTCAGAAAGTGAACCCAAGAATGTGAAATGTTTTTTTTTACAATACAGTGAGGCCGACTCTCAAATAACAACTATAGTACAAAGGAATTGACATGTACTCGCAAGGATGAGCAGCTTGGGGATATTAGTCAAATGGGCCTATGCACCATGTCTAAAAGAACCAGATCTATTGGTGACATATTAACCAGCAGTTATTTGTCCCCGGTGGTGAGCAGGCTGCAACAAAATACCAAAGGTTTCATTAAGTGCAACTCATGTAAAGCCTGTAAATATGGTGTTAACCAATAAATGTTTAATTTGTTTGAGGGCCGTGAAGTCTTGATTAAGAAGAGAATCACATGCAAAACTCATTATGTTGTTCATGTTCTGCAATGTGGCTGTGTGAAACAACAGGTTGGGGGCATGATTAACAAATTGAAGTTACGTATCTTATAGCACATACGTGCTATCAAACATGGTGACAAGAGTTATCCCAAGGCCTCCCATTTTGAGCAATACCATGAACGCTCTTACTATGGTATACAACGTGTCAGGGCTCCCCCCCTCACCACTCAGGGTAGGAATAGAGAAAAGGAATTAAGGAGAGAGGAGTCACATATGATCTTAATGCTGGACACCGGAGTCCCATGGGGCCATAATACTGATGCTGATTTACATGTCCATTTATGATTCATTTATCCTGTCCCTCATGATGACTTTCCAATTCAGACTGGCTTTACTCAGCCTTGCCTATATTGATGTATATATATCAAATGTGTTTAACATCTGGGCGAGTGTATTTTTTAGATATATATTTGAGGAGTTTGTATATGTAAGATGATCTTTTAAATGAGATTGATACTACTCAGTCTTATCTTATGTACATTGATGATTATCTTGAGTGTTTATATCCAATTTTGCATTTTAAACATCTGGGTGAGGTTTGGACTTCTAAATAATAATTTAAAGTTTGCACACTTTTTTAAGCTTGGTGCTCCTGTGTTAAAGCTATCACGATCATAATGTTATGTATTTTGAATCATTATGCTAGCTTTAATAATCCAACCCGAAAGTGAGTTTCCGTACCAAATTTTATTCATGTTAAATGTATTGACAGGCACCTTCAACGACTATGATAGCTTGCACTTTAATATATTTTCATGCTTTACATTGCTCTTATTGACGCTAGCTTGACATATACTTTAGAATTCTAACATATGGCCGAGTTTTGCATCTCTAAATATCTACGCAAGGTTTGCATATTTTTGTATGTATGCTCCTACATCTTTGCATGTTTTGCACTGCACATACTGCTGCTAGCTTGGTATACTCTTTTATGCACACTCATGATTCTTATGTGATTTTTTTATCATCTTTTCAGTGTTAAGAATATTAATCTTAATTTTTAATGGCTATGTTGGTTCGTACTCTAACATCCATGCGATTTGCACTTTAATATCTTTGCATGTCTTTCACTGTTCTTATTGCTGCTAGCTCCGTGTCCTCTTTTTTGCACACTTATGATGGTTATGTTAATTTTACCATCTCTCCAGTGTAAACTATATTGACTTTTGTTTTTAATAACTATGATGGTTAGTTCACACTTTAACATGTATGTGCTTAGCATTTTTTTTTATTAGCACTGCTCTGAGCATGGCACAACCTTCTTTATATAGTTAAGATGTACATTTTTTGCATTAACTAGGATACTATGTTTTGTTGAGATTTATATAAATTGCCTTGATTTATTATCTTGTCAAATTGTGGATGAATACTGAGATTGTCTTTCTAAAAAAAAGTCTGTTTATAAGAATATTCTACTTTGCCTGAAATGATTATGATAATGAAGTACATTAATGAGAAAAAATGAAGGACGAGTTGGGCCACTTTGAGTTAAAGGACTTTTTATGTTTAGCGGTCTAGTGGTCGGGCCACTGGAAATGGAGGAGGAACTATGTGATAAGGAAGTCTGTCACCGATGCCTATGAGGCTCAATTGAAGGCAAATTGTTGAAATGCATCAGCTGTGTATATGTTTTAATTTTGCTGCACTGTGAAAAGAATAAAAATGTTGTATTCAAATTGCTGCCAAATTTGGATTTGCCAGCATGCCACCATATAACGAGCAAGGAGGGGCTGGTGAGGCATTGCACATGTATATATATATATATATATATATATATATATATATATATATATATGTATATATATATATATATATATATAAGGAAACAGATTGCTGTCCTAACTGCAAATGGTCCTAATGAGTCCTAGATCAGTGACAAGGAATTTGCCAGCCAAAAAACAAGATTATATCATCCCAGCATTCTACACTTTGCCCGAAATTCACAAGGATTTAGAAAGACCATCATGTGCGCTCATTGTGGCAGGTTGTAAATCAATACTCCAACTACTTGCTGAATATGTTCATTTTTGCTTAAACCATTTGTTCCACTCTCCAAGGCTTATACTAAAAATTGTACGGCAGTTATCAATCGGCTAGAAGGAGAAATATTTGATGCAACACAGGGCAATCTTGCTACCATGAACATTGAAAGATTTTACATAAATATTCCTCAAACAGAAATATTAGCACTCAGTGTTAGAAACACGCTCTCACCAACACAGAGTTCTTAGTTCATTTATAGTAGACTGAGCAATTATTGCACTTGAAGAGAGCTACTTTATCTTCGATAATGAGTTCTATGAACAAATCAAGGGTGTGGCTATGGAAGCCATTTTTGCTTCTGATAGAGCCAATCTATATGTAGCACATTTTGAAGAAAAGACTATGGGGCAAATTTAAGAAAAGTGCACCCCAGTGCAGCACCACTTTTCTTGCATCCCTTACTCCCCCTTACCGCCATCATGTGTGCACCATATTTAAAATACGTCGCACCATGGCGCAGGGTTGGGGGCAATATCGTCAATTTTTTTATAGTATTGGTGTACTATTCAGGGTTAGCGCCAAATTTTGGCTCTATCCATGAACAGTGCATAGCGGCCCATTGTAATGAAGGGTGTGCCCACTTTCAACTCCTGCTCTGAGCAGGTGTTAAAAATGCTGAAAAAAATGGTGCAAATAATTTTTGCTGATTTCTTTGCACCATTTTTTCACCACCCTCCTAATGGGAGAGCGCCCCCCTTGCATGGATTATGCCTGGAGCTGGCATAATGTGTTGCAAAAGGTTCCAAAGTGGCGCGATGCATGCTTTACCGCTGCTTTGTAAATCTGATGCAACATTTTTGGCCTTGTTGGGCCACACTAGCGTAAACAAAAAATGACGCTAATGTGACGCAAGGCGGCACTAGGCCCTCTTAGATGAGGGTCTATGTATTCTGATGGTAACCCTTTGAACTCTCACATGGATTTGTTACATAGATGTTTTATTATATGGCGTGGAACTCCTGAGGCTCTGCAGACTTTCCACATAAGGCTTAAAAATCAGAGCACCCTTTTACCCTTTACTTTGGAATATAGCAACAACCAAATTAGTTTCCTGGACCTTACAGTTAGCAATGGTTGTGATTTACTCTATACAAATTTATATACAAAACCAACTGCAAGGAATACCTTACTGAAATACAACTATCCGAGAAACTTGAGAGAGAATTTACCTTTTCTGGCAGTTCCTCAGAATTAGACAAAAGTGTACCGAAAAAGTAGACTGCTTTGATGAACCAGTCATTTAGCCCTTAAATTGGTAGTTAGATGCTATCTATCTCAATTGGTGAAAAGATATCTGAAAATAGCCTGGTGCGATAAGAGAGAAGAACTTTTGAAAGAGAAAACTAAAAATAAAAATATTACTATTTGGCATGCGTGACTACATGAGACACAGATTCTTATAAAATAAAGAAAGTCATTCAAAAAAACTGCCTTCTAGTAGAATCAGATAACTTTACCTTAGGAAGACTTAGATTTGCCTTCAAAAGGGGCCTACCAGTTGGTATCAAAGACCAACTGGTAAGAACCTATCAAGAACCAAAGAAACCTACCATAACACATCTATGAGGTTTGGATCTGATTACGGATCACCACAAATGGTTGTCTAAAGCAAGGCTAATTATTTAAAATAACATTGAATAAGAAATGTGTGAAAGGTGAGTGTGCTGGTACTATTACACATAATAGCTACGGAAGAAGAGATTTAATCATTAATTTGATCTAATCAATAACATATCATATGCTGTCAATTTTCACAATATATTCCTGTGTTCCATTTTTTCTCTTCACCATTATTTTAATTTCTGCAACCACGTTGCTTAATATATTCTGCACTAGATCTGGGCTTGATATTTAATAAGGCCTTTTTAAAATATACAGTGTGGATGCTTGTGTGTGTTCCTCTAAGACAGAACAAGGCTCCAGAATTTACAAACATAATCCTGTAGTCTGTGACAGTATGATTGTGGTCCAATATTCATCATCTCTAGGTAAATTGTGAGGGATGAGTGAGCTACAGTGTCCCTTTCGTCCTGTCCCAGGTTGGTGAGTGGCAAAAAAAACAGTGCTTGGTGGAGGGTGCTAGGAAGTCTACCTGAATGTATGTACACACTTGTAAAGATGTATGAATTGACAACACCGTTTACTTAGATGCCAGTCCATTGAAGAAGAAGAATCCTGGTTGACAGCTGGGCGAGAGATCCTCACAGCGATGGATTTCATTGGATCTGATATTCTAGTGAAGTGCTTTTTCAAATAATTTGGCTTCCCACATGAAGTGGTCTACCAGAGAGTCATACAGATCTTGAGACTCAGTGGATGCTGCGATATGGTTTCAGAAGATTTCTGTGCTGAGCAGGTGCCTCCTGAAATGTGCTGACAGTTCTAAAGCCAATTGTCCTTTTTTTCTAATACTTGAAAAATATGGGGTGATGTAATAGCTTTTTGTGGTTGTTTGTTTTCTACTGATGTCTTTCCAGTATTCATTTACTTGTTTTTGCGATTCTACGCATGGTGTCAACAAACCGGCTTCCAGACATTGATGGGTAATTGATGAGGACTTGAATGGGATTAGATTAGGTTGCCAAGGAAATATCTTAGCCAGAGTTAGAACTGTTGGACTTTTATTATAGAATATTTAGGTAAAAGGGGGCAATTTGAAATTATAGAGTAGATAGGTCAAGGTATTCCAAGGTCAAATAAATGTGCTAGAGTTTGTAGGGATTACAGTTGTGAGTGTTGAGGGAAATTAGGTTAAAGTAGATTACATGAAGGGCAGGTAATGTGGTGATTTTCCGGCAATGGAGATTGTTAGCCCATTTAAAGAGAGAGGGATAATGATCAGGTCCAGTAGATCACATTTGTCGAACCAGGTACTGAAACCATCCAAAGTGTAGATACTGTGATACCTGGCCTGTGAACCAGGACCACCTCTCACTAAGATAATAAAATATAATACACTGTTCCAAAGCTAACGGGAGGAAAAAGAAAGAAAAGGAAAAGGAGTCCTGATAGTCAGGAGCAAGAGTCCTCACACACCGCATTTGGTGTCATGCTTCATCATCGGACAGCTCCTCGTCAGGCCAGCGCTGAAATGCCTGACGGGCACCCCCCGAAGGGGGGCTCTTTGCCGGAGATCTTTTTTGTTAATGATGATGCCGCGGAACCAAGTATGGTTCCAAGAAAGAGGACGGAGAAACAAGAAGAAAAAGTAAAATTGGCTCAAGACCTTCACTAAATAATTTATTATTTGCTGTTGGGAAATGGCCAAGATTAAAAAGGTAACAGCGGAGTGACACAAGAGATAATGCTCAGACACTCACACAACAATCAGGATAGAGGAAGACGGTGATTATCCGAAATCCCTCAATGTATGGTCAATATGCGGTCAACATGTTTCGCGCCTCTTATGGTCCAACAGGATCCCCTGACGCTTTTTCAGGACCTACTTAATCATTGGAATTCTCCAATTGAAAACAAAGGTAAAACCAATTTAAGCTCCTACGATCTAGCGCTCACAGTCAGAACGTCATCAGTCACTTACTGGAGGTCAACCGGACTGGCTTTCCTTTCCTATCAGTCACCCATCTCCATTAGAAAAAGGGCTTCATGGGATCACGCAGGCCTGTTGCCCGGTTCACAGCGAATTTGTGTGACAGCCGGCTCTTCGAACAGCACCTACCCCTGCGTCTGCGTTCCCGGATGTCTCACTAACACAGCATATACCATGTGTGTGCCACCCGTAGCTCAAGACCTCCTCTGCCAGACGACACCACAGCACCTGACCACTGGATGTGAAATCACTCAGGCGCTTGTATTTTAGGGACTATAGTGGTACTGTCATCAATTCTCAGCCAGACAACTAGCGGTACCTTTGCACAGACTCTAGTTATTCCCCCCTGGACCCTGAGGGTTCATATAGCATACACCCTGACTACTGGTTGCAATTGGGTGTGCCTTTTAGAGGCAGGACAAGGAAGGCAGTAAAGCCGCAACCTGCAACCCAAAAGGGTGGGAATCCCACCCCTGAGATGGCAAATACTTCTCTCCAGATCAATACAGGGGAGGTAATTGAGGGATAGCCCGGGGTAGTTGGGTGCATGCACCTCAAAATTCACACTCTACACCCTCACCACTGTTGCGACTTTGGCTATCTGCTGTTCCTGATTATATAGTTGGGACCCTACATAATCATCCCCCATGTAAATGCATCAGCTTCACCACAGCATCTGCAAGCTGTACGAGACCAGGTCAATGGTAGGTTTTCACAAACTTGAAGAAAGTGCACATTTGAGACTGAAAGCAAATCAGATACAATCTTCATAGATCAATGGTCCCCTCCTACTACTCTTACCTCCAGCAGCACCATACTACAAAACAGAACACATAAATATGACTATATTCACTGAGGATGCTGTCACTTGATGCTGAGATCCCCTCCCCTCTTGCTCTGACATGACTTCCATAAAACCCTCCGGACAACTGCCCTTCACAGAAGTGGTGAGGGGAGGCATGGCAGCAGGTCCCACCCCAGGGCCACAAGAGACTACGATGTAATTGAGCTTCCAAGAAATCACCAATGTGTGGAATAGCCTGGAGACTATGGACATGAAAATGAATGACCTCACTACTGAAATTAAATCAATCTGAGGTGTGGTCCACGAGATCACATAGTCGTACCATCTCTGGTTACGCAAACATGACCCACAAAACAAATACTACCCAACACAGCCTCCTTTTCCCTTTCCTCCTTTCATCTCCTCTTCCACTCTTTGTTTACTGCCTGTAATTCACAATATATCTTCATACATAGCATGCCTCTTCTCCCATCTCCCTCCCCTGCCAACCATCCGCTGCCCCAGGGATGCACAGAAGATTTCTACCCACCAACTAAAGTCACACCACTAGGTACACTACTCCACATGCCATTACAATCTAAAGTGAGGGTGGAACACTTCTTACCTTACCCCGATAGTCACCTACTTCTCACCTATTAAGATATGTCAACAAACTCACCTGACGCACCCCACCTAAACTAGTTAAGGTTACTTCACTTCACACCACAAAACACTATAGTACACAATTCCACTTTGTGGTCCACTAAATTATATCATACTTTGCTTTATTTTATTGTACTTCATCTTATTCTGATTTACTTTCTTCCTTAATGCCTCCACGCAGCACAATGTCTCAGACTGCCTGTCCCCACGGTTTTTGCGGACATCATTTCTCATCACACTCACTACTCTGAGCAGATTCTTCACTATCTAAGAAGAATTCAACCAACTTCACCACCCCCCAAAACTGAGAGCATGACATCTAAACCCCTTAGCGTGATATCTTTGAAGGTCAACAGCCTAAGCCACTATATCACGTAGGAAAACACTTGCCTAATCATCCCCTAAGCACACGAACATCACACTCTTACAAGAAACACATCTCTCAGGAGCCAAAGCTGAAAACCTCAAGAGAGACTATGTTGGCAGAACCATTTGTAGCTGCTGTGGTCACAAGACAGATTCTTCAGGAGTTCCCACTGAGGTGAGCTCCAGGAGATGTGGGGTAGCCACCCTGGTGCAAAAAACAATTCCCTGCACAGTGGTACAGATATTGATAGAAAATGAAGGATGATATGCTTCTACCAAGCTTCAGCTGAGCAACAGGATAGTTAGTGTGGTATACATCTATGTACCGACTGGTGTCCAAGCAGCCTTTCTCCTCAAACTCAACAGGGTAATAGAGTAAGTGCGGCACTTATAATCTTAAAGGGACATAAGAATTAGTTATGGACATAGTTGGGGACAAATGACTCAGTCAATCACAGAGAATTGGCAACTATAAGGAACATCCTAGCTGACTAATGTCTACTAGACATATGGTTCTTGTTACATCACTCCAATAAGAAATACTCTTAGTTCTCGGGCCTCTATGGCACCCAGTCTAGACTATTTTTTTTTATGTCTAACCAGATTGAATCACTGGCCCTAGACTGTTTGCCATTGAATGGATTCATATCAGATCACTCACCAACATGCATAACAGTGTATTGGAGACTGACTAAAGTGGTCCGGATGCTATGGTGCCTCAACACACCCCATTAGAAAATGTCAGCAGAAAAGACCCAACTGAAAACCTATGTGTTGACATACCTAAGGGACAACATAGCATCGGCAACCTCAGGACAAATTCTTTGGGCGGCTGCCTAAGCCACTATCAGACAGCAACTTATGAAAGATGCTGCTATCAACAACAAACATTGAATTGAACAACAAACCGCTGTAGAATCTAACATTACCTCAAAGACCTGACTATGATCTGCAAACCACACCATTGCAACTAGGCGACTGTTGGAAATTTAAAAAATGGAACTCAATACCCTGTATAGCTCCAAAGTGATATACATTATGAACAAGGTGAGAAAGCGGGTAAATTACTTACCATGCAGCTTAGACAGAGAGCGGCCATGATGGCCATCCAAGACCACACTAGAAATGTAGGCAGGAATCAAAAGGAGATAGCCTTAGAGTTTGTTACATATTGCAGAGGATTATACAACCCAAACTAGTGGAATACAGGGATTATACAGAAATGTTTTGTAAAAGTCTACAACTACCATGCCTCAATGAGAGGGGCAGAGCTGTGGTAGAGGAAGAGCTAAAAAAAGACATGTTTGCCTGAGCACTATTCAACCTCCCATTTAATAAAGCCCCTGGCCAAGACAGTTTACCAGGGTAATTTTACAAATAGTTCAAAACTGAAGTACTTGACTTTTGTACAAGATATAGAAAAAAGTGGAACAGACTGGCAATTTATTGTCACTCCCCAACAGGGTTCTGATACAAGGCCTCCCAAAAACCAGGCAAGGATCAGGTATTATGTGGCAGCTACAAATTATCCCCATACTTATACAGCACACACAAGTGAGATTTTCACCCAGAAAGACATCTCTGAACCATTTACGCACTCTAGCCCATCTGCTTTGGCTCTATAAGGATATTAAAGATGATGACCTTGCCTTATTTTTCAACCCTGAATTGTATTGAATGGAGCTACATTTTGCAGGCTTAGCAGATGACTCTGCTGTCAAAGTCAAATGGCTGTATGAGTCCCTTGCTGTCCAGGTTAACTGTTCAGGATTCCTACCAGATTCCTTTGAAGAGGGACATGCCGAAGATGCCCATTATTTTTATTATTTTTTTATAAAGCTAGTTACGATGGAGTATATCTCCTGGAATGTTGAGCTGGGAACTAGTAGAGGCAGTGTCAAAAAATAGTACATTAATCTAGGCAAAGCTGTCATTTTTACCAGTGCCAGACGACCCGCCACTGATAGGGGTAGTGTCTTCCAGAAATGGGTATCCGTCCGCACCTTCCTTATCGCTCTATTCACATTTCCCTCTAGGAGATCTGCAGGCTTGTGGTAGATGTTCACCCCCAGGTATCGGAAAGTGGAAGAGGTCCACTCCAAGCCCCGGGAGTTTGCCACTCGGGTGTCCCTTTATACAATGGGAAGATGAGATTTCTGCCACTTTATACGCAATCCCGACACGTCCCCAAATCTTTCTAACAGATCCATGGCTCCCGGTAACTCTCTGTCTGGGTCTTCAAGGAACATTATCATATAGTCCGCATATAATGTTATTTGGTGAGTTTGGACCTCGACGGTTATCTCCCTGTAGTATCTTCCCGTTCTTGCCATCTGCGCTAAGGGTTCCATTGCGATGACAAATAGCAGTGGCGACAAGGAGCAGCCTTGTCTGGTGGCCCTGCCAATTTTGTACGATCTCGAGATGGTGCGACCCATGCGAACACAGGTAGTGGGGGTTGTATATAACAACTTCATCCACTTAAGGTAACCCTGGTCCAGGCCCATCTGTTGCATTATGATCTCCAAGTAGTCCCATCTAAGACTATCAAATGCTTTTTTTCGATGTCCACTGCTATGATTGCAGTGGTGCGCATGTTCGAAGACTGAGATTGTAAGAGCTTGATTAGTCTTTGTATATTGAGGGCCGTACTACGGTGCGGAATGAATCCCGTCTGGTCTGGGTGCATCAATTTTTGCATGTAAGGCAGTAGTCTCATGGCCAGGATTCAACTAAGTATTTTATAATCCATGTTAAGCATGGATAGAGGGTGGTATGAGCGCAAATCAGTGGCCGGGTGACCTTGTTTCGGCAGCGGTATCACTATCGCTTCATTTGTGGATGTGGGGAGTGCCCAAGTCTGCAGCGACTCTGAGTAGAGGGCACTCAGCCGCGGCACCAGCAGGTCTATATAGGCACTATAAAACTCGGTAGGTAATCCATCCGCCCCCCTTCACCTTTCCTCTGGCCATCGCCCCCACTGCCTTGGTTACTTCTGATGGGGTGATTGTCTCTCCCAATACCTGCCGGTCGACCTCTTCTAGTACAGAAAGCCACAGATCCCCCAGGCACTGCAATTAACTCAGTCCAGAGTCTCGATGGGAGGGGCGTATAATAGCGAGTAATAATCAGTAAAGCTGTCATTAATTTCACCCTGTCCATGGAGTCGCTTCCTCTCCAAGTCCCAAAGATGCCCATTATCACCCTTGCTTTTCCTTCTGATGATGGAGCCCCTGGTGGCAGCTGTATGGCAGTCAAAGGGCTTAATTGGAATCACCCACTCCAAGAGGGCCCCGCCTAAATACTCTAGTATGCTGATGACATAGTACTTTACTCATAGATCTGGATAGATCCCTCCTGACTCTCATATCCTAAATCACTGGATTTGTTGAGCTATCAAGGGATAACATCAACTGGGACAAGGATGAAGTGTTACCTATTTCACAGTCCACAACAAAGTGCCCATTCCTGACTACAAAATCTAATGGATGCTCAAGTACCTGGGAGTGTACATAAATAGAGGATTAGAAGACATGGTCTCTGATCATATTGAACCATTCATAACCAGAGTCAAAGCCAATTATGTAAAATGAAATGGTCACAATTACACCTTTCCCTCTGGAGTATAATACACGCAGTGAAAACTGTGGTGATCCCCACATTCACATATGTACTAGACATGTTACACTTTCACTATTGAGAACTATTAACAAACAACATCAAAACATAAGTTTGGGGGTAACATAAAACTGAGGTTAAAAGTTTCCTCCCATTTGTAGAACACTACCAAACAGCTTTACAACTGTCACAACTATTCTACCTGTGGTCACATTTCTAAGGCCCACTCCCCCCTTTGTAGGTTACCATTGATCAGAAACGTTATTCTAACATCCCAAGCTGACAACTAGTATACAAAAAATCCCTCTGTATCCCTGACATCAAATCACATAGATCATTCCAGTGTAAAGTTATGGACTCACACCTTGAAACTACTACAAGCCAACACAAGAGTACATGCTCACACACCCACACAACACAGTGCTTAATTTGTAAATAATAAGGTGCTGGTGCCCAAAGCCCTCCTCTTAAACTCGCGTCTGCTGCAATTAAATGTGCAAACACGGAATACTTAACACGGAATACTGAGACAGTGTAATCCTGACGCCATCTCGGGTCTCTTCAATCCATTTAAAACCACTCCCTGCCCCTTCAGCTCACACCTGCAGCTTTCTGCTTTCTCTCACAGTGACGCTTTTTCGTTTTTCTCTTCCTCTGTCTTTCCCAAACGTGTCTTTTGCTCGCTGCAAATGCTTGAGGCAGAAGACTAAGCACCGGCCCTCAAAACAAGTGCCGGTGCTCAGCACCGGAAACAACAAGCACTAATTAATCACTGATATAACACAATGCTAACATCTGTATGAAGGGACAAATGCTCAATTGGGAGATGTGGTGAAAGGTAGGCCCTCTTACTCTAGATCAAACCAGGTGGCTTAAACCCCCTTTTTAATGGGATTGGTGAGGAATTTCACCTATCCACAAATCAGAAATGGAAATGCATCTAATTACGGCATCACATCCATAGCAGTACTGCCATGGGACATACAAGTCTCCCCATTTTATGATATCTCAAAAAGTAGTGACAATACAAGTGAGTAGTGTTAGGATTCTTTAACCTGCTCGTGCATCACTTGCACTCCAAGACGATAAACGTCATGTATCGAAGACACCTGGCAGAGAAACTTAAGAATTTCGACAGTGAGTAAGAGAATTGGGAATGAGGGGCCAGATGTATCAAGGTTTTTTGCATTCGCAAATGGTGCGAATGCCCGTTTGCGAATGCAAAAAGCCAGTTCAGAATGTATGAAAGACATTCTGAACGCAATTTTAAGGAATCGCTAAAATAGCGATTCCTTAAAATTGCGACCCTGTTTAGAGAGTCGCAAATTGCGACTCTCTAAATAAGAAATCGCAAATAAGGATTCCTTATTTGCGATTTCTTAGCATATGTATGAAGCCATTCCTAAATGCGATTTGGGCATTTAGGAATCGCTACTTACCACCAGGTTGAACCTAGTGGTAACCATGTGCAAAATTAAAAAATGCATTTTATATGCATTTTTAAAATGTACATGTAAAGCACACATGCCCTTTTGGCATGTGTGCACCTTATATGTCCCCAAAAATAATTTTGGGGTGCAGCAGAGGGGGCCTTAGGCCCCCAGCACCCTGGAGTTTTGCATTTCCAAAACTGCGATTTCTGGTTAAGAAATCGCAATTTTGGAAATGCAAAAAATTTGCAGATATGGGCCAACAGGCCCATAGGTGTGAATGGGGCCGGTATTGCAATTTGCGATTCGGTAACAGCATTTGCGAATTTTAAGAAATCGCTATTACCAATACGCAAATGTGATGCATGGCATTTTGCAAGTCGGAAATAGCAATTTCTTAAAAATCGCTATTTCTGAATCGCAAAAGGCCTTCATGATACATCTGGCCCGAGATTCTGTCTCTTCAGCTCGATCCAGGATTTGTACTGGATCCCCATCAAATTATGGACAATGGGCCAACTAAACCACTCAAATTGCTGGAGATGTGGGCAGCCAGGATGTAATACCATCCACATTCTATATGAGTGCTCAGACATACTTAGACTATGGGTAGCGATAGGAAATACACTTACCATATTCCTGCACCAACAGTTAATCATGCTACCTTAGCCTGGCACAACTGACTTGCCTTCCATTATTCGTTATCTACTGGGCACAGCACTGACTGCAGCCAAACTCTCTATTACTGGCGTTCCCCACATCTACCCACTTATGACGAATGGCTGATAGAGATGTACAATACAACCTCACATGAGTGACTTAGTTATCAAGTACAGTATAAGACTGAGGTCTACCTCCATATCTGATCATTATTAAATTATCGCAATAGAAAATAAGGGGGATTAGTGCACTAACGCAACCAGTACCGATTGGCAGCCCAGCTAAGTTCATATTGGGCACGTATGCTATTTTGTATTAAAATACAACAGAGCATTGTTTGATTATGCTTTAATTATACTTTGCCTCCCCGTCCCCCCTCTTTTCCTTTTTTCCTCTCAGGCAACAGCCCAAGAGGGTCATTCTGACCCTGGCGGCCGGTGGCCGCCAGGGCCACCGACCACGGGAGCACCGCCGACAGGCTGGCGGTGCTCCAATGAGCATTCTGACCGCGGCGGTTCAGCCGCGGTCAGAAGCGGAAAGTCAGCGGTCTCCCGCTGACTTTCCGCTGCTCATTGGAATCCTCCATGGCTGCGGAGCGCGCTCCGCAGCCATGAGGATTCTGACCCCCCCTACCGCCATCCAGTTCATGGCGGGAAAGCCGCCATGAACAGGATGGCGGTAGGGGGGGTCGCGGGGCCCCTGGGGGCCCCTGCCATGCCCATGCCAATGGCATGGGCACGGCAGGGGCCCCCGTAAGAGGGCCCCAAAATGTATTTCACTGTCTGCCTTGCAGACAGTGAAATACGCGACGGGTGCAGTAGCACCCGTCGCACCTTCCCACTCCGCCGGCTCGATTACGAGCCGGCATCCTCGTGGGAAGGTCGTTTTCCCCTGGGCTGGCGGGCGGTTTAACTGGAACCGCCCGCCAGCCCAGGGGAAAACTCGTAATACCCGCCGCGGTCTTTTGACCGCGGCGCGGTAATTTGGAGGGCGGGATCCTGGCGGGCGGCCTCCGCCGCCCGCCAGGGTCATAATGAGGCCCCAAATCTGAAAGTACACTAATTTCTAACACTAAAATTTTACTCAGATGTTACAATAATGGCGTTATCATAGCTCATTATTATACTGTTATAAAGTCTGTTTTTACCACCCAACATTACCTTTGGGTTACTTGTGAAAAACTCCCATGTGACGCAGAAGAGGGGTGCGATTCAATTCGATTTAATTTGATTTGATCTGATTTGATTCTATTTAATTTGTGCGGACTTGTTTTGACCATGTTTTGATCTGTTTTGAAAGACTGCGCCTGGTTTTGGTGAGCACTGTATCCAACTGATCCTAATGAAGGTTAAGGACCACATGTGTGGTTGATGTTCACCCATATCTGTGGTTCAACTATAAATAAAGAAATCAAACATTAATAAATAAATACATAGATAAAGAGTAAATAGTTTTACCACTGTGTGATTCTCTTTCCAGAGTGTGGAAAACCATGCAGTAGCATACCCCACTCAAAGGGTGGCGACTGGGTGGCTAAAGGCATGCTTTGACTTGTAAGTTTGTAAATGCCCATATATTCTTGTGGTCATTCACAAACTCCTATCCAATCTTTCACACCCTAGAGACAATCAGAGGTTTACTCCCCTACCTTCGTGAGAAGGGGAGTTGAGTACCAAAAACCTGGATGGGGTGTAGGGGAAGACGTTTCTCCACAGGGAAAAATGTTTTGCCTGTGAAGAATTGAAAAAGAACTGAGGTAGCACACGTCGAGCTTCCTTTCCACATGGGTCATGTTACACTGTGTAGAATAATTTATTAGGGAAGCAATAGACTTTCAAAGAACATGTACTGCATCTAGAAAGCTGTGACTGGAGGAGGAGCTTTTCATGTATTCTATTGCTGAGTTTTGTGTCAAAGAAAAGATCTGTTTTCTACACCAATATGGAATAGTATTTCTGCCAGCGTCGATTCAAAATTCCCTCTGTGAATTGGGTCCTGTGTGTATAAATTAATGGAGATGGCCCAGGAGCAGTGAGCAACCATGACAGGATGGTAGAAGTAGAAGTTGCAGTTAACAAAATAGGCTGAGATCAGTGCAATGAGCAGAGGTTCCAGATTCAGGCCCCTTCAGGCCTTAAGAAAACTATGCTGTAAAGACATCATTGGAAGACACCATTAACCTCTGAATGCCAGGGCTGGATGTCCTGGGGAAGAGGTTAAGTAACGGAGGAAGGAAGCGAATGTTGCAAGTCAGAGAAAGGGAGGTGGCAATTTGAGAATGTCGTACTGGATGGAGCAAAACCGAGGGGAAGTTGTTGGAGGGTAGGAGCAGAGTGTCCTTAATAGCATGTAGAACAAAAAGAATGCAGGGAACCAACACAATCCAATAGTACTGACAGGGAAATACATTTTCATGCTTTTCTTAAAATCAAATGCGCAAAATTTCACTGGATGTGAGAAAGCTGTTCAATTCGAAAACAAACTTTTATTCTGCATAGCCCTTCATTTATATTATTGCTTCCTAGCATTTACTATGGCACATCTAGTTAACAGACCTATTTGAATATAATGTCCTTATTCTTCACAGGCAGGGGTCATTCCCAGCTCCTAGGGGGCACTCAATTAAGGGAAGCCACTTAAGTTTTTTATGGATTAAATATATGACTTCAATCAGTAATGATTCATTCTTAATGGTCAATTGATCATCTTTTGGAATTCCTTGTACAAATATTATCCTCTGCGTATTTTAGAATCCATTCAGCTCCGTTCATCAGGAGGAAATTATATATATTTATAATCTATAAACAAACGAAATTATTTAAATTAAGCATTCTGAAACATTTTAACCATGTTGTTTGTGAAGAAGTGGGGAATGGGGTTTGACTCAAATTGAGGCTTAACATTAATAGTTCAACAGATCAATGACAGTGAAACTCATTTTGCTACACAAGGATTACACAGAGTAGTAGATTTGCAAAATATTAAAGTTTATTTGTAGATTAGCAAAGTTGCAAACTAAAATCATTCAAGTTAGACATAAATCAACACCCACCTTGTGAAATGCAATTCGATATTATCCAAACCATAAATCAAAATGGCAAATACGGAGACAGGCATTTTAAGGATTGTTATATGGAAACTATGAAACATTCAGTTCTCCTGGAGGGAAATTCTTTAATGCTAAATTAAGGATTCAAATGAGGTATGGGAAGTTTAGGCAGCAGGTGTCGGCTGGTAAGGACTCTAAAACAAGAGCCAAATGAAGGCTCTTTTAGGCAAAAAAAAATAGATTTGCTCTAAAGTTTAACTCTATGAGCGGGTCAAGAATAAGCATGGAGTCTCAAGAGAGTAGAAAAGGACATCTCTCAATAGCATATAGGAGCACCTGAAATCAAAGGTGGACAGGAGCAAACTCAATCTAACTAACTCAACAAGGTAGAATTAAACACACAATTTCTAAAGTGAAATGCAACACCTCGCGGCTTGCATGAGATGGAAAAGTATCAGAAATCAGCATTTTATCGATTAGATGTCTTCACTCTTCATCCCAGGCACTGCACAACGGAAAACCACAACTGTAAGGCACTCAGAAGATATCTCAAAAAGGCTGTTTCATCACAGTCAGGCCATGCCAGACACAGGTGCGAAAGGATCATTTTACTTTCAGTGAAACTCACAAGTATAAGCAATTTACACAGGAACTAACACACTTGTTGCAATAAATTTGGTTAAGCTACTGCAACTCATTTCCTGAGAAAAGAGAAAGAATGTAACACAAAAAATCCAAAACCACAGTTTTGATGTGTGCAAGAATAATGTTACTGAGGCTTACATTAACTATGGCTAACCTATTGTCAACACTCTGTAACTGTGATTACTTAGAATGTGAGATTCACTAACATGATGAAACTTTAACATAAAATTACACCTTTATATGAGTGTGTTTAATACGCACTGGTAAATGTGTAAGCAAAATGGAAAATAGTGACAGTGCATCACTAATTGCCTACACGTTTTTGTCTCAATCAAAAGAGCACTTCACAAGTACAATTTATCAAGTTTTGATCATCAGCTCCTTGTGTACACCTTTAACACCATTTTCCCAAATTTTCACCCAACCCTTTGCCTTTTTTGGTCCTTTTCTGGTCTTCTCAGGCGGTGCATCATTCCCTCTGTGGGAAGTCGGTCCTTCCTCCCTCAAAGTTCCCAAAAAAATCCTTTGTTTAATAAAGTGTTGTTCACTGTTAGTCTTGTGTAATTTTCTTATAATGCACCATCATTTCATCCCCTCATTAGGCCTGAACTGGCCAACAGTATCTAAAAAGCGTATCCATCAGCATTCCAATTGTTTGTGTGTGTTTTCTCCACGTGGTGATCTGTCACTCCCTTCACCACCTGAAAACGCACCAGTGCTGCTGTGTGGCTCGTTCCTGCAAAAATATATGCTAAACACTGTTTCTCTACAATGTATGTTTGCCACACAGGCATTTTCCAGCATACATTACATTTGTGGTATCACACATCGTCGCATAATCTGAGTTCAATTCCCATGGAACTGTTTCTTCATCTAATAATGTTCTTTAAAGGGCACTTCCAATATCACTGCACGGTGCTTTCACCAATCTAGTCATGTTCAATTTCCTTGTATATACGCCCAGAGATCTTTTGAGACCATATGTGTGCAAAACACCACGGTTAGAGGCAAAAAATGTAACATAATATATTTTAAGATAAAGCAGCTACAGCATGTCCAAAGCACTAGGACAAGATTGTTACAATCAAATATCTGGCGAGTCTATTCAGCTTAAGACACTTTATTTCTCTCCAAAAGGTCAAGAAACCTTGTATAAGGTAAGGTAAACTGTTTGAAATATTGAAATCATTGCTGCCTCCATCCTTGCTTTCCCATCTTACCCTCTTTGACCCACTTAAAACAAGTATCTTTTGCGCATTTCTCTCCAGCACTTTTGTTATAATAATTCAGCGTTATATTTGACATTTTCTGTCGTGACACTCCGCGTTTTAGTATATTTTAGGTGTGTTATGATTATTACATAAAATACAAATTGCACTTTTGAAGTTATCCTAGCTAAGGGCAGACTCTATGTAAAGGAAAGACTGGGCAGCTGCCTAAAACTCCATAAACCGAGAAGTGACAGCTTGCACCCAAAAGCAGCAAACCACGTTGCCACAAGACTGGGTTCAAAAGCCCTTGCACTTTGGAATGAATTCATCAAAATCAAGGAAACGGAATTATCCTCATTCATCAATTTATCGTAAGGTTATACAATCATAATGTGTACATTTAAAAAAAAAACATTCAGAAGGTACTATCCAATATGTCAAATAATACAAATTCTGAGTTAAACAAAGCAATGCTGAAATATTTAAAAAAGCTAGAGTAAAGCAAAGTTGGTTAATTCATTAACACTCAAATATTACTCCAACAACTAATCTTTCCTGATGGACTCCACCTGCCAAAGGAACATTGAATATTGATTTGATCTGTTCTCGGTGTGCCAAAGACAGGTCTAGCCCCTACATCACAGAAAAGCGAAATTAGCCATTATTACACACCAAATGATAATTGAGAAAAAATCAACAAAAATGAAGCATAGTTTCATGGGAGAGATCGTCCAACTACATCAGGGCCGCCTCATTTCCCTCAGCAGCATCGTATTCAGAATGGGAATGAAAAGGCTACAAAACCTTGCCTGTTGTTCAAAGAATGACATTTTGAAGCAGGAGATGGTGACTACAATCTCTGTAGGCCTTGTGTCTGTATTAATGCAGTGAGAAACGGAAGGATGGAATGAAATATGGCCAGGTATAATTATAGCGTCAGAGGTTAATTAACGCATTCCACGTGTCACTTTTTTTGTTTTTCTCCCTGCAACCATCACTGATCAGTCTGAACAATGCCTAACCTGGTCTGGAGTTTCTTTATGACCTAACGGTTTGGGGTGGACTGCTCCTGTTGTAGCAGGGTAAAGGCTGTTTTACTCAGGCTGGTCCCTGTCCATAGTGGCACCGAGAGCGAACAATATGATACACTGCACGACAGCCAAGAGTAATTAACAGAACAGTGACTGGGATTATGTCAAGGAAAAGAGCCCCATTGCCTCTTTGTTCTCCCCTTGTGACAGCCCTGCGGAAAATGTTCAGAGTAGTTGAATGACCGACCGTTACTGTTCACGCTGAGATTATGTCACTTTCACAAGAACTAGTGTTCCTTGATTTGAAGAAACTTAGAGATCATCAGTGGTGACAGAGTTGAAGTGAATATATTTATTATATCACATACTGGCATCCATGGGATGTTGTCTGGTGTTTCTATGTAGTTCATTTATAGTCAGTTTGTGTTTATTTTCTCCATCTTAAAGTTGTCAATTGTGGTGCTCTTTTTGTGGAATGCATCCAAATTGATTATTGAGTGGAGTTTTTGCATACCTAATGTCCTTGAAGACTACTTTATTTCAGGTGAAGGTTTTTGATGATGGCAGTCCAGTACTTTAGATGGCTATTCACAAAGGTAAACTTACATGTGAGTAAATCTACATATGTAAGTTTACTCTTACAATGTTGAGTAACTTTGTTATTTCAGTCTATTCACCCATTACTAGTGTTACTCAAATGTGTAGACTTATATGTTCCCATCCTCTGAAACAGGGGGTTGAGTCAGTAAAAACATCAATTGTGATTGTAAAGCTACTACTACTAGTGACTTTAGAACCATAACCACACTTAGGGGAGATCACCACAATCAGGACAGAGATATTCCTATAAAAAAGGATAGGTACGTTTTGAAAAGTTAATTAAAGTAAAAAAAAAATGAAATATTTGTAATTTAAATCTTAATGTATGCTAATTTTATGTATCTGTGTTACATGTAGAATAGTTTGTAAAAACATGCTACAGTCCCAGTAACTACATTTTAAATTAAAATTGAATTATATTAAATCAAATCAAAATTATTTTCTAAGAATTATTTAAGAAATAACACCTAACATTTTTTTTGTACCTATGTTCATTTATCGGACAATAAAACCATAAATATCAGTTAAAACATACAAAAATATATAAATAAATAAAATCGGAAATAAGATTATCAGTCAAATACAATTCGATTGTGCCAGCGCATGCAGGATCGTACATGAGATGCAGCCATGCAGGCAAGAGCACAGCAAATGCAGCCATGCACATCTTTGTTCTTGTAGTTGTCCGGAAGGGTGGGCAACTTTTGGACCTATCTGGACCCATGGCAAAAAGCAGCTCAGCCAGTACAATGTGGGAGATTACACAAAAAGGGAACAATTTGGCCGATTCCAATGTTACCAGCGTGTGCAAGGTAGTGCATACAATGCAATTTTGTAGATATTATTTCTCGTTTGGACAACGCCCATCAATACAGGATTTGCTGGGCCTGCAGTAGACCAACTTAGCATAAAGTTGAAAAGTGCTAGCATTGATGTATTAAACTGGCCAACAGTCTATGCAGTGTGCACATTTGTGCATAAGGTGCTAATGTTTGGCCAAGAGGACAGATAGGGTAATGTCAAACTGGTGCTCAACCTGACGGGATAGAAAAGAACAAGAAATCGTGGTCCCTAGCAGGTGTAGGTGCATGCAAGGGTTCTTGTCAGGGGCCTTCCTCGCCATTCATCTTACCCCACCTGTGACCGTGCATCTACCTTGGCAAGGGAATATAAAATGTCCAGGAACTGTGTCAGTCTAATGTTCAGCATTATGTTCCTTGGATCCAATAACTCCAGGTTATTAAATTATTTTTTCAGCAAACCTCTTCGCTATATGGCAAGAGCACGGCAAATGCATATGATGTGCTGCAAGCTTTCGTCTGACTGATGACATAGGCGGCATTTCTTATCCCCTCTATGGTTGTATTACCTCCATTTTGGAAGGAAGTCTAATGTTGGAATATCACAGAGTCTTAGGCCCTCATTCTAACTCTGGCGGGCGGCGGTTGCCGCCCGCCAGGCGGGAAGCGCAATTTGGCCGCCACGCGGCCAAAATACCGCTTCCCGCATTCAGACATTCCCGCTGGGCCGGCGGGCGCTAAGCAACTTAGCGCCCGCCGGCCCAGCGGGAATGTCGGCCGCAACACAGGAGACAGTGAAAAGCCGCCCTGGGCCCTGTTATTATGTGCTTATAGGACCTTATTATGATTTTATCAAGGAGATTGGCCTCCGCACCTATCATTATTTCCGATCCACAGGAAGGAGTTGGTAACAGTTTGGCCTTTATTACTGCTACAAATGGTTTCATATTATGGCCATGAATGGATCTTGCCAGTGTTGTAAAAGCATAATTAAGTGCCTGCACCTTTCCCTTGATTTCCTCTCTATGTGGTGCAAACATGGCTATTGCGTCTATTTTGACTCCTAGATACATGCAGGCCCTTGCTTCAGCGATTGTGTTTCCGCTGAGATGCCACTTGCATTGATTTAAAATATGGTGATTCAATGAGATTACTTTAGTTTTTTTGTGATTTCTAACTCATTATCCTCTATGTATGATCCAAGGCAATTTAGTAACCTTTGTAGGCCTATTCTGGTGTTGCTAAGAAGTAGTAAATCATCAGCATACAAGATGTTTGACAATTGTCTGCCACCCAGTGTCGGACCGTGGGCTGTCTGACCATTCAGTTCTACAAAGAGGTCAGCAATATATAGATGAAATAGGAGAGGTGCTAAGACGCAGCCTTGATTTAGGCCGGTTGATGTTTTCACTTCCCTTGACATATGGGTACCATCTGCGATCTTTTTCTTAACTCACATGTCTGAGTATAGCAAGCTAATTGCTCCCAGGATGTTAGGCGGGATTCCCCATTGTCAAAGTTTGGCCCATAGCCGGTTGCGAGTGACACACTCAAACGCTGCCTTTGAGTCAATGAAATGCATGTAAAGGGGTGTGCCTGAGGCCTTTGCTCTACTAAGTATCAGTCCCACTGCCATGAGGTTGGTTAGAGTGCTTTGACTCCTTGTGAATGCAGTTTGGTTGAGTTGAAGTCTGCCAGTGCCTAGTGTCCATGTGTCCAGATCATGAAGTAGCAGTGTAGAGAAGAATTTGAGATCAACGTCTAGGAGTGCAGTTTAGCAATAGTTGCTTGGTGAGGATGCCACATCACCTTTAAAGATGCGATGGATTATTGAGCCTTTCCAACTTTTAGGAATTACTCCTTTTACCAGAATGTGTTCAAACACTGCTGCCAGGAACGTTCCCCATCTTGGGTCGAATGTTTGAAAAGCGCTTGTGGTAGTCCATTGGGCCAGGGGCACAGTTGGCCAGTGATTTTTTAATGATCTTTGTTATTTCCACTGGAGTCTATGCTGGATATACCAATGATCCAATAGCCCCATTGTCCTTTTGGGACTGATCTAAACTGATTGCATCAGAGTTACTTCCTTTAAAATAAGATTTCAAATACTCGACCCAGTTACGTTCTGATATGTTTGCATTATGGGCTTTTCTTGGACCTTTTTTCAATATTGTTTCTAAGTTTCCAGAATTTTTTCGAGTCATTTGTTTGTAAGACATGTGACAGTTGGGCCCGCTGCATTTGCTGCTTTGATTTTTTAAAAGCCCATATCTCCCTTTCTAGTAGACTTCTCTCTTTAGGCAAGCTTTTTAGTAGGTTCTTCTCCTCCGGTGTTCGTCGTACTTGCCTGAGGAGCATGCCTACGATCTTTTCAGGCAGGTGGATCGTGGCATACTATATTTTTATGGTGCTCAAGGTGGGCTCCCTTATTCCCTCTCTTGACTCTAGTGACTGGATGTTTATTAATCAATTCCTTAGCGAAAGCTTCCTATACTGATATCTGGTTGAAGCCCTCTACGGCCATATCCTCCAAGCTGATCACAGCTTCTTCTACCAGATCCTTGACTGAGCTTAACTAACCTAACATAAAATGCTTATATTTATTATGTATACAAAAATCACAAAACTTATGTATACAAGTATTTTAATTTAATTAAAAAAAATTCTGAAAAGCAGCAGTTATTTTTATATTTGAAAATGTAATTAAGTTGTATAAATATAAAAACTTGGAACCTTAGAAATTCATTGGAAAAAATAAAGATAACAGGGACATTATAGTTAGGCTTACAGTTCACTTGTAGAAAACCAGTGAAATTCAGCAGTTATAGCTACCTGAGCTAACTATAACTTTTGCCTTTGCAATGCACTGCTCATAACCTCACATTTTATATTACTCATGACATGATCAGTGACATCACTGATGACATCTCAAATGACATCACAGATGACCCCATCCCCCAGGGACCACCACAATTCAATGGGGGAGCTGCACGGCCCCCCTCCCCGAGCCAATTTCAGCCCCGGGACCTCATCCCGGGGGCCCGGCCATGTGTCCCTGGGTGCCCTGGACCCAGCCTGGGCACCCAGTATGCACACTGGGGGCTGCAGGGAGAACCTCAAGGCCCCCACAGTGCCAGCTAGCTCCCTATCTCCTGCAGGAGCCAGCATCACTATTGCACACGGGGAGCTGCCAAACATGCAGCTCCTTGTGTGCAAGAGCAATCGTTTCATCTGTTTCCTTGTCTGCATCTCTGTGGGCAGGGAAAAAAATTAAACCTATGCTTCCAGCAGGCAAGAGCACTTTGACATCTCTCACCTGCTGGAACCAAAGTGTTTGCTCTAACTTGGCGGGAGCTGTCAAAGTTCTTGCCATGACAGAGAAAACAGCGATGTCTCGGAGTTGAGCACCCCGGTATGTAGCAGGAGCCAGCCCTAGGGGGTGGCTGACCCCAGGGCCATTAATGGCTCCAGGAGGGGGGCCACATGCCCCCCCTCCTTCAGTGTTCAAGGGGCCTGCCCGGGGGAGGTGGTGGTCCCTATGGCCATAGATATAGGCAAGTCAAAAAATGCTTTTCCTTTGGAAACATGGTCCTAACTATAACTATAACTACCTATTGGCGACCGCCAGTAGGTAATACATATATATATTATAGATATATATATATTTTTTTTTACATATATATATATATATATATATATATATATATATATATATATATATATATATATATATATATATATATATACATATATATATATATCTACACACAAGAGCCAGCAGGTAGTTATAGTTAGGACCACCCTTTCCCTAGATGATGCATTTTTTGTTTTGCTAATAACTCTGGCACCATTTGATGAATCTTCACAAAGGCCCTCATCCTCATTATGACATTGGCGGTCAGCTGACCGCCACACCAGTGATGGCGGTAGTACCATCGCCAGGCTGGTGGTGAAGACCGTAAAATTATGACCGTGGCGGTGATCCCTCCCATAGGCAGCCAATGTACCACCCGAACCGCCAATGTTGTCCGACACTTCAGACAGGCAGAAGACAACGACCTGCCTCCCACATTATGACATAGCAGACCGCTAGGATTTCCGGGACGGGACCACCGCCACCAAAAGCCTGGCGGAAACACACATCTTATAAAAGGAGATACTCACCTCCAGGGACACAGAGGAGTCCGCGGCCACCATGGAACCCGAACTGGGAGGGAGGAGAGAGTGACACAGTCACACACTCAACACACACCAAACACACATACCACACACCGAGAACAATCTACAGAGTAAATCAATAGCAATATAACCCAAGAGCAAAGAAACCCAGGACACATACCTCTGTTCCAACCACTGTAATTATGTTGGAAAATGAGCCCAATTTCAAATTAATAAACATCTATACATATGTACAGCAAGGGCCATTGGCCAGTCCACAGTGTACAAATGGCCACAGGGCAACGTCCAAGGCCCAACTTGACTCCTGACAGCCCAGTCACTCCACTTGACAGGGGCATCATGTTGTAAATAGGAAAGCACCTCAGGGGGCACGGAGGTGTGGGGGGTTTTCTTTTTGGTAGGGGGGGTCCTTGGGCTTGGGTGTGGGAGAGGGCAGGGCGGGTCTTTAGCCTTCCGTTTAAGAGGCAGAGTAGTGGGCTTGCAGCGGGGGGGCAGAGTCGAATAGAAGGTGGAGGTACTGGGCTGGGGGGGAGGGATCTTCCTCTTACCGGCAGGACGAGAGGGAGGGAAGAGGTGCTGGACTTGGGAGCAGGTACATGGACAATGTGTGTGTGAGGTGGATGGTTGTTGGGTGTCTGGGTGGGAGTGTTTATGTGTAATTTGGGGGCAGACAGGGTGGGAGAGGACAAAAAGGTTGTGGTGTCTGCAAGTCAGGTGGGTGTGCTTCATGAGGTTGTGATGGTGGTGGTGGTGACTGCACTTGTGGTGTGTGGGGTGCATGTCTGTGTATCTGCTGTTGTGGTGACTGTGGGCAAGGTTCTGCAGGTGGCATGTTCTGGGACTGATGATGCAGTGCATGCAGGTGTGGGTGTTGTTGTGACTGTGAGGGAGGAGGAGGAGGTGGGGAGACAGTGAAGGCAGTGGCTGTTGAAGTATGTGCATGTGTGTGTTGGCTGTGTGTGTGCTTGTGGAGTGAAGTGTGCTGCCTGTGTTTGTCTGTGTGAGTCCTGTTTGTTGATTTTGGTGCATGCTTGTCAGATTGTGTGCATGGTACGGGTCGGGGGAGAGGGCTTTGGGACTGGAAACAGTTAGTTGGAGGGGGGACAGAAGTACTAGGGACACTGGCAGGCATCAGAGAGGAGGCCAGAGCCTGAAAAATCTTTGTAGGTCAGCCTAGCCACCGTGAATGCCATCCAGGATGCCAGCCCCTGGCATTCACTATGGTTGACTGCCCTGCAGCGATGGATCTCAGGAGGTCAATAGCCTCCTCACTGAGGTCAGCAGGGCTGACAGGGGCAGGGCCTGAGGTGCCTGGGGCGAAGGAGAAGCCTACCTTCCTGGGTGAGCCGGCACGGACAACTGAGTGGGGGGCTACTGGGAGGGCAGTGCTGGTACAGGGACTGGTGGAAGATGAAGTAGCTGGGGTGGTCCCAGAGGGGTCTGCCACCAACAGGGAGCTTCCATCGGAGGAGGAATCTGAGTCTGTAGTTGTGGCTTGTGTCTCCCCCGTGGTGCCCCTCTCGCCCTCCAACCCACTTGTGCCCTCGGTGTCTGTGCTCTCTGCCTCCTTGGTCTCGTGGGCTGCAGCTCCCCGACTCGCCGGTGCCCCTGCTCCTTCGCCAGATGATGCTAATGCACACAAGGACAGGATGAGAAAAGGAGAGAGGTTTGGGGAGAAGAAAAGGGAGCACAAGGTCAATCACAGCAACAACAGCACATATGGCATACACATCACAATCTCTCACTGGGACTAACACTGTGCAGTATGGACCTGAATGACAAATCACTACCTGAGTACAATAGCAGTAAAGGACCCAAACACTACCATCTGCACACCTACTGGGACTCACTTAGCCCTGTCTGCCATAGTATGCCAGCTACTCACCAATACTAAATATAAATACCACTCTACATAGCTAAGCAGGACCACACTGGAAAAGCTAAAGTGGCATATTGAGGTGCCCACTGACTAGACCCTTGCACCAAAACCCCATGCCAGGACACAAAAAAGAATACCACACAGTCTGTACTCACCCCCTTATGGCTGCTGTGCTGCCCTCAAGCCCCATCCAACTCAAGATTGGCCACCGCCAGTGTGCGGGCCATTAGGGGGGGGTCAGACTCCAACGGGCATCCCTCCCTCATTGAGAGGCTGTCCCAGTTAGGCCTCCGCGGTCTTCCGGGCCCAGCGTCTCAGGTCCTCCCACCCTTTCCTGCAGTGGGTGCTCCACCGGCTATGGACCTCCAGGGTCCGCATGTCCTTGGTGATGGCGCACCACAACCCTTTCTTTTGATGGGCGCTGACCTGCAGAGGAGACACAGACAGAAGGACACCGTGAACTCAACAATCCATTCTGTCACACAGATGGCATACATTCTGCATATGACCCACATGAAGCACACGCATGACCCCTACCTCTGCATACACATTGAATGTTACCAAACCCCCCAAATGACACACTGCCAACACACATATACATCTCCATACAGTCATGTTGCATCCAACGTACCCATGATGTACTATCCTGTTGGTCTGGAGGCCCATACAACTGCCCATACAGGGGTAAGATCCCATCCACAAGCTTCTCCAGTTCCTCTAATGTGAAGTATGGGGCCCTTTCCCCTGTAGCACAGGCCATCGCAGGTTCCAGACAAAGGTCCCTGCAGCACACGCAGTGGAGATGTTGATCTGGACAAAGTCAGGAATCAAGTTGAGCGGTACAGAGAAAAAGGTGGTCACGTCTGCGGCGGTGAACACCGTCACTGCCGGCGTAGATCATCATTGGTTCCTGTACTCCATAGAGCCCCATGTTAGCCAATGGGGAGATCCATGGTGGTGCATGACATCAAACGCTGGCAGAGTGAGGTCACTTCCACCTGTCCCAGCATAGAGGACAAGCGGTTGCCATTTCATAATGCTAGTACTCATGTGGGACCAATGTATGTGCATCAATGGTATAGACTGTACACACCTATGCAATTCCAGTCCCCTACATACATACATGTACTGTGTACTATGATGTTGTGTGTCCATACTTCCTGTAGTCACACACATTTTAATTTTGGCTCACTTAGATACCAACCACTGCAGAGGATGAGGAGGCAAGCACCCGTGTACAGACCCCTTGTGGACTTGGTTACACTGGAGGACCGGCACATCATACTCACCTATTGTCTGGACAGGGCCACAATTACAGAGCTGTGCACACAATTGGAGCCTGATCTAATTTCTGCCATCCGTAGCACTACAGCAATTCCCCCTGTTGTGCAGGTACTCTCAGTGCTCCATTTCCTGGCAAGTGGTTCTTTCCAGGTGACTGTGGGCTTGGCTGCAGGAATGTCACAGCCAATGTTCTCAATTGTGCTTGGAAGGGTTTTGGCTGTCTTGCTCAAAAACATGAGCAGCTACATCTCATTCCCTCAGAGGGAAGATTTGCCAACTGTGAAGGCTGGATTCTACACCATGAGACACATGCCACATGTGATTGGGGCCATTGATGGGACCCTCCCAGGGCAAATGAGCAGGTATACAGGAATAGGAAGAGTTACCACTCTCTAAATGTCCAGATGGTGTGCCTTGCTGATCAATACATCTCCCTCATCACTGCCAGCTTCCCTGGATCTGTACATGATGCCTATGTATTGAGGAATAGTAGCATCCCACAGGTGATGGCATGACTACAGAGGCACAGAGTGTGGATCGTGGTGAGCCAAAATCACCACACAATGTATGTCAGTGTATGCCTACTGGAGTTCTACTCCATGACATTTTACATGGATAATGTGTGCCCTCACTTCTTCGAGGTGACTCCAGCTACCCAAACCTGTCCTGGCTGTTGGCCACTGTTAGGAATCCGAGTACAGGGGCTGAAAATCAGTACAATGAAGCACATGCCCATACAAGGAGGGTTGTAGAGTGCACATTTGGTCTACTGAAAGCCAGGTTCAGGTGCCTCCATTTAACAGGTGGATCCCTATGCTAGCTCCTAAGAGGGTCTGCCAGATTGTGGTGGTCTGCTGCATGCTGCACAATTTGGCCCTCAGACGCCATGTGCCCTACCTGCAGGAGGAGGGTGGTTGACAATGCGCCTGTGACAGCAGTGGATACTGAGGACAGTGAGGAGAAGGAAGAGGAGGAGGATGTGGACAACAGGACACATATCATATAGCAGTACTTCCAATGACACCCAGGTAAGACAGTTGATCTGTTCATATCTTTATTTTAGTCAAGTGCTGTGTGCCAGCTGTGTCCTGCCAATCACTACCTTTGCATTACAATTGACTGTCACTTATGCTTTCCCTTTTTGCAGATGTTGGCATGGTTACAACTGTGTACTGATGTGATGTCTACAGACTGCTGAAACACATTTTTTGGATGGATTTGCACATTACAGGTCATTTGCACAGGATAATACAGTTCAATACATTGCACATTTCTGTCTGATAAAGCACTATTACTCCAGTTGTGTTCAAGGGTGTTTATTGAAGTGACAATAATGAAGGGATGGTGCAATAGAGTGGGGTGATGGTTGAGGAAAAGTTCAGAATAGTGGCCCAGTTAGTTTGTAGCACAGGTCCAGTGTCCATGGGGACATGGGAAAAGGAGCAATGACCAAAAGTCGAAAGTGAACAAGGTGACTCAGTGGCACACAAGGGGGACATTCTGGAAAGGCTCATTTCCTGGCAGTGGCCTTGGTCTTGGCAACAGTCTCTGGTGTCTGTCTGGGTTGCAGGGAACATTTGCGAGGTGGTTCACCTTCTGCGGGGGAGGGATGGTGGTGGCCTGTGGGTCTTGTGGTAGGTCGTCCTGTCCACTAGCTGCAGAAGATGTTGATGGCTGTTGAGTGGACTGGCTAGTGAAAGTGGGCTACTGGTGTGCTCTGTTCTCCCGCATGGTGTTGGTCAAGTCACCCAGCACCCCTACAATGGAGGCCATGTTGGCATTTAGGCCCTGCAACTGCTGCATGATCTCCTGATGGTGTGCCCCCTGCAGCCGCTGGTACTCCTGTATGATGGTGATCACCTGTCCCATCCTGTGCTGGGATTTTTGGTATGCCCCCAGGACATGTGTGTGCGCCTACTGGGCAGTCGGTTCCCTGTGCCTGGCCTCCACTGGCACACAGCTGACCACCCACTGTCCCTGCCCCCCTGTGCCTGTGTCCCCTGAATGGTGTGCCCACTTCCACTTACACCAAGACCTTCATCGTCTTGCCTGTGTGGTGTTGACTGAGGTCCCTGTACAGGTGGGCACACTATTGATCGACGTGTCCTGGGGACAGGGGTCTAGGGATGTTGAGTGGCTGTTGTGATGTTGGAGTCAGAGAGGGGTGGGCCTGTGGTGGACCGGGTGTGGGATGTGGAAGCCGACTGACCAGTGGTCCCAGATGGGCCAGGGAGTTCATCCAGCTCTGGACATTCAGAGTTGCTGTCATCACTGTGGGCATCTACTGGTGGAGGACTGGGTTGCCGTGGCTCATGCTCGCCGCTGACATTGGCTGGGGCACCTGTGGGGATGTAAGTGTTTCATCAGGGTCCTTGTTTGTCACATATTCTGCATTTCTACCTTTCCCTATGGGTTTGGTGTTGTCTTCCCACCTTTGATAGTGTATGGTGATGCATTGTGGGATTGGTAGTGCTACATGCTGTCCATGCATTGCTGTTGTGTGTGCATGCAGAGCTGGAAGGGGTGTGCTTGCAGTGGCTAGGGCATGCAGGAGTACACAATTGAGGGTGGTTATTGGGGTGGTGCACTGTATGGGATGGAGGAGGGTGTCAGGGTGAGGGGGTGACATGCCATGCAGGTAGGGGAGAAGGTAAGGTAGTAATTGTGACTTACCAGTGTCCAGCCCTCCAGAGACTCCAGTTAGGCCCTTAGGATGCAGGATTTCCAAGACTTGCTCCTCCCAAGCTGTCAACTGAGGGGGAGGAGGTGGGAGTCCACCACCAGTCCTCATGATGCGACCTGGTGCCTTGATGCAATGGAACGCACCTTCTCCCATAGGTGGTTCCACCTCTTTCGGATGTCGTCCATTTTGGGTGGATATTGTCCCATGGAGTTCACCCTGTCCATGATCCTTAGCCATAGCTCCATCTTCCTGGCATTGAAGATCTGCTGAACCTGTGGACCACACAGCTGTGGCTCCACCCTGACGATTTCCTCCACCATCACCCGCAACTCCTCATCAGTGAAACGGGGGTGCTTTTGTGGGGAGATGCCTGGTGTGTGTTGTGTGTTGTGCAAAGGGTGTTCAGTGTTGTGGTTGGGTGTGTGGTGTGTGATGTGTGACAGATGTATAGGTAGATGTGGTGTGTGTGTGTGCAGTTCTCTAAGGGTTTGGCTTGGCAAGGTGTTGCAGTCTTTTCGTGTTTGCATAGGATTGTGGGTTATGTGGGGGTGTTTTATAGTGCTGTTGTGTGTCAGATGGGTTTTTTTTTGTTCCGGACAATGTTGGCTTGATGAGCTTTGGGGTGCCAATACCACCACGTCTGTGTGCACCGCCAATGGTTGACCGCCGTTGAATTTCCGCTGTGGTAATTCATGGATCATAATTTGGAGGTCGTTTGCTGGCGTAGTGGTGAGGGTGGTGGGTCTGACAGTTTTTCGCCTTCGTTGGGTCTGGCGGACTTGTGGTTGTGGCTGGTTTCTGTCGGTTTTCTGTTTGTGTATCATAATCTGATGGGCGGATTACCGCCTCCGCAGCAGTCTGTTGGCGGACATCACCATGGCGGTCTTGGGAATATACCGCCAATGTCATAATGACCACCAAAATGTTCAAAATGAGTTTGCCACTCACTTTAGCTACTGTCTGGAAAGTTTTGAAGTGATTCGTCAAGTGGAAGCTGAGAAAAAGTGGGGGACCCAAAACAATTTTTTCCCATGCAGTGTCTATGGGGATTTTGCATTTTTTAACTCGACTACAGCCCAAACTGCTGAACAAATTTGCACCAAATTTGGTAGAAAGCTAGATCTTGGTCACGAAAGATCTCGCTTTGTTATTTGATGCAGATCTATTCAGTAGTTTTCGACTTACTAAAGAAATAAAAAATGGTATATCGAGGGTGGTGGATCCTATGCGGATCCGCGGGTACCTGCTAGAAAAAGTATCAATGGCATCATAGCTAAGATTTAGGGTAGTGGTGGATTTTGTCTTGCAATTATTAGGGCAGTTCATTTCTAGATCAATTCCCATCTTTGCTAATTTTAGGAATTTGTGTCCGGTATGTGTGTTCTCTGACTCTAATTCCACTAGTGTGAACAAAGTGTCAATATCTCTAATGACCAGATTGCTGAGTTTGTCTTGTTTAGAAGCTTTAGATTTAGGGTTCCCCTTTAAAAAGAACTATTTCTATAATTTTAGTTTTACTAAAATCACTAAGATTACAGAAATGGTTCTTTTCCATTGCATCTTGGTGTGTCACATTGTAATATTGTTAACGGTTTTCCTCTCCTGAGTTAATTTACTGTATAATAAGTTGTATAAAGTGTTTACTGGTTCTTCTGTAGAGTACACTTAATCTTTGCTTTTCTTTCTTTTGAACACTCCTGTCTACACTTTTCATAAACTTTCTTCTTTTTTTCATTCAGGATTGCGCCATATAGGAGATGAGTACCTGCCATTCTAGGGTGACCATTCAGCTAAGATTTTGTTTTTGTCTAATTTAAACCCCATTTAGATTTTTGCACACATGAGCAGGATATGTGAAAGTTCTAAACGTATGTTCATTTGAGTATTTATAGACATGTTGGGCACACATTTGCCATAATTTGTGATTGGGGAGTCGCAGGTGACAAACTGCAGCAAGAAGTTTATTTGTTCACCCATCACAGTGGTGTCAGAATCACTATCCAGTGTATAATTTTTAGCTATTAAAGTGCAAACGGTTATTAATTAATTGTTGATCCCTTTTCTACATTTGGCAAAGATGTGTACTAGTGAGTTATGCAACTATACCACAAAGATAAATCTGGAAATGATCACCAATATATTTATTGTGAAGCACGGGTAATGAGTGCTTACATCACAGTTCCTTAAAAAAACACATTGTTCCTTTCAGAGTATCATACGTGCTGGGATACACTTTTGCTACCGATTGGGTTGGATTCAGCTGAGTGGCCATTTTGTGAAGTTTCTAGTGATCTTAGAATTTATTTTCATCAGAGAATGAACTGGCAACTCAAAGTTGCCATAAGAAAGAGCAGCTGAAAAAGCACAGCCAAAGGCGAGACCAGCACAGACATGAATATTCAAAGTGCAGACCCCTCATTTTATCTACATTACCTTGGACACATTCGTGCCTACATTGGTCAACTACATTGGTCAACTGCTAGTTTAATATGAAGTGGTTTAAAACCAAGATCTGTATAGCACATATCAACACATTCTAGCCCAACTCAGATGAGGGAGATTTGGGGACTTTGGGCAGAAGAGAACGAAATTCTCTCCAGCACCCAATACGGAGCCAGATTTATTGGAAAATGACGTGCACATCGCTGCACCAAATTTGGCATTGTCGCGCGCCATCATTTTCACAACGCCTGGATGTGCCATATTGGATAGAATACAGCACACCTCTTTGTTGTCCCCTGTGCTGGCGCGGGATTTGTAGCTGTGTGCCAACGCAGCCACCCTTGCACCATTGTACAAGGAAGGCTGCATTGAGGGGGGAGATTGTTTTTGTGCAGAAAGGAACACCTTCCTGCACAAAAACAATCTTAAATGGCGATTTGCTCTTTCTATGTGTGCTGCAGAATGCAGCACACATAGAAAGAGCAAAAAACGAGGAGAAATGAAAATATTTCTCCTCGTTGCACCCTACTAACAACACCACTGGGGTGGCGTTAGATTTTGGCGCTGCCTCAGGTTTACGAAAACCCGTAAATCTGGGGCAGCGTTAAAATGCAATAGGGATTTGCTGTGGCACACCCACAGCACCACCCATTGCTCGCCCCTTCAATGCAAAGTGCTGTGTGTGAAGGGGCCGTATTTACAAGGTGGTGTTAAGTCACAAAAAGTGGCTTAACACCACCTTCTAATTACAGTGCAGTGCATAGCGCCGATGGAGCGTCAGTGCAGATCGCCACCAGAGAGTCACTAAAAGTAACACTCCGGTGGCGCTAGGGGCTCTTAACTATGCCCCATGGTTTCAGAAAAGGTCTGGGGATAGCTGAGCAATCGCTCAACTTGAGTTTACAGATGGGGAAGTACAACCAAGCCACTGATGGGTCCATTTACATTTGTTTGATCAATCTAAGCAGTACTTTCGATTCAGTAGCTCATGGTGAGCTTTGGGCATGTTTAGACAAAAAGGGGGCCCCCAGAGAGATTATTTCATTGCTAGCCTACCTGTACAAAGTCTTAAAGGCCAAAGTCAATTAAGGTACACTGGGCAAACTGACTGAAGCATTTGGCATAAGGCGAGGAGCTTGACAGGGGTGTGTACTTGGGCCCTTCCTCTTCTCCTTGTATATTAATAAGGTGGAAAAAATGCTTCAGGTGGTGGGTGCAAATACACCTAGGACAGGGAGGCGGCAGATCTCAATACTCCTGTATGCAGACAATGCAGCCGGTTTAGCATACCCCAAGAAGCCTGCAGCTTTTAATAGTTACTTTTACAGATTTTATGGGAGAAAGGAGTATGAAAATTAACATTGCCAAAACTTACACAATGTGTTGTGGGTGCAAAGGAGGCAAACAACATACCTTTTTTTATCAATGAGAGGAAGTTACAAACTACCAACACCTTTAGTTACTTGGGGATCCAGTTCTCATCTAAACTAGATTGGAAGCAACATAGGGAGATCTGCGTCTAAATTAAGATTAGGAATTATGAAGGTTTGATTAGGTTTTCCTCTAATTTAGGCAACAAACCTAATTCCCAGATGCTAACTCTCTGTAAGGCCAAAACAATTTCAACAGCAGAGTATGGGGCAGGAATCTGGGTTTATGGGGACAAGAGTAACTTCCAAATTATTTAAAAAATGCCTTTCTATGGCGACTATTGTCTGTACCTCATTCTACTCTGGCATCCATAGCTCATTGAGAATTTGGTGTTGACTTCTTATCGGACACCCTTGAAACTAAATGGTGATCAATTTAGTCCAAAGGGGAAACATTGTTTACTAAGTTAATCCTCAAGGACTGGATGGGTCTAGGTATGATGAATAGAATTCCATGGCTAAAAAATATATAGCAGACCCTATTGGGTTTAGGCCAGTTAGAGAGAGATGTATGGTATTACCCGGAGTATATTTTAAGCTACTCTAAAAAAGAGATTGTAGATCATGTTTTAGAGGCCTGTCGGATGAAGAGGGAAAAGAGGACCTCCCCAAGGTAAAAGTGAGGCGGTATTTAGCATGGAATGATCAGTCTGGATGCAAATCGTACCTTATGATAAGCAATATAATACATAGGTACCTTTTAACTCGTTTCCATCTCCATACTTTTTATTACCTGACTACTTTTCCAAAAACTGATAGATGGGGTACAATCAGCCAAAAATGCCCCTATCATAAGCACTTTTTTGTAAATTGTACTGGATCCCGAAGAAACTGTATCTTAAACCCCTTTTCCTACAAGAAAGGATAATCTATCATCAGGCGGCTTTTAAACTCTTGTATGATCTAGGGGATGCAACAGTATGCTATAGGGTCACCCTGTTTCTCTCCAGAGTAATCCGCAGCAGAGCACTATTAGATGATTCTGGGAATCCAAGTTCCTACAAGGGGACTAGACATTATATTTTATCCTGTGCTGTTCGTGCCTTTAGTAATTTAATGATTTTTATCTATTTAGTGCTAGAGTACCACATTTTAATTGTAACAAGAGTTGCCAGATTTTGAAGGGAGTTATTTTTGATGTCTGCATTTTAATGTATTTTCTTTCATTTATTTTACGCCTATTTTAACTGTTTTGGCACTGTACAAAGTTTGGTTTTGTGAGATATGTTTTAACATATTGTTTATGTTTTACTGTGTTAACTTGCTGCTATTATGGTTCACATAATGTGTGCTGAATAAAGTTTATTTGACAGACAGACTGAATACACTTACAATTACAATTCAGTGCTTTTCATCAATGGGTGACGACACCTCCTTGTGATCAGTCACTCGGCATTGCCAAATTATACTGGGTCGGTTCACCTGGCCAAGCCATGATTTCTCTCTGTGAAAAAAATACTAGCAGTGGCCAAGGGGCACTTGATGTGCCTGGGTCATTGAAGAACAGCCAGATTGTCCTGCATTGTAAAATCTTGAACAAAACCTTGAACACCGGCCCTTCCTCATAGTTTGATCGAGGCGAGTACTAGATATACCGCTGGAGAAAGAACAGTTCTACGAGATACCTGCAAACCAAGAGTACTTTCGCAAGACAACCCCCCTATTACTAGACCTCTTGCCTTAATCTAGGTCTGCTTGTTTGTCCCATGTCCATACCATTGAATCACTCACACTTTTGACTGATTGTGGGCCGACACAAGATGGCTCCAAGAATTGCCTGTTAAACATCTGCTATCCCTGTCATAACTCAAACCAAGAAAAACCTTTAGGAAATCATTCTTTCAAAAGACTCAGCAGTATATAGTAGCTTGTCAGCTTTTTAAATGAATGAGTGTATGAATGAGTAAATTAATGGTATTTGGAGAGTTCATGGCTATCCTTGGAAACAGAGTTCTGTGGGAAAAACATGACCACACCGAAGGAGCTGAAGAATATGAAAGAGGTGAACAAAGGAGTATCTAAAAGCCATGCTTTCAGATTCTTGCGATAAAAGATAGATGGAGTGGCAGGCAGCTCAGGTGAAGGGCATTCTAAGCTTTATTCATGTAGAATTGGAAGGCTTGACTTCCAAACAGGTGATGCAGATGTGAGGCATACACAGTAAATTGGCTCTGAAATACCACAAGCACCTTGACAGGATGTTTCTGATGAAACAATGAGCAAACAAACATGATGGACGGAATGCGGAACCAATCAAACATTAACCCCCACCACAGATCTGGGTTTAATCCATGGATTCTTTTGCTCACCATGCCACCCCAGTTTGGACCCAGCCACACACAAATCAGTCTTGAGCCTGTTCCCCATGGGAACAGTCCAGCCCGAACTGCCAGGCCAGATCCTCCCTGGACTGGAACAAGCATCCTGGGACCGGAAAAGGAACACATGAGGTTTAGTTGTGCCAACTTTGACACCTCTCCCCACAGCAAAAACCCAGATCCCCTATCCATTAACTCTGGTGTACATCCCGAGCTCCCACTACTTGCTTCCAGGGACAGCAAGGAAGTATTTGTCAGTTAAATCCGTTCTCATTCCCAATCCCACTAGGAAGCTCCAGTCTGTCCCTCTGCCTCCATACCTCCCCGGGTACAGACCAGTCGTGCGCGGCGGACACTTTCCCTGGGTTGAAGTAAAAAACATAAATCTCCATCAAAAACATACTACGTGCAGACTTTTTAAAACCTCAGAAGCATTACATCCTCGTTAGTAAAAGCGGGATGCATTTACGGTGTCAATTTTTGCTTAATGAAAGCGAAAAGTGAAATGTCACCATGTTGCCTTGGTATCAATTATCTAGTATCGTCCCTTTCATGTGTCATTTCATTATATAATATACTATCATTTGTGACTTTTAGCAAATACGTTGTGGCAAAGGATTACTCTCATCAGACGCCGTCTTTGAAAGAGATATGCTAATTTTCCAGGGAGCAAGCAAACATCAAAACAGTACCAATGAATAGCCAGGGGACTTTCATGTCTTAATATCCCTCAGAAGTGTTTTATCTCCTGGTGCAACGTGTGCATCAGAGCACAAGCGGGAAATGAAGCAGCCAGGCATCAAAGTGGCACCGGTCCAAGGGTGCAGGTTTAAATCGGGCATAATGAAGGGTATGGACAGCGGGTCAACCAAACAAAAAGGATATGTGTTTTACGCCGCGCTGTCAGTCAAGAGAGGCTACTCCCACTGTACCAGGGTGCTAAAGATACCGAGTCTCCTTTATAAAGCACCTTCGGTTTTCGGATTAAAGGAGGCTTAATGCTCTAGTATTCGAGGCAGAAGAAAATTAAGAACCAACCTCTTATTTGCTTCAGAACTCAGACGCTGAGAAAAGAAAGATTGTTTGAAAGATTTTTTTTTCACAAAGAGAATGTCCTAGCTATGAAACGTGATGGTGTCCCCTTATTGCTAAAACCTCAGTCCACCCGCCCAATTGTTGGGCTGGCAGTCACCTTTCCATAGTGCTGCCCCATTGGCTCCATCTCCGTTGATGGAGAACTTACTTCACTCTCCTGAGTGCTGGGTCTGATTAAGGGCAGCACCCTGCCCGCCCTATTTGGGGCTGATGGCCTCATGTCCTTTTTAGATCGAGCGCGCAAGCGCTCTGACGTGCTGAAATCCAGCTGTAGGCTTTTAACCACCCCCACCGCACGCCCATCACTATCACTCGTTCATAACCTTGCCTTTCAAAAATCTTTTGTTATCATTGGTATATGCTTTATGTTTGTCACTCCATGGGGCAGTTTTGTTACTGCCTTGGTCATCGACTCTGTTACATGGATAATTGTACGTTTGCCGATTCATTTGATTATGAGCGAACTTCTTTTTCCTTTTGTGTCTCACCTTCGCACTCACGGCGGCCATGGCGCTTTGAATTGGCTTGCTTTTGTCAACTGTTTTACTTTTTATTTTCAATTTATGTGGCAAGAAAAGTCCAGTTAGGAATTTACACTGCTAAGAGCTCTAACTTGAGCAAACGTGAGACTCATTGCAGTACAAATTTTCTGTCAGTCATCACCCGGGAAATACCAGCTTTGACATACAGAAAATAAAATGAATTACTTCTACACACAGGGAAAAACAACTTTCTGGGTGTGGAGGGTATTAGATATTTGTTTTTCAAAAACAAACTCCCATTTATTCAGTTGATGGCAGAAATGGGACTGTGTGGCCATCTAGTTTGCCCATTCGCTTGTCTTTTGGGTAAAAATGCAATTTACTTGAGGACCAATTTAGAGTAGAATTGTGATGGAGAAATCTGACAAAAAGTTTGTGGATATGTCAGTTCGGCAACGAGCAGAAAAAACTTTAATTAGTGTGTCCAGTGCTTAAAACAACATTAAAACAATAGTGTGAAAGGTCAGAGTAACCTAGTCTAGTTTATTCCAGAAGCACATCAGAATAACCACGCCTAAATTGATTTACTAAAGGAAAGGTTTTTAGATTCCAGTTTGATGCTAAGAAGTGGATCATTCCAGAGCTAATTTGCAAGATAAGAGAAGTGACAACCTCCGACTCATCATCATTTCACTTTGGGAATGACAACCAAGTTTTGCGGGGCAGAACATACACTACTACTAGCACGGTAATGCAAACAAAAGCAAGATTGGATGCTCATCGGTCCCAAACTAAGAGAGCTTTAGGAACAATATACATTGTCTTTAAATATGATGTTCCTTTACTGGGCACCAGTGTAGATTATGTGGATGGTAAGAGATAAAATGGTTTGCTGCAATTCTCAAAAAAGCCTGCCTGGGCTGTATTAACTGAAATCTGTTACAAAATGTATTAGGAAGTCTGATATACAGTGAATTGTGGTAACCCAGGTGAGATAGAACCACTGCCTGTATCGGGTTTACAATGTTCCACTGAAAACAAAGGCTACATTTTCCCTTACAAGTCTTTTTAAACTGCACCAACTACGTTAAACGGATGTCCTCCAGAGACATGAGCACATCTGCTTCCTTCGTTCATCAAGCATCAAGATTCTCAGTAATTCTTTTCAGCTTGTTCATAGTGCCCTTTGGCTCATCCACAGCAGTCTGAACATCATTTGTCACATATATTTTTTTAAATATCTTAGGGCCGGGGAAATTAAATTGTTATGATTTCCTCATCCAGATCCAACATTTTATGGGGCTAAATGGCACTGCCTCAACAAATCAAAAACAAAGATAATACTTTATTGTACAGCAGATCTTTCAGTCCTCCTTTCCAATTGGTCCCCACTTATAGAGTCCACTGAAGTCAACAATTTTAGTTTGTAACCTGACAGTCATCTTTTGTTTTGAGTCGCCATTCATCCAATAGTAAACAATTGTATCAAGTACCCGATCTGTTAACTTCATCATATAAACCTAACAATGCTGCTAATCTTCCTTTGAAATGCCCTTGATTTTGCGACGCCCTCTCCCACATTGAATACTGTAACAGTGTGTATTTCTGCATCAGATTGAACAATACTACATGGTCCCTCTCATCACCCACCAAATGAAACTGAAAATATCAATCATGTGCTGCAGACACTCCATTAGCTAAAGTCAAAGAGATGATGTAATTCGATTAATTCCGCATCGTCATCGGATTACTGACTACACTGCTAATATATATCCTGTTTAGACTTCTATGATTATTCATTGGCATAAAAGCTGACTTCATAAAGTAGCAGTAAAGCCGGACATTGAACCAATCATATGGCTTAGTCTCTAACTCTCAGACTGTACAATCACGAATTGTTGAACCCTACTCTAAAATCCTGTTTCTACCCTAGTCATCTACCAATCTGGAGTACTAATAATCTGAGTGCTTTACGATAACAATTGCATAAAAAATTACTTGATGGTCAAGGCCCACAGCTCTCATAGAAAAAGCCTAGTTCCTTGACTGTTTATACTAAGTCAATGACTTGTCTTTTTAAAATTATTTTATTAAGATTTTAACATAGTAGAATAATAGGTATCAGCATAACAAGGGAAGCCATTCAAACCTGGTGTTTTATTTCTGGCCAAGTCATGGATTACCTTCTTCACCTCATCCACCATTATTAGGCTGTGAAGTTCTTCTCATTCGATGGCGCTGATGGAGGTCATTCCTAAAGGGGTGAGGAATCCCTCAATTACACTGGGGAGTGGGACGAGGTGCTTTTTTATGCTACAAAATAAGTTCTGCCTAAAAACCCCTGAATATACTAACTTACCTACACTAACCTAACTTATACTATTTTATCAAAACTTATCCCCAAAGCTTACTTATCTTATCTTAACTTATACTATACATGTAACACCACATGATAAGCATCAACTCCCCACCCTCTTTAAGAGACATCAGTATACAAGAACAACAGTGACTACAGCTCAACATTGACTAACTAAACATATAGCCTAAACAAATATATATTTTTTGTATTTTTTTTTTTTTTTTTTTTATGTAATACATACCCAAAACATAATCCACCCCCTACAAAAACTCAAGAATAGTAGAAGCCCAAAAATCCACCCCACTAACAATAAAAACGGTGGCCCTTATTACAACCCTGGCGGTCGGTGTTCAAGCGCCGGGAATACCGCCAACAGGCCGGCAGAAAAAAAATGGAATCACGACAGTGGCGGAAACCGCCAACATAGACAGCCACTTTCACACTCTGACCGCCACGGCGGTACAAACAAACAGCTCGGCAGTCACTGCCAACAGACAGGCGGAAGACAATGTACCGCCCACACTATTGTGAGAGGCCAATCTGCCACCTTTTTCGGGGCGGAACCAACGCGAACAAAAATACGGCGGAAACAGGACTTGGATGGGAAAATACTCAGCTCTCCACAACCCACGAGGAACCAGGACGCCATGGAGCCAGAACTCCAAATACTCCCTGCAATGGTATTCCTGCTCCTCTATCAGGAGCAACAAAGACGGCGACGATGACCACGGTGAGTACTGCACCTACAACACGGGGGGAGGGAAAAGAGAGTGACACACCCACGCGACACGCGACACCCCCACCCTCACCCACAACAACTTACACACAAATACATGCTGCGACATTACATATACACCCCCACCCCCCTTTCAAGAACGCAAGGACAAAAGGAAATGAGTTAAACAATTGTAATCATGAAAAAACCAGTAGTCAAAACTCGAAATACAGTATATACAATTATGTACACCAACTACACAAGTCTGGATAGTGCACCAATAATTGTCTGTGGACCACTGGGCTCAAAATGCATGGGCGAGGCCCACACTCGATACCAGACATCAAACAGAGAGAACACTGCAGGGGCATCAGATCGAAATGAAACAGGCACCTCAGGGGGAAGGGAAGGGGGGCACCTCAGCCGGATGAGTGCACAACGCCACTGCTCCACGAGGGGGCTCCATGCCCACTGCTGTATCCTGGGGAGTGCAAAGCCACAGTCTCTCAAGTCTCTCCAGTGGGTGGTTTGCCCACTGCTTTATCCTGGGGTGTGCAAAGCCACAGTCTCTCAAGTCTCTCCAGTGGATGGTTTGCCCACTGCTTTATCCTGGGGAGTGCATAGCCACAGTCTATCAAGTCTCTCCAGCTGGTGGTTTGCCAACTGCTTTATCCTGGGGAGTGCAAAGCCACAGTCTCACAAGTCTCTCCAGTGGGTGGTTTGCCCACTGCTTTATCCTTGGGAGTGCAAAGCCACAGTCTCTCAAGTCTCTCCAGTGGGTGGTTTGCCCACTGCTTTATCCTGGGGAGTGCAAAGCCACAGTCTCTCAAGTTGATAACAGTCTCCACTGGTTCTGGAGGGGGCTTTGTGCCCAGAGTGCTTCATCTTGCCAAGGACAGAGGTAGTGGATGCCTTTCTCCACTGAAGGTGTTGCATCATGGAAGCTGCCCAGGCTCCTGGAACTGACCACCAGGCTCGGTCGATTGACCACTGATGGCAGCCATGTCTGCGGTGGTGCCACTGGCTCAGGACATCGTGGGGCTGCTGGCGGTGCTTGCAGCGGTGTCAGTAGCGGCGGTGCTTGCGGCGGCCTCTGTGGCATTGGTGCTGGTGGCGGACTCTGTGGCATCGGTGCTGGCGGCGGACTCTGTGGCAGCGGTGCTGGCGGCGGACTCTGTGGCAGCGGTGCTGGCAGCGGTGCTGGCAGCGGTGCTGGCGGCGGGCTCTGTTGTGGCGGTGCTGGTGGCGGATTCTGTGGCGGCGGTGCTGGTGGCGGTGCCGGTGGTGGGCTCTGTGGTGGCAGTGCTGGGCTCAGTGGCGGCGATGCTGGTGGCGGGCTCAGTGCGGTGCATGTGGTGGTGCAGGTGGCTGTGCAGGTGGCGGTCTTCTCCGCCGTCCTGGTTGGTGTCGACATGGACAGAAGGTGTGACACTGGTCCCATAGTCGGTGCCATCATGCACTCTCCTGACCTGCCCTTGATTTTCTGGCCCTTTCCCACCTTGGATAGTGGCGCAGCTGTCTTACCACTATCCCCTTTTGTTTTTCCTGAGCCCTTGGTGGCAGGTGTTTTCGCCTTCTCCCTCCGGGATGTGGGCAACTTTTTTACTTTCGCAGGTGGTGGTAGTGGAATGTCCTTGCCCTCACTCCGTGGCACACTGGCTACCCTGATGCTTGGCGCACCCCAAAAGCCCGTTGTTGCAGGGACCACTGTGCCCGGTGATGTGGCGGCTGAGGTGCTGGGTTGGGACCTGTAAAGCCTGGCCCTAGGAGGGGGACGGTGGGGGGGGAGAGAGGTGTAGGGAAGAGGTCAATGTTAGCCAGGATTTTTACACACACTGGGACGGGTAGATGGAGTGGGTTTGGGAGTGGAAGAAGAGGTAGTGCTTGTAGGAGGTGTACGATTGCTGAATTTGGGTGAAGGTGCATGGGCTGGATGCTGTTGTGAGGTGGATGGATGTTGGGTGGGTGTGTGCCTGCATTTGTGTACTTTGGGAGGAGGGCTCACAGACACACTGGTAGAGGACACAGGGGATGTGTGAATGGTAGTGGGGGTGGTGAGTGCATGTGAGCGGTGTGTGGTGATGGGCGTGCTGGTGATGGAGGTGGTAGCTGAAGATGTTGTGCATGCAGGTGTGAGTGGAGACGAGACAAGGAGGGAGGAGGATGACATGATGAAGGGGGACACAGTGGAGGCAGTGGATGTTGGTATGTCTGCATGGGAATGATGCTTGTGTGAGTGCCTGTGGGATGTGTGGTGCTTATGTTTGCCAGAGCCACCCTTGTGTGATGAGGTGTGTGCATGCTGGTCTGATGGTGTGCTTGGGATAGGCTGAGGTACAGGGGATTGGGTCTGGTTGGAGGAAGTTGGAGGGGGGAGGCTGGACACAGGGACAATGGCTGCCATCAGTGCTGAGGCCAGAGCCTGAAATGTTCTCTGTTGGGCTGCCTGGCCAGAATGAATGCCCTCCAGGTATGCATTTGTTTGTTAACATTCCTCTCAACACCCTGGATGGTATTCACAATGGTAGATGGCCCAACAATGAGGGATCTCAGGAAGTCAATAGCCTCCTCACTGAGGGCAGCAGGGCTGACTGGGGCAGGGCCTGAGGTGCCTGGGGCGAAGGAGATGCCCGCCCTCCTGGGTGAGCGGCCATGGGACACACGCTGAGGGGCTGCTTGGAGGGTGGTGCTGGTAGGGGGGTGGCGGCTGTACCTGTCGATGCGGGGGCACAGAGGGGCCTGACACCGCAAGGGAGCTCCCATCAGAGGAGGAGTCGCTGTCGCTGATGTCACCTCCTGTCCCCGCCGTGGAGCTCCCCTCGCCCTCCGTCCCAATGGTGGCTTCAGACTCTGTTGTCTCGCCCTCTAGGGCCAAGTGGGATGCAGCTCCGGGGCCACTGCTCCTCCGCCTGATGATGCTATTGCACACAAGAACAGGGAGACCACAAAAAGGGTGGGGGAAAGACAGAAAAAATACAAGTTCAGTGCATGCAATACCACTACCGTTGGCGGACACTACAGACACAGCAGCCCTCTGCACTGGGCCATGCACTTAGAGTTCCTAGATTAATCACATGCCCATGGGGTACAAGGCCTATACCCGATTGCTGCACACATGGAAGTCACAGCCTGATTAGGTGTAGATGGCTCTTACCACTGGTGGGGTTGGGGTGCCACATAGCCTGCCTCACAAAGGGTGCTTGCATACAAAGCTCGCCCTGGCCTAGGGTAACCCATTGCCCACCTCCCCCACCCAGACACCTCGTAATGCGCGCAGAGTCAGATGGATGTGACGGTACTCACCCCCTTGTGGCTGCTGTAATGCCCTCAAGCGCCCATCCAACTCCGGATACGCCAGGATCTGGAACATCAGGGGGGTCATGGTGCGACAGGCCCCCCTCCCACGTTGGGAGGCCATCCCCAGCTGGGCCTCCGCCATCTTCTTTCTCCAGCAGCAAATGTCCTCCCATCTTTTATGGCAGTGGGTGCTCCATCTATGGTGGACCCCCAGGGTCCAGACTTCCTTGGCGATGGCACACCAAATATCCTTCTTCTGGTGGGCGCTGACCTAGAGGAATAGTACAGGGGAAAAGGAAAAACTTTAACCATCCGGACCGTCACAGTCATTGGCCCACGTTCTCACCCTTGCCCTGACGCACATACACTCACCGTCCGCACATGCAGGCCTCAGTCCCCCTCCATGTATCTTCCATCCACACCAATCCAAATAGGCATTGCCCATGCAGCATGCTCACAGTGTACTAACCTGTTTGTTTGGAGGACCGTAGAGTAGCATGTACTGGGGGAGGACCCCATCCACTAACTTCTCCAACTCCTCCGAAGTGAAGGCAGGGGCCCTTTCCTCAGACACATGAGCCATTGTCGCTTCCAGACTGAGGTCACAGCAGCACTTGCAGTGTAGGTCCTCTCCTGTCGAAGGTCAGGTATCAAGTGAGTGAACAGACAGAAAATGGCAGACACGTCCGCGGTGGTGCATACTGTCACTGCCGGCGTACATCGTCATTGGCTCCTGGGACCCATAGGGTCCAATGTTAACCAATGCAGGATTGCACTGCGGTCTTCGACCGCCTACCGCAACGGTGCAGAACGCCAGCGCAGTTACCTCATATCCCCCTGTCCCACCTTACAGGTCAGGCAGCCGCCATTTCAGGGGGCCACATGGCATTAATATTAACTGCGTCACACCTATCTAGGCCTTGCATACACACAGTGACAGGCACACTGCGGATTTACAAATGTTTACTAATGACATTTAGTAATACCTCAGTGTTGGCTGACTCTCTGCTCGCTGTTTTCCTCCATTGGGCACGTCCGCTGGGGCAGGTGGTGAGATGGCGGCATCCTCCAGTGTACAGACCGCTGGTGGACCTGTCGACAATGGAAGAGAGACCTACAGACTTGATTGTGCAACAGTCCATGAACTGTGTGCCCAGTTGGAGCCATACCTGATGTCAGCAATCCGCCATCCCACAGGAATCCCCCCTCTAGTGCAGGTCCTGTCAGTACTCCATTTCCTGGCAAGTGGGTCTTTTCAAACAACAGTGGCCATTGCATCACGGATGTCCCAGCCTATGTTCTCAAACATGTTGTCCAGAGTGTTGTCTGCCCTGCTTAAACACATGCTCAGCTACATCGTTTTCCCTCAGGTGGAGGATTTGCCTACAGTGAAAGGTGACTTCTATGCCCTGGGACATATCCCCAACATCATAGGTGCCATTGATGGGACACATGTGGCCTTGGTACCCCCCGCAGGAGTGAACAGGTGTACAGAAACTGGAAGAGCTACCATTCAAAGAATGTGAAGACGGTGTGTTTGGCCGACCAGCACACCTCCCATGTGAATGCCAAGTTTCCTGGCTCAGTGCATGACGCTTACATTCTGAGGAATAGCAGCATCCCTTATGTGATGGGGCAACTCCAGAGGCACCGTGTGTGGCTAATAGGTGAGGACAAGGACCCTATACCCTGTGAATAGTTGTCTGGGGTTGTCCCTAAGGATTAGTGTGTGTCTAACAGTTGTCCCTCGACATTTGCAGGTGACTCTGGGTACCCCAACCTGTCATGGCTACTGACCCCAGTGAGAAATCCCAGGACAAGGGCAGAGGAACGCTGCAATGAGGCACATGGGCGAACTAGCAGAGTGATTGAAAGGACCTTCGGTCTCCTGAAGGCTGAGTTCCAGTGCCTCCATATGGCAGGTGGTTCTCTCTACTACTCACCAAAGAAGGTGTGCCAGATCAACATGGCCTGCTGTATGCTGCGCAACCTGGCTTTGCGACGACAGGTGCCTTTTCTGCAGGAGGATGGTCCAGATGGAGGTCCTGTGGCAGCTGTGGAGCCTGTGGACAGTGAAGAAGAGGAGGCAGAAGAAGAGGATATCGACAACAGAAACAACGTTATCCAGAAATACTTCCAGTGAGACACAGGTAAGAAGATGTCACTGCCTCACACCTCTCATACAATTGTTAGACCCATCATATCTCTGTCACTTTCACCCAGTGTATGGACCTTGACTTGTCACTTTGCCAAACCCATTTCACAGATGTGGGTCCCACTGTGTGACCTCTGCTATATTACCTCATGGACTAGAGCTGTTTACATTGGTATGTTGACAATACAATCGACATTGCTATATTCCATAGTTATTGCAAATACACATTTGTGAAAGCACAGACTGACTCCAGCTTGTTTTGTGATTCAAGAGTGTTTATTTCAGTGCAAAATAGTGGAGGGGGTTGTAAAATGGGTAGGGGTGATGGTGGAGGATTGTCCATGGCAGAGTCCAGTCTATTTGTTTCACAGGTGCATTGTCCAAGGGGCATAGGAAGTGAAGCTAGGGCAGTTGATGGATGGACAGGGTGACGAAGTGGGACAGAAGGATGACATTCAGGGGGGTCTCATTTCCTGGCAGGGGTCTTGGCATTGTTCTCTATCTTTGTTCTGGATCTCAGGGACCGTTTGTGGGGTGTTTCTCCATCTGCAGGGGGTGGGGTGCTGATGTCGTGGTCCTGTGGCGGTGCCTCCTGTCCACTAGCGCCGGCAGAGGTGGTGGGCTGTTCATCATCCAGGCTAGTGTCAGGGGTCCCTTGTTGTGCCACAGTGTCCCTCCTGGTGTTCACAAGGTCCTTCAGCACCCCTACAATGGTGACCAGGGTGGTGTTGATGGACTTAAGTTCCTCCCTGATCCCCAGATACTGTTCCTCCTGCAGCCGCTGGGTCTCCTGAAACTTGGCCAGTACCGTTGCCATCGTCTCCTGGGAATGATCATACGCTCTCATGATGTTGGAGAGGGCCTCGTGGAGAGTGGGTTCCCTGGTTCCCTGGGCCTGTCCTCCCCCTGTCGCACAGCAGTCCTCCCAGTTCCCCAGTTTTCCTGTGCCTCTGTCCCCTGAACCGTGTGCCCACTGCCACTGCCCCCAGGTCCCTGATTTTCTTGGGGTGGTGGGTTGTCCTGGGTTCCCTGTAGTGGTGGACACACTGCTGTTTGACGTGTCCTGGGGACAGAGGGATGGGCCCGCTGGGTGGGTGCTGTGGTGGTATTTCCTGAGGGGGGAGGCTCTGTGGCGGCTTGTGCCAGTGTAAGGGGAACCGACTGTCCCGAGGTCCCAGATGGGCCAGGCTGGTCATCTTGATCCAGTTGGACAGAGCTGCTGTCATCACTGTGGGCCTCTTCCGTGGGGGGAGTGGACATGTCTGGAACCTTCTGTCCGGTGACGTTGGGTAGGGGTCCTGCAGGGGTGTAAAGGCATGATTATTGCATCTGTGTGTGCCATCGTGTGCAATGGGTGGGTGACCCTGTACTCCAGTGCCTGCATTTTTGTGTAGGTCCTTGTGTGATAATTGGTTTGGGGATCTGTGTGGGTATTTGTAGTGGACATGTTTTGGTGATGGGTGTCCATGTTTTGGTGTTGCATGCAGGGCTTGGTGTTGGGATGTGTGGGTTGTGATAGTGGGACATTTGTGAGGTGTTGGATTGATGGGGTGATGGGGTGAGGGTGGGGTATGTGATAGTATGCAGGTAGGGTGGGGGATGTAATAGTTAAGAGTTGACTTACCAGTGTCCATTCCTCCTGCTACTCCTGCAAGGCCCTCAGGATGCAGTATAACCAAGACCTGCTCCTCCCATGTTGCTAGTTATGGGGGAGGAGGTGGGGGTCTGCCGCCAGTCCTCTGAACTGCAATATGGTGTCTTGAGACCACAGAACGCACCTTCCCCCGTAGGTCTTTCCACCTCTTCCTGATGTCATCCCGTGTTCTTGGATGCTGTCCCACTGTGTTGACCCTGTCTACGATTCTGTGCCATAGCTCCATCTTCCTAGCTATGGAGGTGTGCTGCACCTGTGATCCGAATAGCTGTGTCTCTACCCGGACGATTTCCTCCACCATGACCCTGAGCTCCTTCTCAGAGAACCTGGGGTGTCTTTACGGTGCCATGGTGTGGTGTGGGTGATGTGTGAGGTGGTGTGTGTTGTGATGTGTGAGGGGATGTGTTTGTGTGTGTTGTCTGAGGTGCGTGGATGTTGTGTGAGTGATGGTGTTGTGTGCCTGTGGATGCTAGTGTTGTTGATGGTGGTGTTTCTCTCTGGGCTTCTTTCTCAATTTTTGTCGTAGGGGTTTGGGGGTGATGTGGGTGTGTGTTTTATATTGTATTGAGTGTGTGGGAGTGGTGTGTGTATGTGTATCAGATGTGTGTATTTCGATTTGTCGAATGTGGTTGTGTTTTGTAAATGTGTATTTTGAGCGCGGCGGTGTGTACCGCCAATGGAATACCGCGGTTGAAAGACCGCCGCGTGGATTCATGGGTCGTGATAGTGTGGGCGTATTCCTGTTGGCGTGACGGTGGAGGTTTTGTTATCGCCAGTTTATCACTGACCTTTGGTGTGGCGGACTTGTGTGGGTGTCTGGATTTTGGTGGATTCCGGGCTGTGGGTTGTAATAGCTGTAGCGGAATTCCACCGCTGCAGCGGTGTGTTGGCGGTCTTCTGCACTGCGGTAAGCGGGATTTACCGCCAATGTTGTAATGAGGGCCTATGTCTTAAAACTAATCTACACTACACTAACTAAACTAACCCTAACTATCTAAAATGCCAGCTATTAAGAAACTTATGAAACAAGGGGAAGGGAAGATATGGTCCACAAGGTAGGGTCTAAAATTAGCTCCTGCTGATTTTTTGCTTCATAGAATTATGCATTTTGTAGATTTTGTGTGTTTTTTTCCTAATTTGTCCAGCCTCATCTTCTGGTCAGCCATATCCTGGCACATTTCTTGCTCGAAGGCTTGTGCCATGAGTGGAGGTCCTGACTGGGGACTGGGAGATGGTGCTCCTGTTGGCTGTCTTGAGGTAGAGGGTGCAGAATCTGCAGAGCCACCCCTGTTCTTTTCCTTTGACTTGCCTGGTGTGTAGGTGCTGGTTTCTGGGTGTTTAGGGGGTCCTTCATGGGGAAATGCCTGCCAGGTCCCTGATGCTTTGCCTCTTGTGTAAGGCCAGCCCAACCTCTGGAATCCTTCTTCCACAACACAGATGTGCCGGTACCATTCAGCACGTTTCTTAAGAGCACACTTCTGTGCTGATGACATGTTGGTTGCCAAAACATAGATGTAACATGTCATCAAAATGTGCGCTGGGCAGGGGATGAACAAGCATGCAATATAATCAGTATCCACAGATCACACACATTGGCCACCACAATTCAAAAACAAAACCAAGCCAAGGTTAATACACATCTAACCACAACTACCTTCTCATGTTGTTCATGTCCAAGATGTCAAAGCTAACCAATGTTACACAATCCCAATGCACAAGTTTGTAACATCTTCTAAGTACCAGGTCAACATTCACCATGCTCATCCAATATACCGGTTATGTGACCATGGTAGGCCTCACTCATCATGCTGGATAGCTCATAAATGTATCTTGACATATACCATTTACCTTACATCTGTTGACATGTAACACACTTATCAGAGCAAGGCCTGCAAGGTAAATGTGGACTCATCAAACTACGGCCCTCATTATGACTTCAGCAGTCTTTCCCTAAGACCGCCGAAGCCAGGTGTGCCAAAAGACCACAGGTGCTGGCGGTCTTCCGACTGCCATATTACGAGTACTGAAGGATATCTGCTACAATTTGGGTGGAAATCCTCCAGTAGTCGTGCTGGCGGTCGGAGGCGCAGAGGCGGTTCCACCGTCTAAGCCGCCAAAAGGACTCCGTCATTCATATTACGACCTGTAATACAGCCTGGCGGTGTCCTGATAGTGGGGTGCTGCCGGCGGTGGGAGCGCCAGGTCCGTCCCTCAGGGAGGAGCACCTTGTCGGACGAGGTAAGTGTCCTCCGCAAGGGGAGGGGAGTGGGGTCTGTGAATGGATATGTGAGAGTGTGTGTATGCATGTCATGAATGGGGGCAGGAGGGGGGAGTGTTTGTGCGTGTGTGTCTGTGTGTAAATGTGGTGATGGCGATGCGTGTTTGGGTGAATGTGAATGCTGGGTCAGGGTGCATGTGTGCACCCATGTAGACTGGGGTGGGGGTTGCGTGTGTACGTATGTTGAGCAGAGGAGGGGTGAGGAATGGAGTGTGTATGCGTGTCAACGGGGTGAATGTAGTAGGTGTGTGTGTGAGTGGGGGTGTTGCGCGTGTGTGCGTGTATGTGTGTATGGATTTGGGAGTGTTGTGTGTGTGTGCGTGTGAATGTAAGGGCGTTGTGAGTGTGAGGGAGTGAGTGTCAGGGTGTGCATGTCTGTGGGTGTGTGTGTGGGTGCGTATGTATGCAGGAGGTAAGTAAGGGGATCGGGGTGGGGAATAAGTACGTTTATGCAGGGGGGTAGAGGGGTCCTTACTGGGAGCGGGGTAGAGGTTACGGGGGTTTGGGGAGGTGGGGGGTAGAAATGTTGTAAGGGAAGGGGTTTGGGTGGGCTCATGGGTACATAGGGGGTGGGAGAGTCATCTACCGGTGACAGGAATGTAAATTCCTGTTGTCAGTAGCCTTTCTGCCAGGGATTTTGTGGCGGTGCTACAGTCACCAAATCCCTGGTGAAAAGGGGACTCGCGATACCACTGGCGGTATTAGGTGGATCGCCGGGTCGGAGATGCATATCTCCGGCCTGCTGGTCCGACCTCCCTGGCGGTAAGCACTCCTAATTTAATGATCCACACCGACGACCCATCAGCAGTGGGACCGCCACTGTGAGTCTGGCGGGCTGAAGACCGCCAGACTCATAATGAGGGTCTATGTGCCTGATATGGCAAGGACAGATGTCTGAACACACAGCAATATTGAATCTACATGTGACAGGTATTGTATGTTAGAATGTAGGGTGGAATGCTCACGCATGTGATACAGAGATGCATGAATCCACTCCAATATCCATTCAGCTCAATACATGTTGGGCTGTGCCATGACAACATGCATAGTCCTAAAGCAACTTGATGTGTCACATTATGCTGCCCAATGCCTAGATATGTATCAATAAGTGCAGGTCAACGTGTTTCATAATAACACTCAGCACCGCCATCTCATATGTGGGGGCATGCATGCCCCACATCGTATCAGCACAGTGATCTAGCAACAGCACTGGCTAATACTGCTCATTGTGTGAAGCTGCTTGCACTATATCATGGACACTCTCAGGATCTGAATTATCTGAAGATGTACTGAGTACAGGCATGTCGTGTGACAATGCTATATGGCCATCCCTCATGTCATACGCATATGTCAAGAGGATGTCTATGAGACACCATCAGTGTGTCACTTTTCACAGGGCAAAAGGTGAAGTACTTGCGGCACAAGGTACTTAATATTATGCCCCTTAGTGGCCTATTCACATGGTCCTTAATCCTAACATGCCCTAAGTAACTGTGTGCTATGTGTGGCACACAGAGCAGTAGCATGTACTGTGACCAACATATTGCCACCCTGCATACATCTTTTGAACCCAGTGCTTCTGACACATCTTGACTATCATCACTGTGTTTGTCCACTTATACTGTATCCAACAATTACAAGGCCCTTGCATCATACATTACCACCAGTGCATCACTTTGTTGTAATCCACATCCTGGAAATAATATCTGACATACTGTCCATATCCAAGGATAGATTATGGTGCCCAAATTGCCAAACATGCAATGTTTAAATGGCATTGAACACATCATACAACATCACACACAACCCTTGCACCACACATTAGACATACAGGATGACACTTACTGGTAGCATCGGGGTCTTTAAAGTTTGCCACCTCTCCAATGATGTAGGGAACGGGTCCACCCGCAAGACATGACATGACACATAGCACTGTGAATGTTGAACAATTAACACCATGGACAAATTTTACGTATTAACCATGTTTTGCTGATGGACTTAGAAGAGTTAGATTAGGAAATATTCAATTGAGCCCTCAACATGTCTCTGTGACAGCAGCCATTGGTAGGCCAGGCTAACATATACAGATATGTGCTACAACCATACATACATGTCTTAGCTACATTTGTCACGCTTTGCAGAGGACATTCCGCTGATAATTTTCTCAAGCACAGCACATTGTTGAGCCACGCTGCATATACATGACTCATGTTACATCCATGACTCCCTGTGCTCCGGCATCATTTGTGACATCACATGAGGGTGGCCATGCAACATACTACTGTGGTCAGGTCCTTGATGCCCCGCCGCAACTTCCGTGCCTCCATCTTATAACCAAGGATGACACAGCCACCCATGGCCACCATATTAGGGAGGTAGTGACAGACAAGCCAAACAAAACCTCCCAGCTCATTTGCAGTCATACACCTTGCCCTTCCCTTCCCCTATATATAAAAAACCCAAACTAACCCCAACCCCCCCAACAAACGAATCTACCCCAGAGACATGCACCCGACAATACACAGTTAATTACCACACAAAACGACCAAAAACACTGCAAAAGTACTTTTGAGACAAATCATAGACAGCACAAAAGGCTCACAATAGACCACTTGTCACACCAGCACCACACAACCTCACACAAGCACAGACTAAAAGACTGTAAAGGGAAAGGGAAAGTAACCTAACTTTACCATGTTTGCAGCAAGGAAGTTCAATTGCGTCACTTCCTGGGCGTATGCATCACGTTTTTATGTGATGCGTCATTTTTTTTAAAGCATGACAGCCATGCATGTATATTTGATGGACGGCTGACAGGGCACAATGTATTATTTTTGACATGCAGGTGCGTGCATAATTTTTGAATATGCGATGGAAGGAAATGCTCACATGCGTCGTTTTTTTGACATAAACATTGAAATGTGTTTCATTATGTATGTTGGTCTGTGAGATGCATGGAAGGAGTGATATGGATTGCAATTGTGTATGTGTATGATATTATTTTCCACATTGATGTCCTCATGTGTACCAAGTGTGTACTGTGAGTGTACATATGTGTGGAAACTTGCATTGTTGTGCTTACAATATGCATTTTTTACATTTCCTCTGTTTGTTTAGTCACACAGCTTAGGTTATCTGGCCCATGTGCGAAACAGGTTTATGCACATGATACCTTTGATGGCTGTATACCTAAGGGTGCTGGTGCCTTGGCCTGGTATGTGGTTGGCTAACCCAGACCTATGTAATTGCATGTGTGTGACGATCTATGGTGTTACCCAAGGCCTAGACATCATGATGTAATGCAACACTTGTAAATGACAGTTCCCCATGCATGCAAGTTGTAGGATATGGTAGACTGAGGTGTTATGGTTGGTTAATGTGTGACATGCTAGTGAGTGGTATGTGTTCTTCATGTGTGATCAGTAATACCTACTACGGTGGTGTGTTTAGAGATGTAACTCCTACAAACTTTTGAATCCTTCATTAGTAATTGCGCACCATCAGAGCAAAATGTTTTGTTCATATCAGTGTCATAGATGTTACTCTGTGTACTCTATCTAAATGTTCAAAGGTGTTTTTTTTACATACACCATGCCATAAGTTGCAGCTTTTCATCTGTCCATGCACAAAGTTTCAGTCCACACCAAGTCTGGGTCACATAGGGGGTACATGTAGAATTAGTTTTGTATCAATTTTGTTTGCACATACACTTTGACTGCACAATTTCTCACCATATTGTTTTGCAAGGACTTCCCTTTTAGCACACAATCTGCATGGCAGGGTTGCTGTCAGACAGGGATAGCAGACTACTCATCAGTGCACCAGTGGCATTTGAAACACCCCCACAGCCACCTTGGTGCTGGTGTGGTCCGAGTTCAAGGAGGCCCCTTCAGCACAGTTCACTGTGCATGGGCCGCAGGCCCCTGACTCTGTACAGAGTGGATGGAGCCCCCTCAGGGGATTTTGCGGGCGGGGTGGGTTTGCTCGAGTTCTGTTAAGCCACTGTAGTGCACAGTCAACTTCTGAAATCCAACTGCACAACTCAAGTCTCATGCCCTATTTTGTACTAGTGACTTATAGGTTGTTGATTTCAGCTGTGCCCTATTATGTACTAGGGACTTACAAGTTGTTGATGTCAGCCTTGCCTTATTATGTACTAGGGCCTTACATGTTGTTGTGTTGGACTTGTCTCATAATATAGTATGGATTGACATGACTATGTTATATTATTTCTTTTTTGTTCCTCTTATGCATTGTTAGGTCATTGGGAGATGGTGGAACAGAGTCATGTCTGCAGATGCAGGGATCAGATAGTGTCAGTTTCCACTTGCATCACTCACACTTGTTTGTGCTGGCCAAGCACACAGGTGGAGTTGTTGCCAATGTGACTGGGACATTTACTGTCCTACTCGAGGTCTGTGATTATGTGTATGGACTTACATGGCTACAATGTTGAATTGTAAAGTGAGTATTTGACAATGTATGATCATTCCCACACATTGAAGCCAGATTGTGCACTGTAGGCTGCTAGGTCAACATTGCTGGCACAGTTTGTGCAGATATTCTTTGTTACACATCTTCCTTATCGTTACTGTCCAGTCCTTCATGCATGTCATAGTAATTCATACATGTCAACTTTTCCAACTGACATTGCTTCTTCGAAAGGCCAAGCAATATTTGCCAAACAATTTCCATTGTTTGCAAGATGAGATGACTGACCCCCACACATCTCTCAACACCAGCCACAGCACTTGTGTAGTGTCTGAATCACTTCCACATATTGGCTGGCAAAGTTAAGTAGAGAAGTGTATCAGCTGTACTTCTACATTTGTTTGACATGAGCAGATACACACTGCTGCATTCATAATCCTTGTCACATGCACTATAAGTGTGTTTGAAATGAGTGACTACTCCTGACAGCTATGAGTAGGAATTCAATGTTTCGACAAGTCTATGTCCTTATTCAGACATACAGTTTGCCAATGGTTTGTGACTTGCTATGACATTGCTTGACATGCATGCAAATACCAAATGATTCGAGTCTGACAGACCAAGACATTCAGGTGCATTGTCCTCTGTATTTAACTCTCTATTAGTCATACATGTGAGTGCCACTGAGGTGTATGTTGTAAGCTGTCACCTGTGATTGTGACATTCAGACATTGAGTTGTTACATAGCAGACACTGGCCTACTGTTGTAGGTACTGACTACTATTGTCGTACCTAGTCCAGACATCTGAACGGCAGTCATCACATTTTTCCAATGCAGCTGCTGTCAAATGCCAACCAGACACACTTGTGTGATATGTGTGTTGCTATGTAAAATAATTTGTTCAACAAGCTATGCATACATTTCACCCACACATTAATTTATTAGTGCATTGTGTGTAGTTGTTTTGCGTTCCTGAGTGTATTCCTACTTGATTTCTAACTGTTGTGGCCTAGTCATGCTTTTCACGATGTGGGCGAGTTGATGAGGCATGTGAAGGTTAAAAAAGTACTCAGAGACAAATCTGTGTTCAAGTGGTTTATTTAAAAATGTGTGTTCAGTGAGAGAAGTGAAGACGTTGTGCACAATATTGTCCCTTCTTCGTGCTCCAGCAGCAGAGTGTTGTTCCTCCTGTCATGCTTCATTGTCTTCATCCTCCTCCCCGGGGACCTCAATCTGTTCCTCCCAGGGAACATTTGTGCAAACACAGATGTGTGTAGAATTGCACTGACTAAGATTATTTTGCACACAGGAGTGGCACATATAATAGCCTTCCTCCAGATACATCTAGGCACCTGAACTTGTCCTCTCCACCACATTTCTGGTCCTTTTCTGTGCATCATTGTAAGCCTTCTCAGCAACTGTATGTGGGTTTCCATATGGGGTCATGACTGAATGCTGTAACCTTGGTCCGCTGCAATGGAAGGTGAGAAACAGTGTCAGACTTGTATTTGTGTTTCTCTCTAACTGGCTTGGCACAGTATTTGTCATTGGAGTAGAGAATCTGACTAACATCTGGCATTGTGTGGTTTCCTGTTTGCATGCATGATTGTATTGTTGTGTGGTGGCGCACTTTCCAGTCAATGGTTGAGCCTCAGGGGCAAGGTGATTGTAGGATTTGTCTGGCATGAAGGTTCACCCACGCGGGATATGTGTGATGTTGCAAATCATTGTACATTTGTCCTATAACTTTTGACCTGCAAAAGAGCAATGTTGTGTGAGTTTGTACCTATTTTGTGTGGTGGGTGCCATGAGGTTGGTTTTAAGCCCTGTGTTTTACATGTGTGTCTCCCTTGGACAAGGTACATCTCCCTTGCATACGGAGCTGTTATTGATATTTCCTGGCTACCATGCATGTGTGTATATAAGGACCATGCAAAGTGTGTCATAATAGCTTGAGGTATATTGCCATGTATGGGACTACTTTGCATACCTCTGTGGCACAGGGCTTGAGGTGTTTTTCTGCACTGCCTAGCACCACCGGTAAAGGCCAGCAGTGTGCCATATCTGCTAAATATGGTGCATTTCTGACCTCTACCAGTGTGCTGGCAGTAGATCAGCTGCCAAGCTCCAATGTAGGCACCCATGTAGCATAGTAGAAAGATGGCAGCTTTATGAGGTTGATTGTGTATGTGCAGGAAGGTGTCCCTTCCTGCGCATGACCAATCAATGATGGCAATTTCCTCTTTCTATGTGTGCTGCAGTATGCATCACACATTGTAGAAATCTATACAATGAAAGTATCAAGTATTTAACTTCATTGGACAATGGTAATGCCACCCCTGGGGTGGTATTATTTGTTGGTGCTGCCTCTGTGTTACAGATTACTGTAAATGTGGGGCAGTGCCAATATGCAAGGTGTGTTATGGTAGCATGTCCACTGCAATACCCATTGCAGACCACTTCCACACTAAGTGATGGGTGTGAAGGGACGTATTTTCAAGGCGGTGTTAGGACACAAGTAGCGGCTTGACACCACCTTTTAAATGCAGAAAGGGCATTGCTGCACCAGAGCATCACTAAAAGTGTCCGTCCAGTGGTGCGAGGGGCTTGTACATGTGGCCGGAGGTGAGGGTGATGTGCATTGGATGTGTGGAGTGATGCATGTTGCATATGTGGTGCTCAGTGGTCATCCACACTTCCCTATCCATGTGTGTTGAGTTTGGTGTGTGTGTGTTGTATGCCCCACGTTTTGTATGTTGTATGTGTTATGTAATGTCTGCTTGCTTACCTAGAAGCAGACCATTGTCATATAGTCCATCCTGGAAGCTTTGGTTTATTACTGAGTGCCTGAAGATGTGGGCATCGTGCACGCTGCCAGGATATTTGGCATGGGTTTTGGTGACTATCCTACGATGGTCCACAATGTGGAGTGTGTATGTTTCCTGTTCCTAAAAAGGTGTTCCGTTGCAGCAGGAGGGACAAGTTGGACATGTGTGCAGTCCATTGCACCCAGCACATGCAGGAACCCAGCGATCTGATAGAATGCTTGTTTTGTCTCCTGCTGCAGTTGCTGGGTTTTGGGGAACAGGATGTGGTGGGGAGTGAGGGGGATGATGGCGTCCAGGCCATAGGGAGGAAGGCAGAAAGGGATGGTTGAGAAAAATCACCCACTCATGCTGCAGTGGTCTGAAATGAGCCAGAGGCCAGCATGTGGAGCACAGGCAGGAGCTTGGTCATGGGTGGTATGGTTGTTGGACTTTCCACTCCTGCCATGATGTTGGGCGCAATGCATTGGAGCAGGCGTACTATGGACTCCCTCTTGAGACAGTTGTGTCTGATGACCTCTTGTTTCCTGAGGCCAAGGATGGATGTTCCTTGGCAAAATATTTTCTCTCTCCTTCTGTGCTGCCTTTGTGGCTGTTGTTGTGGTGGTTGAGGTTGCTGCACTGGTGCTGGTGGCGCTTGCAGCCGTCGCTATTGTCGTCTCGGGGTGCCGAGCTGTAGCAGTAACAGGTCCATGTTTTCCTGTTGTTTGCCAGAGTCCCTACTGTGAGTTTTTTTATATGTACTTATGGCTGTGCATCATTTTAATGCCTGGTCTGACCAGGTGTTAAAATGTTGACGCAAATCAGTTAGCACCATTTTATCTAGGCGATCATAGGTGTGCATCATTTTTCCGAATCCTCATAAATGTGGCGCTAGCGGGCTAGCATCATTAGGTCGAGTGCACAAGCACTCTGACCTGTAGTAAGTATTGTAGGCTTTTAACCACACCCACCACACGCCCATCACTTTCATTCGTTCTAGGGCTTCCTCTTTAAAAATCCTTTGTTGTCATTGGTAAATGCTTTACGTTTGGCCCTCTTTGGGTGGTTTTGTTATTGCCTTGCAGACTGCCCCTGTTACATGGATAATTGCACGATTGCCAATACGTTTGACTGCGTGCAAACTTCTTTTTCTTTTTGTGTGTCTCCTTTGTGTTCATGGCGGCCATGGTGCTTTGAATTGTCTCACTTACTTCAACTGCTTTACTTTTCATTTTCAATTTAAGTGGCAAGAAAAATCCAGTTAGGAATTTACAACGCTAATAGTTGTAGCTCGAGCAAACGCAAGACACACTGCATTGCAAATGCTTGTTTTTTAGGAGTGAACGCCTATCTTGCATGTCATTATTGATAAACGACGCAAGGTAAAGTGGTGCTCCTAAAAAATGATGCAAGCCAAGGGAAAGTGGCACTAGACTGGTCTAGTGCCACTTAATAAATACGGCGTTGGGTTAGGCAGCACAAACTTTCCATGCATATGGGCCTTAGTTTTGCTGTATAGAGTATTGGATATGAAAGTCTTGGAGACAGCGCTTCACACAGAGGAAGGAGGAATGCTGGTGTTGTATCAGCATGTAGTAATCGGGAAATATTGAGATCTTGCTGTTTCATGGTTGAGTGGTGCTTTCTTCCTAGCCGCTTGTAGGATGATATCTCTCTTTTTGTAGTGGAGGAGACAGCAACAACAGGGTGAAGCAGTGCCCCGGCAGAGGAAGACAGGTCGGCAGTCTGTGTGACCTCTTAATGAAGAACTACGGAGACAGTGACTGTGTAGAGGTGAAGGATTTTACCCATTCCTCCATTAACTGAACCATCGTGTGGGTGCTCTGAGCTCCTTCTGGTAGTCCAACCACCCTTATTTTATTGCGTCAGGCTCTCCCTTCGGCATCCTCTGCTCTATGTTCTAGGCACTTCAGCCTGTCAACGAGGTTGGTTGTGCAGTTTTCTTGATCTGCCAGCTGGGGTTTCATGTCGTTGATGGAGTATACCAGATCAGTCACCCGCTAGTCATCATGTTGCAGGCCAAATTCTGTACAGAGTTCTTTTATTTTGGTTTCTACAGAGGATCGAGAAATCTCAATGGTGTGCAAGATAGCGTCCAGTTTAGTAGAGGGATCTCCCCCTCACCCTGGGCACGGGTGAGGGGGGAGAGCACTGCCCCTTCATTGGCTTCTGGTGGCCCATTGCTGGTGGTAATGGTAGGGACACAGCAAGAGAGCCTGGGGGAGGGTGCTAATCCGGGTGTAGGCTGGGTCGCAGGTTGGAGAGAATATCCCTATGGTGGTGTTGTTTAGCATCCCCAGCACTTGGTGGGTCGGAGGTCTATGTCTGAGGCAAACAATTGTGTTTGCATTCAAGTGCTCTCAATCAGGCCACATTTCCACTGGTGGGGGGGTACTTACTTGTAGGCCCATGCTGTGTGGTAATGAAGGTAGCTTGTGGTCCAGGAAGCCCCTGCCCTGGGTTTTGATGCAAGGTGTGGCCCCTCAGTTCCCCCCTCGTTTAGTGGATGGGCAGGTCTATCAGTGCCATGGGTGGCCACCTCCTCTTCAAACAGTCCAGGGAGTCGACAATCGTCTCACCCCTGGCTCTGCTACATTTAATCCACGGCCTAAAGGCACAGGCCTACTGTAGGCTGCATGGACAGACTGGGCCATGTGAAGTTGTCTCTAAGAGTCTCTCATGCTTATGTGTGATTCATGTGAGCCATGAGCAGTACACCAGGCTCTCTCCTCAGTTATGGAGTGCCGGCTACCCTTGGTAGGATGTTGGCTCAGTCCTAACTGTTTTCCTTTATGTGAGTTGCACTTCAGGCCTGTGTCACTGAGGTTGCGCAGGGCCTAGGAGGCACAAGTGGAATGGTCTGGTGTCTCCTCCTCTCCACGGGCAAGGTCGTCTGGAGTGTTGGCAACCTCGAGGGGGGCAGGCAACTCATACTGGGATCTCACCGCCCAGCCCATCTTCAGGTATTCAAGGTCTCAACTGTGTGGGGATGGCCTCCGGCCACCCTCTCTAGAGTGCGGGGGTGGTTCCCGCGAGTTCCATCGGCTCATTCACTTGCCGCCGTGGGGAGCAGAGAGGGACAGTTATCCCGGCTCTGTGGGCAGCTGTCCTGGCTCTTTGTAGGTGTTGTGCAAGACTGGCTGGGAAAGGCAAGCCCAACAAATGTGTGGCAAAGTGCTGCGCTCTTGGGCATGCCAAGATGGGTAAGCGCACCCCTGAGATCTTGCCAGGCCTTGGTTGTTTGGGGGAGGCCTCCCAACACTTCCCAAGCGGTGCTGGTATGGCCGCCCTGGTGGCCTGCTGGTTCACCCTCTCACAGGGTCCTGTGTGGTTCAAAGCGTACCGGGTGCTCTGACTCTGTAGGAAGGTGTGTCTGGCCCCTCCTGAGTGGCACATGGGGCCAGGGAGGAAGGCAGGCCCTGTGGATTTGTAGCACTGGTGCAACCTCAGATTTGTCAAGGCAGCATGGCTTTTTCTCCTATGATTTTATGGGCCTAGAGGTCACCACTGTTATCTCTTCTTGCCAGGTTCTCTTAGTCACATCAATGGCAATCGGCTAAGCCCAGTTTGGCAGGATTTACAAAATCAGTTACTAGTATCAGGGTGTGGACTTCCTTAAAGTTTCCCCTTGCAGCTTTTGTTTTTCACTTCAAACTTTATAATCTTTATAAGTTTAGTGGAGTTTTAATAAGGTATGTGAACTTCTTTCCCTGATGGCGAGGTTCATTATTTAAATTTTTCTGTTTGGCACCCTGGTTTTCTCTGGCAGTGATGGACAGTAAAAAGGCATCAGATGCTCACCACTAAATAGGCCTTACTCTAATGTCCAGCACTCCTTCAGGGTATCACAGTAAGCATTCTGTCATTGGAGCCATCAGGGTCGCCACTGACAGAAAGCTGACTTACAATAGGGTGGCAGACCAACTGTTTTGTCACAAATGCGATGGTGTACCTTATCCACCAAATTCTAAATCAGGCTATAATTCACCACTTGTCAATTAAGTAATTTGACCAATGGTAAATTTGTCAGTTTTCTTCACTAAGATAGTTGTACAACAGGCTGAACTTATTCTAGTAGAATTTTTAAATTCTTTTTGGTCCCAGATGTCTGCCTGGTAGTTCCAGTAATACTGGGGACAATTGCTCTAGTACAATTCCCCTCCATGCATGCAACAGTGAAGATCCAGCAATGATGACAAAGCAGAGAAGTTCATCAATAGTGCAATATACCCAAATCATTTTGAAAAAAAAGAAAAGAGAGGAAAAGAAAAGAAAAGAAAAAGAAAGAAAAGAAAGGAAAAGACATGGTTGAGTCGAAAAACAATGGTAAAATCCTCTATGGTTTATTTATCTATTTTCAAGTTTTATAAAGTTCAAGTAGGAAAAAGAGCCTGTCAATCAATAGGAAAAAAATTAATAACATGACCAGATGAGTTGTTGTAATCACAGCTTTGAAGTAAATCAACCCCCACACCTACAATCATATTAAAGCAAAAGTAACAATATGTGAGTCCCAAGACTGAGTGATAAGGAGTCCTCTGAGCTGTTGAATCCTCCCAAACCCAATACAAGGGGAACTTTACAGGGTTTTACACGCTCAGGCCCGAATAGCAGGCAAGTGAATGAAATTAAAGCAATTTAATCACAGCAATTGTACAACGTTTTTGTGAGAAAGGCCCCAGGTCACCTTTAAAAAGATCAAAGAATGTAAACTTTTCAGATGTTTTGTGAATGCTCGCTTAGTACTTCCAAGCAAGAAAATGAGGCTAAATGTATCAAAAGTAGCACAGCTTGGAGCTATCATAGTTAACATGGGCAGAAAACATGGTTGGCAAAATTAACAACACAATAATAGTAACAGAACAGTCTAATGCACACTTTAACACCAAAACACTATGAGAGTTGTAATTCTGATTCTCTTCAATTGAACCAATTAGAATATAATTCTGTATTTCAATAGTTTCCAGTGTACTGGATCACAGTGCACTTGATGATATGGACTCATCTGGTGACCTCATTCAAAAAGTTTTCAATCTCCACATCAGTCAAACAGTGCCACTCAAAGCCATTAACATTGATTTGATGGTCCCTATTTAGTCAGGTTTTCAATTCATAGCATTGACTGGTGGGGGATGGGAGCTTCACTGCTGGTGTCTCCAAAAATTTCAAAAGCACATTCTTGTAAATCAATAGCATTGATAGGTACTTTTAAAATGTAAATTTGAAGGTTAATTTCATGTTTGCATTCATTAGGGGTGGGTTGAAGTATGTGGTGAGTGGAGAAAATCTTCAGGAATTTGAAAGCTGCTGACATTCAGAGATGGAAATATTCTTAAGGGGTGGTGGTACTCGAATTGAGGGGAGGAGAAGTAAACGAGGAGGGAATAGGGGTGAAAGGGCCTTGGGGAAGGGTGGAGAGGAGAAGTGTGGCAGAGGAGAAAAAGCTTAGTAGTACATGATTTTATGGTACAATACTGAAAAACATATTTTTATAGTCACTCTTAGTGTCAAAACATTGAACTTTTTGATGAAACAGTTAGACTCAAAATCACAGATTTTAAACGTTATGCGGTATGTCTCCGGTAGACCAGACTAACATCTCAGGATCGGAAAGTTTACTCCAAAATTGTTTACAATTTACTATACATCACCTTCTATCGCCCTTAGACTAAAGGATTTGGTGTACAGACGAAGAACCATTTCAAATAAAAAAATAACTTATTAAGGAAACCCTAAGGAGGCATTGGTAATGGTTACCCTAAAATACAATTCACTCATTTACCCCTGTTCAGTGTATGGTTTAAACCAGTCCCTTTTGGTAATATTTCATCAATTAAATTATCAACTAGTGGTGCTCAACACCCTCCGATTGCAGGTGGAGATTTTAACTGCATACTTCAACCTGAGCAAGATGCAACTAATATTCAATGATAATGATGACCCAAATGACTTACGCTAAAAAAGAAGTTCCACCATGTTGATTTGAACAGGGATGTGTTCCTTTAAGGATGAAAGCCGTCACCCTCCAAGTTGTCACATGCTTCATAATCAGGCCCCTCCTCACCCTAGTGTAACATGACATCAATGTGTGCTTCTAACCTGAAAAGCCTGGGGAGCTTTTGGGGATGGTACAAAGATCTAGGTACCCAAACCACTCGTGTCGAAGGGTAACTGAGTGACAAAGAAAGAGAAAAAGGGATAAAACTACCTTCTCGTGGACCAAGTGCCTTTAATAAAGGTTCCCAGTAGGTAGACTTAAAAAGGTATAGGGGAATTTTTCCACCCTTATTAGGAAGGTCGACATGTTTCAGCCCTGTATGATTCCCAATGAGGTGCAATGGGCTCTTATCAAGGCCTGCTTTCTCTAAATATGCACCTCTTTAGAAATGTGGTGTGATGTGATCAGTGTATGCATACACAACCAAGAACTCCAGTATGCAATAATTGCTTGGAGATGTGTAGACCCAGTTAAGGATATGCCTCTACCTTTATTCTTGCGCACAGAAGGGGAGCAGCTTAACTCGTGCCATTTTATATCTCCTGTGGCAGAATTTATTTTTTCTGTATTCTTCACTTCGGGCACCTATGTTAGTGTAATCTAAGTGGAGAGCATTCCTCTTCCCCCTTTTTGTTTTGTATGTCATTTAGTACAGCTGATATTCGCCATGTGGGAAGGAAGTCATAGATTAGGAGAGTTCTGGAAACACTGACAGTAACCTTGAACATATGTTTGGTGGGTGAAACACCTGTTGGAACCAGTGTTAATGTGTGTTTCACTCCTGGCCACACTTCCAATATTAGCATATAGATTGTTTTGTGGTTAGTCCTGAGTTGGCTACGTATGCAGACATCTAGCATCACCCAAAAGCACTTACTTTTACTTTAGAAAAAACAGCTGCATCATGTCCACATCTATTCCTCAATGTATGTTTAAGAGGGCACTCTGCTTAGATTGAAACAAAATCTACCTAAGTGGATTATCCTCTGCAATTTTGAAATGCTAAAATATCTGGGTAAGTATTTTTTTGTTGACAGTGCATTACGATACACTGTTAGTCATTATTATAGGCTGTAGGAATCAGTGCCTTTGGCCCACTGCTGACTCCCTCTGAAACTTGTACCCTAGTTTATAAATTGACAATTATTTGACTGTGTTGCAGCTGTGACAATCCCAGCTATCTAGGCTATCTAGTTTGTGAATGTAGTAACCAAAATCTCTGTTTCTAAAAACGATGCCCTAATTTGAACATCTGATTTTAGCATACAACTATCAAAGTGATTATAGCTATTAATTAACTTGATCAAGATGATCATCCTTAATCATTAATCATTAAATTTATAAAGCGCGCTATGTACCCGTTAGGGGGAGAGGGGCAGCTGCTATCGGTCGAAGAGCCATGTCTTGAGGAGTCTCCTGAAGGTGAGGAGGTCCTGGGTCTGGCGCAGGGAGGTCGGGAGTGAGTTCCAGGTCTTGGCGGCGAGGTAGGAGAAGGATCTGCCGCCGGAGGTCTTGCGTTGAATTCGGGGAACGATGGCGAGGGAGAGGTTGGCAGAGCGGAGTTGGCGGGAGGGTACATAGAAGTTGAGTCTGTTGTTCAGGTAGGCGGGTCCGGCGTCGTGTAGTGCTTTGTGCGCGTGGGTGAGAAGTTTAAAGGTGATCCTCTTGTCCACGGGGAGCCAGTGGAGGTCCTTCAGGTGGTGGGAGATGTGGCATCGGTGGGGTATGTCGAGTATCAGGCGGGCGGATGCGTTCTGGATGCGTTGGAGTCGTTGGATGTCTTTTGCTGGGATGCCTGTGTAGAGTGCGTTGCCGTAGTCAAGTCTGCTACTGACGAGGGCCTGGGTCACTGTTTTTCTGGTTTCCATCGGGATCCACTTGTAGATTCTATGGAGCATGCGGAGGGTGTTGAAGCAGGAGGAGGAGACTGCGTTGACCTGTTTGGACATGGTGAGAGCGGAGTCGAGGATGAAGCCGAGGTTGCGTGCGTGGTTGGCTGGAGTAGGTGGGAGTCCCAGCGCGGTGGGCCACCAGGAGTCGTCCCAGGCAGAGGGGGAGCGTCCGAGGATGAGAACTTCCGTCTTATCGGAGTTTAATTTCAGGCAGCTGTTTCTCATCCATTCGGTGATGGATTTCAGTCCCTCGTGGAGGTTGGCTTTGGCGGTGTGTGGATCTTTAGTAAAGGAGAGGATGAGCTGGATGAGGTTCAGCTTTATTTTGGCCTTTACCAGCTTATATCGCCCATCTTCCTTTTCAAAACTACCCTCAATGTCATAGTCATTTATTTGTGGTAATTGTAAAACTAGTGGAACACTCAATTATTCACAGTTACTCCTAGCTCTGAAATTGTGGGTTTTGCTGTAGTTTCAATTTTCGCACAGGGCAGCAATTAACCATCTATAGATATTATTATTTATTATTTGCTGAAAACCTTTTCCATAAAAAGATGTGAAGTTTAGTACTATCGGCCAACTGTTATATTTTAAATCGTATTGGTAATAGCTTTAAAACCCTCACGTGTCATGGTGGAAGGAAAATGTAGAACTATGTAGGTGCCCCCTGTTTCGTATTTGAGGAGCCGAGGCTAATGCCACCACACTGTTTCCGCTGGTCAGCCCGACAGAAACATCATAACATCATGTTTTTTTGCAGGACATTACAGCTCTTTACATGAGCAACCGATTATATTATACAAATATTGATAGATTTTTTTAATAACGAGGCGATTAAGTGTATTTCCACTTATTACAGGATGTTGAGCTAACGCCGGCCCTAGAACCTGGTTCCACAGCTCTAAAGTCAGCTGCTCTGGTGTTTGGACAAATTATTTTGTGCAATTCCTTTGTGACATGACCACTGTGAACTCGGTGATTTGGGTCTCTGTTAGCACGCTGGCTTTCCCTTGGGCAGGCTTAGTTTGACCGGACTCCTCCCCACAGCAACTCCTGCAGCTCAGTTTACAGCTGCCAGTCACCCAGACCATACATCATTGTATCATCACGTAACTTCCTCAGCTTGCCTTCCTGCCCCTGTCTCCAAGGAATTAGGTTCTTCGTACTGGTTGAGCGTTTGGTTGTTACTTGTTGCCTTTACTGAGTGCACATTGTTTGCTTAGGGCGCAGCCTCCTGAGCTGCCAACTGGACAATCTGTTTTCTACTATTCTAACCTCCAGCCCTGTTTCGCTGCCACTGACTGGGACTACGAATGCAGTGAATGACTAACCTGCATATGGGGACTGCCTTCAGGCTCCAGACCACATCGCCTTTTCGCCCAAACAACATGAGATTTGGCATGGCTGGTGTCACTAAAGGCCTCTCAGAGGGCAGGGCAAAGCCTTCCAGTTGCTTATGGCCAGGATCCTGTGAGATTGCTACAGTGGATCTTGCAGTTGGTACTTTTCTCTTAGCTGTAACTACACTACCTGGACACATTTCTGTTTTTTCTCATGCTGTACTAAATGACCATAGTTGATTAATGTTAAATGTTTATGTATCCAGCCACACAGGACTATTGAGTAAACAAGTGCATGGTATTTTTTTAGTGTACTACAACTGCCTGTTACTTGCACAGCAGTATTGCTAAATAGAAAGCTGCCTGGTTTCAGTTTTCTGTGCTTTGCTGTGGAGAGTTACATAGCGCTGTTTTGCTATTCGTGTGTGTGTGACCTTTCGAATGAAGATTCATCAAGAGAACAATTTGGCCTATGTATTGTTAGTTACAGAAATTCAACATTCAATTCTTTTGTTACTTTGGAATCATAGAACCTTCTCTCACATCACCTTCAGATGCACTCTCTCTTCTGTCACACTCTGTGGCTCTTGTCTACAACGGCTTGGGTACTTTCCAGTCCATTCCATGTGATTTCTTCTCTGGCCTCACTCCTGTGCTCTAGTCCATTGTAGCCACGATATTCTCATCCCCATCTCTCAGTAATCTTTAATACCTATCCGATATTCCTACATCTAGCTTTCCAATCCCTCCATGTGTTTCTTTTGTCATCTCTGTGTTGTAGCATAAGTCCTTTGAGTACCCTGTAGAACATCCCCTTCTGTTGTTAAGGACTTGAAACTGGAACATATTGGGATGACTTTGGTCCCACTTTTATACACAGCTTTTGGAAAGGGGTTGTGGATCCCCTGTCGCAAACTGTAGACTTGGTTTTGGTTGTTTTTTCTTTCAAGTGCCCTACTGATGCTGCTCTCTAAATACAGCCTTTGGGGCATATATACAAGCCTCTTTCTTCCCTTAACACCGCAGTAGCATAGTTTTCTTTTTTATGCTATCGCAGCGCTAAACAGGCCCTCTTCCTGCGCCGTATTTACAAAGTGGCGCAATGCTAGCATTGCGCCACTTTATATAGCCTTGAGCCATATTCTACCTGCGCCAGGCATAATGTATGCAAGGGGGACATTCCCCCACAGGGAGGCCCAAATAAATGATGCAGTGAAATTTACAAGATTTCACTGCACCATTCTAGCATCATTTCTTAACGCCTACCCAGGGCAGGCATTAAAGTGATGCTAGGCTATTTCCTATGGGTCTCCCTGAGCTTTGCTGGACTAGCATCCAAATTTTTGGTGCTAGTCCAGCAGAGCACCACAAAAGTATCAAAAAGGTTGATGCTAGCGTGCACTATGGTGCGCTGTATTGTAAATACAGCGATACCATGGTGTAGTTAGGGGGCGCAGGGCGACGCAAGGAAACTGGTGCATCACAGCTGATGCACCAGTTCCTTGTAGATATGCCCCTTTGTGTAGAGCAGGTGTCTCCAACCTTTTTTGTAATGAGAACTACTTATGTTCAATGAAACTCTTTGAGAGCTACTTATGTTATTAGTGTTGTAATAGGGACTGTATCAGACGAGAGTAAATTAGTGGTCATCATATGCCAGGTTACTGCCAGCACTTATCACCACAGTGCATCAGGCATGTTTGCCAGCAGTAATTTAATAAAGGTGTTTTAAATACAGAATGCTTCTTCATGGCTAATACATAATAGCCATAGCTGCAATGCCCCTGGTACCAAGATAGCACCATCTGTAAAAAGTCCCCCCAGTGCCACAAGGTGTATCACTCAAATATCACTGTTACATATATTTAGGAAATGCAGCCACAATGCTCTACAACATGGGTACTCACAAACTTTTTCTCGGGGGCCAAAATTGCAGTATGGTTTGCGGCTGAGGGCCGCACTGAAGTGACAGCGGGGGGGACGGGGCTTAGAGGGGGAACAACCACCCGCTCCCTTTTTCAAAACATTGCTAAACAATGCTGCAGCACAGTTCTTACCCTTGCAGGGTCCGGTCTATCACACACAGTGCCATCTGCTCTGACCCCTACCGCCATCTGCACACAGCGCCATCTGCTCTCACCCCTACCCCAGTAACACACACAGCGCCATCTGCACACAGCGCCATCTGCTCTCACCCCTACCCCAGTAACACACACAGCGCCATCTGCACACAGCACCATCTGCTCTCACCCCTACCCCAGTAACACACACAGCGCCATCTGCTCTCACCCCTACCCCAGTAACACACACACACAGCGTACACACACAGCGCCATCTGCTCTCAGCCCTACCCCAGTAACACACACAGCACCATCTGCACACAGCGCCATCTGCTCTCACCCCTACCCCAGTAACACACACACAGCGCACACACACACAACGCCATCTGCTCTCACCCCTACCCCAGTAACACACACACACAGCGCACACACACAGCGCCAACTGCTCTCACCCCTACCCCAGTAACACACACAGCGCCATCTGCACACAGCGCCATCTGCACACAGCGCCATCTGCTCTCACCCCTACCCCAGTAACGCACACAGCGCCATCTGCACACAGCTCCATCTGCACACAGCGCCATCTGCTCTCACCCCTACCCCAGTAACACACACAGCGCCATCTGCTCTCACCCCTACCCCAGTAACACACACACAGCGCACACACACACAGCGCCATCTGCTCTCACCCCTACCCCAGTAACACACACAGCGCACACACACAGCGCTATCTGCTCTCACCCCTACCCCAGTAACACACAGCGCAATCTGCTCTCACCCCTACCCCAGTAACACACACACAGCGCGCACACACACAGCGCCATCTGCTCTCACCCTTACCCCATGTAACACACACACAGCGCACACACACAGCGCAATCTGCTCTCACCCCTACCCCAGTAACACACACACAGCGCACACACACAGCGCCATCTGCTCTCACCCCTACCTCAGTAACACACACAGCGCCATCTGCTCTCACCCCTACTCCAGTAACACACATACACAGCGCACACACACAGCGCAATCTACTCTCACCTCTACCCCAGTAACACACACACTACATTAAAAACAAATAAATAAATAACCAAAGAGCCTTACCTGACTCAAAGCACTGTAAAGATGCCACAAATGTAGAACGGCAGGCAGGCAGGCGGGCAGCAGACGTGGAGCCGGTGACAGGAAGCAGATGACAAAGCCCCGTAAAAGTTAGCTGCAAGCGCTGACTTTTATGGGGCTTTGGCTTCCAGGATCCACGGAAACGCCATAAATAATGGCCGCCATAGTAAACATAGAGGAGGGCCGCGGGAGCATGCGCAAAGAAGCCACTGTTGTGCATGCTCCTGCTGCCCTCTTCTATGTTTACATGCTGCGGACATTATCATAGGCCGTTTGTTGTACGTCTCCGCGGGCCGCCAAGGTCGGCCCGCGGGGCCGCTGGCGGCCCGCGTGCCGTACTTTGAGTAACGTCGCTCTACAACATAGCTTCTAGCTCAAGTTCATTTACCACTTCCTAAATAAACTACCTAACCCCCTTTGTCTTCCTTTCTGCCTATTCTGTGCAGCTCTCACCCCTATCTATTCACTGTGCTATATAATCCCACTACACAAATACACTCCATACCACACAATTACGCCCCACATAATTCCACAGCTAACAATTCCAATACAACCCACATAATTCCACTCCACATCACATTCATCCACTCCACTTCAAAACACATAGATAAAATACATTGTAATTTACAACACCAATAGCTCTAACTCTCGACATTGAGACCTATTACATTACAAATGCTTGTTTGGCTGAGTGGGGGCTTGTTTTTGCCCCTAAAGCACACGTCACCATACTAGTCTGTGGCACTTTGCTTGTAGACGTGCTTCTTGCGAAAGGGCAGAATGTATATTACACATTTAAAATTAAAAGATCTTATCTAAAGCCAGATCTAAAATTCAAAAGATCTCATTGGAAACATGATCTAAGAGCTCACACTAGGGTTCTCATTGTGTTCCGGCCCTCTTGTGACCTCTTTAATTGAATGTGAGCTTAAGTGGCGAAGCATGCTCAGGTAGGTACACTTCGAACTGCAGCCAACTGTGTTCCAGCCGAGCAGCATACACGTGCAATTCAATTCGCTACATGGCCTAGAATTGCAGGCAATCTGTGCGCTCCACAAATAAACAGCGCCATTGCCATTCGCCACAGACATATGTTTTGATGGCGTCGTTTAACGTTTGGCTGTGTCTGGAAGCAACAGCGCTCATTTCTACAGATTTTCTCTAACAGGGTTAGGCACACTGCTGCTTAATCCTGCCGAACAGGCGGCATTTTCACTTGGTTTCAAGTAAAATGGGAACATTCCTTCTCGTCTATTTGCCCCCCGTGCACACAAATGGGCCCATCGGCCCCACGACAGCGGCGGGATAATTTTGTTGGAATGAAAGGCATTTTTCTTTGATGTGCGCATCATAGTTCCTCAGATCCGGCGGTTGTGTATTTCCGAACATCAATGGCCACGCGGTTTCAAGCCTCCTCTTTCATTATCTTTCTCGGAGATAAAAAACGAGCAAAAGGGAAGGAAAGAAATAATCTGAGCTTCTGGCGGAGAGGATGTGTGTGTGTGCAGTCATCTCTTATCAGATATCCTGTTTATCCTGTTTACAGTAACTGTTATTTGATAGAGAGAAGGGGTGGATAGATAACCCCTCCTTACTTCGTTTTTAAGTCTCATTATATCCACAAAAAGTTTTTCTTTATTGCGCAAGGGCTAAGGTTGCTAAATGATATGAGTGACCAAGGACAAGCGCATGACCTACTGTGCTCAAGGGATATCTGGCAGAATATCCAAATATAGAGTCAAAATTAATGATTACAAAAATATGGTCTACCTATACCTATACCGGTAAGTGCAAAAATATCAGAACAAAAATATCTTCAACACTAATATCATTAAAAATAATACAAACATATTGATTTTTATTAAATATATATATATATATATATATATATATGATGAAATATTAAAACTTAAATATCTTAACCTATAACATGAATACAATATAAATAATTGTATATAATATTTAAAAATATATATAAATATATACTCATGTAAAAATACACATATATATATATATATAAACGTGTTTATATATGTTTATATATATATAGTAACAGTATTAATAAAAAAATATACTGGAATGTATATATTTTTAATTTTTTTAAATTTACTACTATAAAAAATACATATATAAACATATTCATATATATTTAGATATATTTAAATGAAACATAAAATATTATAACATAAGTACAAAACATTAAAATAAATTGCCAAATTAAATATAAAAACTATAACATTTAAAAAATGTATTAAAAATATTACAAAAATAAAAGATCTATCTATATACAAACAAATAGTATGAAATTAAACAAAGAAATAATAATAATAATAATAATATATATATTTAAACAACATTAACAATAAGTATTTAAAATAGGAAGATAGACTATTCCCACTCCAAAATGCGCAACAGTAAGGAAACTGTTGGACTTTGGAGGGGTTTCATTTACTATTCTCACTCCAGTCTGTGCAAAAGTAGAAAAAGCGTTTGAATTTAGAGGGGTTAAATGTACTATTTCCACTCAGTTTTTTCCTACAGTAGAGAAAGCGTTGGACTTTGGAGAGGTTAGATTTACTATTCCTACTCCAGTCTGTGCAACAGTAGGGCAAGTTTAGGACTTTGGAGGGGTTATATTTACTGTTCCCACTCCAGTCTGTACAATGGTAGGAAATGCGTTAGACTTTGGAGGGGTTACATGTATTATTCCCGCTGTTTTCTATGCAACAGTAGGGAAAGCGTTGGAATTCCAAGGGGTTACAAATCCCACTCTGGTCTAGGCAACAGTTGGGCAAGCGTTGGACTTCAGAGGGGTTACATATTTTATTGCCTTTCCAGTCTGTGCAATAGTAGGGAAAGTGTTGGACTCCAAAGGGGTAATATTTACTATTCCCTCTCCAGTCTGTGCAACAGTAGGGTAAACATTAGACTTTGGAGGCCTTAAATTTACTATTCACACTCAAGTCTATGCAACAGTACGGAAAGAGTTGGAATTTAGAGGGGTCAAATGTATTATTCCCCCTCCAGTCTATACAAAAGTAGGGAAAGCGTTGGAATTCGAATGTGATAAATTTACTATTACCACTTCAGCCTATGCAACAGTAAGGAAAGTGTGTGACTCCATGTGGTAATATTTACTATTCCCACTCCTTTCTGTGTAGCAGTAGGGAAAGTACATCACTTCAAACACATAACATATTTTAATACCCTATTAGTTGACCAAAAATATAAAACTCTTATTAGGAAAATTATACATATAAAAATTAACAACACAAACAATTTACATGATTACACATTTCTTAATGATTTATTAGGTAAAATGTTATTAATTTATTATCTAATTAAGTTCCCACACTAAACTCCTACAAACCTAGTAGCCACACCTAAAATATTACTAAAATAAACATTATACAATTTACATGAATATTAATCAATGAAATACTTAATAGTGAAGTAATACTTAATTATTAATTAATTATTACTTTATGAACCTACCACACTATACTCCTATGAACCCAGCAACCCACAATATATATCTAAAAAATATAACTACACAATTTACATAAATAAGAATCAATTAAATAATTAATAATACATTCATAATTAATTGTTAATTAATTATACAGAGTTAACTTCCCACCCTGTACTCCAACAAACCTCACAACTCTCTACAACACTATAAATTATGTTATGTTATGTTAAGTTGCTTATATAGCGCATGGCTACCCGAAGGCCTCCTAGCACGGAAAGCCATCTCTGCAACAATGTTTGAGAAGCCAGCCCTAGAACAGTCATGTTTTGAGTGCTTTCTGGAAGTTAAGTTCATGACTAGTTAGCTGAAGGCTGCGGGGAAGGGAATTCCACAATTTAGCTCCAAGATATGCCATTGTGGTGCCCCCCCATCTGGATTTTTTTACTCTAGGTATAATAGCCAATGCCGCTGATGTGGTCCTAAGATCTCTGCCAGGTATATAAAAAGATTTGAGGGTCTTTAAAAGAGGAGGCCCTCTATTGTGTAGTGACCTATGAATACAGCGCAGTGTTTTGAACTCTATGCGCTGTTCCACTGGGAGCCAGTGAAGTGCAGAAAGGGTGGATTTATTAGAAGCATGCATAGGTATCTCAAAGAGAAGACAAGCCGCAGCGTTTTGAACCACTTGTAATTTCCTTTTAACATATTTGGGAGAACCAAGAAATAATCCATTGCGTAGTCCAGTCGAGAAATAATGAGCACCTGGATAATAAGTCTTTTTGCCAAGAACAGGAGAATTGCAAAGACCTTCCTTAAAAGCTTCATTAATCCGAAGCAAATAGTGAAGATTTTGTTAGCTTGATGTTCCAAAGTAAGTCGGGGATCTAGCCAGACTCCTAATCTTTTAATATAATTCTTAGGAGGAGGCAGCTTCCCCAAGGAACTAGGCAGCAAGAGATTAGTGTCCGGCTGGGCACAATGTCCCAGTATCATTACTTCTGTTTTGTCTCCATTTAATTGGAGCATGCTTTCAGTCATCCATCTTGACACTGCTTGTAAACAAAGAGAAAATGAAAGTCCATCGGTACCTGAATTAGTAGAAAATGAAACCAGTAGTTGGGTGTCATCTGCATAAGAAACTAGTGAAAGTCCAAGCGGCTCCACTATCTTTGCCGGGGGGGGCAAATAGATATTAAATAAAGTAGGACAAAGAGGAGAGCCCTGTGGCACACCACAGCTACATTTAATCCGGCTGGAAAGGTAAGAACGGTCAATGACCTGGAATGATCTTCCGCTCAGAAAGGATGAAAGCCAACTTAGTGTCCCTCCCTCGATTCCTATCTCCTTCAACCTCTGACATAGTAACATAGTAAATGGTGGTCAACTGTATCGAAGGAAGCATTAAGGTCAAGGAGTACAATCGGCATCATATACCCCTGATCCATACGATTCCTGGCATCTTCCAGGATGGCGATTAAAGTGGATTCAGTTCTGTGAAGGGGTCTAAAGCCCATCTGGGTAGGATGAAAGATATTATTCTCCTCAAGAAATGTTGAGTGTTGACCATTAATATATTTGTCTTATATTTTAGAGGGAGATGGCAGCAGCGAGATGGGTCTGTAATTTGTTAGCACTGTTGCATCCAGGTTAGGTTTTTTCAGCAGGGGTTTGACTATGGCATGTTTCCATTGATCCGGAATGGTGCTCCTAGATAATGAGGAATTTAACAATTCAGTCAATGACTGGTGCCCCAAAGGCCAATATAGATGGAGGAGTATGGTCCAAAGGGGATCCTGACTTGAGAGTTGAAAGGAGGGAGGCGACCTGATCCTGTGAGAGAGGAGAAAATTGAGAGATAGTGGCAGTACAATTGTCACGGTGATTCACCGCAACTTCGGAGTGGAGCCTACTATTCGGAAAATTAGAATAAATATTTAAAAAAATGCTGAAAGAACATTGCCAGATTGTTACTGTGATTTTGAGAAGCTTCAACCAATTCACCATCAGAGGAGATTGTAAAATTTCTTTAAGTAATTGAAAACTCTCTTTGGAAGAGTTGAAAGACTGTTCAATTCTAGCAGCATAATAGGTACTTTGCGCTGATTTAATTTCAGCGTGATAAAATCTAATAGCCTTCCTGTATTCTTCCTTTAGTGCAGGGTCATAGGTCTTTCTCCATCTTCTTTCCAAACATCTACATTTTCTTTTGAGGATTTCTAGATGAGGAGTAAACCACAGGTCGTCAGCTTTCCGACATCTCCCAGTTTTCATACTGTAGGGGAGTAAGGTGTCTAAACAATCGATGATCCATTCACTGAATAAATCTATCCCTATGTCAATCCTATCAAGGAAGATGTATTTACGACTTTTCAAGGTACTGATCCAATCGCTAGCGTTAAGTTTGTGCCAGCGCCTAAAGGGTTGAACTACTGACTGAGACATTCTGCATGTGGTGGGAATGGCCACATGCAGACTGTCTCAGTCAGCAGTAATAAATTACTATTCGCAATTGAATTAAAAATATAAATCACTTGAAATTACAAACTAAATGTAAAAGTATTACATTATACATCTGTCATTTGGATGGCACCAACGTGTGCCAGTTAATGTCTGTAAAATAGAATGCATACTAGATGGGGAATTTGTACTGAGTACCTGAGGAAAAGTGAATAAGCAGCAAATGTGGTAACTGATCTGAGATTCATCAAATGGCTTCAATGGGATGAGACAGTATTCTCAGCATGAATTAAGCATTTGGAAACAGTTTGCAGTGTTAGTTATCTGTGATTTTCATCTCTGGTCCAAGATCATCAAACAAGAAAAGGTGGTTATTGAATGCGGGCTATTGTACACTGAGACACATTTGGGAAGAGAAAAAGTAAGCGCCATCAGCAGTTGTACTAAATAGAAAAGAAAGTCATAAAGCAATATGTTTGTGGTGCAGTCACTCATTCATGCCAACTTTATTTCATTATAAGGTGAAATTTATATTGTATTCCTACATTAATACTTTCTTACTAACATTCAAAATAAACATAAAACCGCTTACACTTGGTACGTTCCAGGTGAGGTAGTGATGCTATTGCACCAAACTAAGCCATTCCTTCATAATAGAAACAAATAGTTCTATTTATACTTCTAAAGGCAGTAGTGGGCATTGCTTATTGCCTAAAGAACCAAATGATTTTTTAACATCTCACTATGCGAGAGTTTTTGGATGAAAACTATATGAGTCTATGTTAACCTTCTTAAAATATATTAAGTGAATGTTATCCTTGATTGGTTGATGAACAGTCACTAATTCAATTTACTTTTAGCTTCTCCCAGTAGATCACAGAATGCGCCAACACAATTGGCCCCGCCAAGCTAGCTAAATCCAAAAGACCTGCCAGAAGAGCCAGCAGGATCACTGCGGAACTGAAAACTACCAAACGCAACTGCCAGCAACTAGAAAGGAAATGGCACACTAGCAAAGAGGCAGGAGACCATACCACCTTCAAGACAGCACTCAACCAATACCATTGCCTCCTGACGGAAACAAAGAAGAACACCCTAGCAGACAGCATGGGAGCCAGCACAAACTGCGGCAAGAAGCTCTTTGCCATCGTGAAGGAGTTCGTCAACCCTGCAGCCACTGGGAACAACATCACCCCCTCCCAAGACCCGTGTGACACCCTTGCAGACTTCTTCCACAACAAGATTTCAATAATTTAGGAAAACCACAAACCCCAACCCCTGTCTCCGACAGCATCAACCTGCTCACACCAATGAAAACAGACCCCCAAAACCTGCTCACTTATTAGGACCCTCTCACAACACAAGCTCAACTCAACTCAACTCAAAATTTTGCATAGGGCAAACTAGTTATGTCAGGCAAACTAAAGCTATGTTCAGTATTATTTTTCTAAATATAATTAATTTCTCACCGTACTGCAGTACCACGTAGAACACCTTGCTCTGCCCTGAACTGGTCATGTTGTCTTCAGCCTTAGCACTCCACCTGCTCATGTGCCTGTTCTCCTCCATCTGCCCCAGTGGTGCTGGAACCATTATAGAATGGGGGTCTGCCCAAACATCGCCTCATGAAAGTATTAAGGATTGTGAAAAATCTAGCTGCTACTTAAAGAGTTTACTAACTACGCAATTGTTATCGACAGGATGGGACAGTGGAGTGTTAATTGGTGCATTCTGAGCTACATTTTCACAAATATGTGTTTAATGGGCATATTTAAGAGCTCCTAGCGCCTCCTTGTGCCACATTAGCTTCATATTTCTTTACGCTAATGAGGCTAAAATACTTGCGCCATATTTACAAAGTGGAGCAATGCATGCATAGCGCCACTTTGTAATCCTTTCCGCTTCATTATGCCTGCGCCAGGCATAACATATGCAAAGGTGGAGTTCCCCTGTTACGGGGGGCTGAAAAATGGCACAAAGAAATCTACAGATTTCTTTGTGTCATTTTTTTGGGCACTTTTAATGCCTGATTAGAGCAGGCATTAAATGGAGGCATACCATTGATTACAATAGGCCTCAAAGAGCTTTGCAGGATTAGCGTCAAATTTTTTTACGCTAATCATGCAACGCTCCGTACTAGCGTCATAAATTCTGATGCTAGTCCCCTAACTATCATCATGGTGCACCGTATTTGAAATACACCGCACACATGGTGGCGTTGGGGGGACACTAGGGAGTGCAAGAAAAGTGGGGCTGTTCTGTGTGTAGCGCAACTTTTCTTAAATACGCCCCTAAATGTTTTGAGATTGTGTTAATGCTATTTATGGGAAGCACGAATTCCATCAAAATTGCATCTTTGTGCAACTAAATCACAGGAAATCACCACTGACTGAACTTGGCAGTGACTGGTTAAGGTCAAAACGTTAATGGTTTGGCAATTCATAGTGGTGGCCTGTTTTATGCCAATGTTGGGGAACGTGGCATCTCTCTTTTCATTTGCTTTAGCTCTATCTTTCATACTTTCAATCTCTCGCACTCTCTGTCTCTCTCTCACTCTTTCATTTTATTTCTAGCTCCCTATTTCCCTGTCTCACACGTTCTCTCAATCCTGTATGGGAAACGTAGCATTTCTCAGTGTTTACTATCGTGTGTAATGGCAATAATAAATGAAGGATGTTGTATATTTCTTTTGTTCGCAATGCTCGCAGCACCCTCCACCACTGCGAACACAAAATCCCCTAACTCTCCAAAAAAGACAGAATTGAGTGACATCAAGAAATTATTCTTTCTTTAATGTTTGCCACGAGCGCCCAGGAGGGACCCTGTAACTCCTAAAACTCATACATTTCCATTACAAGCCTGTTGTGCCCATTTTGTGCAATTCCAGAAACTAAGGGCATATTTCCAAGCACCACTGAGCGTCACTTTTTGTGACGCTTTGGTGGCGCTCTGCATTAAGCATATTCACAAGGCGCGCTTAGCCACTTTTTGTGGCTTAACGCTACCTTGTAAATATGCCTCTGATGCAGTTTTCTGTGGCAGAGGGGCGTGCAATGGGTGTTACTGTGGGCGTTCCACCACAACACTCATTGCTTTTGACACTGCCCCAGATTTAAAAGAATCTGTAAATCTGTGGCAGCGCCAAAACCTAACACCACCCCAGGGGTGGCGTTAACATGGCTCAACAAGGAGAAATGCTTTCATATCTACTAATTTTTGCTTTTTCTATGTGTGCTGCATTCTGCAGCAAACATAGAAAGAGCAAAACCTCCATGAATGAGTGTTTATGTGAAGGAAGGTGTACCTTCCTGCACCTAAACAATCATTCAAAAATGAAGATTTGGTACTTCGATGTAAGCTGCATTCTGCAGGACACATAGAAGTGCCAAATTGCCATTGTAGAATGTTTGTGTGCAGGAAGGGAATCAATCCCCTCAATGCAGACACTCTTACATAATGACGCAAGGATGCCGGCTAAATTTAGCAGAGAGCAGGGGGAAATCTTTCCCTATGACTTTCTTATCCACCGAGTGGCAGCACAAGCACTAAATCAGGGGAAGTATTGGCCATCAAAAATATTGTGTTATTCTAAACAACAGAAGGGCTTGTGTGCCAACAAAATACTAACATCAGAATACTGCCTACTCTGTGTATTCAATGTTCATTTGTCCTACTCTCCCAAAATTGTACCATGGTAATGCTCCTCTTGGAGTGATGGGCCGAAGCCAGGCATAACATATTTTGTGCTCAAGGCAGTTCTCAACCAAGCACAGTTTGGTAGCCACCTCCATCTCTTGCCCCATCCTAGGGTCGGTAAAGTGCTCCATGTTGGTAGATTACCATCCTTCAAGTCTTTTCCTTTTACAAATAATTGCTGTCAGGTTTGTTTGCCCAAATGAGTCAGTTGATATCAAATGAAGAATGAAATCATAAGGAGAACTGCTTTGTTAAGTAGTGTGTACATCAGGTAATGGCACACGTGAATATTTTATGATATTCAATTATAGTAAAGTATAATGGGTATAATATCTGTAATACAATCCCAAGGCTAATCCTTAGGAATATAGAATCACAGTCCAATCAAAGTGTCCGATGCAAAATATATATAGATTCCTTTTCTCCCTATCAGTCTCTAATTAAACCATCAAGTCTACCAGTTAATACAGGTCTTCAATAACAGTCTTTATTCAAGAGATCATCCAATAGATCACGTAATTATCCAAGTAGGTCACAGGTCAATCATCCCATGGATTGCGTAATTATCCAGATAGGTCACAGGTCAACACGTGTTTCATCCGGGGTGTACCCCTTGATTTCCTCAGGACCTCCTACAATAATTGTTAAGTAGTGACATGTAGTTCCCTAACCATCGCTAGCACTGCCAAATGTAAGAAACTGATTGCAGGTAATAGCCTTCCAGCATAGACTCTGTGCCGTGCAGCACAATCTTTTAATTGCGTCCACTGCCCTCTATGGTGAGCTGAACCAAGTCTCACCTGAGTGAATTGTGAGAAATGTACATTATTTACTTAATGTGACTTTCTGTATGACAGTCTATAGTTAGGGTTGTGTTATCTATCATTTGTAAAATTTGTTAAAAAAAATAGGAAGCTGTTCATCTAAGGTATGTTGTATAATTGCATTACCCTTTACTGTAATGTAAACAAGCATTTCTTTAGAACTCAATAGCCAAACATTTGAACAGAGACAATAATTTGCGGTATTGTTGTATCACCTAGTACTTTGGCAGATTCTATACATCTGACTCCTCACTTACAACAAAGAACTGATGTCTTCTAAGAATGCAGTTGAAATACCAGAAGAAGAATTTTAAGAAGCAGATTGGGACAATGAACGGTATTTTATGTGATTGGGCCATTGGACTTGCTTTGCTCAACTGACAATATCAATTTGATATGAAATATGATACATTTGAACAGACCGTTCTTTGTCACAAAGTTGAAGGAAACACAGTGGGGCTCATTGAAAGCATAGGACTAAATGAAGATGCAACGCTAAGTAGACACATCCATTTTCTGGATATTTTCTCCTAAATAATTTAGGAGAATCCCAAATCCTTAGAATAATGATTCACTGCATTCGGCAATACCCTTATTATGGCAATACCCTTATAATGCATATATACTCTATTATATATGGGCAGACACCATCCTACACATGTATTGCATACCTCTGTAGAAATTGCCAACATGTTTGATGAAAAATACAAGATTGTAGACCATGGGATATGCCACATGACATCATTCCCAGTAACAAGCCTGGAAGCTTGCACGTGGGCACAGCTTTCCAGGATGAATATTGAGAATGTCTGCGAAATAAGACAAAAATGTAAAGGTACATTCAGGTTGGGATGTAAATCTCTGCATGCACTCTTAAGTCTTTTTCTAAATAGGACCCACTGTGATTGTTCCCGTAGGGACAGGAATGTTCCCTGGATAGTGTTGTGGCTCAGTGCAGAAATCTCTTTATGCCTTTTTTCTCCCTCTGTTAAGGGTACTCCAGGCTGGCAAATACCCTCCTGTGAAAAACATCACTCTACACAAGATTATTGTGACTGGAGAGCAGCCTGGAAAGAAAACTTGAAAGGAGGATTACCTCAAACCAGTTCTGAAAGTGCAGACAGTGGATTTACATCTCTTGTATGCTTTGACTATATAAAAGTGAGTTCCATTGACCCACTTGTTGTTCCAGTTCCAAGATCTCTATGACCAAGGATGGAAGCGCTCTGCTGAGCACTTAGAGCACTACTGTGCAGGAACCCAGGCTTTTGTCTGACAGGCAGCTTCACCAAGGTGAAGAGACATCACCTGAGTCTACTTCATGCTGGAGAGCTGTTAAGCTGCAGTAGAACTCTTAGAAGCCAGCCTGCCTGCTGAGAGACAGAAGGAGATTGCCATCCCTGCAGGACAGTGACAGTGACTGCAGAGAGCGATCTGTGTGCCCTAGTGTTGGCTTACCCCATCCTCTCCACTGTGGTCCTGGAGGGAATCATGAAGCTGTAGTGGGATCTGAGTTGCTGTTCCTGAATCATGAATTTGTGGCATGACCTGAATCCATGTTCCTGAATTAAGACTTTCAATGTGACTTGAGCTGCTGTGCCTGAATCATGAAGCTATGGTGTAACCTGAGCTGTTGTGCCCAAATTGTGAAGCTGCAGCTTGACCTGAGTTGCTGCTCTTCCTGAGATCTTTGTACGACCTGAGCTGTGTTCCCCATCCAACAGGTGAGGCCTGTTCGAGGCCATACCTACTGTATAAGCCTGGCCTGTGCATGGCTGCACCAATCACAAATCTGGACCCAATCAATCCTAGAGCGGTTGCACCAAGCATCCACCAGACCAGCTGTGAGAGATTCCACACTTCCCCAAGAAGTCACCTCTGACAGCCCTTGTCACAGCATCATTTCCAAAACAACCAGAGGAGGCTGAGAGGCCAGCCGACTCGTGCTCAACCTAGAAGAAGAAGGGCAGATGTGTATAACAGGAGCATGGCAGCTGCCTGAGAGCGCTGACCATTCACGGACTGAGTGACTCATTTGGTGACAAACATTGAACTGAAAAAAGACTGTGCACAATAACAAGGGTAAGGGTGTAATATGCACCTGATCCTAATCAGGCCAGGTATTAACCTAGGGAGAGAACCACCAGGACCAAAAGGGTGAGGACCAGGGCCAAAGCAAGAAAAATTGTATACTTCTGTGTCAGGACACTAAGTTGCTTCATGTATATTTTTGTATGGGTAGTAGTTTTCATTAAAGTGTCAAAGCCCTGGTGTGTGTTTGCCTAGTGCTGAGCATGAGCAGCCTCGCATTACCTCTCTGGGATGCCTGTGACTGCTCGCCATTGCTACCACTGAGGGCAAAGTGCTGATGCGGGCGTACTTTGCCCAGTTTGCAGAGCTTAGATGGCTGGACCCTGGGAAATCAGAGGCAGACGACTTCAGCACCCTTTATTGAGGGTCAGTAGCCCCTGTTTGCTCTGTTGCCCCACCCGGATGAGGGCTGACAGGTACTGTCAAACTACATTAGGAGTCAATGCATCTCATGTGTACTTTGCAGTCTGCAAAGATATTTGGAAATCAGGAAATGTATAGTTTTCAAAGCAAACAAATGTTTTATTTATGTAGGTTAGAAAATGTTTGACATGTTCCAGTCTTCTTTCACATAATACACCTGTGCCTCAGGAAGAGAATCTCTAGGCTCCTGGGAAAACCATATATATGTTAAATTAGCAGTATGGTATTAAAAGGTAATGACAAATCTTTGACATGTTTATTTGTGAAAGCACAGTCAAGCTGGCAGAATTAAAACACTTCAAGGATCTCTTTTTGCTAATTTTTCATCTCAACTTTCAGGTTATCTGGGGGTGCGGCCCCACCTCCCTCAGCCCTATTTCCAGTTTCCCCGCCATCACCTTCCTTCCCAGCAGCTAACACTGGACACCTCCATTGTCTCCTGTATTGGTTCTGCATTCTGGCTGGAGATGTCCCTTCCTCCACGCACACTCATGATTTCCTGAGTTTCACATTCATGGAATAAGTATGATTAAGATCCATTCTATTTCATGGGAATGTGTTAAGTGTAATCGCAATTTAAAACAAGCTAACATTAAAACTCATTCTAGGCGCATGTAAAGATCACTAGAAACAGGTTTCCTCCCGGTGATCAACAGCAGGTAAATGTTTCCAAAGGAAATCAGCAGAAAATCCTTCCTTAGCGTTCAGAACTGCTGCTTTGAACAACCGGATTTCTTAACTTTATTAAATGAGGCTTTTATTAAGCCTATCATTGATGTATGTATTCGCCATTATCAACGTGTGCTCCACCATGATGTATGAAATTAATTTCTAATTTTCAGTCTCCCTAGCAGTAAGGTGCGATCCGCCTACCCTGAACTGTCCACATGTATTCTGTGGTCCTGCCCTGCCAGTAGCTCATGTCCTTGTTGGTTTAACCAGTGCTTTAAATGGGCAGGCACTCTCAGGTACTGAGCACCTGCACTATGCCTACCTGCACTTCTTAGATGAAGTGTTATACTTTAAAATTGGAAAGTGCACCCACTTCTCGGAAATGAACAGGGGATCTGGTATAGCGTATCTGACTTCTATATTTCCATTTCAAGCACTGAGTTTAACCTCCATCGCACATCATTCTGGTCACGTTTTCCCCTTCAGTCACTCTCTCTCACGATGGTCCCACTCACACTAAACAACATACATGGATTACCACTCCGTGTCCAGTCTTTCGCTCTTGTCCCTCTTACCCTGTGCTTCTTGCCCTGTGGCTCCAAGTTCTCTGCTGCCTTTTGCCTGGAGACGCCCTGGCTTCCCTGTGATCTTTATCAAACGAGCCTTCCCGATTGAGAGATGTCATTGGTCCATCATACAATACCGTCTGATCTCGCGCTGCTGTGGCCTGTGTTACTTTCTGCACCTAATGCTGAATCTGTTCAACTACTTGCAGTACCTGTTGCACGGAGCCGCACTGTTCAGGCCAGGCCAAGCAGCCCGCACTTGGACGGTGGCAAAGGTGCTGTGCAGAAATGAAAAGCGTATGAAAGGGGTGGAGAACGAAGCTATAAGAGAGAGAATGATTAATCGTATTGGGAGAGGACAAGACACCCTTCCCACAAGTATCTTCCACCCTTAGGAGACTTTTGTTACTTGCACTAACGATATCATTGGAATTTGTCCAGCAGAACCAGCCCAGGCTGGTTTCTGAGAGTTGTCAAAATATTGTAGAATCATAATGAATGCCTTCTGCTATTCCTGTATGGTATAGAGTTTTGGGTGAACAGTAAAGTTATTGGAGCCAGATGGACTTACAATTACCATAGGGATTCGAAAATAGTGATTTTCTTTTCCAAATTATAAATGTATGAACTTTTTTTGGGTTAGCAATTCCTAGTGTGTCGCAAATCGATCAGCCTCATGAACATTAATGAGGTAGGTTGCAATTTGTGAAGTATGACAGCCATCACAGTAATTGTGGCCTGCTGAGGTCAGTAGATCACCATGTCTGTGATTGATTTTTAAATAAAGCAATATTTTAAATTGATGCAACCTGATCTTTTCAACATTCTCAAAAGGAAAAGGGTCCCATGGGGAGTCCTTTACGTTTGCGAATAGATTATCACCATATTCAATTCTGGTCGGAAAACATATGACTGGGAATGTATTTGGAAGGTTCACCCTAAACACACCCCTTTCAAATACCAAGTCGTTAATGCAAAGTGTTATTTAGTAACAAATCACATTTTGGCTTTTCTACATTCAAATAAGTTTCTTTGCAGTCGCAAACAGCCCAAATATGCGAATCGGGCCATTTGAGACCTCAAAACATCTTTATACAGCTAGCCCTTTCCCTTTTAAGACAAAGCAGTCACTGGACAATGAGTTATTAACTCAAAATTAAGAGTTTGTTTATTTCTGGCTCTCTAACCCCGTACCATCTCCCTATGTAAGCACTGGAGAGTTCGACTTTGTCACCCTCAGGTCCAGGATACCAAAGGGGTGAACTTGGTGCTTAGTTTAGTATTCTACACTAAGGTTACGCCCGGCACACTTGTGATAAATGGCTCTGGTTGTCCTAGAAATCCTGAAACTGTTTCCACAACTAGCAATGCTACAAATGTTGAATTGAAAATTTGATACAACATTCCCAAGAGGGCTTAAGCACTTGATACCATACTGCAAATGAATGCTCAAAACTCACAATCAAGATGCTGACTTTAGATTTAAACACAATAATCCAGAGGTGGCCTCTGTTGGTAATAGTGAAGCTGTAGGTGACATTATTCCAGATGAGCCTTTAAGAGTTGTTCACAGTACTTCACATGAAGGTGCAACTCACGTCCCTTTTCTGCCTGTACTTTTTCTGTCTCCATTGCACCATGAAAGTATTTTTGATTCTTTATCCACTTTGTCCTTCAATCTATTGATCTGATGATGTAGGAGGACCAGGAAAGCTTGCAATGCTTTTGACTTTGATCTAACTGTTCTGTGTGTGTGGTGGGCAGAATTGTAAACTGATCCTGCCTGTGCACTAGTAGGTCTGTGTGTGAGAGAAACAGTCACTCTGCTGCATCTGGTATTTGTAGGAGGAGGGCTCTTGTGTTGCTGCTGCTGTTACTGGCACGTGTGCTATATCTTATATTTTTGTTAGGGGAGCTCGCACGGCTACTACCCATAGTTTACCTGTTTTTGTGGTATTTAACTGTGGTAAAATTCTGCTGCCATATTAAAACCAAAAAGATTGTTTTTGCCAGTGTTCGTTTCTCTTGTCATTGATCTACCGCTTTCTTTTTCTACCCATCTTGCTACCTATGTCTTCTTTGTTATCACATTTTCTCAATTTTCTGTTTACCCTCTTCTTGTGCACTGGTGCCCAATGAAAAGAGTGTCTCGCCTAAATTAAGTGTCGCTCTGAACTGTGTATGGGCTCCTATCTTTGTGGGGTAGGTTGCTTTTTCTCTCAGTTCTGTCACTGTACTGTGGCTGTGTCTCCAGCAGCACAAGAAAGCAAAGGTCCATGTGGTGGAATGGTATCAGGTTCAATGATAGCCACAAGTACCAATTACCATTTTGTTGCGTTTTCTCTGTGTTAGAGATTCCTTTGGGCTTCAGGTATGCAGATGGTCCACTGAGAAGTTGTTCAAAAGATGGACCTGAGGTGCCTGTAGGAGGACAGCTCAAGTTGTGTGAGGAATAATTTGATGGTTTGCTTATGGAAGCCCTTGGTGTCTGTCTGGCTTTTAGTTCTTTGATAACTTCTGAAGGATTGATTGAAATGTGTGTACAGGGTGCCAAAGGAAAAGTTAAGAGACTGCATATGTATGTACATGTGTGAGTTTGTATGTGTACGCATACAATCTGGTGATGAGATCCTGGCAAGGGAGAGGACATGTCTGCTGGAACTGAAAAAAGTGTACAAGAAGACTGTTACGTAAATCTGATTTGCCCAATGAAGAAAGTAATCCTCTCCTAAAATCCATACCCACCCATGTGTTGGACAAAGATAAGGTGGACTCCATGCTTTCACTGTGAGCCACCTGTGGATTAAGGTCACTCTCATCTACTCAAAGTGAGCAATGAGAATGCTGGTGTAGTGTGAGAAACTCAGTGACAAGGTGCACCCTGCCTGAGCCTGAATGGAAGTTTATGGATATTTGTTTTATAAAGCACATCTATCACTCCACTGGGGTATTATGGTGCTAAATCAGATCATAAACCAGTATGTAGTGCAGTTATCACTTATAGCACATCTATCACCCCACTGGGGTATTATGGTGCTAAATCAGATCATAAACCAGTTTGTAGTGCAGTTATCACTTATCCATGTTAGGTACCAGGAAAGAGCCAGGTCTTAAGTCTTGTCCAAAAGCTCAAGAAATCTGGTTCTTTTCGAGGTGTACCTGGAGCATGTTCCAGTTGTGGGTGGCTATGACGAAGAAGGCCATATCAGTAACTGTCTGATGTAGTTGAATCAAGCATTCCTTAGCCATGGCTACCACTTTGCCTTTTAGCGTTAATGCTGCATCAATTTTAGTGCCCGGGTTTTTTATACTGGGATCAAAGAAGGAAAAGTGATTAGGTCACAGCCCACTATCTCTGTTTTAGATCTACTGAGCTTAAAGTAGTTGGGATGCATCCAAAGCTGGACCTTCTCTACACAGACCCTTAGGTTAGATGCTGCTTTAATTAAATCCTCTTTAAAGCTAGCAATTATTTCGGTGTCATTGGCATACAAAAAGATTTTAGGCGAAAGACTCAATTTAGATGGCTAAAGGAGTTCAATACAGGTTGAAGAGCAATGGAGAAAGGATTGACCTTTGGGAACACCACGCAATTATTGCATTGGACAAGATTAAAAAGATGCTAGCATAACTCAAAAGAATCTGCTGGTAAAAAAAAACCTAAACCAACTCAGCATTGCATCTCGAATCCCAATATGCTCAAGTCTGGTAGAGAGGATAGATTAGTTCATCGTGTCAAAGGCTTCTGTTAGATCCAGCTAAATCAATGCTGTGGGTGTGTCTGAATCTGTCAATAACCACAGCTTATTCAGAACTGACACAATGGTTAGCTCAGTACTGTGAGCTTCACAGAATCCTTATTTGTGCTGGATGTAAGGGGTTAATTTGGGTAAAAAACCTGGCTAGCTGATTAAACTCTGTCCTTTCCAAGACTTTACTGAGAAAAGGCAGTTGGGAAACTGGTCTATAGTTTGAAAGCTCCTGAGGGTCCTATCCTGTTTTTTTTTAGTGGTGGGAAACCAAAGCTACTGCAAATACTCCATGGACCAAGCCTTTCCTCAGTGGCAAATTCACAATCGCTCTAGCCCAGCTAGTATTAGCCATATATATTCTTTATATGCGTGCTGGCTCTAAGCTTTTAACATGAAAGGGTAGTTAACCTATCTCTCACTTGTTTCCTAAAGCAGGTTGATTAGCAGTGAGGCATCCATCTAGACCCACAATGAATATTGCAGAGATATTTTTAGGACAGGAATGACCCTTGCCCAGATTGCCCAAACTGTTTGTGAAACTGGTATCCTGACTACTTGCTGCCGTGCAAACAAGCTAATCTAACATATGCACTGTGGTCTATGTCTTCTGTGGAAATGCCAAGGTTCAGAACTGGTCTGTGACCTGGATGGACAAGCCAAACATGCCCTCATAGCCTACTTGGGACTACTGTCCATTTCCTGAATTGGTGCCAAGATGATTTTTGTGAATTAGCAGTCCTGACCATATAATTTTCCTGTGTCAGAGTGGTGTCTAGTCTACTGATTCCACTCATTAAAGCTCCAATTTTGTGTAATTCTCTCTCCCTAGACACTTGCAATGACATTCCATGTACATGTTGGATGCAGGTATGTAAGGTGAGTGTGTAACACATGCATGATAACAGGAGTCTTATATGGTTAGAGTCTGAGTATTCAGACCAATAGGTTCTATTTTGGAAAGCACAAAGTAGATACAGCTTCCCTAAACTGTGTATTTGCAGTACTGCATTTCTTTGTATGGAGGATGGAGACTAAAACATCGAAGTGAGGGAGTATGGAGGCAGAGCTACCTTTAAAAATTCAATAAATTCCTTTTAGCAAAGGACTGCTGATTAGATTTTCCCGAGTGCTGCCAATTGGTGGTTCGGAGGGGGATGTGGTGATTCACCAAATTCATTGTTAACGGTGAAGACATTTTTAGGCAGGGTCTGCTATTGCATCTGTGTTTGATTGCTACTCCCAGGTCCTGAGCCTTCACACTTCATTGTACCCATGTTTTGGATACTTCAGCTTGGAGCCAGCCTCAATACTAACAGTTGTGGAAGCTATCACCTTGCACAAAGGCTGTGTCTGTACTATAGCCATTAAATGGCATTTGAAAAGTAATCAACCCAGACCGGATCCAGGCCCTTAGACAGTGGATCCACATCCATTCTTTGGAAAATGAGTTTAAAACTTAGATCCAAACAGCCCAACTTTGCTCCAGATTCATGTCTTCTTGACTAAGGAAGGGAGTTCTCCACAGTGCACTTAAAGAGCTGCTGAGTAAACTGGACTGGTGTGTGCATCACAACTATTCTCCCAGAGTTGAGGAACATCACCTGAAGTCTTTGCAAATTGCTGGATGGAGATGCAGAGTGTGTGCTTAGCGCCTAGCATAGCCTTTCATCTCTGTTTCGAGAGGAAAGGAGAGTTTCTGGCCATGCAGAAGGAGATACTGACCAGGAGGAGAGGACCTGCTGCATTTCTGGTGTGGGGAACACTCAGAAGCAGCTGACTGCTATCTCGAGTGAAGCCGGACCTGACCTGTGTTGTGAAGGGTCTCCAGGTCTTCCATTCTGGGTCCAGTATCTGGTCGCATAAAGAACCATACTGGGAGACCCAGCAACATTGTGCCATCCAAGGCGCCTTCAGTGTCCAAGGAAAGGTGCGTCCTCTTCCTAACATAGGTGCTGCCAGTTCCTCACATTGGTGTACCCGGTGAGGGAGGTGTTGCTGCTGAAGCAGAAGCCCTGTTCCCAGCCCCAAAGGCAACAATAGCCAATCTGAGCAATCATCTTAGTTCAACCCACAGGCTACAAATGCTAAAAACAAGACCTTGTCTACATTTCTACAGAACTCATTACATTCTGTCGAAGTAGAGCACCCACCTGATGCTGGCCTGGAGGCTGCACCTGTCAAAGATGAGTTCACAATCAGCAGTCAGAGTTTAAAGCGATCCTCTACCACAGACCCACATCACTGAACTGATGCTGAAGGTGCAGGTCCGATGAGTGCACCTGCTAGTACTTCACAAGCCATGTCTTCATGAGCAGGTAAAGTAGGGCTAAACATAAGAGACTGAAAGACTGCAGAGTTAAATCTGTCCTGAAAACATTATCTATCGTAAGTATGACTTGTTTTGGCAAGAACTGTTTGAACTCATCTATGAGTCAACCTGGGAAAGGGAGTAATCACTAGAGTACTGCACATGTGCCTAATCTATGACTGTACATTTAGAGAGCACTAAGAATGGGACAAGGGCACATTAGTACTGGTAGGGGTGGCTGGGAATCATCGCCTGGGGGTCAAAGATGAGCAAGCAACACTGTAGCTGAGCCCTATTGAACTGGGTAGTATTTTTTTGTATAGATATTAAATCACTTTCTTTTTTTCTAATAAAATCACTGGGCTGAAAGTGCATTATTTTGCATTTGACTGTTGACTCTGTTCCAGGGCCAGCTTTAGCGATGGTGGAGCCCTGTGCAACAGTCTTTTTTTGTGCCCCCCACCTCATGACCACCTCCTCGGATTCTCTTACTACCACCGAGTAAATATGCCCCTCATCTCTCCATAGCCCCCCTTTCACATACATTCTTTTGTTTTAAAGCACTTGTAAAGGCTGGCTTTACCAATCCATTCAGCTATCCACAAAAAAATATAGTTATGTTCTTTGCAGCAGGCATTTTAACCATCTATGCTTCTTTATGGAGAGTCAAAGCTGCTGCTAGACAAAACTCCCATCTCTCTCCTTAGCAGGGACATTAATTACAAGAGGTATCTTGACATTTTAATTGCTTCCTGACGGTTGGATGCACAAGGAACTTTTCAACAGGTGCTTTTAAATTGCAAGTTATTGCTAAACACAGCACCCCCCTGAGGTCAGCACCCCCCAATTCAGTTCAGCACCCGGTGCGGCCATACCCCTCACACCGCCCCAAAGCTGGCCGTGAACTGTACTCATGCTTTCCTCTTCCAATTGCCTCTCTGAGAAGGCGTTGATTGCTTGCCATTGTTACTCTGACAGCCATTTGTGCACTAGGTGTACTTGGCCCCATTTTGCAGTGCCATAGTAGAATGGGCTCTAAGACACCAATGTCAAATGATTTCAGCCCACATAGCCCCTGACTGCCCTGTGGCTGCCTGAATGTGGTTTCATAGATATCAAATTATTCAATCAGACTAAAGGCGATGAGAGGAATGCTTGCTAATGGTCTAACCACTGACAATCAATCAGGGTATTATTCCAACCAATTGTTTTTCATGTACTGTGCTACTCTAGACAAATGTCAACCTTATATAAATCAGTACTGACCCGCCTAATCATTGGACCAGCCCATGCCAAACTGTTAGATGAGACCACCCTACAGAAGAGAACATGAGCAACCGCAGTCCAGTTTCGACCTTGTTAGGTCTTGTCAATATGGTATAGCTTAGATTCTGTGGCACAGTGACCACGGAGCCCACATCTGGTTATATCCTTGACTACTGAGAGTGTTATATCAATCACACAAAAGGTGATGGTTAGATAAATTGCAAGTATTCCTCCCCTCACCTTTTGTGTATTTGATGTAACACCCCAAGTGGCCAAGGGTTTGCCCAGATGATTGTCCCTTGCTCACTGTACCACTGGAACCAAGCTTTGCCCGACTGAAGAGGATCAGTCAGTCCAAAACCTGACTTGGGTTGCTTCTGTTCTGGTTCAGAGAGGACCTAGCTTGACAGTTTGGGCTGTACTCGTCATATTGGAGCAGGGCCAGGACTGATTAGTATATTGATGGGTTCAAATTGAGGTGTCACAGTGGGCAAAAGATTGCAGGATTGGAATGCTACCTGAATGATTGCCAGTGATTAAACAAATTGCAAACATTCCTCCCACCACTTTTTGTGTGTCTGAGTTAATGCTCTAAATGGCCAAAGGTATGCCCAGACGTGGACCCCTTGTTCACTGCACCACTAAAACCAAGCTGCACCCAACTGAAGATGGCCAGTCAGGCTGAAACCAGTCTTAAGTTCTTTGTGTTTTGAACAGAAAGGACCTGGCTTGGCAGTTCAGGCTCGACTGTTCCTATTGGAGCAGGGTCAAGACTGATTTGCAAATGGCTGGGTCTAACCTGATCTGGCATGGTGGGCAAAAGAACAAACGGCTGAAGTGATACTCTCAGTGATTGCAAATGCTTTCACTTATTGCAAATATAATCTCATCATATGTTATGTGCCTTTTATTTGTTGCACCATACCTCCCACCTACTTTCAGCGTCCTTTCACCTTTGGCACCCATTTTGCAACTCTCCATCTGCTGCACTACTTTGCAATACATTTACAGCCACCGAAAATTGTCTCTCACTCACTGCTCTAAATGATCAAGGATATGCTCAGACATAGGTGCCTTGTTTTCTATCAACTCGAACCAAGCTGCACCCGACTGAAGATGCCTAATCAGGCCAAAACTGGTCTTGGGTTCCTTGTGTTCTGCTTCAGTAAGGACCTGGCTTAGCAGTTTGGGCTATCTGTTCCTATTGCAGTAGGACCAAGGCTTATTTGCATAATGCTGGGTCTGTTGCTGGGTCTATTCTGCGGTGGCATAGTGGGCAAAAGAACAAGGGATTTACTGCTGCGAGCAATTGACTGTGATTAGGCAAACTGCAAGCATTCCTCCCATCACCTTTTGTGTGTTTTAGATAGCATACTAGCACTGGAAACTTCAGGTGCAGAGTTGGTTCGAACTGAGCGTTGTGTCATAGGTGCTGGTTCTGCACCTTCCACGCTGTTGCAGACAACCCTCAAACCTGTCCCACTTGATTCCACTGCATTCTTCCTCAGTAACTCTTCAGGTAAGAAGAAAAAGTTCAGTTCAACAGGACACCTTCAAGACATGATGAACAGTGAATAGCTCCCGAAATGTCACAGCAGCATTCAGATCGCACAATTGCCTTATACAGCTAGTGCCATTTTAAAGTTTCTCATCTGTGTATTTTATTAAAGAAAAGTTGGCATGTATTACCTGCTTGTTTACACATATAGTTCCGTCGTATTGGCCTTATTTCTCCAAACACAAAGTGAGAGAAGAGAGCATCGCAAGAGAAAAGATTCTAAAAAGTACATATATTTAATGTACCATGGACACAGAAACACCGTCAAATGTATGGTTGACATGCCTCCCCTACAAAATGACTGACCAGCTTGTTTCAGGAGGTATATAGGTCTTTGGACAAGCACTTGGTGGGCCCTTCACACCGTGTGAAAATTGAGCTGTCCCTCTCAACCCTTCTCATGCAGGTGCTCCTTTGCTTATTCTGTGCGAAGTTCACGAGGCTGCTGTGAAATAGTGGAGAGGTCAATGCAGATGTCAAAAAGAGGTTTTTACTTGTCAAGTTGCCAGAAAGCCTGACTGTTCAGTCGAAGGACTGAAAATGTGATAATACCAGGCATATACACACAATAGGGGCCTTACATGCATAGTAAATAACACGGTATCTAGAAAGTACAATACTTATATAGATTACCAATAATTAAGTTATCACACGCAACTGTGGAGCATCAAAGGTATTCTTAATGTGATTGAAGGACACGTTTTTCCCTTGAACATCTTGCCCAAGGCTTCCCTGTTTTCCCATCATCCAAACTGGGACTTCTACAGATTTAAATGGCTGCCTTGCCTTCCATTTTGTTCTCAGACATGGATTAGAAGGAGATTTCTTCTAGCACCGCACAGAGAAAATTACTTCAGTATTTTTTGGGTAATGTGAATCATTGGCTCCAAAAATCTTAAGTGTGAACGTATGTCGACCTTCACATATTTAGACGTGGAATTTATGACTTTCTCCACCAACAAGTTAGATTAATGCCCTGCCTGCAATACTACGAGCCCATCAACAACTCAGGTGATCCGTAATTTAGGAAGTGGAGATTTGGTGAGCCTGATCCAATGCATGTCAGCCACTAAAGTTCCACACGCACACACAGTGGGATAACACAAAGTGATGTGCTCTCCTGCAGAACGTTAGAAGGGACCCCGAATCTCCCATATCTCACAGGTCTTCATTGGCCCAATGGGGGCCCCCTGAAGGGTTGAGGGGCCTCTCAAGGGTTGTGCCCCCCTGCGCCACAGGGGCTGCAGGGGCCTATTCTATGCCCCTGCTCACACAGAATAAAGTCAGTGTGTGGTGGTGGTGGCGGTATAGTGTGGTATAGTGCTTTGAGATCTTTTTTGCTATCTACTTCTCTTGGAAGGAAAAATGGCCATTCCATGCCTGGACTTTTAAATCGGTATCTGATTTAGTGTGGAGTCCGGTGTGAGTAATTTGAATCCTGAATTTTGCATGTCATTCTGGTGTTTGCATCTTAGAGTTTTAACGTGACAAGAACCAGCCCAGTGACACTACGGATCCAGGGCCATGACTGAGTGATTAAATCTCATATTGTACTGTGCTGTAGGCACTGGGCATTGTCTAGGGGAACAACAATCAAGTGTTCGAATAAGTGAGAAATAGTCAGCCCTATAATAGGTGGCAGGTAACTGACAGGTGACTGACTCTGCATCAGCACTCCCGGACTTTTGCAGACATTGGCATACCGGGATCTTTCCCTTTTTCCCTACAGGCCAAGAACCAGTCGTTTAAATCCGTCTTCGCCAGCTCTACCAGCCTCGCAGCAGCATCAGTCTCGAATTAATCTCTTTTAGTAGCAGCCCATGCTGCTATGTGTGAATCTCCGTGCACCAAGCACATGATTTCCTGCTCCTAGTCACTTTCTGCTGAATGGCGTCGGAGGGCAGTACAATAGACTGCCTTCTTCCAGCCAACAGGTATTTCTGAAAGAATTCCATGCATGTGGACAGGAAGATGTGTGTCAGGCAGACTCAGGTAGCAACGCCTTAATGATATGAATAGATCTCTCCGAAGATGCCTTAGGCCCTCAATAGGAGTGGCCCCTTAATTCCAAAGGGCCCGGAAACAGCAGTTGCGGGACCCATCAGAATTAGAAATTGAGTTATTCATACAGATATTTTGTTTGCTGAAAGCAGCAGAAATCTCCTCGTGAACTACGGAATCTGGTCTGGGGTGACTCCTGCATGTTATTCCCCCAAATCGTTGTCATCTCTGTTCTCTTCCTACCCCTCCCAGCTCCACAGAATTACCGCAATCCCGGGTAATAGAATGTAATTCACCAAACAATCAACACTAAAAATATCCCAAAATACCTAACAAGAGGAATAATAGGTGAATAAAAATATCTAAGAACACACAACAGGAGGAATAACAGGTGAATAAAAAAATCACAGAATACTTAACAGGAGGTTCCATTTTATCATCAACTGTTAAAACTCTTTCGAGGTCTCCCATTAAGAGTTCAGCTCTAGCGGTGCCCCTCTTCTGAGAACACCTTTGCCAGTCGGCGGGCCACTGGCCTGAGCTCCTGACTGGGTCCTGTGTGGGGGTAAAGGAGTGGGGTCCCTGAACTTCGCGTGGGGGGGGGGGGGGGGGGGGGGGAGGAGGCGGGGGTCCCGCGAGTTCCCTATTCAGGAGCCTAAAACTTGTGATGCTTGGCAAATTGGGGACATACCGGTCAGAATTAGTTTATTCAACAACATATTTCCCCCTGGCATTACCAAGCATCACAGAAAATACTGATACCGCCTTGTGTGGCATTTATACAGTCTTTCATTCTCACTTGTACATTCACACGTTCAACCTGTTTTCAGTTGTGTACCTTAGAACGCAATTCTCGAAATATGCGGTATTTTCCTAGCACAAACTCCACTGGGGGGATATTGCAACAGCACAGCGATAGCTTAAAACACGATTCAGGTGCAAACAATTGGGCCTAATATGCTTTGAGGTGAACTGGACCTAAGGGAAGATGCAGCGCCTCAAGAAAGTGCTCCATACTGAATAAAGTATGCCTCGTGTGACTTTTTATAGAATGCGCTAGCAGTGGCTCACGTGATGCCAGTTTTCACCGTTTTATCTGTGCTAGTTTTTTTGACAGAATAAAAGTCTTTCGAGATGCAAATAAGTAATTGCTCCTGCAGGAGCTGGATCTCTTTAGGGCGATGTGAGCAGTAGTAGTGAGACAATGATGTCTGCGATAATGAATCAAAGGTTATTGCAAACTCTTAACAGCTTACTCCGCATGTGCGAACATCCTAGGGGTGCAGGGTTCGAGGGGTATTGGATGTAGCTTACCCTAGGTGGAAATATTGGTTGAGGTCTGTGAGGTTGAAGACTTGTACCAAATGAGGCACAGCGTGCATTGAAGTCCTTAAGTGTGTAATGTAGAGACAGTCTATAATAAAAGAAACAGCCATCCAGGACTACTTTCCATTTTTGTTTGTTGAGATCATGCTTTGAATCGTTTCACTACAATGTTGGAAAAAGCAGCGTTTTTACGCTTTCCAGAATCGAAGGTAGTACTGAATTCTTCCTATTTGATCAACCACTGAGTTCCAAAGTTTGGCTGACTGAATAGAGAAAAAAGTTCTATTGGTTTGTGACTTTTTGGATGCAGGCCCAGACAATAATGGAGCAAGCTTTGAGTGCATTGCTCTGGCTTGATGATAAATATTGAGTTTTTGTTGAAGATGGGTCTAGTTTCAGTGATTGCTGCAGTGGCCACTCAGTGAAATATGCACATCAATTTAAAAGTGATTCTTATGGCCACTGGGAGTCAACATGGTGTAGATGAGCAATTACTAGTGTGATAACGGGTCAGCCCCTTTGTGGAAACCTAAAATATTGGAACATTCAGCAAATGCATCTCATCATTTGAAAGCATCATTTGGCTACTTGATTTACTTGTGCTACAAGAGAGAGATTTAAGTTCTAAACCTTTTAGTTTTAGACCTAAGGGTCTAACTTGGGCGGAAGCATGGCAGTTGAGGTACTAGGTTTTGGGGTGAGACACCACATGTGAGAGTCAGGAAAAGGACCACATGGAGAATATGGAGGACTCAACAGTGGATGCTATAACCATCGAGGACAATAGCTTCCAGAGTTGGGTATGAAACATGCAGATCCCTTTAAAATGACAGTGGGTACTAAAGATCTTGTCTGGCAACATCAGTTGTTTCAGCTCTTCTGGTTGATGCTGTAGTTTGTACCTGTGATTTCGTTTCCTCACCTTTGTTGTTTTTCCCCTTTGCCAGTTCCCTCAGATTCTCGCATCTCTGTTCCTTGTATTTCCCCTTGTTTTGTCTTGGACTGACCTTGGTATATGACTTGGATATTGGTTTTTTTTTACGTGCTCCTGTTATCCCCTTGATTAGGCTTTGGTGACTAAGAACCAGCTTTTTGGGCGTGGCTTAGGATTTCTTCTTTTTGGTTCAGCTACTATAATTCTACCTTCTGGTAGAGAGGTGCGCAGGTTATCTTTGTTTCTCAGGGATGTTTCCAGGTTTACCTGGGGACTAGTTACAGTGATGGTTTCTCTCACCCCGGATGAACCACTTCAAAGCTTTGGCTAGGTCTCATAGAAAGTTTAATCCAGCCGGAGTAATCAGAGTAATTTCAGTTATTACACATTACTCTTGTGATGTGAAATGACAGAAATTAAGGGGCTTATTTACCAGCCCCATGGTGCAGGGCAGCATAGCAAGTGACCTTGCTGTGCTGTCCTGTGCAACAGGGAAAGGGCAGAAATGCACCATATCTACAAGATATGGCACATTTTTGGCCTCCCCTCTGTGCTGGTGCACAATGGGCTGCCTAGCACCGACGCAGGTACCCTTGCACCATGGTGCAAGAATGCCTGTATCACAGACAGGATTGTTTTGTGCGGGAAGGGATGCCTTTCTGTACAAAAACAATCCATGGAGGTTTTTTCCCCTTTCAATGTGTACTACAGAAAGCAGCACACATAGAAAGAGGAACAAACAAGGAGAAATAAAGGTATTTCTCCTTGTTGCGTCCCCCCTGTGGAGGCTTAAGTTTTGATGCAATCCCAGGTTTACAGATTTTTATATATATGTGATGGGGCAAAAACCATGGGTGCTGCGTGGGAAAACCCACTGCATTGCCCATGGGACGCCTCCTTGATGCAGTGTAAGGCAATGCAGTGACTTGCTGTGTGTTGCCTTCCACCATATCTAGAAGGTGTTATAGATATGGACCTGCACTATGTGCCATCAGTGTATCACAAAAAGTGGTGCACCGTCCCCACACAGAGTTGTAAATAAGCCCCTAGATATTTAAACCCGCTTGAGTAATTAAGAGTAACTTGGGGCAAAACACCCTATGAGAGGAGCCGAAACACAACATATTAAGAGAGAGTGAGCTGCTACTGGCTACTGCCATTCATGTCCTTTAGCATTTAGTGCTATTTATGTAGCACAAAATGTATCCTGGGGCCTGATTTTGACACAAAGGTGCATTTTACAATTGGTGCTAAATGCTGAATTATGGTTCTCACTTAATTATGCATAATTATCAGTAATTTTGAGGTTATTATGAGTAATTGCCTTAGAGAGAATTACACCAGTTACACCTACACCCAGTTTTGTCATAATACTTACCAGTTATAGAAATCCTATTTTGTTATCCAATATTCACTGTGTTCTGTTTCCTCTCTTTACAGTGGCACCCAGTGTGCCTCTGCAGCAAGATGCAATCCTGTACTTCAGGGAGTCCAGTCCAGATCTTCTAACAAACATCTTGCTGAACATGAGTGTTGTTCTAATTCTCACTCTCTCATGCTCTCTCTCTCTCCCTCTCTCGCTCTCTCTCTCTTTCTCTCTCTCCCTCTCGCTCATTCTCTCTCTGTTCCAGTCCTGCCCTTTCTGAAAAAGGTTCTTCCAACTCTCCTGGCGTCTGATACAGGGTGGGGTCACTAATAAGGAGGAAAAGTGGAATTAATCTGTCTATCCTTTGAGAACATTCTATCCTATGGATCATGACAGAAGGTCCAAGGGCCTGATTTACAGATTGACAGACAGAGACTATTCTTTTGGGATGGCAGAGAACAACACATATACCATTCCAAAAGGACCTAATCTGCCAAATGTAAAGTTGTTCACCCACCCTGAGGACAATCCTCTACATTGACACGAACCAGCATAGCTCCGCCACAAAAGTTATATTTTTGTATCAGAATTACCTCTCAAGTAAGTGTGTGCCTTAACACATTGGTATTTGATTCTTCCTTGTGGTTTTCCCTTTTCTCACAATTATTTCTACATCCTTTTATTGATGATACTAAATCCACAGTCATCACCCCACATCAGGAATTAATGTCTGCAAAACAATGTACGTATTTTATCTCATACATGCCAACAGCCTTTCTAACTTTCACCTCTTGCCAAGTTATGCTCACCTACAGCTTATCTTCTCTTCTTTTTAGGTACTTAGTACCAACAACAGAATTGTGTAGCCATTCTAGTCTTAAGCCTGATGATGACCTGCTACTTTCTTTAAAGGTCAAAGACGTTGTTGTTAACACTAAGGGCCCAATTCACAAAGGTAAACTTATACGTTTGGTCAAATCTTAGACCAAATGTCTAAGTTTACGCTTTTTGGGAACTCACAAAGGGCATTTACGAGTAGTATCTTTACGTCCGCACCGAGGATGGACATAAAGATACTACTCGTAAATGCCCTTTGTGAATTTCCCAAAATCGTAAACTTAGACGTTTGGTCTAAGTCTACCTTTCTGAATCAGGCCCTAAGTTGGCAACAAGGTCTTCTTTTGAAATCTCACTTTGAAGAGCACATTTCACTAAAACATATTTCTTCACTCACAAGCACCATGTGATCACCCTCTCTTTGCACACTTAGCACATATGTATGGATTTTGATATATATTACACACATAGCAGACTTTTTTCACCCTTAAAAGTATCTTTCAGTTTACATGGCCCTTCATTTTTCTCTTTATTGTTTTGAATGTATTTCCTTTCATTATATATTGTGGTAGGTCAGTACTGACTTTACTTTCTTTCAAAATAATACCAGATTGGACACTGTTGTTGTAACTATAGATGCCCATGTCCAACCAAGATATATGGGTTGCTCCTGTTATTTGTTACTATTGGAAAGGGCTTAGTTATAGCAGCAGAGATTTAGGAATTAAGGGGGTCATTCTGACCGCGGCGGACGGCGGTCGCCGCCCGCCACGCGGTTCCCGCCGAAAGACCGCTCCGCGGTCAAAAGACCGCAGCGGTCATTCTGGCTTTCCCACTGGGCTATCGGGTGACCGCCGAAAGTCCGCCCGCCAGCCCAGCGGGAAACACCCTTCCCACGAGGACGCCGGCTCAGAATTGAGCCGGCGGTGTGGGAAGGTGCGACGGGTGCAGTTGCACCAGTCGCGAATTTCAGTGTCTGCTAGGCAGACACTGAAATTCTTTTTGGGGCCCTCTTACGGGGGCCCCTGCGGCACCCCCTACCGCCATCCTGTTCCCGGCGGGAGAACCGCCAGGAACTGGATGGCGGTAGGGGGTGTCAGAATCCCCATGGCGGCGGAGCGTGCTCCGCCGCCATGGAGGATTCTCAAGGGCAGCGGAAAGTCGGCGGGACACCGCCGACTTTCCGTTTCTGGCCGCGGCTGAACCGCCGCGGTCAGAATGCCCAGCAGGCACCGCCAGCCTGTTGGCGGTGCTAACGCCGACCTCCGCCATGGCGGTAATTACCGCCAGGGTCAGAATGACCCCCTAAATGTGTCTGAAAGTGGACTAAGGTAGATGTTGGCGAAGAGAGGAGAAATGTTTGAAACTTGCAGTAGACCAGCTGTGGATTTCATTGGTCAAGTGGAAAAGGGAGGTGGCAAAACGGTGCACACTATGGCCATAAGGTGAAATTAATGCATCTCAGGATGGATCCCTTAAACTCTACATTTTGAAGTCTCTTTGGAAGTGTAGAGTGCTGAACTATGTTGAAAGACAAAAATGGATCAAATAGGAGGGTGGCTCCTCCTTCAGACTCTACTCTATATGCATTTACAATTAAAAATAAAATAATCTTGGAAAAAACAATGCAAAGTTACACTGTCTATATTTAAAATTGATGGATGGCAGGCATTTTTGGAAATGTTTTGAAACAAAAAGGAAATGTAAGTTTTACCAAATAATAATTATCAAATCAAACCGCAATGAACTTTTATATAACAGGACGTTAACAGTACTGATGTGCCACCCACTTAAGGTCTGACATAACACAGCTTTAACTCTCTGATGCTAGCCACCATTTCTGCAAATATATTTTAATATTTTAAAGAACTCTGAATTTTTGGTCCATCAGATGTGTCACACTTTAGTAAGAGTCTCCACCAGAAACGTGTACATTTTTTTAAAGGCAAGCTTTAAAACTTAATCCAATAGTTATGGTTGAAATCATTTTATTAGTTTTAAGCAGCAAGGTCCAACACCTCTCCCACCTACATCTACAAGAAGGCAACAAAGAGGGAACGGAGAGGAAGGACGTTCTGATGTGAGAGTGCCTGGTTGGGGGGGAGTGTATGGGTACCTCGACAACCTTAGTGAGCAGGGGCACAAGTCATATAGTGGATGAGGGATGAGAGGAAGACTAGAGACAGCATGCCACAAGCTGGTTAAGCTAGGTGTGTGGCTGGGGTGTGTCAAGTGGAGAACATGCAGCTATTTCGGACAAGTCAGTTCTCTAAGGTTCACCCAAAGGGAACACTATGCAAAGACCTAAGATGTTTTCAAACTGCAGTGGCGTATTGGTCATAACTGCCATCAATTTCTCCATTCCCCATAGCTCACACAATTTGTGCAGCCAGTCTAGTCTTGTTGGTGTTGTATCTCAGCCCCAGCAAGAGAGCAAAATTTGTTTGACGGCACCAAGCACTAAGGTAATGGTGAGGCTGTTTGCAGGTTTTAGGGGGCATGCAATGGGGTTTGGAAGTCCCAATATGATGTAGCTAGGGAATCTGGGGAGGGCATGGTCATACATTTTGTCTACAGCCGCTAACACCTCTGTATAGAAATGGCTTATACTGCTAACAAGTACTGTCTCTGCCCTCTTTCCACCTTACTACTCTTGCTAGTGTAAAATTCCAATAATGTGTACAATCTCGGTGGACGATGTCACCCCATTCTTTAGTAGTAAATGTGCACTCGCATTCCTTATCCCATCATTGCTGTGCGGGTTATTTAGAGGGTGCCTGTGGTGTACTGAGGAATGTGCAAATGTCAAAGAGAAGTCATTTATCTCAGGAACAGATAAGGACCCATTTTTTAAAGGGTTTGAGGGGTCTGCCTGTGTGGGAGAGGAACTGAGGTTGTGAGACCCTGTATCGGATGGGGGAATACTGCCAGATTTCAGTGGACGGTATGCCATAATCAAATTGAATTTGTGCAAAAGCCATGAAGCCATCCATATCAAACAAGTCCCCACCCTCTTGCAATTGGCATCTTGTTTTGCCACTGAGTAAATGCGGAGCCATGCAATGCAGGGGGCAGAATTCCAGTCCAGACCAGAAGTCCAGTGTCCGTGGTGAAATGTGAGTAGACAGTTTCCATGTGGCTTGCACCTTGTCCCAAGCTCCCATCATAGCTCGAAATATTGGTGATATAGATCACCTCCCACTGAACGGTGTTGTTTCAGGAGTCATGGTGCCTTCCAAACATGAATGCCAGCCACCGCCTGACATATGAAACACCAATATTTTTTCGTGCTAGGTCTGGACCACTCGACCATATAATGCAGATGTGCTGCCTGATAATAGCATATTGAATGGGGAATACCCAGCCCACCATCCGACTCGGACAAATATGACTGCCTCTTCACCGTGCATGCCCTTTTTCCATCCCACATGAAGTCCTCAACAGGACGTTGTAGCTTGTTGAGTACATTAGAGAGGGGCTGAAGTGGCAACGTTTGCATAACATGAAGACTCTTCAGTAAAAGTTTCATCTTGACGACTGCTTATCGACCCAGCGAATAGAGTCCGTATCTCTTCCACTTGCAGAGACTGGATCGGGTGGTCACTAAAATCAGTTGCACTTGGCGATGCGTACAAACGTGGAGTGTATTTGCAAGCCTGGGTAACCCATCCCCTGCGAGGCCCATACAAACGGAACCCATATTCAAGATGAGCTTCGTCAGCCTTCAGCAAAATGAGGTTCAGTGCAGAGGATTTCTGTGGGGGGTTTTTCGATTCAGAGGCCAATGCGAAGGCTGCCAGTTCTCGCATCACCCCAGGAAAAGAGGTATGCGAGTTTGATAAGACAAATAAAACATTGTCTGCATACAACACTATCTTATGTTCCCTGGCACTCTTAGGTATGCCTGTGATACCCTGATTGCCACATATCCATTCAGCAAAGGGTTCTAATTGTAATGCAAAAAGCACTGGCAAGTGCCCCTAGAAAAATTGAAGGGCTGTGTCATAAGCCTGTTAACTTTCACCATCGCTGTAGGAGATTTATAACTACACCACTGGATCCACTGATGGAACCGTGGACCAAGGCCAGACCATGCCCACACCAAGCAAAGGTATGGCCAGTGGACCCAGTCGAAAACCTTCTCCACATCAAGAGAGGAGAAGGGCCAGAATGCAGGAGCGCTGCATCTTATCCAAAAGATGACAAATACATTTTGTGTGATCACTACAGCCTCTCTCGGGTATAAACCAGGTCTGCTCAGGGTTTATCAGGCCTTACATATAGGGGGACAGACGATGAGGCAAAACACCAGAGAAAATCTTGAGCTCCACATTAAGCACTGATATAGGGCAGTAGGGCGGTCAGTGCTCAGTATCTTTGCGGGGCTTTGGGATTACTGTTATTTTTGCATGTTTCCTGGTATCTGTCAGGGTACCCATAGTATTAAAGTAGTAGTATTGGAATGCAAGTATGGGAGCTAATAATGGCCCAAATATTTTATAGACATCTGAGGTCTAACCGTCCTGCCCAGGAGTTTTGCCTGGTTGTAAGTGTTGTATGGCCATAAGGACCTAATTTGGGGTAATTTATCCATCTAATTTGGAAGCATCTTCCTGAGGGATGCGTGCCAAGGGGACCTGTGTCAAATGGGATTCAGAACTTGTGTCTAACTCCTCCACCGTGTAGAGAGTGGCATAGAACCATTCACATTCCTGGGTGATTTCACATCCTGATGCTTTGTATCACCCTTGGATTCCACAAGCTTATCAATCAATCAATCAATCAATCACATTTATAAAGCGCGCTACTCACCCATAAGGGTCTCAAGGCGCTGGGGGGAGGGCGTCAGTGCTCGAAGAGCCAGGTCTTGAGCTGCCTTCTGAAGGGGAGGTGTTCGGGTATGGCGCGAAGGTGACTGGGCAGGGAGTTCCAGGTCTTCGCTGCCAGAAAAGAGAAGGATTTTCCTCCGGCGGTGGTTTTGCGGATGCGGAGAACGGCTGCCAAGGCCTGACCGGTGGAGCGCAGAGTGCGCGGAGGAGTGTAGAAGGAGACGCGGGAGTTGATGAGTTTGGGTCCGAGGTTGTAGAGGGCTTTGTGTGCGTGGGTGAGGAGTCTGAAGGTGATCCTCTTGTTGACCGGGAGCCAATGGAGTTTTCTCAGGTGTCCGGAGATGTGGTGGTGGCGAGGTATGTCCAGGATGAGTCGTGCTGCGGCGTTCTGGATCCGTTGAAGTTTCCTCTGCAGCTTGGTGGTGATGCTGGCGTACAGAGTGTTCCCGTAGTCCAGGCGGCTGGTGACGAGGGCGTGGGTGACGGTCTTCCTGGTGTCGATGGGGATCCAGCGGAAGATCTTGCGGAGCATGCGGAGGGTGTTGAAGCACGCTGAGGTCACCGAGTTGACCTGTCTGGTCATCGAGAGGGAGGAGTCCAGGATGAAGCCGAGGTTGCGTGCGTGGTTGGTCGGTTGGGGAGTGCTGCCTAGGGCGGGGGGCCACCAGGAGTCGTCCCATGCGGAGGGGGTAGGGCCGAGGATGAGGACCTCCGTTTTATCTGTGTTCAGTTTCAGTCGGCTGTCTGTCATCCAGGTCGCTACTTCCTTCATGCCGTCGTGCAGTCTGGTCCTTGCTGATGTGGGGTTGTTGGTGAGGGATAAGATGAGCTGGGTGTCGTCGGCGTAGGATATGATGTCGAGTCCGTGTTTGCGTGCGATGTTTGCCAGGGGGGTCATGTAGACGTTGAATAGGGTGGGACTGAGGGAGGATCCTTGGGGTACGCCGCAGATGATCTCCGTGGCTGCGGATCTGAAGGGGGGGAGGCGGACTCTCTGGGTCCTTCCGGAGAGGAAGGAGATGACCCATTCCAGGGCCTTGCCTCTGATGCCGGCGCTGCAGAGGCGGTCTATCAGGGTGCGGTGGCAGACCGTGTTGAAGGCTGCAGAGAGGTCCAGGAGAATGAGGGCCACGGTTTCACCCTTGTCGGTCAGGGCTCGGATGTCGTCCGTGGCTGCGATGAGGGCGGTTTCGGTGCTGTGGTTGGCCCTGAATCCGAACTGAGTGGAGTCGAGGGAGTCGGAGGTTTCCAGGGCGGCGGTGAGTTGAGCATTGACGATTTTCTCAATCACTTTGGCGGGGAACGGTAGGAGGGAGATAGGCCGGAAGTTTTTGAGTTCGGTGGGGTCTGTTGTAGGTTTCTTTAAGAGGGCGTTGAGTTCTGCGTGTTTCCAGCTTTCAGGGAAGGTAGCGGTGGTGAGGGAGGCGTTGATGACGTCTCGGAGGTGGGGTGCGATGATGTTGTCGGCCTTGTTGTAAATGTGGTGAGGACAGGGGTCGGAGGGTGATCCCGAGTGGATCGAGTTCATGACGCGGGTGGTTTCCTCGGTGGTGGTAGGGTTCCAGGCGAGGATGGTGGAGATGTCGTTTGCGGCTTCCGGGGGCGGGTTCATGTTGGTGGTCGTGAAGCTGTTGTAGATGTCGGCGATCTTGCGGTGGAAGAAGGTCGCGAGGGAGTCGCAGAGGTCCTGTGAGGGAGGGATGGGGTTGGTTTCTGCGTCCGGGTTGGAGAGCTCTTTGACGATGCCAAATAGTTCCTTGCTGTTGTGGGCGTTGTTGTCAAGTCTGTTCTGGTAGGCTGTTTTTCGTGCGGTGCGGAGGCGTTGGTGGTGTTGGTGGGTGGTGTCCTTGAGAGCTGTCAGGTTTTCCTCTGTCGGGTTGAGGCGCCATGTCTTCTCACGGAGGCGGCATTCTTTCTTGGAGTTTTTGAGTTCGGTGGTGAACCAGGAGTTTTTCTTGTGGTTGTTGCTGTTGGTTTGGGTCTTCAGAGGGGCCAGGAGGTTGGCGCAGTCGGAGATCCAGTTGGTGAGGTTGTTGGCGGCCTCGTTGGGGTTGCTGGTGCTGGTGGGTTGGTTCAGGGAGAGCGTTGCTGCGAGTTGTTCTGTGGTGATTCGGTTCCAGTGTCTTTTTGGTGGTTGCCGGGTGTGGTGATGCACGGTGGTTTTCTTGAAGCTGAAGTGGACGCAGCTGTGGTCCAACCATGTGAGTTCGGTGGTGTGGCTGAAGGTGATGTGTTTGCTTGAGGAGAAGATGGGGTTGAGCGTGTGTCCGGCGTAGTGGGTGGGGGTGTTGACCAGTTGTTTCAGTCCCAGGTTGGCGAGGTTGTCTAGAACGGCGGTGGTGTTGTTGTCGGTGTGGTTCTCAAGGTGAAAGTTGAGGTCTCCTAGGAGGATGTAGTCGGTGGATGAGAGTGCGTGGGGGTTGACGAAGTCTGCGATGTCTTCGCTGAACTTGGTGCGGGGTCCTGGTGGTCTGTACATGAGGGTGCCTCTTAGGGTTGTCTTGGGGTCGATGTGGATCGCGAAGTGGAGGTGTTCGGCGTCGGGAAGTTAGTTGTCGGTGTGGGTCGAGATGCTGATGGAGCTTTTGTGTGCGATGGCGATGCCTCCTCCGGTGCGGTTGAAGCGGTCTCTCCGGATGATTTTGTAGCCGTCGGGGATGGCTATGGCGATGTCGGGTGCCGAGGAGGGGTTCATCCAGGTCTCGGTGAGGAAGGCGATGTCTGGGTTCGTTGAGTTGATGAGGTTCCACAGTTCGATGGCGTGCCTGTGGACGGAGCGGGTGTTGACCAGGATGCATTTGAGGTTGCTTCCGGGGGCGTCGTTCTTGGTGGTGGCGGTGTGGGTCCGTAGGCAGGTGAAGCGGCAGTTGCTGCAGGTGAAGGGTCCGTGGGTTCGTTTCGGCGTGGCGCGGTAGCAGCCCGGCACGCGGCCGGGGTTGAGGTTGGCGGAGTCATAGGTCAAGCGGGGGGCGCGGGGGCCAGGGGTTCGGGTGCTGGGCGCGGTCCAGGCGCGGACGGGCGCAGACGGACTTGCCTTAGGCGCGCCTTCGGCGCGCCAGCGGCGCGCCCGCTGCGCGGCCTCACAGCGGCCGCCATTTAAGGGGTAGGTGGGGAGGCGGGGTCAGCTGGGAGGCGGGAGGTGGGCGGGCAGGGGAGCTGGAAGCGGGAAAAAAGAGCGGCAAAAAAGAGCGGCAAAAAACGGCGGGAAAAGCGCGGTAGGAGCGGCTGGAAAAAGCGGCAAGACGGCGAAAAGGGAACAAGAGCCTACTAAAATCTACTAAAAAGGAGGGGCTGAGAGGGGAGGACGACGCACGGCACTCGGGGGCACACGCACGGGATACAAGGAGAGAAAAGGGAATTTCAGTCACTCGGGGGCACACGCACGGGATACAAGGAGAGAAAAGGGATTTTTAGTCAGCACCAGCACAAGCACAAGCACTCGGGGTACACGGGCAAGAAGGGGGGAGCACACTCACAGGAGAGGAAGGCAGTCAGGGACTGGAGGCGCTGCGTGAGCAGGGGAGCGACCTACCCGAGGGTCAGTGGTCGCTCTTATCCACTCTTTGCTGTACAACTTGGGAGTAGAGGTGGTGGGTCAGTAAACATTCTGCTTTGTGCCGTCCTATATAATATGTTTGTTTCATGCATAACAGAGCGTATTCTGTTCTGTCTATATCTAGGGCCTTGAGTTGTTTGCGAGCCGCTATAAGTTGATGCAATGTCACAAACAAACCGGTTTGTTTGTGTGGCTCTTCTAATTCCCTTATCCTGTTCTCCAGCTGGGCTCTCGTATCACATCTGTCTTTATTGAGGCGAGTCACTTTGACTATAAACCGGCCCGCACAACTGCCTTTAATGTGTCCCACAATAATGCTATAGGCATGTCTGATGTGTCATTGCTAGATAAAAAGTAGTTGATAGTGGCCATGATATCAGTGACCATTTTCTCATAGGTAAGGAGCTTGCAGTTGAGGTGCCAAGTTTAAGGGGGTCTGGAGCTAGGAAAGGAGCACCTGAGGATAATGGAGGAGTGGTCAGGAAGGGCAGCCACCCCAATATCCACTGCCCCAGTCATGTCAGTAATACGTGGGGATGTTATAAAGAAATCGATTCTTCATAAGTCTGGTGGGCATCATGGAAAAATGTGTAATCCTTCTTGGTCCGATGTTTTTGTATTCACGCGTCCACCAACCCCACGTCCACTAGCCACTGTCTGCATGTTGGGGAAATAGCACTGGTCTGTCCCATCCTCTGGATGGATCTGTCCAGAACTATATTAAAGTCTTCCCCCTATGATGATGTCTGAGGTGGCAAAAACTTCGTCTATTGCATCCCTAAGAAAAGCCTCTTGATGGTCATTTGGGGCATAGAGGTTGGCCAATGTAAACGTGCAACCTTTCAGGTCTGTTCATAGTGGTAAGAGTCTACCAGGTAGTTCTGTGTTTGTATGTCTCACCCTTCATGGGAAATATGTAACTAGGAGAACTGCCGCCCCTGTTTTCTTCCCCTGTCCCGAGGAGAAATATTGGAGGTCAAACTACAAGGAGCGCAAGCGCTTCCAGTCAGCTTTAACCAAATTGGTTTCTTGAATAAGGCAGATGTCGTATTTAGCATCCTTAAGGAAGAAGAGGAGTGCAATGCGTTTCACCAGGGCATTGAGTCTTAGGATGTTCAAGCTAAGTATGTTAATAATAGGTGGGCAAGTATTAGGGTGCCATAGAGATCAAAATGGGGCCAGATGTCAAGCATGCACCCTCATAAGCTTGTCACCATTGTGGTGCCTGAAGTATACGGGGAAATGCGCAGGTTGTCGGGTGGTGGGAGAAGGGGAATAACAATAAACAGTACAACATATGAGTTCCCCACCTGGGAACATAAGAAACCAAAGCCTGAGAGTCCATGTCGTAAGCAATGAACCGTGTCAGTTCTCCAACTAGGTGTGTGGAGGGAGCTCTGCTGCCAAACAATATAGCAACAATGGAGGGGAAGCCAGTCCACGAACCACTTCAAGCCTCAAACAGTAAGAGTCATGGGCCTCCAGAAGGAGGGAGCCCATAATCTGCCGGCTCACCTGGCATGTGACGTCAGCAAAAATCCAGTCTGTCATTGTTCACTGTCTGGTTCCGATGCACTGTCTCAATGTTATAGTTGACGTAACAGCACTGCCCTTTCCTTGCAGTGTTCTGTCTCTGAGGGCTAACAAACTTGCATTTTCGTTGGGTGTGCAGAGCGGTGCATCTCTGAAGGGGAAGTTGTTGAGCATCATGATGGAGACTGTGTGGAGGTTTCTCCATAGAGAGCGACCATATCTAGCAGTGAATTAGCTTCCATTAAGGTTTGTATACGTCTAGTCTCATTATGCCAGACAAATTAGAGGTGGAAAGAGTGTCCCCACTTGCATATAATCCCTTTATCTTGGGCTGGAGGGTTCTGCAGTGCTGTAATGCTGTTGGGGAAAGATCTTGATATAATCAATCAATCAGTCTATTTGTAAAGCGCGCTACTCACCCGGAGGGTCTCAATGCGCTAGGGGAAGGGGGGACCGCTACTGCTCGAATAGCCAGGTCTTGAGATGCTTCCTGAAGGAGAGTGATCTTGGGTAAGACGGAGGTGGATGGGGAGGGAGTTCCATGTCTTGGCTGCCAGGTAGGAGAAGGATCTTCCTCCCATGGTGGCTCTTCGAATGCGTGGAACAGCGGCGAGGGCGTGGCTGGAAGAACGTAGCTGGCGGGTGGGAGTGTAGAAGGTCAGGCGGTTGTTGAGGTACCTGGGGCCCAGGTCGTGGAGGGCTTTGTGTGCGTGGGTGAGAAGTCGGAACGTGATTCTTTTGCTGACGGGGAGCCAGTGCAGGTCTTTCAGGTGTCCGGAGATGTGGCTGTGACGGGGATGTCCAGGATGAGTCGTGCGGAGGCGTTCAGGATGCTTTGGAGTCTTTTCTGTAGTTTGACTGTGGTTCCGGTGTAGAGGGTGTTACTGTAGTCCAAACGGCTGGTGACCAGTGCCTGGGTGACCGTTTTCCTGGTTTCGGTGGGGATCCATCGGAAGATCTTTCAGAGCATGCGTAGGATGTTGAAGCATGATGATGAGACGGCGTTGACTTGTCTGGTCATCGAAAGGGAGGAGTCCAGGATGAAGCCCAGGTTGCGTGCGTGGTCTGTTGGTTTGGGCGCGCTGCCCAGGGCGGGGGGCCACCAGGAGTCATCCCAAGCAGAGGGAGATGGTCCAAGGATGAGGACTTCCGTCTTGTCTGAGTTCAGTTTCAGGTGGCTGTTCATCATCCACTCGGCCACGTCTTTCATCCCTTCGTGGAGGTTGGTTCTGGCGGTGGCTGGGTCGTTGGTGAGGGAGAGGATCAGCTGGGTGTCATCGGCGTAGGAGATGATGTTGAGGTTGTGTTGGCGTGCGATGGCTGCGAGGGGGCTCATGTAGACCTTGAAGAGGGTGGGGCTGAGTGATGATCCTTGTGGTACGCTGCAGATGACTCCGGTGGCCTCGGATCTGAACGGGGGAGGCGGACTCTCTGGGTTCTTCCGGCGAGGAATGAAATGATCCAATCTAGGGCCTTCTCTTGGATTCCGATGTTGCTGAGGCGCTGTACTAGGGTGTGGTGGCAGACCGTGTCGAACGCTGCGGAGAGGTCTAGGAGGATGAGGGCCGCTGTTTCCCCATTGTCGAGCAGGGCTCGGATGTCGTCAGTGGCTGCGATGAGGGCGGTCTCGGTGCTGTGGTTTGCTCGGAAGCCGGATTGCGAGTGGTCGAGGGATCCGTTTGTCTCGAGGAAGGCAGCGAGCTGTCTGTTGATGGTCTTCTCGATGACTTTGGCAGGAAACGGGAGGAGCGAGATGGGGCGGTAGTTCTTAAGGTCGGTGGGGTCTGCTGATGGTTTCTTCAGGAGGGCGCTGAGTTCGGCATGCTTCCAGCTCTCCGGGAAGGTGGCGGTGTTGAAGGAGCAGTTAATGATGTCCCGGAGTTGGGGTGTGATGACGGAGTCGGCCTTGTTGACGACGTGGTGAGGGCATGGATCGGATGGTGATCCGGAGTGGATGGTGTTCATCGTGTGGGTGGTGTCTTCGGTGCTGACTGGGGTCCAGGTGTGGAGGGTGGTGGTGGGGGGCGTCTGTTCGGTGGTTGGGTGCGTGGTCTGTGCGCCGAAGCTGTTGTGTATGTCGGCTATCTTGCGGTGAAAGAACGAGGCGAGTGAGTCGCAGAGTTCTTGTGAGGGAGTGATGTCGTTGTTTCCGGCGCTGGGGTTGGAGAGCTCTTTGACGATGCTGAAGAGTTTCTTGCTGTTGTGTGCGTTGTTGTCTAGTCGTTCCTTGAATGCTGTCCTCTTGGTGGTGTGGATCAGCTGGTGGTGTTTGCGGGAGGCGTGTTTGAGGGCGTTCATGTTGTCTGTTGTCGGGTTTTTTCGCCAGGCTTTCTCGAGGGTGCGGCAGTTCTTTTTGGAGTTCTTGAGGTCGTCGTTGAACCAGGGGGCTGTATTGCTTTTGGGCCTGTTGGGATGGTTTTTCAGGGGTGCGAGGTCGTTGGCGCAGTTGGTTATCCACTGTGTGAGGTTGTTGGCTGCTTGGTTGGGGCCCGTTGAGTTGGCGGGAGGGTTCTGGCGCAGTGCTGTGGAAAGCTGGTCGATGGTTACCTTGTTCCAGCTCCTGCGGGGAACCTGTTGCTGGTGGTGGTGAGTTGTGGTTTTTCTGAAGCTGAAGTGGACGCAGCTGTGGTCTATCCAGTGGAGTCCTGTGGAGTGGCTGAAGGAGATGTGCTTGCTGGAGGAGAAGACTGGGTCAAGGGTGTGTCCGGCGTAGTGGGTGGGGGTGTTCACCAGTTGCTTGAGTCCGAGGTTGGCGAGGTTGTCTAGCAGGGTGGTGGTGTTGATATCGCTGTTGCTCTCCAGGTGGAAGTTGAGGTCCCCTAGGAGGATGTAGTCAGCGGAGGGGAGGGCGTGTGGGCTGATGAAGTCTGCGATGTCTTCGCTGAATTGTGTGCGGGGTCCCAGGGGTCTGTAGATGAGGGTGCCTCTGAGTGTGGTCTTGGGGTCGGTGTGGATCTGGAAATGAAGATGTTCGGCGGCTGTGAGGGTGTCGTCGGAGCTGGTCGTGATGCGGATGGTGTTCTTGTGGACGATGGCGATGCCTCCTCCTGTCTGGTTGGCGCGGTCCCTCCGGGTGATCTTGTATCCGTCCGGGATGGCGATGGTGATGTCGGGCGCTGAGGAGGCGTTCATCCAAGTTTCCGTGAGGAAGGCGACATCTGGGGATGTGGTGTCGAGCAGGATCCAGAGTTCTTCTGCGTGTCTGTGGACGGAGCGGGTGTAGAGCAGGATGCACTTCAGGTGGTTGCTGCTGGTGCGGTCCGGGTCCGGATGCAGGAGAACTTGCAGGATTGGCAGGTGCAGGGCCCGTGGGTGAGTCTGGGGGTGGCTCTGCAGCAGCCGGGGATCTGGCCGGTGTTGATTGCGATGAGAGTGGCGGCGTTGTAGGTCTTGCGGGTGGGCTGGCCTCTGCCAAACCTTTGTGCCTCCAAAGCCAATGGCATTACTGTCCTGCACCGCAGACATGATGACCACTTTCTGCCAATAATAATGAAGACAGGTGAATATATCCTGCGGTTGTCCTATGTAGTGAGCTGGGCATCCTGCACTGGTGCTACGGTCAAGAACAGTGTCGTGGTCTGCATGGCGACCTGGCGAAACAAGGGGGTGACATATTCCTCCAACTACCCAGATTCAGCCTGCAAAGGAACCCCTTTTATGCAGATATTGGAGCCCCTGGATCTGTTTTAAAGATCTTCTAATTGGTAGTGGAGCTCCATGTTCTTATCCCTCACCTCAATCAGTTCCCAGCAGTGCCCATCTAAGTCATTGACGTGAGAATCATTGCTTTGCTCCAAAGAGTTGACTTGTTGACCCAGGTCGATGAGTCCTCATCTGATGTCCTTCACGTCCTCTACTATTTCCTGCTTCAGTGCCACAATTTCTTCCCTAAGGGTCCCAAAGAGGTTTTCAAGGAACACCCTCCTAACCGGTGCGTCTTCCACTTGGGGGCCTGCACAGGCATCTCTGTGGGAAGAGGTGTGGACGAGGGAGCTTCCCCACTCTGATACAGTTTCTTTGGTTGTGGTTTGGTAAGCATGTCTTTAAGAGTGATATTCTTTTTATTGTTAAGATGCAAAGGCATGGTGGTTCTGTGAGTGAGCTCTAGTCATAGCAGAAGAAAGGTGCGTCAAAGCCTGAAGGATGCCTGCCAATTCTGAGTTATTGACCACACAGGCCAGGAGCCCGCGTCCCCACAGGAATCCTTTAGAACAGGCCCTGGTGAAGGCAGTGGAGGGACAGAAGCAATGACTTTTGGGTATGGGGGTCCACCACTGCAAGAGCTGCACACTCAACGTTGTCCTCTTTGGGGGTGTGGAAGGCGTGGATATAGTAGTATGAAGAAGTGGGTGAGGGCCGTGGATGAACATTACAGGAAGCACCCATTCTCACTCAGGGGTGTAAACTATAGCACATCTGTGTCATGGTTTGTCTTTGGCTTACCGTCCAGGTCAGAGGGAGATGGCGTGCGGCCTTGGTTCTTGCAAGTCCGACTCTGGCCGAGGTAGGGGCGACTGTAGGAAAGTACCATTGTGCCTGGCACGATACCCCCATTTTTACTTGTGTGTCAGTTTGTTTTTTCCTGTGTCACTGGGATCCTGCTAGCAAGGACCCCAGTGCTCATAGTTTGTGGCCTATATGTGTTCCCTGTGTGGTGCCTAACTGTGTCACTGAGATTCTGCTAACCAGAATCTCAGTACTTATGCTACTCTCTGCTTTTAAAATTGTCACTGCAGGCTAGTGACCATTTTTACCAATTCTGATTGGCACACTGGAACACCCTTATAATTCCCTAGTATATGGTACATAGATACCCAGGGCACTGGGTTTACAGGAGATCCCTATGGGCTGTAGCATTTCTTTTGCCACCTATGGAGAGCTCAGACAATTCTTACACAGGACTTCCACTGCAGCCTGAGTGAAATAACATCCATGTCATTTCACAGCCATTTTACACTGCACTTAAGTAACTTATAAGTCACATATATGTCTAACCCTTACTAAGTGTGAGGGCACCCTGGCACTAGCCAAGGTGCCCCCACATTGTTCAGGGCAATTTCCCCGGACTTTGTGAATGTGGGGACACCATTACATTTGTGCACTACATATAGGTGAATACCTATACGTAGCTTCACAATGGTAACTCCAAACATGGCCATGTAACATGTCTAAGATCATGGAATTGTACCCCCATGCCAAATCTGGTATTGGGGTGCCAATTCCATGCATCCCGGGGCTCCAGCATGCTTTCTGGGGTTTTCACTGAAGCTACCGCTGCTGCCAACCCACAGACAGGCTTCTGCCCTCCTGGGGTCTGGGCTGCCCAGTCCAAGGAAGGCAGAACAAAGGATTTCCTCTGAGACAGGGTGTTACACCCTCTCCCTTTGGAAATAGATGTTAAGGGCTGGGGAGGAGTAGTCTCCCGCAGCCTCTGGAAATGCTTTGAAGGGCACCGATGGTGCCCTCCTTTCATAAGCCAGTATGCAGCAGTTCAGGGATCTCCCAGCCCCGGCTCTGGCCCGAAAATGGACAAAGGAAAGGGGAATGACCACACCCCTGTCCATCACCACCCCAGGGGTGGTGCCCAGAGCTTCTCCAGTGTGTCCCAGACCTCTGCCATCTTGAATGCAGAGGTGTGAGGGCACAATGGAGGCCTCGGAGTGGCCAGTGCCAGCAGGTGACGTCAGAGACCCCTCCCAATAGGTGCTTACCTGGTTAGGTGGCCAATCCTCCTCTGAGGGCTATTTAGGGTTTCTCCTGTGGGTTTCTCTTCAGATAACGAATGCAAGAGCTCACCAGATTTCCTCTGCGTCTCTCTCTTCAACTTCTGCCAAGGATCGACCGCTGACTGCTCCAGGACGCCTGCAAAACCGCAACAAAGTAGCAAGACGACTACCAGCAACATTGTAGCGCCTAATCCTGCCGGCTTTCTCGACTGTTTCCTGGTGGTGCATGCTCTGAGGGCTGTCTGCCTTCATCCTGCACTGGAAGCCAAGAAGAAATCTTCTGTCGGTCGACGGAATCTTCCCCCTGCTAATGCAGGCACTAACCTTACGTATCACCAGTCCTCTGGGTCCCCTCTCATCTTCTATTGAGCATGGTCCCTGGAACACAGGAGCTGGATCCAAGTGACCCTGACAGTCCAGTGGTCCATCTGTCCAAATTTAGTGGAGGTAAGTCCTTGCCTATCCACGCCAGACAGTAATCCTGTGTACTGCATGATCTGCAGCAGCTAGGGCTTCTGTGCACTTTTGCAAGGAATCCTTTGTGCACAGCACAGCCCAGGTCCCCAGCACTCTGTCCTGCATTGCAGGGACCCTCTTTTGTTGTGTTGAGATGACTGCCATGTTCAGATTTCTTGAACACCTGTTCAAGTGCTTCTGTGGTGCTGCCTGCTTCTGCATGGGCTCTCTGTGTTGCTGAGAGCCCCCTCTGTCTCCTCCTCCAAGGGGCGACCTCCTGGTTCTTCCTGGGCCCGGGCAGCACCTATTTTCTTCAACCCTGACTCTTGCAGCTAGCAAGGCTTTTTTGCAGTCTTTCTGCAAGGAGACAAGTCTGCATTCTCCAGCACGCCGTGGGACATCTTCTGTGCAAAGGAGAAGTTCCTGGCATCTTCCGTTGTTGCAGAATCTTCAGCTTCTTCCACCCGGAGGAAGCCCTTTTGCACCTTCATCCGGGGTTTAGTGGGCTCCTGCCCCCCCTGGACACTTGCGTGACTCCTGGTCTTGGTCCCCTTCCTTTACAGGTCCTTAGGTCCAGGAATCCATCTTCAGTGCTTTGCAGTCAGTTGTTGCCTTTGCAGAATCCCCTATCACGACTTTAGTGTGTTTCTGGGGTAGTAGAGTAACTTTACTCCTAATTTTCAGGGTCTCGGGGTGGGGTATCTTGGACACCTTTATTGTTTTCTTACACTCCCAGCGACCCTCTACACACTACACTAGGCCTGGGGTCCATTTGTGGTTCGCATTACACTTTTGGAGTATATGGTTTGTGTTGCCCCTAGGCCTATTGTATCCTATGGCACCCTATTGTGTTCTACAGTGTTTGCACTACTTATCTAACTGTTTACTTACCTGATTTTGGTTTTTGTGTATATTTTGTGTATTGTACTTACCTCCTAAGGGAGTATATCCTCTGAGATACGTTTGGCATATTGTCAGTAAAAAATAGTACCTTTATTTTTAGTAACTTGGAGTGTTGTGTTTCTTATGATATAGTGCTATATGATATAAGTGGTATAGTAGAAGGTTTGCATGTCTCCTAGTTCAGCCTAAGATGCTCTGCTATAGCTACCTCTATCAGCCTAAACTGCTAGAACACTACTAATCTACTAATAAGGGATAACTGGACCTGGCACAAGGTGTAAGTACCATCAGGTACCCACTATAAGCCAGGCCAGCCTCCTACAGCGAACCCTTCCAGTAGCCACGGTGCTGCTGACAGTAATATGCCATCACAGTACGTGCCCTCCAGAAGGAGTCCCAGAGGAAAAACCCCATAGGGAAAAAACCTCCAGACAGGAACTCCCTGGAATAAAAGGAGGACACAAGAAAAATCAGAACTTAGATGCCAGGAATAACCCAGGAAGAACAGAGGACAAAACAGTAGCAAAAACTGGATTCTGAATAGAAGACCAGCTGGAGTGTGACCACCACAGGAGAAGTGTTGCAACGCAAAGAGAATAAAAATCAATCCCCTTACATACCCCTTGACAGGAAGTGACAAACATGAAGATGAAAAACGGCCATCTTGGATTGGGAAAGGGTTATAGAATTAGATAGGAAAAGCACCATAGTAAGAAGGGAAGCAGATGCATGCAGGGACCAAGAAAAGAGAAAGGTATGCTGGGAGAGATAGAAAAAATGGTTACCAGAAGAAGAGGGAAAGGAAAAGGCCGTGTAATGGGCACCAGGTGAATGAAAGGTCGAGGGAGGGTCCGCAGGCGTCCCATATTAACATCCGCGCTGCACACAATGCGCGGCGAGGATCAAAGTCCAATCCTGGGCCCTTGACCCCGCCGCAGCAGAGAGTACAGGTCGGAAAAAAGGGCCGCGGCGGGCTCTGTGGCCGATAAAATGGACCGCTGCCCCCTCCATGGTTCGAGCGGGCGGCGTCGCGGGCCATCGTGACATGACATTCTGTTGATGGGGCTAATCAGGTGGTGAGAGACTGAAGGGACAGGCCCTGAGTCGGCCCCTCGCATCGTACTACAAGCAGAAATGGCAACATGCAGGGAGAAAGAAATGCGCCCCTGCTAGCGATAGGTATACGTTGATGGAAGAGCAGAGCCCTCAGCACAGCATATTACATCCCTGTCCACTCCAGAGCCACACCCCAAATTGTCCATAAAGCAACCACTCACCCCAGTGTTGCTCCTGTTGCTTGTGGGGTACTGGCGGGTGGTAATGCTTTTCACATTGGAGCGAATGCAAGCCAGGGATGAGGTATTCAGAGTGGTAAGCATAGAGAGTATGTGGTAGCTCAAACTGCCAGGAAGTTGCACTGGGCCGCGTTAGGCCTGTAACGTACCTCTGGTTCTGGGGGCCCACCTTCAATTTCTGCTCTAGTCTTAGGGCCCATCACCCACCGTATGGCCCAGGCGATGGGCATCCCCCAGCAGGGAAGGCAGAAGGAGCCAGAAGAAGTTCATTCAGTGACAATTACCGGACTGCATTAAGGTAATGGAGGTTGCCAGGCACAGGCGGGAGCATGACCACAAACCAGCAGTCAGCACCAGGCTGAAGGATACAGCTGCCATTCAGTGCCATCACGAGGACACCGCTTAGCTTGGGCCCGCAGATGCCAAGATGGATGTAATCGGGCATTGAGCTCCCAGCCAAGAAAGGCACCGTACTCCAGGGGGTGGGGATGGTGTATCCAGACTGCAGGTCATGCAAATGTGGCTCATCTTAGAGTTCAGGTCTGGGGCCTCATGGAAGTCGCCATCATGGCTGGCTGACCGCCCGCCCAGCTCTTCTGCTGCAAGTCTTTAGAGAGGCTGCCTTGACCAGTGCAGGGTCGTTGCTCGCCCCCTGCATCAGGGTCTTCTCTGGGCACGATTTCTTCTGCTGAGAGGCCCAAGAGAGCACAGCATCTTCCCTGAAGCAGCACTAGTGTGGTGTAGCAACAGGAGATAGCTCTCACATGGTTGCCATCTTGGACAACCCCCCCATGAATCCAATAGTTAAAAGAAAGTGAGTGGAGACAGAACCTGGTTTTGAAAGAGAAGCCTGCATCCAGCGCCTGTAGCCGAATCCTGCCGGAAAGTTTTCTATCATGTTTAATTTAACACCTTTGCTTGAAAGTGTGCAAGAGTGCGGTGGTTTATTTTGTGATACATAGTTAAAGAGAAATCTAGTTCATGTCTGCTCCACAACTATGTATGTACACTGTTTAGTATGTAGCTCTGCCTTTTCTCAAATTCAATGACTACTATGGCACCTTTAACAATTCCTGTATTCATTATGATCATACAATGTATCTTGCAGTGAAATTAACAAAATGCGTGATTGATAGCTGCCACAGGTTGAAAACAGAACATCCATAACAATGCAGTCCTTTAAAAAAAAAACATTTTAGGCAATCAAAAGGGGACTCAAACTACACATTCCCACAATCTCTTTAACAATACTGCTTAAAAACACTACTACTTCACATTCATAATTTGACAAAAACAAAGCACAATGTTTTAATATAAAAAAAGCCAGGCCTATTAGCTTGTGCATGCTTGTTCTAACTCAGAGCTACACTAAAACAGAACCTACAGCTACGCTGCATAAAAGTACATGTTCTTTTCTCATTAAGAGAACCATTGCCTTTACACTCATTACATATATTCTCTTTAGTTTTTTTTTCTTGTAAGATGTAGAATCATACATGTAATAGCTGCCAAATCCTTCAAAAAAACGAAAGTAACATCCTCATGACTACACATATTATATAAACATATCCCTTGAGTTAGAGAACAAACCTTTCTCAAAATAACAAACGTAAACACTTTCAGTATGTGTTCTGTGTGAATAGTTTTTTCTGCTCTAATTGCAGAAAGTCGGAAGTTCGACGGACTATGAAAACCGTCCACCGTACTCATAATGAGCCCCAAAGTGCTGACCTGGACTAAGTGACGAAGCAATCAGGAGGTTTACTGTGCAGAAAACTCATAGGTTGTCTTTCTCAGGTCAGCTCTCTGGTAAATGACCATCACAACATTCATACCACAGATCCATATGACGCCGTGGAGAACATAGACGGATTCCTTCCACCCCTTGTTGAAGCTGTAAAACATCTTTTTGTTCTCCTGTTACAAATTAAATTTTAAAAAATGACTAAATAGCACTGGATAAACATGCCACGAAAGAGAACCTAGTCATTCACTTTAACACAACACAAAAAGACAAAGACTACTAAATAGATGGTACACATTGAATTGTATAAAATGAAAATTGCAGTAGAACTTATGCAAAGTGAACACTATGGGGCCGCCTGCCGAACTCATTCCCCCCACTTCACCGCCAGTGAAGTGAAGCCCCAGCCGGCCCTTTTATGATTTTCCTGCAGGGCCGGCGGGTGGAAACAGTGTTTCAGCCCGCCGGCGCAGCCAGAAACAGGGCCTTTACATTGACGCCGGCTCCATTAGAGCCAATGTGACAGTGCAGCGGGTGCAGCAGCATTTTGCATTTCACTGCCAGTAATTCGGGCAGTGAAATGCACAACGGGGATGTGCATGGGGGCCCCTGAGTCACCTATTTTGCCAGCCTTTCTCTGGCGGTGTAAACTGCCAAGAAAAGGCTGGCAGAATGGGCCCCAATATTCCCAAGGGCAGCGCTGCTTGCAGCGCCGCCCTGTCGGATTTCAAATGCCGAGATCGCCAGGCTGCCTGGTGGCGGCAGCCTGGCAGTGGCAGCGTTTCCACCATGGTATCTCCGTCAGGGTCATAATATGGCGGGCAGACTGCCACTACTGTGGCGGTCCGCCCACCATCCGTGAGTCAGACTCATAATGAGTACCTATATGATCCTGGTAGTACAAACCAAGGTGAAATGCTCCCCATCGGCTGAATGGTCCAGCTCCATAACTTGTTACATCACTAAACATAGACCCTGATTTAGAGTTTGGTGGCTAGGATATTCCACCCAAAGCATGGCAGAGTACCCTGTCCACTAAATTGACGGATCTGTCCACTCTCTTGAGTGTCAGGTAGCCATCATGATTCTGACTGCTGGCTCCATCAACGGAAACCCTACATTAGTAGGCTGACAAGTTGGGGCTGTCATTGTAGGTAGTTGAGACTATCCGCCCTATTTGGGGTGGATGGTTTCATGTACTTTTTGAGTGGCACACTGTGGTGGTCCTCAGCAGAAAAAATAGAAAATTAGCCTCCACAGTCTGGATGAATACTTCCAGGGTGTCACTTTGGAAGGCAAAAAAGTTTGGTGAGCAGCTGCCTGAAACCTGGCAGTCACTCATTAAAGTTTCAGTGCCTTCGAAGGGGCTGCCTCTTATCAACCTGCCTTTCTACTCCATTTCTATCACTACAACCACATCTTGGGCTACTTCTTTCCACTCCTGGTGCACCTTCATTCCTACCTGCACTTACTATCATTCATCACCATCACCCCATTTCACATTTCCTTTTCCTCTTTCTCTTCCTCTGTCACACCTGCACTCACACAATCTCCTCCTTTGTGATACAACACCACTCTCCTGTTTTTGTTGATTCCTCAATTCCACGTATTTATCCTATCACTTTTACTCAATCATCCTTCTTAACTCAACTTCCTCCACTGTTTTCGCCATGGCTGATACGTCCCCTCTACCTTGCTTTCAATGCTTCCTTCAACCAACCTTGTATCAACTTTATGGGGCAGAGTTACTAATATTTTTCACACAAAGCGGTGCAAAATATTTTTTGGGGATTTACTTTTGAGCCCAAAACTTTTACAGATGTGATCATTCTGGTCATGTATACTCAATTAAACATTTGGGGCATATTTAAGAGCCCCTATCCCCACCGGAGCGTCACTTTTGGTGACGCTATGGTGGTGCTAAGCACTGCTCCATATTTACAAGGAAGTGTAACACCACCTTTTTGTGTCTTATTGCTACTTGTAAATGTGTGCCCCTCCAACACAGTTCTCTGCATCAGAGGGGCGTGCAATGGATGTTGCTGTGGGTGTTCCACCGCAACACCCATTACTTTTGACGCTGCCTCAGATTTATGAGTTGTCGTAAACCTGAGGCACTACCAACAACTAATGCCACCTCAGGGGTTGTGTTGGCATGGCAAAACGAGGAGGAATGCTTTTATTCCTCCTTGTTTTTTGCTTTTTCTATGTGTGCTGCATCCTGCAGCACACATCGAAGAAGCAAAATGCCATGGACGATTGTTTATGTTCAGGAAGGGACACCTTTCTTCACGTAAACAATCATCCCAAATGACGCTTTGGTACTTCTATGTGTGCTGCATCTTGCAGCACACATAGAAGTGCCAAATAGCCATTATGAATTGTTTATGTCCAGGAAGGGACACCTTCCTGCATATAAACAATCTATCCCCTCAACGCACACATGGTGCAAGGATGCCTGCGTTAGCCCTAGGCAGCTTAATTCAGCATCAGCGGAGGGGGAAACACAGGAGTGCACCGTATTCCTCTAAATAGAGCGCACCCCTGCATTTCAAAAGTGGGGCAGCGCGGCGCTACTATTTTTGGCACAGCACCACGCTGCACCACTTTAGCAGAAATCTGGGCCTTGATATCAATGAGCTGCATTCTGGTCGTACAATAGCACAACCTCCACAATTAGAAGCCAGGATCAAGAGCCATTTGTTTTTGTAACAAGACAGTCCTGGGGATTCTAATTGATCATAAATTAATCTTAGCGTTATGGCGGTGGAATTCATAACTTTTTCTAAAACATTAGCTACAGTTCCAATTTCATGGATTGATACTTCGACCCATACCTAGATGACAGGTTGGCAAAGAAACAGGGCGTTTTGCATATTGCTCTTGCCAGTCATTTTCAGTGTGGGGGCTCAGCAGGAGCTATGTGGTATGGTGGGGAAGAGATAAATGGAATAGAAGGATTGAGGCCAGTTTTTGGTCAGCCTGGTATAGGCTTGTTTTCCATAAACAAAAACGTACCAGGTTGCTCTTGATAATGGCTGTGGGAATAAAGGACTCCCCCCTTAAACTTAAAAATGAAAAATATTAAGGGTAGGATTAAGATCTCGGAGGTAATGGTCCCGCCATCGGTTTTTCGACTGAAAACCCATCCACTGCTGCAACGGTCTGCCAGCCGTATTTAGATGTTGGCCGTCCCATAGATAAAAGCCCATATTCAAACCTCTGCCTGCGCCAAGAAACACCACCCATGTCAATTGCATCGTAGGGAAAGGTGGCTGATGGCACCCCACACCAGACACCTTTCTTGAGGGTGAGTAGCAGACCGGGTGCTGTTGTTCTTCAACTTCCCACCATCTGTACCTCCAAAACAGAGCTACACAGTGAACCAAACAACAAGGCTCACTGCAAAGAAGGCCAGACAGATCAATTAAGGAATAAAGTAGCTGGGAGGCTTAAAACTACCTAGAATGGAGGTGGTATCATATGGAAGGAGAAATGGCTGCATCATGTTGAGAGCAAAGTTGAGGAACGTTGGCAGCAGAAGCTCCTCAGTGAGTCAATATGAAACAATCCTTCTTTGGACCTGGAACATGTTGCGTAGGAGAGACTTGGCTCACAGGCTCAAAGGCACACAGAGTTGGAACTTTTTAGCATGGTTGTTCTCTTGAAGTGGTTGGCATGCACCCAGGCTTGGATTCCAGAGCACTTTACAGCAGTGTTCCTGGTCAGCAGGACTTGGAAAGAACAAAGACAACAGGGAGGGAGATAGGATTTCCGTTGGTGGATTTGTACGTGGATCCAATTCCCCAGTTGTAGATTTTGGCAGGCTTCAGTGGAACAGATGGGTAAGACAGCTCTGACCTGCAAAGCGGAAACTATAGAGACAATGAATATGTTGTTTACAATACAGGAGGGTAAAATCATCATGTAGGCATAAAACATGGGATGCTAGGGACACAGGGGGATTGGATAAAGCATCATGGGTCCTCCCATTACTATCTCATATGACCTTAGCTTCGTTCTTTGGCTTGGGATGGTTCTGATTGACCTGAATGCCAAGCAAAGGGAATCGGGTCATTTGAGACCATCTCACCATGAACTGAACTAATTTGACTTTTCAAAGTTGAATTGAAAAACTCTGCTTTCACTTAAGACTTGACAACGTGTTGTTTGATCCCTAAAGCCTTGCACACTCTGTACAATAGTTGACACAAAATGAGTACATTTGTCATTTCCTTTTCAAAATGTGGATATCAAACCTAGGAATGAAATTCCTAGTAAGCCTTTTCACAACTCTAATAGTGTCAGCATGAATACATGAATAAGCATTGATTTAGATGGAAAACATACAAACTAAAACCAGAGTGTACATGTATGAATTGCATGTAGGTACTTGGATTAAATCCTTCACTGTCTTGGTGCTATCCCTCTACAAGCCTCTGGAATCCCTTTAAAAGAGCCTCATACTCTGCCTCAGAGGCACATTCTTACAATTCTGACTAATCTTTTAGCGTTGGCAGAAGAGACTTGACAGCCTGAGAAACATACAAAGTGATTTCAGAACTAAGTGCTCCCCTACACACTGTATCTTGAGATGATTGATGTGCAGCATATTTTACAATCTCGATGTTAGAAGGCATAACGCTAAAACCATAAGTACGGGACATAAACGTATAGGTTTTCATAGACAGGGTTCTAATGGAGATCACGTGAAGGAATCAAAACAAAACAATAGTGCAAGTGCAGAAACGGAAATTGTAGGATAGTACGCAATCGACCTTCAAGCTTTTTTTAAATTTAATTTTTTATTGAACAGAACAGCACGGGATAATAGCAGCATGTAGATACAGCATTCTGGAGGTACGGCATACACAACAATATACACAGTCTCAGCAGACTGCTCCTAGCACGGCCCTAGAGAAAGAAAAAGGAAGCCTACATAATGTGCTGTGCCTAGCATGAAAATCTAGCTGTGATATTCCAAAAAGCATAAACGCAATGCAAAAATAGTAATAACCATATGGCTTACGTGTGGCACAGTGTTTTAGAGGTCCTCCTGGCATGGCACTGGAGGTGGGCACACATCAGGTGAGGGCAAAAAGTACAGGAGATCACCGTAAAGTCGATGAGGTTGTGGTACCTGGGGGGAGGGGTCGGAGAGGTCTACGGTGGACGTTCAGCTGATTTAGCTTTCGCATCTATCTTGTCAAGGATTGGGTGTCAATCTCGTGGTGTGCGTGTGGGGTGGGGATTTTTCATTTAATATTTGTTGTTCAGCTTGCACGGCCACTCCTGGGTCTGCAAGCCATTGTCTGAATTGAGGCGAAGCGGTGGATTTCCAGGACATAGCTATACTGAGCTTTGCCAGAACAAAAGCCGGTCTATATATTTATTGAGGGATTTACGCGTCGCGGAACGTGTCGTACTACCTAACAAGCAGTGTAGGGTGTTTTTCCAGACTGGGTGTATGAGAAATCTTTGAGGAAACCTACGATCCCATCCCAGTAGAGGTGAAGGGTCAGACAGTCCCATGCCATGTGTAAGAAATCTGCCTCGGGGGCAGACAAAAAGGGGTAAGCATCTGATGCTCCCGGATACATACGCAATATCCGTTTGGGGGGTCAAATTCATATGGTGTAAATAATTAAATTTTGTATATGTAAATCTGACATTAGCGGAGGCAATCTACGGAAGTTAAAGGCACTAGGCCCATTGTGTCTCCGACAGTGGGGTCGCTAGGGATGTCTCCCAGTACGCTCTGAGATGTTGGTGACAATGCTCCCACTCTGAGCGTAATGCTGTGTAAAGTATTGTGCGTTCTCTTCCCAACTGTGTAAATAAGTCATAGAGTATAGCAGGAAGGAGCCTTGGGGAATGCCATGGTCATCTATCATGCTTTCTATGGTGTTATGTATCATATCGGTGTATAGGTTTCCCCAGATCATGATCCCCGCCTGCGTTCAGGCTGTGGCAACTAGGAAAGTCTGGAGGCCACTGCTTTGTGGCAAGACCCATAGAGGAAGCTCTGGGGCGTATGGTGGGCATTTATTTTTGACTCCAACATATTTGATCTAAGAGGCTTTAACCACCTTTGTCAGTGTGTCACCCCCAACTCCTGGGGGAACCAAGTCAGGCCCTAACAGCCAACGGAAAATACGTGCTGCAGTTCTGTCACCCCCCTCCCATCCCGTCTCTGTGACGTTATGATTTATGAGCCAGCACATGGGCCATTGCAGTTGGACCGCTGCATAGTAGTGTTCACAATTCCGAACTCTGAAGCCACCTTTATCAATTGGCGCATATAATTTGGTAAGCCCCACCCTACATCGGCCCATGCCCCAGACCAGTGCCATGGGAAAGGCGTGCAGATCCATAAAAGTTTTTGCCAGTAGTGGTATCAGGAGCGCAGAGAAAAAGTATAGAAGTCTAGGTAGGAGAAGTATCTTAGACATGGCTAGTCCCCCCATCGGGGAGAGCAAGAGTGATGTCCAAAAAGGGAGGGAGGTTTTTGCGCTCCAAATGACCGCACTCCCCTCAAATGTACAATCTGTGAAAATATTAACCTTGCAGTTTTCCACCATCCATGGGCCATTACTGGGGTGACATGCAGTATGTGCTCCCTGTCATTGAAGAACCTGGCTACCACTGGGCGAAGAGAAGGATGATTGCTTGCCTTGCAGGATGATGGACGTGAACCATTGTTCCAGGTATAACTCCATGCTGGGCTCCTCTATCAGCTCTGGTAGACCCACTTTTCATACGTTGTTCCGTCTGAACCTGTCTTCCTGCTTATATGCATGCTTCTTAAGGTACTCCACTTCCTCTTGCAGGGCTTTGAGTTTGGTTGTGGTTTCTTTGACTGATAGCTGAAGGGAGGCCAACGTGCATTCTTTTGTTGCCACTCGCTCTTTCAACGTTCTATGATTGTCACGCAGCAGGCTCATTTCAGATCGCAGTGCATCAATCTTGGGCTCCAGGGTGGCACTGACATCAAGCACCATCGATAGGATCTAATCAAATCTGTGGGAATGAGCAGTGAGCGAGGAGTTTGTGGTCCCCCTCGAATGGGGGAGGGTTCCCAGAGGTCAGCACTCCCTGTTGTGAAACTGTCAGGCAGACCTGTGCCTTGTCATGCTTTGGGTGGACCATGGCGATGTCCAATGTCTGCATCCCTGACAAGAGGTGGGAGAACAGGCAGTACGTGGGGGTCCATGCCACGTGACAGTGGGCTGAGGAAGAGTGCAGCCACCACCGCCACCAGAGGGTGCAGAAGTGTCAGTCTTTCAGTATGATGTCTGTCAGCCCGGGGTGCCAACATTGTATAGTGCGTGTGTGCTTGGTCAATTCACTTCAATAGGTGTGGCATATAGAGGAACAGCCGACGCAGTGTGGTTCAGAGACAATAGGTATGGGCCCATCTTAGGGCAGCAGGGCCAGATTGCCTGGGGTGTTCAATGCAGTCACAGTGTGCCTCCAGGACAGGTGGCTGAAGCTACATGACTTCACAGGGGTAGGGGTGTCGTTCACGCAGGGGGACCCCTCCTGCGCTCACCTTGCAAATAGCGTGGGTGTGCCCAGCCCTCTCCTCGCGGCCCGTACCCCAGGGTCTGCAGGATCACTGGCTGGAGCAGGCACCATGCAATGCGTGCTTCTCTCACCACAAGAGCCGATGTCGCACCCAGCAGCCTGTGGTCCCGGCCATACATGGTGGCCCGGCCCTAGGCACGATAAGGGAGAGCAGAAGACAGCTATCTTGGCTCAATCCCCCAGTGTGTGTGGCCGAGGCCTGCACCATCACAATAGGAAGCAGCTGGTGCAGTCATGCTTGCCACACCCCCTCTGTTGGCTACGGCCTGCCTGGTCAACAATCCCCTCGATCGGTGGTCCTCACTCACGGGGCCCAGTAGGCTGTCCCTCTTAGTTGGGCCACCGAGGATCGGAGACTCTGCCAGGGCCCACAGCTCATCCTCTCTGATTGATGTCACAAGTGACCCACTCGGGTATTCACAGATGTCGGAGAATGTCAGTTTCAGTGCCGCAGGTTGGATTGGGCACTTTCCCCCCCAGCAGGGGGGTTCACTGTTGTCAGGATAGTGTTGTACAGCCGTGCCCAAAGGAGCTCCATGATGTGCATCCTACATGGCCGCCATCTTGGCCACGCCCCCCCAATCGACCCTCAAGCTTATAGAAAAATGAAAACTTTCAGACATGAGTAATCTAGTTAAGAATGTCACATTGTATTAGCAAGCAAAACAACACCAATGTTCTTCAGCTTTCATCCCATTCTTTAAAAAAATCTTTGATCTCACCAAACGATATTTAGATCTCAATATCCATTAGGCACTACATGAACACATGTTTCTGCAAGACGTTTATCATACTTGGCATTGTTGTTTCTTTAACAAATTCCACTTTCAAACATAGTCCATGTACACCAATCACTGCACAATGCCTTAATTCTAGCAGGTTACACGGGAGACCAATAAAATATAAAGTCATCCGCTCCCAAGGGCCATCTAGAATCTTCTTTATGTTGCAAAAATAACAAGGTGATTGAATGGATACTTGAATTAATCACACGCACTGGAAACTGCTCTGAGCTTCACTCGAGACCATCTTTTTTACCCATTGTGCCATCCTAGACAGAGACCTGTCTTATGCAAATCTGTCTTGGTCCTGCTTCAAAGATATAGTCAAGACCTGAACTGCCAGACCATGTTCTCTCCAGATGGGAACACAGGCAACACCAGACTGGTTTTGTTCTACTTAGATCTCATCAGTGAGGTACAGCTTGAGTCCTTTGGCCCACTGAACTCGGGACCCATGTCTGGGGATATCCGTTGCAGTTAAGGTGGTTACTGCAAAAACAGCAAGGCAATGGAAGGAATGCTTGACCTAAACTTAGCCACTGCCATTTACTTTGAGCCACGTACCAGACCATCATTTTTGATCCACCGTGTCACACTAGACAGAAACCCGCCTTATGCAAATCAGTCTTGGTTCTGCTCCAGTAGGAACAGTCCAGCACAAACTGCCAGAGCAGTTCCCCTAAAGGTGGCAACACAAGCAACCCCTGGCTGGTTCTGACCTACTTAGGTTTCATCAGTGAGTTATAGCTTGAGGCCTATGGCACAGTGTGCACAGAACCTACATCTGCACATACCCATGAAACTTAGGACATTTACTGTAAAAACAACAAGGTGATGGAAGAAATGCTTGGGTTGATCTCAGCCAATCCCTCTGAGCAGCACTCAAAACCATAATTTTTCATTCACTGTGACTTTCAAATGATGGGTTGCAAAGCTACCCTGAGGGATTGCCAGTGACTAGACTTATTGTAAGCATCCTCCCATCACCTTTTGTGTGTTTGATGTCATACCCTATGTGGTCAATGCTATGCCCAGATATGTCTACCTTGCTCACTGTGCCACTGAAACCAAGCTACACCCTACTAAAGTGCCCAAATCAGGGTGAAACCTGTCTTGGGTTGCTTGCGTTCAGGTTTAGAGAGAACCTGGTTTGGCAGTTCGGGCTGGGCTGTTCCTGCTGGATCAGGGTGAAGACTGATTTGCATATGGCTGACATGGTGGGCAAAGGAGCAATGGGTTGGAATGCTTACCTGTGCAACTGTGTGGTTAGATGTATTGCAAACACCCCCCATCACCTTTTGTGTGGTTGATGTAACTCCTTAAATGGTCAAGGGGATGCCAGGATGTGGGTTCCTTGCTCACTGAGTCACTGAACCAACCTACACTAGACTGAACAGTCCCAATCAGGGTGAAAAAGGTATTGGGTTGCTTCTGTACCCGGCTTGGCAGTTTTTGCTGAACTGTACCTGCAGGATCAACAATGATTTGCATATGGCTGGGTTTAATCTGAGGTTACATGGTAGGCAAAAGAACAATGAGTTGGAATGCTACCCCAAGCAATAGCCAGCATTTAGACTTATTGTAAATAACCTTGCATAAATGTTTGTGCATTTGATATAGCACGTAAGTGGCCAAGTGTATGCCCGTAGGTGGATGTGGCAGGCTGGTCGATACTGGTCAGACAACACCACAGAGAGGTAGTAGTTTCAGGGACACCTCTAAGGTGCCCTCTGGGTGTATGTCATAATTAATCCAATACTAGCATCAGTATGGATTTATTAAGATGAGGCGTTTGACATCAAATACCACTATTTTCCATGCACCCATCATGTAGCTGGGTCACTCATGCTGACCACTGTCCAGTACAGGCTTTAAATGGCAGCTTGGTCACTTGCAATGTCTAAGAATAGAACCAGAAATCAAGGGCATATCTTCTCAGGCAGATATGTCCTCACGTGTATCATAATGCACTCTGCCTTAGGGGGTCTTAAGGCCTGCTGTAGGGGTGACTTACATACAATGCATGCAGTGGCTTTGGTATGGCACACAATGTGTGTCCCATGTGTTTTGACTCAGAGCTTGCACCCTGGTACGCAGTCTGCAATGACAGTCTGTGTGCACTTTGTGTGTGGGTTCCTTAGGGTGGCATAAGATATGCTGCAGCCCTTAGTCTTTAGTATCCATGCCCTAGGTACCAGAGGTACCATTTACTAGGGACTTACAGGGGTGTTAAAGCCCTGTGCCAATTTTGAAACAAACAAATATACTTTCTTCTAAGTAAAGAGCACTTACACTGAGGTCTGATTAGCAGGCCCCAGTGCAGTCAGAGTCGAAAATCAGTATCTACTAGTTCTAAAAGTGTGCAAAAAGTGTGGGGGGGGGGCCACATGCAAAGAAGTCCAGTTTCCTAATACATGGTGGGCAAAAGAATGTTGCGCTGGAATGCTACCCTGAGCGGTTGCCAGCATGTACACTTATCACAAGCATCTTCCCATTACTTTTAGTGTGTTTGATATCCTGCCCTAAGAAGCCAAGGGCATGTCCAGACGTGAGTCCCTTGCTCACTGTACCACTAGAAACAAGCTACACCAGACTAGAGAGCCCCATCAGACTGAACTGGCCTTGGCGTCCTTGTGTTCAGGTTCAGAGAGGACATGGCTTGGCAGTTCAGGCTGGACTGTTCCCATTGGAGCAGAGTCAAGGCTGATTTACAAATGGCTAGGTCTAATCTGAGGGGCCATCCTTGGCCAAAGAACAATGGGTTGAAATGCTACTCTGAGTGATTGCCGGAGGTTAGATTTAGTGCAAACATCCTCCTATTACCTTTTAGTGCCTTTTATGTTGCACCATATCCTCCAACTTTTATTGTCTTTTCGCTTTCTCTACACTTTTCACCTGTTGCACTGCTTTTCCATACATTTCCATTAACTGGTAATTCCACTTTACTTACTTCAAGGTCAATGTTTACCCCAAATTGCCTTCAGAAACCAGTTGAATTAGCATCCAGATTAAGAATTCTTGTAGCATAAACCCTTCTTTTTTCATTATGACCCACCTCTTGACCAATATTAATTCACCACAAACATTGAAATGCAGTTTCTGCCACTAACACAACTGTCTCCCTTCCCGCCATTCTTGAACAAAGTCTTAAAGATCTCTTCTGCATCATATGCAGCCAACTATTATGTTTAGGTCATTGCACCTTTGCAATCTTCTCCCACGTCCTGTAGACATACACCAATCTCTTCCCACTCCATATTTCTACTGTAGTCCTCAGATCTCGAATGTAGTTGCGATAAGGATCACCAATCTGTAGTGCTTCCCAGGAATGTATACCACTTTAAACTGACAGACTTGTAATTTGGCTATTAGACTTGCCAATCTTGGCAAGCTATTATTTGTACCCTTCAGCTGCAATACCCTGGCCAAAGGTTTATGATTAGTTCTTATAATTAAACTCCCAATGTAAGAACATGCGACAGATAATACCACCCTCTGTATGACAGTGTAATTACAAATCAGTGTAATTTCTGAACAGAAAGGTTAAATTTAGGGGGCGGTCAGTAACATCACTTGTTTTGAAGTGTATTCAGTGCCGCACAGTTGAAAAAGAGGGTAAGCAAAAAAGGGGGTAGGTGAAAGGGGGTATGTCTCAACCTACAAGTATCATTTGGTCACAAGATTGGAAAAGTATCAGGCTTCTGGTATACATGGTTAATAGTGATATGACAAAGCCAGCATGTCATTCTGGATAGGTAACTACTTTCAGGTGTGTCACTGCGATTGACTGATTGGAATTAGACCAATCTATTCCTATCCAGAATGAACAGATTGTTATAGTAAATACTAGGACTGCAAGACTGCTATCCCCGGGGCATAGAGTTGGTCACCCTAGACATTTGTATAGTGCTAACTATCGAGATCATACCATTGTTGCACGTACTCAGTGTAGGGGCAGTGCACAAGTTTGGCAAACATAAAGGATTCATTTTTATGACATTAGTCCAAGTCCATTGTTCATGAGCAACACAGTGTTCGCTAAAAAAGGAGAATGCTTTCAAATGGCAGAGCATACTAAAAATACCCGAACTTTCTATTAGTTGAAGAGCTCCAGTAGAAAAGATGGTAATTTGCTTGGAAGACAGAGGGCCAGATTTACAAGGCCCTAGTGCCACCTTCTGCTATATTAGTGTAATTTTTCAGGTCGAGGGTGCAAGCGCTCTAGCCTGCTGTGATCTCTCTGTGAACTTTTAACCACGTCCACCGCACGCCCATCCGTTTCATTGGTTTGTGGGCTTGCTTTTTAAAAATCTCTTGATTTTATTTGTGAAAGGCATGCATACGTCATGCCTTTTCCGGTGTTTAGCCCTCCTCGAGTGCACCGGCCAACTACTGAGAACATACGAGGCTCCATGTTTTCAGCATGGTTTCTGGACTACTTTTTCTTTTTATTTCTTATGCAGCACGATCTCACTGCACATTTGCCAATACGTATGACTGCGAGCAAACTTCTGTTTCATTTTGTGTGCTCCTTCACGCTCATGGCTTGTGGCACTTTAAATCGGGTGCATATGTAAAACTGTATATCTTTTCATTTTCATTTTATGTGCAATAAAAGTCTGGTGAGGACTTTAAAATGCTAATAGCTCCAAGCCGAGCAAATGCGAGACCCATTGCATTGCAAATGCTTGTTTTTAATGCTATTGTGGGTCAACGAGGCAATTTCCGATATGCGAGATTTACGAAGTGGCGCAATGCATGCATTGCGCCACTTTGCCCCCTTTGCACCATATTATTCCTACGACAGGCATAAAGTATGCAAGGGGGCCTTTCTGGCATTAGGAGGCCCACAAGAATTGTGCAGTGAAGTCTGCAAGATTTCATTGCGCCATTTTTGGTATAATTTTTAATGCCTGCTCAATGCAGGCATTAAATGGACTCACCCATTGAACTCAATGGGCCACCTTGCGATTTGCTGCACTAGCGTCAACATTTTTGATGCTAGTGCAGCAAAGCGCTACAATAGTGTAAAAAACGCTGACGCTATTGTCCTAACGTGTGCCATGGTGCACTGTATTGTAAATACGGCGCACCTATGGTGTCGTAAAGTGCAGTAGGAGGGCACAAGAAAAGTGAAATATCAATGCTGATGCGCCTCTTTCTTGTAAATCTGTCCCTGAATGTCCTATCACTCATCACTCTTGATCATACATGAATTGTTGGTGCAGAGTTTGAATAGGTACTTATTAAATTTGGGTGGCTCAATAATTTGGTAATGTGTTCTTTTGTGCAATAAGACATGATCAGATCTGTCACCGATTTGTACTGTATATATAATCTATGTGTCTACATATGTAAGTTTATATGCAGGTACTTAGACATGAATTACAGTGCAGCAGGTGTTTCTCTGTGATTAAGGTTGGCTCTTTACTGTACAGAAAATTCAAATTTTGCATCCTTAATAACTTTGCATTCCTGCCAATAAGCTTCAAACTTAGAATAACAAATGCATAGCAGTATACCTTACAGCATGTCAAATTTAGAGTAGATCAGTCAAATAGTTCAAAGGGTTTAAAGGGAGTCCTAAACTGTTTTTTGTACTCACCTTTAAAATGGGATTAGATACAGATGGTGTTCTGTCTGTGTGTGTAACAAAACTACTGCACGTATGGTCCCCATATTTTATGCTACGGCGGCTCTGCAGCCATTCTTAACCATTTCAGAGTTTGGTGAAAATTTATTCAGCTTTTATGGAGATATAAAGCAAAATGTGGGGTTCAGATTAGTTGTCAAAATGTGTAGAGATTTAAAAATTATCCAGAAGATCCGCAGGGTATGCAGGGATGTTAGTACCAGAGAGCACATGCACAACACTCTGCGCATGCGCACTACACCCTCAGTGCTTTTCTCCTAATGTTCCAAAACATTAGAAAGAAAGCATAAGAAAAAAATGAAAAAAGAAAGCAACATTAAAGGAAAGCCAATGCCGCATGATTCATAAGGTGGGTCGTGAAGCAGGCCTTCTGGACTGTCCATGATCAGGATACCCCCTCCTTGCTCCCAAGTCAGTGGACCTTATTTACTTTCTCTGTAGGCTAGTCTTCGGTTTGGGAAGAGGTTAAATGTGCTCTGCAATTTCAAGTTGCCCCAGAGCTACTACTGCTGCCCTGTGTGTGCTCCATTCCACCTTATCTAGCCCATGTATGTGGAGTGAGAATTTGGTCCCTTCCGCAACGTTGCCAAAGTACAGAGGAATATCCCTAAGCCTCCCTCAACTTACCCAGGAGTGAGTGGGGAGAATTTTGCCACTCCCCTGGCACTGCAAAAATGAAGGGAACATTTCTTAACCACCTCCACCACCTTGCTCAAGGGTCAGGTGGAGGAATTGTTCTCTTTCTTCTTACATTGCTCCAATGTGGGAGGACTATGCTTAAACCCTTTGACCTCGATCTTCATATGCTCACCAAACTCCTCTGTGACATCCAATATCCTTATAATGTTCGGACATACTCCTTTCTTCCATTTAACACAAGAGCTCACCACACACTTTTGAAAGGGATTGAAGAATTATTTGATGAAGAGAATACATCACTATTGTACTGAATATCCCATCAATCTCATTTATCAACCATAAGATCAATATTAGCCTGCACCAACTCTCTAGTATAATTGTTACCTAAATATTGTGATGTGTTTAAACAATTGTAAATCAAGTCTCCACTTACATTTAACATATGGGGGATTTGAAGACATTATGATCAAACTAATTTACCCACCACTGATCTTATACCTTAAGCACTGTAGGGTCAATACACAAGTCCATTTGTGTGCATGCAGAATAGTGCCTTAAACAACATAATGCAACAATAACAAAGGCCCAATGGGAAAGTTCAGGGGTGTAACGCAGGCCCCTGCATCCTCTGTGATGCAGGAGGGCCCCCAACATTCCAGGGGCCCATCAACCATTCAGAAAGCCACCTTGCAGCCCACGGACAGTGAACATTACTGAGTTATGGGAGACTCAGGACCCCCTCTTCTCATTCTACATTTTGCATTATGCAACTAGGAAAGTTGTGTACAAAAAAGGAAGAGTATATTTAAATATTGGTGGTTTGAGAGAAAATCAGGAAGGAGCTCAAAGACAGCCATGCAACTCCCTCGACGCACCCACAAAAATGTACACCAAGTTCAGTTCACAAACATTACACCCAAAACTAGTTGCGCAGTACTACAGGCCAGTCCGCTCAAACGTACACTAACCAAACCTTTGGGCAGGTCACACACTATACCAGGCCACTGCTAAGAATTGTAATGCAATGAGAAATAAATCAATTTAGTCAGGTAATTACAGCACCAGAGCACAATAAAATAATCCAATAAAATGCAATGAGAAAGCAGTCCATACACCCACAGCAGACATAGTAACAATATTCACACACAAGAGATTAAAAAATACAAAAAATAAAAGGAATTCTTATACACAGTCAATAGAAATATGTCAAATATCTCATCAGTCACACAATTAGCTGCCCACATGAAGACTTCCACACACATCACATCAAAAATAAAAATCTACCCCAAAACACACTGCAAGATATTGACACGCCTTGTACCACAAGAGCAGAGACCTTCTACTCCATATTCATCTCGCCCTTTCTAGCTGTTCTTGCTGTCACCAACAAATCACACATAGGTCTGCATGAAAAGAAAGCCAGCAATAAGCACAAAAGAATTTTCACAATAACATCATTAGCGTGTGCCACACTGCCTCCCATCCTATATATCATCTCTCTGCTTGTACTAAAAGCTTACTTTCTTAGGTATGACTGAGAAAAACAGACCTTGCCACAGATTACTTCCCTACAGATGTGATCGCTGACAAGGTTGCAGAAAGGGAAGCAGGACCTCTCGTTACCACAAACATGATTCCATGCAATGCCTATCATGTCAAGGTATTGGCTGTATAACACTTCCATTAAACTATATCACAGTGGTGGATCAGTGGGGTTATGACTCACAATTCCACTGGTTGAACCGTATATTGAGATGCATTAGCAGTAGAGTAGAACAGCACATCACTGTGCTACAGTTAATTGCAGGATGGGCAATGGGTGGCATGGTCCTTCGAGGTCAGCACACCGTTATCACAATCAACATCATTGAGAATCCATTTGTCTGCTTCTAAGCAGTTACAACAAATATGAAGAGGAACTGCATGTTCATACCGGGCATGGCACCAGTATGGCTTGAACATCTCAAAACATGCTTCCCTGCATGACTTCTAATGGAAGTCATTATGACATGCATACGTGAAAAGTGAAGAGCTTTGAATGTAGCGTACATATGGCCCATTTAGCTATATCTTTTTGCAGAGGATGGTGCAAATGACCAGTCTTACCCCATCATACCTCTAACTACTGCACCTTAATCGAGCCATACCAGAGGACATTAACTGACATAAACCATCACAGAACACACATTCATTAGTCTCAAGTCATGCTTCAGATGTCTTAATCACACGTGGATTGCTCGGTGTTGCATTGAAGTGTTGTGCAAGGTCATCCTTAAATGCTGCTGCTTGGAAAATATTGCCTTAGAACGTTTCATACATGTAGACCAACACCTAGGACTACGGCCCCTTCCAGATCTCAGGAGCCTAGTGGTCAATATCTACATGTATATAATCAACTTGTGGCTTCACAATTCACTTAAATCACATCTGATTTTTGAACCACTTGTGTAAGACTGTGTTAATTTAATGGTGAAAGGTGGCCACACAACACACAACATCCTGAGACACCATTATCAGTTATATCATGATGTAACAACTATACAGGGCCAAGCGTACAATTTAGTATATTCCATGCAACGTTTTACTTATGTGTGATATACCTAGAGAGGTGACATTCCCATTTGCTGGGTGGGCATTAATAACCCAAGTGTATATATATAAACATCCACACTCAGTGTAGAAAAAAACAAAATAGTTAAACTTGTGAAACCTGCAGTAATTGCAGGAACGTTTTCTGTGTGTCATTTAGGCACTGTCTTGTAACAATGTTTGGCGTTTCCATTCCCTCGTTTGCATCATAGATTTCTGTGCTTCTTGTTAAACCCTCCTCAGCATATGAAAACATAACTCCACTGGATTAAGCCACTAGCTGTTCGTGAATGAATTGGAGGAGAGGGTCCATTGACTGCTGCCGATCTAGCTTGGATCATCCAAAAAGTCTCTAAGAAAAGAATCAATGCAGACTCCGTTTTTTTTCTCAAAAGGTTTCCTCAGTTCCATGGGAGATAAGCGTGGCACGCATTGAGAAATTGCCAGGAGGTGCACTGTGGTGGGGATTGCCACCGGAAAAGGGTGCAAAATCTGCCAACACTGAGAGAATTGTTGCAACTGGGCCAGGACCAAAGTTCTGGGAATCCTAGGGAGGCGTTGAGCAAACATCCGAATGCAACAACAGAGGAGGGCCCTAGAGAAGGTCTGTTTAGATCTTCTTCATCACCTGGAGACCCTTGAATGGCAATATGGGAGAACCTACACTCTTATTGCCAAGGATAGCAACATGCAAGCATGCATTGTGATGTAATATTATGTCTCAAAAGCTGAATATGTTCTATGTCGTCATGTGTTGTACATCATACTGTGTGAAAGGCATACTACTCTTATTTATGTGAGTTGATTAGTTTCGAGTTAGACGATCATGTGTGTGTGTGGAAAAATAAGAATATGTCCTTTAAATATTCATTAGGTCTCTAAAACCATTGCATTTTTGATCTTTGACTGTTGTACCTCAATCAGTGATGGCCTGGTTGACCATTAGACTCCACCCCCTCTCTCACAATGGGGATTGGGCTACATCTTTTGCAAAGTTGGTTAATATATAACTGTTAAAATGTAATGTTTGTGACATGAATGCCATCCGTTGCCACTGTATCATTTGTAGTACACAATGTCATGAACAATGGACAGATGGCTCGTTCTCCCCTCGTTTACTCTCAGCAGAAGGCAAGGCACACATATGAGCAGAGGCTGTTACAGAAGAAAAGAACCTCACCACCAATAAGGAGCAGGAGGTGTCCTTCTTTGCTGCAGGAGATCAGTTCCCACCCGAAGACACACCTGGTCACCTTAAAAAAGTCTCTGGGCGGAGCACATACAGAAGGGAGATGTGATCATCTAGAAAAACCACTCTATCCATAAAGAGTAGCATGGGAGGAAGATGCTGTGGCCGGAACTGCCACAAGAATCACAGGATCAAGCTACCCCCAAAATGTCTGACTAAGTCCACCTCTTTCATTTTTCTCCTTCTCCAAAAGCCAGTTACCTCCCAACTATCCAACAATGGCAGAGGGCCTACTTTGTTCCACACACCATTGTGCTGTTTGCATGACAGACACAGACCACCACCACCAAGGAAGATGAGGAGCTCTTCTCTTCTGCAAGAGACAATTTGCCCTGTGGGAGACACATCTTGTCAAATTCAAAACCTCTCTGGGAAGAAGGGGTGCAGGAAGCAGATATGTGATCTCAGAAATCATGCCAAAAGAGCAGTGAGGGAGGGGTTGTTCTGGCCAATAACCACTACTGGTGTCATAAGATCAGGGTACCCCACTACACCCGACTAAGGCCCTCTCACTTGTTCGTCCTCCTCTCACAGCCACTGCCCAACCAACTGTTCAACAGTGGTAGAGGGTCTATTTTGTCCCAGTTAGTTAGCACTGCGCTATTTTGTGCCCTCCAACCCAACTAAAAACCATTGTGTATATGGTTTAATGAGGCAGGAGGTGCCTCAGCAGTATACAGTAAAGCCTTTGTACCAATGGAGAAGGAGTTTGTGACTTGCAGGATTTGCTGCCTTCCTACATTATGTAGATAGCCTACCTCCACTCATCATGGACTGCCTCCATGTCATTCTTATAAACCACCGAATACCTACTCACCTTTTTGTATTTTTGAGTTGCACCCTTCCAATCACTGTAGGGAGGTGTCTGGTCGCACTACCTGTTCACATAACCTCAATTAAAAAGGTGGCTACATTCATAGCACTGGTGCATGCAGAAAAAGGATGGTCAGCAGCTAATTCCCACAACTCGGGCATGCACAAAAGCTCATTTTATTTTCATATTCTACTTTAGACTTTGGACTAATATTTCTAATATTTTATTTGGAAGTTTCATTTGTGCACTCATTTTTTTACATTGAACACTGTCAGAACCCCTTTCAGAGGTCCTCTAGACGTGTAAGGGTTATGGGGCCCAAATGTGGTGTTTGATGCCTTTTACTCCTTATGTATTTTGGGCTCAACCTACTAGGGATCCTGAGCAACTGGGCCAACTACGCCTTCTGCACTTGACTTGACTTGATGGTGGCAGTGGTCGAGCAGTCCAATACTCCCTCACGGCGAAAGTGAACATGACTCATCACTCAAAAAGCACACAGTAATGGAACTAAATCAATGTCCAGTCAAATACTTATTTTTACACTGATAAGAAGTATTTTATTTCTAACTCTATGCATTCTATGTAGTAATATGGTAGTGATAAGTAATAACACAATCCCTTTGATGTTGGCTCTTTAATGTTTCTTTGGCATGTTCCTATCCCACCCACTCTTTGTAATGTGTTCACTTGTGGCCACATTCTCAAGAGTTCACTCTGACTCTTAGAACATAGTCAAAAGTGCCTGTTGTGCTGCAGCACCTGTAGCAGCAAGTCCCCTCAGGCCCTATAGGCCTGTATCAAGCCTTACCCATTCCGGCTGCAAGGAAGCATTCAGCATCTCAGCGGATGCCCCAGATGCAGGCACTTGCATTGCTCCAGTCCTGCTTGATCAATTTGGGCTGCACCGGGAGGTGCAGGGGACCCCAGCAGACCCCAGAAAGCTTGGGCTCTCAATGTAATCAGAGGTGCTCCCATGCTCCAGTGCTTCCTCCTCCAAAGTGAGTTCAGCCCTTCCCATCAGGGAAGGTGGTTGGTCCTGGTGCTCCTGATCTGGTCCCAGTGAGGTTAATGCACTCACAATGTGCTCCTCTGTCCATGGGGCAGTTCAGCTGCAGTTTCCTCAATGCTTGATCTCGGCCCATGAGTTACACTTCAGTTCACGGAAGGTGCCCTGAACTCCAACAGTTAGTACCAGCAGCCACACCTGTCAAAACAAATAAAATGACAACAGCACAAAAAGCATGACTAAGAGGACCCACTGTAACAGGATTGTTGGTCTATATTCATAGCAACTCCCCCATTCTGCTTTTTCTAAGTACAATGTCAACTGTAGCACAGCAGAAAATAAAACCTATTTCAAGTTTCTGATTATTTAAATCCACAAAGCTGAACAATAGGGCTTGTATTCAATATAATAGCAAGGCCTGCTGTTCTTGTCTCTCAAACCCATATGCACCGATGATTTAAGGCAAGTAAGAGGGAAAGGCTACGTGCCTCCCCAGTAGCTGTAGCCTTCAATTAGAATTGATGATATGATTCTGTAAGGCCTGTCCCAGTGTTGCCTTGTGCGAAGGTCTCCTCTCCAAAACCTCTCTCTTTGTACTCGGCTTTTATAACATTATTTTGTTGTTCTAGAAACTGTCAGAATAAACAACGAGTAGAGTAGCATAATGCCCTTTCACTTATTTTCATTCTGTGAGATGGTGTTTTTTGGATAACATCAATACACAAGATGCAGTTAGTTATCAACCCTCTGAAAACTTCAACAAAATCAATAACAAATAATGCAAGACAGCTCAGTCAGCACATAAGATACTATGAATATATATGAATAGCAAAACTTGATTATCACATTGAAGAACATAATAACATAATCGAAATATGCTTTCTATTAAACACATATACTGACTTATGATTGATTGGCACATGTAACTCAAGCAGGTTAATTTCTGGGAGAAAAAAGACAAAGGCCCTCATTACAACCCTGGCGGTAAATGCCACCTACCGCCGTGCTGACGGCCGCCAACATACCGTGACCGCAGCGGTATTCTGCTACGGGTATTATGACCCACACTGAGAATCCCGCCCCAATACAGACACCCACACAAGTCCGCCAGACCAAAGGTCAGTGATAAATTGGCAGTACCTAAACCCACACCGTTACGCCAACAGGAATATGCCAACAGTATCAGGACCCACGAATCACGGCGGCGGTCTTTCAAACGCAGTAAACCATTGGCAGTACACATCGCTGTGCTCAAAATACACACACACTTACAAAACTAAACCACTTTGGACAATTCAAACTACACACACCTGAGACATATACACACATCACACCCACACACTCACCACTATAAAACACACACCCACATTACCCACAACCCTGTCAACAAAAAAAAAGATTGCCGACACAGAGAGACACAAGCCAGGAGCACCCACTCAATCTGAGCCACATAACATCATCACCCATACACCATCCACGCACCTCACACCACAACACATTACCCCACACATCCTCACGCATATCACTCACACCACATCCATGGCACCCCAAAGACGCCCCAGGTTTTCAGAGGAGGAGCTAAGGGTCATGGTGGAGGAAATCATCCGGGTAGAGCCACAGCTATTCGGATCACAGGTGCAGCAGACGTCCATTGCTAGGAAGGTGGAGCTCTGGCGGAGGATCGTGGACAGGGTCAACACCGTGGGACAGCACCCAAGAACAAGGGATGACATCAGGAAGAGGTGGAATGAACTATGGGGGAAGGTGCGTTCCGTGGTTGCAAGACACCAGGTAGCCGTACAGAGGACTGGCGGTGCACCACCACCTTCTCCCCCACAACTAACAACATGGAGGAGCAAGTCTTGACAATAATGCATCCTGAGGGCCTCGCAGGATTAGCAGGAGGACTGGACTCTGATGAGTCAAATCTTTACTACTCTTTCCCCCACCCTACCTGCATGCCATCACAAACTCCTACCCCTACCCTCACCCCATCACTCCACCACCTCACATATACCCCACTATCACAACCCACCCATCTCAAAACCAAGCCCTGCATGTAACACCAATCCATGGACCCCCATCAAAGACCTGCATGGACACCCATCATCACAGCATGCCCTTTAAAGAGAATCACCTAGCCCACAATATTACCACGCACACAAGCCGAAGCTCCCAGGGCTATCCCAAACATACAGGGAAACAAACCCATGCACAAGATGGCACAAACAGATACAACAACACTGCATTTTCATCCCCACAGGACCCCTACTCAACGTCACCGGAGAGGAGATGCCAGCAACATCCAGTCCCCCCGAGAGGAGGCCCACAGTGCTGACAGCAGCTCTGCACCCCTGGATCAGGATGACCAACCTGGCCCATCAGGGACCTCTGAACAGTTGGTTACCCTGCCACAGTCCCAAACCACCACAGACCCTCCCCCCATAGGAAACACCAGGAAACACCAGCACAGCACCCACCCAGTGGGCCCATGCCACTGTCCACCACTACAGGGACCCCAGGCAACCCCACAAACACAGGACGATTATGGACCTGTGGTCAGTGGCAGTGGGCATACCGTTCAGGGGACAGAGGCACAGGACAACAGTGAAGCTGGGAGGACTGCTGTGCGACAGGGAGAGGACAGGCCCAAGAACCCACTCTCCAGGAGGCACTCTCCAACATCCTGGGAGCATACCACCATTCCCAGGAGACCATGGGCCAGATACTGTACAAGTTGCAGAAGACCCAGCCGCTGCAGGAGGGACAGTACCAGGGGATCAGGGAGAACCTCTAAAACATCTACACCATCCTGGTCACCATTGCAGGGGTGCTGGCAGACATGGGCAAGACCATGAGGGAGGCAGTGGCAAACCAACGGGCCCCTAACACTAGCCACACCGAAGAACAGCGCTCCACCTCCGCCGGCGCTAGTGGACAGGAGGCCCCACCACAGGACCAACAGGCCACCAGCACCCCACCCCCGCAGAAGGAGAACCACAACGCAAATGGTCCCTGCGATGCAGGCAGAAGCCAGAGAACATTGCCAAGACCTCCGCCAGGAAATAAGACTCTCCTGATTGTCACCCTTCTCTCTCACTCTGTCACCCTGTCCACCTTGAACTGCCATTACTCCCCTTCCTATGTCCCATTGGACAATGCACCTGGGATACAAAGAGACTGGACTCCAACTGGACATTCCTCCACCATTACCCCAGCTCATTGCACATCCCCCTCTTCGTATGAGCACTTAAATAAACACCCTTGGAACAAATACTAATCTTGAGTCTGTCAAATGATTGAATCATGTATTAGTACAACATTCTGAAAACATTACAAGTCATTTATACAGTCATTTATACATTGGTATGACCTTTAGTGGGCAACAGTAAACATACCAGGAGCCAGAGTGGGCCACAGAGATCTGGAAATAGAGGCGCCAAAGGGTACAGTAAGTGGCCATAGACATAGGGAAATCAGGCTGCCATGTACAATGTCCAACAGAAAACTGAAAGGTAAAGTGAAGTTACAATGTCTTACCTGTGTGTCACTGGAAGTACTGCTGTATTATATTACTTCTGTTGTCCACATCTTCTTCCTCTGCCTCCTCTTCCTCACTGTCCACAGGCTCCACCGCTGCCCAAGACCATCTCCAGGCTCATCCTCCTGCAGAAAAGGCACCTGGCGTCTCAAGGCCAGGTTGTGCAACATACAACGATGATCTAGCACACCTTCTTGGGTGAGTAGTACAGGGATCCACCTGTCAGATGGAGGCACCGGAACCTGGCCTTCAGGAGGCCAAATGTTCTTTCAATTATCCTCCTTGTTCGCCCATGTGCCTCATTGTAACATTTCTCTGTCCTTGTCCTGGCATTCCTCACTGGGGTCAGTAGCCATGAGAGGTTGGGGTAACCAGAGTCACCTGCAAATATCGAGGTATACCTGTTAGACACACACTAACCCTTAGGGACAACCACATACCCAGACACCAACTTATGCTGGGTGGTGACCTTGGGCTCACTTATTAGCCACACCCGGTGCCTCTGGAGTTGTCCCATCACATATGGGATGCTGCTATTTCTCAAGATAAAGGCATCATGCACAGAGCCAGGAAACTTGGCATTCACATGGGAGATGTACTGGTCCTCCAAACACACCATCTGCACATTCATAGAGGTATATTTTTTCTATTCCTGAACACTTGTTCGTTTCTCCGGGGTGGGGCAAATGCTACACGTGTACCATCTATGGCACCAATGATGTTGGGGATTTGTCCCAGGGCATAAAAGTCAGCTTTCACTGTGGCCAAATCCTCCACCTGGGGAAATACAATGTAGCTGCGAATGTGTTTCAGCAGGGCTGACAACACTCTGGTCAACACGTTGGAGAACATTGGCTGAGACATCCCTGATGCCATTGCCACTGTCATTTGGCAGGAACCACTTGCCAGGAAATGGAGCACTGACAGGACCTGCACTAGAGGGGGGATACCTGTGGGCTGGCGGATAGCTGACATCAGGTCTGGCTCCAATTGGGCACAGAGTTCTTGGATTCTGGCCCAATCAAGTCGGTAGGTTAGGATAATGTGTCTGTCCTCCATAGACGCAAGGTCCACCAGAGGTCTGCACACCGGTGGATGTCGCCATCTCATATTCATCCTCAGTGGCAGAAGCCTATGGAGGAAAACGGTGAGCAGAGGGTCTTATTCACACATCAATTGAAATGATGATGCATCTTTTACTTGAATCTGAAAGTCAGTTGTTGTGCCAATGTCTGCTTTGATGCAGTTAGGTGCCATGGCCTGTGCCCACCTGAAATGGCGGCTGCCTTACCTGTGAGGATGGACAAGTGGAAATGAGGCAATTCCGCTGGTGTTGTGCGCTGTTGCGGTAGGCGGTCGACGACCGCCGCGCAACTTCCCATTGGTTATCATTGGGCCCTATGGGTTCCAGGAGCCAATGGCGATGTATGCCAGCGGTGACGGTACGTACCGCCGTGGACGTGACCGCCATTTTCTATCTGTTCACTCACTTGCTACCTGACCTTCAACAGCAGAGGACCTACACTGCAAGTGCTGCTGTGACCCATGTCTGGAAGCGACAATGGCTCATGTGTCTGCGGAAAGGGCCCCTGCCTTCACTGTGGAGGAGTTGGAGTAACTGGTGGATGGGGTACTACCCCAGTACACGTTACTCTACGGTCCTCCAGACAAACAGGTGAGTACACTGTGAGCATGATGCGTGGGCCGTGAATGTATGGATTGCTGTGTGTGTAAGCCACATGTGGGGGGGGGGGCTGAGGCATCCTGGCCAGGGTGATGCATGTATGGTGGTCAATGTATGTGTGTCAGGGGATGGGAGGGATCTGGTGGGCCATGAGTGTGATGGTCTGGATGGTTAACTAATTCCCTTTTCTGCTGTCTTTTCCATGCAGGTCAGTGCACATCAGAAAAAGGGTATTTGGCGTGCCATCGCCAAGGAGGTGTGGACCCTGGGGGTCTTTGACAGGCAGAGCACCCACTGCTGCAAACGGTGGGAGGACCTGTGCCGCTGGGCAAGGAAGACGGCGGAGGCCCAGCTGGGGCTGGCCTCCCAACAAGGGCTGTGGGTGCCCCTAGGCCGGGGCGAACATGGCAGGATAGGTCCCTTGTTGGGCAGGCTCTGAAGCACTCCACCCCGAATAGTGTTAGTGGGCATCTGGTACTGGGCAAGGTACTGTGGGTTTCAGATGTGCAGCTAATGGCGTTAGGCATTGTACCCCATGGGCTGGTGTCTATATTAGTAACTGGTAGTGCATGGCCTAGTGCATAGGGCTACTCCCTGTGTGTTGCGTATGCCAACTGTAGTGTTGTTGTTGGCATTGGCCAAGTGTATCCTCTGTATCCACCCCTTTTTGTTTTGTCACCCTGTCCTTGTGTGCATTAGCATCATCTGGCGGAGGAGCAGAGGCACCGGCGATGGAGGAAGCTGCATCCCACATGGGCCTGGAGGCCGAATCCACCGACGGTGAGGGCATCAGTGGGATGGAGGGTGAGTGGAGCACCATGTCAGAGACAGGAGGGGACACCGCAGACAGCAACTCCTCCTCCAATGGAAGCTCCCTGGCGGTGGCAGACACCTCTGTGCCCACCCCAACAACAGGTACAGCCGCCACCACCCCTACCAGCACCGCCCTCCCAGCAGCCCCTGAGCATGTTTCCCATGCCCGCTCACCCAGGAGGGTGGGCATCTCCTTCGCCCCAGGCACCTCAGACCCTGCCCCAGTCACACTGCTGCCCTCAGTGAGGAGGCTATTGACCTCCTGAGATCCTCACTGTTGGACAGTCAACCATACTGAATGCCATCCAGGGTGTCGAGAAGCGTTTGCAACAAACAAATGCATACCTGGAGGGCATTCACTCTGGCGTGGCGGCCCAACAAAGAGCATTTCAGGCTCTGGCCTCAGCACTGATGGCAGCCATTGTCCCTGTCTCTAGCCTCCCTCCGCCAACTTCCTCTATCCAGTCCCAATCCCCTCAACCTCAACCTATCCCAAGCACACCTTCAGACCAACATTCACCCAAATCACCACACAAAAGTGGCTCAGGCAAACACAAGCACCACACTTCATCTCACAGGCACTCACACAAGCACCATCCCCATGAAGACACACCAACATCCACTGCATCCACTGTGTCCCCCTCCTCCTCCTCGTCCACCTCCCTCCCAGTAGCATCTCCACTCACACCTGCATGCACTACATCCTCATCCACTACCTCCATCACCAGCACGCCCATCACAACACACCCCTCACTGGCAGACACCACCCCCACATCCATGCACACGTCCCCTGTGTCCTCTCCCAGTGTGTCTGTGACCCCTCCTCCCAAAGTACACAAATGCAAGCACCCACCCACCCAACAGCCAACCACCTCACAACAGCATCCAGCCCATGCACCTGCACCCAAACTCAGCAGACACCTCCTACAACCACTCCCTCTTCCTCCACTTCCAAACCTTCTCCATCTTCCCGCCCCAGTGTCCCTAAGAAGCTTTTCCTGGCAAACATTGACCTCTTCCTTACCCCCCCGTCCTTCCCCTCGGGCCAGGGTGGCCAGAACCCAGCCCAGCACCTCAGCCACCAAATCGTCATCCGCTGTGGTTCCTGCAGCTATCAAAGGCTCAAAGGGGCACCCGTCAGCCCAGCCAGTGTGCCACTAACCCCTGCCAAGGCCAAAGCCATTCCGCCACCTGGCAAGGTGAAGAGGGGGACAGGATCCAGCAAGGGGAAGGAGCCACAACCACTCAGCAAGGCTGACCCAAGGTCACACCACTGTCTGCAAGGTGAGGAAGGGGCCGAAAAAAAACAACCAGGGCACTTCAGCCATCCGAGGCTGCAGGTGAAGGCCTAGTGTGTACCAGCACAACAGCCAGCACCGCCACCTCCACCGTGGCCAGCACCGTCAGCGGCCCCGCCGCTGGCACCGCCGCAAGCTCCACCACCTGCACCATCGCAAGCACCACTACTGTCAGCAGCAGCAGCTCCAGTGGGCAGCCGTCCGAGGCTGCAGGAGAAGGGCTGGAGCCTCCCTCCACCACTGGCAGCACCGGCACCTGCACCACGGGCAGCACCGCCACCCGCACCTCCGCTAGCACCGCTGCAGGCCCCGCCAAAAGCACCGCCACCTGCACCACTGACAGTAGCACCACTGTCAGCAGCAGCAGCCCCAGTGGGCAGCCGTCCAAGGCTGCAGGAGAAGGGCTGGAGCCTCCCTCCACCACTGGCAGCACCTGCACCACAGTCAGCAATGCCATGTGCACCGCCGCTAGCACTGCTTTAGGCCCCACCGCAAGCACCGCCACCTGCACTGCTTTCAGTAGCACCACTGGCAGCAGCAGCAGCCCCAGTGGCCAGCCGTCCGAGGCTGCAGGAGAAGGGTTGGAGCCTCCCTCCACCACTGGCAGCACCCCCACCAGCCCCGGCACTACCATCAGTTTGCAGCCATAGCCGTCTCCGGATGGAGTCTAGCCCAGCCTCCATGGACTATCATGCAACCTGGTCCCTGTAAATCTGCTGCCTCAGACACCCAGGTGAGGGACTGTGAACTACATCACTGGGCACATAGCCACCTCCAGAACCAGTGGAAGAAGGCATCCACTCACCCTATCCTTGGGAGGATGAAGCACACTGGGCACAAAGCCCCCTCCAGAACCAGTGGAGATATGCATCCACTCACCCCCTCCTTGGCAGGATGAAGCACACTGGGCACTAAGCCCCCTCCAGAACCAGTGGAAGAAGGCATCCACTCGAGAGACTGTGGCCTTGCACTCCCTAGGAGCAAGCAGTGGGCAAACCACCCACTTGAGAGACTGTGGCTTTGCACTCCCCATGACCAAGCAGTGGGCAAACCACCCACTTAAGAGACTGTGGCCTTGCACTCCCCAGGACATCGCTGTGGGCATGGAGCGCCCTCCAGGAGCAGTGGCTTTGGCCCATCTTCCGGCTGAGGTGCACCCCCTTCACCCTCCCCCTGAGGTGCCTATGTGTTTTTGACCTGATGCCCCTGCAGTGTTCTCTCCGTATTGAGGCAGGAGTCAAGTGTGGGGTTGGCCTATGAGTTTTGGTCCGGTGGGCCACAGACATTTTGAGTGGAAATTGTACCGCCTTATGTACATATTATATATTTTTGTAAATAATGTTGTTGAAATTCTTATGTATATCTGACTATTTCTAAAATATCACTGATTTGACTCTATTCCTTTTGTCCTTGCGTTCTTCCACAGGGTTACGGGGTGTAAATGTAATGTTGATGCATGTGTTTGTGTGTATGGTGTTGTGGGTGAGGGCGGGGGTGGGGGGCTGGCATGTTGCGTGTGTGTGTCACTCTCTTTTTCCTCCCCCTCTCCCCTGTGTCCTAGGTGCAGTACTCACCGTCACCGCCGCCGCCGTTGGTACTCCTGGTAGATGAGGAGGTAGACCAGCATGGGGAGGACCTGCAGCTGGGGCTCCATGGCGTCCTGGTTCTTCGTTGAGTGTCAAGAGGTGAGTGGTTTCCCTTCCAAGTACTGTTTCTGCTGTGCTTTTGATGGCATTGGTACCGCCCCAGAAAATCTGGCGGATGGGTGGGTTGTGATGGGGTGGACGGTACATTGTCTTCCGCCTGGCTGTTGGTGGTTACCGCTGCAGTGTTTGTTGCTACCACCGTGACAGTCGGAGTGTTAAAGTGGCTGTATGTTTTGGCGGTTTCCGCCGTGGTCGTGATCCCATTTTTTTTACCACCGGCCTGTTGGGGTATTACCACCGCTTTAACACCGACCGCCAGGGTTGTAATGAGGGCCATAATATTTATGACAGATTCAAACTTTATCTTGATGGTTCTTGTGTGTATCCTGTGTGAGAATGCTTGTTCATGTTGGTGTAATGTTGTGGTCCTTATTTGGGTATACACTGTGCACACATTGTTATGTACACTATACATCCTTGCACAGGAGGTGCTGGACAGCACACAGGTTAGTGAAATAGTAAAAGGGGTGGTAGATAACCTCAAATATTATATGTTGGAGAAATACAAACATACATGAATTTGTGGTGGTATGTATGAAAAGGGTAGTGATTGCTAGTGTTCTGAGATATATGTTTAAGGTGTGTTGGGTTGGCGTTCATATCCACAAATGTTGTGTGTCCATAATCCTGGCAATGCAGTAGAGATCTAAGTTTGGGGTTAGTATCTAGTTCCTAACAAGGAGAAGGGTGTTTGGGAGCCCTGCAGGCTGTTGTTGACCACCGTGTTTACCAGGGGCATGACTTGGTCCATGGCTGGTGTCTTAAGGTCATGGCATGAATGAGCTGCAGGACCTCATTACGTCACCTTGTGCTCACCTCACTCACCATAAGAGATGTTTTCCTACAGGCTTTGATTCTGATGATCTATCTGACAGGTCTGGTCTCTTTGGTAGCTATTCAGTGTCACTAGGGAGGTGGTCATGGAGCATATGGATTCCTCCTCGTATATGAAAGCGTGATGCATGCGAGTCCCGCTAATTGAAGAAATCTTCCTCCCAAGGGACTATAAACAAAGTAAATGCAGCACAACAGAGAAAGGCAAGCCTGTCTGTGCATATCCACACCTGGACTACGCCCAGCACCAACAACCCTTGTCCAAATGCCTCCGCCAACTAACTCCATCTGCTCAACCCTGGATGCCCTAAACACTGCAGCTGAGCCACACCTCAGTTCACAGTGAGCCCCTTTGCCTGGTTGTATTGCCCCTTCAAATGCCTCAACATACCCACTCCCATGGCCCAAACACCTCATCTCTCACCAAGTCAGAACTCAAGCCCCGCACTCCCACACACCCAACCTGCACAACAACACTCGCATGCATGCTCCTCCACACATGCTCATTCGGCAAGCACTTCACTGAGATTTGGGACCTCATTGACTCCAACGCACCAGATTTCCTCTTTCTCATCAAAACCTGGCTCAATCCCACATCAGCACCAGACATCCCTATTGGTTACAAAATCCTGTAAAAGGACCGACCCCATAAAATAGGAGGAGGACTCACCATCATCCATGGAGACACCATCAAGTGCACCTCTTACACTGACCCAGAAGCCACTTTAATGGAACACATGCACTTTAAGCTTCAGAAAGGCAGTTAAACCACTATCAAAGGCACCCTCACCTACTGACCCCTTCACCCTGACAACCTCACACTCACTTTACTAATCTCCTCACTGACCTCACTGCACCCCTCACCATGGGCACCAAAGACTTCATACTCCAAGTGATCTCAACTTTCATCTTAATGAACCTATGGATTCCAATTCCACAGACTTACTAGAAATTCAACAGGACACCGGCCTCACACAGCTTATTCAGGGCCCAACCCACATCACCAGGCACACCCTGGACCTCCTCTTCTCCAGCAGTGACAAGGTTAAAGTCAGCCCCTTCACTTCACTCACATGGACAGACCACTCCATCGTCCACTTCCACTTCCACATAACAGTGCTTCCAACCACCCATACAGGGTCTAGTAACACCCCAAGCTGCAGCTGTAATAAAGTTACAGAAATTTAATGGCTGAGTGCCCTCCAAATAAACTACTCAGACCCCTTGAAGGCCCTCATTAATGACACAAACAACTTTAACAACTGGATCACCACCTGTGCCATTACCCTGTTTACCGCTGAAAAACACTAAACCCAAAAGATCCAACAAACAAGCTTGCTGGTACAATGCTTACCTCAGAGAACCCAAGAGAGTTTGCAAAGGAAAAGGAGAACCACCCAAGGAACCATCACAAGAAACCCCTACAAGCCCTCACTTAGACACTGTTACCATCAAGTGAAAAAGGATAAGTAAAAAGACTCGACCCTGCATGTCAAATCTCCCTCCAATAATTGCAAAAAACGTTGCACCATCATCAAGGTATTCAGCAACCTAACAGCTGCAACCAACACCATCACCAGTACACAAGACCTCTACAACAACCTATTTAACTTCTTCCATGAGAAAATCATGAGAGATCTACAGAAGCTTCAAACCCCAGGCATCCCCCATCAACCTTTCCAGCCTGCTAATCTCATCAACCTAAGACGACGAACTGACAGAATAGAACCCTAAACCTCTTGAGGAAACTGCAGCAATAATGAAGACAGTCCTCTTATGGGCGCCCACAGATCCCTCCCTCCACCATATGTACAACCTGGGAACAGCCACAATCAGCATTGCACTCAGTTTCATCATCAACACCTCCCTCAAGAAAGCCAACTTCCCAGATACGTGAAAAGACGCCGTAATCACCGTCCTCCTAAAAAAAAAACTAAATTGACCCTGAAGTACAAGACAAACAAACTTCAAACAATGCATGACCAGCATGGCTAATTGGATGAAATGGAACTGCCTATCGCTCAACACCGACAAAAGTGAAGTGCTGAGCTTCGGGAATAAGAGCTCACCTTGGAACTCCACCAGGTTGCTCTCCGAACTTTGACCCAAACCAACCTAGCTAGGAACACAGGCCTCATCCTGGACAAAATGTCACCATGAAGTCCCTGGTCAATGCCGGTACCTCCTCTTGCTTCCACATCCTCTGCATGTTACGTTAAGTCTTTAAGTGGCTAGAATTGGACACCAGATGTACTATCAAGCAGGCCCTAATCACAAACACATTGGATTATGTCAACACAATCTACGGTGGCATCCCAACCCATCTTCTTTGCAGAGTTCAATTCATCTAAAACGCCACTGCCAAACTCATCCTTGACCTCTCTTGCCAGACCCACACCACACCACTCTCCAGAGAGTTCCATGGCTTCCCTTCCATAAGCGCTGCCAGTTTAAACTTCTGACACACACATTCAAGTCACTACACAGCCCGGGACCTGTAAACCTCAATCACTGGATTCACTTCCACCAACCCACAACTATGCTCTGCATCACTCTCACTCGCACACACACTCTGCATCCACAGAAGCAGAAGAGGAGTTCAATCATTCTCCTACCAAGCCGCAAAATCCTTGAACAATTTTCCCCAGCACATCAGGACCTCCTTCTCCTCCCTTCTTCCATTTGGCAAGAAGCTGAAGACCCAGCTTTTCAATTAGTCTTCTTGTGGGACCATCAAGACTACCTATACGTAGGCTCATCCTCACCAAATGCCTACACTCACCTACTCAGCACCTGGATACCTTCGCAGGTGACAAGCAACGCTCTACAAATCCACCTTACATTACATTACAACCAATGGGTGGATGGCTCAAGAATGTAGGCTGGTCAATATATGAATAATATTTACAATAACCAATGGCTGAGGGAAATTTAATTTCCCCCACACTCTGAATAGATGTTATGTGTTCCTACAAGATATATAAATATATTTCTAAGTGGGCCTCTAAACTCTAACCTTCAGTATATAGGGGACCAGATGTCCAACATGTGGTTGCAAATTGCATGCCAATTGTTTTGTCATCTGTCTCCGATTTAGTGATAAGATCTGCGTACTAACAAGTTGTGTCACAAAATTCTCAGTCCCAGAGGTCGCAGAATGACCTGCCTAATTAATATTAATTAGGCAAGCCACTATTTGTGGCCCTCTGTGATTGTGTACAAACACAGGGATGGTAGCCTGCACAGTATAGGAGGCAACTCTCCTGTATATGCATTCCCAAATGGAAAACGTTATGTTTTTTAAGTGTCCTTCTTTTGTAAAAGGAACTAGTGCTGCTTTAAATCCTGTTTTGGAAAACTTTGTGGACCACTACCTACTTTCCCCAAAGTCACCCAACCCTAAGTCACAAAATGGAAAGGGCCACTTTCCCCTTTGCAATCCACTTACCCTCGCCTTTGAGGTGTTGGTAACTTATCACTGCTTTACAACCACATGTTTAGTCACAAACTATTGATGCATGTCATACTGAATCACAATTTAGGAGGGGATGTCCCTTGTGCCACTTCCCTAACTGTGGTTTTGTATGTGTTATTAAACTCATTTTGCAAGTTGAATGGGTTTTGTGACGCAAAAGGGGTTCAATACGTACCTCAAATCTTTTTGCAGTCACAAAACCCTGTGATTTTGTGAATCACAGACTTTGCCAGCCACAAAATGGCTTTGTACATCTGGCTAACAATTTAATACAAATTACATAATATACATTTTCAGACACCTGTGGGAGCCCGCAGCCAAAAGTCACATTTGCAGGGTTTACCTTGTATGTGTTTTTTTCCAAGAGTGCACAACGCAAGATAATCGTGGGAAACTAGCTCAAGAAAAGATTAAATATTGTCCCTATAAGAAGAAAAGGTTTATGAAAAATGCGTTTTAACTATCCTTTTTTAAACAAAAGCTCTTCTTACACTTGAAAAAATCCGAAGGTCAGAAAGAGTTTAGTACCTGCATTGAGCAGATAAAATTACCTGTGGGTAGCAACAGGTGTTTTTCTCAGGATGACTGAAATCTGACAATCAGTGATAGCGTTGCCCTGAGTTCTTGTTGTGTGTTTTTATTGCCAGCATGGAAGACTGGTAAAGGGCAGCCAAGTAATAAAGCAGTAGAATCACAAGCGAAATGCACTACTTGAACTCTGAGCAATGAAAAGTCCTGTAATTGAAAACATGCGCGAGGAGGGGAGAATGGCAGGGGCTAGGCCCTTGGCTGAGTCTGAACAACATTGCTAAACCAACAGCCATGAAACACTGCTAATTAAACCCGTCAAATAAAACAACTGTCAGAAAACAAATGCAGAGAGAAGGAGGGATTTACAAATTAAACAATAATTGCGTCACTAGTTAATAATATGCGGACAGGAAAGTTGCGTTCCCACAATGGTGTCATCCCCCTGCTGGAAATGGGCAGTACTATAGAGATAGCTGGACACTTCCCCAGAGAAGACTGAGAGGGCCATTAGTGTGGAAAGGCAATGTTTGGCAGTCAGCTAATTGCGCCACTAGCATCAGCAAGCACTGACATTGCCAAAAGGGCTCACATTTTGGACCTATTCATATTGCCAGTGCTTTTTGTCAGTGCTGTGAAACACTGGAAAAGAGAACAAAAAACGATGACTACCCATGCATGCAGCATATGCGTCTTGATGCTACGGGGTACAGCACGATGACAAATTCATGCTCCAGCACCATGAGATGGCTTCCATTAAGTTTCCTTTTTAATTCAAAATTCCAAGAAAGCAAATGCTACTTGGAGCAGTAAATCAAAAAAACGAATCGAAACGTATATGAAATCACATTTAAAATAAAAGCCTCCAAGCAAATGCAAAAATCTTTTGTTTAAAAAAACAATATATTTTTTCTTGAGGACCTTGGTGGGTGGGTGGGGATGCTAAGGAGTAGCTGGTGGAGAAGTCAACATGGGAGTACAACTGAGGACCTTGAGGTACAGGCAGTAAATAAATGAAACAAATATTTAAAAAAAAACAATAAAAAAGCAAAAAAAATGTCTTGGTTGGGGAAGCAATGGATGAAGTGTCAATGGGGACAGGATGGAGCTGTTTGTGGCAAATGTGGGGTTAGTATTTGAGGGGGGTGACAGCACACGAGGGAAAAAGCAACAAAATACAATCACTCTCATGTAGTGTGTTGAAGCACAAAAAGGCTTTTAGTGGCCTAGACTCATGTTTTATTTTGTGGTGGGCATCATTGTGCCTAACAGGATTGGCAATGTGTTAACAAGATGTAAATAATGTTGAACTATACCTTAAACATCAGAATAAATGTTAGTAGTGAATCTGATTTTATAATGTTAATGTGTGATTTATGAGTACAAAGTTAAGTGCGTGTGAAAATAAATACACTTCTGTTGTATCTACTGTGACGTTTTAACAAAGATTGCAATTCATAATGAACTGTTTTATTCTTTCTGATGGTATATATTATTAATGTTGAATTTACAAGTTTACAAATTATGTGTGTTTTATTAACTACAATATTAATGGACTATACGTCTTGTGTTAGCATAACTAGGCCTACAGACTTCATATTTGCAGTCATGTAAAAGTGATGAATCATTCTTTTTCTTTAACATGAATGTTTCTATTAGGTTGCCTTCATGAATAGTAAAGGGTCCCATTGGTTCCGGAACATTTAGGCCTGTAGTCTAGATGTAAATTGTTTCTTTCATCATGTACTTTCAGATGGAAAGAAGTCTGGTCCATTGTAAACCCTGGGGAAAATTCATCTTGTTGCAAAGTGAGAGAAAATTGTAATTGACTGTTCAATTCACACGGAAGAAGAAGATGATCTCAAACCAAACCTGAGAATACTTAGTCATGTTTCAAATTTGATTTATGCCTAGACTCTGATTGGATATTCCCCTTTGGCGTGATGTGGAACCAGTGAACTGTCGAATCAGAGACATTTGTGTACTTTACTACAGGATGGACTTCGTAAGTTTCAGTTAGTTGTTCTCTAGTTGTTCTTTGATTGTCCTCTGGCTATCCCGAGAACTGTTCTTTGTGCAGCTTGTGCTCTGCACTTACCCTAATGGTGCTTCTAATGGACTTTACTGATGATCTCCATGCTTTGCTGACAAACACATTTCTTGAATGCTCTCCCTAGGAGAGGTATACCCTGTTAATTATATTATTTTTATATTTCCTTTTTCTATTAGAACTTAGCATGCTGAAACCTGGCTATTTCGTTTTTCTAGTTAGATTCTTTTAGCCCAAGATAGATTATTTCCAAATTATTTTTATCTTCTTGTGTATTTTGTCCACAGTGTATTTTGTTTGCATGTGTTAGTTTGCTCCCACACATGCATGTCCTAATTTGTTTAGTTGTAGGGATAACCCATGTCCAACTATGATTCTTAATCTCTGCTTAATTTAATTTGTCAAATGTCAACACAGTCTCATTTGAGACAAGTTTCTATTGCTCAAATAATAACTTTAATGATATGTATTATTTTGCTTGATTGCTTAATGGTGTTGATGCTAAGTAAATTAAATGTGTTTCGCCGTTTTGGGCAACCAACAGTAGTGATTTATCTTCACAATTAGATTTTGCGCACAACTTACTTAACTTTGGTTTGTGGATGTGAAATAAAGCCTTGAAATGTTTATTGATTGGAGTTTTCATTCTGTGGTCACACTTGTCACTGTGTTTACATTTGTTGAGATAAGTGTGAAATGATTGTGTATGTTTAACCACAGTCTTTACTGGGTCCAAATGTCCGTCGACCTCAGTGAGGCATTTTGATTCCTGTGAAGGATGATGAAAGCGTGTTATCAAGTTCTAAAAGAATAGGAAAAAACCTGATGGTGAGCAGTGGAGGAAAACAAACGTTCCAGTCAAAACGATTGCAAGGAAGCTATGCTCTAGGGGAGGGACAAACACAGGAAAAGGAAGTCACAAAAATCATCCAATAATCAACAAGCAAACGGAAGTGACAAGAAAGTCAACCAATGGTAAGTAGCATGCTGGCAATTAGCCTCCTGTAAGTTAATGTATGTTCCATAAGAGGTCTTTTGGTCTTTTACAAGCAGACAACTAAACGCTATATGTTGGTGAGACTTAAAACAGATTTATTCAAAAGAGAGGATGCAGCAAAAAGTCACTTCACCTAAGCCATTAAAAAACCTTGGACCTTCACCTGCACATGAAATTCCCCAGCCTGACTAGTCTGACATGCAACTGATTCTGGCACAGCCTACTGATCTTTCAGTGGCAAATGTCTAAATTTCCGTCTATGTGAGTTCACCTTTGTCCCCTTCCATCAGACAACATAGGGGACATGGCGGAAATGTATGACACTAACCAATGGAAAGTGGGAAGTAAATAGCACTACACTTGAAATCGAGAAGATGTGATATTTTTGTCTCATTATGCCGTAGAGAAAATCTCACATTTTTGGTGAGAAGTTGTCACGCCCAAAGTCAGTTTGCAAGTGTTTTTTCATACACTGTCATTGGAAACAACTTGTACGCCGATGTCTCATATCAGAGCTGAAAGGAAATCGACAAAAAGTCATCGTTCTGCACTAAACATTTCACAAATAATAAATCATCACTTTTGTGACGTTATTCCCAGAATTTCATGATATTTCCAGTAGTGATGTTCAATGGCGGCTGTCAGTTTTAGGAGGGAGGGGAGCGGGCGGGAAGCACACTCACACATATTCTTTCACACACACAAGCATGCACATCCTTTAACAACACTCATCAACATTCCAACATGCACAAAAGCACCAAACATTCATTTAAAAAGATCACACACAAACACACATACTTACCTTCAGCCTCAGAGGTCCCAGGAGGGTTGGGACTGCTGCCTTCCCTCACAGACTGATCTTAGGTCAGCCAATAAGGGAAGGCAGAAGTCCCAACTTCGTCACAGAGTGGGATGGGGTCAGTGAGACTGCTCACCCCACCCCACTCTGTGACGAGGTGTCACTGATTGACACTCGCCTTGGGCACTTCAGGACTTAAACCTGAAGCGCCCCTGTCGAATTCAATGGGTGAGGCTTCTCTCGTCACTCAGGGGAGAGCTTTGAGGGCACCTTTGCTGAGCCGAGGAGGTCACGTCCACAGGAACTGGGCCACCCTTTAGCCCAGCAAAGTTCAGCCCAGGCAGTCAGGAGTTTGCGCAAATCGCACATGTCTGCTACTGGCTGCTTGACCTAAACATGAAGAGTGTCTGTCAGGCTGACCTTTGTTCAGCCTGACCGGCACTCTTCATGAGGGGCAAAAAGTGGGGGGTGTGGCCCCACCGGTCGACAGGACGGGCTGCGCCTGGTGATGTTCCACAATTTTACAAACCTCTACAATATGGTAGCTATAACTCTGCCCCCTCACAAATAAATACCTTGGCTCACATGGGGTGCACTGCCTACTGACCAAGTGTTGTCTTTCCACACTCTTTGTGGATTACCATTTTCCTACTTTAAATATTGTTGGTTTTGTGCTGACAGGAACATGCTCCGATACAAGGTCTGGAGCGCCACCGCACAGACAGCACCACTGCGAAACCCGCATGCTCTTCAACTTCGCTCTTGTTTCCTCCAGTCATCCTTTAACCAAACTCTTAGGAGCAGTAGATATCCACGCACAGACTTTCGTCACTGATGAGTATGCAGTTTTATTTTTATTGGATTTTTATAGGACTTTCATCAAAACCTAGCACATAGTTACAAAAACAATATGCACAGCTGGGTAAACATAACTAAAACCGAGCGAAAGGATCATGGCTTATGAAAAAGTGCATAATAGTACATGGTTTTCAAACGTAGCCTGAAAAGAAGTGAGGGTAAAAGCAGAGCGAGCAGACGAGGGGAGAGCACTCCGGAGTTTAGGAGCAGACAACAACACAGTGCAACCAAGGCAAAGGCTGAGCACTGCGAGCCAGAGGGAGACTAAAGGGGTTTGAGTACCGGAGTGGAAGAAGCCTGTAGGGTTCATTCATTCCAGGCAGCTTTGCTTGTTTTGGGCATGTTTAAATAGACTCTGGTCGGTTTTAAATGGACTTTGTGTCCAATGCTCAAGACTGTTGATCTGACAGAGCCTGGAACTGGACCCTGATTTTCTCATCCCTGGGGGATATTCCATTAATTAATTCCAAGCAGTTTTGGCTTTTCCGAACACTGTTAAATTGGCCGTGGATGTGTTTCAATGGATTTTCCATTCCCTTCATCAAGTCCACTTTAGCTTGTGTGAGTGCCTGGGCCCTGTTGGAACACACCTCATATCACCTCAAGGATGGTAGATGTAACCACAGGCACAGCCATCTTTAACTCCCCTTCACATCACGCCAGGCATGAAACATCTACACCTTTGTAGCAACATGATATTAGCAGCCACTGCCTTGCATGTAAAACCCTAAAACACTTCCCAAACAGGGCACACTGCATTCATACATCTCTCCTTACATAAGACGTGTGCTGTATAACTTTAGGCGTCCTATTTATCACTCCTTTCACTTCACTACTCCATAGGCACAGTGGCACAGCTATGGTCTGCCTTTACTATTTATTAGGAGTACCATGGCACTTGGGAGCCCCCTCACAGAGCAACTCTTGACTGGATGATGATCATAGCTGCCAAGCCTTCCCAAGGAAGCAAAAGACATGCTACTTTTTTAATGCCTTGGGCACACTTGTGCTCCCAACAGCTTGACACCTATAAAAGTAATATATAGTGCTGCATTCTATTGACTTACATTATTATGCCAGCACCTCAGATGTGCCTGCCTCTTGACTTCAACTAAAGCTCAAGGTGCCAATTCAGTGGCCCTAATACCCTCAAACGCCAAGTCCGAGTGAAACCCATCTTGTCACTCCATTCTGTTCAGAAGAGCTTAATTCTTAGCACCTTCTTCAAGCTTTTGAAATAAACCACAGACGTCTTTCACTGGCGACGGGGTCGTATAGTCAGCATGTGTATGTGCAAGTAGCACCAAAGTCAAGCCTGATGGGTAGAAGGCTCTGCGTGCTCGTAAATGGGATCTCGTGGAGGAGACTCACACACCATTCACTGTCGCTATAGCTTGGTCAAGTGAGACGTTCTTCTGAAAGAAGGTTCTGCATGATCTTCGTCTTTAACAACTAGACCAACAGGAGGGTAACTGTTACTAAGAACTATAAACTATGCCTATTACCTTCCCAAGGGGCAGAAAGCAGGACAATAAATAATAATGTACAGGACCAACTGTGCTGGTGACTCATGTCAATTAATGGCTTCCCATTGCTTCTAATAACATGCGGTAAACACAGGCATATGTGTCTACTTGACAACTGAACTGCGATTTTCTAAATATTATTTGTCTGGAATACAAAACCGAATACCTTTCAAAAGGGTCCATTACTACAGAGGGTGGAATCACTAATGGGGATGTTTTGCTGGATTTGGTTGGGAGTTTGGTTTTATTTCAGGGTCCTTCAACTATGGAGAATGTTTAGTGCTGATTGATTAATTTGCAATTGACTTTCCACTGGCAACCAAATAGGTAGGACATATTACCTGCTATCAAAGCATAGCCCTCCCTCTTTGACATCACAAAAGAGAATGCAACGCACATAAACCTAGAGAAATTGGTTTGTATCATCTTTATTCTTATGCAAAATATTATAAAATGGATTAATGAAAAAGAGAGGCCATGTTCAGTAGCTTAGCCTCCAACAGATAACTCTCTGAACCTTAAACAAAAGACTTTGAAGCACAAGTGGTTGATCAGCAAATCAAAATGCACCAGTTGAGTGATAAAACATGATTTTAGATTTGCAAATAAGTAAGAATTATCCCTTGCCTGCATTACAAATGAAGCAAAGGCACCAAAAACATATCCTAGACTCCAGCACCAGCCACTTGACTACTGTTCTTGCTTTAGAGATATAGGACCATATTTATCAAAGGATTTGCGTCACTCTTGTACCACGCAATGTGGTGAATGAGTGAAACAATTCTTAAGGCAGATTTATCAAGTCAAGCAAGGCCGTTGAAATCTAGAGTAACGTAATGCAGATCAAATCACCATGTTGCGTTGTTCTCCCCTGGGAATGCGCCACATGGGTGGTGTGTGGGTGCTCAAACGCATCCACCAGTGGATTTCGCCACATTCCCAGATTTATCATTATTGGTAGACCGGTGAATGTATCAAAAACATACGCGTCCCCAGGAAATGAGACGAAGAGAAATATCTTTATTTCTCCTCATTACTTCCTCGTTCTGTGTGCTGAATTCTGCAACACAGATAGAAAAAGGAATGTGCCCTTAAGAGATTGTTTTTTTTCAGGAAGTTGTCCTTCCTGCACAAAACAATCCTGCTTACAACGCAGGTACCCTTGAATCATAGTGCAAGGATGCCTGCTTTGGTGAAAGGTAGCACATTGTACGCCAGCACTGGAAAAACTCAGAAATGTACCGTACAATGTTAAGTACAGCGCATTCCTGCCCTTTCCCTATGATGCAGCGCTGCCAGGTGTCTTGCTGCGCTGTGCTGAGTGATATATTGATAAATATGCCCCATAATCCTTGTTGAAGAGGCTAGTGACCAAGTTAATTGGGGCATTCTTTGCTCTTAGAAGTCTGAGAACTTGTTGGCAATGTGTTTGGTAATGCCTATATTGAAGCATTGTGTTGGAAATACACTTATACAGGTGTTTCTATTGTCCAGGGACAAACTCACAATGGCACAGATCGGGGGTAGTAGGCTGTAATGCATTAACTTTTTTTATTTTATATTTCATTTGTTGTTCTCATACAACTGTCAAATGCACTTGGCGTACCTATATGGTGACTGCCAACCAACAGTTCATATGAGCCCATTTAACTGTAGAACACTCTTTGAGGTATATTCTCTCGGATCACTGCACAGGTAGACTATAACCGTCGGACCCCTTTGAATTTCAAAACAGTCCCAGTCATGTCTCAGTCCACTCAGCATATGACGACCAAATTTGTAACACATTTTTGTTGCCTGTGCTCGTATCTAAGTGTATGTATACTTCCTAATTTGAGCCCAGACTGTAACCTCTGATCATGACTATTTAGCCAATTTCCTATAGATTTGTTGCCTTACAATTAACAGCAAGTAAGACAGCAGCTCCCTTTTATAAGCCAGCAGACTTGACCGTCAACTAGTGATGTGGCAAATATGAGCAGCGAGTCACTACTAACCTTAATCTCGATATCTAGCAGAGGTAGAGATTATTGTATTTACAGTTTGCCTGAAAACTTCCAGGCAAGGAGGATTCAAAAATATGTATAGATTGTTGGCCAACTCAAACCACATTTCAGATAAGCAGCCTTGTCAATTCCACCTGATGCTGCATTGTATTTCTTAACTGAATGTTATGAAGCCTCTTCGACAAACTGTCATTCTGGTAAACTTCTTGATTCTTCACTTTAGTTTTAGCTTTTGAAGTGACATCTGGATGAAAATATAAGGCGGTTAAGAACCCTTAGCAGTCTAGGCCTAGTAATAAACAGAAATACACTTTGTCCTTACCCCATTTAGTTTGCATCAGGTGTTCCTCACCCAGATACATTAATCACCTTCTCACACACCAAAATGTCTTTCGGTGCATCTGAAGAGAGGTATATAAGTCATCGACTGGGTAATTGATTATGACACGGGGTGGGTAAAATAGCAAAAATAGCATTAGATTTCTAATACTGTTCTTCCATACCAATGACATTGATCTAAATCCTTGCTTTGCCTGATCCTTTGCTTTTGATAGCAAGCAATGGTCATTTACCCTTGTATTATGATGTCTCTCTGTCCTTAAAATAAGGGTAAGACCTGTCGGGAACTGGACATTTAATACATGATTTTCAGAATCTAATAACAAGCCCACCACAAATAATACCATGTGTGGATGTAGTTCATCTGTAAAATCACATATATGCCGGACATATTAAATTGGCAGCCTAGCATTAATCATGCCACATACTAATGAAGCTTGTATTTTATTCACATGTACAAGGGGGAATTATCTCCAGTTCAGTAATTCCATCAAAGGAAATAGTTGTTAGGAAGTATGTATTGGGCATGTCTTCGAAATTGTTGCCTCATTCTAGCGAAATGCAACATGCTCATCGATTAATGATGTACTGAGTATATACACAAAATAGCCCATGTTGTCAGACAACTATGACAAAAACTAAGGTGATTGCTAAAATAAAAGTATACGATAAAGCCCTTCCTTTTGACACGCACAGGTTGCACTACAATCAATGAGATGTTCTGTAGTGAGGTCCTCTTGGACCTACATTGGTTCTCTGTTAGAGCTTCATTTTATACTTTACCTTTTACACATTTTAGCTGCATTGCTTTTAGCAGTGCCATTTTACATACTTTTGCTTGTATGCTATTATTCTAGGAATATATTGTGTTAGTTGCTTGCTTTAGTTAGACTTTTATCAACATATAATCAGTACATTCTATTCAAGAGAAGGAACACAGTACACAATATCCTAGTGCTTGCGTTGTCCACTCAGGAGACAGCTTCTAACATCTAGACATAGCATTGCATTGGAGCTGTGTTTCTAACAGTGTGGCTTTTATTATATAAATGGTGCACTGACCCCAAAGGGGCAGAAAGGCACATTAGCCATGATCATCATGAGAGTAATGCTGTGTTTGACATGCTGCTTTGCCAGCGCTAATCCTCCAGTTTCCTGAAAGGATTGCCATCCACACTGCAGGCTGACTCCTGATGCAGTTTCCAGGTGTGGTGCCAAGGCTGATCCCTTAGATTGAGTAAAGGTAGGGGGTACACCTGCTTTGCTGTCAGTATAGTCTTAGGGCTATGTAGGAACCTCAAGAACCTCTAAAAATCATTTACCATGGCTGGATTGTTCATTATGTTTACCATGTACATAATGCTGGTAATTTTGCTCTGTTTCATCTGTCTAATTACTGCAGCTCATTCTGTCTGTGCAAGATTGCAATTGTTTCAATAAATGTATTGAACACTAATCTCATAGTTCTCTTGTATTTTCACCTGGACATGAATGAGTCATACAACAAAAGAGTGAGATCTGTTTCCATGAATTCCTTGGGAGTCAAAGTGTCATGTTTAGGTTGCCATAACCATTCTCCACCCCAGTGAGGTTAGGGGTTTGGCAGTGGCAGCTGGTAAAGTTTGAAATAGGTGGGACGCAAATTGACCACCCAAAGTGCAGCATGTCAGTGTTTGCTCAACCTGATCAAGGTGTGCTTACTGGATACTGCACCCCCCCCACCCCTCACTTACCTGGTGACTGGCCTTTCTGTTGGACTCCTTTCCTCTTTCTTTTTCTTTTTTTCTTTTTCTTCCAATTAGGGGCCATATTCGTCTTACCCCATCAAGCTTTACTTCTTATCTCCTTCCCTGCATGCATCAGGTTCCCTTTCTAAAATGGCATTCTCATCTATCTTCTTCTATAGTATTTTCCCAAACCAAAATTAGGTCTTTTCCTTTCCTGTATGTCACTTACTGTTTAGGGGTATTTAAGGATTTGGATTCTTGTTCTCCTTGCGCTGCAACACTTCCTTTGGTGGTGATCATGCTCCAGTTGTTTTCTTCTAATTCCAGCTGTTTTTCCCTGCTTGTTCCATTTTCCTTCCAGTTATTTTTCTTGTTTGGAAGTCTGACATTTTTTCCTGTGTTTTTCCTTCTGTTCCAGGGAGTTCCTGTCATAGAGGTTTTTTCCGTTTGGGGCTTTTCCTCTGGGGCTTCTTCTGGAGGTCATGGACTGCCTTAGACGTACCATTGTCAGCAGCACTGTGGCTACCAGAAAGGGCCGTCCTTACCTTGGTCAGAGCAGGACCTAAAAGAATCAAGGTTATCCTTCAATTCCACCGAACCGAAGCCGTAAGCGATGAATAGATCGCGACACATGCATTATGATGCAAAATGATTTAAAACCCATAATTTGCACCTAAAACACATCTATATCACACCCCTGTGGTCAGGGTACCCTTACCCTGACCCCTTATGCCACTTTCAATGTGTATTTTCACCCCCAGGGACCCTGTCCCATGAAATAAAATGGCGGCCGCAACTTTGTAGTCAGGTTGCGGTCAGTAATTGCAAAGATTCTTTTTGCATGCGTATTCATGAACAATTTACAAATTTCGTGAATTATTCGTCGCCAGAGTTATTCAAATTTATTTTCCCTTCAATAGCTCAAAACCTACTGAACAGATTCACACCAAATAAGCTATAGCATAATCTGAGTACAGACAGCTAGATTTCCGCCAAGTTTTGTGTAATTCCATCAAGTGGTTCAGCCTGTACTTGTGTCTGAAAAATCGCATGAAAATTGGCATGGGAAACACAATCCTTTTTTTGCCCCCTTTTTTTCATCCCCCGCTCAACGGATCACCCCAAAACATTCCATGCGCAACAAGAATCACTACAACACATTTTTTGGAAAATTTGGTGAAGATTCGTCAAACGGTTGCAAAGATACAGGCAAATCAAAAAACGCTTTTCCTATGGAAACATCGTCCTAACTATAACTACCTAGTGGCAGCTGCCACTAAGTAATATCTATCTATCTATCTATCTATCTATCTATCTATCTACCTATCTATCTATATAGATATAGATATATATGTATGTATATATATATTTTATTCACAAGGTAGTCATAGTTAGGGCCCAGTTTCTGTACAAAAAGCATTTTTTGTTTAGCTAATAACTTTGGCGCTGTTTGATGAATCTTCACCAAATTTTCCAAAACAAACTACGCTCACTTCAGCTGCTGTCTGTAAAGCTTTGGGGTGATCCATCAAGTGGGGACCAAGACAAAGGGGGCATCCTAAAACACGTTTTCCCTATTCCTTTTTCCATAGGGGTTTTGAACAGCCATAGTGCCTGAACCACTAGACGGAATTAAAACTAATTTGGCAGAAAGGTAGCTCTTGGGCCCGAAAGCACCATTTTTGTTATTTGATGTAAACCCATTCTGTAGTTTTTGAGAAATGAGAGAGAAAAAATATCCAAATGTATCTTTATACACATATCTATATATCTATATATATATATATATATATATATATATATATATATATATATATATATATATATAATAGGGATGCAAAGGCTCCGCAAACACTCCCGTTCCACTGCTAAGATCTGATTGGTGGCCCCTTCAACAAGAAAGTGTTTTTGCAGCCATCTGGGGCTCAGTTTCAGCCGAGCCCCAGAAAAAAAAAATGTTAAAAAACAAAAGGGGCCAGGGTAGGTTTTAAAAAAAAAATTGAATCCGGCAATTTTTTTTTTTTTAAAGAGCGCTCTCATGCTTGCTTTAACTGCAGCTCATTGGTGGACCAGGTCCTGGCTGCATTCATACTTTGCCACCTCCTTGGGGCTTCAATTAAATGCAATGCAGGGTCTGTTCAGCCCCAGGGACTTCCACTTACCCAAGGCTAATGAGAAAGTAAATGCGGGGGGCCACCCGACTTCGCTGCCTGCAGCCCTAAGGACTGCCATTTCCATGGGGCTTGAACAAAAGGTAATGTGGGGGGCAGCCCAGCCTTTCCACGGAGCCCCAGGGACCACCACCTCCCCAGAGCTAATGACAAAGTAAATGCAGGGGGCTGCAAAGCCGCAGGAGGTGGGAAGCCAGCTGGGACTATGAGGGCTTTCAGGCTTCCCTGCCCGTTCCCAACATTGTTGTTACTGTGTGCTCTGGGGGGCAAGCAGGTCACATGGCTAGGCCCTGGGGGATGGGAGGTGGGCCCCCTCTTAAAAAAAAATGTAATATTAACTTTACATTAAAAAGAAGTAGAAATTCACTTGAAAAAAACAGAGGTTAAAGGGACATTATTGTTAGGAAATTAAAAAAAACATAGAAATTCACTTAAAAAAGAAAGGTTACATGAGCGTTATAGTTAGGCTCACACTTTAAATGTGCCAAACCATAGAAATTCACCTGTTATAGTCAGAGTTGTCTCAAGTAACTATAACTCATGCCCTAAGGTAACTACAACGCGCACCCTCGCCATGCACTGCTAATTATTCCACATATTACGGCACTCAGGACATCTTTGATAACATCATTGATGATAAAAATGTAATATTTTCAGAAACATTTCTGCTGAAAAAACTGTTCATGGCGGGGCGCGAGCCGAGTTATAGTTACCTTAGGTCACGAGTTTCAGTTTATCCTTTGCCACAGGTTCTATTTCCTCCACATTTTCCCTCCACATCCTCCTGCCATTTATTTTTAATGCCTTTTCTCCTGTTACTTCTATCACTTGCTCCTTTATGTCTACCTTCAAACTGTGATAAATTTCTTATCATTGCTGCCAACTTAAATGTGTAGCAGTCTACTTTCGTGATATGTTCGCCCAATATACCTTCCCATATGTTGTTAGTACTGATCTCTGCTCACTTAGATGCTTGTCTCAGGCATCAATCCTTTTTGTGTTTATTGTACTGTATTAATACATCCCCTTTCCTTCTTTATTTTGTACTAAACAGTCTTTTTATTTCAATACTGTCTTATAAAAAAGAATTTAAAGACTGAATATTGTGACATATGCACTCAAATTCCCCATCTCCATACACGATTAGCTTATTCAGTCCAGGTTTTTTGCTTTGCAGTCTGATGTTCCCAGAAAGCAAATGAAAAACCTGAATTGGAGGAGTTATTCAGGCGTGGACCTGGGAAAGCTAGGACCTCTCTTTTGTGTGAATTATGCTGCTTATAACTGAGCCTTGCATTTCCTTGCCCTGCAGTGTACAGCACCCTGACTCCCTTTTTAAATCTCACGAAAGTCATCGCATGCATTATCACTTGCAAGACACATTGTTATCATACAGTGAGCTTAGAGAACTCCCATTGCTTAACATTGGTTGGCTTCATTGTCACTCTCATTTGCTTGCTTCTTATTCCCTTTCTGTAGACTTTCCTTCCTCGTCTTGTAATTATCCCTTCACTGGAGCATGGATGCATTACTTTTCTCCTGGCACTGCTCATTTTTCATGCACTCCTTGTTTCTTTTTATTTAAGTACTCTATGAGGCTGCATGTGTTTTCCAGCTGTCTACCTTATGTATCTCTCCCTTTGTTCCTCTTTCTCACCCTCCCTCAGTTACTGTTCTTACTTCCTCTATGCCCAGCTCCCCTTGCTGTTTTTACTTCCCCACTACCACTTGTCCATTCGCTACCCGAGTAACCCCACAATTCATTGCCTGTCTGCTTCCAAAGCCTCTCCTGCTCACCCTCCATTGTATATATTTGTTATCTAGCCCCTACTCCCATCGTTGTCTATGTGCTTTCCCATCCCACTTGTCATCCATTGTCTGTGTGCTTCCCAGCATCTATTCGCTCACCCTCCATCGTCTGCTTGCTGTTCCAGCCCTTACCACTCTTTCATCCATTGTCAGCTTGTTGCCCCAGCCCCTCTAGCCCACCTTTCATTGTCCGCTTTCTGCTACATCGCCTCCTGCCCACCATATGTTGTCAGTTTCCTTCCCCCAGCCCCTCCCGCCCACACCCTGTTGTCCATTGTCAATTTCCTTTCCCAGCCCCTCGTTCGGGGCCACCCTCCATTGTCAATTTGCTCCCACAACTCCTCCAGCAAACCCCCTGTTGTTACCTTGCTGCCCTGGGTCTTCCGTCCACTCTTCGTTGTCTGTTTGCGACCACATTGTCTTTCATGTGTCCTTCCCCCTAACTTCTCTCATGCCCCCTCTCTCCCACCATGTTGTCTCCCAACTCACTCCCCGTTTGTTTCTTTTCTTTGAATAGCAAAATGCTGGATTTGTCATAGCGCTTTTATTGAAAATTATTTCAGCCTTAAAGCATAGCAGCTGCGCGTGCTCTACAGCATGGCTACATGTCGTTTCTAAAGCCAATAGCTCCCATAAAGCGAATCTGCCAATGGATACTGTTGCTGGTGATTGTTCCGCGTGTGTACTTAGTATTTGTTAAACAGCGCTTTGACTCCTTTGCATGCTTATATTTCAATATTCTTCTCCCCATAATGAATGTTGGCACAGTTTAACATCTTTGCTTCTATGTATCCGTGTTGATTTGTATCCACGAGTCAGTTGTATGTGTTTTGACATTTTTAGCTAGCTTCAGCCCATTATGCAACAATTTCAATCAATTACGTCTTAGGCGCACTCTACTTCCTGTTTCAGTCTGTAGCCTACCCTTGCAAATGTATCCATAATTTGACACCGTTTTATGCTACTGTCAATTTATTTCATTGTTGCACAGAGCGCTGGTTGAGTTTGCTGCATTTAGAACAATACATGAATAAAGAAACAAAAAGGTATAAGAATAAGTAAACAAATTAAAATGAAAGGGCAAGTAAAACTAACAGTGACGTGTAGAAGTTTATTACATTTCTTGCAACTGAAAGACAGACGCAACTTCGAAAACAAGCAGTCACTTTGTATTTCCCATTATTTTATCAACGTAAACCAAATGGTTTCCTTTGTTGAAAAAATTTATTTAATCTGTTAGGACCAATGATGTACAAATAGTCATTCCTTGTGCGCATCCCAACAGAGAGCCATATACTAGATGATGCAGCAATGAGAGAAAACCTGGAATTTTATTAAAAACTAAAAATCAGAAAATGGAAATTACTCAGGAGAGTGAGTGACCTTGAGTATCCAAATACAGAGACAAGGGAACTTTTAACAGCTTCCACAAACAGCACACTCTCGGAGAAACGGCTTCAGGATTGTTGGGCAGAGGCAAGGAACATCCTGGGATCCAAGGCATGGAAGCTTGCCGGACAAGAAAAAGAAACAATACGACTCAGTGAACCAATGTGCACCAACAATTGCCTAAAACCACAGTTCAGTAAGAAAGTATTGGCTTCGATGAAAGAGAATTTAGGCCCAGAGATAGTATGGGCACAGGATTTGAAAATAGGACGGGTGTGACGGATAAACAATAGGAGATCCACGAGCACTTGCTTCCTCTCTAAAAGTGAACAAGCATTGGCAAAGCCAATAGGTCCTAGCTCTAAAAGGCCAAGTTCTTGGCTTTGCCTATGGCTGTTGCCATTTGCATTTGTGCACATGGCCGACACCCTTGTAATGTAACTTACAAGAAAAATCATTCCAAAATGGCTGTTGATCCGCATGCATGCATCATACTAATCAGGATGGCTGAGTATTGCGCAATTCATATGTACTTCTCTCAATATTAATATTTCTTCAATGGTGTATTTTCTGAGAATTTGGCTCAGAAACAAGGCAGTTAGCTGCATACATAATTATTCCTCTAGTTAGATAGATGTTCCATGGAGGGGTGTGCTACTCTATTAGATTATTCCGTTCTATTATCAGATAATTGTGCTCTTGGCAGAAATATCTGATGCAAATAGGTGTACATTATGTCAGTAAAGAGGATAACTGAACAGTGGATGGCTGACACCTGACATGATCCACCTCTAGGGTGTGAGGTGCACCTGTGATGCAGCGAGTTTTAAGACAATCTATTTTTAGAGTTGTGCTACTTATCGACAGAGCATAAATGTACACAATTAGTATCTGCACCATCTTGCTCTAGCACACTAATATATGAGCAGTGTTGGTTTGATATTTCTAGCAACAATATAACTGGGTTTTTGTGACTAGATTACTTCTTGTGAGATAGGATCATTGTTTTTGGATACACAATCACATGCACTGACCTAAGATTGTATGAAGGAACAATAATTAGCACAGACGAGGGAACGCAGAGTGTTAGAAATGAGGTCTCTAGTTGTCAGTTGTTTGCACACTGCCCAAGTAGGGACCCTCACTCGAATCAGGACAAGGGAGTCACAGAGCTAAGATAACCCCTTCTCACCCCCTTTGTAGCTTGGTACGAGCAGTCAGGCTTATCTCAAGGGCAATGTGTGAAATATTTGTACACACACACACAAAATAACACAGTGAAAACGCCACAAAAGTACTCCACCCAGTTTAGAAAAATAGCCAATATTTATCTGAGTAAAGCAAGACCAAAACAGCAAAAATACAACATATACAAGCAAAGATATGAATTTTTAAAGATTAAATCTCAGTACAGCGCTTAGAAACTCAGTAGCTCCAACTGGGGCATCTTGATGAAGTCGTTCCCAACAGACCGATACCACTCGTGAGGGAGTGCATGCTGGTCACTGAGTCACGCAGACCCCAGGCACAGTACCTTTGAAAATGATGAAAACGAAGATGTTGCAGGGAGTCAGGGAGGTGAGGCATCGCTGGAGCCAGTGTGGCATCAGTTCCTTACTGCTACTGAGGAGGTGAGGCGTCAGTTCCTCACTGCTAGTCAGGGGACGTGAGGCATTGGTTCCTAACCGTTGCAAGGGAGGTGATACGGTGTCGGTGGCAAGGTGTTGGTTTCTTACGATCCAGCAGGGTCGATGAATCCAACAGGTCAAGCAAGATGTGAGGCATCGACTTCAGGGTGTCACGATCACACCAAAGGGTCACAGATGCTGCAGCAGAGTCAGGTCTGCTTGGTTACACCAGCACTCACTTCCAAGAGCCCATGGACTGGTTTGGAACCACTTGGTTAGTCAGAACTCTCAGCAAGAGAGCCCAGGTGCTGGCAGATGAAGTCTTTGATGTAGCTGAGACTTCTAACAGGAGGCAAGCTCACTTAAAGCCCTTGGAGAAACTGGGAAAGCAGGATGTAAAAAGCAAAGTCCAGTCCTTTCACTCCCAGGACAGAAACAGCAAGCAGCAGGCCAACACAGCAAAGCAACAGGCAGAGTGGCAGACCCTCCTAAAGAATCTAGGGCTAGATGTACCAAAGGATTTTACTCATTCTGTGTCTATGGGAAAAAGCTTTCGTACATATGGCCCCTAGTTCTTCTTCCTAGCACAATGTCCTCAGTCCAGAAGGATTCTGATGCTGTGGTCTCAGAGGTCCAATACTTATACTCATTTTGGCCTTTGAAGTAGGCAAATTTCAAAGGAAAGTCTTTGTAGTGTGCAAGACCCTGCCTTTCCTACTCTGGCCCCAGACAGGCTCCAGGGGGTTGGAGACTACTTTCTGAAAGGACAGGCACAGCCCTATTCAGGAGCAAGTGTCAGCTCATTCTACCACTTCAACCCAGGAAGACTCACAAGGATATGCAGGGCACACCTCGGCTCCCTTTGTGTGACTGTCTAAAGTCAATTCACAAACAGCCCATCTGTCACCCTGACCCAGATGTGTATTCCACAGCCAGGCAGGGACAGAATGGCTAAGCAAGAAAATGCCCACTTTCTAGAAGTGGTATTTTCAAACTTACAATTTAAAAACCAACTTCACCAAAAGATGTGTTTTTAAACTGTGAATTCAGAGACCCCAAACTCAATATCTCCTGCTGGTTCCAATTGGAAATTACACTTGAAAGATATTTCAAGACAATCCCCATGTTAGCCTATAGGAGGGATAGGCCTTGCGATAGTGAAACCCTAATTTAGCAGTATGTCACCATCAGGGCATGTAAAAAACACTAGTACATGTCCTACCTTTTAATTCCACTACACATTGCTCATGGGGCTGCCTTGGGCCCACCTTAGGGGTGACTTACATGTAGTAAAAGGGAAGGTTTGGGCCTGGTAAGTGGGTGCACTTGTCAGGTCGACATTTCAGTTAAAAAATGCGCACACAGACACTGCAGTGGCAGGCTTGAGACATGTTTGCAGGGCTACTCATGTGGGTGGCACAACAAGTGCTGCAGGCCCACTAGTATCAGCCCTGGGCACACATGGTGCACTATACTAGGGACTTACTACTAAATCAAAATATGCCAATCATGGATAAACCAGTCACCCATACGATTTAAACAGAGAGCACTTGCACTTTAGCATTGGTCAACAGTGGTAAAGTACCCAGAATCCTAAAGCCAGCAAAAATAAAATGCAGCACGGGATCAAAAACAGGAGGTCAGAAGCAAAGAGTTTGGGGATAACCCTTCAACAAGGACCATCTCCAACATGACACCCTCCCAGCCTAAAGCCAGGGTAGGCCAAGCAATACCTTACTGGGTTCCCTGCTTAGGACAATAGAACCTGGACAAAGGCCCACTAATGCAGGGGCTCTTGCCAGATCTACGCCTCTTTGAACCCAGGTGGATTCCTCTGGCTACAGTCTCAGGGCCCACTGAAATAAGCCAGGGGGAACCCTTCTCCTCATCTATGGGCTCCATCTGTGAAGCACTTAACCTTACCTTGCTCACAGATGCATCTCAGTAGGCAGACAGTACCACCATATCTAACAGTGTGTTGTGGCCCATTCCACCACCTGAGACTGATTTCGGTCCCCAACCCAGGGACAACTCTGACAACAAGGACAACAACTAACAGAGGCCACTGACAGCTGTCAGAAGCCAGGCCCCAGGCCATATCGGTGTGCGTGCCTCTGTGGTTTTGAAAAATGGGGGTCATTGGCCCCATGTGCATTGCACCCTTTTTTCCAACTCACCTCCAGTCAGTTCAGGGGTGCTATCCTGAGACTGGTCACTCAACTTAGGGTATGTACCCACAGGCTGGGCAGAGGACGGGGGTGGGCTCTCCCTCCTGTCCCTCTTGCTGCAGTCCTGTACCTTCTGCTTTGAAGTGGTACCCCCAGAAAACTGAACTGTTAGAGCGCCTTTGGCAGTCACCCTTCCCAGTTCCCCTGACACTGGAGGCAACTCATTCCCCAGAATGCAGTCTATTGCCATCTGGAGACTAACTATGACACTTCTCTGGATCACCTCCTCACACTGCTCTTGGGACACCATAGCCATAGTGCAGAAAAAGTCCTTCCCATGGGCTGGAGCCACTCTACAAACCTGGCTGGTGTACTGCTCTGGGGAAACTAGCCTTTCCACAACCATGGTCCGGTGAGCCCCATTGTCCTTCAGAGCAGTGACTGGAACCCCCTTGAAGGAAAGTGCCTCTTTGACATGGCCAGCTCCACCCCATTTTTTTGCCTGACTTCTGGTGCAATTCCTTCTGAAAGTGCACTAGGTCCCTGTTAAACAGGTCCGGAGTGCCAGAGCTTTTTCCCTAAAACTGCACAGTCATTTTCCCCAATTGCCAATTACCGTCCACTGTAAGTCCCAAGTAAATGGTACACCTGGTACCTAGGGCGTAGGGTACTAAAGAAAGGCCTCTGAGGGCTGTAGCATTTTTGACACCCTCATGGACCCCCTCACTAAGTGCACACTGTGCTTCTTTCGCATGCTGCCTGTCTTGGTGCAGAACCAAAATGAAAACACAACCTAGCATACATCCTGTGTGCCCTTTGTACTGCATGCTGCATATGTAAGTCACCCTTCTAACAGGCCTTCCAGCCCTAAAGGCAGGGTGCATTATATTACATGTGAGGGCATAACCACATTAGCAGATATGCCCCTGCTATGTCTTTGTTGATTCTCAGACATAGTAAGTGAACAGTGAAGCCATTTTAAGTACATGTGCTGGACCCTGGTCATTATGAGTTCCCCAGCTACATGATGGCTTCACTGACAATAAGGATGTTTAGTATCAAACATCTCATATTAATAATTCAGTGATGGATTTATTAATACATGCACTCAGAGAGCACTTTAGAGGTGTCCCCTGAAAAACCTACCAACTGCTAGTGTGGGCATTTACTGGTCAAAACCAGTACAGCCACCTTAAGACAGAGTTCTAGCCCCCTGAGGTGAGAGCCAATGCTCTTGAGGTCTCAGAATAAAGGCCTGCTCTGGGCTGAGGTGTGACCTCCTCTCCCAGGCAGGATAGACATTCCAGGGCAGGCAACTTCAAAGGCCTTACTGCCTTTGAAATGCGACCCAGGTCCCTCCAAAGGGTGGAGGAGGCTGACCCCTATTTTCTGACCCCTCTTTTGGTGGCAGGACTGGTGGGAAAATAATTAAATTAGGAGGTGTGCCCACTTCATGCCAGTCCCACCCGTAGGGTGGGCCAGCTAAAGTGGACACTACCTTTTAAATTCCTCCATCTTGTGAGGAAGGAATTAGACCAATAGAGGTAGGGCTATGCCACTTCACAAAGGATGTGGTCATATGAAGGGTGTAGTCATCCTAAATGTGATTAACCCATTGGCTACCACCTGGTACGCCCTGTAAGATCACTAAATTCAGTATTTAGGTGGTTCCCCTGAACCTTAGAATCAGATTCCTGTCAACCTAAGATGAGTGGAACAAAACAGAAGTCGCCCAGCAGATAAGACTGAAGACACCAACTGACTTGGCCCCAGCCCTACCGGCCGGTCTGTAGCCTTCAAAGAAACCTGCACAAAGGAGACGATTGTCCTGCAGCCCAACCACCTCCAAAGCCTTGGGAGATCTGCCTGCCTTCAATAAAGACCAAGACCTCCAGTGAACAGCAGACCTGTCTAGAAGAAACCATCTCCAAAGAAGAAGTGTGCCTGAGGAACTACGAAACTCTGCCTGGAACCACCTCTGCACCCGATGCCCCGGCGCAATCCAAGTGGCCCACCAGTCCAGTGAAGGCTCCCCAGTACCTCTGACCAACAGTCCACCGTGGGCTGACCCCAGCAGGATTCTACAGCAACGCCTGCTAGCTAAATCTGAGGATTCCCCTGACCTGCTGTAAGCAGTTTCCAACGCCAGAAGACACCCCTCCACCCAGAGCCCCAGGTCCTTGGGGCAGATGGACCGTCAGTATACCTACGACCCCTGGCATCTCAACTTACCTGGGAATCTGTGGGTTGACCTCTCCCTGTCTCCTGGCCAGAGCCTGTAGTCCGTTTCTGAAAGTCATCTCCTCCTTTGAATAACATTGGGAACCTGACACTGTGTTAGCACTCTGCACCCGGCCGCCCCATGCCACTAAGGGTGTAAGTTTGGTGCTGCCTTGTGGCCCTCCTTGTACCTACCTCAGTTCTAGGAGATCGGCCCTTGACCCCACATTACTCACCGGTAAGCAGTGCTTCAATGGATACTCCCTGTCTCCATTAGATAGAATTAGGCTCCCGACACTGTGTTATCAGTCCGCATTTGGCCGCCCCTGTGCCGATGAGGGTGTAATTTTGGTGCTGTTTTGTGCCCCCCCCCCACCCATGCTCGCCTCAACCCCAGGAGACCAACCTCTTTGACTTACCTGGGAGCAGTGCGTCTTCATCCCCTCAGTCTCTATTGATTAAGATTTGGTACTGAATCTGACTTTGCCCTCTGCACCCAGCCACCCCCTTGCTGCTGTGGGTGCACTCTTGGTACCAACCTGAACCTTACTCAGTGACAGACTAAAACCCTGAAGACTGGGATCATAAGTTGTTTACGAACTGCATTCTTGTTTTCCTCCCATAAGATAACATTGAAGACTGAAAATTGCCATGGGTCAATTTTCGAAACAGCAAAGTATTATTAATTTAAAAACTGCTTGCCTTATAACAAAGTTCTTTGGTTCAAATCATATATGAAAACAACCGTTATTTTTCTAAATTGGTCTCACATTTATTCTTTGAGTGTGTGTTTCATTCATTGCCTTTGTGAGTACAACAAATGCTTAACACGACTCCTTGTTAAGCCTAACTGCTCGCCCACACTACAACACAATGAGCATTAGACCTATCTAATCGATTGCAAATGGGGTGCCCTGGGCCACTGCCCACCAGAACCTCCCTCCTTCCTGTCAGCCGGGACATGGGAACCTGTTTCTCCCCCCTTTTCCTGGGACCTGTCTGTGTCTCCCTTGACCTCTTCCTCCTTCTTCTGTTGGGGACCCTGCCCACCCTTGGCTAAGTCTCCCACATACAACTTCTTTTTGGACCCTGGTGCTGAGCCAGCGGTCCACCTCTTTGGCAAGCTTCCTGGGGTCAGTAAGCTTGCTGTCAATCAGGTGCTGGTACTGAAAACGGCGTCTAGATAAGTGCCCCATGCAATCAAATTGTACTGCTCCTGATAGTCTGTTACTTTGCTGCCCTTCACCCAACCATCCATTGCTCTGCAGAACGAATCAACATACTCCACCCAAGTCTGCGAACCAAGTTTAGCACTCTCCCTAAACTTTGCCCAGTCTGGGGTGAGAACATACCTCCTGGTCAGGGCTTCTTTCATGGCAGTGTACCTCATCTGATCCTCTGGATCTAATGCAAACAAGGTGCCCTCCCCTCCACTGAGAAGTACTTCCACAGGCCTGACCCACAATCTCTCTCAGGGACCCTGTTCATCCTCAGTGCCACCTTATAACCCCTGAACAACTGCTCTATGACATCCCCCACAAAACAATTCTTCACTACGTCCTTGGGTATATGTACAATCCCCTCAGACCGCGCAGTAGAACTGCTGTCACCGTCTGTGCTGGTCCTGCTCTTTCGATCAAGCTCCTCCAAGCTCACCTCTTGAGCTAAAAGCATTTTCTTCTCTTCAATGGTGATTTTCTCCTTCTCCATGTTTCTCTTTCTCTGCCTCTCTTTTGAACCTGGCGAGTTCCAACTGAAGCTCCATCTCATGCTTCAGCTTGAGCTTCTCCAGCTCCATTTGGAGCCTTCTAGCCTCCTGCCTGTCCTCCAGCTCCTCTGGGGTCAGACCTCTCCTCTTGAGGAAACACTGCTGCTTGCCCTGGAAGGTGCCCTCCTCCCAGGCAGATCCTGATTCTCCATTAAATCCTCGTATAGGTTTTGCTACTCTACTCTCCACAATAGCATTCTCCTCCCCTGTGTGCTCATCAGCCTCCTTTGCTGCCAACCAGGCCCTCAGCACCTTCTGCAGCTCCTCCTTTTTTAGTGAGGTCTTTAAGAGGACATTTGCGCTCCTTGCAGGACTTTTTGAGCAGAGGCAACGAATAGGTCCCCAAACTCTTCAGCTCAAACAACTCCAACTCTGCAGCTTCAACTGATGGCTCACCAGACTGAGACAAGATTGTGAATCAAACTCAGAGTTACAAAAAGAGAAAAATCAAATCAATAGTTTGGAATGTAATGGCCTGTGATATGGAAGTAGTGCATAACACTCACTATATGTAAAGTACAAATACAAGTCCAATCTTCACCGCTGATCACCAGTGGTAGAAATGTGGGGCCAGATGTAGCAAAGGGTTTTTCCCATTCTGTGTCAATGGGAAAATGTGTTCGTACATATGGCCCGTGGTGTCTAGCTGGCAGTGGTTTGCACCCTGTCCAAGTAGGAACTCTCATTCTAGTCGGGGTAAGGAAGTCACACACCTACGATAACCCCTGCATTTTTGTGGGTACCCTAGCACATCCATGAGCTCGATTAGAGTAAGGTGCAGTTGCTTGCAACATTTAGATGTATTTGGGTATATTCATTACATCCTTGAATATCAAGTTTGCAATAACCAATGCTTGTTAAATGTCTCATTTATTATAGCTAATGCTTGTTGATTACACACATTGTATCCCACCTGCTAAACTTGTGCCAACTGTAACTGCCAAAACATGTGCTCTTCACAAAGTGATCTGCATTGACCATGTGCCACAATCAGGAGGATAACTGCTCACTTTCTTAACAAGCAACCAACTGCCTTTCCCCCTGCTCCAACTGTAACTGCCAAATCATGTGCTCTTCACAATGTGATCTGTATTGAACATGTGCCACAATCAGGATGATAATTTCTCATTTTCTTAACAAGCAATCAACTGCCAAAAGGTACATGTGCACATTTTCTTATTGAAGGATGCTTGCGAGTCTGAGGCCTTTCTAGGCTTCATACCCACTGTTCTGTTTCCAGTCAAGTCTCTTCCTTGTACTCCAATCAGCTTCTATTGGAGTTCAAAGGCAAGTCAAGTTCCTTTTCCTCCAGCCTGCCTCCAGTCGAGTTCCAGTATTCCAGTGTTCCAGTGTTCCTCGTTCTCCGAGCAGCTTCCAGGCAAGTTCCAGCATTTCTCGTCCTCCAGACAGCCTCCAGTCGAGTTCTGGCGATCCTCGCCCTCCGTACACTTCTTGCAGAGTCTCGGCTCTCCTCTTCCATCCTCTGCCTATGATTCTCATATTTCCTGTAAAAGAGAGAAAGTAAGAAAGGTGAAAAAAAACCAGTTTGTGTTCCTCCAAACTTTTCAAGAAAGTAACTTCGTTTCATGGTAAAGAAAGATTAATTACTTAAATGAAACAAAAACAGAGCTCTGTTGCTTAAATAATTTATGACAATAAGAACTAGTGTGATTTATCATTTGGGTGGGAATCCGAGATACTGCAACAGACATTAAGGAAATACATATTTCCTGTAACAAGCTCTCCCCTGAGAATTAGGAGATAGGAAATAGAGCAAGTTTATCAAAACTATTATTACCAAGAGATTACGCCAGAACACAAAGAAGCCTTTTAGTCAAGTTGATTGTTTTTGAGTTTGTACATTGCTTCAGAGATTCTGAAAGTATTGTAAAAAGAGGAAGAGACTTGTTCAGCCTTGTAGAAATGTGTGAACAATAACTAATATTTTGCAATAGTTATGCAAATTCAATGTATTAATGAAATAATTATTTTGTAGCCCAGAATCCTAAAAACCAAGAACCCATTATTTTGAGAAGTAAGAAGTCCTGGTGTCCAACATAACGTCCAGGGTCCAGCAGTCAAATTCTGCAGTCCTCGAAGCAGAAGCTCGTATTTTCTCTTTTTCTCTTCCCAAAACCCCCTTCCCCTTGAGGACTTGCGAGAGGGCAATGTACTTTTCATTGCGGTCATGTTAGTCCTCATCGGGAGTGGGGAATTGTCATCGCCCCATCAGAACACCTGGAATTCAGGTGAGTGGCTTGCACGGTACATGCTCACATCCTTGACAGCTTGGAACGAGCAGTCAGGCTTATCTCAGAGGCAATGTGTAAAGTATTTGTACACACACAGTAATGCAGTGAAAACAACACAAAAGTACTCCACACCAGTTTAGAACAATAGCCAATATTTAAATGAGTAAAACAAGACCAAAGTGACAAAATTAAAACACATAAGCAAAGGCACAAATTTTTAAAGATTAAGGGCCTGATTACGATTCCGGCGGGCGGCGGAGGCCGCCCGCCAGAATTCCGCCCTCCATAATACCGCTCCGCGGTCAGAAGACCGCGGAGGGTATTATGAGTTTTTCCCTGGGCTGGCGGGCGGTCTCCAAAAGACCGCCCACCAGCCCAGGGAAAAACTCCCTTCCCACGAGGATGCCGGCTCGTAATAGAGCCGGCGGAGTGGGAAGGTGCGACGGGTGCTGTTGCACCCGTCGCGTATTTCACTGTCTGCATGGGCATGGGCACTGCAGGGGCCCCCAGGGGCCCCGCGACTCCCCCTCCCGCCATCCGGTTCCCGGCGGGAGAACCGCCAGGAACGGGATGGCGGGAGGGGGAGTCGGAATCCCCAAGCCGGCGCAGCAAGCTGCGCCGGCTTGGAGGATTCCTTGGGGGCAGCGGGAAACCGGCGGGAGACCGCCGGTTTACCTTCTCTGACCGCGGCGGCTCAGAATGCCCCGCGGGGCACCGCCGGCCTGTCGGCGGTGCCACCGCGTCCCGCGGCCCTGGCGGAAGTAATCCGCCAGGGTCGTAATGACCACCTAAATCTCAGTAAAGCACATACAAACACAATAGCTCCATCTGGGGCTATCACTAAATCTTGACAGAGTCGTTCCCAACAGTCCAACGGCACTCGCAAGGTAATGCGGGACGGTCACAAAGTCACAGAGACCCCAGGCACAGTACCTTTGAAAATGATTAAACAATGATGTTGCAAGGAGTCAGGGAGGTGAGGCGTTGCTGGAACCAGTGTAGTGTTGGTTCCTTACTACTACCGGGAAGGTGAGGCGTCGGTTCCTTACTGCTAGGCAGGGGAGGTGAGGTGTTGGTTCGTTACAGTTGCAGGGGAGATGATGCAGCATCAGTGGCGATCCAGCAGGGTCAATGAAGCTAACAGGTCAAGACACAAGGCGTCAACTTTGTGATGTCAGAATCACACCATGGGGCCACAGGTCTTACATCTGAGTCAGGTGTCATAGATGTCGGTGACACAGCACTTGGGACTCACGCTGTAGCAGGACTTCAGAGCTGCTGTAGTGGCCTCTGGCCTTCAGTGCCGGCCGTTGCACTCAGCGGGGACCATGCCTCCGGTGCAGACAGCGGTGTGGAGTCAGACAGTGGCACTGGTTCCGAAGTCGCTCTGGAGTTGATCTACTTGGTTTATTCTTGGTTTCAGCAGATCTCATTCCCAAGGGCCCAGAAATTGGATTTGGCACCACTTTGTGAGTCAGGACTCTGAGCAAGAGAGCCCAGGTGCTGGCAAATTAAGGGGGTCATTACAACATTGGCGGTAAAAGCAGCTTACCGCCGTGCAGAAGACCGCCAACACACTACCGTGGCTGCGGAAATCCGCCACAGCTATTATGACCCACAGCACGGAATCCGACAAAATTCAGACACTCACACAAGTCCGCCACACCAAAGGTCAGTGATAAACTGGCGAAAACAAAACCTCCACCGTCACACCAACAGAAATACGCCCACACTATCACGACACACGAATCCACGCGGTGGTCTTTCAACCGCAGTATTCTATTGATGGTACACACTGCCGCGCTCAAAATACACACACACATACAAAACACAGCCACATTGGACAATTTGAAATACACACACCTGATACACATACACACACCACTCCCACACAACCAATACAATATAAAACACACACCCACATCACCCACAAACCCCAACGACAACAATTGAGAAAGAAGCACACAGAGAGAAACCACCATCAACAATACTAGCATCCACAGGCACACCAGACCATCACCCACATAACTTCCACGCACCTCACACAACACCCCACTACATATCAGCACACTTATCACCACACAAACCACCCCACACATCACCCACGCCACCCCATGGCACGGCAAAGACACCCCAGGTTCTCGGAGGAAGAGCTCAGGGTCATGGTGGAGGAAATCGTCTGGGTAGAGCCACAGCTATTCGGATCACAGGTGCAGCACACCTCCATTTCAAGGAAGATGGAGCTATGACGAAGAATAGTGGACAGGGTCAACGCAGTGGGACAGCACCGAAGAAATCGGGATGACATCAGGAAGAGGTGGAACAACCTACGGGGGAAGGTGCGTTCTGTGGTCTCCACCTTGCGGTTCAGCGGACTGGCGGCGGAGCCCCACCTCCTCACCCACAACTAACAACATGGGAGGAGCAGGTCTTGGCAATTCTGCATCCTGAGGGCCTCGATGGCGGAATGGACTCTGGTAAGTCAAATCTTTACTATTACATCCCCACCCTACCTGCATGCCATCACATACCCCCACCCTCACCCTCACCCCATCACTCCAACTCCTCACAAATGTCCCAACATCACAAACCACACATCCCAACACCAAGCCCTGCATGCAACACCAAAGCATGGACACCCATCACAAAAGCGTGCCCACTGCACAAACCCATACACCCCCCTAAACCATCATCCCACAAGGTCCCACACAGGAATGCAAGCACTGGGGTACAGGGTTACCCACCCATTGCACACCATGCCACACACAGATGTAATAAACATCCTTTTATACCCCTGCAGGACCCCTACCCAACGTCACCGGACAGGAGGGTCCACACATGTCCACACCACCAACAGAAGAGGCCCACAGTGATGACAGCAGCTCTGTCCAACTGGATCTAGATGACCAGCCCGGCCCATCGTGGACCTCGGGACAGTCGGTTCCCATCACACAGTCACAGGCCACAACAGACCTTCCCCCCTCTGGAAACACCAGCACAGCACCCACCCACCCAGTGGGCCCATACCTCTGTTACCCAGGACACGTCAATCAGCAGTGTGTCCACCACTACAGGGAACCCAGGCTAACCCACCACCACAACAACAACAGGGACCTGGGGGCAGTGGGCACACGGTCCAGGGGACGGAGGCCCAGGAACACAGGGGAACTGGGAGGGCTGCTGTGCGACAGTGGAGGACAGGCCAAGGGAACCCACTCTCCACGAGGCCCTCTCCTCCTCCATGGGAGCCTACCACCACTCCCAGGAGACGATGGCAACGGTACTGGCCAAGTTTCAGGAGACCCAGCGCCTGCAGGAGGAACAGTATTTGGGCTTCAGGGAGGAACTCAGATCCATCAATTCCACCCTGGGCACCATCGTAGGGGTGCTAAAGGAAGTACTCAACACCAGGAGGGACACTGTGGCACAACAAGGGGCCCCTGAAACTGCCTGGACGATGAACTGTCCACCACCTCTGCCGGCGCTAGTGGACAGGAGGCACCGCCACAGGACCACCACACCAGCACCCCACCCCCTGCACAGGGAGAACCACCCCGCAAACGGTCCCTGAGATCCAGGACAAAGACAGAGAACGATGCCAAGACCCCCGCCAAGAAATGAGACCACCCTGAATGTCATCCTTCTGTCCCACTTTGTCACCCTATCCATCCTTAAACTGCCCTAGCTCCACTTCCTATGCCCATTTGGTCAATGCACCTGTGAGACTAATAGACTGGACTCTGCCATGGACATTCCTCCACCATCACCCCTCACCATTTTGCAACCCCCTCCAATATTTTGCACTTAAATAAACACCCTTGAAGCACAAAACTATCTGGAGTCAGTCTGTGATTTCGGAATAGTGTATTAGCAATTACTGTGGCAAAAAGCTCTCTCAATTGTAATGTCAACATACCTATGTCACACAGCTCTAGTCCATGAGGAATCAAAGCAGATGTCACACAGTTGGACCCACATCTGTGAAATCGTAAGGGAAAGTGACAACTCAGTGACCATACACTGGGTGAAAACGACAGACAGTAGAGAGGTAGTAGTGTTAAAGTACATGTAGTAGGCAGGTTTGTATGCTTACCTGTGTCTCACTGGAAATATTGCAGGATCACAGAGTCCCTGTTGTCCATGTCCTCTTCTTCTGCTTCCTCGTCTTCACTGTCCACAGGCTCCACAGCTGCAACAACACCGCCATCTGGACCATCCTCCTGCAGAAAAGGCACCTGTCGTCGCAAAGCTAAGTTGTGAAGCATACAGCAGGCCACGATGATCTGGCACACCTTCTTTGGTGAGTAGAATAGGGATCCACCTGTCATATGGAGGCACCTGAACCTGGCCTTCAGGAGGCCGAAGGTCCGCTGGATTATCCGCCGTGTTCGCCCATGGGCCTCATTGTAGCGTTCCTCTGCCCTTGTCCTGGGATTCCTCACTGGGGTCAGTAGCCATGACAGGTTGGGGTAACCTGAGTCACCTGCAAATGGTGAGGGACAACTGTTAGACACACACTAACCTGTAGGGATAACCCCAGACCCAGACAACCATTCCCACTGTCTTGCTTCCAGGTGCTCAACTAATAGCCACACACGGTGCCTCTGGAGTTGCCCCATCACATAAGGGATGCTGCTATTCCGCAGGATGTAGGCATCATGCACTGAGCCAGGGAACTTGGCATTCACATGGGAGATTTACTGGTCTGCCAAACATACCATCGGCACATTAATCGAATTATAACTCTTCCGGTTTCTGTACACCTGTTCACTCCTGCGGGGGGGGACCAAAGCCACATGGGTCCCATCAATGGCACCTATGATGTTGGGGATACGTCCCAGGGCATAGAAATCACCTTTCACTGTAGGCAAATCCTCCACCTGAGGGAAAACGATGTATCTCTGCATGTGTTTCAGAAGGGCAGACAAAACTCTGGACAACACGTTGGAAAACATAGGCGGGGACATCCCTGATGCTATGGCCACTGTTGTTTGAAATGACCCACTTGCAAGGAAATGGAGCACTGACAGCACCTGCACTTGAGGGGGGATTCCTGTGGGATGGCGGATAGCTAACATCAGGTCTGGCTTCAGCTGGGTACACAGTTCCTGGATTGTGGCACGGTCAAGCCTGTATGTGATGATCACATGTCTTTCCTCCATTGTCGACAGGTCCACCAGCGGTCTGTACACCGGAGGATGCCACCATCTCCTCACATGTCCCAGCGGACGGTGCCTATGAAGGACAACAGCGAGCACAGAGTCAAACAACTCAGAGATACGTACCCACAGCTTACACAGAACACGAATCATAATCCGAAAAGTGGCCTGTATGTGTGTTGAGTCTAGGCCTAGGTATGTGTGACGCAGTTAAAAATGAAGCCATGTGGGCCCCTGAAATGGTGGCTGCCTGACCTCTAAAGTGGGACAATGGGATGTGAGGTAACTGCGCTGGGGTTGTACACCATCGCGGTAGGCGGTCGAAGACCGCGGCGCAATGCTGCATTGGTTAACATTGGACCCTATGGGTCCCAGGAGCCAATGACAATGTACGCCGGCGGTAACGGTACGCACCGCCGTGGACCTGACCGCCATTTTCTATCTGTTCATTCACTCGATACCTGATCTTCGACAAGAGAGGACCTACACTGCAAGTGCTGCTGTGACCTCGGTCTGGAAGAGACAATGGCTTGAGTGTCTGGGGAAAGGGCTCCTGCCTTCACATCTGAGGAGTTGGAGAAACTCATGGATGGGGTCCTCCCCGAGTACACGCTACTCTATGGTCCTCCAGACAAACAGGTAAGTACACTGGGAGCATGCTGTATGGGCTATGCCTGTGTGGAGTGGGATGGATGTAAGAAGGGGGGGGAGATTGCGGCATGCATGAAACGACAGTGAGTGCATGTGCCACATGGCAAGGGTAGGGATGGGGGCCAATGACTGTGACGGTGCAGTTGGTAATAACTTTTCTTTTCCCCATGTACAATTCATGTAGGTCAGCGCCCACCAGAAAAAAGATATTTGGCATGCCATCGCCAAGGACGTCCGGACCTTGGGGGTCTACCACAGACGGAGCACCCACTGCTGGAAAAGATGGGAGGACATTCGCTGCTGGAGCAAGAAGATGGAGGAGGCTCAGCTGGGGATGGCCTCCCAACGTGGGAGGGGTGCCCGTCGCACCATGAACCCCCTGATGTTCAGGATCCTGGTGGTGGCGTACCCTGAGTTGGATGGGCACTTGAGGGCATCACAGCAGCCACAAGGGGGTGAGTACACTCTCATCCTGCTGATTTTGCACGCAGTGGAGGTGTCTCGGTGGGGGAGGTGGGTTGTGGGTTTCCCTAGGCCAGGGCAAGTTTAGTAGGCAAGGTCCCTCTGTAAGGCAGGCCATGTGGCACCCCACCCCGCCTCTGTAGAGTGCCAAGTACACCTAGTCATGCCCCTGTGTCAACCATGTGTGCAGATGTCGTCCATAGCCTAGTAGGCCATTTCCCAGGGATTGAACAGTGGAGCCCAAGAGCGCGGCGTAGTGCAGGGGGCTTCTGTGTCTGTTGTGTCCGCCAACGGTAGCGGTAATGCATGCACTGAACATGTCTTTCTTCTGTCGTCGTCCCCTTTTTGTGGTCTCCCTGTTCTTGTGTGCATTAGCATCATCAGGCGGAGGAGCAGTGGCACCGGAGCAGGAGGGAGCTGCATCCCACATGGCCCTGGAGGGCGACACTACGGAGTCTGAATTCATCAGTGGGTTGGAGGGCGAGGGGAGCTCCACGGCAGGGCAGGAGCTGAGACCAGCGACACAGACTCATCCTCTGATGGGAGCTCCGTTGTGGTGGCGGCAACATCTGTGCCCCCCACATCTACAGGTACAGCCGCCCCCCCACCAGCACCGCCCTCCCAGCAGCCTCTGAGCCTTTGCCCCGTGCCTGCTCACCCAGGAGGGTGGGCATCACCTTCGCCCCAGGCACCTCAGCCCCTGCCCCAGTCACCCCTGCTGCCCTCAGTGAGGAGGCCATTGACCTCCTCAGGTCCCTCACTGTTGGGCAGTCTACCATTCCGAATGCCATCCAGGGTGTCGAAAGGCAGTTGTAACAAACCAATGCATTCCTGGAGGGCATTCATTCTGGTCAGGCGGCCCTTCAGCGAGCTTTTCAGACTCTGGCCTCAGAACTGATGGCAGCCATTGTCCCTGTCTCTAGCCTCCCCCCTCCAACTTCCTCCACCCATACCCAATCCCCTGTACCCCAGCCTATCCCAAGCACACCTTCAGACCAGCATGCACACACGTCAACACACAAGGGAAGCTCAGGCACACATAAGCACCACACATCCCACAGGGACTCACGCAAGCATCACACACATGCAGACACACCAACATCCACTGCCTCCATGGTGTCCCCCTCCTCCTCGTCTCCCTCCTCCATACCAGTATCGTCTACACTCACACCTGCATGCACTACATCTACAGCCACTACTGCCATCACCAGCACACCCACCACCACACCGCGCTCATGTGCAGTCACCACCCCCACTACCATTCACACGTCCCCTGTGTCCTCTCCCAGTGTGTCTGTGACGCCACCTCCCAAGATACACAAACGCAGGCACACACCCACCCAACAGCCATCCACCTCACGACAGCCTCCAGCGCCTGCACCTTCACCCAAAGTCACCAAACGAACACCTCCTACAACCACAACCTCTTCCTCCACTCCCAAACCCCCTCCAGCTACCCGTCCCAGTGTCTCCCAAAAACTTTTCCTGTCCAACCTTGACCTCTTTCCCACACCTCCCCCACCCCGTCCGTGTCCTAGGGCCCGACTCTCCAGGTCCCAACCTAGCACCTCAGCCACAACATCTCCTGGACCAGTGGTGCCTGTAGTCACTAGAATCTGGAGTGCACCGGCCACCAGGGCAGCCAGTGTGGCACGGAGCCACAGCACGAACAGTCCCCCACCTGTCAAGCATCAAAAGTTGGCCAGTACCCGGGAGAGGGGGAAGACTCCAGCCACCAAAGCCGCTCCCAGGGGTCCCGGTGGGAGTGTGGAGTCAGCTGCGACACCTTCCAAGGTGGGGAAGGGCCACAAGAAACCCGTAAAGTCTGGGAAGAGCAGCACGGCGGAGGAGACCGCCATCATCCCCGCTGCCCAGGAGGCCACCGCCATCACCCCCGCTGCCCAGGAGGCCACTGCCATCATCGCCGCTGCCCAGGAGGCCACCGCCATCATCCCCGCTGCCCAGGAGGCCACCGCCAGCACCTGCCCTGCTGCCCAGGAGGCCACCGCCATCATCGCCGCTGCCCAGGAGGCCACCGCCAGCACCTGCCCTGCTGCCCAGGAGGCCACCGCCCGCCAAGCCCCGCTGGGCTAGAGAGGACCGCCAACACAAGCCCCGCTGGGACAGAGAGGGCCGCCAGCACAAGCCCCGCTGGGACACAGAGGACCGCCAGCACAAGCCCTGCTGGGCTAGAGAGGACCGCCAGCACAAGCCCCGCTGGGACAGAGAGGACCACCACCAGCTGAGTCACTGCAAAGGAGGCCGCCGCCTCAAGCACCGCTGAACAGGGCACCGCCGTCTCATGCACCGCTGAACAGGGCACTGCTGCCTGAAGCACCGCTGAACAGGGCACCGCTGAACAGGGCACCGCCGCCTCAAGCACCGCTGAACAGGGCACCGCCACCTCATGCACCGCTAAACAGGGCATCGCCACTACAAGCACCGCTGAACAGGGCACCGCCGCTACAAGCACCGCTGAACAGGGCACCGCCGCCTCATGCACCGCTGAACAGGTCACCGCCGCCTCATGCACCGCTGAACAGGGCACCGCTGCTACAAGCAACACTGAACAGGCCACCGCCGCCAGAAGCACCGCCGGCCCATGAGCGCCAAGGGCACTGACTCTACTGAGTCTGTCACGAGCAGGATGAAGCACTCTAGGCACTATGCGCCCTCCAGAACCAGTGGAGACTGTCATCCACTACCTCTGTCCTTAGCAGGATGAAGCAGTCTGGGCACCATGCCCCCTCCAGAACCAGTGGAGAGATACATCCACTACCTCTGTCCTTAGCAGGATGAAGCACTCTAGGCACCATGCCCCCTCCAGAACCAGTGGAGACTGTCATCCACTACCTCTGTCCTTAGCAGGCTGAAGCACTCTGGGCACCATGCCCCCTCCAGAACCAGTGGAGACTGTCATCCACTTGAGGAACTGTGGCTTTGCACTCCCCAGGATGGCACAGTGGGCAACCCACCCACTGTAGAGACTTGAGAGACTGTGGCTTTGAGCTCCCCAGGATTGCACAGTGGGCAACCCACCCACTGTAGAGACTTAAGAGACTGTGGCTTTGCACTTCCCAGGATTGCACAGTGGGCAAACCACCCACTGTAGAGACTTGAGAGACTGTGGCTTTGCACTCCCCAGGATTGAATAGTGGGCAAACCACCCACTGTATAGACTTGAGAGACTGTGGATTTGCACTCCCCAGGATGGAACAGTGGGCAACACACCCGCTGTATAGACTTGAGAGACTGTGGCTTTGCACTCCCCAGGATTGAACAGTGGGCATGTGGCCCCCTTGTCGATTTGGCATTGTGCACTCAACCGGCTGAGGTGCCCTCCCTTTGCCTCCCATGAGGTGCCTGTTTTCTTGCTCTCTGATGCCCCTGCAGTGTTCTCTCCATCATGGTCGGGGATCTTGTGTGGGCCTCGCCCATACCGTGTGGGCCCAGTGTTCCACGGACTTCATTGGAGCACTACCTGGACTACTAAGCTTGGTGTATATTTTGTTTATGGTGTATATATATATTTTTGCTTACTTGATTTTAATATATTACAATGGTTATACTCATTTGCTTTTGTCTTTGCATTCTTCCGGGGAGGTTGGGTGGTGTAACTATAATGTATAAATATGTATTAGTGTGTGTGTTGTAGTGGGTGAAGGTGGGGGTGGGGGTGTTGCGTGTGTGTGGCCCAGTTTTTTTCCCTCGCCCCCCTGTGTCGCAGGTGCAGTACTCACCGTTGTCTTTGCCGCCGGCGTTCGTGCTCCTGGTAGAGGAGCAGGAAGATGAGGGCTGGCAGGATGTGCAGCTCGGGTTCCATGGCGTCTGGATTCCTCGTGGGGTGTGTAGAGGTGAGCGTTTTCCCTTCGAAGTCCTGTTTCCGACGTGTTTTTTTCCGCTGGGAATCCGCCCCGGAAAAGGTGGCGGATTGGTAGGTTGTGATACTGTGGGCGGTACTTTGTCTTCCGCCTGTCTGTTGGCAGTGACCGCCAAGCTGTTTGTCTGTACCGCCGTGGCGGTCGGAGTGCTAAAGTGGCTGTCTTTGTTGGCGGTTTCCGCCACGGTCGTAATTCCAATTTTTTTACCACCGGCCTGTTGGCGGTCTTACCGCCGCTTTTACACCGTCCGCCAGGGTTGTAATGACCACCTAAGTCTTTGATGTCCCTGAGACTTCTAACAGAATGCAAGCTCAGTCCAAGTCCATAGAGAACCTTTGGAAGCAGGATGTAGAAAGCAAAGTCCAGTCCTTTTACTCCCAGGACAGAAGCAGTAAGCAGAAGGCCAGCACAGCAAAGCAGCAGGCAGAGTGACACTCCTTCCTACAGCATCTAGCTCTACTTCCTGGCAAAATGTCCTCAGTCCAGAAGGATTTTGAAGTTGTGGTCTCAGACCTCCAACACTTATACTCATTTTGGCCTTTAGAAGTAGGCAAACTTCAAAAAAAATCTTTGCAGTGCACAAGGCCCTGACTTTTCTGTCCTGGCCCCAGACAAACCCCAAGGAGCTGGAGACTGATTTGTGAACGGAAAGGAATAGCCCTATTCAGGAGCAAGTGGCAGCTTCTCCCACCACTCCAGCCCAGGTAGACCCATCAGGATATGCAGGGCACACCTTAGCTCCCTTTGTGTGACTGTCCAGAGTAAATTCACAAACAGCCCAACTGTCATCCTGACCCAGACATGTGTTCTGCAGCCAGGCAGAGGCACAGAATGGTTAAGCAAGAAAATAACCACTTTCTAAAAGAACACACTTAGGGGCAACCAAGTATTCCCCTAGGAAATGGGTACCGACAATGTCTCACTAAAAATGCTCCCAGAGTAATTGTTTAGATATAATTTGTGTACATAAAATCTAGTCTTCAACTAATGAATAAGACAACTCCGTACTGTTTAAATACAATATATTAAGCAATAGGATTCAGGAAGTTAAAAAAATGTATAACAAATACAACGAATGTCCATCCCATAGACAACAACACTGTATATAAACCCACCTAGATCACACAATTGTATCCCAACAAAAGAACCAGGAAGGGGTTATAACACTCTTCTTGACACAGTCCTGCACAATAATTGCCTGGTTTTCAGTCCCAGTTAAAGCAATGTCATGGTCTTTCAATTCAGCTTGCCAAATGAGAAGGTAATGTCGACGTTTCAGTTTGTGGTGGCAGTCAGAGGTCCGTTACAACATCATCAGGACTCAGTGTTGTAAAATAATACCTACACATAAGGAAAATTATTTATAAAACAGTATGTGTAATCAGCCAAATCACACCATGTGTACCGCCTGTTGAACCCAAGAAAACACCACAAACACAGGTGTGAATACCAGTATAGGCCACCACCTACATGACAAAGAAAGTTCAAAAAGTACCTCAGAAACATAGAAAGCGTGCACCACATAATACACTGAGTCAGGCTCCCAACCAGAATTACCACATTCCGCTACTTATAACAGGTTGCAAAAATAGACTCTAGCAAAACACAAGGGAACTTTAACCTACTAGCCCAAGTAAACAAATCCACAAATATTAAAATATAAAATTTGCTTAACTGCCATGCAACATAAAATGTAGAAAAACGCTGCCTCCACTGTAGCGTATTCATGCCTTCTAAATATGGGACAGCTAGTGTCTGTGTCTACTCGCATCCGCTCAACACAGGCGAGTCGGAAACAAACATTGTCGGTCTTCCCGGCATGTTTAAATTAGGAAGTGACATGTCTTGTGACCATTCCAGTGACTATGTCGGCCATCTTGAAATGGTAAATATGCCTAACTAATAACTAGAGTTGTAATTACTGTAAGTTTACTGTTGTGGACCTCAGCAACTTAATAAATATAATATCCATCTAGGCCATCCCAGAAAACATGGGAAACATACATACTGGGCTTATATTGCAGAAGAAAAAAACATGCAGTCATAGCCATATTTATAGATCTTGTTCTCTTACTAGCCAAAAGACTCATTACCTGAAGGTGGAAGTCTCATGATCCACCAGCACTAACCTCTTGGACACAATCATTGATGTGTCGGCACAGGCTGAGGCCATTGCCCTGCACAGAGAGGTCACCTGAGACTCCACTGATACCCGATAGCTAATGCCTGAGGGACACAACACCTGTGGCACCTACCACTGAAACTGCATTGTTGGGAGGGGAATAACTCCTGTCCTCCGCAATAGATGAGCCCCACTTAGCATTGAACCAGACCAATGCCTATCCCTACACAACACACTGATAAAACGAAAATACACTTAAAGTTAAATGTCTAAATGTATCCTTATGCAGCAATAAGCAATGTTTGGTGCCTAACGCAGGACTTTTGGAACTTGGAGTTAGGATATTCTGGATGTTTGTTGTATTAAATATGTTATTATCTGCAGAAACCAATTGTTTAGCTCTGTTATCAGTTAATATAGTCGCATACGAGCTGTGCACCTAACAAAATGCTAAAGATTCACTATTGCTTAATAAGTCTTAATGTTATGATGAATGACCAAAATCTTATATCCTATAGAACTAACCTAATGGACTTAATGTGAGATAAATTTTTATACCCTGCTAGTCACTTGTTACCTTTGTGAATTGCCAACTTACTGAATTGTTTCTAAATTCTGTCATGTAATTCGATTGTGTAATTATAACCAATACTAAACAATTAACAGATGTAAACAAAAAAAAATAGATTGAAATGCTCCAGTGCAGGCAAAACACAATTATAGAGAGATAAGCCATTGAATAAGGAGCAGGGACATTTGATGGACAACAAAGTCACCCAGTCATGAGCAAGGGGCTGATACAAAGCAGTGCTTAATGTGTTCCATTGTTTGGCAGTGCTCTGCACGGACACTTCTTTGTAAACTCAGGCAGGTATTTATGAGCAACCACGACATGTCGGCCCTCTATGTGCATTTAAAAGCAACTTTTTATTTAGAAAATGAGAAAAGTTGGACTTTACTCTGCAGTTTAAAGTGTTATGGGGGTTGTGCCAGCTGCAGTGGACTCATTTGTAATACATTGGGCTCTGGCACTTATTTTTTTACTAATTCAGCACTGATACAAAGCCCATTCTAACTACATGTAATGTATTCGAATTACTGGTTCTTACCAACAGGTAGCTGAAGTTATCTGTGGCTGAGACCTAAAAAGTGAATGTACTATGAATTTTATGCTGCAACATAAAACTAAAAAAAAAACTGCCAGCATCCCACTAAGCATATATATTATACATAAACACTTTGGGCCTAATTCACAAAAAAATATGTAAATGTACACTGGTAGGTTTCACATGGGAAGACTACAAACTGTTCAGAATGCAGCAGCCAGACTCGTCCTAGACCTCCCATGCAGAATCCCCATCACACCTCACCTCAGGGAGCTATCCTGGCTTCCAATACACAAGCATGCACATCAGAAACGACTCATCTCTTACTGAATTTTGCATGAAACGGAAGATGTGGCTCTTAGAATAATTCCTCAACCCACCTTGGGCTAGCCTCAAACAGCACCAGGATACCCTCACGTGTGATTTACAAATGCACCTAACACAACATAACAACACCTACATTTGAGTTTATATTTATGAATTTTAATTTTATGAATACTCAAAATGGTTACCAAAAGCACATTATCAAACTTTTTTCTTCATGAAAAAAAAGTTTTCCCCTATAGAGAAACATTTTTCCTAAACTCACAGCGATTTTGTGTAGTCCCTGTCTATTGCCGCATTGCCAGCAGATTTACTCCTTCCCTCAACAATCATAAGCAGTTACACATGTGCAGTTTTAAATATTTTAGAATATGCATTTAGAAATGCTTATCAAAATTGCATTTGCACTTACTTTTTTCTCCACAGGAAAAATGTTTTTGCCCATGGAGAAGTCCCTTCCTCTGTTCCCGCCCGTGCCCACAGCCAAATTTGCCACTGCTCCCTACCCATTCCCACCTTGGAAGCAAAGTTTGTGAAATGTTGTGCTGTACCCTATGCCATAGCTGTCTTTTTTCTCACTACCGAAACACAACTTTTGTCCAAGATGAGAGTATCCTGGTAAAAAATTATTTTGTTAACTGCGTCCCACATTACCTTAATTTATTTCCTTGTCCTAAACCCTGCCTCCCAGCTGCCTACTACCCAGGACGGTAAACTGCATGGCTCCCTCTTTGTGACCACCTGTAACATGAGTGTGTCTCTTTAGTGGCTCGTTCTGCCACACATGCACTGCATGAAGTTGTTAAGAGACAATGTTTACCTCAACTGCATTCTGCTCAAGATGTTGAATTGGTTGCTCTTACCTTAGGTTGTATTCAATGTTGTTTGAAACTTTGTTTCCATATTTACAGACTAAAAGTATGTCCACAGAGAAGCCCATGACTTTGGGCTCCTCTGGATGCCACAGAATTACCTCAAATTAGCTCGACCACATTAAAAAATTGTACCTATGTTAAAGGATTGCTTGAAGCTTCCATCAGCACTTACAATTGTAAAATGAGCTGCACAGGAGTCATCTCAAAATGTCTAGGAGACACACTTTTGCTGATTAATCACCAAAAAGGCTGTTTTATCACCAACTTCCGAAGTTACTCTTTATGTTTCTCAGACATGATTCTCTTATTTCCACCTGAAAAAAGAATCTGATATGGAGGATTGTGTCCTTAAGGTGGTTATTTTGTCACAGAGTTCTTAAGTCAATTTTACATTTCTCAGACTCTTAATTCTCGTATGCCTATCATGAAAGATGTGTCTGATGTGCAGGATTCTACCCTTAAGATAGAGAAACAGGCTTGAATAAAAACATAACTGTAAAAGGTACCTTGATTGAGTATGGAAGGACATCACCATGGAAGTGATTGTCCCAAAATCTCCCCTTCCCAAAACTTGCCCGACTGTACCACATTATTACAAATATTAGCAGAGATGGCACTATCCTCACCTAGTGGTTTGCTCTATTTTTCTCTTCTGTTGCCACAACTATGGCATCCTTGAAGCCCACAATTTTGGGATGGGAACCAAAACCACCCCTGCTACCCAACAACCTCCATGTCACACCTTTGTGCACCCCCAGACTGATTTCATACAAATACCTTAATGTTGCTACTACTCCTATGTCTTGGTTGTAGTCTTCATGTTTCAGGACAGATTGGAGCCTACCCTTGCTCCCTTGCTGATGTGTTAAGAGTTACGAAAAGGCTGATTAGGGATTTCATTCCTCGATTTCGGGTCTCACTTAGGATAAGAAGTGACAAGGGCACTCACTTTGTGGCTACTGTTGTGCAGGAGCTTTGCATGACTATATTGATCAAACAAAACTTTCAGGGAAAGTAGAGCATTTCAAATCCACTTTGATGTCCATTGGAGCCCTGTTTATGAAAATATATAGGAACCTTATATATTCACAAACTGCATTATGTCACATGTTTAGAAGTACACCAATAGTACTAACGTATTACAAAATGTTACATTCAAAGGTCTCTGCCTCCACCTCCAACTCTCCTTTTTTTTATGTGTTGAGATCGCTGCATTCATAAGTATACTTTCAGTAGTAAATATGGGAGGGATGAGAGGAGAGGCTAGAAAATGGGGAACACATACTACTAAATGGGAGTGGTTATGAGAGCAGTAAGGAGGGGTTAAAAGAAGGTTATGGAGGAGTTTAGGGAGGGTAGACTCCCAACACAAAATGACCAACCACTAGTACTACAATGCCTTCCCATAGAAATAATGGAGGTAGGGATTGAAAATAAAACCCAATAGGCACTAATGTTAAAATGAATTACATTATTTAAGCTATCTATGAATATAAACATATTTCATTTAATGCTGTTTCTAAATAAAATACAATTATTGTTTTATTTTTAAAAAAATTATCAACGTTTTTTTAAATTTAAACATGAATATTACATTAAGCTAGGGCCGACGCTGCAGCGTGGGAACGTGCTGCCGTCAGCCCAAGAAGGCGGAGTCAGTGGCACAAGGAGGCGGAGACAACAATCTGCCCATGCACTCAACGGCATTTTTGTTGGGGCGGAATCTGTACATGAAAGTACATTGTCCACAACTGCAAGCGCTCCCTGCGCTGTTATGATTCATTGGCATTAAATCTTGTAAAAAGTTAGAAATAATTTCTGATGAACAACGCTACTTGTATAGTGCAGATAACATAATAATCTAAAACATGTAGCAATTACTCAATTACGCCGTTAAGAATAAAGCATGACAATAATAATTGTATGAAAATGATCACCGTTGCCACTGTAATACAGAACAATTTAATCTAGATAGCGGGTTTATGGCTTAGTCGTGATTTCTCAAGAATTAAAAATATTGTTAAAAAATGACAGAACTAAATACTCAATGAAGCCTCCATAGTTGTAATAAGACAAGGAGACACTGTGCCATTGCCTTCCCTCCCAAACCAAATCCTGTCTATTACAAGTTTCAGAATGAAATAAAACGACGGGTTCCTGACCGAAAGCAAGCAAGAGTGCAAATCAATTCGCTGCGCTTTTGCTTAGTTTCAGCGCGAGAACAGAGTGATGCGTGAGGAGGCAGGCCTGCGATGACACATAGCTTCCTGCCACATGCCACCAGCCGACACACAACCGTTATGATCCTTGCCGTGTGAACAACAGAAAGCGTCGTTAACCGCATGCCACATACACAACATCCAAGGACACGTTAGAAAAAACATGACACCCAACTCAGCCCAGACATACCGCAGAGGCCCTCCTGGTGATTTTGAAAAGCGGACGAAATCCCGACTCGAGTGAAATATTTGCAGCTGAATTAGGACTTCAAATTGTATTGTAATTTTGTGCCTCATGATTTTTCCCCAAAATACATTTCTCCAGGTTATTCCTGTAGGAATTTGCGTAGGGAAAACACAAATGAAAAGTATGTGACGTAACACAAATTCCACAATATTTCCCTCCGTCCGTCCTAATAAACTCATAACAGGTAGGTAATACTACCCAGACCCCTTACTCATTTTTTTCCCATGGCGATTTTACGGCCCATCATTTCTGTGGTAGTTAATATGAGGGCCTTAGTTTGGCATTAATGAGTTCACCACAGAACTCTTCTCTGAGACAACCTATGCGCTATCATTCAACAGAACCTATTAATCGAGAACTCCTAATGCAGAGACAACATACACCAAAAATACCATTAGATGGCTTTTGTAACGTCCAATAACACTAGCTAGTACCAAATTCTGTACACACATATATACATCCGTAGGGCAATTGCCATTAAAATTATCCGAGAAGTTTCACAAGCGATTTGACGCAGCTCTCTGGTTTCACCCATTAAACACCAATAATATTCACCCACAATTCACTTAGTTGTGGCAACCCACTGACTGACTAGATACTCTTACTGTGTCCTACAACCGAAACTGGTGTGGATCTATACCTCTTAGATATTTCACAAACTATTCCAGAAATAATGAGGGAAAATGCTTGTTCCCATAAAAGAAACTTGGTGCATGTTCAACCGCCCTCTTTTGAATCTTCAGTCAACATATCCAGGACAAAAACATGTTTCTCGCTGTTCGTTTCTACATACCTTATCCCTGCGCTCCTCTAGTTTCCCTACATACCTGTATCAGTCTCGGGCCACAAAGCACAGGCACCGTTTTCCAAGGTTTTGTTTTTGTTTATAGTTTACACGGAGCCTTTCCATATCCTGGGCCTTCTGCTCAGACACGCTGCATGCTTGCTAGACCTACACAGCATTACCAATGCTCTGTGCGGCTCCACGCAGCTCATGTTTTTTACCTTAAGCTTCGCAGTCTTTAAAAGCATACTGTTCCACGAACACAATTAATATCATCCGTAGATGCGCATTCCATTTGCTTTCCAGAAGTAAGAACATATCTTGGTCAGCACTTCCGGGTTTGCACAGACTCAGTGCCTGGCTAAGGCTGTCTGGGGTCTATTAAATTAATTTTTGGTTGGGAGGGGAGGGAGGCGGTTTGTAAACAGTTTGTAGACAGGGACAGATTCTATTAAACGAGAGAGAAATATAGACTGTCTCCATGGCTACTGGAGGGTTCAAAGCAGACAGGCCTGCTTTGGAGCCTGACAGGGGGGCATAAAGGAGTAACCAGCATGTCTTGGGTTACCACAGTCGTTCCCAGAGTTCAGGGGTCAAGCTGTCAGGAGAACCCTTCCACGCAATAAAGATCTGATGGACTGTGCGCCTCTTCCTGGGGTACCAATCACTTTGTCTCCATCTGCCAGGATGCAGGATCATTAGACTGCCTCTAACATGGCCTTTTAGTGATGCTTTGATCTTAGCACCCATCTGTGAGCACTAAGACAAAATCACGCTGCCATCTTGGCAGACTCTATCGTTGCATCCAAACCGGGCTGTAGGAGAAAACTGTGCCTTGTTACTTATTAGTTCCTGTATGTGTTTTATATGTCGCTGACACATGCTAGTGGTGCCAGAACACTGTATTTAAAAAAAAGTCACAGTTATAACAAGTGACGATATATGCTTTTGGAATGATTTACATAATAGTCCGTTTGTTGGGGGAGAGGTCAGTTCTCTTTTATTGAATATTCTGGAAACATATGCAGACGGAGTTGTGAGTAATTCACAAAGCCTTGGTATTGTGTTTATTTACTGTTCTTCTAAATGTACGAGTACCGAACTAGAATGAACTAATAACACAGAACTAGATAAGCTACTAGTGTCTCACATGGCACGGGTTGCGAGAATCTCTGTTTTTGCTGTCCATTCACTGAGTCAGAAGACTCCCTCATGTGAAAAAGAGAAATTCTTAGATACAAACTGCCCTAAAGGGAGTAGGTTCGTGTAGTTCATCGTTTCATTTTTTGCATTTGTTCATATGAAGAAATGTACCATGCACTGCCAAGTTTGTAGTCACCTTTTTCTGTGTATGCACACCAGAGGACCAGAGGTGGAAGAGCCTATAGGAAAAAAGGAGGCGTGGAAGAATGGTGACAAGCCTATACTGCTAATTTAGCCGTTAGTAGGACTGGAGTTCAGTTGCGACTAACCCATCTGTAGCAGTCTCTTCATAGCAGCCAACAACAGAATAGGTCTGGCCTCTGAACTACCCAGCCTCATCCCCCTGAACAGGTCTCATGCATACTGACAGACACCAACAGAACATTACATTGCTATGGAGGACATAGCCACCTTCCAATAGCACAAAATCCATGTCTTAAAGTCTCGTCAGCGCCTAGTGGTGATTCAGCTGGAAGCGATTGAAATTAAAAAACACAATCAGTCTTTCATGCAAGCCAAATAGATTGAATCAAGGATTGGCAATGGCAACAAATTCTTTTAGAGGCTGACCTCTAAAGGTTATGAATGAGCATTAACTTGTTTAGCCTGGGAGTCTTAAGTCTTAAGCTAAATTCATTCAACAAAAGTGAATGCTAAATTGACTGAATTTATATAGCGCCCACCACCCTATAATGATCTATGACATCATCACTCCCTTCATCACTTTATATGAAATGAATTTTACTGTATAATTAAGTAATATCATTACAATTAGTTCTCTAAATAATATAAAATACCTCAAACTAACAGTAACACTCCACATATACTTCACCTTCATCACTAGATTGAAAAATCAATTCCTAACTCTGTATTTGACTTTTTATAGATCAATAGTCCCCCTGGTTTTGCGACCAACAAGCCACTGGTGAAGAAACTCTTACTGACATATCCCAGTAGCTAAGTGGCCTGCTTTCAAATTGCAACGACCGGGCCAGACTAGGAACCCATTGCACCCCTGGCAAATTTTGTCAGACCTGCCCCCCTAGGCTGCAAAGCTAGTGAACCTAACCACTACTATAGGGCTTAGGGGTTCCCCCGAGAGAAATTGTGGGGAAAACGAAGCACTCTACAACACATTTAAAAATATATATTCAATGTAATTCGTTTTTATGGCATAGTAAATGATGACCTTACTGTGCACCAGGATACTGCAATCTTTAGTGGGGTGCTTCAATAATTCCCTCACCATCACCCTTTAACAGTGCCTCTCATCTCTCCATAGCCCCTCGTTCACATGTATTTTTTTCATTTTATACTGCCTTTCTTACCAGCTTAGGGTGTTGGAGTACTTTACATCACACACATGCTGAGATAATTAACTATATATGTGTGTAAATGTAAATCAGTGTATGGAAAATGTTACATATGACAAAGGGGACTACAAGGTGCAGGATTCACACGTCATCCATACTGAAAGGCATTTTTAACAGTGCTTGGTCTGGGGAAACATACATTCAGGATTGAGAATGCAACACAGTGGTTAGGGTTGACTTTACTAATAGCAATATTATTTCCACCTTTTTTAACAAAATTAGGATAATTAAATATTGGAAAGAAAACATAACTTTTTAACCTGTACCATTCAATTTGCATACAGCTCTTTGTGGCAGTTCATAGCTCACTGTGCTAGAATATGATTGTAACTTATGAAAATCACAGTAACAAAAGGATTTCTGTTACAAAAGCAGTATACCACTGAGCATTGCACATAAAATGCTGTTCTGTGATCTGAATAGTAAACGTTCTTTGCAGCAGGTATATTAACCCTGTGCGCTGCCTTAGATGAGCCAAAACCGCAACTCGACAAAACTCTGATCTTTCTCTAGCAGCTACGTTAATCATCCGAGTTATCTTGGCACTTTTATTGTTACCTGAAAACTGTTGGTTGTACAAGGAACTCTTCAGTGCTTTTCAAACTGCTGCACTGCCACAAAACTGGCCCTGAGTAACAAAAGTGGCTGCCCACTGATGTATCAGAAATTTTAGTACTGTCCCTAATGTCACAGACATTATCTATACATGACAATTTATGTATCATGTTATCAAAAGTGCTAATAGTTTTCTTGTAAAATAGTGCACTGAAAAGACATGTTATCATGCATTCATTATAAGTCATTAGTTTAAAGCATTTGGTATAGCCTTGTGAGTTTATGTCTAACATGAATTCATTTTCATCTTATAGTTTATCATGTCAATTAACAGTTTGAATTAAAATGATAATAGGTTTAATGTGAGAAATATTTTGAAAAGTGACATGTAAATGTGGAGAATGCATTACACATTATAGATACTTGAAAGGATTAACAGTCTTCGTTTTCAATTCACTGTAAAATGAACAGATCTATTAGCTTTTTAACATTGAAATTATGGTTTAGAAAGCTAAATGTATATTAAATGCATAAATGAATGTTCTGTTTTAATTCACTTGATTTGCCTAAGTGAGGCCTGCAAGGACCTGCTTCGTGACTATGCAGAAAATGTTTAGTCATTCTTGCTAACGTGAGCTTTCCTTTCAGGTATCTTTCTCGTGAGAATGGTAGCTTGGAAATAGATATTTTATTGTTTTATGCACAGAGGGCTTAGGAATTAAACCTTGAACATCATTCAGGAACTGTGGAATAAATATGAATACAAATGTTTAACTTCACATGGATGACTTAACATTGACTTTCACATGAAGAACCTGAGAACTTTCACTGATGTTACAGTCTGAGCCGTATCACTGTTTGCCATTGGAAAGTTTCAACTTTTGTGTCACATGGAGAGATGGATGGACAAATCATCATGCCCTATGACTTTTAATATACCATTCCCAAAATGGATTAGCAGCAGAGTCCCACTCCAGACCCCGCAGAGCAGATGTTCCCAACTTCTCACCACTTGCTTAAGCCCTTGGACTCTGAGAGGTATAGTCCGCTATACCCTTTGCACCTTTAAAATGCCTTGCTGAGACCTAGAGATCTTTCTCCTGACCCAGAGAAGACTCTTGACCGAGCTTCTGAAATGCTGACACCTTCCCTTTTTACCCACTGTATGTCAACCCTAGGTACTTACGTTTCCCCAAATTTATTTTTTCCAAATTATTTTTGCCCTTTTTGTGCTTCTTGCATTTTTGCCCATCTGTGCTTGTCTCAGCACATGCTAAATGGATTTGTTAATTCATAGGGTATTCCCTTGAGCAGGCTATTAGAATTGTAGAATTTGGATTGCTAAATGCTTTACAGAATTAGACAGTGTTTCTTTTCTCCTTTTCAATTTTTCTATTGCTTTTTGTGTGTAACTGTTAGTCTAGTGTTATTGATCTTAATTTGTTTGAACTTCTTTAGGAGGTTTGGACAACCTATAATGATTTTGTATTTTATAGTCTTGTGTAGAGAGTTATCTATGTCACTCTGAACATTAATCTACAATAAACACCCTGGGACTTGATTTCAGCTAAGAGTATTCTTTGTGTGGCTAAATGAGTCATACTGTTAGTTTAACTGATTGTTGAAGTTTTGATGCCCTTTTCTCAACACCCTTATGCTGGGTAAAAAGATCCATCAACCCAGTCCAAGCATAATCCTGAGAAGGAATATGCTACAGCACCACCTTTCCAGCCTCCCTGCCCTTTGCCAACAACCCAATTTATCATATTGTGTGATAGTGGGAATGCCACTTTACCCCCTTATACCTCGGTTTCCTTGTCCACCAAAACTAGCAATTCTGAAGGTGATTCAGTTTGCTGTTGAGGTATATTGGGCATAAATAAATATCATCCCCACTTTGTAAATAGCTTGAGAAGCTTTTGGATCTTGTTTGAAGAAACATTGGGTAAAATGGGGCCAAACTGTAGTTTTTACAGCAGAGTTTTAATTAGCTAGTAACTTATAACGTTTAAAGACCATTCTAAAATGGAACATATTACACATTCCAATCTTGTGGATCTGCGACAGTGCCCTCAAGCATTAGAAGAAAAAACATGTTGGACAGTTAAAACACTTGGTGCACAAAAGACAAATAATTGTGCCATCCCAGAGCAGGGTGTGATACAGCAGCAGCAGCTGCAAATGTCAAGGGGGGGTTGAGGGGAGGGCCGACGAGGATGGAGGAAAACAAAAAAATATATAAATAAAAACATTTAACATACTTTTTTTTGCCATTCCCGCTGCCTCCTGCTGCCTCCTGCTACCTCGCTCCTCTTCTGGTGTCCCAGCATTCATTTGGGACCTAGCATGAATGCAGTGTCAGGATTGGCCTTTGTGGCAGTGACTGTGGCTCAGATACAGCCCTGGGGACTGTGGAGTTTCTCCAGCCCGGCTGTTACACACAGCCGGGCTGGAGAAACTTAAGTGTGCATGTGTGTTTGGACGGCCTGAGATGGCCAGCCGAACACACATGCACACTTAGGTGCACTCTACCCTCCTCCCCCCTCCCATGGCCCAGTCCACCTCTCCCTGTACTGCTGAGCATAACTATTGTTTAATTTTTATTTTATTGTTTTATTTTTCTTCTTCTGGCTCTTGGCCAGGGGGGCGACGCTCCTCTGCTATTGCGGGGGAGCCCCCCCTGGTGTGAAACAGCAAGGCCATTCTTATTACTTTGCCAGTTTTTACCCCATCAAATTGTGTGTGCCAGAAAAAAAAGCTAAGGGAATTTAGGATGTTGTGGAGCGAAGTGTATTTAGGCGTGCAGGCATCAATGCCAGTCTATTTCAACAATTGTTGCCTGTTGCTTGAATATTCCTGGAAGCTCCTCACAAGTCCTGGGGTACTGTTAATAAGGGAATGCCCTATCTGCCAAATTACCTGTCAGGGTTATGCGTAATAAAGAAATGGATGCTCAGTGTGAGAGAGGTGCTGCTTAACAATGCCTCGAATGGTTATTGTTCATGGAGCTGCTCATGGCTTCAAGGCTAGAGAATTTGAACAGTCTCTCTATATGTCACAGGTCTTATGCAGGTCTGCTAAGTGTCATGCCTTGTGGGTTATGTTAACATATTTGGGCTCTAAGCCCGCATCACTACAGACCTGATGACAAGTCATGCATTTCTGTAATGTTTTTTTAATGGATCAGAACTCTGAAGTATTGGTTTCTAAGATAGTTTGTTCTTTGTATTAACAATAAGAGAGATCTACCTCGCAGCCAGCTCTCCTTGCATGCTGTGACAAGCAGCAGTACTCAAGCAAGCTAGCCATGGCAGGTGGGCTTAGACACGGAAACAACATGTGCCATTGTCTCTGAGACTTCACAGTCTTTTTTTACTGTTCTTTTTTTTTTGTGACATCTTTTTTCATATCTGCCCATGTACCAGTGTTGTGTGGCTTGATATGAAGACCAACTCTACCGTGTTAGAGGAGCTCAGAGCGAAGGGGAGTTTGGAGAGTAGGAAGAGGGGGTCACAGTAATGTGTTGTCATATATTCTAAGCATCAACCTTATCTTGAAAGACATATTCCGCCATTCCTGGCTTTTAGGTCGATAGTATTTTACAATTTGCAGCTTGCAATTTTTCATTATAGATGTAGAGAGTTTTCAGGTTTCTCATTTTCATGGCTGACTAGCTCATCCAGCCCAGGTTTTGTTTGATAACTAATTGTTGTTTTCCAAAAACATATGCAAATTACAGTGAGCTAACCATGTCACAGTAAATCCACATATCATATACAGAATTGGACATTCCCCCATATCCAAACTATGGTAATGCCACCATTTTCCCTAGATGTTCCCATGCATTTGTGGGCAGCCATGGGACATGAAGATTAGCTCTTCTTGTTGACCACAGCAGCCCACCCCCACCCGACATTCGGCCATGGTGGGAGGGTTCGTGGAGTTCCATTTTTGACCGATGTCCCTTTTGGCAACCAACACTGCACTTCCAATGAGGGTGCGTTCCTGTCTCAAATCCTGCAGCAACCCCAACAGGGAAACCCCAGGGGAAAGTTCCAGTGGCTGATCTAGGCTTGACAAAGTTCTTGCTCTGTCTCCTGCCACTACTGAACTCTCACAGGGCAGGACCAGACCACTTGGAAAAAGTCCGTGTCTGGTGAGTAAAAATAGAATTTAACTTGAGGTTTCTTACCAGCCTGGTAGAGCTTCAGAGAGGTCATATAAATTGGGGGCAAATTATTAATTTGAATCAGCCAGAGGCGTGTGGAGATAGCTAATTCTTGGGAGGGGATATCTATCACATTTGTGATGAGTTTCCCATCTGTCAGTCTCCTAATCAGTCTCTCTGTCTGTACTAAGTTTGAAATAGTGAGTCCCAAGGAGAATGTCTGAAGTGCTTAGAGGGAATATGATAGAGTATTGGATGTCTATCTATACTGGATTTAAAGAGTTGGGGACTCCATACTTTGAACCCTCTGGGATTTCAGAGTTGGGGGCTGGTTGTATGGATGCTACATTGACCCCTCTGTAGGAGTACTGCTGGGGATAACACACTGAAGAGGATGCTATGCGGAACATTTTTGGGTTTATAGAGATTGGAGCGTGATCTTGTATCACGACCTCGTTGGATATATCTCCTTATGGAGGTCATGCTAAACACCATGAATCTACAAAACCATTCAGAGAAGTTTAAATGTCAGTAAATAATTATCACTCAACATATTACACAAAAGACATGAAAATGTCACACATAAGCACATCAAACACATCTTCCGCCTGGCAGTCTCACACATATGAAACATGCAAACTTGGGAACCCTGCTTGTGGGCCACACAGGAGAGTTACAGATATTGTTGTGCTAGTCTTTACTGCCTTGAGCAGTGCGACAGGACCTGTTTAACCTTATTCTATTTTCATTGTATGCTGGCTTGCAAACTCTTTTATTTCTTTCTATTGGTGTGTGAAGTTTTAGACATGCATAAAAGTGTTAGCATGATGTCTGCCTCCTGTATAGGTGGACACATTTTCATGTTTTATATTATAGTGGCTACAGGTTATGATGGATGCTTATAGAGTACAGGAGGCTAAAATGTCAAAACATGAATTGAAATGACTCATGCAATGCCATGTTTGCTTTGTCTAATTGTGACTTTAGTGTTTTCAAATCTATAAGCATGACATAAAAGTCGACAATCAGGTGCTATAAAATCTGTGTATTTGGCCACAGTTTGAAGAGGCTTCATGATGGAACTATCAGACCATAGGCCATGCCAGATTGCTGAAAACCAACCCCAAGCAGGTCTGGCTCTGGGGCTCCGAAAGTGGTGCAGAGAAGAAGCCTGCAGCTTGGCATTGGTTATCATTCCTAAGCAATGGCTTTGATGGAGAATAGCTAAACAGCTATTTCTCACTAACTAAAGTATGCTTTTCATCCACCTGATAAAACCTGATTTATAAGCTTGCTATTTGTGTTCTTGCTATATTTTAGAATAGTAGTTAGAAGTAGCAATAGTGTGTTAGGATGCTAGGAACATACTAACCATGTTAGAACTGTTCATAATATATTCGTTGGCCATATCATGCATAACTGCATTTATGTTTTCATTCTGCATGGTTATAATTTATATTTTGTGCACTAGGCTTGGAGTTTAGAAAATAAACACTTTAAAGACTTACCCCATGTTCCTTCGTGCTATTCTGAGTGTGTTAATCATTAATAAATGAAGGTTTGGAATTCTACTGTGTCCCTCGCCTCATACTGTGGTACTAATCATGTCTACAAAACATCACCAGCACAGGATTTCTTAGAAAGCTGTGTACGAGTCATAGTCCAACTGGATTTTTTCATTTGTGTGGAGCATTGAACTAAATTCTTGCACCAGGGGGTTAGGTGACCCCTACCACTCTGGGTGGTCCTGCTGGATCATGACATTTGACACCCAATGTGGGACTTGAATTATCTGGATTCTTGGGCAGTTTTTGACGTCCGTTATAGTATTGGTCCCCTTCCTCAGATTAAGTAGGAAATCCCTGTTTTCTGTAGGTTTATCTGAGTCTGTCTCTTAAAAATGTGTTCCCAATCTATGGTTCCCACATTTTTGATCTCATGTTAGATAAATATGTTCCTTAAACATGACAGCTCCTGTGCCGTATTAAATTATAGAGCAGCAATTACGCAACACCTCAAAGACAGAGGTACCCCTGTTGCAAGGGTTGCACTAACTTTGGTGATTAACACACATACTGCACAATCCTTTGAGATTGTTATACTCATGGGTGTTGTTTGATCGATTGATGCCAGAACTGGGCATTTCCGTACATTCAATGCTGCAGTGGTTCTTGCAACATACAAAGCATATCAGTACTTTGTACTCTCTTTGACTGATCAAGAACACCAAAACTGGTTTGATGGTAATTCACCCATCACATTTCAGAATGTCAGCATGGAACTCTTCAATAATAAAGGGGTCACTTGGTCCGTGTTGGACGGGTATAGACCTTTTACCAATCTAAAGCAACTACTGCCTGCAAGGGTAGTAACATTATTAAATCACATCGTAGCTCTGCATAGGTGACTCAGTTAGTATGCAGAACATAACAGGCAGAACAGTAGGATCTGCACAACAGGCACAGGTTGCCATAGTAGCCATCACTATAAACGGCATCATGGCCAAGGTGCCTGTACACCACTCTGAAATTGCTTTCTGTAATGCTCGCAAGACCAACCAGTTGGAAGTGTCCTGTCCTCATACAAAACCCCAAGACAAGCATAGAATTCGGTCTCTGTGCTTTTCTCTTGGAAAGTGCCACCAGTAGACGAATGCAAACCTTGGGAAATAGATTTATGTATATCTTTCCCACTGCGCATGGCACTCCCTCAGTGACGGTACTACCTGATGTACTGAGACACGTACAACATGAGCATTAAGTTGCACCAGTTCTAGATTTAGGGATAAAATTAATGGGACATTTTGAAGCAATTTACTCAATCATTCTGAGCAACAATTGCAGAGAAGCCTCAGCTTTGGCCATACTCCACAGACTTACTGCGGTTCCTGTTCAAAAGTTCCAATGGGAATTACCTAAAATCATTTCTGGCATATATACATCCATGGCCGATGACACCATGGAAGGAACTGCAAAAGAGCTCGATCACCTCAGTTGGGGTGATTATATTTTGAGGGACACTGACAAACTAAAAAAGCCCAGTCAGTATTAGTATTCCTCCCGTTCTTTGCAGGACATTAACAGCAAAAGGGCAAAGAGGACTGCATAGACCGAGTACTGAAGAAAAGACAAATATACCAAGCAGAAAGGTGACGAACATGAAATTGAAGTTAGTGTAACAAAGGAAGAGAAAGGGTTGAACTCCAAGACTCATTTTAAAAAGAAAAAAGTAACTGGATTGCCTAAAAAACATGCCCTACAAACTAAAAATACTTCTGCAGAATGGAACTTGGGCAACAGTGCTATTGGACAGCACAGCAAAAGTGACAATATTGTGCAAGATTCTACAAGAGCTTCTGATGGTGAAACGGACTGAAGAATATATACTGGTTGAATTTGAGATGAACATGTAAACCCTCAGACAAGGTTTATGATGTAAAAATGCAAATTGAGAGGGATATACCATGCACAATTAAAGCAATATTCTGGTTACATTTACCAGATACTTACAACGTCATTCTTGCAGAGGACGACAGGCCTCCAGCCTCTATAAGGCATACACCCTTAGTAGAGGAGTAAGTGATGTTGGTATTTTCTTCCTACGCACCTGATGACCTCAAGGGAAAATATGCACGTGAGTGGGCGTTAAAGCAAGTTCCAGCACAGTATAGAAACCAAGCAGGATGGAATAAAGACTCTATTCCACATGTCCATTTTTTACAGAGTGAGCCCCAAATGTGGGCTCAATATCTCATGAAACAAGTTGAACAGTGTGGCATAAAAAATACCTTAGATCAGCTGACAGCAGGTATCTAACTGCTGTGTCCTTTAACAGATTTTAATTCTGTTTTTAAATGACTGCTTATGGGCTATAAGAATAGTCCTGGTTTATTTGCAGCACACCACGTGGATAGCTTGGAGGCAGATCCTGAGGCGCTATCTTACACTGACTACATTTACATCCCAAATGATGACTTAGAACAGCACCTGATTAGGATGGACCAGATAGTGACAATACTGACTACACAGGTTACAAAATGAACATTAAAAAATCTAAAATTGCTTACTTGAATGTGATTTTCCTTGGATATGAATTATCCAGAGATGGTTGGAGTCTGGCACTGGACTTCAAGCACAAATGTGCTTCCTTACAGCCTCCAGATATATTAAGAAGGTTAGAAGTCCTGATGGGATTTATTAACTTTAGAAGGACTTTCTTGTTCTCCCACATTTTCTTGAAAACATTAAACTGAAAAACACACAGGTATCATACATGGAATGCAAGCAGACATGCTAGAGACTAAGGCCCAGATTTAAGAGGACCTAGCACATCCTTGCGCCACATTAGCGTCAGTTTTTTACGCTATTGTGGCACAATGAGGCAACAATCGCCACACCAGATTTATAAAGTAGCACAATGCGTGCATTGCACCACTTTGTAACCCCTTGCGCACATTATGCATGTGCAGGCATAATGCATGCAAAGGGGGTGATCCCCTGTTAGGAGGGGGCAAAAAAATGGTTCAAAGAAATCTAGGAGATTTCTTTGCGCCATTTTTTGTGCCATTTGTTACGCCTGCACAGAGCAGGCATTAAAAGGAGGCAGACCATTATTTATAATGGGCCTCAATGTGCTGTGCAGGATTAGCGTCAACATTTTTTATGCTAATCCTGCAAAGTGCCAAACGAGCGTCAAAAACATTGACGCTAGTTCCCTAACTACCGTCATGGTGTGCCGTATCTTAAATACGGTGCACACATGGTGACGTTAGGGAGGAGCTAAGGGCCAGAAGAAAAGTGGTGCTGCATTGGGTGCAGCGTCACTTTCCTTAAATTAGGCCCTAAGCATTTACACAGTAGGGATAACAGAACAAACCTTGTTGTTAGATTTGGAATTGTTCTGAGTTTTCTACATTAGACCTACATACTCTACATTGAACAAGAGACAGATCCTGCTTACATATCACATTTGTATACCACAGCTAGGTGCACTTTGATCCCATAGAGAAAATTCTTATTGCGGTACTGTTGGCCATTTTAAAAGAGCAACCTTTGGTGCAAGCGAAGCTAATAATTATAGTTTCTCATATTCCTACATTAGAAGCAACGAAGAAAGCAAGCATTCCTAATGCTCACACCTCACACCTGCATTGAGTGTAGTGGGGTGCATTTTTAAGTGCAGTTAATGTAAATTTCAAGTATGGTCCAACTATCTGCAGACAACAATTTCTCCAAAATATACCAGAAACCCTTATTTCCTACCCATTGAGGATTATAAGGTAGTTTTTATACAAAGAGTTTTGCATAGCCAGCAGCTGGTACTAAACAGAAGTACTCTGTGGCTTGTGCAGCAGTGCAGGGAATTTTTGAGAACAGCTAATTCAAACTGTTACATGCTCACACAAAACCTTTAGGTAATAACTCTGTGCAGCTTGCAGAAATTCATGCCTTATTGTTTCTACTAGAAACGGCAGATCCATCAGTTCCCACACTTATCGTACCTGATTCAGCGTTCTGTGTGCAAGTGTATAATGTCGATTTAGCACATTTGCAGTGGAACAGATTCAGAGATTCAAAAGGGAAACCAGTTAAAAATAAACAGCTCTTGGCAAGGTAGGTTGTCTGAAAGACCCACCAGCTTAGCACCACCACTACCCTATCACCACTACTCTACCACTACCACCCTAACCACTGCCACCCCAGTAAACCATTCTACTATCACCCTCACCACCACCCTCATCAGCACAATGATCATCATCATTACCCTCATGAGCACTAACCTCATCACCACAACCCTCACCACCACTACTGTAACCACCACCAACATTCTACCAGCACCAACCTACCCAATCGACCACCACCTGATCCACAACGACCCTATCCACCAAAGCTCTAGCCATCACCCAATCCTAATCATCACCACCCTAACCTCAACTACTCCAACCACTACCAACACCACCTACTCCCTAATCACCACCATCCTAACCACCACTACCCTAACCACCACTACCCCAGCCACCGCTACCCCTTTAGCCCCTGTTCAGCATACTATGGCCCATAAGAGTGAGGGAATTCAAGCTAAAGGGAACTATACAGCTGATGTGGCCACAAAAGTGGTGGCTCATACGTTTAAAGTAGCAGTAGTAACCAAATCTTAAACCAAGATTGACACAGACATTTTGGCAGCAATACAAGCAACAGCTAAGGAGAAAAACCTTAGAGACAGTTTTCCCATCAAATAGCCCTACACCCTCTACAAGAGAAGGACAAATTTATATTGAGCAAGGTAAATTAAATCTAACTAAAGCAGCTCATGAGGGGTTAGTGTCTACTCATGTGGACATGTGTTCCACAGTAGCAACAATGTCCCAACAAAGATACTATTGGCATTATATACCTAAAAAAGACTCAAACGTATGTATGCCAGCATATAAAATGCTCTAGTGTTCTAAGACCAGCACATACTCCCCTTACTATCTCTATTTGTCTATTCAAGGTATATTACCTCAACATATTGAGCCAAATAAATCCAGTAAACCTATATGGGTGTATTTTATTTGCTGTTTATCTATGTTCCAGATTCCTGTGGGTTTGGCCACAATGGAATGCTGATGCCCAATCAGTCATAAAAGACTTGTTGTGTCTAGTAGCAATGGATGCAATTCATATCTTTCAATCAGGCAATGGTCCTGCGTTCAATGCAAAGGCATTCAGGGATGCTATGCCTGCTCTGGAAGAATGTCTGCAATACTTGCACCCATTTTACTCAGGTAGGAACGGGTTAATAGAGCTTGTCAATGGTAGGCTTAAGCAAGCCTTGACCGCTAGGTTATTAAGTACAGGACTGAATAGGCTACATAATCTGTATGGAATTGAGAGAGCATTAAATAATCTGCCTAGAAGAGTATTGGGTCGTAACAAAGGTTTATTGTAAACCAGCCCTAATCGAGAGTTGCTCCACGGCCGAGACAGCAGCACAGGAAAATGGCCTTCAGCTTAGAATTGCTTATCATACCAGGGAAAGAGCAGTGATAGAGAATAGCTAATCAGCTATTTCTCAGTAAGCAAGGTATGCTGTGTGATCCAATTTAAGAAACTCGATTTATGGGGCTTGGTATTTTAAAAGTTTGCTAAATTTTAAATGTTTATTTTTCTAAGAAGTAGCAACAGGGTGTTATGATGTTATAAACACAATAACCATGTCATAGCTGTTCATAGTGTATTCACTTGCCATGTCATGCATTACGCAACAAGTGAGATGGCTGGAGATATAAGGCCCAATTTTGGTCTATATCAAGGGTATTTAAATTAGGTTACCAAAGGAACAGCTATCCAGAGTCCCAGTTATATTTGAAGAGGAGGCCACACTCACTATTTATGGCATGCTTCATCGGGGGAAACTTCCTCCCACCCTAGTAAATTAATAATTCTACAGTGGACTCAACCTCAAATAACAGGTTTTTTTTTTTTAGATAAACCTAACTGGATAAGAAGGGATCCAGATATGCTAAAAATTCCTATAGGTAACCCTAGGATAATACCTCTATTTACTGGGTGGCTTTGGTACGCCTAAAATCAATGAGGGGACGATGTACGGGTTGAATGGTCCTACCGTTTGTCATAACCTATCATGTTTCTTCCCTTACATTTGTCAATACTGGTCAGGGTCAATATTTGTCAGGGGCATTCATCAGGGCCAATTGGGATCCCTACCTCTATAACTCACGCTAAGACAGTGAGTAAACAATGCACTGCAAACAGGCATGTGTACATTTGACACATGCATTTATGCAATTCTTGACTGCTTTACCTAATATTAGGGGGAAAAAGGTAATGGTCTAGGTAAAGATGGTATTCTCTGGAGTCACACTCTGTAGTTATATAAAATAGTGACATAAAGGAAATAATTTTCTCCATTAAAGGAAATGCGAGAAGCAGAGCCACTTCAGTATGCTATTCTGGTACGATATTGCTAATTAGAAGGGTCATAGGTAATAGTGGATCCTCAACATCTCAACTGAAAACCCCATAACAACAGTAAAGCTAGTGGTGACAAGATGGGGGACCTCTATGTCAAATTGACAGGCTGTGCATATTTTAGATATACAGACAAGAAGCTGCCCCGAACATAAATGCTGTGGCTCACAAGTGATAGTGGCACCTCCAAAAAACATACTGCAACTGTACTTAAAATCATTTTTTGCAATGGGAGCATTCTCCATCCTGTTGTCCTTGCGCTCAGCCCACATAGGTTCAATATACAGACGAAAAGCTGCCCTGAAAATGTATGCAGTGGCTCACACATCTGGAGATATTTGGACCTCTAAACAACCAACTTTATTGGAAACGAAGATAAGATCATTAATTGCAGTATTGTGTGGATTGTACTTCTCCATTTTAATTCTAGTGAGTTGAGCATGATTTTAATTTGTATAGTGTAAATGTCTTAGGTTACTTGATTAACATGTTTTTTGCTACTGAGTAATTGGCTGATTCATTACAATTTGAGTATTAGTAGCAGACCGTTTATGCAGCTGTCCCCGGAGTTACAAGGTATTTCCTCTCTGTGAATCCACTATGGCTAGAAATCCCAGATATGTAGGCGGCAATCAAGTTTTTCTGGATGCCCCCTTCTATATCCTTGATGGCTGTTCAGAGCAAAGGTTGCTCTGCAGACTGGCCATCTGATAACTTTTCCTTACTCTACGACTGAGGAATAAAAGCCTGCAGAGAGCTTCTGCTAGAAATTGGTGAATTTGGCTCTGGTAGAGCCTGTAAGGTGCTAGAGCAGCTAGGAATATGAGGAGAGTGACTCTTAAAGAATCTGTAGGTTGTTGCTTGCCTGTCATTGCTTCCCCTCTCTCCTCTCATCCATTGTTGCTTGTCCCATCCCACCTATACCGGCCCTCTTTAAAATTAAAAACATTGATATATGACAGCTATTTTGCTTTATCAATGTGTTTTTTAGCAATGTTGTACACCCAAGTGGTTGCTGTGCAGCATGGCTAAAAGTAAAGAAAAAAAGTGGCCTTGACAATCCATAGACAAGACCTTCCGGCTGTGCCAATGCTTGTTATTTCCATGTACTATATTTGTCTCCCACCATTCTGTCTTTTCTTTTTCACATCCCATCTCTTCATTCATCACATATCTGTCCATCTTTTCTCACCTTTTCATTCACCTTACACCGAATAGCTTTTTCCCTCTACTTTGTTGGTTTTGCACCCAGCAATTATTTGCTCTCAATCTCATAGTCTCCCTCTTATATAACTGTCCTCATTCCTTGTCTTTCTTCTTACTTTTTGGCTCTATGCTTTCGGGCCATCATTTCCTTTCTCTTTCCAGTTTCTGTGCTCTGTCTCTTTCTGTCTTTTCTACACCTGTATATCTGTCTGTGTCATTACTTTCTTTCAGTAATCCCCCATTTTTCATTTGTTTGCTTCTTCCCCCTTTCACTTCCTTCTTTCACTCTAAATGTTACTGCTTTTTTCTACTTTTCATTCTAGTCCTCCATATCCTTGTCATGAGTGACAGATACATTTATCCACTTTTTGCGTTTTATCCGAAATGTATCCACTAAGCCCATGCTCATTAAATGAAAAGCCAAACTTCCAGTGCCTAAACGCACACTGATTCTGCCTAAACACCTATTGCTGGACAGACGCGTTGCATATGGCGTAGAGGCACTTTCAAACCCAAGGCATATTCAACTCTTTAGTTTCACGGACAACCATCCTCATATATAATTAAACTGCAAAACTGAGCATTGATTGCACTTGTAGTCTTTACGATATACATCAAAATGCAACCTGAGGCTATTCAAGAGGAAAATTGATTTAGTGTCCTGTTCGTCCCCAGTCATGACTTCTAATAAAGGTAATAAAAACTTGCATATGCATTCTTCATTCTGTCTAGGAAAAGAGGTAAGTCATGGACACTATGCTGCAAGGCTCCTTGTCATTGCACTCTATGGCCCATATTTATACTTTTTGACGCACAACTGCGCCAACGCAGTTGTGCGTCCAAAAATTTACCGCCGGCTAACGCCATTCCAACGCACCATGCGGGCGCCTTATTTATGGAATGATGTTACCCGGCGCTGCGGACTGGTGTGCGGCAAAAAAAATGGCTCACACCAGGCAGCGCCGGCGTATGGGAAAATGGGGGTTGTGTGTCAAAAAATGGGGCAAGTCAGGTCTGAGGCAAAATTCAGGCCTCAAACCGGTTTGCGCCATTTTTTTTGACGCCCAACCTCCATTGACATGACTCCTGTCTTAGCAAAGACAGGAGTCATGCCCCCTTGCCCAATGGCCATGCCCAGGGGACTTATGTCCCCTGGCCATGGTCATTGGACACAGTGGCATGTAGGGGGGCGCAAATCAGGCCCCCCTATGCCACAAAAAAAATCGGGAAAAAATACTTACCTGAACTTACCTTTACTTCCCTGGGATGGGTCCCTCCATCCTTGGGTGTCCTCCTGGGGTGGGCAAGGGTGGCAGGGGGTGTCCCTGGGGGCAGGGGAGGGCACCTCTGGGCTCCTTCTGAGCCCACAGGTCCCTTAACGCCAGCCCTGACCCAGGCGTTAAAAAACGGCGCCCATCAGGCTGCGTGCCGTTTTTTAAGGCCAACCCCCTCCTGTGCGTCAAAATGACGTCAGAGTATAAATATGGGGCACAGGCCTTAAAGTCATTTTTTGGAAGGGAACGCCTACCTTGCATATAATTAACGCAAGGCTGGTTCCCCCTTCAAAAAATTACGCACATGGTGGAATTTTGACGCCCGCGTGGGCGGACGTCAAATATAAATATGGGGCAGAGTTTGCGCCGATTGTGCGTCAAAATTTTTGATGCACATTCGCCGCAAACAGAGTATAAATATGCCCCTATGAGAGCCCTCTCACTGGGCCTGGCCCATGCCACACAGCACAAATTTTAGTAAGCCTATGGATACTTGAAAACGATAGAAGCACCGCAGAAAGTAAAAATAATTCAGGTGATGACACAAACTGCACTCTCTTTGTAAGTGTGTATGGTGCACCACCCCCAAGTTGCAGACGTTTCCCATTTCCCAGGAAATCCTACAGCCAGGACTGAGGGGCTCATGCAGTCCTGCCTCCTTCAACGGACTTAGTGATCCAGCTAGAGCCTTGTTTTTATTTTTAAAAGATCTTTCACTTGATTAGCCCCAATTTGGTCTCCAGTGATATGGGTGGTTCCTCTGCCACTTACTGATCATACTCACAACTCTTAATAATATGAGCAAAGGACAGTCATATTCAAGGGCTGAAGGGCCTCCTCACACTTTGTCCAAGATGTAGGTCCACATTTTCAAAGATTTTGAATCAGCTTGCATCACTTTTTTGACGCAGACTTGACGCAAAGCCCATTTTTGTATTGTATTGGACAAAGCTATGCCTCTCTGACTCGCGGCCTAAGGTAACTAGAACTCGCACCCTCACCATGCAGTTTTTGCTTCAATAATTTGACTTCTAATGTTTAATTGCTATTTTATTGACGTTATAAAAATTGTCATGAGTGCTGTAATGTATGGTGAGGGCGCGAGTTATTGTTACCCTAGGCTGCAAGTTATAATTACTTGAAATAATTCTAACTATAACTGCTGATTCTGTGAACATATATAAGAACCTAACAATAATGTCCCTGTAACCTCTGCTTTTCTCAGTGAATTTCTATGGTTTTTTAACGTAAATTAATTTCCATTACTATATGTTAAATCAACTACCCCTGCGCACAGAAGTTGTGTGGGGGTTGGCCACAGTGCCCGGCCCTGCGGCCAACCTCCTATAACCACCCAAACCCGAGTTGCGCACAGCCCTTGGCCATGTGCAGTGTGTGAGTTGGCCACAGGGTCTGTCCCTCTGGGTGTGAGAATAGGTGTGAGAGGGTGTTTCTGGGTGTGGAAGTGGGTGTGAGAGTGTTTATCGTGGTGTGAGAGTGCGTTTGAGAGGGTCTATGTGGATGTGAGAGTGGGTGTGAAAGTGTCTGTCTCAGCATGAGAGTAGGTGTAAGAGGGTGTCTCTGGGTGAGAGTGGGTGTGATAATGTCTCTGTGAGTGGGTGTGTGTGGTGTCTGTGTGAGTCTGAGTGTATGTGTGAGAGTATGAGTGAGTCTGTGAGTTGGTGCGTGAGTGTCTGAGTGTGTCTTTGAGAGGGTGCATGAGTGTCTAAGTGGGTCTGTGAGTGAGAGCGTGAGTCTGAGTTGGTCTGTGAGTGGGTGCATAAGTGTCTGAGTGTGTCTGTGAGTGGATGCATGAGTGTCCGAGTGGGTCTTTGAGTGGGTGCATGATTCTCTGAGTGGGTTTGAGTGGGTGTGTGAGTGTGTAAGTGGGTTTGTGAGTGGGTGGGTGAGTGTCTGAGTGACTGTCTGAGTGCATCTGTAAGTGGGTGTATGGGTGTCTGAGTGGTTCTGTGAGTGAATGCATGAGTGTGTGAGTGGATCTGTGACTCGGTGCATCATTGTCTGAGTGGAATGTGTGAGTGCCTGATTGGGCCTGTGAGTGGGTGTGCGAGTGGGTTTGTTAGTGGGTGCATGAGGATCTGGGTGGATCGGTGAGTGGATGCGTGATTGTCTGAGTGGGTCTGAAAGTGGAGGTGTGAATCTCTGAGTGGGTCGGTGAGTCGGTGCATGAGTGACTGAGTGGGTCTGTGAATGGGTGTGTAAGTGTCTGAGTGGGTCTGTGAGTGGGTGCATGAGTCTTTTTTAATGGGTCTATGAGCGGGAGTGGTTGTGCCTGAGTGGGTCTGTGAGTGGGTACATGACTGTCTGAGACTGTATACGTGCATGAGTCTGACTGGGTTTGTGAGTGTCTGCATGAGTACCTCAGTGTGTGTGTGAGTTGGAGCATGAGTCTCTGAATGGATCTGTGAGTGGGTGCATGAGTTTCTGAGTGTGTCTGTGAGTGTGTGCATCAGTACCTCTGTGGGAGTATGACTGGAACATGACTGTCTGTAAGTGTGAGAATGTTTTATCTGTGTTTTTTTTGCTGTATTTGTGAATTCGCCGTGACGTTACACAGGAGGGTCACACTGGACACTGCAACAAATAGGCAAATATCATGCTTAGTCTGAAAAAAACTATTCTTCGAAGTTTTATGCCCTTACTATGTACAAATACCACTCCAATATCACACCCATGGGGTAAGGTAACTGGAAGTACAATCAGTAGGACTTGCATGCACTATTTATTTAAGTTCAAGAAGATAAGACAGCTTCATCTTCCGTTCCTCCCACATGGACCGCTCCGTCTGCTTTCCAACCGTCCCCCTATCCGAATCCCATCTCCACCTGCATTCTCATTCCATGACCCTATGTGCACACGAACATGGCACGAGAATACAGAGCGTACATATGCTCCACAGATACAGCCAACACATCTTTCCCCTCATAAACAAAACGTAACAAATTAAAGACGCGAGAGACAAGAAAACAACGAAATGATAACCTTCCAGAAACACCAACCTATATACAAAATAACATTTTACATGAACCGTATTACATTCAAGTTTTTTTAAAAACAATATTCCATAAAATAATCATCCAATTTCTTAGGTAGTTTGACAACTCTGGTAGGAAACTTGCATAAATTCAAATTCGCCTTCTTACTTGTAACATCGTGAACATCTCCATGATCCAAGGATCTAGAGAGAGAAATTTTGTCCTCATTCCACCAGTTACCATATTCCAGCTTCACAGCACTATCACTTACACGTACAATCCTTTTCCTTGCACTAAATCTCGATTGACCCTTAGTAACAATTCTTAGAGACTTCACTCTCTCATCATCCCCTTCTTTCCAATCAAATCTTGGATCCAGTACTCCATGAGGATCTTGGGTATATTTCTGTTGCGTGCACTTCCATTTTCTCATCACACCTTCAACTTTATACCAAGGCACCACAAAACGACCCATCCACTCTCTGGTTAGCTTGGAAGATGGAATGCGACCACGCAACAACACAAAAGGTGAAACTTGGGTGTCAGCATTATTAGTAGTGCGTATAGCCCACTCGCCTTGGATAACTGAATATTGTCCTTAAGGACTCTATTAAATCTCTCTATGAGTCCATTACTTCTAGGATGGTACAAGGATGTCATAGTGTGTTTGATTCTCAAAAATCTTTAAAACGCTTCAAACTGTTTGGAAGTAAATTGACAACCACTATCCGTTAAGATTTCATCTGGTATGCCTTCTCTAGCAAAGATATATTCCAACCACTTTATTACATTGCTGGTATTGGGAACTTTTAAAAACTTCACTTCTGGCCATCAACTGTAATAATCTATTAGCACAAAGCCCTATTCTAAAGTACCACTCAAGAAATACACTGGTCCAATGATGTCAATTGTCAACTTACTCCACGGTTTGTCTGGCACTTTCACCACTTCCACTGGACTCAGTGCCTTAGCTTGAGATTTGTCACTGACAGCACAACTCATACACTCCCTAACAAAATGCTCCTCACTTTTATCCACACCCGTACACCAGAAACTCTCTGTAATCCTTTTCAGGGCCCGCATTCCAATGTGACCCTCATGAGCTAAACTTAAAACTCTCTTCCTCACATCGCAAGGTACCACTAACAACTTCACCCGAAACAAAAGATTGTTAACTACAGACAACTCATCGAACACATGTTTATACTTATTACTTAGATCATTCCTGGATTCCATTCAGACCACCCCATTACAATACCATGCATTACTGACTTAATACCCTGATCCGCCTCACATGCATCCCTCCACTCTTGTTCATTAAATGCTCCATCCAGCTGATCACATATAGAACACACCATCACATCACCATCCTCACTCTCAGTATTAGAATCAGGTGTGTCAGCATTACAAGAATCAATTCCCGTTAACCTCAACAAACAATCAGCTAACATATTTCTTTTCCACGGAACATGCTCTAACTTAAAATTGTGTTCACACAATTTATACTGCCACTTAGCGATCCTAGGCGTAGCGTTCTCAGCTCTCTCAGTCGAAAATAATTGTACCAGTAGCTTGTGATCAATTTCTTACAGTAAATTGAGTGCCCCACACATGTGCCCTCATTACGACCCTGGCGGTAGGTGGAGAAGTGGCGGTAACACCGCCAACAGGCTGGTGGAAAAAAAAATGGAATTATGACCATGGCGGTTACCGCCATGGTCATCCGCTATTTCTCCGATCCGACCACCAGGGCGGAGACGACCGCTGGGCTGGAGACTTGGGCCATGAAATCCATAGCGGTAAGCACTATCAGTGCCAGGGAATTCCTTCCCTGGCACAGATATGGGTCTCCAACACCCCCACCCCCACCCTGAGTCCTCCCCCACCCCCTCACCCTCCTGCCGCCCCCCAAACGTGGCAGGACCCCCCTCCCCACCCCTACCCCAACATAGTAACACACCCCCACACTAAACGCATGCAGACACCACCAACACACATACCCGCACACACACCAACAAACATGCCAACAGACACACACAGTCATACACGCACACCCACATACAGACATACATGCAGACAGACATGCACACATTTCCAGACACACAACACCCCCGCATGCATAAACGCACTCCCACACCCCCTCAACATACTCACACGCACACCCCCATGCACGCACACAACACCCCCCCACACCCCTCCCCTAACGGACGATCAACTTACCTTGTCCGTTGATCTTCTGGGAGGGGACAGATTCCATGGAGGCTGCTCCTCCGCCAGCACCCCGTCACCAGCACACTTCCACGCCGAATCACGGAACGTGATTCAGTGGGCGGTGTTCTGATGACGGGGCGGTGGAGGTGGAGCAACCTCACTTCCCCGCCGACTGCCAGTATGGCTGCTGGGGGCTCTCTGTCCGAAAAAGGATGGAGGGTTGGCAGCAGTCATAATTCGCCGAGCAGAAAACCGCCTGCACTGGCGGTCTTCAGCACAGTGGTTTCTCAGCGGTCTTACAAAAAGACAGCTGAGGTCAAAATGACCACCATATTGTTTAAAGTAATTTATACCCCACCAACAGGCTAGGGCTTCCCGCTCAATTACAGAATAAGTTGCTTCAGCTACTCTCAAACCCCTCAAAGCGAATGCTACAACTTCTTCCTTGCCATCTCTCTCTCCATCAGTACAGCTCCTAAACCTTTCTGGCTAGCATCAGTCATTATAAATGTGTGATCTTTGGTGTCAAAAGGTTTCAATGGAACGGCCTGAGCAATTTCCCTTTTTATACATTCAAACTCACCATTGCAACACACATCCCAAATAAACTTTGAGTTCTTCTTTAATAAATTCCTTAAATTGTATGTTTTCTCCGAATAATTGGGTATGAACCTGGCATAAAATTCAACCGAACCCATGAAAGACCTCAACTGATCCTTATTCCCAGGACACATAAAGTCTTCAATTGCCTTTACCAAACTTACTTTAGGTTTAATGCCCTCCGCTGACAGTTCAAATCCCAAATAATTCACTGATGTTACACCAAACCGACACTTACTTGAGCTGAGAGTCACTCCCTTCAACTTCAACACATCTAACTCGCGACTCAATCTTTCATCATGCTCAGACACATCCTTTCCATAAACCAAAATATCATCTTGAAATGCTTTCACTCCTTGAACATGCTCTCTACGGTTCTTTGAAAGATGGCGGACCCTGAAGCTAACCCAAAAGGCATACGTTTAAATTGAAATAACCCAAATGGTGTTATGAAGGCTGTATAATGCCTAGCACTAGGATGCAAATTGATTTAGTGATAAGCAGACGTAATATCAAGCAAAGAAAATATTTTTCCACTTTTAACAGATGATAACATTTCTGATATGTTAGGTAGATGGGACTGATCCACCCAAATTTGATCATTCAAACCACGTAAGTCTACACACATCCGTAGTGACACATTAGTCTTACGGGCTAAAACTACAGGCACAACCCAGTCTGACGACTCAATCTGCTTAATAATGTCTTCAGAGCATAATTTGTCCAGTTCTTTTCGGAAATTGTCTCTCAATATCAAAGGAATTTGAGGCACTTTATGTACTTTTGTGTGTACATCCTCAACAATCTTGATCTTGTGGGCAAAACCTTTGAACAAATCCACATCACTCTTAAATATTTCCGGATACTGAAACTCCCATTTGCAGCACATTACAGACGACACTTGCATGTATTCTCTCCTTATTACAACCTGTTCAGGGTTATTAGGATCCAACACCATTTCTAAATTGCCTTGATCGAACCACCCAAGGAGACATGCATCATCCTTGGCCACATAAACTGTTGCTGGAGGCACGTTGTTTTTGAATTTTAGATCAGCTTTAAATTCCCCTACCACTTCAAAAGACTTCCCACCATACCCAACAGGTTGAATTAATGACCATGATAAGGTGAATCCTTTACTCTTAAATAACTCATTCCGTTTAGTTTCTCTCAATAGCGTAAATGGTGATCCAGAGTCTGCCATAAATTTAACTTGGATATCATTAATCTCTATTAGACAAAAGGGTCTTCTCAAATTTGGAGCGTTTAACTCATAAATCAATGAATTATCTTCACTAATAACAAAAATCTCTTCGTCATCACCATTAGAAGAAGGGGAATTATTAGAAACTACACTGTTCACCTTGCTTGTTTCTTGTTTACTAGACCTAATTGACTTGCACAACCTAGCAAAGTGTCCCTTCTTATAACATTTGGAGCACATTTTATCAATAGCTGGACAAATCTTTGCATTTCCCAAATGGGCTGTACTGCCACATCTGTAACACTCTAATGGTTTACTACCAAGTTCCTTTTCAGTTTTACTGAATGTAGTCTGTTTCAGACTGCTGTCTTTTTTGTTAATTTTTGTTGTTGTTACTTTTAACTTCAAATACATCTTGCCGTAGGGACTGATTTTTGTTGTCAGAAATAGCCATTTGTTCCATAAACGACACAGTGCTTTCAATTCTGGTCACAACTTCTAAAGCTTTTTGTAACATCAAATTGGGTGTTGACAATAGAGCTCCTTGTACTTTTTTGTTATTTGTCTTTTCCACTACCTGGTCTCCTATCATTTCCTCCTCAAACTCCTTATATTCGCAAGAAACAGCAAAAGGTCCTAAAGCTCCCACATAACAGGAAGCAGATTCACCTTCAACTTGAATTCTTCTATAAAATTTGTGCCTTTCCAAAGTAACATTTTTACACTTCTTGAACCTAGAATCTAAAGATGTTATCGCTGTTTCATACTCATCTTCCGTACCATCACCTTCTCCATCACCTACTAAACCACTTCTCTCGGAATGTATTTAAGAATTTTCCGACCTTCATTACTCAAACAATGTCTTAAAATTGGAAATTTTCTTTTGTGAGTAAAATGTTCACCCTCCAGTGCATCCAAATATGCTTCAAAGGCTTCTCTTCATTGTTACCAGTCAGCATCAGGTGAAGCAGGATTAGGGATGAATGGTGTAGGTGGAGAAATAGATTGATGCATGGTATAACGCAAAACACTCCTTATAAAAATGCAAAGCTAGTTAGATGTGCGTATGACTGACACTGCTAATAAGACACAAGGACAAAGATATGCAGTCCCAATAGATGTGCGTGTCACTGTGACACGCAGAACTCACAATTGGTTGCCACACATTCCAAATGAAATGCCCTCATCCAAAATGGCTGCCAAAATGGTGTGCGTGTCACGGTGACACGCAGAACTTTATTGCCAAAATAAGGTGGCCACCGATGCGTGGCATCAAATAGAGATCTCCAATATTAAATGTTCACACACAAAAATAGCTGCCGAAATGGTGTGCGTGTCACCTTGTCAGCAGAATTCTACTGCCAATGAAAGATGGACACAGATGCGTGCCGTTAAACAGAGCTCCAATGTCGAACATGCACGCTCAAATATGGCTGCAAAAATGGTTTGCGTGTCACCGTGACACGCAGAATTCCATTAAAGATGGCTGCCGATGCATGCCGTCAAGCAGAGAGCTCAATATTGAGTATTCACACTCAAAATGGCTGCTGGAAAGGTGTGCATGTCACCGTGACAGGCAGAATCCTGCTGCCAACCCCAAAAGGCAAAGCAAAACACAATTGATGGACGGAATGCGGAACCAATCAAACATTCACCCCCAGTCACAGATCTGGGTTTAACCCATCGTTCTTTTGCTCACCATGCCACCCCAGTTTAGACCCAGCCATATGCGAATCAGTCTTGACCCTGTTCCTCATGGGAACAGTCCAGCCCGAACTGCCAGGCCAGGTCCTCCCTGGACTAGAAACAAGCATCCTGGGGCCGGTTTCAGGGTTTCTCCCTTCATCAGCCAGGCTAGCATGAATCCAGTGGCATAGTGAGCCCGGGATCCATGTCTGGGCATACCCGGCGCACTTATGGTGGCAAAAGCAAAGCAAAACACAAATGATGGACGAAATGCGGAACCAATCAAACATTCACCCCCAGTCACAGATCTAGATTTAATCCATCGTTCTTTTGCTCACCATGCCACGCCAGTTTAGAACCAGCCATATGCAAATCAGTCTTGACCCTGTTCTTCATGGGAACAGTCCAGCCCGAACTGCCAGGCCAGGTCCTCCCTGGACCGGAAACAAGCATTTTGGGACCGGTTTCAGGGTTTCACCCTTCATCAGCCAGGCTAGCTTGAATCCAGTGGTATAGTGAGCCCGGGATCCACGTCTGGGCATACCCGGCACACTTATGGCGGCAAAAGCAAAGCAAAACACAAATGATGGACAGAATGCGGAACCAGTCAAACATTCACCCCCAGTCACAGATCTGGGTTTAATCCATCGTTCTTTTTCTCACCATGCCACCTCTGTTTGGACCCAGCCATATGCAAATCAGTCTTGACCCTGTTCCTCATGGGAACAGTCCCGCCCGAACTGCCAGGCCAGGGGAACAGGGTCAAGACTGATTTGCATATGGCTGGGTCCAAACTGGAAAGGCATGGCAAGCAAAAAAACTGATGGATTAAACCCAGATCTGTGACTGGGGTGCATGTTTGAATTGCTCTACATTCCGTCCATCATCTGTTGTTTTTGCTTTTGTTGTCCCTACTGGGAGGGGTGGACTGTTCCCATGGGGAACAGGGTCAAGACTGATTTGCCTATGGCTGGGTCCACACTGGAATGGCATGGCAAGCAAAAAAACTGATGGATTAAACCCAGATCCGTGACTGGGGTGAATGTTTGATTTGCTCTGCATTCCGTCCATCATCTGTTGTTTTTGCTTTTGTCGCCCTAAGTAGGAAGGATATGCCCAGACGTGGGTCCTGTGCTTGCTATGCCACCAGATTTAAGCTAGCCTGGCTGATGAAGGGTGATACCCTGAACCCGGTCCCAGGATGCTTTTTTCTGGTCCAGGGAGGACCTGGCCTGGCAGTTCGGGCTGGACTGTTCCCATGGGGAACAGGGTCAAGACTGATTTTCATATGGCTGCGTCCAAACTGGAATGGCATGGCAAGCAAAAAAACTGATGGATTAAACCCAGTCTGTGACTGGGGGTGAACATTTGATTTGCTCTGTATTCCGTCCATCATCTGTTGTTTTTGCTTTTGTCGCCCCAAGTGGGAAAGGTATGCCCAGACGTGGGTCCTGTGCTTGCTATGCCACCAGATTTAGGCTAGCCTGGCTGATGAAGAGTGATACCCTGAAACCGGTCCCAGGATGCTTTTTTCTGGTCCAGGGAAGGCCTGGCCTGGCAGTTCGGGCTGGACTGTTCCCATGGGGAACAGGGTCAAGACTGATTTGCATATGGCTAGGTCCAAACTGGAATGGCATGGCAAGCAAAAAAACTGATGGATTAAACCCTGATCTGTGACTGGGGGTGAATGTTTGATTTGCTCTCCATTCCGTCCATCATCTGTTGTTTTTGCTTTTGCCAACCCCAAAATGGCCACCGATGAGAGGCGTTACATAGCGATGAGGCCGCTACCCACTTAACACCCACTGTAATCGTTGTGTGTAAAGATGCAGGAAATAAATGTGTCGCAGCAGTGGTGGAAAGGAGATTCCCAAAATAAAGTGCATGTAGGCCTCGCCATCTAACGAAGAAGGAGGAGAAACTGTCTTTGATGCCGCTGGTCAGCTCACGTGGGGAACTTACTAGTCGTAGAACCTTGTTGCCACTGAAAAGAAGTCAATCGGTAGGACTTGCATGTACTATTTATTTAAGTTCAAGAAGATAAGACAGCTTCATTTCCCATTCCTCCCACATGGACCGCTCCGTCCACTCTCCAACCGTCCACTGTTCCGAATCCCATCTCCACCTGCATTCTCATTCCATGACACTATGAGCACGTGAACATGGCATGAGAATACAGAGCGTACATATGATCCACAGATACAACCCAACAGTAACATCCAACCTGACCCCTTATACCAGTTTCCCTCTGTTTTTTCAACCCAGGGACCATGTCCGTATAATTAAATGGCATCCGCAACTTTCTGTTCAGGTTGTTGCCAGGCAATTACAGCACTAGTCATGCATTTGTCGCATAGTATTTTTGCAATCCTAGATATAAATATTTGGATTTTATTTAATTTTGCCTAAACTACTGATTGGATTTACACCAACTAAGGAAAAGGCTCATCTGCAGACCAACAGCTACCTTTCAGCCAAATTAGATGTAATTCCGTTCAGCAGTACAGACTGAAGGCGTGTCTAAACAGTCTATGGAAATGATTATGGGATACACACTTTTTTTGACCGCCCCCCTTTTTCTTGGCCCCCGCTTGACAGACCTCCCCAAAACTTTCCATGCGCAACAAGAACTAGCGGCACACTTTTTTTTTGAAAATTTTGTGAAGATTCATCAAACAACGCCAAAGACATAGGAAAGCCAAAGAATGCATTTCCTATCTTTTTATACATATATCTATATTTATACACATATATATAAATATGCACATATACTAACTATATATGTATGTATTATACATTTACACTTAAAAAAACAAAGGTTACAGGGATGTTCTCGTTGGGCTCACATTTTAAATGTAGAAAATCATAGAAATTCACCTGTTATAATTATAGTTATAACTTGTGTCCTAAGGTAACTATAACTCGCGCCCCCGCCATGCACAGTTTTTTCATCAAAAATTATACTACAAATCTTACAATTATATTATCAATGATGTTATATAAAGAAATCATAAGTGCTGTAACTTGTGAGGTAATTAGCCAAGTATGACAAGGTCACAAGTTATAGTTAGCTTAGGGATCGAGTTATAGTTACTTGAGATAATGGTAACAGATGAATTTCCTTTGGTTCTTAAAGTGAATTTCTATGTTTTTTAAAATTCTATTTCCTAACTATAACGTCCTTGGTTTTTTCAAATAATTTCTGTGTTTTTTTAAAATAAAGTAATTCTCATTATTATTAGGAGTGGGCGAGCAGCTCTGCTCCGCTGGCAGAGCTAACTGAGTTTTTGGCAATCTGAGCCAAAAACGCCGCTAGCCCAGCCAGCAGAGCAGAGCTCACCCAGTGCACACTGCAGCTCACTTATGGGCTACACAGCGCAGGCAGTCTGCGCTTGCGCTGTGCAACCCATAACTGGCCTACAGTGCACATCGGCGACAGATCCAGGTAGCGCCACACCTCCCCCCTTCCTCTGCCAGCAGTGAAGCAGTGGCCAGAGGGAGGCAGAGAGAGAGCCAGGGCACTGGGGAAGGATGACGAGGACCCAGGTAAGTCCTTGTCTCCTATTTTCTTTTTTTTCATTGTTTGTGCGCACTTGTGTACAAACAAGGACTGAGATGGCAGCTTTTGCTGCCTACAGCCCTGGCCTAAACTCAGGTGGTGGTCCCTGGAGCTGCAGGGGGTGCTGGATGGCCCTCCCGCTTTTAATTAGCTGTTAGTCCCAGAGAGGTAGTGGTCCCCGAGGCCGGAAGTGGGCTGGGTGCCCCGCACCCTCAGATTTAATTAAATATTCTACCCTGCAGAGGTGACAGACACTGGGGCTGCAGCAGGGGGTAGACAGCCCCTACATTTAATTAGTTGTTAGCCCCACAGAGGGTGGCAGTCCCTAGGGTTGTGGGGGGGCTGGGTGCCCCCCACATTTCATTAGTTGCTAGGCCCAGGGATTTGTTGGTCCCCGAGCTGCGGGGAGCGGGTGGCCCCCATATTTAATTCCATTGTAGCCTCAGAGAGGTGGTGGTCCCCGGGGCTGCGGGGGGCATGGGTGCCCCTTTGTTTTAAATTAGTTGTTAGACCCAAGGCGGTAGCAGTCCCCAGGGTTGTGGGGGGCCAGGCGCCCCCCTGCATTTCATTTGTTGTTAGCCCCAGATATGTGGTTGTCCCTGGGGCTGCGGGGGCCCCAGCAGCCCCTCTGCATTTAAGTAGTTGTCAACCCCAGGAAGGTGGCAGTCCCAGGGCTGCGAGGGGGCAGGTGGCCCCCACATTCATAATTTCAATGGCCCTTGGACCTGGCCCACCCAGGGGCTTCATTTAAACAAGCGCAGGAGCCTGTGCTTATTTTTTGTTTTAATCGCGAATCCGCTGTGACTCCTTCTGAAAATATTTTTTTAAATGTGTACCTACCCTGTCCCCTTTTCTTTTTGTAATCTTTATTTTCTTTAGGAGTTGGCTGAGGCCAAGTCCCAACATGGCTGTCAACACTTCCTTGTTGAAGTGTTGTCCACCAATCAGATCTCAGCACGAGATCGGGAGGGTTTGCGGAGCCTTCGTGTCTCTATATATACAAATTATGTTTTTCTTTTAATTTCTCAAAAACTACTGAACGGTTTTACACCATTTACCAAAAAGGTTGCTTTCTGGACCAAAAGCTACTTCTCTGCCAAATTTAGTGTAATTCCATCCAGTGGTTCAGACACTATTCCTGTTCAAAATCCCTATAGAAAAACACAAGTGGGAAAAGTGTTTTGAGACCCCCTTTTTTCTCAGCCGCGCTTAACGGATAACTCTGAAACTTTCCATACAGATGCTGAAGTGAGTGTCATATTTTTTATGAAAAGTCTGTGAAGATTCATCAAACAGCACCAAAGTTATTAGCAAAATAAAAAAATGTTTTTTCTATAGAAACAAGGTCCTAACTGTAACTCCCTAGTGATGACCGCCACAAGGTAACGTTTGCAGGTATTATACATGTGTATATGCATACACAAACACACATTTTTACATTGAATATATGGAGATGTGAGGTTAAGAATAGTAAATGTATACCTCCCTCTGAGCACTCACCTCTCAATATTTTTCCCTGTGATGTCTTGGCCACTAAAGGCTACATTTGATATTCCATACTACACCCATTCCACACACATTGTGAAGTTTTGGGTACTGCATCAAGGTGGTCCCAAACATCACTCCACGGGTCAAATCATTAATATGTGGCCCATGTATCTTAAATAGTTTTAAATGTTAGACTGATATGTTTTGTTGCAATTTGGGTTACACATTGCTCCAATCATAGTTGTTTCTAGTTTTGCTCTTTTTGTAATGCTTCTAAACATGTATATAGTGTAGGTTGAGTTCTGCCTTGTGTGGATTGGAGGGCATTGTGGCATCCTTACACTGTATTGTTTGTTGTGGCTTCCTGTGCCAAGGTGCTGTTATAGACATACCACCATGGTATTTCAAATTTGGGTTGGTATCTGTCTCCAGAACCATGTACTCTGCCAACCCAAGTATGTTTGAAATAATACATGAAGGGGCTCGGTTTGTGTTCATTTTATAGGTAGAAATGGCTATTAGTAAATTGCAGTGATTTGCTACTGCTGGGACAGGGACATAGGCTAGTGCTATATTTTTTTTATTTCAAAGGCTAATTGACTGTAGCACATTCCACATTTAGTGCAGGTTGTTGGAGGTGTCTCTTATGGTTTTATTGAAATGTAGTAACAGCCTTTTATGTCTGTGTGAGGACAAACTTTTAACTTTTAAAATGGTTTGCATCATGGCTTGTTCAAACTCTATTATTATTTTTGTGGGTTGTAGTTATTTGTTTTATGTTTAATGTGGTTTAAGCGTGTAAGTGCTACTTTGTTAATTTGGTTGTAGGGCATATATGAACGGGCTATTTGTGTCTTGATATTCACCATGTACTGTGTATATCTGAGTGGATCATTTGGGGCACATTTTGAAAGTCCCATCCATCATCCAGGTTTTACAGTGTTGTTTTAGTAAGTGATCGGCTACAGCAAAATCAGGATTTGTCTATCATCCTTTAAGTTGTCATATACCATGAAAGTCTCCTCATTATGTGTCATTTTTAAGTGTTTAGGTCTTCTGATATCTTGTTACCTTCCAGTGGACTTTAGGGAGTACCTCTTTTAAGATTTTTGGTGTGGGCTCCTGGGAGCTAGCATTTGCCTTTCTTATATCCTGCAATAACTCCCTTACTTCTTTTTCTGTCACATTTAGGGGGTGGTTGTGTCCCCTTACAATAATTACAGCATCACATTTTGTAGTAGCCTTCCATGCATGCATTAGATGAATATTTAGTACATTTTCAATTCACATTTTCCAGTAATGAACTTTCTTGGTTGTAGGTGTAGCCCATGTGACTTATTGATTGCTTTAATTTCTGGAATGTTATGCATCTGCCATGTTCGGTCATTATGTCTGAAAATAGTGTAGTTTTCTTCTTTTATTATTTATACTTACTTGTATGTTCCTAATAGATGTTTCATACATTTTTGTAGCTTTTCCAATGACGGTGTTGAAATGTGTAGCAGGTGCTTTCTTTTCTGTTGGAAGAAAAAAAGTGTGTCAGTTTCATTTTGTATGTATATTTGCTGGTCAGTTGTAACGGTTGAGATTGTTAGAATTTATTTTATTCGGTTTTGGGTTGAGTTTCTATTTTCTAATAATTTACATAAACTTCCTTTTTTATGTTTTTTTCTGGGTTGTGGCAGGTTAACACAAAGCGTAGTATTTCCTTTTAGTAAGTGCATGTAAAGAAATAGAATCTAGAGAGTGTTTTGATATTTTTTGCTATTTTACATTTCAATTTGAATTAAAATTAAAGGCCTGATTAGGAGTTAGACTGCAGAGTCAACGGTCTCCCGCCCGCCGTATTACAATGTTACCGCTGGCCCAGCAGTGATGTTCCTGATGGCGGTGAACAGTCAGGGGACGCGGTCAGTAATACAAGGTATATTTTTATATTTGTGTTTATGCAGGTGCGTACATTTTGACCAAAAGGCACACATTTGCATGACACGTGTAAAAATACTTTGTGCATGTACCATTCCATTGCTGATTGACTGGGCCATTTATGTCTAATGCAGTCAATAGCAGAAACATGCAAATTGTACTTACGTGCATTTTTGGGATTTTGGTGGGGGTGAAGTTGCTGCTGTGATGGCGGGCCCTGTATGAAGGGGCCCATGTAGGAGACTGAAGGGAAAAGAGGGAAATGAGGGAGCTAGTACCCCATTTCCTTAGACTCTGCCATTTCGAAGCAGGTGGTCTCCCCACCACAGTCGGCTCAATGGAAAGCACATCGTAATGTGGATAGCGATACCCTTATCTATACCGCCTCGTTTCAGCTGCTTTTCCCGAACCGCCATCATGACGGTCAGCAGATGGTTGCCGATGATGGCAGTACTGCAGTGGTCTCTAGTTCAACAAACCTCCAACATTATAATTTGGCTGGCAGACACCCTAGTCTGGGGGTCGGGATCTCCGATGCCGCTGTGCCAGCGGTGACATGACTGCCAAGCTCATAATCAGGCCAAAAGTTTTAGTTCAATATAGGTTTTACTTACTTTGCAAGGTAGTTGTTGATAGATATATATTACTTTATTCAGGGTCTGGTTGGAGAATTTGGTAGTGTTTCCTTGTCTTGCATCTTTTGTCATTTTTGCAGCATTAAGTTGAGAAAATGTGTATGCCTTTTATATTGCTGATTTGATTGTTTGCGGGATTTCATTAGTTAAGTTTGTGTGCCGATTGATTTTGTTGGTTAATTTAGTTTTGATTTGAATTTTTCTATCAGTTATGTCTTTCTCTGGAAAACACTAATTTATGTTTTATATTTGTTTCTGTTCTATTCATAATGTTTAATGTTTAAACTGCAGTTAGATACTTTTGAATATTATTTTATTTATAGGTATATCTAGTAAAATGCATGTTATTTTATAGATATATGTTTTAAAATGTATATTGCTGTATAAATGTAATTTATGTCCTTATTTTTCTTGATATTGTTATGTACTTATTTATTTTTCGGGGTGAGTCATAATTATTTTGGTGATGTAATAGATTTTATTTGTTAAACATTGGTATATATTGTTTACTGCTTGTAAATATTTGTTTAAAGTAAAAAGTAGTTATTTCTATCTATTAATGATAAGGTTATTAACTTGTAGTTGTTATTGAGTAAGGTGATATTTTTGTCAAATCGTATATTTGTTTAAGGGTAACAATATTATTGCTTCTGATATTTTTGTTTTAGATATAAGTAAAAATCGATGTTTTTTAACAATGATATATGTTTTCTTGATGTTTATGGTTTTATTAGTTAAGTGTAGGAAGGTGACATTTTTGCTATTGATTTTATTTTCCTATATTTTTGTATATCAATATTGTGAGCATCAATATTATGTCAGTGATCTGATAATTTGTTGCTAAAACAAACTAACAGAATAATCAGAAAGGCTGAGTATTGTGATAGTATTAGACTCTGTTTATTATATATTTCACCAAACTTCATTTGTTTGGTGAAACAATCACATACAGATAATATTTACTTCATTGTTGCATTTTTTAAAACTGCTACAAAAGTCTTTCCAAGTCCCAAAAAGCATTTATTTTTGTGACCTGGACAAAAATTTGTTTATACTTTTCATCCTTCCATTATAGCGCCGCCTCTGTTACCCAATGAGTTCTCCCGAGTCTTTATTGGTGGAAATGCTCAACCATTGGACTTTTGTACATGGTCCTTCGTTTCTAGCATGTCTGCAGTTGGTTGATTTCTGACTGCTGCACTCGAGTCCCGGTAAGTCATTGTCTGTTGTGGTTGGCATTTCATTTTTATTGCATAGTGAGACTCTTTAAACTATAGCATGTGTGTTGCTTTTTGATAAGCAATTCAGTCACTATGTGCTCTTTATCAAAAGGTTCTAAATTTATGGGTAAACTTCTACCATTCTGCACTGTTTTTTTTAGCACTGTGGCATTGTTGTTCATATTTGTGTTTTTTGATTGCTTCCCATTTCAGATTTTCCATATATTGGGTCTCTACTATAGATATGATATAAGGACTAAATCAGTGAGTAATTTGATTATTTGCATACACCATTACAGACTGCATAGGCCATAGTCATTGTCTCAGGTCCACCTCTGTATTCATGCTTCAGAAATTGTAACCCTGGCGGTCACGAGACTGCCAGGATAATGGTAGAGGTCGGACCACCTCCAAAGCGGTGGTCCGACCATGACAATATGACCACGGCAAAAGTGCCACAGTCAGACCACCGGCACTGCCACTTTTTGGCCGTCAGACAGACTGACGGTGCCAGCGGTCCCAACCTGTCAGGGCAGTGCTGCCATGGGGATCACAACGCCTCTCTCCGCCGGTGTTAACATGGCAGTTTCACTGCCATGTAAATGCTGGCAGAGACGGGATGCCGGGGGCCCCAGGGAGGCCCCTCCACTGCCCCTGCACTTGGCATGGCCAGCCCCATCTGGTGCACCCGACACACAACAGCATTGCTGCTGGTTCTATTATGAGCTGGCATCAATGTTGTTGTGCATTTCCCGCTAGGCCAGCGGGAAACACATAGTAGATCCAGAGGGAAGGCGGCCTCACTGGCGTTCTCCTGTCCTGCGGGAGTTTGGCAGGAGGCCTTTTCCGTCTGCCAAACTACTAATGAGGGCCTTAGTGTTTGATTGTTCTATATCCAGCTAATTGATTAACTGCTTGACCATTGGCTACTCTTCGGACTTTTGTTAACATCATCTAAAATCATTTTGGCATAACCACTTGGCATGAAGTACTGACACCGGTGATACCTAGATTAAATCATTTTCTCAGACTGTATGGTTTGAAGAGTTTAACAAAAAGACACCTAATGAACTTGTTTATCTGCCATTGATTGTTTCACGCACTCGTGTACAATATGAAATATCGCTGTGTTATTAATACTTGGCATGCAATGTTATGGTCACTTGATGGAGCCCCTGTTTTCAACCTTCTTACTGGGTGTGCATTGGTGTAGTCTTTTTTATTTGGCGTAACCCCTTGTTCTTCTAGTTTTCATCTTCAATTGTTTTTAAAACAATATTTTAATGTTCTTGTTTTTATGTTTTTCAAGGATCCAAATTCTAATATCTGTCCTGAGGATGGTCTCACGGATTGTCTCCACTAAGACCAAAAAGACCCACATCAGTCTCTAGAACATTTATATACTCTTAATATTGAGTTCATGCAATCAGGCCGAGGTGTGCTTTACACCAAGTAAGATCATTTGTTGAAATATATCAGATGATACTTGTGTCCTTACAGGTGTATTTGTGTTTATGTGACCCTAAAAATGATATCCGACTGTAACTGATTTATTCACTTTCTGCGCTGTACTGATGTTACAGATATTTGTAAACTTGGAAATATACCTCTGTACATATTTTATTTAAAGCACGGAGTATGTCTAGTTATTGATTTATTCATTTATTTATGTCAAGTTTACCTTTTTAAATTTAACATTAGTTTTGATTGAATCTTTATTGACCAACCTCGTTTGCCGAGAATTAGAGTATTATTAAATAATTCCTTCAGGATTTCTGTGTTATGTATGATTATTCATTCACCCATCTCATCTGGGAAGACTGGATTGACTTAGTGTGGCTACATTTCCTAATGCTGATACAGTGGTGTATCAAGTAAGGTATGGGCTATAGTGCAAGCAAAGAACATGGGCTCCCTTATCTGCTTGTTGGTTAGTGGTATACAGCCATAATTGGAGTTCAGCAGGTCACTAAGAACCCTGTGCCTCAGTGCCTCCTCAGTTATTGAGCTATTGATAGATACCTTCCTGCACCTGAAGGCGGGAGACTCTGCAGTACATCATTAGCTTGGCCTAGTTCTCTTATCTTGAGTGTTGAAGAGCAACTACTGCTATAATAATATAATTGTAAAGTGTTCCATAAATATACACCTTCTCTTAGTTGTGTATTTTTTATGTTCAACTAAGAACGAGGTTACTAAAGGTCTAATGCTTTCAGTATGAAATATATGCTCTTGTCGCGTGTCCATTTTAGTTAGTCATTTGGGCCCAGTGATAGTTTATATTAAACTTGCATACTGTGCCCTTTTATCCAGTATTCATACTCTGTATTTCTGTACTCAATGTTATTCATTTTATTTTTGCTTCTTTAGTAGCATTGTTTTAATTCCATTATCAACTGCTATTCTGCAAAAGCATCATTATCAGTGCTATAGCTGACATCCTTTGCATCATGTTCTTTCCTCTGAATTACAACAACAGAATGTGAGGCACACAAAATAATATTTTGTATTGCCAGTCCCAAGACTGTGTAAACAGTCCAGCGCTTAGGGACATTCCCAGTTGAGGCTTCCGTGCATGAACGTAAACATGTCCCTTATAAAAACACCTAGTAGGACAAAGGGCATTAACAGGGGTTCCAACCAGAGTTTCTAAATATGCTGCAAGCTAGTTTTCAGTACACCTCAGCCCTTGTATCTCCATGGATTCTGATATGGAGACTGGTGGCCTGACCTTGTACCAAGGTAATGTGGTGGGTTCTGCTTCTAATGGACACTGACTGGACGTTTAGGTAGGAATTGTGTATTCATGGTATTACAAATATGTTGGGGTTGTTTATATTCACATCTCTGATTTTCACAATCCTAATAGTGTTACTCCTCATTATCATAATCATTACAGCTCATGCATTTTATCGTAGATTCCAGTCCTTTCAATAGGTGTAGTGAAAACTGTCCTGCATCTCTTTTATTGCCTATGTGTGTGTAAGAGACTTGAAAGTGGAGAAAAAAGGGTAAGACTTGTTTCCACCATGATCTTCCTAAGGGGTTTTCAGCATCCATGCAAGGCTGCCACAAATCACCTTTACCGGTTGGGTTTTAGTGAGGTACTGCTAGTGAGCTAGGAGGTTTGGGCCAACAGCTACCATCTGGTGTGGGAGTAACTCAGTGGCTGCCACTCCAAATCCATCAGTCTTGTTACTGTGCAAGAGTTCTTCTGACACTCTGTTACACGGCCCCTCCACCCTAAAGGACAGGCTGCGGCTGATGGACCGCTAAGGAGCCTGGGCAGGGCGCCACTAGAGCATGGGACAACCTGCACTATTCACACTGACAAGCGAGGTCTTTAAGGTGTCGCCAAAGCTTTTGTTTAAGTGCCTGGGTCCATGAATCTTTCCTGAAAATTACTCAAAGTGCTCTGTGGCGAACCCATTGGGTGAAGAAGTGTTTAGGAGTACGTGGCACTGAAAAACTACCCACAGTGTCCCATTATTCTCATAAACAGACCAATGTTGAAGCACAGCCTCGTGAAAATTATAGCCTACATCGAAGATTAGCTCGACAACTAGGGTGGGGTCCTAGCTTTGTTTTGGATCTGGTGCCCGAGTTTGAGCTAGTGAAAAAAACTGCAAAACCAAGGACTGCCAGACAGCAAGCTGCAAAACTCAAACACACCCAGTCCATTACTGGTGTTGCTGATATTCATTTGACAGGACTTGGACTGGGATTGCAACTGCACAGTGCAAGATACTGGCCAGACTGGGGTGACATGCTGACAATCCCACTCAGTGGGATATGCACAGTGGTGAGCCCACCAACCACCAAGGGAAGTCTGGAACAGGGAGCCACATCAGAGATCGGGATCAAACATAGGGTATACAACACTGGGGGGACACTTTCATTATTCAATGCACAGACCTTAACTAAACACCTCACAGTAGATTGACAAGAACTCACAGGAACAATCTGTGAGAACCATTTCAGGACAGGACTGTTCCCCAGGGGAAAGTCTTAAGAGAGGTACGTGAACAGAACACTGCACAATCCCTACAAAAACTCAGTCTGAGAAGGATCAGCAGGGGCTGCGCCTCAAGAGTGCCCGTATTACAAACACAGTGTGCCTTTTGAATCTTATGTATGTTGTCATGTAGTGTGTGTAAGACTAGAGTACTTTTACACTTAAGTAATAACCCTGGTTTATTTATTGCTGTTAACTGACTTATTGAGTTTTGCGTTTCTAACCTTACAACACCTGAGTCAGCGTTGTCCTGCACAACTGCGCTACACTGATTGTTAAGTGCTAAAGGAGTGTACTTGTGTTCAGTTTTAGGTTCAACAGGCCACCGGTGGTAAAAGGCTCTGATTGTCACAAACTCAGCTCAGCGACTCCTGCCCTTGTTTCCACAGTTCATTCATGGACACCACCTATGAGCCCAAACACATACCTAACAGCTGGGAAGAAAAGGAAAATCCATATAGGCAGCAGCACTCTCCCTTTGTATGCAGCAAATTAGTACCAATGCTGCTGTAAAGAACTCTCAGTGCTCCAGAAAAACGAATTATGCACTTTAGAGATAATTTACAAATAATATATCGGACCATAAAGCGAAACCACCGTAGGCATGGCAAGCGGTAAAAAGCGCTACCCATACTATAGATACAGAATGTAGTTTGCGTGTCTCCAGTACCTAGGCGTCTGATTAAACCAACACATTTTGCTTGGTCCATAAAAAGAAAAAAAATCACTGACTGTAAGCCTTATGGGAATTTCGGAGAGCTGACCTATTCTCTTAGATATATATCTTACAACGAATGAGGGTGTAAAGTGACTGTTCGGCAGCGCGCTATCTTCATCTCTCCTGCCCTGCTGGCTGTTTGTTGTTTCATCCTTCAGCTACCTCCATGGCGCGAAAGAATTCTCATGAAATATCGCATGAACCCTGACATGCGTGCAGGAGATAGACCCGACCAGCTGAAAACCTGAACCGGAAATGCAGGTTGGACTAACAGAAGTGCAGGAAGCAGTCACCCTTAATTGTTAGGTGGCTATTGTGCCACTTACTGGAGGAGGACACTGTTTTTTAGCTTGCAAAACATATCAGGGCATCACTGGCCTGCATCACGACGGAAGGACTCCAGACATTAGTATAGACTGAGACTTCAAATAGCCTCCATGTTTTTGAAGAAATGTTCTGCTTCCTACAGTGTTGACACTAGACCACAGCACTGTAGTCATAAAGTCGAAATTAAGGATAAACCAAAATTTGCATAATGTGAAGATTCCACCCATCACTTTTTAGGTCGAGAATAGCAGCGTGCAAGAGCTGCTTTTCCGAAGTGTTGGTATCTATGTTGGCTTTTAACCACACCAACCTCACACCCATCACTTTCACTCATTCCTGGGCTTGCCTTTCAAAAATCCTTTATGACATTGGTAAATACTTTATGGTTGTCCTGTCTTGGGGCGGTTTTGTTACCGCATTGGGGACCGACCATGTTAAATGGATAATTGCACGTTTGCCCATATGTTTGATTGCGAGCCAACTTAATTTTCCTTTTGTGTCTCTCTTTCGCGCTCACACTCATGGCGAACGTGGTGCTTTGAAGTGACTTGCTTATGTCAACTGTTTTACTTCACATTTTTAATTTATCTGGCAAAAAAAGTCCAGTTAAGCCATTACAATGCTAATAGTGCTAACTCGAACACACACAAGACCCATTTCATTGCAAATGCTTGTTTCTCTCTTTGAGATGTCGTACATGGGCCTGGTGTGCCCAGGTGTGGGTCACGTGATCACTGCACTGTAGGATTCAAACTGATTGCACCGATGGGGCTCAAAAGGTCAAAGTCAGTTTTGCGTTGCTCGTGATCAGGTCCAGAGGAGCTATGGTTTGGCAGTTTGGGATGATCTGTTCCCATTGGAGGATGACCAAAGCTTCTTTGCATGTGACTGGCTCCTATCAGACGTGGCACAGTGGGCAAAAATAAATGGCTTGAGCAATTACCAGTGGCTGTGATTAAGTTAAGCATTGACATACTCTGTTTTTCTTGATTTTTTAAGAAGACATTCTGTGCAGAACATTTTCTGTTTCTTGGTTGGTTCATTTTCATTTGGATTTTTCCCCAAAACCTCACCAATGCTATGACAGGGAAGCGTAGGGTATGAAAAAGTGAAGAGAGAACACTGGTTTTGGATGACTTTCTATTGAGCCAGCGCGAACAGCTATACATACACTGTTATAGCGTATGAATTCTGAGAGTGTGACTGTGCAAGTGTTTTCTAAGCGTTCTGTGCGGTTCTGTGTAAACAATGGTCGTGTAGTTACAGTTTCTAAGAGTAGTATGTAGTGGTGGCTATGTGAGGCAACGTCGTCAGCTTAAGGCTGCTCTTCTAATGCTTTCTATCAAGAACAAAGGATGATTGCATACAACTTTGACAGCAAGTGTCCATTTTAAAGTAGCATCAGATGTTTGGAAGCATAAAGAAACGCTTTTAAGTAGGTATTTAAAAAGTGGTTTGCCTTGTGACAAGTTAGTTTGAGTCCACATATGTGCTCCCCATAATATTCATTCATAGCAGTCCAAGCACTTAACCAATTGAAGGCCTCACTTAGAGTTGTGGTAAGTGGTCGACCATCCACCAGGGTAGCAAAGGTAATTTCCTCAGTCACACTGGCAGACTAAAAGCTTATTGGCTCCTCTGAAGGCATTGCAAGTCTACTGAGTGGCTGCAAAATCAAGAGTTTGTTTTTGAAAAACTTAAAAAGTAATGATCCTGACGCCTTGGGTGTTGTTTCCCAGGATGTGGGCAGCATTTTCATGTCTCGTCTGATGCTCCATCATTTACAAGGCATTTTGTTTACATGCAGGGGCTTAGAGCCTGCCCATTGCTTACCATTGTTGGTGACATCGTCTCTCCCACGTCCTTGCTTCTCTTCGGTCAGCATGTGCCAGCTTCACTTTCTCTTTATGTGTTTGTCCCTCCGGTGGAGCATGACCCAAGTACTGCTTCCTTGCCTAATGGGTGTCCTTTCACTGTTTCTGCTTTTGGAGGTACTTTTTATTATTTTATTTGCAGCACTCTTTAAGAGTGTATGTGTTAGCAGGGCGCCTCTGCCCCACTCCACCTTGTTGCTTTCACCCACCCCCTCCCGTCCCTTGCCTTCTCTTGTGTTATTGCTCGACCTCCCAGGTTGTTGTTTTCTCCCCTCCTTCCCTCCTACGCATTAGCTGGTGTTGCTTGCCCCTGTTCCTCCCTGCACCTCCTTTTTTTTTGCATGCTCCTGTCCCTCACACGTTGTTGTTGCTTGCCACATCCCTCCCTCCTTGTTGTTGCTTGCCCTTTCTCTCCCACCCCATTTGAAATTGCTGTTACTTGTCCTATCCCTCCACCCCACCCACGTTGTTGCTAGCCCTGTTTCTCCCACACCCTCCCACATTGTTGTTCCTAGCACTGTTTCCCCTCCAGCATTATTGCTTACCCTATCCTTTCCACATTTTTGTTTGCAACCTCCCATGTTGTTGTACCTTGCCCTGTCCCTCCTTCCCCTTCTGCGTTGTAGTTGCTTGCCCCATCCCTCCCACTCTCATGTGCATTGTTGTTGCATGCCTCTGTCTCTCCCAGACCCATGTTGTGTTGTTGTTGCTTGCATGTCCCTCCTACTCTGTCCCGTGTTGTTGCTTGCAACCTCCCATCGCACAATAAACAAAACAATATGATGCAACCAGTGCTGGCTGTGTCATAGTGAATTGTATTTTAAACTTTTAGCCATACTGCACAGCTAAAGGATATTGACAAAGCTAACACCTCTAGCGTAGGCGAGACCTATTGGCTTTGCCAATGTTTGTACTATTTTTCTATTGGGGCCCTCTAAGCTATTCCTGGCACTACTGAACAGAAAAAGTACATGCAACTATCCACCCAAAATAGGGTGGGCATTCTGATGTAAAGCCTCAAGTTTGTTGGGACATCGGTATTAGGTTTCGGCTGGCAGAGCCAGCAAGGGAACTGCCAGAGGAAACAGAAGCATCTGCCTTCCTCTAAATAGAGAGAGCTGACTGTCACTTTTGGTGTACAAAGCCAGGGACTGTCACATTTACAGCAGAATACCCTATTCTCCAAACTATAAAAGTAGCCCTGCTCAAAATGTGAACTGAAGTTCTGGCAAGACAAAGACCAGTACATCCGTCCTTCATTGACTGCAGAAGACCTTGCATATCTCAACATCTGAGAAACAGTTACGCTGGGACTTTGGCTTACATCCTCTCCATTTTAAACATGACAAAAAGCTTGGAGCGACAGAGCAGGCTCAGCTTGCTCTGCATATAAAAATCAAAAAACAATGTGCTGTTATGCGTACCGGCCCTCTGAGCATGCTGTACAGTGTTACAGAACTTCAAGCCTTAAACCAGAGCATGTGCTGCTTCTATTTTGTCATGCTATGCTGTTTGTTTTCAGAAAGCAAATATTGGCCTAAGGGCTTCTTGGAAGGAAGGAATGGTTACAACAATAAAAACTGTAATTTAGCAAGTAAACAGTAAACTTTGTTCCTGCTGCCTGAAGTTTAAATAACATTCCAGTTTACAGACATCCAGCAGCAGCAAGTTCCACTTTTTTGGCCCAGAATACTCCTCCAATGAACTACTGATACTGAAGGAACCAGTAATTCTGAGGGGAATTGCTGCGTCTGGATCTATTCCTGCCCATTTTCTCAATCTTCGCAACCTTTTAGCAGGTGTGTGAGTGTAGAATGTGGAGTGTTTTTGTATTACTTATAATCAGGACAACTGGAATTATGAGATTCTGCATTTGCAACTTTTTCACATAATTATGAATTTGCCACATTTTACACATCATCTCTCATCTGCAGTATAATCTGAAGAATTGAGCGGGACAAAATGTTTTCTGCTCACTGTGCCACTGGAGCCAAGCTACATCTGGCTGAGCAATAACTAGAGTGAAATTTGTCCTGGGCTGCTTGTGTTTAGGTTTAGGAAGAACGTGGCATGACAGTTCGGACTCGACTGTTCCTACTGGAGCAGGGTCAAGACTGTTTTGCATATGGCTGGGTCCAAATTGAGGTGGCATGGTGTGCAAAAAAGCAATGGACTGGAATGCTGCCTGAGTATATGTCAGTGGCTGAGATTAATTCAACCATTCAATCCATTACTTTTTTGTATACTTTAGTGTGTCACCCTGGCTGGGACAGGTGTGCCCAGACTTGGGTCCCCTGCTTGATGTGTCACAGGAACCAAGCTATCCCTAGCCGATGAGCCCTGACTAGGGTGAAACTGGTCCTGGGTTGGTCACGTTCAGGTTCAGGGAAGGCCTGGCCTGCCAATTCAGGCTGGACTGTTTCCATTGAAGAAGGGTAAAGACTGATCTGCATACGGCTGAGTCCAAACTGAGGAGGCATGGTGTGTAAAATAATGCGAAAGAGGGATGTAGTCCCAAAGAATGTTGTCATTTGTGATAGCACCCTGAGGCAGCTGCCTACCATGGCATTAATGTCAGACAAATTTGGAACTCTGCATCACCAACTAACACTTGGAGGATTTATGGGGCTTCTATAGAAAATATTTAGTTGTGTTCTTAAGGAACAACGTTGGGTAATTTCCATAAACTGCTCTATGTACACTAGGCATACAGAGACAAGGTAGACTTTGCTATAAACGTGTCTGGGACCGGGGACTATATCACAAGTGACCTACACCATTTCTAGTACTTTGAACAAAAAACCATGGTCACATGTGATGCTCTCTTACACTGTTAGCTACCTCTACTCACACTGAACAGCGGCTGATCCTGTTGGGCATCGTTGATGACTGGCATCTTGAAATTGTGACATAGTTAAGTGTCACCAAAGCCAAGCTCTCATGTTTTGCATCATGCACAGCATTTTTAAGGACTCTTAACTGGCATAGGAACTATGTTTGACGTTATGTCCTTACAGTTAAAACCTGCTATTAATTCTCTCAGCATAGGATGTTGTGCTGCAATTATTCAATATGACACACTATAACACATGGGCATTGCATGTCCGATAACTCTGATACTTGCCTGCTGTGAGTCCAGTGTTTGTGCCTCACACATGAATTCCATAAGTGGATGTAAAAACATTTCTGATTTGCATAAATATTGTTCTTGGGTATTCCAGCAGACCCTGAAGTATTTAATTCATTCCCACCCAGAACTGCCTGGACATTTTATAGCTTTTAGCCAAAGTATTTGAAAGAGTGGACTACAAATTGCACTGTTCAGTAACTTTATACAAATGTTCTTCTGAGAACTAGCCTCGTCCCTCAAAGATCACTGGCGTGGGTTTGGCTTGCTTTCTGCACTTGCTTGCACAGTGCTATATGGGGCTCATTTCAATATTTTTGCCAGTTCAGCACTGTTTGTAGCAGGCAGAGAACAATAATGTAGAATTTTCGTGCACTACGCCCCCTACAGGAGATAGCAGGGAGCAGCTCAGCAGACCTGTTCTATGGGTCCTGGTGCAGTCAGTGTGGTCGTAAAACAGTGGATACTGCTATATACAGTGATTTAACTGAGCAGGTACTCACATGTTGTAGGTACGTGCACTTCTTTAATTTTACCAGAGTACTAGCTGTTCTCAGCAGAGAATATGCAGGAACATGAAGACCATCACATCTGTATGTCCATTTCAAGCACTGGTCATCACTGGCGTCTGAGAACCCCTGGTCCTGTTGTACACCCCTTTGAACAGCCGACTCGCCAAAAATCAGTAAGTTGAGCATACAGGGTATTTTACAGGAGATGGAGATAGGCTTGCATTTCAGATGCACTAAAACCCAGCAATGACACAGTGCTGAAATGTTGGAGGATGCAGCCAGATGTTCTCGAGCTGGTTCTGGGCTTTGCCCAGAAATCACCCATTTGTGTCCCGGTAGAGTGTGCAAGCACTCGAGCACAGCCATGGTGCCAGCACACATTTATTACGTGCTTGGCAGTGCCTGCAGGGATACTAAAATGCCTCCCTCGACGGACCAGCAACACCCTTTATCGTGTTATGTTCTGGCTTTGAGTAGTTGGAGCTCATGCTGAGCACAGCTGAAGCCTAATGCTTGGTCCATCACGGAAACTTCATAAGTTGCTGAGAGATAAACTAAGAGCTGAAAGGCGGTTTTTAGACTTTTGCAAGGTATATATGCAGAACTCCACAGGATTAGTGAGAATGACTGCAAGATCTTTATGTAAGCATACTCCGAATAACCATTTACAACACAAAATAGAAACTGATCTTGTACACATTTTGGAAATTGATTGTAAGTGTTTATTACTACCCAAGTGAAACCATTTATGGACCTCAGAATAAACAGAGATTGAGTTGCAAGTGCAAAGTTGCAAATGTATGCCTTGCAGGCTACATGGAGGTATCTGAAGTGGCAGGATTGCTCATTCAAATATTTGTAACTTATGACCTGCAGGTAACATAAGGATCCCTGCAACATAATCATGAACCCACTGAGTTATCTAATTTAAGACACTAATACGGGACCTACACTTGACGCCCTGTGCTCTGAAACAGGGCCATTAATCATGTGTGTTTTTTAAAGATGTTTCAACCCTGTGACCACAGATTGCACACATATGTTTTCAGCCTGCACATTAACCCCCAGAGTAAACTTACTACTCCAAGGGCCTGTTTTATGAAACGGTAACGCCGCCATTGTGTCATTTTTTGATGCAAAAGCGGCGCAAACTTACAAAATATAATGTATATAATTATGTTATAATATAATTATTTTTTGTAAGTTTGCGCCTCTTTGGCATCAAAAAATGACGCTAAAGCAGTGCTAATTCTTCATAAATCAGACCCCAAATCTCTAAAACATTATGGATGCAAACAAATTTGTGCAATAAATGCATTAATCCTGGTGTTTACAGTATAAGGGCCCTGGCTGAGTACAGTACTGGCTTCAGTGCCTTTTGTACTCTTTTTTCTTTCCTCTATGCTCACCAGCATGAAAAAAATTGGAAGCAGCAAAAACAAAACCAACAACAACCTGAGTGACAGGCTTGGAGATGGTACCTGGTTGACTGTTGGGAGAATGAGGAGTAGGAGCACCATTAGAATCAGGACCACCAGGAGAGCCAGAAGGACTGGGAACGAGAGGCAGGACCAGGAGAAAAGCAGGACCAGCAGGACTGGGAAGATCAAACCCAGGATCATCAAAAGGACTAGGATACAGACCGAAGGACCAGGACCAGAAGCACCCATGCAAGGAGGACCAGATGAACAAGGAAGTATTTGTGGTCCAGGGCTAGGTGGCCCTTTGCCAGAAGGAACAGGACCAGGAGGGCCAGGACCCTAGGGGCCAGCATCACAAGAATTAGAACTAAAAGTACCAGGAGGAGAAAGTGCAGGAGGCACAGTAACAGCTCTACGAAACCCAGGAACAAACATCAGCCCAGTCCTGCAGGAAGAACATGGCCAAGAGGGCCATAAAGGCAATGTCCAGGGTACCCCAGCCAGAAGGCCCAAGACCCGGTAACCAGGACCACAGGAAACAAGAGAAGAAGTATCAGGCAGACAAAAGTCAGGAGGAAGAGCAGTAAGTGGACCAGGAGGGCCAGGACAACTACGGGAAGTAGGAGGACCAGAAGAATCAGGACTAGTGGCAGAGGGACTAGAACATAGAGAATGAGGAAGATCAGTGTAAGATGGATAGGGGTACAGGAAGCGCAGGACCAGAAGGACCAGGCACAGGACCGGGGACCTGCAGGATGGCCAGTTCAAGAAGAATCAGAACTGAGAAGATGAGGATGACGATAGCAAGACCAGAAAGACCAGAAAGACTAGAAACCAGACAATCCAGACCAGGAGGAGCTGATGAACCAGGAGTGGAAGGATCAGTTCAGGATGAGAAGAAGTAGGACAAGGACCCTGAGGAGTAGCATGAGATGGAAGGAGAGTCAGGAGGCAGACCAGAAGGTTGATGAGGAGGCCAAATGCTTAATGATATACCTTTAGTCACAGTGGCCATGCCACATAAACAATTCTTAACTACTCTGTTAGGCCAGAGTCACTAACAGACCCCTACTTTTTTCAGCCCACTTAAGTGCAGCATAACCCTTTCCTCGATCATGAAATGCAGGACCTCTTTACTATTACATTTCATTGTTGTCATTGTCTTTATCTAGAACATTTTGCCAAAAATAATACTTCAGCTGACTGCCATTGGCTCCACCCTCTTCACTCAAACCCAAACGACTCTGCTCTGTTTCTGCCACATGCAATTTATGGCATCCCAAAGTAAACATTTTCCATTTTTAGTACCAATAACACACCAAAAAATGAAATGCCCATTCAGAATTATAGATAAATATAGAATTAAAACGCATTGAACTTCATTTACACATGCAGCAAATGTACAGCAGTTAAAACAAGGACAATTATTAAACAAGCATTTGCAATGCAACGGGTCTCGCGTTTGCTCATGTTAGAGCTGATCGCGTTGTAAACTCCTAACCCGACTTTTCACCTATCGGGCAAAAGTGCATTTATGTACGTAACCCGAAAAAGGGAAATGAACTATGTAAAGCGCTCGACTTCTGCCAAGCGAGATCGTGCTCGTAAATTAGAGAAAAAGAAGTCCACAAGCCCGATGGAAAACAGCGAGCCACGCATGTTTTCTGTACTTGGTCGCTGCGCTCGAGGAGGGCTAGCCACCGGAAAAGGCATGACCTATGCATGCCTCTGACTAATGAAAGCAAGCAGATTTTATTAGGCAAGCCCACAAACCAATAAAAAACACTGACGTGAAGTTGACAGGGCTCCGAGCCCTTTTCTAAATACAATAGCGTCTCAATGCGATACGCATGCGCAAGCGCATGCAACGCAGGCTCGACCCTAAAAAGGATCCGATAAGCATTGACTGGTGGCCTGAGCTTTGCCAGAGCTCTGTAAGTTTGATTATGGAAATGGCCTTATGAGGGTTTTTTATATACTAGTTTGCATCCTTCCGCTGAACGACAATTAAGCAAGCTATTCGGAATGTAGCTTTAGGGAATATGATGTCATACTTGAGGTACATCAAAAACTCCATCAGCTACCAGTTCAGCCATAAATTTATTTTAAACCCAGGCATATATTTGTAAGGGTGTGGATGTCTTGCTTCTTCAGAATATATTCACACCATACAATCCAAATCGCTCATTTTAGTCAATGTACAGCCTTCCATTCTTGGCCCTAGTCTATAAAGTACAGCTAGTGGGCTATGAAGTATTATCAGTTCGAAGTGCCTGATCTTTGGACTGGCGTTTCCATTCAAATTCAGGCCATGTCTAATCATTTAGCCATTTGAAGACCTACCAGCCCCTTACTTTTTGTTTAGATTACAGCTACAATTTTCTTTTATACCAGGAGTATTTGCCGGTCAGGTCTCGCACAAAATGATTTTAACCTTAGGGGTAAATTGACGGAGAGACCTACCTTCTGTTTTCTTAAAGACCCCCACAATGAAGGTAGTATTTTTTTATTTAAAAACAAAAAAAAAAATCTTACTTCTTGATTTTCTTTTTGAAAATAAAAAAAAGAAAATAGTTTAGTGCAGGGCTCGTTCACGTTGACAAACTCAAAATAAGGATTGAGCGCCTCTCCAACCCATAGCTTTGAGAACATCCCTCTTCCTTTCACAATAAATGTGTAATCAGCTGTCTATATTACGTACTACAGAGATTGAGAACATCAGACTTTAAATTAATTAATAATTAAATCAGGAAGGCATTGCATGGCGTCTATCCCTCTATAATTACCTTTTAAAACTCATATAGTTAGCGAGGTAACCGTCAATGAGGTAATTGGTATCATTTCTACGCCTGGCCTACAGGTTTGCCAGTAGAAATCTGCCCCAGGGGAATTGTGAAACAGTTAGGCCATATGCTGACTGATAACCATGCTATCTTGTTCAAGTTTCCCTTCTGCAAGGTACATTGCTAGAGCAAAGAAGACTATCATGGTACAACTCTCTCAAAGCTAGTTTCTCGTCTGATAACCCCAATAAGTTTCATCCCTTTCCATTGTTAATCTTTTCAGGGAAAACCTTGGAAAAACAGTTTTTCCTAAATTGCTTCATTTAGATGGATCTACCAATGTTCGGCACCACCTGTGCGCAGACTTTAGGGACACCACACTCAGAGTTATTATCTGTACTGGATTACCTCTGAACTCTGGTGGATAGTAATGATGTGGGGCACTGGCTTGGTCACTCAGCAGCCTTTGATGTCATCAACCATTCCCTACTTATTAACAGACTACATACGATTGGCCTTGATGGGCCGGCTAGAAGTAGGCAAAATCTTTTCTCTCTAAACAATCCCAGAGCATCTTTCTTCATCTTTTTAATTGGGAATAGAAATCTATCATCTATGGTGCACCACAGGGCTTGTTCCTTTCATCTATGCTGTTATATGGGTAAATGCTGGAGTTAACCTATACACTTCATTCAATGATTAGTGATTTTCTTATTACTGTTCTTACAATTTTCCAGAAATGGCTTGCTTCATTTTTTGTAAAACTGAATCTCTATAAAGGAGAGCTTTTGGTAATAAAAACACCATTGACAAATGAACCCACAGCCTGTGGACAGTATCTACTGGTTTCTCTCCCACTCTGGTTAAACCAGTGCATAATCTTGAAATCTATATGGATTCTGGGTTATCTTTACAGACTTTGATTACCAAAAGTGAGTTCCTGCTTCTGGTAGATATAACATTTATGAACAATTCTTCCTTATATCATTCCAGAGCACTATGGCGGAATTACAGTGGCTTCTCTTGAAGGCCCATCTTCAAACCAGATGCATCAGCTACAAAGTCATCATGACCCACGCCACTGTTTATCTAGGTGATAATGTCACCATCTCTAGTGGCTCTCAGTTCAGCCTCAGCAAGATCGTCAGACTGGAGACAAAGAAGTGTAAAAAGAACATAAAAAACAGGTCAACAGGCCTTTTTTGTCCAAGCACAGAGGATCTAGTACAACATCCCTATATCCATCAGGACCAACCAACCCTGCTCCAGTTTAGTAGAGAGCTGATAACTCATCTCTTTAAAAACACTGCTTCAGGAAGAAGTGATAGTCCATTACAACCCAGTAAGCTTTCCAATCAGTCACTGAATTTTGCCTTTAACCCTATGCAGCACTATGCTTGCCTTTCAGCTAGGTATGCACGATACACATGTATCTATGGAAGTACCATTGTTGCATCGAGATCACACTCTGAGCTGCCATTACTGCAAGGTCATTACAGTGCGAACGGCGTTTAGTACGTGGACATCAGACTGGAAGCTGCCAGCACTGTGGTGACGTCATACTTGGAGATACCACTGCTGCCCTGAGATCACACTGATAGCTATCATTGGTGCGGTGATGTTATGCTTGAACAGTTGTTACTGCAGTGACATCACACCAGAAGCTGACACCACTTTAGTGAGATCACACTTGCATCCATCATTGCTGCCGTGAGACCACACAGTGACGTCAGACTGTAACCTGCATGTTTTCCAGTGACAGCAGACGGGAAGCTCCCCAATGACATCACAAGGAGTTGCCTTTACTTCCTCCACAGGCTAGTCGCCGTACTGTCACGTCTGCATGTCTGTACAATAACTGAATCATGAGATTAGGAGATGTACAGACGACTTTCATTCGGGCCTTTGCATTTTTTTCAGCCTCTTCGCCTTGGCCAAAGTCTCACTGCCCATCTGTCCGCATCCATACACCAACTGTCCCGAGCTGCGAACCGCCCCAGCCTCCTGCCAGGAGGGCATACATTATGCAGGAGAGCGCGAAGGCGGTATGTGGCATATGTCACGCAGGAATATGGCGGACAGCGAGACAAAGACATCTGAAGGAAGAATCGGGGGCTCGGGTGCAAGAGACATAACTGAAAACGTCCTTTTGTGACCCCAGGGTTTTGAATGAATATTCAGTACCATCAGTGAAAAGGTCGTGGTTGCTACCACCTGCCTCACGTGCGAGCATGTTAAGAGAGGGCACGGGCACCATTTGACCAACCTCTGAGGGGGCGCTGACATGCTGGTCACCAAGCAAGCGCAGAGAGGCAGCCAAGACAATAGGACCAAACAATGATTTATAAGGCATTTTCCATAGAAATGAGTTAAGTTGTTTGAAGCACTATTCTTCTAGAATAGCCCATGCCATCTAAGGCCTTCACAAAATAGCAAAAGCAGGAAAATGAAATGAAATTAAAAAGATAATGAAAAGAGAGGAACTAATATTAACTATACGTTGTTTCCGACCAAAATAAATGCTCATGATAAATATGGTGCCAAGAAATATAGCACCGATTGAGTGCGATGACAATAAGAGGTGTGATCAAGAGTCATATTTCCCATCACAGCTTTCGTGGAACTCCAGGGATAGGAAAATAAATGCATTCAGATATTCTGACTCGTGAATATGAATAAATAAAAAATCTAGAAAGCGAAAATGACTGTTGACTGTTGTCTTATGTTATCTCATGCTATGATTATGTTATGCCATATTTTACTTATCAATACACATACCCAGAGGTTTCTTGGCGCTATTGAGGAACATAGCAGTAATATAAAGTAATACATGTAGAAAGATGAAAAGATAAAAATAGATTTGTCTTTACGTTTAAAACAATAAATAGAGAAAGGAGTGTCTGAAGTTCTAAAAAGACCATGCTCTATTCGCTGACAGCAGCAACCGAGAAATATTAATACAGCATGGGATGGTAGCGCACTGTTATTTACAGAGGGAACATTTTCCATTGAATGGCCAATAATTTTTCACAGAGCTGCAGTTTAACTGATAAAACTATATAGCACACAGTGTGTGTAAAACCAGTTTCCGCAACTAATTACAATTTGTACATCACTAAGTAAAGCATCTTGATTTCCTTTGTCTTATTAAAAATCTTTGCTTGTGTTACACTTCAGAATTACAAATACAGTCATTAATTTGCACTTTCTTAACAGCTGGTGTATTTTGAAATATATGTACAATACATTTATATGTATTTAAATTTTCACTGTTAGAAAAAAAATGACATCCTACAGTCTTTCTATTCACACTCCTTGTACTACAGCAAGATTGCCACATAGGTCACTTTAGAAAATCCTCATGCTTTGTAGTTAGAAAATAAAAAGTAAATACCTATCTCCATGTTAAACAAATATGTAGCAATTTGTCACAAGACAGTCTGACATTGGACTTCCGACTTTGAACACACAGCAAATGAAGCAATATAAATACAAATTTTAAGGCATCTTTAATGCTCGTTTACCTTTTGAACCCTCGCATGTTTATTTCTGGCGGTGTACTTCCAGTGACTATGCTGAGATTGCCCAGTTGTCAAATGAAACTGTTTTAAGATCTTGCCTACTAGAGAGAGCATGTGTTGTATTGTGTGAGCTGTATCGTTAGCTTACAGAGGACTTAGAACATGCCGATTGCTTATGTTTGGTTTGCTATATTTTCATTTTCATTTGCTTGCTTCCTTTGAGTTAGCCTGCGTGGGCTTTCCTTCCTCTTCTTTTGTTTGTCCCTCCCCTGGAGCATGAATGTGGCCTTACACTGCTCTCTTTTTCAGGCACTCCTTTTTTCTTTTTAAGCGTTCCACAAGTGGGTATGTGTTTTCCAGCTGTCGCTCTTGTGTATTTCTCCCTTCTGCCATTTTCCTCCTTGTCTTCCTTTGTTCTTCTCTCCATGCCCCTGTGATGCTCGCAACCATGTGCACTTCTCTCCCTCTGCTTCCCAATCAGCACAGCACTGTCCTCTTATATTTTTGCTTCTCCCTCTATGTTCCTCTCTCTGCTTTCCTTCACATTGCTTCCAGTACCCACCCCTGTTTTGCTTCCCCCACCCAGTGAAGCTACTTTTTTTTGTTTATGATCCAACTTGGGTCTGTAAATAGAAAGAAGAAAAAGTACTTCTGTCATTTTGTAGATGCGCTCATGCTCGGTGTATGTGCCTACAAACTGACTATTTTCTCTTTTTTGGTCGAGCACAAGCGCTTTGACCTGTTGCAAGCGTTGTGGGCTTTTAACCACGCCCATCTTACACCCATCACTTTCACTAGTTTGTGGGCTTGCCTTTCAGAAATCACTTGATGAGATTGAGAAATGCCTTACGCTTGTCCCTCCTTGAGGCTGTTTTTGTCACGCTTTGCAAACTGCCCCTGAACATGGACTATTGCAAGGTCGAGCATGCGAGCATGCGTTTCACTTGCGAGACACTTTAGGAATTAGAAAAGGGCTCAGAGCCTCGTTGACGTCACATCAGTTGTCTTTCATTGGTTCGTGGGCTTGCCTGTAAAAATCTGCTTGCTTTCATGAGTGGAAGGCACGCATACGTCATGCCTTTTCCGGTGGTTAGCCCTCCTCGAGCACAGCGACCAAGGACTGTAAACATGCGGGGCTCGCTGTTTCCTGTCAGGTTTGTGGACTGCTTTTTATTTTTTGTTTGCAGCTCAATCTCGCTTGGAAGAAGTCGAGCGCTTTGCATAACATTGACCCTGTTACAGTTCACTCGTAATGAAACCTTTCGGCAAAAGTGCAGTTAAAGTTAAAGTTAATTGCACTTTTGCCGATAGGTTTCATTATGAGTGAACTGTAGCAGCGCAATCGCGCTGTTTTTTTCTTTCAATCTGGAAAGAAAAATCCGGTTGGGAGTTTACAACTGCTAATAGCTGTAACTCTGAGAAATGCAAGACCATAGTGCATTGCAAATGCTTGTTTTTCTTTTGTCTCTTCCTTTCCTGCTGCACAGTGGCTATGGGGCTGACAGCGCGAACAACGCAGCTCAGCACAAACTTCATCGGCGATATGTAAGCACTGCTCGAATTGTTCACACTGTTACCTTATCAGACTTATTTCTTGTGGCTCATTCAAATACTTGAAATTGGTAAATGCTTTATGTTAAAACAGAAATCCTCAAAGCGAAAGTGACTCTCCTGGCACAGCAGGAGAGCCGATACTACAATATTCATGGCATTCGGGAAACTCACCCCATAAGGCTTTACAGGGCATTACATTGACAAAACATTTTGCTTATAACTCAACCTGTGGTTGTCCTAGGACTACCAAAACGTTCAGTACGACCTGCTCTTTCTGTCTACTTCATATTTGGGTCCCCACACTAGGTTAGTGGGGACCCCCAAATAATAACCCGTCCCACCATTGCTATAGGCCTGCTACCCCTGAAAACATGTAATGCTCTACACTTGCTAGTAGCTAAGGCCCATATTTATACTTTTTAAGCGTCATGTTTGCGTCATTTTTTGATGCAAAAAAGGCGCAAACTTTCGAAATACAATTGTATTATGTAAGCTAGTGCCACTTTTGCGTAAAAAAATTACGCAAATGCGGCGCTAAAAAAGTATAAATATAGGCCTAAATATATGTTGTACTGCATTATTTAATACCATTTTCTTTCTGTGTGGTTATGCCCCCTATGGGGTAACTATATAGTTACATCATCATGTTTCTTACAAATGCTATTTTCATTGTGGTGTTCTCTGGTGGCTGTTCTAAGCATTACAGTCATATCAACATACTAAAATATTTGTGGCACACAGAAACTTGCCCCATAATGCTTTGCAGGACATTTCTTTGGCAAAACATTTTTGCTCATAACTCAGCCTGTGGTAGTCATAGGACAATGGGACCACAACCAGTCTAGTGTCATAAGTTTATTTCTGATAAAGGTTTATTTGATAATTGCATTTATTTTAATAATCTCTTCTTATTACTATTATGAACACGATTCAGGCCAACTTAATATCATTATTACACTATGACTGTTTGAACACTCTTGATATGTTTGGGTGACCCTTCCAGTTTATTTCTCCTCTGTGGCTGTCTTGTGTCTTTTTTGGGGGAATTGTGTTATCCAACCAGCAACCCTGATGGTGGGGAGGTGAAAGTGGTATTCTATTGGAATTTGCATGGCAGATTTTAATTTAGGATGCTAGATAGCAACATTTAAATTTTTTGTTGCAGCTAGAGGAAGAAGGTAAATGGAAGAGCTTTAATTATATGCAGGGCCACTAGATTTATATGGCAGGAAAAGACACAATTATAAGGCAGGGTTGACCAATTTATGTGGCAAGAAAAGTCCAGTTATGAATATAAAATGTCAATAGCTCTAACTCAAGAAAATATGAGACCTATTGCACTGCAAATGTTTGTCCAGCCAAGATGCACAGCATCATCCATGCTGTGCAGCATGGGCAAAATCTTGTCCTTGCAACGTTCATTCGAAATCGGTCACCAGATCACAGTGTGCATTAAGAGATGAGAAGCTGAGATTTGTCTTCATTAATACTGTACATTTACAGAGATTGCTAGCTTATGCTTTTCATACTAGTTAGCCAGTTAGGGCACCCCCAAATGTGGGGTAATATGATCATGATGCTTGGATTCGGTTGCAAGACAGGTTTACACAGATTGGACATGTTAAGGGGCATATTTATGAGCCTCTAGCACCACTGGGACGTAATTGTATGTGCATTTGGAAGGGGCGTGCAATGGGTGTTGTTGTGGGTGTGCCACAGCAACACCCATTGCATTTTGACACCGCCTCAGATTCACCAGTTTTGGCAAACCTGAGGCAGCACCAAAAGCTGATGCCACCAAAGGGGTGGCGTTAGCAAGGGGCAACGAGGAGGAATACTTTTATTCCTCTTCATTTTTTGCTTTTTCTATGAGTGCTGCATTCTGCAGCATGCATAGAAAGTGAAAAATGCCCAACATGATTGTTTATGTGTAGGAAGGTTTCCCTTCCTGCACATAAACAATCATTAAAAAATGACGCTTTGGCACTTCTGTGCATTCTGCATTCTGCATCACACACAGAAGTGCTAAATCACCATTAGTGATTGTTTATGTGCAGGCAGGGACCCTTCCCACACATAAACAGTCAAACCCCTCAAAGCAGACATTCATGCACAATGGTGCAAGGATTCCTGCATTGGCGCTTGCAGTTAAATTTAGCTGCCAGCACAGGGGACAACAAAGGGGTGTGCCGTATTCAATTCAAAATGGTGCATCCCTGCTTTGTGGAAATGACGGAGCACTGTGCTGCCAATTTTGGCGCAGCGTCTCACTCCATTGTTTTCCTTTAAATATGGGCCCAAATATGTTGAACTAGTTTATCATGCAGATGAGGTAGATGAAATTTCCATAGACCAAGTAGGTTTGTGCAAGTGGCATTGTTATATGGTGCAATGACACTACAGAAAATATTGTTCCTGGTGTAATGTCACTGCAAAATGGTAGCTCTCAATGTGATCTCCCAGTAACAATGATATATTCATAACATCAGTATAGTGTTATCAGCTTCTGATGTAGAGTCATTGTAGTACGGGTAGCTCCTTTAGGGGTATCACTTTAGAAATGTCAGCTCTGAAAGTAATGTTGCTGCCTGTAGAGTACCCCCAGTATTGTGTGACTGCTGTAAGAGCACCTCTCTTAATTTGTAGAAACAAATAATAGTTCAAGAACCTAAGGTGTCTTCTCATGAGCTCGATTTTGGCAATGCCGGAGTTTCTGCACATCAAGGTTGATGTTCGGAGGCCGCATAGGAGCTCCAGTCATGTTGCGCAGCTGAATCACCGGACGACGCGGAGGGAAGCGATGCTCAGAGGAGACGGACGCACTGTGATGCTGACCAGGGGAGAGAACCGGAATTGCTGGAGATGGTGAGGTGGGCACTACGTGTAACCCAGCAGGCCTTGGGTGCGGAAAGCAAGCGGTGGATCGGACCTCATTTTTTGATCTCATGGATTGGTGGAAGTACGGTAGAGGGGATATCGGCCGATTGAGGGGCTGGGGGCAGAGGCAACCCTCTCTGTGGAGTACTCCAGAAGACCTAGAGGAACCAAATGCCCCCTTATGGAGACCAGACAGCGCCGCCATATCATGAGGAACTGCTGACACTCCACAGACTGCCTGGGGGGATACTGAGGGGACTGATATATTAATTACAAAAGTGATCAGCCGGAAGTTAAATTAAGAATGACCCAATTTCAACATGAGGGAAACTTCTGTCCTACGGTTGGTAGCTTCTGAGCCCCTCCCCCCTCTCTACCAATTTGGATTTCGTTAATGTGCTTTTTTGGAATGCAGGCGATTACAAAAATGGAACAAGAAGAATAATTACCACTACCAATTACCAACTGCCAGATACATAAAGACTTATAAGTGTACTTAGAAAGGTTCAACCACCCCCAACAGGAATGGCGCTAGGTCTCCCTGTTAGGCTAGCAGACACTCAGGGTGGTCACGGAAGCGGCCTGTGTAGAGACGTGTGCGGCTTGTGACCCTTGGGTGCTTTGACTTTACGGAAGGGGGTGTAAGGTGCAGCTCTTTCTTGACAATGCGAAGATCCCCCCCGGAATTTGCAGAGCATGGACCGCTCTATGGTGGAAATTGCTAAAACGGCACATAACGTCAGGGGTTAGCGCACAACACCCTGTGCTAAAATGGCGAACGTCAAACTAGCCGCATGAGGGCCCCACCAGACGGTCAACAGCCCCGCTTCAGGTTCCTCCCCAGTCTTTAGCCTGACTCCTCCGATATCAACATCGCAAAATCTTTGCCACAGAGCTACATTAGAAGTGGAGTCCACTAGGTCCGCAATGGGGAAGCAAGGAGAGAGCGACCTTGGGTGCTTGGATAGTGCTGACAACTCTAGACAAAAACTCGCTCAATTAGAGCAAAAAAACAGCCTAGTACGTGATAGCAGTGATATCCAGGAGGCTTTAGGGCAGTTATATCTGTTATTTAGTGGTGGGGGGGCAAGGAGTCTAAGGAACACCCCATGGGGTCCCAGATAAACAGCTGCAATTCAATACCCTCTGAAGACAATCTCCTTTCTATTGTTCAATACTGCACAGGTTCCCATATTTGCAGGGGTGACAGCGACCGTCTCCCCCAGCAGCTGCTCGGAGAATGAGGCTTTACAGCAGGAGCAGGGGAGACCTCAGGCAGATCCTTAATCCCAGGATGAAAGAGTAAAAGAAGGGATTGGCACCCCCACAGAAAGTGTGCTCCTTCAAATATTGAGTGAACTAAAATCCTAAAAAATTCACAAGAAGAGGCAAATCAGAGTACTGAAGTACAATTAAATTTGATAAGTAATAGCATGCAGCAACTTAACATCCGTAACAAGGAGGTGGAGCAATGAGTTTCATATTTGGAAGACGGACAGATCCACTGGGAGCCATCAATCTCCAAATGTCAAGCAAATCCGTTGGACTTTCAGATCCAGATCGACGATGCGGAAAACCGTTCACATAGATCCAATCTAAGGTTTCTGGGGATTCCGCAAGGATGTGACACTGGGCAAACTGTCACAAACCTAAATACAGACCTCATCATGCAATATATTCTCCCAGAGTCAGTTGACAGAAACTTAGACCTCTCTATTTTGTGTGCTCATCAAGTGCCTGCAGTGCAAAATATCCTCGAACAATATTGGTGAACTTTGGCAATTTTCGTATTAAAGAACGCATTCTTTATCAAGGGATTAAAAACAAAGCGTATCAGATCCCAGGCAACTTCACTTTTACACTGTTCTCAGAAATGTCTGCTGTCGCCGCACGGAGGAGGAGGGAGCTGAAGAAAATGATACCTGAATTTAAAAAAGCAGGAGCACCTGTAGGGCCAGCAATCAAAACTCAAAGTGTTTTTTAAGGGGCGATCAAATTTATTACAAACAGTTGACGTAGCCAAGACTCTTTTGCATTCAATACGAAATGTAGAGGGGGTGAGCTGAAAGGGGGAAATAAGGATGATGAATGTGATGGTGTTGATTAACATACTTCTCGCACAGCACACTGTAATATAATCTACAATCAACTTCCCTATGCTAGCGACTAGGGTGCCATGTCACAGCACCTTATTGGGTGTAGGGAGGCTTTAGGGGATGGAGGGCTCAAGCAGAGTCACGGACAGGCAATAGGGGTGAAGGTGGGAGGTGGTCCCGGATTGCACAGATGGGAGGGCCCCATGTGTAGGCCACTAAGGGAGAGGGAGGTTTCTCTAGTGACACGGTGTGGGGAGATGGTAGGGGGGATGCTGGGGAAAGGAGGAAAACGAGATCCCAACACAGAATGGAAGAACCTAACTTTTGAGAAATAGGTGAAGCAAGATAGTCAATTGGTGTAAAAGAATTGGGCGCTGAGTTATACTGAATTATTGGCGTGGATCTAAGATGATTATAAGAACCGCAAAATAGGGTGGCTTCAGGAGGGGAGTTATTTGGCTCACAACTTTTCAGTATTCCAAAATGACCAAATGGCGGGGCTAAATTTTACGCTAAGGGTTGGTTCTTGGAATGTTAATGGGCTGAATAATAGGTGAAAGAAGGGTGCAATTGAAGAGTGGGTTAAACCGGCAAATCCCTCTGTAATCTTACAACAAGAAACTCACATTCCGGCCAAAAAACTGGGGGAATTTGTCATGTTAAAAAATTGGGTAGATTATAAGGGGGTCGCTGTGGCGCAAGCAGCCCATAGGGGTACCTCATTCTTCTTAGCCAAAAAACTGGGGGCCAGAGTGCTCGGCTTTGTCATTGATAAAAACGGACGGTGGTGTTGGGTGAGCTGTAAAATGTTGATAGAGAGATTTACTTTTGTGAGCTTCTACACTCCGCTGGAAGATGATCCCGGTCCTATGAGGTGGTCTTTCAATCTCTCTTACAAATGCCAGGCAAAGTTATTATTGGCGGGGATTTCAACTTCCTTCAAGATCCATATATTGACTCTTCAGTGAAAGGGAAAAAGCAATCCAAACCGCAGGTGGCAAAGGTCTTTAGGGACCATTTAAGATTATTGGCGCTATGCAATCCCTGGAGGTTCAATACACCAAATAAAAGATACTACACATGTCTCTCCAGCTTATTTAAAAGTGTGTCCCATATTGATTTTTTCCTGATAACTAAAACATTGTACTTCAAGGGCCAGCGACACTGCACTCAGGCCTCTCGGATCATGCTATTCTTATTCTGGATGTACTGCTAGAGTCAGAACGAGATATGCCACAGCCCAAGAGGTGGATATTTAACAAGCAGCACCTGCAAGAGGAAGGATGGGTTCAGATCTGTAAAGAGGAAGTTAGTGATTTTTTAAATTAGAATCGGGACTCTGCTGCTCCGAGTATTGTGTGGGACTAATTAAAAGCTTATATAAGAAGCATTGTGATTGCAAAGGAGGCGGCAAATAGGAGCCGTGATGAACAACAGAGTCGGGTATTGGAAAAGGTGCAGAGGAAATTAGATAAATATCTTGGGTTTGCTTCCTTTAGAACAGGACTGCTAGCTTTCACATTTTCCCTTTTTCTCTATTTCCTGCCTTTCTCTCTCTTACTCTGGGTCAAAGTTTGGTGATTCCCAAAAAGGAATACCAGTGCTCACCACCTGTATCCACTTGAACAAACTAATCACTGTTGCAAAGTCACTAAGGTAATATCAGCTTGCAGTTTGATGCCACTGCAATAAACACAGTAACATAATTGAAGTAAGGACGTTATGCAAGGGAAATGGAGACCAAATAAAGTGTGCAACTTCTTTACCATGAAGTGCACACAACCGGTGACCACTCCAAATAAGAATAGGTGGTCTCCACTGTCACTGAAAATCTTCGCAGGACTCAATTCCACATAGGATCAGCAACATTCTACACTCTACCATGAGTTGTATCACAACACATCTTCAGCCTTTAAATGTTCATCACACAGACACAATACAAAGACAAACTGTACACACATTTACAACATACTAAGCTAACTCTATAAAGACATAGAGGGTCATTCTGACCCTGGCGGCCGGTGGCCGCCAGGGCCACCGACCACGGGAGCACCGCCGACAGGCTGGCGGTGCTCCAATGAGCATTCTGACCGCGGCGGTTCAGCCGCGGTCAGAAGCGGAAAGTCAGCGGTCTCCCGCTGACTTTCCGCTGCTCATTGGAATCCTCCATGGCTGCGGAGCGCGCTCCGCAGCCATGAGGATTCTGACCCCCCCTACCGCCATCCAGTTCATGGCGGGAAAGCCGCCATGAACAGGATGGCGGTAGGGGGGGTCGCGGGGCCCCTGCGGGCCCCTGCCGTGCCCATGCCAATGGCATGGGCACGGCAGGGGCCCCCGTAAGAGGGCCCCAAAATGTATTTCACTGTCTGCCTTGCAGACAGTGAAATACGCGACGGGTGCAGTAGCACCCGTCGCACCTTCCCACTCCGCCGGCTCGATTACGAGCCGGCATCCTCGTGGGAAGGTCGTTTTCCCCTGGGCTGGCGGGCGGTTTAACTGGAACCGCCCGCCAGCCCAGGGGAAAACTCGTAATACCCGCCGCGGTCTTTTGACCGCGGCGCGGTAATTTGGAGGGCGCGATCCTGGCGGGCGGCCTCCGCCGCCCGCCAGGGTCATAATGAGGCCCATAGTAGGTGTATCTCCACATACAGTGTAATACACAACCTCAGAAACCCAAAGTGCTGTCACGTAAAATGAGTCACCACATGTTAGATGTTTGACTCAGCTAGAGCAATACATCTAGGCTTGTCATCTAACCATCCTCTTTCTATCTATGGCAGAACACCAAAGAACGCCTTTATGTCCCAACACCTACACCACCCTGTCCTGATTTCACCTAGATACATCTTGAATGACAACATCAGAAAAAACAACCTTGGTGATTCTTCAGGGACCTGAAGCAATGCTCCCCTGTTAGCCACACAGTCAATTAGCTTTCAGCTTGTAGAGGAGTGTTTATAATCCCAAATTATACCAAGAAGCTCCTCTATTCCACAAAACAGAATTGAATATCATTATTGCATATGAGCTCCTTTTTGTACACCTTCAGATAAGAAAACAAGTTTTCCAAACCTCTTGTCTGTCCTTGTGGCACCTTCTGACAAGAAAACAGGTTTTCCAAACCTCTCAACTCTCCTTGTGGCACATCCATCATAGAACTATGTTCAACACATTTACTAACGTTCTTCCAACACAATTACATATGAGTCAAACCTTGGTTGCCAAACCACCCCAGGAAGTCTAAAACAATCAGGCACATATGTGGAACTCTATTTTGCACATCTCAGCACTTGCCAAACATGCTACAGATTCCTCAACAGCCAAGTCTTCAAGACATCATCCATATCAGCCCATCAATGTTAACCTTTTACTATAAGCTTCCTCAGACTCCTCCTAAAGTGACCCTTGTGCGGGGCGCATTATCTGATCCCTGAGACCTGATGAGAGACAACCTTTTCACTTTACATGAATTATAATGATCACTAACCGAGCTGCTTCTTGATAAGCTCAAATTGAGGGAACCTCTCCTGATCTCACAGACAATCAGCCTTTACCCAATGTTCACACTTCTCTTGAGAGTCATCCTCATGCACAGGCTCACAACATTTCTATTCCATGAAAGCCATATTCGAGTCTTATCTCTTTCAGAATCCTTGCTTCATCATCATCAAGCCACTCCAATTCATCATCATTAATCACGGACCTGAACAAAAAGTTTGTCAACACATCCTTCTTCCCTTGCACAAACTCCATCACATAAATGATATTCTTGCTTCGCAGTCACGCAATCCAGAAGCAGTTTGTCAACAGCTCATAATATTTTCTAAAATGTTCGAACAGGCTGTTGCCTGTCATCCCTCTAAAAGAAATGCCCAAGCAAGAAAGCTAAAAAATGGTGCATTGCCCATAAACACACGAGGGTTTCTTGCTTTGTAAAAAATACGTTCTTGGGCACACAGAAATAGCCTTGACACATAGCTGACATCCTTAAGAAACAGGTCCAAATGCACATCAAAATTAAGTACCATAGAGGCACACTTCACGTTGCCCTTATCAAACATCCAAGACCTTTTGATACTACCCATCACATACAAATACAGCATCTCGCAATCTTTCAAGTGATGAGTAATTTACGAAAATTCATATATAAACTTTAATCAATTTTCAGTGCATCCCATGAAAGGTATAAATTGCAGGTCCTTTTTCTGTGTCAGAATTGCCCCTACCATGGCATTTACCAGTCAATTGTTTCAGCAAATCCCTTTTTTGTGCCGTACTGATCACCTAACTGCGAGAGGCCCCGATGCTTAGGCTATTTTTCATAAAGATGTTAAGAAGATTGACCCAGCTTTTAAAAGAAAAGTGGCAGTTTTAAGGTATATTTGTATTCCGTTCTCTGCTGCCTAAAGTATTTCGAGGGGTAGTTTGATATGTTACTTTTCTGATCACAAACAGACTTGTTTCATATTTTGATTGGTGAAAGGAAGGAAGTTTTGCTGCCGATAGAAGACATGTTGTTGTCGAGTAATTACGAACCAATGATGACTCCTTTGAAATAGTCGCCAATATATTGGGTTCAATTCGCAAAGGACAAGGCGAATAAGTTGGACATTTTCTCTTCTACACCTCAGTTTAGAGCACATTTTAGACTTTTGAGAATTTATCAAAGAATTCTAAGGGCATTCCAGGAAAACTATGGGCCAGATTTAAGAAAAGTGGATCTACAGTAGAAGTAGCGCCACTTTTTTTGCAGCCCCTTGTGCCATCCTACCGCCACCATGTGTGCGCCATATTTAAAATAGGACGCACCATGGCGCAGCATAGTGGGAAATAGCGTCAGAATTTCTGATGCTATTGATGTACTGTTCAAGGTTAGCACCAAAAAATGTGTTGCTAACCCTGAACCGTACATAGAGGCCCATCGAAAACAATGGCATGAACCCTTTTAACGCCTGCTCTGAACAGGCATTAAAATGTTGAAAAAAATGACGCAAATAAATCTTCCAGATTTCTTTGCGCCATTTTTTCAGCTCCCCTAATAATAGATCGCCGCCCTTACATACATTATGCCTGGCGCATAATGTGGCACAGGCGTCACACAGTGGCGCAATGCATGCAAATTTGGAGCTGCGATTTGTGCCTCGTTGGGCCACATTAGAGTTTTAAAAAATGACGGTAATGTGGCACAAGGAGGCGTTGGGGCTCTTAAATATGCCCCTATATACCTAATCTTCCTGTGATTTCTCTTGATCTTTTCTGGGGGAGGAGGGGCTTTAATCAGGTCTGCTGTTTGGATCACTCTCCCGCTTACCTAAAACGTCCCAAATCACTAGGAATTTTCTCCATGCGCTTTCAGTACTTCAACTCAACTCTCCCTTTTCCTGTTTTTTTTTACTTCTTTCTCTCAGGTACTTCACAGCATACATTTTAGCTAATCTCATCTCTTACTAGCCCTTCTTTCCCTGCAGTACAGTCACCATATTGTATGCCTACATACATACAGCCTTTGGGTTAAACACAAAGGTATACATCTTCGAAACAAGTTGCCAGGAGGTGCTGGAGAGCCTAAAAGTCCACTGCATGTAGTATGAGCAGAAGGAGGAAGAACAGTCTTCATGGTACTGCCTCCTCTGTGAAATGACTGATGGGGTGGGAGGGCCTACTTTTTTGAGAAATGGTGAGGTAGCTGACCTGTGGCAAGCAGAATGGCCCGACTGGGAGAAGGTTATATGGGAGGAAGCAGAAGGCTCTGCCCTTGTGAGTGTTGGCAAGTGAGACTGTTTGGGGGCTGAATGTATGTAGCACTGTCCGTATGGTCGAGGTGAGGGTGACACCCTCTTAAACCCTGGTCTGGTCTTTTGGGGTCTTGGATGGACCGAATTCCAAATTATCCATTCTCCATTTACACAGAATTTTGTGCCAGAACCTTCCAATGCCAAACCTCATTGACACCTCCCTACCTCAAACTGAGATGAAAATGATGGTTCAACATTTTCTTTGTTTCCCCTCCATAACATCACACAGACATATACAATAGCTCTGGTCCAGTTAGTCTTGTTTGTGTGCTCATACTAGCCAGACCCAAGACATATCACACACCCTCCCAGTCGGCACAATATTTGAAGTCCTTCCCACACCACCCAACACACTTCCTCTATTCCATAATCTGAGTATCATGAGATATCCAACCACATACTCCACTCAAAGTCATTATCACACACCATCGTTAAAAACACACCTACAAGGAGGCCTTCTTAGGCCTTGCACACCAGACAGAATCCTTAGCTCTTATCGTGCAGAATAAGGTACTAAACTAGGTTAGTTTCACCTGGGAGGTGATGGTCACTTTAGGGATCCAAGTGGTCCAGACTCACCAGGGCTTAGCAAAGTGCCAAAACCCACCCTCGTGAAGAGTCCCCACCTAGCTCCCTCTAGTATGTTTAAGGTGTGAAAATTGAAAGAAAAAAGAGGGCCTCAAATCTTTCTTTATTCTCTGTACCTCAATGACAATCAGTAACACCCCCTCTAATTGTGAGTAGTTGGAGGGTCTTCGCTGGGTAAAGGTGTGAGAAGTCCGAGGGAGCACAGAAGGATGTTATCAGACCCCCTCCAGCGCCTTCGTTTAAATCCTGTAGGTAAATATGGGAAACGAACTTTGGAGCAATGAAAAATAATCACTACCACAACTTAAAAGCTGGCCAGAAAAACGGCAAAGGAAAGTAGTATGTTATCCCTAACTCTCTGAAAAGGCAAACTATTTCGGAAAAGAAGGTGAACAAAATGGAAACACAGTATTGAAACATAAGTTATCGTTCCTATAGCGCTTTACACTCCGCTTCTGTGGTTTCTGCCTACATGTATTAACAGAATTGCACAAGTCTGATTTGTTGGAATTAAAATTCGTGGCTGCAGTTCATTGCTTTGTTCAAGCGGCACTCGTTCAACTCAATGAGCTATCCCTCTGACATCAAAAGGACAGTTTAAAAACCATGAGGCACCAAACACCTGCAATATCTGCAAGAGAAGCTAAATTGAGTGATATGGGTGTGCAGGGGACCTATGTAGAGTGCAGCATACCGCAAAGATGGACAAGAAAACCGAGCAGAAATGAAATACTTCTCCTTGTTACATCTGCCTCAGGGAGGCACAGGATTTTGGTGCAAATTCTAATCCACAATATGTTTTTTAAATATGGATTTGAGTCAAAACTCATAGGTATGGGAACACCCAGGTACCACCCATGAAATGTCCTTTGGAGCAAATTAAAGTAAGGCACCGCATTGTACAGTTTGGTTACTTTTAGTTACAATCCAACACAAATTGTAATTTCAGATAGATTGTAAATCTCATTTTAACACTTTACGGCGTATTTGCGTTAAAAGCACAAACCAATCGAGTGTTTGTAAATCTGGGCCCTCGTGTTCTTTGATGAGATGTATCCTCCTTCCTGAAGCAAAGATGGGTACGTATATGTTCATGTGTACATGTGTTTAATAGACTGTTGCAACTGATGATTATTTAGACTATCTTCATAGAGTTCTGCATTTAAGGAGAACAAGAATTTGGACTGTCTCCATAGATCAAAAGAAATAGAAAATCAGTAGTCAAACATTCAATGTAATTTAGCGTGTGCTAAGTTGTACATTATACTATTGCAGAAAATGGCTTTTCAATTGATATACAAATTTCCAGGTTGGACAGATTTCTCTGCCCTAGTGCTCAATGTCTGATTACTTATAGCTGAATTGGAAATCGGAAAATGCATGCTACATATTAGTCACTGCAACAAATCCATTACCCCATTGGCTTATCAGATTAGATTTTGAACTAGTCACCTGTATGCACAGGTTACACTCTCCATTAGGCATATTAGCCATAGATACGTGGGTTTGAACCAGTCACCTGTACATGCAGGTTACACCCTGAATTAGGCATATTAACCATAGAAACTATGTTATGAAGACTACAACTACACATGCAAAGAACATTAAACAAGCATCATCAGACAATCTCACCTTTGAACGAAAGTCTTTATCTGACAATGTGACTTTGCCAATGCTTGTTGTTGACACTGAATGGAATTGGCAAAATGAAGGAAACAAATATTTTTTGCTGATGCTGACCTACATCAGAAAGAAAAGCGAAAATGGACAGCCCATATATAAAGATGTATACATGTGCACACATGGCCCATGAGGTTCAAGCAGCCACTTTTTGTTTTATTTCTTTTAATTCACCATTTTACAATGGCATTATGCATAAACGAGCTGTACGTTGCAGCTGCCGTTTATGCTTAAGAAGCAAAAATAATAATTGAACAAATGGGAGGGGGAGAGGTGGAATAAGAAAGGAGGCTTGGGGAATGCAGCTGGGTTAAAGGTGAGCAGGGAGGAGAGGGAGAGAAACCGATGAGATAGAAAATAGAAACAAAGCAGCAGAAAAACTGGTGATGAGGAGGGGTGCAGGAAGCAACGAACAAGTTGAGGGGGCAACATGGAGAACGCAGAAGGGGGAATGTGAGGTTGGAAGCAGCACACGGAGGAGAGAGAAAGAAAACACGGAGTGCTGAAAAAAAAAAAGTTAATTGATATCAGCTACAGCATTTGCAAGTCATTCAATCAAAAGAATGGTAAAGAAGCAAGGCACCAAGGGAGGGACAAATTCCAGAAGATGGAGGAAAGCCATTGAATAAGAGGCAAGGAAATTAACAAAATCAAGAAAGTCACTCAATGATAAGCAATGGGCAGACTCAAAGCCCACTGTCAGAATTGGCATTGCACGCCTTAGGCTATTAACAACATGCAGCTAAAGCTGTTAGTAGGCCATACATAAAATGCATTTAGACCACATGAATCATGCGTCTCATGCCAAATGGGAAAAACACATGAAGCAAAGGGAGCTTTAATGTTACAAACAATAGTTGTCTTATTTTGTAGTAGTCTTACAACTAAACAGTAGTCAAGAACTACAAGAACTACTAGATTGTATATTATTTGTACATAGATTGACCAGGTCTCTTAATCTGAAGGTAAGCAGCTGAGTATGAGTATTAATCCACATCCTTGGTAACAAAGACCGCACCTTTTCTAAAGATTCCTTACTGACCTTCTTACACCATTCCACCATTAGAGACTAGCCATTTTCACCTTTTTCATTTGATTTATAACACTGCCATATGTGCATGGTTGATTTGCAATGCCGTTCAAACGTACGAATAAAATGTGCATAAAGAAACAGATGTCATCCTCTGTCCCTGCATCGCTAGACTCCCAAAAGTATTCTTCTTGGTCAGCAAAATGTCTCACCTGCACCATGTTCATCTACTCAGCCCCATTGCAGTCCCTTTAAACATAACGTTGTACAGCCAGACATGTCTCACACTTCACATAACAGAAAATAACACAACACAACATAATGTAAGATGTCATAACATATTATATATAACATAGCATAACAGAACATCACATAACGTTTTATATTATTTAATGCCCTCCCTGGCCCCATGTGCTCAAGCCAAGAACTCGACATCAGGCCTCCCATCAGTTCCTTTGCGTCATTCCCTTTAAAGCTATCTTCTCATAAGGGCCACAAAGGGGGCAGATATGTCCAGATCGTCCTGTAATCTGCAAAAACTGGGGATTGAGGTCGTGATCACTTGAAAGCTTCACGAAGATGGTTAGTTTTCAATTGCGGGAAAAAAACAGTGGTAAAAGTATCGCTTGCAGGGAAAAAGGATCAAGAAAGTTTGGTGAAGTTTACAAAACTTTGCAACATGCAGCTTTTAAACTTTGCCAAACGCTGCAGGTGAAACGTAAAGTTCATCCACCCCATTAGCAAAAAAATGGAAATGTGAAATAAAAAAATGTCTGTATACTCTCTAATATGCAGTAGAAAATATACATCACTGGATCCCTTCAACAGCCATGTTTTCTTTGATGCTGTTTAACTCCTTCCTCATGCCTCCCTTAACGGGCTCCCCTTTATGCTTTCTCGTGCTTGGTCATTGACGTACACGTTCTTTAGAAGGGCACACACAGGGGGCAGGCCTCAACAACAATGATTACCCAGGTACCAGTCCCGTGAAACAAAGCATTAAAAGGAAACAACTGCATCTCTCCTGACCCCATTAATAAGACAATTGTCCACAATGGGGCCACACTACCATCAGGGCCATGGAATTAAGCAATCCTGCAGTGATTGTCACGTAAATATGGATCTGTGGCATTTGCTGCATGAACCATCTGCTACATAATCTGCAAATTTTACAAAAAATTGTTTCTATCTCAAATGGATCAAACGTTACAAAAAATATGGCAACTGGGGTTCCTGCACCCATGAAGGAATTTCGCAAAGGTTGACTATTAATCTTTCAGTCGTTTATTGCTGTATTTGGGTGATAAACTGGTATTTATAAAATTAACTCTTACCAGACACAGTTAGAAAGTGTAGAAATGTCAAAATAAGGAAGCCATACTAATGCAAAATATGCTGCATCATGCTCCATAATTTGTCTTTTCTTGCCGCATAATTTAGTCTACCCTGCAGCATAATTTGGTCCTCCTCTGCCACATAATTCCAGTGGCCTGACTACCATCAACCACAGACAAAGACAATGCAGCAAAATATTACACAGTGTCAGTCACAGAGCTGCACAGGTGTGTGGAAACTGTAGATTGTGCATAACACAAGCAACATTTTTCTTTAGATATTCCCTTATATTGAGCTCCACGAAGTTTATGGAGTTTGCTTTTCTACTGGAGGTATAAGGTTGAAACTGAGGGCCATATTTATCAACATTTCACGTAAGTCAGCAAGTTACCTTGCTGTGCTGCACAGCACTGCATCAAAGGGGGAGGGCAGAGAAGTACCTTACTTAACATAATTCTGTGCATTCCTGCTCTCTGCTTGCGGAGGTGCATAAACTGCTGCCTAGTGCAAACGCAGGTACACTTGCCCCATGGCACATGGGCGCCTGCTTTGTAGGCAGGATTGTAAGCCCCTTCCTGCACAAAAACAATCCTCTGAGGCTTTTTCCTCTATCTGCATGTGCTGCAGGAGGCAGCACATGTAGAAAGAGGGAAATCAAGGAGAAAGAAAGACATTTCTCCTCATTAGGCCTCCTTGGGAGGCAAAGCATTTGGACACATTCCCAGGTCTTCCAGTATTGGTAAGTCTGGGAATGCTTCAGAATCAGTGGGTGGATTCGTGGGGACACCCAAGCTCCACCCACGAAACGCCTCCGCGCGACAGAGTAACGCAAGGCAGCGGCTTGCACTGCCTTGCATTACTCTAGGCTTACCAAGCCACACAGGACCACTCAAGGTGGCGGTGTGTGGCTTGGTAAACCTCATCTAGGTGTTGGGTCACCCTTGCCTTCCCATGCAGGGTGCAAGGGCAACACAAAGTTGATGAATATTCCCTGATTGTACATTTTTCTCACAAGTTCCTTTTGTAAAACTAGAGCGAAATGTGCTGTAAATTACTCACGTATCACAAATAAATCATGTTTACGGAGGAGTCAAAAAAGGTTTCCTAAAACGTCTTTCAAAAGCAGGAAACCTTTTTAGTGAAAATGAGTAGTATGAAATATTACAAGCAAATGCCTTAAAGTGAATAACTTTGCAACCTTCACATATTCCACAATGTTTTCTGAAAAAATATGCAAAGGTGCATGAAAAAACTTTGCGCACCTCTAATTAGTATGGCTTAGGCTTCACTGCAGTAGGTTACGTCATGTCAAATCATATTATGCCTCATTGTGGCACCTTACATTATGCTATTTTGTGCTGTAGTAGTCTATTTACATTATTACCTATGCCTCCCGGACGCCATCCATAGGCACATAGGTTGCCCATTTCCTGAAAGCACAAAAATGAATTCAGTGCCCCAGGAAGTAGATAAATAAATATGAACAACTCACACCACACGAGCCCATGGAACAGGAGCAGACCTCTTGATAACTTGCAGCCAGTTCAGCCATTTTACCGACGATTTATGATCATGATCAAGGAACTACAAGAAGCTACAGGTATTAAAATGTGAAATGAGGAGCACACACTATGGCCCACATTTACTAATGTTTTGCATGGGTTGTTGCACAATGCAATGTGAAGCTAAACATATCACCTATTTCCTTGCTTCGTGCTTCTTTTTATGAAGCGCATACATGTTACAGTACGTAAATCTGATTTTAGGTAAGGTACCCATAACAGTATTACAATATATTTAAATATGTGAAAAAAACATGCTTTGTATACTTAGCCACAAGATGCATGTGTTAGGAGACCAAGTAAATATTGCTGCTTCTTTGTACATATGGGTGTTTGTATTAAGGGGTTTATGCCTGTAACTAAAACTTTACTAAGTGACGTATGCATATCATATCACTACATATTTAGATGTGTGGGTATCTCTATACATGTGTACGTTAATTTCACTTGATAATAAAAACAACTATTCCCTTCAACCTTTGTCCCATTCCTCTTCTCCCTGACACATCCAAAACCTGACTACGATGAACTCCCAAACATCTTTGTCAAATTTCCCACTCTTTTTTACACAATTCACCCAACTAACGCGTTAAAGTCCACTACTCCCAATAGCAACTTACAACTTCCCTATTCAAAATCTCTCCCTTTATTCTATCATACTCAAAATCCGACTGATTGCACAAACCCAACAAACTTAGCACAATTAAGCTTTAAGGAAAAAAAGAAAGCACATAATATTATTCTACTAACTATTTATCTTTAACTCTAATCTTGGCTTCCGGGGTAGCATACGACTTGCAGCAAAGTACTTCAACGCATCATCAGTGGGGCTAGTAAGAGATATATAAATACAACTCACAATAACAGGTGAGGCAGTGGACATCAATGTCAAATGTAAAAAGACACTCTCAGAAAGATGGTTTTGTTGGTGTGGTTGGTAGATGAGTTTAGGTAAGGTTTGTTTGATGCTACATGACTCTACCTACAAAGAGTTAATCTGTGAACAAGAGACCAGGCACAGAGCTATGACCGACAGTCTAACCTAGAAGAACCTGGTTGAGGGGCGTAAGCAGCCTGCTTAGGTGCCTCTTGTAAAGAAGCATTAAAGCAGAGAGTGCTGAAAAGTTGGAGAGAAGAAGACACTAAGATGAGCTGGTTTGTGCTGCATGGGTCACTGAAATACAAGCAGTACCTGTACAAGTTTATTTTTCCAGTTGTCATAGCAATGTCAGCTGGCAGGTTGCCCACTGAACCTGCTGGACCTGACATAATATATGCCTTCCGAAAAAAAAACTGTGGTCTACCCAATGAGGAAAAGGATTTTACTCCTTAACAAATTGGTCACCAAAAAGTAAACCTTGTGCTTCGGGACCTGCTTCAGAACTAACAGCTACCCCAATTTTTAATCCACCTTAATGGGCAGACCTTTAAATTTTTCTGGTGAGAATGTAGAGTTTGTTCCCCTAAAAGCAGACCGGTGTTTGAGCCCAGTTTGATATCAATTCAGGACAACGTTCTCTCCTTACAGTTTTGCCTGTTCTGTATTGCTCAAATATTTTGCCAGTGGACGAAGAATATCCAGCAGCTTTTCCAAGCATCATTAATACCCCTTCTAGGATCATGTCCACAGCTCGACAAACACATGACATTTTTCTTATATGATAATGAGGTAGTTGTCACTTTGTATGTGACGGTGGGCCTAGGGCATTCAGACCTACTTTTGATAAAATAGCCTTTTGCAATGATGTCTCAAATTAACATTGTAGTACTCAGCCACATGGTTAGGTGGTAGCCATTCAGTGAAGTTGGGATGCTAGATAAAAGCAGGCTAAAACGTCGGATGGCCATTACAATCTAATATTACCACTGGTAATTTTCTGCTCTCACCTTTTTGCCATTATTAACCTATACTTTCTGTTTCTATTGGTTATCAAACCAATCCGAATCATATTCATCAGTGACTGCACAATCTAAACCAGAATTTCAAAGTCCTTTAGTCATCCATATCTTCGTCACAATTGTAAGCTACATTTGAACCTATTCAATATCATATCAGAGCCGTTTCTTTTGTTGAAATCTAAGTCCAGACTACCGGTTCTTTTTGGAGGATGTAAGTCCATCTCTACAGATGGTTGAACACCATTAATCAACATAATTATGCGTGAAAATACAAAAAGGATTAATGTTTTGATTTAAACAGACGATTTACTATTACCAGTACTTAAATTAGCACCCTTGTTGATGGCAAAATTCCCGCCTGCACATTTGGGTAATCATGCATTAAGTGTGTCCTACTACCACCAGACTTCCTGAAATTGCTTTAGCAGCTGAGGAGCATATGTCTCAAGCTGCACATTTAAGAGAAGACATGGCTCTCTGAAATGATTGTGATACAAACGTATTTAGAAAACTATGTAATATTCCTTTTTACATGTTAATCCTTACCATAATCAGTACTCGGTGCCATACCATGAGTTGGAACTGGTGTTCATATGAAGGGGAACAATAACAAAATCAGCCTTACAACATCCAGACAAAGGAGGCAAACCCCAAGTCGAAAAATAGACATTAACCCAGAAGAGTCCAGACCCAAAAGAGTCCCGCCCTACTGCAGGATGAAATTAAAAATTATAGACTATGAAATATAAAACTAATGCTACAACTAGCACTTGCAGGTGTTTTAAAAAAGAGTAGAAATAACGTGGCCCCCATGACCTCCACAATCGGCGGAGGAGGATGAGTTGCTGAATGGCGAGAATAAATGCAGCTCTGACGGCAGAAAGGTAGAACAGCAAGCAGTGCACACCTTGCACGTACACAAGGTAATGTGCAGTCCAATCCAACCGCCTAAATAGGTCAAATAGTGGAGCGACAAACTTCGAAATACATCCCACAGTGGTAAACCAATTAAAGAGAAAAATAGCCTGCCACACACCAGGGCCGGCTTTAAGGTGGTGCGATCGGTGCAGCTGCACCTGGCGGCGACTTTGGTGGAGGGTGCTGTGTTTAAAATTAACTTATCGGTTCAAATGCATGTCAACTTCTTGTGCTTCAGCAGGTTTCAGACAATAAATAAAATGCCAGGATAACTCTGGTGGTTAATGTTCCTTCTGGTGAAAGATCAGTACTTGTCTAGTGGCAGTTTTGACTCATCATAAAGTAGGGCAGAGGGTTAATGTGACTACTGCAAAAAATGTGTACCATGCAGATCACAGAACTGAGTGTGAGTGAACTATGAGTAGCTCTACAAAAAAATGAAATGTATGGCAGAGAGGGGATGTGGAGAGATGAGGGCACTGCTGGAGAGTGGTATTGATGGAATTCATGGAGAAGGAGGTAATGGGGGGCACCAGAAAATACAGTTGCACAGGCATCACCAGCATTAAAGCTGACCCTTGATAGACAAGATAACACAACCAACAAAAGTATTATAAACAAACTTAGAACATGCAGGGGCGGCTCCTTCGCTGTGGAGAAGGAGCGTCACCCAACTGAATGTGCCAGAAGCAGAAAAATAAAACTATAGTTTCTATTGTTTAATTTTCTGCTTCTCGCACAGCAGTGGTGGGAGGGGCATGGCTGGGCTCTGGGAGATGGGAGAGGGGAAGAAGGGAGGGTGCACTAAGTGCACATGTGTGTTTGGCCGGCCATCTGGGGCTGGCCAAACACACATGCGCACTTAGGTTTCTACAACCTGGCTGCATACACAGCCGGGCTGGAGAAGCTGCACAGACCCCAGGCTTGTGTCTGAGTGGCAGTGACTGTCACTCAGACCAATTCTGATGCTCCTTACATGCTACTTATAGCATGTAAGCAGCTCCAGGTTTGTTGGGGAGCCTGTGATGGTGTCCCAGCATTCACTGCTGGGTCACCAGAAGAGGATCGAGGCGGCAGGTGGCGGCGATGGAAAGAGGTAAGTTAATTTTTTTATTATTTCTTATTCGCTCCCAGAACCCCCACCGCCCCTCTCCCTCTCTCCCCCCCAACACCTGAACCCAGCCCCTCCCCTTGAGATTTGCGGCGGCCGCCGCTGAGAACATATTACAATCATACATAGTGAACTCGAGGGATGGTAAGCAGCAAGAAAAGAGGGCAGTTTGATGGAGGGGCAGTAATTTATCTTTAGTGTGGGGCTTGATCGGTTCATTTGTTTATCTCCTCATGGTCCCAAGCGGGGGATTGTCGTTACTTTAACTGCTACGTAGCTGCTGGTAAATAAAGTAAAACTTGAGAAAGCATAATAGAACATCTAGTTTAGTAATAAAGTGTCATTTTATTAGGCCAACTGTTACATCAGAAATATCCTGAAATAACTTAATGGCACCATGCATCTCCAAGTGCACAAAAACAAGTGTGACCTAAACATGTCATGAAAATGAGGGCTGTCTCTTCAGTTTCCTTTCATGCAAACGTTTGACTGTATATATAGTTTTTAGAAATGTGTATGTACTCCTGCTCTCTATTTTTCAAGTGCATTAGTGAGGTTTTAGACAATAGGGTAGGATTCAGCCCATTCGCATACATAAAAGCAGGTAGTTGGCTTCCATTAGTAGTTTAAACATTTGTTGCCAGAAATTTAAATATTCAATAACTAAAATGTAAAAATTGTAATACATATGATAAAAATATTGTCTCCTTATTTTTACCCTCACCCTTTAGGTTTACCATACTGATATTCTCACTCATTCAAACTGTCTTTCTCTCATGAGTACATTCACACTTTTTGTGTATCCAGGAGAGGTACACAAAGGTGGGTGTAAGCAAGACTCCTACAATATATCTGAAATTAAATTCCGCAATGATCAGTAACTTTATATAAATTCATTCTGTATACACAAAATGCACAATATAGGGATCCATAAATTAGAGTTGGTCACTGCGAAAAGTACTTCTGATTCAGAGGAAATTTATGTTTCATCAAGGTTTGAGACATTTCATACCTGTCATAGGTGGCTCCCTCTATGAAATATAAGTCTAACACTGGTTGGGAGCATTTCATATCTCTACAATTATGTGATGGACGATTCTCAAATACGTTTGTACGATTAGTACCCAGAGACGTCCTTAAACAGGGAAATCCATTCTAAAATGACAATAAATTCATGTATATGGGATAATGGTTGATTTGTAAGAAAGGAATGTTCAATATATTTTTATAACTGTTGCTGAGTGTAGGGTTGCTCAGTACAAAAGCGGTCTCATCTTCTTGATTTCACCTCATGCCCCTTTCTTCCACCACCAGACAGCTCTTGTCTCTTAATTTCACCCTTTTGGGTCCTTTTCATCCCTCCTTTCTCTGTTTGTCACAGTTTTCCTGTCTTTCTTTTCCCCCTCTTTCTCTTTTTTCTGTTTTTATTTCTCTTAATGTGAGTCAAAGTTTGGTGATAATAAAGATGCCTAGAGCCCCACAAATGAAGGGTGGTGCCAGCCAGCTGCAAGGAAGGGTGCAAAATAAGCACCTAGCATGACTAAATATGGAAGTGGGGGGTTGATTTCTGTGCAACAGCATATTGTAAGCGATAAACTACCACTTCTGTACATATAGAACTTAAAAAGTCATCTCATAGTTATCTGTCTCTATAATGAAGTTAATCAACCTGCTGATTCCTCCCTCTAGTCATTGTGTCTAGCCCACTCAGTGGTCGCTGAACTCCTCAAGGTCTTCTGTATCTTTACAAATTAAAGGTGGTGCTTTACCCCATTTATTTCACACGTGCAAACAGCCCCATCATATAACTGGTGAGTAAAGTTGGCCTCAAGCTTCTGAGTTGAAGCACCAAGAGCTCCAATACATTTAGGCTCAGTTTTGAGAGTGACTCAGGAAAGAATAATTGGTCCATTTCATGTTAGGCTCGAGCCTTTAAGAAGTAGATTCATCAAGACTTTGCATTGGTGCAAAGTTGCACAACATGATGCAAATCTTGCAAAGTCTTGATAAAGGATTTATTTTCTAGCACAAATCATTCCCATTATACTACCCATGTTTTTTTACTCAAAGTCCTATCTACTATGATTGACAGACATGGATTTAGGCTTAAAGATAATGCCTTGAGGCAGGCCTTAAAGTGTGAAAGTTAGTCTAGGCCAACCTCCATTACAATTCCTATGGTACCCTGTTAGTGCACCATCGCTAAGGAAAGGAGCAGCAGCATTATTCCTTAGTGATATGGCTCTGTGATGCTGTCTCCCCGTAGCGCAACACAGCAAAGTAACTTTGGTTGTTTTACGTCGTTGCCATGCTTTAATATTTCTGCCCCATAGTGCACAGTCACAATATGATGACAAAGCTTCAGTTTACCAAAATGACGCCATGGTTGGTTGGTGCAAATGCCATTATTTGCAATTGGTGCTGGCGCTAACTTCCTCTGACGTTTTGTACGACCCAACAACTGCAAAAGTGACATATACACCAACTGACCAGTACAGATTATGCTGACCTGAAGCATGGAAGCTGGAATTAAACACATATACATGCGAAGTATTAGGCATTAGAGTATTGAATCATGCTTATTATTGGTGTCTCACTTTAAAGAAATATTCATTTTAGTTGTTGTGCAACTTCAAGGCCTGTTTGGATGCTTGGATGGCTTGCTTAGCATGGCTCTACACAGACAGCAAAGTGCTTGAACTCTCTACCGGCAAGGATAAAGACTGTCTTCAACCACCTAGAGTTCAGGCGAGAGCTAAGTGTAAGTTTACTCTTCTTAATTCCACAACTACTACATTTTGAAGAAATATATATTGTCATGGGACTTGTGTGTGCATTTTGGAATAGTAAATCTATATTTGCCTATATGCACATACCTTCACAATATCCAGGTAGTCGATATTCCAGCTACATTAGGTTTGCATGTGACAATAAAATCACAACATTCTGGTAGAATACCAGGTAATAGTTATGTCCCCTTACAACAAACCTAGAAGGACACCCAGTGGTGGTTGTATGCATAATATTGGGACAGCAACGAGATTCCCAGACATCAGGAACCTAATGATTGGGAGGACCATGACTCCTCAGTCCTAATCTCTCAAAGTCCAAGCGACAGATGATATCTCCTGAGACCCTCCATGATGGAGAGAGATGTGAAGCAGGAGAGGGAGGGAAAGGAGAGATTTATTCCTTGTGTACCAGCATCAGCCAAGAGAGAGGGAACCAATAAACTCTGCTTCCTCATCCTACTAATGTATGCAAAAACCAAGTGATGATATGCGAAGATGGAATGAATGTAGGAGTCATGGATTCCAGGAACAGAAAATTATTTCTTCACCCGAGCTCCCAATGACAGGCACCAAAACTTACATCCTCTAGCAGTGCAATGAGGTCTAAACTGGAGTCCTAAACCTTTAAGACAGTTCTCAGAACAACTTCGGTGTCAAGCCCACACTGGACCAAGCACAACCTATCAAGAATCCCAATTGTCCAGCAGCTCCTATGATGGTATGGTCTGAAACAGTATCAGCCACTGGGACATGGATAAAAGAGGGTAACAGGGACGGCCACAGGCTCAGCTTCCAGAAGGTGGCTTGGTCACTCTTTGACCTCTTAGGAAGTATCTCGGTATTCTTTGGCTCTATGAAGGAAAATACTCTGCAATGTCACTTGGGCTTACCAATCTATTGGTGGAAGAGGCTGTGACAAATCCCAGGATGCTTTGGATACCTCACACTTTGACACAAAGTTTACAAGAAAGAGATAGTTAAGAGAAAGTGAACACAAGGGCACCCTGGCTTGAAGGACCGCCCTTTCCTGGGGTGCACTGGTTCGCAATTCTCTTTGATTTTAAGTTTTTCCTGTGGCAAACAGACTAAGGAGACCCCGCCAGAATTCCAGTTGCCTCAGTGCTCAAAGGCGGTGTGGTCAGAAACAATACCAGCCTCAGGCCATGCAGAACAAGCATTGGCAAAGCCTATAGGGCTTGTCTATGCAATTCCTATTGGCTTTGCCAATATGATTTAGCCATGTTGTTCAGCATGATTAAGAGTTAGTTTCGTAAAGTAGAATAGAGTGGAGTGTATTGGTGTGAAGTGGCGTAGAGTGCCATGGAGTGGCATAGAGTGGTGTAGAGAAGAGCTGAGTGCAGTGGAGTGGAGAAATATTGTGGAGTATCTTAGAGGGAGTTGAGTGTCATTGAGTGGAGTGGCATACAGGGGCATTGTGGAGTGGAGTGGAGTGGAATGGCACAGAGTGGAGTAGAGTGTTGTAGAATGTCGTAGAGTGAAGCAGCATAGAGTGGAGTGGCTTAGAGTGGAGTGGCAAAGAGTGTCACAGACTGGAGTGGCTTAAGTAGAGTAGTGGAGTGGAGTAGTGTCGCAGAATAGAGTGGAGTAAAGTGGCATTGAGTGGTGGGGAGGGAGTTGCGCAGAGTGCCATAGAGTGAAGTACTGTCACAGAGTGGCATTGAGTAGAGTAGATGGTTACAGAGTGGCATAGAGTGGAGTAGAGTGGCATAGAGTGGAGTAGAGTTTTTTTGCAGTAGAGAATAATAGAGTGGAGTATAGTGGAGTGTCATAGAGTGGAATGTCATAGAATGGAGATGAATGGTCTAGAGTAAAATGATGTAAAGTACAGAGTAGATTGGTGTAGAGTGCAGTGGCGTGGAGTGATACAAAGTTGAGTGGTGTAGCGTGCAGTGTCACTGGGTGAGTGCAGTGGTGCAGAGCAGAGTGGCACAAGGTGGAGTGGAGTGGTGTACAGTGCAGTGACTTAGTTTCAGAGTAGAGTGAAGTGGCATAAAGTGGAGTGGTGCACGGCAGAGTGGTATGGTGCAGGGTAGAGTCCAGATGTTTAGAGTGGCATAGAGTAGACTGGTATGGAGTTCAGTGGATTGCAGTGGCGCAGAGTAGATTAGAGTGCCATACAGTCCGGTGGAATACAGTGGAGTGATGCAGAGTAGAGTGGTGTAGTGCGTAGTGGCATACAGTGCATTGGCAAAGAGTGCAGTAGAGTGGCATAGAGTTGAGTAATGCAGAGTAGAGTGCAGTGGCATAGAGTGCAGTGGTGAAGAGTAGAGTGGCATAAAGTTCAGGGGCAGAGAATGCAGGCTTGCAGAGTAGAGTGTTGTAGAGTGCACTGGTGTGGTGGTGATGTAGAGTGCATTGGCTTTGAGACCCTACTAGGTGAGTAGTGTGCTTAAGAAATTATTTGATTATTATTTCACTTAGTATGCAGTGGTGTAGAGTAGAGTGGTGCAGAGCAGAGTGGTGTAGAGAACAATGGGGTAGAGTATAGTTGTGCAGAGTAGAATCTAGTGGTATAGAGTGCAGTGACATAAAGTGAAATGGTATAGAGTAGAGTGTTCTAAAGTAGAGTATAGTAGCATAGAGTGCAGTGGTGCAGAGATGTTTATGTAGGGTTCAGGGACATAGAATACATTGGTTTTGAGTAAAGTGATGTAGAATGCATTGGCAGGAATGCAGTGGTTTAGAGTAGAGTGTTGTAGAATGCAGCGGTGTAGAGTACAATGGTGGAAAATAAAGTAGAGTGGAGCAGCATACAGTGCAGTGGTGTAGAGTGGAGTGGGGCAGAGTGAAGTATAATAGAGTGCAGTGGCATAGAGTACATTGTTTCAGAGTAGGGTGAAGTGGTGTGGTGTTGGGTGGAGTGATGCAGGGCAGAGTGTGGTGGCAAAGGGTAGAGTGTTGTGGCATAAAGTAGTAAGGCACAGTGCACTGGCGTGAAGTGGTACAGAGTAGAGTGCATTGGTGTAGAATGCAGTGGCATAGAGGGCCATACTGCAGAGTAGAGTGGCATAGAATGCATTGGCTTAAAGTAGAGTGGTGCAGAGTAGCATGGAGAATCATAGAGTGTAGTGATGTAGAGCAGTGGTTCCCAACCTGTGGGCCGGGGACCCCTGGGGGTCCGCGAAGCCTCGTCAGGGGGTCCGCGGCAGCTTAAAAAATGTAATAATATTAGGTCCCAGCTATCAGTATTGACTCAGTGGGGGTCCCCCGGTTCCAATAATGATTCAGTGGGGGTCCCTGGGCTCCAGTATTGATAAAATGGGGGTCCACAGAAGTGAAAAGGTTGGGAACCACTGATGTAGAGTGTAGTGACATGGAATGTGTTGAGGCAGAGTGCATCAGAGTTGTGCAGAGCTGAGTTCTGTGGCATAGAGTGCAGTGGCGCAGAGTAGAGTGGTGGAGAGTGCAGTGTTGTAGAGTGTTGTGGGCTGCGGTGGTGTAGAGTGGGGCAGAGTAGAGTGGCATAAATAGTACTGTGTTGCAGAGTAGACCAGAGTGGATTAGAGTGCAGCGACATAGAGTACAATGATGTAGAGTGGCACAGAGTGCAGCGGCGTAGAGTGCAGTGGTGCAGAGTGCATTGGCATAAAGTAGAGCAGGAGTTCTTAACCATTTGACTACTGTGAACTCTCACTGAATCACTACTGGAATCAGGGTACCCCTCTCACTGAGTTATTATTGGAAGCCGGGGATCCTCGGCCTAACCAAATTATATGAATTGAACCACAAAACAATACAATAAGGCCCATATTTATACTTTTTGACGGATATGCACTATTTTAACCCCGCATTTGCATCAACTTTAGACGCCAAAGCAGAAAGGTTGCATAGGAAAGGGAAGATGGAAGCAGCAGGCCAGGAGAGACCCCCAGTGTGACCCCATACACCCAGGAACCAGCCAGGAGGACAAACAGAAGTCCCAGGAGAAGGAAAAGAAAAAGCGCAAGTGTGGGTTTAGTGAGAAGGAGCATGAGATCCTTGTAAAAGAGGTGACGCAACACCAACACCAGCTATTCGTCACCTCCAAATTGCCAATTGGCAAGAGAAAGGCAATATGGCAGCAAATAGTGGCTAAAATCAACAGAGTGGCAGAGGCGAAGTGAACTGTCAAGGAGTGCAAGAAACGCTGGCCTGATTGTAAGCGAAGAACTAAGGAGAAAATAGCCAGGAACAGAAAAGCAACACTGCATACTGGAGGTGGAAGTCCTGCACCACAGGAGGACCTGGATGAGATGGAGGACATCGTTGCAGCTGTCATCCTGGAAGAGCTGGTCACTGGAATACAAGGACACAACAGTGCAGACTTTAAACAACCACCACAAATGCAGGGTAAGTTGCAGGGGGGAAAATAACTGCCAATTTTACAAATGATAGAAGGGGGAAGCAAATAGGACACACTCAGTGCATGCGAAAGGAGTGAAGCGGGACAAATTGCCCATGAATCAAGTTGCACCATTCAAACATAAGCAACACATGTAAAGACGCCTTGGTCGTGCCATGCACCACAACACATACACAACCTGGCTATATACCATCATGTACATATGCAGCACATAGGATGGGAGGCATGTCTAATTACTGTGCCTGTGGATGTGTCAACACAACACCCCTTGCAGACAGTCAAACTTACCCTTCCCACACAACTGAGACATCAGAGACCAATCAGTCAATACCATTCCTGGGTTTACATAATGGTGGTGTCTCTTGCAGAAACACTTCGCAATTGCCGTGTCCCATTGCTGAAACATATGTGTGCTGCATCTTGCAGCACACATTAATATGGCACCTTAGCTAACATTACTCATACATGCGCAGGAAGCAACACAACCCCGCACAGAAACAACACATCGTCATAAGGCAGCCACTTTTCCATCATGCAGAAATAATTCCTGTCTGGGTGCAGGGACAACTAATCTGTGCAGCTGCAGCGGGAATTGCAGGGTGGTCCCGTATCATAGGAAACATGGCACTACCCTGTGTAACTAACCTGCTGCAGTGTGGAGCCACCCATATCAACGCTGATCAGAACTGTGCCACTAGAGAACATATGCACTACAGATTGCAATCTGTAGAACACAACACATACAGGTTGAGCCCACAACAACTCTTACACAACCATGTGAGCCATATAGTAATGGGGAAATCACACAAACACAACATATGATGTATGTATGTGAACATCATGTTGCATCATATCACATTGACAGACGGGACTGGTGCATGGGCAAGTCTGGCATTCGTAAGACTGCTAGTGTGGTTTACCCTCTGTGGTAGGCAGTATTAGTTACACACTGGGATAGCAGGTGGAAATCTGTCACCTCATGTCAGCTCTGTGGTGCAGTTACCACAATATTGTTGCTGGATCAAATAGAGCCAGCTCCAGTCTTGGGGTGCATTTGGTGTGACACCAAATGCTGCACTTGTCACTGCAAATCAGACAGTGGAAAGCGCAAAGGGCCTGGGCATTGGGCCCCTGCATTGCTCATGCCAGGTACATGGGCTGTGCAGTAGCACCCTGGGGTACACCACACCACATGGCTACTAAACTTTCCATGGACCCCCATACAAAGGCTGACGGAAAAGCAGGAACATACCTGGAGAGTAGCACTGATCATAATGCTGGGCTGGTGTCACAAGATAGGTGGCATTGCCAGACTGTGAGCTGCCAACAACCTGCCAATGCCAGGCCATTGGCCCATGGGGCATTCCCTATGGTCAACATGTGCCACTTCCACCTGCGCTGTTGGCGGTGGTCATATTGCCAATGGCAGTCTGGTGGTCATAGGATTGCCAGATTTGTAATGAGGGTCCATGTATGCACCAATACAACTAGCTGCAAAATCTCCATCAAACTAGCTTGAGGCCGTGATCAAAGTTGAAAATGGGTCATCTGACTATGTCCATATTTTATTGGTATCAGACACTGTGATGTAGAAAATGATGTTCACATCAACAAATGATACCCATGCTGGCCATCCCTGGGTCCACCCCTGTGCCAGTGTTAAATTAGCTGCACTGACACAATGCTGCATCCCTTGCACCATAGTGCAAGATTGGCTGCATCAAGGGGGAGACAATAGTAATGTAGGAGGAGCACCTTCCAGCACAACCAGAAACTAAAACGGCAATCTGCTAGGTCCATGTGTGCTGTGGAATGTAGCACACATACATCAACATGAGGAGCAATCAAAGTAAACGACTATATTGCACCTTGGTAATGCCATCCCTGGGTCGGTGTAAGGTTTTGGTGCTGCCCTGGTTTATGAAAAACATGTAAAACTGGGACAGGAGCAAATTGCAATGTGTGTTGGTGTGGCTTGACCACTGCAACAGCCATTGCAAGGCCCTACCATGCAAATTGATGCATGGGAAATGGCCATATTAACAAGATGTTGTCAAGCCACTAAAAGGGAATACATCACACCTTGTAAATATAACGCAGCCTATTGCGTCACCTGAACTTCCATTTACGTGACGCTCAAGTGGGGCAAAGGGCTGATAAATTGCACCCATAATGTACAAGAACAATGTTTGAGGTGTACGTTGCCACTGAGCCTCCAATAGAAATTCAATGACATGACATGTCAACTGCCACAACATAGAAAGATTGATTTTACACCATTCATTGCAGAGGATGTGGCTCACCTGCTGATCTGCCTGTCCTGGAGTTCTCTGATGACCTGGATGACCAGATGACAACCATCAGCCAACAGACTCTCCAGGATGTCCTGGTATCACTCCAGACACCACCCCCAGTTTCAAGAAGGACAACCAATGTTGCAGCCGCCCTAGATGACTCACCCAACACCCACAATGTACTACCTGCCAGTACAACAACAGCTCAGGACTCTGAGTATAGTGGGAGCCTGCCAAGCAGGTGTGGGTGGGGATGGAGATGGTGGCAGCCAACCTAGAGGGAATGCGCACATGCTTCATGACAGCTAATGAACACACAGCTGGCAACCGAGGCACACACTCCCCACTGAGTGGACTCCAGCAGTGTCTGATGGACATAGCTGCTGCTATGAGGGAGAGGCCACAACAACTGCCCTCCCAAACTGGCAGCAGCATGATAGAGAACAAGCTGGACTCCATTCAGCATGAAGTGGCCTCCCTCAGGGAGGACACAGCTTCCTACCACCGGGATGTTGTTGCTATTTTGAAAAATCTGCAGTTCATCCTTGCTGCAGTGATGCCATATGTCATACCACAAATGGTAGCTGCCGGGAATTGGGACTTCACATTTTTAACCACTGAAGTGTGTGTGGCCCCCTCTACCTCTCCACTACCACAACCAAGGGCACAGGAGACACGACACACATCGGAAGATGAAGATGTGAAACAGATCACTTTTACTCAGAAGAGTACCCGGTAGCACCAGTCTATGCCACATGGGCAGTGTTCTCCTTAGTTCTGGGCTAAAGATCATGCCAGTGTTGTTACAGTAGGATATGTGCACTCTTCACCCACTCACTGTTGACCTGTCTGCTACGGACTGTCATTGCCTGTCACTTATCAATTGGCAATTTTTGTTCCTCCACACTTATCAACACTACTCTGAAGCATGTCTCATGACATGTCCCTCAACCCTGGACTCTTATTGTGTCAAAAACCGTTATTCACAAATGGGGTTTCACACCTGGGCATTGCAGATATATCACTTAGACATTTTCACCTGTAAATAAACATCTTGCACACATTTTCCATGTCAACATTTTCTGTGATCCATCTACTCAGCGAAATTATAGTATTGTGTGAATCCACGTCAATGACTTCAGAAGATCAGTACATGAGCGCTGAACTGTGGGGCCACAAAGCTACACACAAGGATCCAAACATGACGAAGGTGTATGATGTAGACTTCTCATAAACTGATGGGTACATATAGACTTTGGTCAAGATATACGGCAGGTCAGGCAGAAAACCAAGTAAAAGGCAATGTAGCCAGCTGGGAGTACCAGATTAACTCATTGGTGTGGTACAGAGGTAGCTAACCTCATCAGTGATGGGCACCGGTCTATGTTGCAGGATAGTGTACCATTTTGGGCTGATGTCAGATCTGTCACATTTCCCAACATTATCCAAACAGGACCCCAACAATGGCGGCTGAAGGACCAGACTTACCTGTCCAAGAGAAACCATACATAGACATAATGAATGGGGGCTACGCTGCATGGCAGGTACATGGACTAGATGTGATGTTGCAGCCAATGTGACAGCTCCATTTTCAATAGGTGACGCACACATTAAGTGAGGGAGTTGAAGGCAGGACGGATTACCTAGGCCACCCCCCAATTTGCCATGTGCACTCATGGGAAGACCCCGAGACTCATGCATATTACACGAATTGTATGGGAGAATGCAAAAATATTTATTTTAAATACAAGAAACTTAAAAATAACTAAAACCTACCCTATCCTAAACTAAGCTATTCTAACTATACTTATCCAACAACTAAAGCTATCTACCCTATGCAAACTTAACTTACACATTGAACACCGCACTCTAAACATTGCCCCCCAACTCCCTAAGAAACAAGACACAAGCAAGACAGCAATTACTAATACTACACATTTACTAACTAATCCTAAACAAATATATATATTTTTTAATTGTTTTATTTTTCAAATGTTTTTTGATATTTTCTTTTGTTTAAACACATGTATACCCCAACATGACCCCCCACCCAACCACCCACCAATAAACACATTAGAAGAAAAAACCCACCCCCCAACTATACTTATCCTAACCAATCTATAAACCTACACTAACCTAACACTAACTCTATAACACCCACAATAAAAAAATGGCAACTTCATAACGGAGGAGAATGATCCGGGAGGTAGTCAAGTGACAAGTAAATTCAAAGTTTGGCCTTTTCCTCTTGATGTATTTCAACAATGTTTTGTTGTCCGCTACTTCCCACTCCAACTTGTCCAAATGTGTTAGAATGAGGGACACATCCCTATGCAGATCCTGCAGCAACTGCAATGAACCGGCTGCAGGTGGTGTGACTAGTTATGCCTGTGTGGTGACCGGTGCAGCCGATGTGGTTGGAGTGTGGCCAGCTGCGCACCCCTGCACCGCTGAGGAGCTTGTAGCTTGGTAATCCTTTGGAGGCTGTGTGGGGGCCCCAGGTGCGAATGCCCGTCACTCCCCAATTGCCCTCTGCACAGAAGCAGCAAACCATGTGGCGTTATCCTGACTCAACTTCCAGAATGTGGCGGTAACGTACTGCCCTCTTGTGGAAGTCATGCCTCTCCTCATTTGTCATGCTAGCAGCTGTAATATGAAGACAAGCAACCATCAGTGTCAGCATTGGGTGGAGCCTGTACAGATTACTAGTATACACTGCAACATCTAATTCCACCTGCACTCTAACACACATTCCAGAAAAGACAAAATTCCTCCTCATCTGTGTCTATTTCCATCCACACATCACCAGTTTCTTGTACATGTCAGTGAGAGGAGGGGAAACCATTGATAACCAATTGGGGTCAGAGCGGATAGGAACACATGCAAGCTTTATCAATATAACTGTCACCTACGCTGTGAGCATCACATCTTTCTACAAGTTTGGTATTCCTCTCCCCCTGAGCCTAAGGGGGCATGGCCATGCTATCCATCATCTGAACATTCCTGGTCATATACCAAGGCCTGACCACTCATTCATGGAGTCAAGGAGTGGACCATTTGATAGGGGGGCTTCCAAATAGAAAGCTGGTATCCAAAGGTCAATCACATCTACATTCATGTGTCCAGGGGTAGACACCCATGAATATGTGGTCTTCCATTACCGTTCCTTTTACACGCAGTTCCATGCCAGCACATGTTGGGCCTTGACCTGCATGCAAGCAAATAATAACATTCCACAAAAGTGGAACATGCATGAAGTGAAAAAGACAGAGCGCCAGGGATGCGCCAAATTAAATCCAATATGGCGCACCCCTGTGTTGTCACCTATGCCTGGGTATATATTTCTTGTATACGTTAATCCAGAGACCCATGCCCCATGGTGCAAAGATGGCTGCGTTGAGGGAGAGATTGATTTTGTGTAGGGAGGGACACCTTCCAACACAATAACTTAACCGAGAAGGAGTTTATACAATTTAGAAGTGTGCTGCCTAATGCATCACCCACTGAAAGATCCAAAACAGAGGATACATAAGAATATTTATCCTTATTGCCCATTGCTAAGCCCCACCTCCCCCCCTTGGAGTGTGTGCCGAATTTGGCACTGCCTCTGGTGTGAGCAGATCTGTAAATCTGGGACTGCATCTACACTATCGCAACTATCACACTGAGTTGTGACAGTGTTCAGTTCCAACATTAATTAAGTTAAATGTTTTGACATCCCTTACCTTATGTGTGGGCCCCTTGCATACATCCTATTAGGCCATGATGTAGTTGGGTGTGATGGGCTGTTAAATTGCAAGTTGGCAACATGAATGTACAAAATATGTAGTGGTCCATGGACTGTGTCCTTCAATTGTCACATACCAGTAATTAGGCTGTGAGTGATATGTGTGATGGAGGCAATATGAGCTTTTACATCACATATGATGTTACTACAATACCTGCCACTTTAGTGTTTGTTACATGCTCCCTCAGGTTAGAGTCACATTCCTATGGTATATGTAGTAGAGAATGAATAGACCATGGCAGAATTGGTGGAAAAATGAGAAGTGTTTATTTACAATATTTACATGGTATTTTCTGTGATTGTTATGTATAAAAGTTGTTGACAATATGTTGTCTCCTGCGTACCCCAGCAGCTGTGTTGTGCTGTTCCCCCTCCAAATCGTCAGCACCATCCTCCTCCTCAGGCAGGACAACAACCTGGTCGTACAATGGCACATTCATTTGCACACAAATATTGTGCAGGATGGCACGTGTGAGGATTATTTTACACACAATGGGTGGGGCATAAAGGAGGCTGCCGCCTGTCAGGTCCAGGCAATCGAATCTGGATTTGAGGATGCCAAATGTCTTTTCAACCACATTGCGTGTCTGACGGTGTCCTTCATTGTAGGCATGTTATGCTACTGTGTTATGGTTAGCAAATGTGATCATCACCCATGGCTGTATGCCGTAACCCTAATCCGCTGTAAAGGTAAGAGATGAATATTGTTGTTAAAGCTTGAAACAGTTTTTGTATGTAGCATGCCGGTTTGCTTGTTGGAATTGGATTGGTAAATCAGACGTGTTTGTGGTATAGAGTGAGTTCCTGGCCTTGTTCTAAGATTTACTTGCACTGTGTTGTTGGACATGACAATCTTGTGTATTGACTCAAGGACCTGGGACATATGATTAGGATTCCTAACTGAAGCTCAGTATGTATTTACCATGTGTTGTGTAGTGCATCTTTGTAGCAGTGTGGTATATCTTGAGGGGACCTGACACATCCTTGCACCACAATGGTGTTAGATGTGGAGACAACATAGTAGTCCTACAAAGCCTGGCTATGCCAGCCATTTTGCCATGTGGTGGTACAGATGCAGTGCAAAACGTAGGCCCATATTAAAGGGTAAATGACACAGTACAACGCAGCTCCTAAATTGGCAGCATTGTGCTGCATCATTTTTACTTTGCAGGAATACACTGTGTGTAATATGATACAAGAAAAACCTTTGTTGTCCCCTGTGCTGGCGTTAAATATGCAGCCGTGCACCAATGCTGCCGACCTCGCACCAGGGTGCTTGGATGGCTGCCCTGTGGGGGAGATAAAATCTGTGAAGGAAGGGACACCTTACTAAACCTAAACTATCTTCATGGGCAATATGATCTTTCATTGTGTGCAGCAGTATGCAGCACGCATAAGTGGCACATTTATATGAAGACTAATCAAAGTATATTTCCTCATTGCAAGCTGCAAACGCCACCCCTGGGTTGGTGTTTGATGTTGGCACGGCTTCAGGTTTTAGGAAATACCTACATCTGGGGCAGCATCATCATGCTATGTGTCTTGCCGTGCCACACCTACAGCAACACACATTGCATGCCCCTTCCACACAAAGTGCTGCATGGGAACGGGCCTTATTTACAAGGTGGCATCAATTCACAAAAGAGTGGGCAGCCACCACCTTGTACATACAGTGCAGAGCATGACGATGGCACTAGGGGCTCTTTCATATGGCCCTTAGTGATCTTGAGTGGCAGCTGATGTTTGTGCCAGCCATCAGGTGTACAAGGGTGTGTATCCCATTGTTTCAGGATGATCTACATTGCTACAGGTTTTTCTCCTAGCTTCCAATACATGAATCAGCATTTATACTGTCAACACATGCACAGTGCAGGCTATGGGATGGGGCTCAGCTACTTTACAAATGTGTCCCTTAGCACAGTGCATGTAATCTCAGTAATGTCCTCTATACTCCTACAGGGTCCCACTATGGCATCCATGATCTTCACTTTTTGACAGTGACTCTGCCCCATGGTGGACCATTTATTGCCTACGGTACAGACATGATGAAGCTGGAAATTTGCTTATTGACATATTTGTCAACTATGGCAAAAATAATTGACAAATATGTCAATATGCAAATTTCCAGCTTTCTTGAAGATCATAACATCCTGCATCCCACGCAAATGGGCTTTAGACCAGCCCACAGCACAGAATCAGCTATGATAGCTGTTACAGAAGAGGCTAGAAAACGGATGGATCAGGGGCTGGCAACAGCTATCATAATGCTGGATTTAAGTGCTGCATTTGATACGGTTAATCATGGTCTCCTGATCCAAAGAATGGAAAAAGCTGGAATTAAAGGCCAGGCACTTAAATGGATGAGGTCTTTTCTTCAAAATAGATCCTTCCAGGTCTTAGATCGTTCTTTTTTGTCGGAACAGTTTAGATCACATTGTGGGGTACCCAGGGCTCATCTTTGAGTCCTACTCTTTTTAATATTTATATGGCTCCTCTAGCAGATTTAGTGGAACCTTTTGGTTTGTCCCTGATATCCTATGCCGATGACATGCAGTTGGTGGTGTCTTTTTCCTCGGTGAAGTTTGCAGATAATTCGGCTTTGCCAGCTTGCATGCAAGCCGTCTCGAGTTGGATGACTGATAGCAGGCTCCAACTCAACAAAGAAAAGACAGACACAATGTTCCTGGGAAGCTTTCCAATCCGGCGAATAATATTCTGCCGGCTATCCAGCTGGAACATTTACCCCCTCTGAAAGATCATATTAAAGCCCTAGGAATTTGGTTAGATGCCAAACTAACACTAGAGTACCAAGCTAGGATGCTCTCCGCCTCCTGTTTTGGATTATTAAGGTTACTCCAAAAGGTTGTTGGCTTGCTTCCTCCCCTGGCCAGAAGACTTACGGTACAGGCCCTTATCTTATCCAGGCTTGATTATGGTAATAGTCTTTTTCTGGGCTCACCAGAATATGTGATTAAGAAATTGCAAACAGTACAAAATGCGGCTGCTCGGTTACTGTTTAACATGCCAAAGCATACATCGGCCAAGCAAGCTTTGACCACTCTGCATTGGCTGCCAGTAGGGAAAAGAATTAAGTTTAAATCTTTGTGCATCTTTCACAGAGCCCTATATAATAGGGGCCCACATAAATTGAAAACTCTAGTTTCAAACTATGCCCCTACTAGAGCTCTAAGATCTTCTTCCAAAGCCTTAGTTGTGCTACCCAAAGTAAAAAAAGCAAGATAGGGTGGTAGATCGCTGAAATACAGGGGGGCAAACTGTGGAACTCACTTCCCCTGAAAATCCAGGTGATTAGGCAGGAGTTGGAATTTCAGAAAGCCATTAAAACATGGCTTTTTAAAAATAATTTAATTAGAATTCTTTGGGATCCAGTATTTTTCTGCTTGCTATGAGGCTAGTGTCCTTCTCAGCGCCACGAAGCCTCCAGGTAGTTTGGCGCTATATGAAACGGAATAACATAACATAACATGATGGTGTTAGGGGGTCAGTAAGTGGTGCATCTGAGGTGGTACTACAGTAGGTGTGGTACCATTTATCATGAATCTGGCACATGGTATGTAATGGCCGGTAATTTGGTATTCCCATGTGTGTGACCCAATGCATCAGGCAGATATATGTGCACACTACAGCAAAGTCAGGTATGTGTACATGAGATGTAGTTGGTATTGGCACCAGTTGTCTGGCATTTGATGTATATTCTGCCAGAGTCTTGCACAGCATGATTTAAGTGGGGCATGGCTTATGTATGACTTTCTTCACAAGACTATGGTGTATGCCATTGACATTGCTGAGCTATTCTTTGTTTGGTGTAATGTGTGTGTGTTAGTATCCAACCTGTGGGCACTTGTAGTGGTTTGTGGACATCTTCTGTTAGCAAAGGGGACATAGTTCCACTTGTCCTTCACGTGGTGAGCCTGTCAAGTTGTGGGTGTGTTACATACATGTGGGTGTATGTGTTTGTGATGTGCACTGATTGTGCTGCACTACGGCATGGTGCATATGTGTTATTATCAGCACATCTGTGTTACCCTGGCCATGTGTTTTTGGTGTGGTGAATGTTTTGTGTGTTCTACAGCGTTGGTGTGTAGTGTGTATTGCTAGAATTGTGGACTTACCCACGAGTAGACCATTGCCATATTGGCCATCCTGGAAACGTTAGTTGATTCTGCAGTGCCTGAATATGTAGGCGTCATGGATGCTACTAGGATACTTGGCTACAATGTTCGTAAATAGCCCACGGTGGTCCACTATGGCCTGCACATTTATGGAATGCATATGTTTCTGGTTCCTGTATAAGTGATCTGTTGCTGCAGGTGGGACAAGTCACACATGGGTGCAGTCCATTTCACCCAGCACATGCAAAACCCCAGCAATTTGGTAAAAGCCTTGTTTGGTCTCCTGCTGCATTTGCTGGGTATTGGGGAAGCAGATGTGGAGGGGTGTCAGGGAGATGATTGCATCTAATTCCATGAAGACCGAGAAAGACGGCTGTGACACACCAGCAAATAGTGCACTCGCTGTCTGGAATGGGCCAGTTGCCAGCGTGTGCAGGACAGTTAGCAGCTTTGTGACGAGTGGTATGTTGTGTGGTATTTGCAACCTGGCTGTGTTATCTGGCTCAATGTGGTGCAGAAGGCATAGCATGGACTGCTGGTTGAGATGGTAAGTCCTGATGAGATCTTGTTGTTACCTGAGACCGAGGAGGGTTGTCCTGATCCAGAATATCCTCTCCTGCCTTCTGCGTTGCCTTTGTGGGTGCCGTGGTGGTACTTCTGGTTGCTGCGGTGGTGGTGGAGGGAGCTGCTGTGGTTGCTGCCTCTGAGACGTGTCCCAGGCTGGAGCAGTAACACTTCCATCTTGTCCTGTGGGTTGCCAATGTTACTTCTGTGAGTTTTCCTTAAGTAGTGGTGTGTGTGCCTCATTTTCACCCCTAGTCTGACCCAGGCGTTAAAATTTGATGCTAATCGGGGTTTACGTAATTTTTTCGCTCCGTTTCTTAGTTGTACATCGTTTTTTTCGGCGGGAGTTAAATATGACACTGGGGGACTGGCGTCATTTTTTTGATGGGAACGCCCACCTTGCATGTCATTGACGCAAAAGGACACAAGGTGTTTTGGCGCATCCAAAAATGACGCTAACTCCAATATTACAGATGGGTCTGGCACCAAAATATAAATATGGAGCACAGTTTGTACTGAATTTGCACCAAATAAAATGCTGCAAACATGGCGCAAACAGAGTATAAACATGGCCCTAAATAGGTATACACCAAACAAATGCTGAAATATTTTTAAAAAAATTGTAATTCACAATCAAGTATAGAAAAATGGTTAACATTTTTTATTTTGCTTCTTTATTTGTTTATACTTTATTCATAATAATGCATTAATGTTAATATTATTTAATTTTGTAGAACAGCTGCAGACCCCCTGAGTAGGCCTCATGGAACCTCAGTGGTGCATGGACCACAAGTTAAGAACCACTGTAGTAGATTGTCACAGAGCAGTATATAGTGACGTTGACTGCAGTGGTGCAGGATAGATTGGCGTTGATTGCATTGGCGTAGAGTGCATTGGTTATGAGTAAAATGGTGTAGAGTGCATCAGCGTGTAGCACAGTGGCATAGACTGCAGTGATGAGAGCACAGAGCAGTGGTATAGAGTAGAGTCAAGTGGCACAGAATGGAGTACTATGGCGCAGAGTTGACTAGTGCAGCATAGATTGCAGTGGCATAGAGTGGAATGGCACATAGTGCTGCAGAGTAGATTGCTTCAGAGTTGAGTGAAGTGGAATAGAGTGGAGTGGTGCAGGGTAGAGTGCAGTGGCATAGAGTGGTGTGCAGTGGCACTAAGTGCAGTAGTGCTGAGTACATTAGAGTGTCTTGCACTGGATTGGCTTAGAGTGCACTTGGGTAGAGTGGAGTGATATACAGTACAGTGCATTGCCATAGTGTGCACTGGCTTATACTCCAGTATTGCAACGTGGAGTGGCATAGAGTATAGTGGTGTAGAGTGGAGTGGTGCAGAGTCCAGTGGAGTGCCCTTGACTGGAGTGGTGAAGAGTTCAGTGGTGCATAGAAGAGTGTGGTAGAGTGTATTGGCATAGAGTTCAGTGGTGCAGAGGAGAGTAGAGGGGCATAGATTGAAGTGGAGTAGAGTAGAATGGTGCAGCGTAGAATACAGTGATGCAGTGTGGAGTGGTATAGATTGCACTGGTATAGAGTAGAGTGGGGAGGCATAGACTATAATGCGAAGAGTAGAGTGGTGCAGTGGCATCGAGTGCTGCAGAGTACAGTAGAGTGGGGTACAGTGGAGTATGCATTGTGTGGTAGTGCACTGCCATTAGAGAGAACACATCTTCAATTGAAATGGCTATTACATATTCACAGACTTACAGTTTATTCTTATTGTATTAAAATATTTGTTTCCACCACACTTGAGAATTACCAAAAAATGTGTTTGATGTGTGCTTCCCTAATTATAATGTATTCTGAAATATCTGCACAGTTCATTTACAGACATTTAAATTTGGTGTGTGCTAGAAAATAATAACGTCATATAGACATTCCTCCAGCACCCCCCAGTAGCCAGCATAATTGTCACATAACTCCTCTCACTCTGAAATCAGAGAAAGAAAACTAAACACAACTCTCCCTCAAAAGACAGAGTCTCACATTTGACCTCTGTCTTTGATACACATCCAAATGTGACAAGATAAGAACAAGATTTAAAGGCCTGTTTGCAGAATTCAAGCACTGGTGGAAGGATACCATAAATAGGATATAGGCCACAGAAGTGATGAACTCAAGCTGGACAGCTTAACACATATAAAGACATAGAAAGCAAACAAATGTGGGTTACAAAACACAAAGCCAGTGGTAATCAATGGGCAGAATGCATTCCTAGGGAAGCTTCAGAATGTCCCCAAGATGCTATGAGCAAACTAGACAGCTCCACTTTTTGATAGGCTTTGCCCTAACAAGTACTGGAAAAGCCAGTAGCTCTTGCCTATGCGAGATCTATTGGCTTTGCCCGTTTTTTTTAAACATATTGCAAATGGCTGAAAGTAAAAATAAAAAGCTTTATGACACAGCCAGCGTTGACTGCATTATAGCTTTTTTTTTACTTGCAGCTATGCTGCACTGAAGCCAGTATTGCTGTATAATTTATACTATAACGTCCCTGTAGATCTATAGTCTGGGGGCCTCAAGTGCACTGCTGACCTTTGCATGAGGCCCCCTGTTCAAAACGAGCAAACATTTATTTCCAAGTTAATCAACATGAAAGAAAGCAAGTAACTAGAGTGTCCTGCCCAGTTAACTTTTGGGCCTCCCTAAATTTTTAGGACATTCTGAAATAAACGTGTAAAATATGAAAAAACTCTCTTCACAAATTCCAAAAATGTATTTTAGTCACATGCAGACCTGCTTCCTCTTAGTAGTAGTAATACATCAGACTAAATTAGTGCATGTATTTTTTTTAAGAAATAGTTTTCAAACCTGGTTTTTGAAACATTTATGCTTTCACCCAACCTGACAATGCCAATACAATAGTGAACTAAGAGGCAACTCAGTTAGGTGCACCTTTTGGATAGCCTTGGTTGCTATTCTACATGGACAACAATTTAGTAAAATCAACTGTTGGAGAAGTTTTCGTACAGCACGCATCCTAAAGGTATGTATTATAAGAATGTGTTATATGTAATAACAAAGAAAAAGCATTGGAAAAACCCATTACATTTCACCTCTGTGAAAACTATTGTTTTTATCAATATTTTTAGTACATGTTGTAGACGACTATAATAAAGATGTGAAGTACGGGAAAGATCTGCCGACTTGGGGAACAGGTTTGAGTCTCGGGATTGGCTCAACATCCTGTGATCTTGGCCAAATCATGTAATCTCCCCGGTGCCATAAAAAGTGTCTCTGTGCAATATAACTGGTGCACTTATAAAGTGCTGGAATACTTTATAGAACTATTAAGTGCTTTTTATTAAAGCTGGCGGTACTGTGAAATACAGTGATCCATAAACTTTTAAGGTGTGCACTGTCCTAAGTGAGGAGAAGACGAAGCCTGCAAGGGAGGATGCCCGTGAGGGGAGAAAAGAAGGGTCAGGAAGTACAGTGGAGGAGGCGGCACTTGCACTGCACCACACAGCTCACTGAACAGCAGACGGTCGCTAGGAAGAGGGGAGATAGCGCCGATAGATGGTTCCTACTTGGGGGTGGTAGTAAAATATACCAATAATCGGCGTTCAGTGGGTTTCCCAGACCTTTTGGCCCCTGTGCCACTGCACCTGCTGCACCATTCAAATCATGGCCCTAGTGCCTTCAAGGTAACTGCACTTGTAACTGCCTGTTTACTAGTAAACATAGCAATAATCGGTGTTCAATGGGTTTCCTACAGCTTTTGGCCCCTGTGCCACTGCACCTGCTACACCATACAAATCATGACTGAGGGCCTGCAAAAAAACTGCACTTTTGACTGCTTGTTTAGTAATAAAATATAACAATAAACGGTGTTCAGTGGGTTTCCTAGAACTTTTGGCCCTCTGCCACTGCACCTGCTGCACCATTCAAATCATGCGCCTGGTGCCTTCAAGGACAGATAAGGAAATCATTTATATCCAGTAATATTTGCGTCCCGAAAAAGGCACAGTTGCAGACAGAATACATAAATATTGTGTAACTAAACGTAAACATAAAAGCTTTCCTAAAAAGTTCTGTTAAGATCATCAAACTCTCCAAAACGAGTTGCCACAGATGTCATAAATAAAGGATATGCTTTACACATCAAAGTAAATACCAAGCTTTGTTAAATTGTGTTATGATGTGGCTGGCTCTTTCCTGTGAAAAGATCTTATCCAGTGCTTGGGTCATAAAAGTGTAAACTGCCCAAGATCACCATATGTTAGGCTGAAGCTGAGACTGAAATGTGGTTTTGTACTTTGTTCCTAAAAAGGCAGCTTCACAAGTTGCATGGTTTCAACAAAGAAGATTAATTTTGCAACAAAAGTGTTAAATATTAAAAAGTCTCCTCAAAAATTCAAAAAATTTATTTAATTCACATGCAGAACTGTTTCATCCTAGTAGTAGTAGTAAATCAGAATAAATCAGTGCGGTCTGCCAGCACCCTCCTGAAATTTGCATGCGCCCCCCCCGTTAAAAACGGGCAAGCATTTATTTACAAGTTAATCGACGTCAAAGAAAGCAAGTAACAAGGGTGTCCTGCACACTTAACTTTCAGGCCACCTTCATTTGGAAAGATATTCTGCAAAAAACATGTTAAATATGAAAAAGTTAGCAAAACTTCCCAAAATGTATTTCACTCACATGCAGAACTGCTTCATCTTGATAGTATTAGTACATCAGACTAAATCAGTGCAAGTTTTTTTTGTAGGTAATAGCTTTCAAACATGATTTTAGAAACATTCATGCTTCCACCCACCCTGAAAATGCCAATAGTCAACTCCATGCCCCACGAATAAAGGAGAAATGTTTTGTGCAGCTGAACAAGTTACGTTTTGTGATGGTTATATCTAAAATATATTTTTACTAAACTGGCACAAGCAGGCTCCATGGAGAAAGTATGCAGCATTCATCTTTCCTGTAAACACAATAGGCTCCCTCAAAGGCGAAGCCTAATACTTGACCTCGGTCTTTGAATTCCCAGCAAATGTGATGAGATAAGAACAAGATTTACAGGCCTGTGTATTACAGAAAACTAGTTTGTGGGATAATACTGTAAACACAGCTTTGGCATGGGGAGGTACAAACCCGGGCTGGGGAGCCTTCAATCACATAAAGCCAGCAAATGGAAAGCCAGAAAATGTGAGTTACAAACCACAAAGCCAATGGCAAGCAATGGACAGAAAGCATTCCCAGGTCCACCTTCTGAAACTTCCCAGAATGTCTTTCACATACCACATAGCTATTCTATCTGGTAGGATGTGACCTAGAAATGGAGACTAGAGAGAGAGATAGCTCAGTTGTCAGCAGTCAAAGATTCCAGTCTTCAACTTCATGTGAAGCAACTCTGTGGTCTTTTGGTACAGAAAGGAAAACACTGCATAAGAATTGTACTACTGTTACATAAGGGCAGTGAAGAATACCTAAAATCACCATGATTCCAGGGTACATAGATAAATACTATTGTAATGCTTTCAAGGGGGTTAGTGAAATACAGGCAGAGATGGGAGCACAGGGAAAAGGGAACCCTACTGAGAGGGGATTAAGAAAGGGTAAAAAATAAAAACATAAAGGGATACAAAGTTCAAGTTACAGACTGTAGCAAAGGAAAGAGTGAAACAACACATGAATCATTGCCAGGCAAGGTACTGAGAGTGTGGAAAAGCTAAACGCTGACTACCCTGTATGATCTGTTAATGCTAGGTCACCATGCACAAATCCAGCCCACTTCAACTCTATTACTTGACCAGTCCTCTATTCTTCAGCTTCCATTGACCTGTTCTCCATAGCCATCATTTGCTGTGTTTCAGAGCAGCCAGTGTGCATAATAAACAGCACTCTAAACCTTTTTGCTTGGAGTAGAGTCCTGTATATATGTGTCTGATATGGGTGAATCTCAACACCAAGAGACTGGTGATATAATTTGAAGAATGATAAGACCTTGCTTAATGTGTCAGCTACCACCCTGTCTATGTCACTGAAGTGGAGTGCAGACAATGACTTTAGGTGCTCCTCCACCCAATGACCAGACTTGAAGGCCTACTTGTGCTCTTCTGACAGTCAGGGCCGGACTGGGAACCCAAAGCAGCCCTGGCATATTTTGTCAGACCAGCGCCCATTGGGTGCACAGCGAGTGAGCCTGACCACTACAATGGAGTTTGGGGGGGCGTTCTCCCATCCTAAGAAAATGTGGAAAAATGGCAAAAACTGTGCACTCTACAAAACATTTTTCATTATATATTCAATTGTATTTGTTTTTAAAGCATAGTGAATGATGACCTTGCAGTGCAGCAGGATACAGCAACCAAAACATTTTTCATTATAAATGCAATTGTATTTGTTTTTAAAGCATAGCAAATGATGACCTTACAGTGCCGCAGGATACAGCAATCTTTACTGGGGCTGTTCAATGATTCCCTCACCATAACCCTCTAACTGTGCCTCTAATCTCTCCATAGCCCCTCGTTCACATGTATTTCATTTGTTTGATAGGGCCTCTCTTACCTGTGTAGTGTGTTTGAGCACTTTACATCACACACATAGAAAGACAAGGAATCGTAGGTGTGCAAACCAGTGTATATAAAATGTTACATAAGACAAAGAGGACTACACTTGTCATCCATACTGGTAGGCATTTTTTCAGAGCGCTTGGTCTGGGGAAGCAGAAACTCAGGATTCAGAACGTAACACAGTGGTTGGGGTTGACTTTACTAATAGCAATTTATTTCTAAACAAACAAACCCTTTTTAGAAAAATTAGGATAATCAAAGACTGGGTAAAAACATAACATTCTAACCTGTACCATGCAGTTTGCATGCAGTTCATTGATGACACTTCATAGCTCACTATGCTACATTATGAATGTAACTAATGAGCTGCACAGTAACAAAAGAATCTGTGTTTCAGAAGCAGTATCCCACTGAACTATGCACATAAAATACTGTCCTGTGATTTGCATACTGCATAATCTTTGCAGCAGGCAAATTAACCCTCTGTGTTACTTTAAATGAGCCAAACCTGCCACTAGTCAACACTCCATCTCTCTTCAGACGGTACATTAATCACCACAATTATCTTTGCACTTTTATTGCTGCCCTAAATATACAAGGACTTCTGCAGTGCTTTTAAAACTGCTGCACTGCTATAAAACTGTCAAATTCCCCCCACTTGCCAACAAAAGTGGCCCCCCACTCTTCCAGCCTTTTTGAAAAAAGCCTGATGCCTGGGCCGGCCAGCCCGGCCTTACTGCCAATTTCAGGAAAACCATTTTTAGGTCGATCGTTAGCGTTTGACCTGGTGTATACTTAAGTATACTTATACTGTGGGTTAAAGCAATTTCATTTGTCGATTGACCTGTCCTTTAAAAATTATTGCTGGTTAGTGGTCAGTTCTGCCTTTTTGTCCCTCCTTTTGGTGTTTCAGAGCAGTGACCTACTGCTGCATCCTTCCACTTTGGTTTCTTTATCTGTTGCTGTGACGGACTATTTTTGACATTTCTTTGGTGCTCCCTTCTAGACTGGTAGCTGCGTGAGTTTTATTGCAGCATTCCATTCTTCCCACGTCATCCAATGTCCTGTCCTCTACCCTGCTTCTAAAATAAGCTTATTTTACTAATAAGGTTATTTTACTAAATAAACAGCTCCTAAAGTAAGCTTATTTTAATAAATAAAAACACCTCATGCTCTCACATCCCAGAGTCTTTCTCTATCTCTCTCTCTCTAGAGGCCCCTCCCTGCTAGCACTCACGACATCCCACACAGGGCATTGCTTTTCTTTATTGAGGGCCATGATTCTTCTTCATTCTGTTCTGCTAACTTCATTAGAACTTTTTTTGTTTTTGCTTGTGGGTGGTGTTGTCAAAAGATGACAATTAACTTGTTCGAAATGTGCGAAACCTATTGCATTGCAAATGCTTGTCTTCGCTTGGCATTTATCTGTGGCCTCTAAATTCTTGTTTAATTACCCGTTGTTCTCTCTCCTTTACTCTCCAACCAGTCTTCTTCCGGTGTAAAGGGTCCTTTGTATCTGGTTCCTGTTGCAACTCGAACCCACCCTTGACCCCCTTTAAATATAAAATGTTCTTGCAGAGTTAATATTACTCATGATTTCATTGTAGATCGCCAGGGCGATTTACATGTAGCCGAGCATGATTATGGCCAGGTTATTTATTAACCAGGTGAAATTTTTACTTGCGTTATTGAACTCAGAAGGATGACAGGCCCGGTATCACTTAACAGGGTTAAACATTTCTCTGCAGAATCTATTGCAGAGTTAGCAGTACTTACAATTTTATTGTAAATCGCCAGGGTTGATAATTATGGACACATTATTAACCAGATGAAATTGCACTTGCCTTATCGACCTCGGAAGGATGACAAGCCCAGTATAACTGGACGGGGTCAACCATGTCTCTGCAGATTATAGACCTCAGTAATAAGCCTTCTGAGATCTTTCACATCTTCAGCTTTTATGTTGTATGTACCAGGGGTGCCTTCATTCTTACCAAAGTTCAGTCAGTTGGTCACACTTTGTAAATCTTTCTCGCCTTCATCTGGGCCCATAAACGCTTAGTCATGCTGAGGGTCACGCTGAGGGTCTGTGTTGTACAACTTTACAATATTTTTTAGGTAATCAGTGACCGCCCTTTCACAAGTAAAGTATTTTATACAATAGACATGAACTTGTTTATTTTGTGGCTTATGGTACTGTGAGAGTTCCTATAAGATTGGCGCCGACCCTGTAAACTCTGACTCAGACACAATTAAAGATAGCAAACAGGCACCTGGGATGCGGTCACCCTACTACAGGCACGGCCACTGGAACATGCGTCAGTATTGGGCCAAATTATACAGCAGGAGTGAGTAAATTATGCTGCAAGAAAAGGGCAAATTACGCAGCATAATAGGGCACATTTTGCAGTACTATTAGTTAATTATTAATTTATAGGGCATTGCTTATCTTTAATGGAGGCATAAACCTTCATTCTGCTCTGCTAACTTCATTAGAGTTTTTTTGTTTTTGCTTGTGGGCGCTGTTGTCAAAAGATGACAATTAACTTGTTCCAAATGTGAGAAACCTATTGCATTGCAAATGCTTGTCTTCTCTTGGCATTTATCTGTGTTCTCTAATTTCTTGTTTAATTGCCCGTTGTTCTTCCTCCGTTGCTCTCCAAACCACGTCTTCGTCCTGTGTAAAAGGTAATTTGTATCTGGTTCCTGTTGTAACTCGAACCCACCCTCGACCCCCGTTAAATATAAAAATGTTCTTGCAGAGTTAATATTACTAACGATTTTATTGCAAAAGGGCGATTTACATGGAGTCAGCATGATTATGGACAGGTTATTTACTAATCAGGTGAAATTTGTATTTGCGTTATCAACCTCAGCAGGATGGCAGGCCCAGTATAACTAAACGAAGTCAAACATTTCGCTGCAGATTCTGGTTGCAGAGTTAACAGTACTCACGAATTTATCACAATTGCCAGGGCATTGATTATGGCCACATTATGAACCAGACAATTTGTCGCTTGCCTTATCGACTTCGGAAGGATGGCAGGCCCAGTATAACTAAACGGGGTCAACTATGTCTCTGCAGATCACAAATCTCGGTAATTAGCCTTTCGAGATCTTTCACATCTTTGGCTTTAATGTTGTATGTACCAGGGGTGCCTTTATTCTTACCAAAGTTCAGTCAGTTGGTCACCCTTTGTTAATCTGTCTGGTTTTCAGCTGGGCCCATAAACGTTCAGTCACACCGAGGGGCTGTGTTATACAACTTTACAATATTTTTTATGTACTCAGTAATCGCCCTTTCAAAAGTATTTTATAATATAAACATGAACTTGTTTAATTTGTGGGTCATAGTACAGGGAGAGTTCCAATGAAAACGTGCAGACCCTGTAAACTCTGATCCGGACACATTAAAAATAACAAAGAGGCACCCCAGACGCTGGTCACCCCTCTACAAGCACGGTCACTGGAATTATGCGGCAGGATTGGGTCAAATTATGTGGCAGGATTGAGTGAATTATGCGGCAAGAAAAGGCAAATTATGAAGCGTTATGCGTCCCATTATGCAGTAGTATTACTTAATTATTCATTTTTAAACTTTTTAAACTCGATAACACTTTTCGGCCATAAATTTAACACCCATTTTTAGCTACAAGCAACAGAAAGGCGATCAATCCAGCTTTAAAAAGAGCCTTTAAATGTGGGGCAACACCCGTTGCTGCTTTTTTAGTAACTTTTGAACCATTTGAGCTAAAAACATTTTTTTTTTCTTAAAATCTGCAGATCACTCTGCAGAGAATGAATTATGTGGCAAATGCGTCAAATCTATAATTATGCGAAAATCGCTGTGGCCACACAATTGCAGGTTACATTCTGCCCTCTGCTGCCAGCCCTCTGGCATAGGAGAATTGCCACCCCTCTGGGAAACCCAGCAGCCCTTCAATCACAGTTCAGTGCCTCAAATCCCAGCTGTAATTCCTCATTCTAAGTCCTGTAGACAATACTGCAGCTGGTTCTCTGGTGCCAGTGGTAAATCCTCATTCTTAATCCTATAGGCAATGCTGCTTGCTGCTTCACTGGTCCCGTTGGTAATTCCTCCTTCTTAGTCCCTTAGACAGTGCTGCAGCTGTGTCTCTGGTCCCTGTGGTAACTCATCATTCTTAGTCCTCTAGGAAGTTCTGCTAGCTGCTTCTCTGATCCCATGGGTAGTTCCTGCATTCTAAATCCTCTAGGCAGCATTGCAGCTGTGTCTGTTCCCAGTGGTAATTCCCCATTCTTAGTCCTCTACACAGTGCTGCAACTGCGTCTCTGTTCATATATTCACTATACTTCAAACCAAAACAGTTAGGTAAAAATAGGTAAAATACATTGTCGTTTACAGGGTTAATAGCTCTAACTCTCACAAATGTGAGACCTATTGCATTGCAAATGCTTGTTCTCAAGTTGTCTTGTCGTAATGCTACCACTTGACTGTGGACCATGGTTAAAAATACCAGCAGGATTGGGGATACCTCTTTCAATGACCGAATCCTTTCCGATAATCACTGTGGCGGGTTCTTTATCCCGGGTTGAAGGGATATTGGAAGAAGGCGACAGACGCGTACTCAAGGGGTTAACTAATTTATTTCTGTTCGTTTTTAAGATGAAGTTATCATCTTCTCACAATGTCAGTAATGGTTTAGTCCATCAACGAAAATAAAAAAAATCCCTTTTCTCTTTCAGGGTTCGGGTAATGGTCCTGGTGTGGGCTGGTCCAACTTGGAGAAGGTTCTGGTCTTCCCGTATGTCAGCGGCCCAGGTTCCCCAGAATAAAGAAGAAAAAAAAAGAACAGGTAAGTGGGGACCAAGTAATTATCTATAGTCTTTCAGGTTTAGTAGGGTGGTGGGGAATAGGTAGGAGTGCAGGTAGGTGAGGGATTACTTTTGTCTTGTGTTTCTCTCCCTGTGCGTTCGTCGAAATCCCCTTCTCTTTGGTAGCAGTTATTATTTTAGGGTTGGGTTTCCGTGAGGTTAGAGGGTTTTAATGGTTCCCTTTATACCGTCTCCCCTTCCTTGCAGGACCTCAACCCTTTCCCCTTAGCCCCCCTTAATCCCAGTAACCACCCTGAGCCCCACTCCCACTTGCGGTACGATCGTACCTGTGGTGGCCACGCCCCTCCAGGGACGTGGCCGGCTTTCTGGCAATCTCCCGACTTCACTGGGGTAGGGGCGGGAGGTTCCCTGAGTCTTTCTCCTCTTCGTAGTCGCTCCTCTCCTGCTTTGGGAGCCTCGGTGCTGGTGCGCGCGTTTCGCCGTTCGTCTTCTCCTCGTTGGGCTCCCCGAGCGTTTCTCTCCCTCTCCGTCTCTCCGTCCTTCGCGCCGTCTTTGTTTTCAATTATTTTCATGACGTACGTGGCGTCCGACGTCATGACGTCCAGAGCTTCTCGGGTGCCCCCGGGGTATTCTTTCACAGTTGCTGTATCTTCCTGTGAACCGGCGTCGGGAGGCGTCCGGTTACATATCCCCTCACTTGAATGGGGCTGTTCGAGTCCCACAGGTCCCGGAAACCGGGATAAATAGTCCGCCTGACCCATAAGGTCACCAGGGAGGTGGCAAACCTGAAAGGAGAAAGGTTGAAGCTCGATAAACTACCTCAGGATACGATTGTTGGTATCTTTATATCTTGAGAGCCAGGTAAGGGGAGCGTGATCTGTATACAATAGGAAGGATCTTCCCAAAAGGTAATATTGGAGGCTTTCGATGGCCCACTTAATGGCAAGACATTCCCGCTCTATAATGGGATATTTCTGTTCCCTGGGAAACAGTTTATGACTAATAAAGACCACAGGATGGCTTATTTCGTTTTCATCTTTCTGAAAAAGCACGGCTCCCAATCCTACGTCGGAGGCATCTGTTTGAAGATGGAAGGGTTTATTAAACTCAGGGCATTTTAAAATCGGTTGAGTGGTAAGACATCTTTGTAAGGTACGGTAACTATGATTTTGAGCCGGGTTTAATTTCGTAATGTTTTTGGGTTGTCCTTTCCTCAGAAGGTCGGTCAGGGGGGCGGCCAAGGTGGAATAATGTGGTATAAACCGTCGATAGTATCCTACCAGGCCTAAAAAGGAACAGACCTCCTTTTTCGATGTGGGGGCCTTGATGCGCAGGATGGCTTCAATTTTATTCATTTGGGGTCTAAGTATACCTTTTCCTATGTGATAGCCCAGGTAAGAGATATCATTAAAGGCCAGTCGGCTCTTGGAGGGGTTGGCTGTCAGTCCAGCCCTTCGTAATGCTGTAAAGATTTTGTCTATATGCGTTAAATGGTCTTCCCAAGTCTCACTAAAAATAACGATATCATCCAGATATGCGACAGCGTATCTGGTATGAGGTCGTAGAATGGTGTCAATGAGACGTTGGAAGGTGGCGGGTGCCCCATGTAACCCGAAAAGGAGAACATTAAAATGATATAGTCCAGAGGGAGTAGAGAAGGCAGTTTTTTCTTTATCCTCTGGGGCCAACGGGATCTGCCAGTAGCCTTTTGTCAAGTCAAGGGTAGACATGTATTTAGCTTTTCCCAATTTTTCTAAAAGTTCGTCTACCCTTGGAAGGGGATACGTGTCAAACTGTGATATAGAATTGACTCGTCTAAAGTCAATACAAAAACATATAGACCCATCCGGCTTGGGCACCAATACCACAGGCGAACACCAGGGACTTTGGGAAGGTTCTATAATGTCTAGGTCTAACATTTTCTCTATTTCACTTTCTACCAGAACCTTCCTAGCTTCGGGGATACGATAAGGGCGTAACCGTATTATCTTACCAGGTGGGGTTATGATTTGGTGATGTACCAACTTGGTTCTACCGGGCATCAAGGAGAACATCTGGGTATGTTCATCGAAGAGTTTGTTTAACTGCTTACTCTGTTGAATCGAGATGTCTGTATTTATGACAGGTACCTCGCTTCCGCTAGGGCGATCAGTGGGGCACCACCCTATCTCCAATTCCTTAACGGTGTTAACTAGACATCCTCGGTTCTGGCCGGTCAGAGGTTCTTCCCATTTTTTTAGCAGATTAACGTGAAAAATCTGTGACCTATTGGGACTATCGGTGAGCTGAATTTTATAGGTCACGGGTGTTACTATTCCTGTCACGTTATATGGACCCTGCCACTTTGCTAACAGTTTGTTGTCTGAACTGGGGAGAAGCACTAACACCTTATCCCCTACGGAAAAAGACCTCAATTGGGTATTCCTATCATAATTCCTTTTCTGTTTATCTTGAGCCTTCTCCATGTGCTCCCTTACGTTTTCCCACACTGTGTGTAGGTGGGTTTTTAATTCACGGGTATATTTCAGAATGGTCTTTTCTCCATCCTCCTCCTCCCATAACTCTGCTGCCATGTCTAATAAGGTCCGGGGCTGTCGTCCGAACAACAGTTCAAACGGACTATGGCCCGTAGACGCTTGTTCATGGGTCCTGATAGCGTATAATACTAAGGGGAGTTTCCTATCCCAGTCTTTACCTGTCTCGGAGATAGATTTCTTTAGAAGATTTTTCAGAGTCCGGTTATACCGTTCCACCAGGCCATCTGTCTGTGGATGATAAACCGATGTCCGCAATTGTTTGATCCCCAGAAGTTGACATATTTGTGACATCAAGGTGGACATGAATTGGGTACCTTGGTCTGTTAAGATTTCTCGGGGAAAACCGATTCGGGAGAAGAACCCTATCATGGCGTGGGCAACACTCTTGGTGTTAATACTACTGAGAGGGATGGCCTCGGGGTATCTGGTGGCGTAATCCACTAACACTAATATGTAACGATAGCCTCTGGAAGAGGGTAGGAGAGGACCAACAATGTCCATTCCTATTCGTGAGAAAGGAATATCTATGATGGGAAGAGGCTGTAAAGGGGCTTTTCTCCTTGAACCAGGATCAATCATTTGGCATTTAGGACACTGCTGACAGAATTTCCTAATCTGTGAAAAGACTCCCGGCCAATCCGGCCAATAGAACTTCCTCAACACATACTCTTCCGTTTTCTCCCTCCCGTAGTGGCCACTCCCTGGCTGGCTGTGGGCTAGTGTAGGACTTGTTGTCTATAGGGTTCGGGGACTATCAACTACTTCTTTTCTTCTTGGTCATTGCTAGTGACTCGATATAATAGATTCTTAACTATTGTGAACGATGGACCCTTATCTTGGAGGGTCCGGGGTCGTGCACTTTTCCAGGCATGAACCAAACTTGGATCTTCTCTTTGAGAGCTCCGGAAGGGGGGAAGGTTAGTAAGGGTAAGAACCTGCCTGTGTAATTACCCTCTCGGGGCTTGAGTTTTCCTTTGCGTATGCTTTTCTGGTTTCTCTTTTTTCATTTCTGGAAGGTTTATATCGGACTATCGGAGGAGGTATAGGTATGTCAGAGAAGGGAGCATTTTTCCACCAGGTACTCATTTCTTCAGAATGTCTTGTACTATCCAGAAGCTCAGAGAATTCAGTAAAGTCCGTTCCTATAACAGCTTCTTCGACTAGTCGTTCCACGACCCCCATTCTTATGGGGGTTTCTTTTCCTTCCCATGATAGGGTTGTCCAGATTAGGGGATATTCTCTGGTTTCCCCATGAATACAACAGATGGATACAGTAAATCCTGAAGTAAAGGTAGGGTTATTGAGTAAATCAGCCCGGATTACGGACTGACTGCAACCTGAGTCAATGAGGGCCACTGTGGTTTTTCCATTGATAACAAGTCTCTTCTTATATGGGGTTTCTTTTCCCCCGGTATAAAAGACTCTTCCCCTAGTAACTCCTATTTCCATTGGTTCTGGTTTTTCTGTTTTTAGGGGGCAAACCCGGGCTATATGTCCCCATTCACCACAGCTAAAACACTGTGGTTGTTGTATATACGGTCTTTCAAGTCCTCGCGTTTTTCCCGTGTCCTCGGTGGTTCTTCACCCCACTGATGAGGACGACCTGGGGTTCTGTCGAATGGGGCTAGACGTTGACTGAAGGGGGGGGACCTTGAACTCGAGGGAGCGGTGAAAGGCACAGGCTAACTCGATGGTGGTGTTAGTATCTGGGTTTGGGTGTTGTTTGATCCAGTGACGCGTGTTGGGAGGTAGGGCGTCTAGATATTGTTCTAAGAGGACGATCTCAATGATATCTTCCCTATTAGTCCCAATGGGGCCTAACCATTTGAGACCCAAATCTTTGTTCCGGAAATATAGGGCCCGGGGATTCTCGGAGGGTCCCCACTTGGCTTTTCTAAACCGGACTCGGTAATGTTCTGAATCAAATCCTACCCGTTCCAGGATGCTCTTTTTAATGTCCTGATAGGGAGTTGTTCCGCCTGGGTTCACCGCTTGATAAGCCGCTTGGAGGGTTCCTGTTAATAATGGAGCGATATATTGGCCCCATCGTTCCGGGGGCCAGGTAGCGGAAGTGGCAACTCTCTCAAAATTGGTAAAAAAGGCATCTGGGTCTTCGCCTTCCTGATACCGCTGTAGGACCGAACTGGGCACATTCGGATGCACCCGGGTGGCTGCAAAAGTATCCGTGAGATTTTTGATGGCAGTCTCATGAACCAATTGATTGTTGGCCATGATAGTGGCCTGACTTTTAAGAGCGCTTTGTAGGGCCTCCCTTTCCACTTTAGCCTCCTTCTGTTGCTCTTCCCACACTATTTGCAGGTGCCTCTGTCCCTCGGCCAACTGCTGCATCATATCGGATATCGTGGGTTTGTCTTCCATGGTCTTGGATTACCCGTCGCCTGGTCCAATATCCCACTTCTGACACCACTGTGGCGGGTTCTTTATCCCGGGTTGAAGGGATATTGGAAGAAGGCAACAGACGCGTACTCAAGGGGTTAACTAATTTATTTCTGTTCGTTTTTAAGATGAAGTTATCATCTTCTCACAATGTCAGTAATGGTTTAGTCCATCAACGAAAATAAAAAAAATCCCTTTTCTCTTTCAGGGTTCGGGTAATGGTCCTGGTGTGGGCTGGTCCAACTTGGAGAAGGTTCTGGTCTTCCCGTATGTCAGCGGCCCAGGTTCCCCAGAATAAAGAAGAAAAAAAAAGAACAGGTAAGTGTGGACCAAGTAATTATCTATAGTCTTTCAGGTTTAGTAGGGTGGTGGGGAATAGGTAGGAGTGCAGGTAGGTGAGGGATTACTTTTGTCTTGTGTTTCTCTCCCTGTGCGTTCGTCGAAATCCCCTTCTCTTTGGTAGCAGTTATTATTTTAGGGTTGGGTTTCCGTGAGGTTAGAGGGTTTTAATGGTTCCCTTTATACCGTCTCCCCTTCCTTGCAGGACCTCAACCCTTTCCCCTTAGCCCCCCTTAATCCCAGTAACCACCCTGAGCCCCACTCCCACTTGCGGTACGATCGTACCTGTGGTGGCCACGCCCCTCCAGGGACGCGGCCGGCTTTCTGGCAATCTCCCGACTTCACTGGGGTAGGGGCGGGAGGTTCCCTGAGTCGTTCTCCTCTTCGTAGTCGCTCCTCTCCTGCTTTGGGAGCCTCGGTGCTGGTGCGCGCGTTTCGCCGTTCGTCTTCTCCTCGTTGGGCTCTCCGAGCGTTTCTCTCCCTCTCCGTCTCTCCGTCCTTCGCGCCGTCTTTGTTTTAAATTATTTTCATGACGTACATGGCGTCCGACGTCATGACGTCCAGAGCTTCTCGGGTGCCCCCGGGGTATTCTTTCACAGTTGCCGTATCTTGCTGTGAACTGGCGTCGGGAGGCGTCCGGTTACAATCACCCTGTAACTTTTCCCAATCATGTTTTGAATAGGAGAGCTGTGTTTGGGTGAAAGAATAAAAGAGTGGTTCTAGAGGGCACGGAATAATTGTTGAACTGGCATCACCTCGTAAAGGAGTGAGATCTTCCACTCATGAGTCTTGATATTTGTGTTAGTTGCCTATCTCTCAGCTTCCAGTGTAGCATCGTGTGTGGGCTTAGTATAGTTAGAATTGTTTTGTAATACTAGAGAACAATACATGTTTCAGTATGTTCCTAATAATTGGTATTGCCATGCTAATATGTGAGACAATTATTTTCTGCTAAAACATTAGAAGTACTCGAACTTTAACTCTAAAACATACCATACATTGAAGAGGTGGAACAATATTCAACATGAAACAATGGATGGATGGACGGATGAATCAAGACAAAACAAGTCATGCTCTTCTAATAACATTGAGGTGATCTGGTGACCTGAAGATCTATGAGATACAATCACAAGTGATTTGTAAATGTCAGCAGCACTCCAAGATAACATTAATGTAACAAGCACCCCGTGGTGGCAATGTAGTAACTAAGGGCCACATGTACGAACAATTTTGCACGTCGCAAACAGCGAATCTGGCTGTTTGTGACGGGCAAAATGCCCGTCCCGATGCACAAACCCAGTTTTGCAATTCGGTAAACTTTTTACCGAATCACAAAACGGGATTGCAACTCGCAATTAGGAAAGGCTGTTCCCTTCCTAATTGCGACTCGCAGTCCCATGTACGATTGTTTTGTGACCGCGAATGCGGTCGGAAAACAATCGCAGTTAGCACCAGTGTCTCACTGGTGCTAACACATTCGCAAACGGGAAGGGGTCCCCATGGGACTCCCTTCCCCTTTGTGAATGTCAGTGAAAACATTTTTTCAGAGCAGACAGTGGTCCTATGGGCCACTGCCTGCTCTGAAAAAATGCTGCATTACAAAAAAAAAAACTGCTTTATTTAAAAGCAGTCACAGACATGGTGGTCTGCTGTCTCCAGCAGGCCATCATACCTGTGAAGGCCGCCATACCCAAGGGGGTCGCAAATTGCGACCTACCTCATGAATAATCATGAGGTGGACATTTCCGACCCCCTTGTGAGTCGCAAATAGTGTCAATGACACTAAGGGTCACATGTAGGTAGGTTCAGATTTGCTACCCGCAATTTGCGAGTCACAGCGACTCTCAATTTGCGAGTCGCAAATCTGAATGTAGGATGGTGTCCCTGACACCATCTGCGATTCGCAAGGGGGTCGCAAATGCCCACCTCAAGAATAATCATGAGGTGGGTCGCAATTTGCGACCCACTTGCGAATGGCGGCCCTCACAGAGATGGTGGCCTGCTGCGGACAGCAGACCACCATGTCTGTGACTGCTTTTAAATAAAGCATTTTTTTTTGTTTGTAATGCAGCCCGTTTTCCTTAAAGGAAAACGGGCTGCATTCCAAAAACAAAAAATGAAACATTTTTGTTTCATTTTTTCAGAGCAGGCAGTGATCCATAGGACCACTGCCTGCTCTGAAAAAATGTTTACAGTGACATTCACAACGGGGAAGGGGTCCCATGGGGACCCCTTCCCTTTTGCGAATGTGTTAGCACCCATTTGAAATGGGTGCAAACTGCGATTGGTTCGCGACCGCGTTCGCGGTCACAAAACAATCCTACATTGCACTGCGAGTCACAATTAGGAAGGAACACCCTTCCTAATTGCGAGTCGCAAACCTGCTTTGCGATTCGGTAACCAGGTTACTGAATCGCAAAACTGGGTTTGTGCATCGCAATGTGCTTTTTGCACGTCGCAAACAGCGAGATTAGCTGTTTTCGACATGCAAAAAGCTACCTACATGTGGCCCTTATACTACATACGGTTTTGCGACTCACAAATTGCGAGTCGCTCTGACTTGCAATTTGCGAGTCGCAAACAAAAACTTTGATACATGTAGCCCATAACGAATTGTTAAATATTGTATGTTTAGTTATATGACATTAATTTTGTGGTTTTTCCCAGGCTTTGCTTTTAGTGGTTGAAAACCTGTAAATCACAGGGTGCGTGGTACCGGGGAACCTGGAATTGCAACCACTTGTAAACATGGAATAAAAGGTGCCCATTGTTTATAATTTAAAGAGCTTCATTTGGAGGTGATCCCTTTTCAAAACTGGAGTCCACTTATTCAGCCGCCCATTTTATACCTCGCGCAGCCCCCCTCTCACCCCATGAAAGGGAGGCGCGATCCTGGGCTATCTTTAATTATCGTTAAGGGGAGCCCTGCTGTGATGGAAGCGCTTGAGAAGGTTACTATCTGAAACCAGGCTTGTCATCAAAAATTCATTACTGTACTTTTTTATTTTCTTTGAGGTTTGCAAATTGCGTGATTCTTTTGCCGTCACTCTTCATAATTAATACCAGGAAGCGAAAATCACATATAAAAGAACAGAAAAATGTACATCACCCCAGGAGAGCGTGTTCTTTTTTTTTTTTTTTTTTTGCTTCAATTTCATACAAAAAAGAAATGTGATAAGTGTCTGTCATTCCCTTCCCATTTGTTAGGGCGTCAGTCTTCAAACACAATTAGCACGGTTCAAAGTAACGCGCGAGAGTCTCGGATTGACAACAGAAAGCATTGTTGGGGCGACGCCAAGCACGGTGCCACCAAGCTGCGCTCAGCTCTGAGTTGTTTGAGCCCAGGGGTGCTAGTCCATGAGCCTGACAAAGCACTAGACGGCTGCCACAAAAAACGAGTCAAGCAAATTATTTCTGAACACAGGCTGAGTCAAGCAAGATTCTGAATGCAGAGTAACATTAGGATAAAACATTGTAAGGTGTGCGGCGTGGAAATCTATATTAAATTCTAACTCATGGGCTGCGTCAACATGTAGGTCCGGAAACAGTGTAGTTTTGAAAGGGGTTGGTGCGCCCTAGCTGGTGCCGTCTCTTTTTAATTAGGACTCACACACTGATTCTCAAATATTCTCATGTGAGTGACAGACTAAGATTCCAGTTTCAGTGCTTTATAGAAGATTTCATTAGCAAAATAGAAAAGGTACAGTGAGCACGTTTAGCAGCAAAGTTTACAAGTCATAAGTACAACAAACTTAGTACACTTCTAAATGGCATCTAGCATAGATTTTATGACAAAGCATGGAGTCCAATAGTATGCATTATCCCCTTTGCTTCCTAGAAGACAACAACATACCGACGTCTCCCAGTCTGGATTCCGCAAAAACCACAGCACTGAGACCGCCCTCATCGCCTGCACAGACGACATCAGGACCAGATTGGACAAGGGCGGGACCGTCGCCCTCATCGTCCTAGACCTGTCTGCAGCTTTTGACACTGTATGCCACCAAACCCTCCGCACACGCTTTTTCGATGCCGAAATTCGCCACAAAGCCCTGGACTGGCTCACCTCCTTCCTCTCCGAAAGAACCCAAAGAGTTGGCCTCCCTCCTTTCTGAACTACAGCCACCAAGATCATCTGTGGGGTCCCCCAAGGATCCTCCCTCAGACCCACCCTTTTCAACATCTACATGGCTCCTCTCGCCAACATCATCCGCCCCCACGGCCTCACCATCATTTCATACGCTGACGACACCCAGCTCATCATCTCCCTCACTAGGAACCCAGCTACCGCTAAGAATAACCTGCACGCCGGACTGCTCGACATCACCAACTGGATGACAGCAAGCCACCTCAAATTGAACTCAGACAAAACAGAGATCATCATTTTCGGTCCCAACAAGACAGCATGGAACGACTCTTTGTGGCCCACCACCCTCGGACCACCCCCAACACCCACCACCCACGCACGCAATCTTGGCATCATACTGGACTCATCTCTCTCCATGACTCAGTAAATCAACGTCATATCATCCTCCTGCTTCAACACCCTTCACATGCTACGCAAGACTTTCAAATAGATTCCTTTAGAAACAAGAAGAACAGTCACCCACGCCCTCAGAAACAGTAGACTGGACTACGGCAATGCCCTCTACGTAGGGACCACAGCCAAGCTTCAGAGAAAACTCCAGCGAATCCAGAACGCAGCCGCATGTCTCATCCTTAACCTCCCTCGCCACAAACGCATCTCCACCCACCTCAGATCCCTACACTGGCTGCCCATCAACAAAAGGATAATTTTCAAAATCCTTGTCCACGCTCACAAAGCCCTTCACGACACTGGACCGGCCTACCTCAACAAATTAATCAACTTCCACATACCAACTCGACAGCTCTGCTCCTCCGACCTCGCACTCGCTACAGTCCCCCGGATCCAACGCACCACCTCCGGTGGCAGATCCTTCTCCCACCTCGCCGCCAAAACCTGGAACTCCCTCCCCACCAACCTACGTAAGACCCAGGACCTCCTAACCTTCAGAAAGCACCTTAAAACATGGCTTTTCGAGCAGTAACCCACCCCCATCCTCCCCCCAGTGCCTTGAGACCCTACCGGGTGAGTAGAGTGCTTAAGAAATTTATTTGATTGATTGATTTGTAGCCACACCCACAGAAGCAACAACTAGAACTTTAACTTTAGAATACTAATAACCTTCTAAACTAGTATAACTGTCTCCAACAAGCAGTTATCTTCCTTCTTCATTGCTGCTCATGCATCAGATAAGTTCTATGTTGGATCAACAAGACTTCTATGACTGATATGGCTAAATTGTTTTTCATTGAGAAAGTGAATGTCTTGCGTGTTCATTGTAATATCTGAAGAGGATCTGCATTTTAAATTAAGCTAGATAACATTTAAAATGTGATGTTGTTGGGAAATACTTTTTTACTGTGAGCATCCTAGATTGTGTGCATATTTAACCAAAGGCTGTTGATTCTGGTGGGAGTGTATGTTTTGCAGTTTGGCATACATTTTGGGAAAACATTATAATCAGATCCAAAGCTGTGTTCCTTCTCACTGGAGCATTCACTTAAATGCAGGGAACCACTGTGATCAGGACTGTAGCGGTATACACCCGCACTCAAGTGTTCAGTAGATTTGATGTAATGTAAAACCTTTAATTGAAATGCTGAATTGGGGGAGCTGTAATTTTAGTAAAGTATTGGCAAATTCAACATTGGTGCCGCATGCAGTGCATGTTGGTGTTTTGAATGCCGCAGAGCCACTCGAGCAAAACTAATGGTGTGGCAGCGCAGGCTGTGACGCGAATGCTATAGCCATTCATGATTCACTGATGGAGGAACCGTGTTCTCTGTGCGATTTCAGAGCAAACATTTGAATTTTGCACAGGTGATCGCTCATGAAATATTGGAAGAATAACAAATACAAGTAGAAAAGACATTAACAGCGCGTTCTGTGCATGCGATAATACTAAATTAGTTAGGGCAGAGGATCGTCGCCCCTCCGCCAGCAGCAGCAGCTGCAAAACCTTTTCAAGAAAATCATAATGAACTAAGTTTATTATGGTTTTCTTGAAAAGGGACACAGCATTTGGGGTGATGAGCACATGAGGGGAGTGCACAGAGCACTCCCCTTAGAGCGCATGTGTTTTTGGCCAGCTGTCTCAGGCCGGCCAAACACACATGCGCAGTAGGCTCTTCCCAGCCCAGCAACACAGTTGTGGGGGTGGAGAGGCCCTGCACAGGCTCCCAGTATGTCTGGGAGCACCCTGGCTGGGCGCTCCCAGGCAATCCTGATGCTGCTTTGAGCAGCGTCAGGATTGGCCACAGGGCAGGCTAGGAGCCTGTGCCTGCAGCGAGGAGATGTAAGAGCGGAGCGGCGCACAGTGGAGGAGTTAACTGATTAAAAGAAAAAACATTTTTTTAATTGTTATTTATCCCCCCCACCCTCCTTCTGAGTGCTGCCCCGCCCCTTCTGGTTGTCACGAGCTATGACTTCTAAGTTTCCTTGACTTCGTGTGCCCTCTGCAGTGAATGCGTGCAGTGTAATTAGACTCACACTTGGAGGCCTTCCTTGGAGCTTGCCATAGAAGCGTCAAAGACACCAATAGCCATTTTAGGTTGGTCTAACTACATTTCAACAACAGATTTGCAGGTCGGACATTTTTAGAGCATAAATAAATCACATTTTTTTCAGACAGAAACAGCGAAGGATAACAAACGTTGGATAACAAAAGTTCATGAGGGTAGAATCAGGAGAGGTGTATTCTGGGAAGTGTTGTGTTTTTTGGAGGAAAATATTAGGATAATGGAGTCTCATGCAGCTGAAGGACAGAGGTTGGACGAAAAAATAAAGGTTTGTGTGGATAAAGCATTTTCAACTTTAGCATCACAATTAGGTAAGAGTTTGAATGATTGTGTGGAGAAGCTTTTGCCTAAAGTAGGAAGTAGAGAGGTTCACATAGAGGATGAGTATTTCTAGTCAGTGGAAGGAGTTGAGGTTAAGGCAGCTACCTCAAATAGTGAGTGCAAGGTGACACAGAATAGGAAGAACATGGTGGAAAACAGAGATGGAGTACAAAAACATTACAGGACAAGAAGGTCCTTAGGCAAAGAGAAAAAGTTCAACTCATTTGAAGTTGAATGAAAAGGTGAATACAAAGGTCACTAAAGGGGGTCACAAAGCGGTGGCTTGTGATGAATCCCCAGGTAGTGGGGAAATAGAGATAAGCTTCTCCTCAGATGTAAAAGAGTTAGATACAGATGAAATAATACTCAAAAAGAGTTAAAAAGAGAAGGCAAAAAGGATGAAGGATTATTAGACCTATCAGGGTCAGGGTCAGATGTTTGATCCTCATCTTATACAGCACCCATTATCTCCTCTCTGGACACCTGCTGATCATGAGGCCCAGTATGTGGAATACCGTGCAAGGTGAAAGATGCCTTAGGAGGTCAGAAATAGGAAGAGATCTAAGTGTCCAAGGTCATCCTTAGAAAATAAGATAGCTTATACACCTGAATTGGATTAAAAGATGATGGCATTTCTAAATAATTCAGGAAGGGACCCAAGGAAAGGCTTAGTCAAGGGCCTTAAAATATGTCAAGATAGATTATTGGATGTCTTCGGACCCTTAACCAAAATATTTGATATGTGTGAGGAGGAATATGTAAATAAGACAAAAATAACTATAGAGGAGTTACGTCAATGGTTGCAGAGAGCAGTTTGCTTATTAGGCAATTCTAATGCTGCCCTTTGTATTGAAAGGAGAAAAAGTATACTCATGAAGGTAGACTCCGAACTTCCTGAATTGGCAACTAGAGAATCAGGAAACAAAGCCAATGTCTTGTTATTTGAAGATGAGTTTGTCAAGGACATGGCTATACATGTGGCCACCTTCAATTCCATTCAAAAGGTACAGAGAGATATGAGGAACATTTTTGGAAGGGCCAGGAGAGCGCGGGGTTGGCTTCCAGGCCGTGGTTATGGAATCACAAAAGCATCTTTCTTTACCCACAACGACAGAGAGGAAGAAGATCCACAAGGGGTGACAGAAGGAAAAGAGGAACACAAATGATGTTTGCAAAAAGACCCTTTATGTATTCCATTAAAGCTGGATGGCAGACTCATCCACTTTGTAACAAGAAGGATGGAGATTACCTCAGATCAGTGGTAATAGAGACAGTACAGGGTTATCAAATACATTTTATATATGTACTATTGTAGGTAAGAATACCAAAGACTCTGAAGTTTTCGAAAAAATTAGAACATTAAGGGCCAGATGTAGGAACATTCCGAATTGCGCCCTGCAATTTGCGAGTCGCAATTCGGAATGTTGGATGGTGTCCCTGACGCCATCTGCGAATCGCAAGGGGGTCACAAAGGCCCACCTCATGAATAATCATGAGGTGGGTTGTAATTTGGCACCCCCTTGCGAATGGCGGCCCTCACAGGGATGGTGGCCTGCTGCGGACAGCAGACCACCATGTCTGTGACTGCTTTTAAATAAAGCATTTTTTTTTTTTTTAACGCAGCCCGTTTTCCTTAAAGGAAAATGAGATGCAGTACAAAAACGAAAAATGAAACGTTTTAGATTGCAGTGCCATTCACTGCGGGGAAGGGGTCCCATGGGGACCCCTTCCCTTTTGCGAATGGGTTACTACCCATTTCAAAAGGGTGCAAACTGCGATTGGTTTGCAACCGCGTTCGCGGTCACAAAGCAATCCTGCATTGCACTGCAACTTGCAATTAGGAAGGGAACACCCCTTCCTAATTGCGACTTGCAAACCCTTTTTGCGATTCGGTAACCAGGTTACAGAATCGCAAAACGGGGTTTGTGCGTTGCAAAGTGCTTTTTGCACATCGCAAACAGCGAAATTCGCTGTTTGCGACGTGCAAAAAGCTTTGTACATCTGTCAATCAATCAATCAATCATAGCATTTGTATAGTGCGCTACTCACCCGGAAGGGTCTCAAGGCGCTTGGGGGAAGGGGGCCGCTACTGCTCGAATAGCCAGGTCTTGAGTTGTTTCCTGAAGGCGAGGTGGTCCTGGGTCAGCCGAAGGTGGATGGGGAGGGAGTTCCATGTCTTGGCCGCCAGGTAGGAGAAGGATCTGCCTCCGGCGGTGGTTCTTCGGATGCGTGGTACGGCGGCGAGGGCGAGGCTAGCGGACCGTAGCTGGCGGGTGGGCGTGTGGAAGGTCAGGCGGTCGTTGAGGTACTTGGGGCCCAGGTTGTGGAGAGACTTGTGTGCGTGGGTGAGGAGCCTGAACGTGATCCTCTTGTTGACGGGGAGCCAGTGCAGGTTCCTCAGGTGGCCGGAGATGTGGCTGCGTCGAGGGATGTCCAGGATGAGTCGGGCGGAGGCGTTCTGGATGCGTTGTAGTCTTTTCTGTAGCTTGGCTGTGGTTCCGGCGTAGAGGGTGTTTCCGTAGTCCAGCCGGCTGGTGACGAGGGCCTGGGTGACCGTCTTCCTGGTTTCGATCGGGATCCATCGGAAGATCTTGCGGAGCATGCGGAGGGTGTGGAAGCATGAGGAGGAGACGGCGTTGACTTGTCTGGTCATTGAGAGGGAGGAGTCCAGGATGAAGCCCAGGTTGCGCGCGTGGTCTGTCGGCCTGGGGGCGGTGCCCAGGGCTGGGGGCCACCAGGAGTCGTCCCAGGCGGAGGGTGATGGTCCAAGGATGAGGACTTCCGTCTTGTCTGAGTTCAGTTTCAGGCGGCTGTTCTTCATTCATTCAGCGACGTCTTTCATCCCTTCGTGGAGGCTGGTTCGGGCGGTGTCGGGGTCTCTGGTGAGGGAGAGGATTAGCTGGGTGTTGTCGGCATAGGAGATGATGTTGAGGTTGTGTTGGCGTGCGATGGCTGCGAGAGGTTCCATGTAGACGTTGAAGAGGGTGGGGCTGAGTGATGATCCTTGCGGGACGCCGCAGATGACTTCGGTGGCCTCGGAGCGAAATGGGGGGAGGCGGACTCTCTGTGTTCTTCCAGCGAGGAACGAGATGATCCACTTCAGAGCCTTCTCTTGGATGCCGGTGTTGCTGAGGCGTTGGACTAGGGTGTGGTGGTAGACAGTGTCGAACGCGGCGGAGAGGTCCAGGAGGATGAGTGCCGCTGTATCCCCATTGTCGAGAAGGGCTCGGATGTCGTTGGTGGCTGCGATGAGGGCGGTCTCGGTGCTGTGGTTGGCTCTGAACCCGGACTGTGAGGGGTCGAGGGATCCATTCGTCTCGAGGAAGGCGGCAAGCTGTCTGTTGGCGATCTTCTCGATGACTTTGGCAGGAAAAGGGAGGAGCGAGATGGGGCAGAAGTTTTTGAGGTCGGTGGGGTCCGCTGTTGGTTTCTTCAGTAGGGCGCTGAGCTCGGCATGCTTCCAGCTCTCCGGGAAGGTGGCCGTGTCGAAGGAGGTGTTGATGACGTCTCGGAGTTGGGGTGCGATGGTGGAGTCGGCCTTGTTGAAGACGTGGTGGGGGCAGGGGTCAGTCGGAGATCCGGAGTGGATGGTGTTCATCATGCGGGCTGTGTCTTCGGTGGTTACTGCGGTCCAGGTGCGGAGGGTGGCGGTGGGGTGTGTTGGTTCGACGGTTGGGTGCGAGGATGGTGCGCCGAAGCTGTTGTGGATTTCGGCAGTCTTGCGGTGGAAGAACGAGGCGAGGGAGTCGCAGAGATCTTGTGATGGGGTGATGTCGTTGTTGCCGGTGCTGGGGTTGGAGAACTCCTTGACGATGCTGAAGAGTTCCTTGCTGTCGCGGGTGTTGTTGTCCAGTCGATCCTTCAGTGATTTCTTCTTGGTGGCGTTCCTAGATGACTCAGGAATTGGTGGTACTTGTATAGAAGGGCGTATTGGAAAGTTCTCTGAGATATTCAAAAGGATTTGTAAGTAATATATTTTTGATAGAAAATAAAGACAAGGGAATGAGGCCGGTCATAAACGTGACAGAGTTTAACAATTGGATGTAGAACAATAATTCCAAATTAAATGTAATTTCATTTGTTGAGGGTTGTCTGAGGAAAGGAGATTGGTTAATGCTCCTAGATTTAAAGGATGCCTATGTGACAATGCCTGTATGGCAGGAATACAGAGATTATCAGAGGTTTCAATGGGTGGGGAGGATATGGAGGATCATTTGTCTCCCATTCAGAATTACATCAGCTCCATGGTGTTTCACCAAGGTAATAAAATAAGCAGCAGCAGCCCGTACATATGAGCTGAGGGGCCACGCCCCCAACCTTTTTCCAGATGTGAAGAATATTTGTCAGGCTGAACAAAAGTCAACTTAACAGATACTCTTCTGCTTCAAGTCAGGCAATCTGGAGCTATACATGCGTTAAATGCAGACTCGGGCTGCTTGAGCTGAACTGTGCTGGGCTGAAGAAGTCCCAGCTCTGTGGACATGACCTCATCAGCCTGGAAAAGTTGCCTCAAGGCCATCCCCCTCATAATGAGGCGGAGCATCACCGATTGCCTCAGACCTCAGCACTTCAGTCTTAAGCCTTGAAGCGCCCAGGACAGAGTGTCAATCAGTGACCCTTCATCACAGGTTGGGGTGGGGATAGCAGTCTCACTGACCCCATCCCACTCAGTGACAAGTTGGGACTGCTGCCTTCCCTCATTGGCTGACCTTAGGCCAGCCAATGTGGGAAGGTAGCAGTCCCAACCCTCCTGGAACCTCTGAGGCTTGGGCCTGCTGCCTTCCCTCATTGGCTAACCTTAGGTCAGTCAATGAGGAAAGGCAGCAGTCCCATCCCTCCTGGGGCCTCTTAGGCTTTCCTGTCGGAGTTGCTGAGGTAAGCTTTATTTATTTTTTATGTTTGGTGGTGCGTGCATGTATGAATGTATGTGTATTTGTTAGTGAGGATGAATGAATGTGCGTGAGTGAGGTGTATGTATGCAGGTGTAACCTCCCCCGCCGCCTCCCTTTTAAAATTACCATCCACCACTGAAAATCAGCAATGACTTGGCTGAGAACAAGGGGTGTACAACTGACTGTGCATTTAAAGGATGTTCTGATAATGGTAAAAACAAAGGTATTAGCACTAGTTAGCAGTATGTGTTTTGGAGGATCTGGGGTTCATTCTGAACAGGAAGAAATCATGTCTAGTACAGAGTCAGGAAATTGTATTTTTTGGTTTTCAGATACAGACATTGGACTGTGTACTGAAATTCCTGTAGAGAAAGTGAAAAAAGATTTACAGGGAAATAAGGAGAGTGAAGGAGAACAGTTTAATTTCACTTCTATAACTAGCAAGACGTTTGGGCTTGCTTTCAGCTTTGATTTAGGCAATATTCCCACCTCCACTTCATTATCAAGCGTTACAGAGATTGAAGACCCAGCATCTCAGATTGGGGATGAAATATTCTCTAAAAACTCCGTTGAATTTGGACACAATACAAGAGTTGGAGTGGTTGAAGGAGACTCTAGAAGCACAGAACGGAAGTGCCACTTTCGAGGAAGCCCCCAATTTAGTAATAGAATCAGATGCCAATCTGCAAGGATGGAGAGAAAAATGTGGCCCACTATCAACAGGGAGGAAGTGGTCTCTTCAGGAAAAGGAAATGCAGTTCAATTATATGGAGTTGTTACCAGGGTCTTTTGCTGTGAGTGATTTTGTCAAGGAGCACATAAGATGTTGTGTATTGTTGAAAATGTACAATGTGCCAGCAGTGAGGTATGTGAATCGGTTGGGAGGTCCTTGGTTGAAGGCACTAGTTGGTTTAGCAAAGAAGTTTTGCCACTTTTGCTTAGATCAGAATATCATGATACAAGCACAACACATTGCAGGCTTAAGCAATACAGCGGCAAATTAGAATTCAATGAATCTGAGGGATTCAAGTGATTTGATGTTGAAAAGGCAGGTGTCCAGGGCATTGGAGGTCAGATAGGGTGCGTAAAAATGGATCTTTTTGTGAGCAGATTGAATGCTCAGCATCCCATGTTTTGCAGCTGGAAGCCAGACCCAAAGGTGAATGCAGTCGACTCATTCCTGCAGCTGGGGGAACATCACACAGTTATGGTTTCCCCCATTTTCAATGATGCAAAGAGTGTTGATGACAATGAGGAAAGAACAGGCAGAATTCATATTGGTGGTTCCGTTCTGGCCTTCATAAGGTGGTTTCCAGATGTGATAGGTTAGCTGATGGACAACCCAGTACTTCTGACAGGATGTGAGAGGTTTTTGTTCTAGAAGGAGAATGTCACGATTTGGTGCAGAAGGGTGAAATGTAATTGATGGCTTGGATGGTTTCAGTATGTCAGGTGTCAGGCTTATCATCAAAGGCTACGGATCTCATCAAGGGTTCATGGGTTCCGGGTACAGCCAAGGCATATAGATTAGCATGGAAGAGATGGATATGTTGGTGTGGGAGGGATTTGGATCCCATTTCAACTTCTTTGTGAACGCAGTCAACTATCTAACAGGGTATTCTTAGGACATGCTTATAGTTCAGTGAATTTAAGCAGGTCAGCCACTTCAGCAGGCCTGGAGTTAGTGGATGGTTTACCAGTAAGTCAACATGACAGAGTAAAAAGATTGATAAGAAGTGTGCGGTTGAAAGTTCCTCCAGGTAGAAAGTAGTTATCTCTTTGGGATGATGCTGTTGTGTTGAAGAAATTGTCCAACTCGAAACATTTAACTGTTACTTTGTTTAATATATTTCAGAAGAATTTCAGATATAAGGGCTTTAGAAGTGTCTTATTGGAATTGTGTTCCAGACAGGGTATGTTTTTACATTAAAAAAAGAACTAAATGTATGTCCAAAACAACTTTTTACCCAAATATAGGAGAAAATGAGAAATTGTGTGTAGTAAAGTGTTTGAAGAGTATGAAAGGAAGACTCACAGTTTGAGGAAATCGGATGACTCTCAATTGCTGATTTTTTTTAGGTATCCTTAAAAGCCATTCTTATGTCCTAGACTGGCAAGGTGGGTCTAAGAGTTTATGAGAAAAGGAGGAATAAATATATCTAAGTTTGGGGCACACTAAGCAAGACGTGATATGGCTTCAAAGGCATTTATGGTGGGTGGAAGTCTTACAAGCATTCTTGCTTCTGTGTGTTGGCCAACAGACTCTATATTTAAGAAATGTTATAATAAACCAGCAGAATGTGCTTCTTTGAATGTTATGGAAAGGCTTTCAACATGCATAATATTGTCCTCTGCGCCTTGACATAAAATGCAGGTTTTCTGCTACAGGGGTGCAGGGTAGCCACCAATCTAACTACAGCATGTCATCCTTGTAGCACCCACCAACCCAAAATAGCCCACAGTAAATTCTATCTAGAAGGACTTCAGAAAACACAGAATGCATCTGGGCATCTTATTGTTGGGCCCAAAGAATGACATCCAACCACATTATACTCCACTTTCTACTGGTCCAGGACTGAATATGAATATGAATATTCTTTACTGCTTGATTTTTTAAATCATTGCAATACAGTGCACGATAAATACAATAAAAAATATAAATGTTAAAAGAAGTACATAAAACAAACACATTGGGGGTTATTACGAGTCTGGCGGTCACTAGACCACCAGACTGGTGGTTGGTGGTTGGACCAGCGCCAATGCAGCAGTCTGAGCGCCACATTGCAACCCTGGCAGTCAGGTCGCCAGGGACCAGCCAGCTCTGCCAGGATCAGAGATCCCGGCAGTCTGGAGGTAGTGGTAGAGGTTTCAGCCCACCTGCCTAGCGGGAAACTCTTGAAGGGATTCGGCAGAGAGGTGGCCTGTGTGGTGGCAACCTCCCCGTTGGAAGTTCGGCAGATGGTAAAAACTGTCCATCAAACTCATAACGACCAGGTGTGGCTCCTCCACACAGCACTCCCCCTCAATGCGCATGTATGTTTGGCCAGCCGTTTCAGGCCAGCCAAACACACATGCGCACTGTGCTCTCTCCAGCCTGGCACTGTGTTGCTCGGCCGGAGAGAGCAGGCACAGGATCCCACTCTGCATGGGAGGGCCCTAGCTGGGTGCCCCCAGCCAATCCTAACACTGCTCTGAGCAGCGTCAGGATTGGCCGCAGGGCAGGGCGGGATCCTGTGCCGGCAGCAGAGGAGCGGCGCGGTGGTGACGGCAGTGGCGGCGGCGGAAACAATGCAGGTAAGTGTTCTTTTTTTTAATTGATTCCCCACTTCCCCCTGCATGCCACCCGGCCCCTACAAAGCACATCAAGATGCTCCTGATAATGAGCCCCGTAGTGCCATCACCGTTGTCTAATATGGAGGAATATTTTATGAAAAAAAGAGACACACTTCTTACTGTATAGTTTGAGGTGCATCAGCCCCATTGCCTGTTATTGCCAGTATGACAACTAGTGTGTGTGCGTGCATGATTAAGGCACACCAGCAGAGTGTAACTAATTTTCTAGGCATGCTCCCACTCCCCCATGCAATTCAGATTTGCGTAAAAGCAATTTTTGTAATCACTGAATCTGTAAAGTAGCTGATGAAATGGATTTGCGTGAAAAGCTTTTTTGCAATCAATACTCCGAACAGGTGCAGGAGCAATGATTAAAGTGCAGTGAGCCTACAAATAAGATTAAGCTGCATCAGAACTCAAGGTGGTTACAGTGCTTAAACTGGTATCTACAAAGTGTGAGGGACTAAGCTTTTAATAACTATGATAAACTAATAGATCAACATGCACCTAATGAAACAGTTCAGGTGAAGGTATTATTGAATGTCCAATTAGTGAACATTAGGGGCAAACAAAGTTTAAGAAGCCATGACCCCAGTGCCAGGTCAGTAAACTGCTGATGCATTCGATTTGCATAAAGAGCAATTTTTGTATTTAATAAATCCATGACTGTGCAAGTGCAACAGATAAAGGGCTGAATACCGAGAGGCTGCATCAGAACTAAGGGTGGTTAAAATGCTTAAACTGTTGTCAAAGAAAGTACAGGTACAAGGATCTAGGTATTTTAAAAACTATAAATAAACTGACAGACCAACATACACTTGATAAAACAATTAAAACTAAATAGTGTAAATTACCTAGTAATAAACAGTAGAGACAGACAAAGGTAAAGAAGCCGAGACTACAGTACCAGGACGGTAGAATGCTGGATAAGAGGAGCAGTTACAAAAGGTTAGTAATTCAAATACTTTACCCGGCTTATAGAACAACCACACAAACGTGAAAAGTCAAAGCTCATGGCTGAAGCCAAACCTGTTAGTTATCTAATTATGCCCCTTCCCTTCATCTGCTTGAGCCATTGCATACACCTTTTTCATGAATCACTGAAGGAATTTCACCTGGGCACAGTTTAGACTAATGAGGGATCAAAGCAGGCTAACGCTGCCTCCAGGCAAGACCTTATGCGCTGGACAATCCACCTTCTTCTAACAGTTTTTGCAAGTTCTCCATTAAGGTGGGGCACAAGCACAGTATGTGGATGATTTCTTCCTGACCCTGGTCTCAAAGCCGACAATTCTCCAGAGCCTCCTGTCTTTTCCATACAGTATACTAAATTGGAGTCAGTATTATCCCCATCCTGTATTTCATAAACTGTACCTTGGACCAATTGTTAAAGAGTTCACTTAGGTAATTCTGTGGTTTCAGCCGCACATAAGTGTGGAGCGCCATCCAGCCATGTTTTCATCAATGCAGGCAAGCCTTATCCTCTATCAGTGAGAGCAATTGTGTGTTTGTTCTTCCCAGCCATTGAAACTCCTGGTAGCTAGTGGATAAGTCCCAGCTGCTCATTAGACCAAGGGTGCTCAAGGTTTGCGACAGGTAAGACCTTGCTGGGGAGCTTTACTTTGTTTCCAATTTGGACAAAAGGTAGTGGCCCAATGAACCTTTTACAGTCCTAAGTTTATGGCAACACATCATGACGGCTGCCTTATGTGCCAATGACTGCTTGCCAACACCAAACTCCAACCTTATTTGGGCTGGAGATGAATGGGAGGAGAGCTGAAAACTAGATCTATAGATCTTGAGTAACATTTTGCCTAATATTGCACTGTCCCGTCCCTTAATAGCTTTGTTTCCATAAGCTAAGTTTGGAAGAATCTTTGCATGAGTTTTATGGAGGATTGGCGTAAGCGTGGGACCTTTTAGTTTTGTGTAGAGGAACCTAAGGCCGACAGTCAAAGCGTTGTCTTACTTTCTAATTTTGTCTAATTGATCGCTACATCTCCCATTCTTATTAAATACTCTGAGGTACTTAAAACTTTGTGTTGAATCTAGCCTTTCCTGGTCCAAAAACCACATTGGGTTTTGTGATCTGATCCTGTGAATAATCAGGATCTTTGTTTTCTTTTTATTGATTGTCAAGCCATTCCTAGTTGAACAGACTGAGACTGCATCAAGAAGGCCTGCAGGCCGACCATGGTCCTACTAATCAGGGCTAGATTCTCCACATACAACAAATTCGAGAGCTAAAAGCCCCCTACTTTGGGTGCATGGGAATTGACTGAGTTTAGTGTGGGAGTCAGATCTGATAAGAAACGGTTGAATAATGTTGCTGCAAAGACAGAGCCCTGCTACAGACCATGCATGGTTTTAATTGACCAGGATAAGCTAGAATCGTCACCAATCTGTATTGTAACCCATGTGTCCTTATGCAGTGGTTCAGGGCCCTTAATAGGGCTCCTGGAACACCAAGGGGGGCTTATTTCTGGCAAAGTCTCCCCTGGTCGACCCTGTCAAATGCAGACTTATAATCGATTAAATTTGTTTCTGGACTCGACAAGCAGTAATGGTACACCAGGATGTTTTGTGACCATTGCTCTCAGGCTGGAGTGACAAGAATTTAGTAGCCTCCCAGCCCTCTTCCTCTGCTTTGTACTGGTTCAGCTGAGCCAATAGATTGAAGTGATCAAGCCAGAGATGGTACCCGGTTTATTCTGAGATGTTAGAGGAGGCCACATTTTGGGGATTTCTGCCCACTCCATTTATAGTCTGCCAAAAATTTTCAGAATTGTTTGACCTGATGTCAGACAGTAATTTTGACCCGAAGGAGTAAGATCTCTCCCTTTGATTCTTCTTGCCTCCCTCAGCCTGTGTAATATTGTAGGATTCATTGGTGATCTTTTCAGGACTCTCCACAGCGAGTGTACCTGCCTTTTGCCCCCCCCCTTATCCGGTGGTTGGTTCCCCATCCTTGGGAGACGGTTGTGCTTTGTGCTGTGTATTTATTTCTGGGTAGAGCAGGCTTAGCATACTGACTTGCAAATCTTTCAGTGAACCTTACCAAACAAGACAGAGAGTCTCTCGCAAGAATCTGACTGGATGCCAGTAGTTGTTTAGCTTTTAAAGCCAAGGTTGAGAGGGTGTCTGTAGAGCACCTTATGCGTTTGAAATTGTTTGTGTGCCCTTTGGTCCCTTGGTCTGCTGCACATTCATAGTCATCCAGACCAATGTCAAGGGTTATCTCTTGTGGTCAATGGTTGCTGTCCATTTTTCCTCCAAGGCCAAAGGACGAGACAGTAATCAGCAAGGGAAGGCTAACAAAAGTGTAATCAATGAAGGAAGCCCCAGATGATGTCACTTATGAGAGGCCAGGTGGTTTTTCTGGGAGTATACATCCATTTAAGGCTTTAAGGCCAAGATGTTCAAGATTGCCTTGTAAGGCTCATCGTGTCTCATCTACTTTATGCCACTCAGGAAAATCGTGAGACGGTGTTAACCAGAGGCGGTCTTCCGCCTCTATGATCTCATTTACAGGTACTGCTCTCATTAGCCACATATTATAGTCGCCTGATAACATGAGATCATTACTGGGCCTCTCCGACCTTAGGCCTATTATGTTGTCACTCATCTTATCAGGGACCTCTGTCCTTGATCAAGCATTTGGGTGGATGTAAACGTTTACCATGGTGATTAAAAGCTTAAAAGCTTTACGTGATAATCCCAATGCTTGTAACCCTGCATCGTCACTGTCTTGCTCCCAGGACTCTATTGCACTGGTAATGGACACAAAAATAGCAAGTAAACCTAAGCTGCACCGTACGTTTGTTGTTTGATTGCAGGGATGGAATGATTTGTGTAGCCCTCCAAATGATCAACCTTCTGTGACCAAGGCCCTCATTATGACTTCGGCGGTCTTTTCAGCAGACCACAAAGCCACAGCCACCAGAAGACCGCTAGTGCTGAAGGATTTCCACCACAATTTCGGTGGAATTACTCCAGTAGTCATGCTGGTGGTTGGAGGCGCAGGGATGGTTCCACCACCGGCCCGCCCTTCCAAAAGGACTCCACCAGCCGTATTACGACTGTAATATGGCCTGTTGGGGTCCTGATGGCGGGGTGCTGCCGGTGGTGGAAGCGACTGTTCCCGTTCCCTGCCGGACGACCTCCTCGCCGGACGAGGTAAGTTGATAGTCCGACAGGGGAGGCGGATGGCAGGGTGGGAGATGTTGTGTGTGAGTGTGTGAGTGGGAGTTGTCTGCGTGTGTGTATGGGTGTTTGAATGCGTGTATGATTATTGAAGTGAGCGCGTGTTGGAATGTTTGTGAATGCGTGTGTGTGAATGCGTGTGAGTGAATGCATGTATGTCAGTGTTTGTGAATGAGTGTATGCGGGGTGCATGTGCAAGTAAGCAGGGGAAGGGGGTATGGTATGGAAGGGGGTGGGGGGGCCCTGATATGGAAGGAGGGTCAGGTGTTCTGGTATGGAGGGGGGCAGGGGAGGGAGGTTCTGGTATGGAAAGGGGTGGGGAGGGGGGTTCTGGTATGGTAAAGGGGTGGGGGTCTGGTATGTAAGGGGGGTTGGGGAGGGCATTCTGGTATGGAAGGGAGGGTGGGGGTGTTGGGATTGCAGGGGGGGGTGAGAGTCATCTACTGGTGACAGGAAAGAAATTTCCTGTCACCGGTAGCCTTTCTGCCAGGATTTTCGTGGCTGTGCTACTGCCGCCAAAACCGTGGTGGAAAGGCAACTCTTGATACCGCAACCGGTCTTCATTCAACCGCCGGGTCGGAGATGCTAACCTCTGGCCTGGCTGTCCAACCTCCCTGGCGGTACAAGCGGGGAAACGCGCCACATTCATAATGTGGTGGTCTTCACCACCAGCCCGTCGGCGATGAGACCGCCACCGTGGCCCTGGCAGCCTTCGGACAGCCAGGGTTATAATGAGGGCCCAAGTCTCTTGTTGTAGGATGATTTGAAAAGAACGAAGGTACTGAAGGGTCTCAAGGTCTCCCAGCTTGTTTGCCAATCCATTGATGTTCCAGGAGCATACCTTGAGCACTCACTCTCAGTAATCAGTTGAGTTAATGTTTTTTCAGCATAGAAGTCTGGTCAAAATTATAGCTCCTGACTGCCAGCCCCAATTATCTACCTCTTCATGACCAGTAGCAGGCTCATCATAAAGCCTGCTGATTTGCTGAGATTCTGTAACTGCAGTTTTACTGAGGGCATTTTTTTAAACTGAACAGACTGGCCTCTTTTTGAATCAGTGTTATTACCTTTTTCCTCAAGCTCTCCAAAACGTGGGGATACACTGGTTCCATTAATGGAGTGTTTATGATCCCCCCGCTTGAAGGTTTTGGTGTTTCCGAGGACCTTCTTGGCCAACTCGGCAGATCTTCAGGTAACTTTGGTAATTTCATTGCTCTGGTCATGGCTCGAATCGGTGAATTCAATAGAGGCGATGTATAGACTTCTCCAAGCGTGCCCAGTGATTGAACAAGCTTGAAGATATTGCCCCAGTTTAAAATGTGAAAAGAGCCCCTGGACATGTATTCCAGATTTAGTAACATGCAGGCTGTTGCAGTAGGAACTTGGAAAATGTCCTGAAGGCCAGCATGTGACTTAGAAGGTGGTTGAGCACCCCAGCCCAGAGATGCGAGTGCTGCAAGGTCTCTTGTAGCGGGGGGTAAAAGAGAATGCTGGTTATGAGACTCCTTCGCATAACTAAGGGACATGACTGTTGCCCCGTCCTTGTTACTGCTCATGTTATTAAGGGAGCCAATTGGTCCACCAACATATATATTTGAGACTAGATCAACCCACTCCTGTTGGCTGTCTGCAAGAGTATTGTCTGGGGCTCCAATTTGGCTATTGTGGCTAATCCTGTAGCATTAAGGTGCTTGCTTGGGCACCTTGGCCATTTGAAACACAGTCTCCCCAGTGTTATTGTTATACATATTATTGAGAGAAGCAAAAGGACCGCCAGGCTGGGTGTTTGAGCCTGATGTCAATTTGCCCTGGTTTGCTGTCAGACAGTATGTGGTAAGGACATCCAATTTGCCTACCGTGGCTAGATCCATAGGGGCGTATTTAATAAAAGTGCATTGCCTCTTTTCTTGCTTCCTTTACCGCCCCTCTACCGCCACCATGTGTATGCCGTATTGCACCATGGCGCAAGGTAGGGGGTAATAGAGTCATTTTTCATGACGCTATTCATATGCTCTGCAGAGCACATAGGGGCCCATTATATATAACAGAAGCCCCCTTTTAACGCCTGCTCTGAGCAGGCATTAAAAGTGCCGTAAGAAATGATGCAAGGAAATCAGTTAGATTATCTTGCACCATTTTTTAGGCCCCCATATAACGTATCGCAAAGGGTTTCAAAGTGGCGCAATGCGTGCATTGCGCCACTTTGTATATGTGGCGCAAGGATTTTGGCTTTGTTGGGCCACATTAGCATCATAAAAAATTACGCTAATGTGGCGCAAAGTGGAGAGGTTTATAAATATGCCCCATAGTATCTTGTGAGGCACTTGCTTGGGAAACGTCTGTGACATTAGATGTCTGAAACACAGAAATAATCTTCGGGGTCAAACATGCATCGATGGGATCCTCTTTCAGGGTGGTAGAGGGCATTTGTTCTTGTTCTTGGGCCACAGCAACAAGGGCTGGCCTTTTTCTAGTGTGCGAGATTATATAGGCCACCAAGTGTAGATTCTGATTTTGATTTTTGTTGCGGCCCTTCCTTTTTTTGATCTCTTATGTGTTGGCTCCCATCCTTCTGTTAGATACTCCATGCAAGAGTCCTGTGGTCTGGTTGAAGAGGGAGGAATATCCCCAGGGTTGGTATCCTTAGTTGACGAGTTCTGGTAGTTGCATTCAGTGAGGCTAAGTCTGGGATTTTCATGCTGGGATTTCGCAGCATCATTGGATGTTGTCACATTTGGATTGTTTCCTTGACCATCCTGATTTCCATAAACAGCTATCTCTTCTTTTTCCTGCGATCATTATTTGCACTTTTGGGGTTTCACATTGACCACTTCCTTCAAGTCACCCACAAGCTCTGACATAATATCTGGAAGCATAGATAGCTTGTCGAAAACCGGGGAACAGTTGCAGCCCTGAATAGGCCACTATGCGTCAACCTGTGCTTTTATTATGAAGTTGTTTAGATTTTAAATCTTTTTGTCGATTCTTGCTACATACATTGCTAGGGTGTTCAGGAGTCTGATCTGTATGTCCATTTTGTTGGGTTGGATGTTAATTGCCTCCACAGAATTCTGCAGAATTCCAAGCACTGTAGTCCAGAGCGAGTCTTGGGACCCTTGGGGTTCCTCATTGCCAGTTGCAATAGGGCTGGAATTTTTCAGTTCTTCGTTGCTATACGAGGCCAACATGTTCTCCATATCCTTTAAATGGAGATATAAAAGATCATCCGCAAGAACTTGCAGATCCTCCACACTCTGAGCCGATTGGTTTGATCCATTTCCCTGTGCTTTTTTACATGCTTTGTGGCAAGTTTCCTCATGTGATGATAGTGCTCCCTTAGAGTGTCTGAGTATTGTTATACTGGAGCTGCGGGGTTCAGTTTTATAGGCCCAGGGAGCCTCAGACCTGGGAGGGGCATGCTTTTTTCCCTTTTCCTTTATATATATTTTTTTTTAACGATATTTTATTATCATTTTATTTTCATACATTGATAATATAATTTTAACTTGTACATTAGACAGCATCAGTCAATTCCAACAGTCGTTGTATTGCTCCAATCCGTAGACAGTGTCTGCACGAGCGTGTTCATAGTCTATGTAACTTCTTGACAGACATTCTCTAGAACTATTTACATGATGGTGGTTAACTTGAGGTGAATGTTCATAGTGGGGTGGAATAAAGACTAGTCATCTGGGGTTGCAGTTCTCTTGCAATGTTCTAACTCTAGTTTGTCTACTCGGGGGTTAATTGGTCAGGTGGGTGGGTGCAAGGTGTGGCTCTTTATCAATCTTGTACAGTGTCTATTACCCCCAGGTAGGTGCTGCCCTCCTCGGCTACTTTACACTTGGTGTGAGGTCTCTCGTACTTCCCCTCCAAGTAATAGTGTGCGTTTAAGTGAGCCTGTCAGCTTTATTATTCCTAGCAGGGTGGCGTCCCGGCTAATCTCTGTGTATTTCCTCATCACTATCTCGAGATTCCCATTTTTCTAAAACTCCCTCCCACAAGGGGGCGAAGGGTTTCTGGCGCAGTCCTCTCATTTCTTCGCGCTCCAGGACCTGAAGTGCTGCTCTAGCCCATTTCGTGACTTCACTGCGCCACACCTCCAGTGGTGGGCAACCAGGAGCCTTCCAGTTTAGTGCTATTTGCCTCCTATATAGTGCTAGTGCCAGATCCAGAAACCGGGTAGTTACTGTACCCACCTCTAGCCCTGAGCGAAGACCCAGCAGGCACAGCGATGGGGTCTGTGCCAGTTTGACACCCAGTGGTTTATCCAGTTCGCCCAGGATCTCCTCCCAGGACCGCCGGATGCCCGGACAGTGCCACAGCATATGGTCCAAGTCTGCATCCAGCTCATTGCATCTGGGACATGATCTGGAGTCGCCCCCATAGATGATGTTTAGTCTATGCGGCGTGAGATACGTTCTGTGCAAATAGTTAAATTGTATGTATCTCAAACGTGTGTTCCTAGATACTGTCTTAGGGTATGCCATGGCTTTCTTCCACTCCGCCTCTGTCAGGGTACTATCTAGTGTCTTTTCCCACCTCTCACATAGCGCTTGGAGGGGGATCAGAGTGCTCTCGTTTTGGGCCCTGCACAGCTTAGCGACCAGGTGGGTATCCTCGCCCATGGTCAGGACGATATGCAGAATATTATGTGTCTCTGGTTCTGCGTTAATCGTTCCCCAGTGTGTTTTAATACGGTGAGTCAGGTGCAGGTAAGTTAAGAACTGCCCAGTCTGCACTTTATTCCTTTCAACTAAGTCCGTGAATGATCTTAATACTCCGCCCTGAAAGAAATCTCCGAGAGTCTTAACCCCTTTACCCGACCAGATCCCTAGGCCACTGCTAGTCTTTGACCCGTCTGATGGGTGAGACACCAGCCACTCTAATGGAAGAGCCGGGGAATATGCTGTCCCCATTCCCACTCTACGTGAGCATCGCTTCCAGCACTCTAGCGCAGTTTTCAGTAATGTACTCTCTACCTTGCGTTTTCCTGCCCGGGCAAGCATGAGTGCGAGCATCCAGTTTCCGCATCTCCCCCGGTAGTAGTGAATCCATCCTTGCCGCCTCCCCCCGCAAGCCATCTAGCCACCCACTGCAACTGACAGGCCAAGTAATAGGATTCGAAATCTGGTACACCGAGGCCCCCCATGATCGCTGGCCTACAGATGTTTGGGGAGTCACTCTAGGGGCATCACCGGGATAGCTGGAGCCTCCCTCTGAAAAGACAGCCGCTCCGTCCGAGTCTTTTGCACTATTGACTAGCGAGGGCGCACTCCCGCACACTGAGGCCGCCGCATCCAGGGCCTTCATTTTTGCTAACTCTCTCTGGGCCCTGGTTGGCCTCATGGGTAGCCGATCTCTGTTGCGCTGTCTCTTCCTTCCTCTGTGGTTCGTGCGGACGGCTCGTCCGGTCTGGCCGTATCGGTCCGCCGCTAGGCCCCTCAACTCCAACCATTCCCATGCTTCTTCTGGCGATTGTAGGAACACCGTTTTGCCATCCAGGACCACTCGTAATTTGGCCAGAAAGAGGAGCGAGTATTGGATTCCTGCCTCGCTGAGGGCTTTCTTCACGGTTAAGAATGAAGCACGTTTCAACTGGACTTCCAAGGTGAAGTCTGGGAATGGCGTCACCGCACCATTTTCAACCTTAAAGGGTCCAGCTTCTCTGGCTCTCCGGAGCAGACAGTCCCTGTCTCTATAATGCATTAACTTCGCTACCACCACTCGTGGTGGTCTCCCCGGTGCCAGGGGTCTCGAGGGGACTCGGTGTGCTCTCTCCAGGGAAAAAAAGGCCGTAAGGTGGTCCGGCGCCACGACTGTGTGTAGCCATCCTTCAAGGAATTCCACCATGTCGGAACCCTCCACTCCCTCCGGGAGGCCCACCACCCGGATGTTGTTCCTGCGGTTCCTACCTTCTGCATCTTCCACGCGGCGTTCCAGGCGGTGTACACGGTCTGTCAGATGTAGGACTGAAGCTGTAAGGTTTTCGTGTTTCGGAGTGAGTTCTGATATTGTTGCTTCTGTAGCTTTCACTCTGTCTGCCAGCTTGTTATGGTCTGCCCTCAGTAACCCCAGCTCTACTGCCACTTGGTTGATGTCCTGTCGTAAAGTGATTTTTGTGTCTTCAATGGCCCCTAGGATCTTCTCTAGGGTTGCCTGAACCGTTGGTTGCGTGAAATCTCCCATGGTCTCTTTCTGATGTGTACTTATAGGATTACGATGCAGTGTCTTGCTTCTGGTCTTACCCTTGGAAGACATTCGGGACTCGTGTTACTGTGAGCTAGATGTCGAACAGGGCGGTGATCCACTCACCGACGGGGTATGGGTGCATTCATTCTCCCGTCGGGCTCAGTTTGTCAAATCTGCGGCCCCCGGACCGCCTTTAGTTGGGGCTAGGTGATTTCTTTAGTAGGAGGGGGAATCCAGGGGAGCACCAGGATCCTAAGAGAATACACGTTTTGTGCTAGGATGTGCAAGATTGGTTCCAGCTGGTGTACTCAGCAGGTAGGGCTCATATTAGGATATAGATTGCGGGTATTCTCTACATTAGTTTCTGGCAACTAGATTCACTACAGTTCTCCTCGTGGACTTGCCCCTCCTAGCATCCGTGGGCCCCCAGTGTGTCTGACACCAACCGAATCATCCGCACCCCACTCTGGTCCAAGAGCGTCTGGCGACCAGCTCCCATCCGAGTCCCTCAAACCGGTCCTCCCTCGATCGCCCTGGCCCAGTTCGTCCTGCTTGTTACCTTAGTGTACTTGAGAGCTGAAGCGATCCCTCGATCCGATGCCGAGATAGTGTAGTCTTTCCTCCAGGATGCTGTCTATCCCCTCGGATAAGCTTGAGCTGTGTCCCTCCTTCGGGCAGGGGAACAGCCCTCCAGCCTCCGACCGTCAGGACCACCACCAGCCGGTCTCAGATTCGGAGGGGCGGGCCACACAGTATCTCAATATCTCGACCACACAGTGAGGACAAAAACAGTGTCTCAGAACCTCTAAGAGCTCAAGGCTCGTAGTCAACATGGGGCGCAAGGGTGCAGGGCGTGGATCACAAGGAACAGAGGTGTGTGGTAGGATCTGGCAAAGGCACAGCACTTCAGGGACACCAAACAAAGGCTCTAGAGGCCACTCAATGTGCGTCCTCAGCAACGCCCCTGCTCACCTGCAATGGAGCTTCAGCATGGAGCCTCCTGCAAAATCACACTAACTTGCTCCACACTAGAAACTGCAACCCCACCAGCCCACCTCTGGCAACAGCAATCCCCCCAATGCCAGGTGTGTGGTATTGGGTGTCAAATGTAGGGAAATGGGAGTCTGGGCCGAATACGTCCCAAAGCAGCAGCTCCAGCAGCAACTCATGTCGCGTCACATCTTTCCCCTCTCACTGATCGACAATCAGCTCTGTGCTCTGCGTATCCACCCGTCCCACACACATGAAAGTACTGGAAACTGATCAACTAGCAGAGAAGACAGTGCTCAAAGTCACTTGAGAAATTCAGTCTTACTGTTGACCTTGATGCAGGGCATATGGTTGACGCAGGGGGCATGACTGTGTTCAGGTGAAAACTGGTCACGAAAGAAAGAAGGTCTCGAGAGCCAGATCTGCACAATATCAATCTCTTGCTCGATGTTTGGTCTTCTATGGACCCTATGTAGATATCAATTGGAACTTAGTTACCGGACAAGTATCTCTGTACCATTAGCTCACCATGGTGGCCAACCTACACAGAGGTCAAGCCATTGTGGTCTTCCCTCAAGAATTTTGACATACATCAACAAAGAACGACTCTGGCATGTTTATGTTGCTGTAGCATGTACCTAGATGACCTTTATTGTGCTGTCTGAGCCTCATGGAAAGCCACATCAGTCCTCTTCGGCTATTCACCTCTGCATCATGCTCACAATGAGGCCCGCTGCCTCAGTATGCGACAGTAAGACATGGGATGAAGATGAACACATCTTTTCTTTCTACGTATGCTTTTTGATATGTGATAAGAAAAAGTGTCACCAAGAAATAATTACAGAATGAGGTTTAAGCCAATCGACTGGTGCAAATTTTTGTGTTAGACCTACCAATGTGTGTACATAGTTTTAGCACTGCTCGACTAGTGCGAATGTTGGCGCAAAATTGCATTGCACCAAAACAAGTTTATGTTGAAATCCAACCCCTTGGTGTTTCAGTTTATTGCTTTCTTCATCCAGCTCAATCCATGGAGCTAGGTCTGGCTATGAACAAGCGTATGTGTGTGTATATGTTGTGTATATGTTGCACTCTCAGCACGGCATTTTTATAACTACCCTTGACGCCCTTCACTTGGCTGCGACTGAGAAATCTGGAGTGGATACGATTTAACTTGAAAAAAAAGGAAAATGGTCTGGTATGTTCCAGGCGATGCACGAGGGCATTTCATCATTTGCTATCCCCTGCTAGCAGTGGGAATGGTACGAACCGTGAGTCGAAGGAGAGGAATTCTCTGGTCTGGCGTGTTGACTACATTTCAGAGACCACTTTGCTCCTCCGAACTGCTGGCCTTGTTATAGGAGACTTGTAAACTACAATCAGACAGCACCAGGCACCAGCTGTCCGTGGGGGCGAAGCCAGGGGAGGCAGGAGACAGGAGACACGTAGGAGAATTGCCGGCCGGCCCAGCCACAGTTATCCCCTGCGCCCCTCCCTCTCTATGATCAGCGACAGCCATCCCAGCGCCTGGTAATGCGCCTCACACGGGCCTTTTCATCCATGCCACGAGGCTTTACGAGTCTGGCTCAGGCCTTCACATAGGAGCACAGACGACGGGAAGCAACAAGCTGGCGGTCTTCGGAAAGAGCTGAGTAATTATTAGACATTTCAATGGAGAGGAGAGGAGTTGTTGGCTCCAGAAAACTACACACTTAAAGCGCCCAGTGCCTTATAAGGGAAGAAGTCATCTATCACACTGAGTTTAGTGCTCGTCTTAAGACGTAATGAGGTGAGGAGGGAGAATCCTTGATGGGATTTCCAGTTGACTGGGTACAAATAATTTCCACTCGATAAAGTGGTTGTCCAATGAAAAGGCGTAATAATAATAGAAAAAATAATAATAATAACTGTTATTATTCTAACTAGTAGTAGTAGTGTAATAATAACAACAGCAATAACATCATTATTATTATTACTAATAATAATAAGAAGAAGAAGAAGAAGAAGAATTATTATTATTAATAATAATAATAATAAGAAGAAGAAGAATTGTAAAAATAATATTTTATGTAGCTCTTCAAACCCCACTTTGCCATTCCTAAATGCTATTCCTGAATTCTAATATGGATAGGATGTTAGTTGATCATTTGGCTGCCAAGTTCTGTTAATGGTGTCTAATAATTTCGGTAGCTTTCAGCTGGTGTTTCTGTTGAAGAAGAAGTCTAATTTATTGCCCCAATGGATATATATAGCCCAGTGTAAAAACCCTTATCTCGGAAGCTGATGTAATAAAAAAAAAATGTAATTAGCCAGTTGGACATTCCACCAAGACACATAGGGTTTGGCTCTTATTTCAGGGCAAGGCTAAAGTTACTGCTAACAAAGCGGAGATTTGATGGGATAACTATTTCAGTTGTTACAATAGGGATGAAGCGAACATGCGAACAGTTGCTACTCTGTCAGTGCTTAATTTGAGCCAGTGGTTTCCGGTGCTCGGCAATCACACTTTGTCAGCACCAGCCCTTACGACAGCCTGCCAGATGGCTGTTTGTCTTATTTTTTAGGAGCCCAATAGATATTGTTTCATAATTAAATATACTTTAAAATCACTAATACCTGACACCCAAAGTTATAAGAATACTTTGGGCAGTATTAGTAATTTTAATGTACATTTAAAGTCTGAATTATCACACTTGTATGAGTGTGATGGCTAGTAGTCACAGTACTGTGACTGGCAGCGCTAGTGGAAGCAATGTGTGGTGCAAGGTGCAGTGGCCTCCTGACAACAGCCCTGGCACTTCATTTTTTTACAAATTAAGCACTGTTCTTTAATTAAATGTGATGCAAACATCCAGGCCCTGCTTAGACTGAGGGGCAGACCTATGGCATAATTAAATTTGATGGGCCCCCCTGCAAAGTACACAGACCTCCCACCCCTCCAGACTCACTCTAGAGCTCTTTGGCCAGGGTACTGTGCTGCCCTGGAACTCGGAGGCCCTCTGCACTGCAGGGGCTGCAGAGGCCTTTGTAACACCACCGTGGCAGACCCCTTTTTCCTGAGTGCTGCCTGAGCAAAGGCTGCCAGTGCAAGCCTGTCAGTCGTTTTTGAGGGGCCTGGGATAAAATTTAATGCATGGTGCTAATCAGCCAGTGGCGGCTTGTGGGAGGGAAAAGGGGCAGGGCGGTGTGGTGCGGGGGAGGAATCAAATAAAATAATATAAAAAATAAAAACGTACCTCATTTCTGCAATGCGCTGCTCCGATCCTTTGCCGTTGCCAGGGTGGAGAGAGCCCTGTACACATGTGAGTTGGGTTGACCCGAGACAGCCGGCCAAACATACATGTGCACTGAAGGGAGTGCTCTGTGCACTCCCCTCAGGGCTCGTCTCCCCCAATTTTCCACCCCTTTTAATACAAATTAATAATAAATGTAGTTTATTATAATTTTGTATTAAAAGGTTTGCAGCTGCTGCTGGTGGGGGGGGGGGGTGATGCTCCTCTACCCTAGCGGAGTAGCACGAGCAACTATTTCTAAATCAATAACAAATCCTGCATGGAAAGAAGAAGAAAACACAGCAGCTTCAGAATCCGTTGCAATCTAGGGACATAGCCATGTTTACTGTCTAGCCATAAATAAACAGAACAGGCTTGCTCTGTAGTCTATAAATACATCTTCCAGTGTGAGGCCTAAAAAACAGGTTCCCTACTGAATAATCAAGATATTTCCTAACGGTCCCCTACTTATGATTAACTGGTGACTTTCTGTCCTTGAAGTCAGTCGCTCACAGAGCTCATTGCGCTCAGGGTGGTCATGAGTGGAAACCCTCATAGCCTCTGTGTAAACGTCTGGTAGCCCTCACTACGAAGGTCTTTCCACTGAGTCTCGATACAGATCCGGGAGCTCCTCACTGGAAAACTTCTTCCGCTCACTTTCTTCCAGGGCCAGCCTTTGGGTCACCATATCCTTGGGCTGCACAAAAATTGGCAACTACTGAACCCAAGTTCCCCCTCTGATTTGGCTCCACCCTTTCCAAACCCCTTTCATAATAAATACATCTTTGTTACGCCCAAAAGCAGCTGAAGAATCAGCTGATGGCTTAAGCATTCCAAATCACTTATAATTTAGCTCTGGTCCTCATGCTGTTTTTAGTAGGCACCATTTCCTAATTCTTTTTTAAAATGCACTGCCTCCTTTAAACCATACGTGGAATAAAGGTCCTGGGTGATGTGAGGATATGGGGGCAATTCTGTACAAACAACGGCAATGCATCTTGAGTTGGCTTTTACAAAAAAGCATTGGTGGAATGAGCATTAAGAGATGCTGTGTGTCACGTTTTGTCTTGCTGGCTGTATGGCAATAAGGGTACTTTAACTTGTGGTTAATCCCAGTTGTGCGAACTAGGTCTTAATTCCAGGTTAAGTGCCTAAATATGTATTGTAAGAGCTGGTAGTAAATGTGACCAGCTACCACCTCTTATCAAGAGCCCATCTATAATTTTAATTGGACATTTCCAAATTCAACAACGCTTCATAATTCGACGGGGTCACAGCCATGAATTCTCAACCTTGAGTCTGTACCTTAAATCCCAAAGTACCAACAGTTCTGTGCAGCATTGCTGTACTTGTAAGAGTTGTCCTACTTGAGAGTGTGGTCACTCTCTGAACCGGATAGAACTGGCACATCTCAGAAGAGTTGCAAGGTGTTTAACAGGGTGCTAGCTGCACCCCTAGCAGGCCTCTAGTATGTTAATAGAGAAAGTATGGCTATTCTCAGCCAGACAGATACGCATTCAACGGGGCAGTACTTGGCCTTCAATGCAGCATTGTTTTACCCTCAGTGGACGTTGGGGGGAGCTTTACTTTGCATTGTGGTGTGATGGTCAGAAGTAAAGACATACGTCTCCAAACAACTTAAATGGTCAATATTGTTCTTGGTATTTTGTATTTAGGTTATGGCTATGTCTGCAGACCAATCAAATGCCCTTACTGCAAATTTTTGTGTATGTATCACTCTGTTTCGAAGTCAGTGGAAAGGGTTTCCACGGATGATTTGGGGCCTTAATTGATAATATCTACTGAGTTACTACATCAACAGTGCTTTCATAAAATCCCATGGAGAATATTTTATTAAAACAAAAATTTTGGGGAGCGACTTTCCATTTCAATAATAGTTATCATAGACTGAAACCTACTGCCTATCCAGCTGGCTCACAAGAAGAAATTCAGTAAAAGATCGCATCATGTTCAGGGCTCTTCCAGTTGGAAATTCACTTACCCACCTCAGTCTTGCAAACAATTTACTTAAATTCAGAAAGTTGAAAACAACCCACCAATATGGTATTGTAGCATTTGCATAGCATTTCATAACTCCACTAGGCCACAGAGTGCTCTGATTTGCACTGGCCTCGTTTGTGGATGATCGTGTGTAGGATATAGTTTGTGTATGGTTACTTCACTGGTGTACGGTTAGTCCATCTCCTATAATTACGCACACTTGGGTAATCAACTAAATTGTCCTGCCTTTCAGATGAATAGGATTGGTATCTTCATTCAACATCTAATGCCTACAAGGAAATTGTTAAACTATTCGAGGCTTTATCCCTGCACTTTTGACTTCTTGGGTGAGGGATCGCATTAGCAGGTATCACCATTTCAATGGTTGATTGCTAAGCCCTCCGACAGCAGGTTTAATTCTCTCCACCTTCTTGTTTCTCTAACCAAACTGCTCAGATGTTGCTGTCTGATGGTAAAGGTCACTCTACAAAACCTCCCAAAAAGCAACCAAAGAAAAAAAAGAATTCACTGTCTAAACAAGCCCCCTCAATTTCGCATCTCACCACATCTTTCCAGGTCCCAGTAATGCTAATCTTGTAAATGAATTGTAACCAGTGCCCATGAGGTGCCACATATGTCCCATTCTCAATAACCCTCCCACAAATACATTGCAAATAGGATCCAATAATAGAAAGGTTCATAGAATAGTACTGGTAGCAGCTCTAAGGTACTGCTAGTGGTTCTGCGCAGTTCATCCTTGGCATCACCGTGGCTTGACCACCGACTGCAGCAGTGTTCGGTTAACCTGACAGCTGCTTTCAATGAGACCCTCTCTGTGCAAATTAGGACTTGCCCCTTTCCTTGCAGGTAACGAACAGGGTGGGGCTGTTTCTGGAGCCTTCGGATAGTGTAGGATTAAGGCCCCCACCGCTCACCACCCCCTCTATTGTCTTCTAGGCAATGGCGTTACGAGCTGCGCTTCTGCTCAGTCAAGCTATGGGGGGTATCTGTCATAATGAGGTCCCCCCTGCATGCTCTAAAATAAACACAAACTTAATTGCTTGTTTCACCAATTCCCTTTGTCCCCAAAAAATAAATCAATAAAAATGGAAGGTTTTGCGAAAGCAGAGGGTACAGCAGCTCAGATAGGGCCCTAGCTGGTGCACCGGAGTGATGGCTGCAGCTCGGCTGGGATTAGGAGAAGATGAAAGACGAAAAGAAGGGAGGCAGCATTTGAAGAAAATAGGAAGCAAACTTTTTGTAGACATCAGAGAGCCGGTGGAAGCTTTCATGCCAGTCTCTCAAATAAGTGCCTCCCTCGGAAGTAGCTCTGTGCTCCTGGTAGTAAACAGGGCGAGAGAAAGGCAGCCATTGTAATTAGTGCCCCCCTGCCTTAGCACTGTCACACACAATGCTGCCTCTGTTAGCGGCATATCTCGCAATGCTGGCCCGTTTGATGATTACGTTTGGTAAATCTTGAAAGCAGTGTCCATCTGCATTAATGAACGGCCTCCGGGGAATGCCTCGCGTTTGTGCGCTTTTTCTCGCCCCTCTCCTATGTAAATTCGACCGCGCGCCATCTGATATGATTTCAGAACAAAGGAGAGGCTATAAACTCTGCCACTAGCATGCGCCTGCCTTTTTATTGACTCTGCCTTGATGTAATTCCAGTTTCATGGACTCGAATCTTGCTGCGCATCAAGTGACATGGGCTCTGTAATGAGACGCCGAGCGAGGGTGGGGTGCCGAGGAGGCGGACGGCTGCTGCGCGCTCCCTTTGACACCTATGCAGCGCGCGAACGTGTGAGGCGCGTGAGACGTGCCTTAGTGGCAAGTTAAAACTGGGCACATTTCGAACCGGCCTCAAACTTCGGGACATATTTACAAGAAAATGGGGCACCAGCTCTGATACGCCACTTTTCTTGCGTCACTCTGCTCCCCCTAACGTGACCATGGTAGAGCTGTATTCACTATACAGCGCACCATGGCATACGTTAGCACTATAGCCTGTTGGCACTATAGCCTTATCATTTATGATGCTATTGTGGCGCTTTGAGGGATTAGCACCACAAATTATGGTGCTAGTCAAGCACAGGGAGGCCCTTAGGTTATTATGGGGGTGTCTTTTTAATGCCTGCCCTGAGCAGGTGTTAAAAAATGACAGAAAAAAATGGCGCAATCTTGTAAATGTCACTGTGCCATTTCTTTGGGCCTCCCTGCGTGGGAACGACCCTGTGGACACATTATACCTGGTGCAGTTGTAAAGTGGCCCAAGGGGTTACAAAGTGGCGCAAAACACTCATTGCGCCACTTTGTAAATATGGCGCACGGTGGGGGCCTCCTTAATACATAAATAAATTACGCTAGAATGGCGCAAGGAGTCTCAAGGGGCTTGTAAATATGCCCCTTAATCTGCCACCGACAGGGGCGTAACAAAGGCCCCTGCTGCCCCTACGTTGCGGGGCAGCCCTGAGCTCCAGGGGGCCCCCTCAGCACAGTACTCTGGCCTGAAAGCTCCGCAATCAGTACGGACTGGGGCTCCTCCATATACTTTGCAGGGGGGGGGCTCAAGTTTCATTCAGGCCCACCAGGAATATTTGTTTGGGGGACATGGCCCCAAGTAATGACAGCAACATAGAGTAGTTCAGTGGATGGGAAAATAAGTTTTCATGCTAAACTGTTTGAAAATGTTTAAATTTTTATAAGATTGTAAAGATTGCTGGTAGCAGAGCAGGCAGTATTATTTTGAGAGTGTGAGAAGGGCTCACAGAAGGTCTGTTAGTTTGGTTAGTGAACACACGCACCTTAAGGGACAGATTTACAAGAAAGTGGTCCATCAGCTTTGATGCGCCACTTTTTTTGCGCCCCCCTGCACCTCTTACAATACGGTGCCCCATGGCATTCGTTTCCATAAAAGCGTCATCATTTATTACGCTATTGTGGCGCTTTGCTGGATTATCGCCATAAATTAACCTCCCTGCATGGGAATGCCACCCATGCATACATCATATCTAGCGCAGGTATAATGTGGTGCAAGAGGTTAAAAAGTGGCACAATGCTAGCACTGTGCCACTTTGTAAATGTGGTGAAGGCGAATGGCCTCCTTAACGCCAAATTAGTGTAGAAAAATGATGCTAGTATGTTACTAAGGGCCTTGTAAATCTGTCCCTTAGTTGCATTTTGTTTACGCTAATGTGGCGCTAAGGGCCTTGTAATTCTGGCCCTTAGTTTCTTACCCAATACAGAAGCAGTTGATTGCCAAGCACTCCTTTGTCAAATCACACAAGGGGTTTAGTCATGCACATTGAGTCACAATTTGAAAGTGGCAGGTCTTCAGCATCCCTTCTAATTTGTATTTCACAATGCTATGTAACAATTGCTTGCAACCATGATTTGGATTGTAAACCATTCTTAGGTTCGCAACTTTTCAAGGTGGTGGTAACCCATTCATAAAGGCAAAGTGGTCATCTTAGGACACTTTCCCTGTTGTGAATGTAAGACAAACCTTTGGAGTGGTAGTGGTCCAGAGGAACTTTAAAAAACAAAATTTTAAATGCAGCATTGTTTCTTCAAGACAAATGGGCTGCATTAAAAACAAAAAATATTGAAATTGCGATCACAGACATGGTGGTCTGCTGACAGCAAGCCACCATTTGTTTAATGGCCATCCGTTGGAGTAAGTCAGAATTTGCCACCTAATTCATGAAGAGTGATGAGGTAGGTTGGATCTTGCCTTACTCCCAATTCTTATTGTGTGAACTGACCTATCAATACATAAGTCAGTTCACCAAATAATTTAGCTGCTACAAAAATCTATGACAAAAATTATGTATAGCTGGGCCTAAGTTTCTGCTATGAATTGCTAATAGTAATTGCACAGTGAATGTCCTTTGGAGAGGGTTGCACAAATACCAGATTTCTATTATTATCAGTCTTACTTTTGTTGTTGATCCAAAGAGATAGAGAAACACTTCTTTCTTCCCTTAGACCTTAACGCAACATAAGAAAGAACGTGGGCAGGGTAGCTTACAATGCTCACTGTTGTTCCTTGGGGGTGAGAGATAGCACATTTTTATTAATTAATTAGTGGCATAGACATAGCATATGGCAACTAATAAATCCAATGTTTAAAAGCTTAAAAGATAAAAAAAATGTAGAAACTAAAACATGTACATTTAAAATGTGGTGGACATTTGTTCCTATCTTTTGTAGTCTGACATCATGTTTAACATGAAAATATTTTGCGTTCATAAATGTGTGAATTAATTATGTGTCCAGAAAATAAGAAAACATTTTAAAATGCTTTGACATAACATGAATGATGTTGAATAAAATAATTTGCTTTGCATTATGATATGATTTAAAGTTTCGCAATAGGTTGTATTAATGTATTAATTGTATTACTGTGTATTAGGCTTCCTTAACATGATAAGGCAAGAAGATTCATTTTGCAGTCATGGAAAAGTTATCTTGTTCACGCTGTCCCCTCTAACCTGAATTCTTTATTTAGAGTGGAAATGTGATGTTGAATGTTCTCTTGTATTCCAGGAGAAGAGCATGTTTCAAGTTTAGCTAAATATAACAATATTTGTTTCTAACTGCTGAATTGCACAGGATTTCATGAAGCTTATGTGAAATAATATTAGCGTAGTTTATTGCATGCCATGGGAAAGGTAAAATTAGATGCAAATTATTAGAAAATGTAAAATTTTACTGGAGCAATATGAAGTCATAGTAGAAAGAATGGACTATTGCTGAGAGAATCTATGTATGTATTAAAACCTTAGTAGTGCCATCTCCAATGATTGGATGCTGAAATCAACGCCCAGTGTGTGCCCACCATGAGGACCAATCGAATGGAATTAGGCTATTTTATTTAGTGAATAACTTTGGAACAGATATCAGTTACCCTCAGAACTTTTTGAAGTCAGTTTTCCTCCTGCCTCAATGCTGTCCAGAACCTAGCTTAAGTCTGCTCTCTCACATTCTCTACTCCGAGTTTCCTGATGAGTTCTTCCATCATTGTCTTAACTGTCTTATTTTGTTATGTGGTTCAGTTCTAATAAGGCTAACTAATTCTGAACTGCTGATTTCCCTATGTGCAGCTCGTGTTCTGCACTGTGCTGATGCTGCTGCCAACCAACACCAGAAGAAGGTAAATGCTCTGCGCGATGAATCAACACTTACTGCTGGCCCATGATCAATCAATCAATCAATCAATCAAAGATTTGTGAAGCGCAAATAATTACCCATAGGATCAGAAGGCGCTGTTTGTGTGCACGCTTCTCAGTCGAAGAGCCAGGTCTTGAGGTCCTTCCTGAACTGCTTCAGACATGTGGACTGCCTGAGCTTCAGAGGTAGCGTGTTCCATGTCCGGGCTGCTAGGTAGGAGAAGGATCTTCCTCCTGCAGTGCATTTCTGGATCTTGGGGACGGCTGTAAGGTCAAACTGGGAAGTACGGAGATGTCTGTTGAGTACCTAGGTGGAGAGGCAGTGGTTGATTATGCTGGCCCTATGTTGTGCAGTGCCTTGTAGGTGTGGATCAGGAGTTTGTATGTGATGCGTTTGTTGACTGAGAGCCAGTGTAGGTCTCTGAGGTGGGAGGAGATGGGGCTGTGTCAGGGGATGTCCAGGATGAGTCTGGCTGCTGCATTCTGGATTCTTTGTAGTCTTGATTAGAGTTTATTTGTGATGCCAGCATAGAGTGCATTGCCGTTGTCCAGTTTGCTAGTGACGAGTGCATGGGTGACTGTCTTCTTTGTGTCGGAGGGAATCCACTTGAAAATCTTTCACAGGAGTCGGAGATTATGGAAGCACAATGATGAAACAGAGTTGTCTTGGCGGGTCATGGATAGAGAGCAGCCCAGGATAATGCACAGGTTGCGTGCGTGGTCCGTGGAGGCATTTCCCAGTGCGGTGGGCCACCAGGAGTCATTCCAGGCAGAAGGGGTGGAGCCGATTACAAGAATCTCTGTCTTGTCCAAGTTGAGTTTGAGACAGCTAGCTTCCATCCAGGCGGCGACTGCTCTCAACCCGTTGTGGAAATTTCTCTTGGCCTCTGCAGAGTCCTCAGACAGGTAGAGGATCAGTTGAGTATCATTGCGTAGGAGACTATGTTTAGCCCGTGTTGTTTGATGATCTTGGCAAGTGGGCCTTATAGATGTTAAAAAGTGTCGGGCTGATTGAAGATCCATGGGGCACTCCGTAGCATGTGTCTTTGGGTTCTGACGTGAACAGTAGTAGTGTGACACTCTGTGTTCTTCCTGTGAGGAAGGACCTGATCAAATCCAGTGCTTTATCTCGGATGCCGGTGTCATATAGTCTGGCGCAGAGAGTGGAGTGGGAGACAGTGTCAAACGCAGTGGCGAGGTCGAGGAGGATGAGTGTCTAGTACAATACGTATGTTGTCGGTGGCTGCTAGGAGTGCGGTTTCAGAGCCATGGTTGCTTCTGAATCCAGATTGGGATGGGTCTAGGATTTGGTGTGTCTCCAGGAATTTGGGGCAATTTTCCCAATAGCGATTACCTAATTGCGATTTTTTAAAAATCGCAATTAGGTAATCGCTATTTGAATGTATGAAACTCCAGGAGTTTCATTTAGCGATTCCCAACGGTCGCAAATCGACCTACCTCATTAATATTCATGAGGTAGGTCGCAATTTGTGACCTATTGTAAATGGCTGCAGTCACATGGATGGTGGCCTGCTAGGCTTAGACCATCATGTCTGTGATTGCTTTTAAATAAAGCAATCTTTTTTTAAAAAATGCAGCCCGTTTTCCTTGAAGAAAACGGGATGTGTATAAAAAAGAAAAATGAAAAGTTTTCTTTTCATTTTTAAAGAGTAGGCAGTGGTCCATGGGACCATTGCCTGGTCTGAAAAAATGCTTTTGCATGCATTCACAAAGGGGAAGGGGTCCCTTAGGGACCCTTTCTGTTTGCAAATGGGCTACCACCTACTTGAAGTAGGTGATAAAATGCAAATGTTTTGCGACCGCATTCCGTCACAAAGCATTCCTACATACCTCTGTGATTCTGTATTAGGAAGGGACGCCCTTAACACGCCCCTTACTAATACTAAATCGGTATGTAGTCGCAATTCCAATTTACAATTCGGTAACAAGTTACCGAATCCCAAATTGGGATTCATACATACCAAAATACATTTTTGTGATTGAGCAGCGGGTTGATGTCGGCGTGCTTCCAGCCTGATGGGAAGGGGGCAGTCTGGAAGGATCGGTTGATAGTTCAGCAGAGCTCTGATGCTATGGTGGTGCTAGCCAGGTCGAAGATATATGATGAGGGCACGGATCCGAGGGTGCTCCCGAGTGTTTGGAATTCACGAGTCTTTGGGTGTCCTCTTTGGGGATGGGGTCCAGCAGTTTATGATCGGGGGAGTTGGTGGGTCCATTGTGGTGAGTGGTCCGGACGGCTTTTGGTGCCTGAAGCCTTTGTAAAAAAATGCCCTGGATTTTTCAGTGAAAGAAGGTGGCAAGGTCATTGCAAGGTTCTTGGGAGGGAGGGAGGGATGGATGTGGTGTCTGTCCCGGGGCTTGTGAACTCTTTGACAATGGCGAAGAGCTCTTTGCTGTTGTGACTGCTGGTGATGAGGCATTCTTGAATGGTGGCTTTTTTGGCAGCTCTGATGTTCTTGTGGTGCGTGGTACTACATTCCTGTAGGCTGTGCAGTCTTTGGATGATTTTCAGTTCCTCCATTTCTGTTCTAGTTGTCTGCAGGTACATTTGGATTCATGTAGGTCTGCCGTAAACCATTTAGATATTTTGCTATGTTGGTTTCCTGCTTGTTCCCTAAGGGGGGCTATGTTGTCAGCGCATTCCGATAACCAGCGGTGTAGATTGCGTGCGGCTTCATTTGTGTCTGCTGTGTCCGGTGGGAGGGAGTGGTTGAGAGCATTGGTGAGTTGTGCTTCATAACTTTGCCCCAGCATCTGCCAAGAGGGCGGGGGGGCATAGTGGCGCGCACTGTTCTTTGTGAAGGTAAAGTGGACGCACTTGTGGTCGGTCCAATGGTGTTTGGAGGTGTGAGAGATGGTGATGTTGTTCCCTGCTGAGAAGACAGGGTCGAGAATGTGTCCAGCTCTGTGGGTGGGAACGTTGATGAGTTGTTTGAGGCCGAGTGATGTGAGGTTGTCCAGGAGGTTTGTGGTGTTGGGATCATCAGGGGTATCGAGGTGGAAGTTGAGGTCGCCAAGTTAGTATTAGGAATGGCCCAGCTCTGAAACCTGAAATCTGAAATTGATAACTAAGACTGTATTTTGATGATTTTCTGATGTCACTATCATCTGCTTTGAATTATAATAATAATGATCATATTGTGTTGTTGCTAATCTACATTATTCATTTGGAGTGTCTAACAGTATTGATGTTTAGTAGGTTGAATCTTTTCAGACACTTTGGCCAGCTTATGATATTTAAGTATGTTCATAATTTAGTTTTGTGCACCATTTATGTGACAGTGATTTTGGTATTATAATAAAGCTTTGAACCTTATTCAGTTTGGAGTTTTGCTTTAGTGTTGAATTATTCATGGTGTTTGATTTGCGGTTGTTTGATTCTTACTATTGACTTGTCATCAAGTCCAAAGGTTCAGTTGATGTGTGAAGGTGAGCATTTATGATTATATCTCACCAGTCAAATGCTCCAACAGTTTTGTAGCAGAGTTAATGTTTTTGTCTTATGACGAGTAGAGTTAGGAATGGTTATGTCTTGTGAAGAGTAGAGTCAGAATAAATCTCAGGGTTGTGCTCTAAGTGTACGGTATGTGTTTTGAGTAGGGTTTGCGCTTCCAGTGCTTTGGTAAATTGTGGTGAAGTGTGATGTATGAGTGAAATAGGGAGTTTGCATACTCCAAGGTAGTTAAGTAGGGCGTTGGCGTACTCCAAAGTGTTGGAGAGTTGGGAGTTGGCATACTCCAACTGAATGTGCTGCTTTGTGCTAAAAAATTGACCATGTGATTGTTGTTGTTGACGGGTCCTGCGAGGCCTAAGACTGCAGAGTATGTACAAGTGTATGGAGACCCTTGGTTAATTTATTGTATGTGCTTAAGGTGCTGGTCGATTAAGCTCTTTCACAAACACCAGCAGTATTTTCCTTGAGTGCACATGCTGTTGGTTGGTATTAGGGGAATCCTGGGTGACATGGAGGATCCATACTAATCAGAGTGAGGTTTGCGGGTCAAATCTTACTTGCATTTGTGAGAAGCCATAGTAGCTGTTTGTGCGAAAGGCCACAGTCAACATTTCTGTACAGCTTCCAAAGTATTTGAGTCCCACCTGTAGTGAGCAGACAGGTTTTTAGTTTTATGTTCGCAATATTTTGCACTTAGGCTTTGCGTGAGAGGTGTATGAGATGGCTCTGATGCGAGTTGCAGCTGCTGAATGGAGTGAGTGTGACGTTATTTGGTCCGCAATGGGATTGGCCAGTTGGTGTGAAAAGTTGCACATGGATTGGTGGACAAGATTGCACTGCTATAGGTTGAGAACAGCTAGTGAATAGGATTGTGGGATTGCGGGATTGCAAATAACTTTTTGGTTTCATAGATTTTGTGTTTGTAAATTAATTTGGGTAAAAATGAAGTTTTTCAAAGCTTTAAGGAGTGTGGTGAGAGGAGATGTCTTTATTCCAGTTAGAGAGGTGAGCCTACTCCACCTGAGGGTACACCAGAATTTGAAGTAATGGAAGAGAGAGGAATTTCAGCATGCTTTCGGGCAAATCAATGATTCAGATTAACTGAGAAGGAAGGTACCTTGGCTTTTCCTTGTTGTGGAATATTTAGTTTGAGAATTTTAGAGAATCAGAGAAGGGTGATGTATGATTCAAAACCCCCTCCTAGAACTGCAGAGTTTGAAGCACTTGCTATTTGGGAATTCATTGTGAGACAAAAAGAGGTTCAGAAATTTGAAAGAATAAATGGGAAAGCAGAAAAGACACTAGCAGAAGCTAGATGGGATGCAGAGCAGAAGATGTGGAGAGCAGATACATTGTATGCAGTGAAGTTATTTCCAACAATTACTCAGGAAGGTGATGGAGGTGTTAAATCCAAAGCTAAAAAGAAATCCGAGGAAGCTACAGAACAAACTTCAGTTGATAATAAAAGGGTAGTAGATGCTGAAAATGATTCATATGATGAATGCATAACTCAGTTGTTGCAGAATCTTCCCCCAACGTATAATGCAGTTGAATCAGTAAATCAGAATGTAGTCCAGAGTGTTGCCACGGCCCCAGTTCAGCAAAGCTAGGGACAGATAATTCCAAATGTAGCACCTGTGCCAGAGATTTATCTGACAGTTCCAAATGTTAACACAGTTCAGAATGTTCCAGTTCAAGTCATGCCACAGCCAATTCAGAATGAAGGAATGACAGTTTGATTCCACACCTAATGTACAGACACCTTGACAAGCCATGAATCAGAGACAGACTATGCCTCTGTATTCCCCAGTAATGAAACCACAGAATGTGGCCCTGAATCAGCCAAATCAGACATCTGGTACAGTATTAACTGGCCAAAGTAAAGGATTAATGTTCCTGCAAAATCAGTCAAATTTGTCAGGACCAGAAGCAATAATAGTTACCGTAACCATAGGTCCAGTAGTCCTGTTGTATGCCATGGGTAATAATGAGAATGGTCCCCAGATCTCAAATCCAGTATCAGCAATGAATTCACCTTTCGGACCAACTGCAGAAATGGAGAAACTGAGCACTACTGTGCCAGCCATAACCCCTGTAAATTATTTCAGTTCAAACCAGACACATAATGGAGTTGGTCCACTAACTTATGTGACGTCCCCCATGCTCAATGGGATCATCTGTGATAGCTCAAGAGCAGTTTATAAGAGCCCCATGCAATGTTCTTCAGTTTGTATCCTCAAGCAATGGTAATAACATTAGTTTACAAGGATTGACAGCCCAGCAATTGACTGAATGGTTAGATAATTTGAGTGGAACATCAGCTTCAGTTTCAGGAAATACGCCTGAGGGAGGAAGGACATTGAACATGGTTAGATTAAAATTACAATTAAATTAGATGGTGAGGGAACCCTTGAATTAGACAGATTGAATTCTTACAATGACAGATAGATACTTTATTTGCATAGTTACTTAAAACTATTGCATTAAAACCATAGTCATGTTTATACACATTTTTTAAAAAGAGTCTCTTCAGAATCTGAACTATCATAAAATACATTATCTTTTGCTGCTTGGTTAGTCTAGAAACATTCAGCGACTAAATTCCCTGTTCAACATAGTGGCGAGAAACTTGTGTCGTAAAAAATCTTGTGGTGGGTTGGAAGGAAGAGGTACATAAAGCAAGTTGCCTCAAGGAGTTGTCATGATGGCTCCAACTGCTTTTTTGTTACCAGGTTTAGGAATTTAACCAAACTACCGTTCAGCTGTAGGTCCCCTGGAGCAAAACATGCCAACACAGCTTGTCTCCTTGTTCATAGGCCTCTTTTATTGAATACATTCTTTAGCAGAGCTTTCCTTTCAAGTGCAAGTTTTTAGCAGGTGCAAAGCAGATGTTGAAGATCTTCTATGCTAGCGCCACACAAACAACAAGTAGAGTTTGCCAAATCTTTCAGCCAGGCGGCAGCATTTAGTGTGCATGGTAGAAGTCCCAGTCGATACCTTAGAAACTGCTCTTTAGTGTGCCTTGAAAAGCTGAGGCCGAGGTATGCTTGTGGGCTCAGAGACGTGTAGGTGTTCGGTGTCATCCAGGTAAGGGACCTCCTAGAAAAGGCAGCTTTGTCCTCCATCAAGGACTGGTCCAGACTGCTTTTTTGGAGATGCTGTGCGAAGTTGGGGTCCCCCATAGGTCAGTAAGCCCTGTCTTTCTAAGTGAATCATCTAGGTAAACTCTGGACGGTGAGGCATTCTTGCGCTGAAGCTCCAGTCATGGATGGTGGTTGAGGGAGCCTGCGGTGGCTCCCCGGACTTTACTCCAGAGGTTTATATATGCATCTTGTCTTGCCAAGGTCTGGTTCAGTAAACCGAATTCCAGTCTGAGTTGGGCAGGGGAGGTGTATTTCGGAAGGTTGAAGATGAGCCGATAAACTTTACAAACTGTAAGGTTTAGAAATTCAGAGTCTCTTCCTCTTTGTATATCTTTCCCATAGGTTATTGTGGGCAGGAGCTTAGCTTTCATTACCTCTGAGAGTGGGGTGAATGATGGGCCATTCACTTCTGCTTTCAGTCTTTTTAAAGATAGTGCTAGGGCCCTTCCCCTTGATGCAGCCTCTTTGTTGCGCAAAGTTACCAGACTTATCAATGATGACCCCAAGGTATTTGTACTTGTGTGCTTGCAGGAGCTGTGTCTTGGCCCAGTACCACACCTGAGGGGACAGACCCTTGCCACTAATTGACATTGTGCAGGTTTTTTTTAAAGTTTGTGGACAAAATGTTGGTATCCGAATATTGCTGGGTGGCATTTATCAGACGCTGGAGCCCCTTCTTGGTGTGGCTGATCAGCAGAAGGTCATCCTTGTACATTAGACACGGCAGCACCTGATCCCCAATTTTCAGAGCATTGGAATTTTTGAGGGCAAGGGCCCCGCCAGGTCTCCTAAGTACAAATTACAAAGTGTGCGGGCCAGGATGCAGCCCTGCTTCAGTCCTTTGGTGGTAGAGAGATGCATTCCTGTACCCAGTTTCATCTGTACCCAAGTGCCTTTGTAGAGGGCTATTATCAGATCTAAAAGGGGATGGGGTATGCCCCAGCTTGTCAACTTCATTCAAAGCAGTTTCCTCTCCACATGGTCAAAGGCAGCCCTAACGTCGACAAAACATAGGTGGAGCTGCTGTTTCTGTCTCTTTGCTTTGTTGATAAGAAGTGCAATAGCCATGATGTTTTTTGTGGTCCCGGTAGTTTTTGAGAACCCTGTTTGGGTGTTGGGGATTATTCTTTTAACGGCAATCCATGCAGATACGTGCTCCAGCAGGAGTCCTGCAAAGTACTTTGCTTCGTTGTCTAGTAGGGCAATTAAGCAATAGTTTTTTGGGAGTGATCTGTCCCCATTTCTGAAGATGGGTGAGATTATGGATTCCTTCCAAGACTGTGGGATAGTGCTGATAAGGCCAAGGTCTGAGTAGAGAGGGTCTAAAATTGCTCCACAGAAAGACCTGTTATGCCTTAAGACTGCAGAAGGTGGGAGCCATTTGGTCCCGGGGCTTCTTCTCTCCTGCCCTTAACTATCAGATCAGTTATCGTGGCAGTTGCCACAAATATAGTGAGTGGTGGCTCCTGTGGGCACTTGTGCAGAAAGGGAGTTCCCGCACTTGACGGATTTTGTATGGATATATCAAGGGAGGCCAGGGCTGTGTGATACCAATTAAAATGGTCACCAAGACATTGTGCCCAATTGTCTTCCGTGATGTGCGATGTAATGCCACCGTGTGCAGGGCGCGAAAGATTGCATGTGTCAGAAATGCGCACTGTTGTTGCTCTTTGCATCCGTATATAGCTTAGCCCAAAGGTCTTCATTTTAAGTCCTGTTTATTGACCTTTTAAGCTTGTTTAGTGTCCATTTTTGGTACCTTAAAGCTCCTAGCAGGTCTAAGTTACCAGGTCTGCTTATGCTTTATAATGGAGTTGATATTCTTTTTGAGCTCTCCTAGCTTGACTCTTTGTTCCTGCGACAGGCGTTTTGTCACTAAAGGAACTGTAGGTGGACGGGTGGAGATGGGTTCCACAAAATTATCACATAGCCTGGTGGTTAGTAGTTTCCACTTCACCTGTCACAGCTACTTTTAGTTTCTAATTTGGCTGCCAGGTCCATTGCTATGTGGGATACAAGCTCTGTGTTTGAGTGAGCACATTTAACCCGTTTGTAGTTTGTGGTGTAGGAAGTGATAAATGGAACTCTTCTTCTTTCCCTTTTGGAGATTGTCAGAGTAAGGGCTAACTCCTCTGGGCAATGACCACTCTCGCTTCTGTCCCCTTGATGGAAGGTGGCGACTTGTTCATACAATGCCAGAGAGACAAAGGAGTAGTCGATCGTTGTAGAAGCATTTTTTGAGAGGTATGATGCGGCTGGTGGGGAGTCATCCCAGAATCTACCATTCAGGGCTCTTAGTTGTAATTGTTCCAGGCCATTAAGTAGTGTCCTGCTTGTTGTTGCGGGTCGCCCGTGTTTATTATTCCCCCGAGTTGGAAGTCCCCGAGTGGTAGAAAGATCAATTGCAGCTTCATTCATTGAGGCTCCAAGTGATGCAGATTGAAGTCACCTGAGACGATGACATTTGCGGTTTTGGATATTTCTCTACTGCTTATGTGGTTCTCGAGCTGATCCACCAGCTGGGAGGCTACTTTAGATTTGAGATTTGAGTGAAGGTAAGTATTTACAATAACTATCGCTGCTGTGGGCACATTCTCAGATGTGGCGCTTGTAACAGTGTTGATGAAGGGAAGGGTGGAGGCAAGGGAGGTAGCTTTGACTGACAAAGCTAGGGAGACATATGTGGCGAGACCGCTATGCAGGTGACCATACCTCACCTGCCTGGTTGCTGGCGTGAGGAAACACATATAACCCTACATGTGAAAGGTTCATCTAGCCATGTTTCCTGCTTCAATATGATGTCAAAGGTGCTAATGTACTGGAGGAAGTCCTGATCAGAGGTTTTAGCAAGGAGGCTATTCATGTTCCATGAGCTTTACGAAGAGCATCCTTTATTGGTGATGGGCCCCTCCTTTTATCTAGTGTTTGTCACCGAGACCCATTACAATTGTTGATCATTCTAGAGATCCACCTTTGGTCGTTGTTTGGGTGAAAGAAGTCTGTTGGTGTTGGAGTTGAACAGCTCCGGAAGTCATCAAGGATGACAATTGTCAGGGATCTTGAGGTCCTTGATGAGCGACTCTGGGTGCTCTTGAGTATGGACTGAGTTTGTTTAATCAGAGGCTCTGGTTTGAAAATGGGACCAGCCATTAGTAGGGGGAGCGGGTATCCAACTTTGCGGTACTTGGTGATGCTTACACCCCAGCGCTCGAAAGTTGCTCTTTCCGCAATGATTGTTTGGGCCATTGGGCTTGACTTCCATGTGGCCTTAGTCACTTCAAGTGCTAATGATGCGTCCAGGTGGATAAGCTCTACTGCCAGGAGGTCCCTTGAGCACAGGCTACTAGTAGCTGGAATATTCAGGATTTCACCTGTGCCCTTTGATTCGTAGTGATGGGTATAATATAAGTATATTGGTGTCTAGCTACTCAGAGGGTATTTCTGGTTTTGTAAGGATTGGGTAAGCACTCCACCTATGTTCTGGTCCCAGTGGTTGTATTGCTCTTGCCGGCTGTCACCTGCTTGTGTGTCTTGTTTAAGTCTGGTTTGTGTACATATCACATTCTGAGGTTTGCAGTGGTTGTGTTGTGAAGAATCCTGCAGGGGTGCCGCTATGAAGTCCAGTGAATTCTGGCATGCAGGTAAATTGTGGTTCCCATAGGCAGGGGTCACTATAGTTTGCGCGGTCTGCGCAGTCGTGGCTATAGGGTTGTTGCCCACCTGTTCGTCTGATCATATGACTAATACAGTTGGTGCAGTTATTGCTGTGGCTGTGTTGGTGTTAAGGGGGAGCACACCTTCTCCCAGCTCTCTTCCGGTGGGTGATTATTGCTCATTCCCGGTAGGCCAATTTGTACAGGCCTCCTGTGCTGTTGTTGCAAGAGGTGCAGGAACAGGATATGTATTAGTCGTCCCCCTCTGAAGGGTAACTGTGTTCAAGCTATTTGCTCTGTGTTCCCCTTTGGATCCTGGAGATGATGGCGTTGTTACTTCGTGGCAGGCCATGGTTGCTGGGGACCCTGGTTTAGGACCGGGTGCAAGGTTGAAAATGAGAGCAATATCCTTGCTGGTTCCTGGAATTTCTGTCTTGCAGCCCTTTCTCCTTTGGGCCCGTCTTTGTTTGGCATTTGCTTTTCCATTAGTTTTTTCCATCCGTGGGGCTGCCAGAGGGTTGTATGTTCCCCAAAGGTTTGGCAATGCAAGCCGCCAGGACCAGGGTGGTTCATGCCTCCTCAGTCAGTGGTGTCAGGTTCAGCCCTATTTCCTGATCCTGGCCCCTTGCTCCCTGGCCATACGCTATGACCTTTACTGTACATCAATGGTTTTCCAACAGGTCTTGGGCTGGGATGTTGACTTAGAGATGGGAGGGTTGCTAGAAACCCCCAGTTATAGGGACAGGTTGCTAAGCATGGAAGGTAATGTGGATAATTTATGTATTATTGGACCGCATGTGCAGTTGGCCTTTGCACTAGCTGATTGTAATTGCACCTGCGTGAGGAGGGATTTCAAGTCTCCTAGTTTCCCGTCCATTTCTGCTACAAACACTGCCAGTGTGTTAAGTAATGTTAATTGAACATCCATTTTATCCGATTGAAATTGAAGAGCTCTAGAAGCTGCATGGTTTTAAGTAAGAAAGCCCATGCAGTGTGTAGTTCCCTGTAGTTTGCGTTGATGTCCAGTCCTGTTGGTGTTGCAGCCCTCTCAGTTGGGATCACATCGATCCTTTTAACGTTCTAATGTATTGTTGGACTGAGATCTGTGCCTGGAGCAGCCCTGTGGGCTGGAGGAGAGTCTTGAGAGTCTGCGGCCAGAATATCCTCCAATTCTTGCGTGCCTAGATATGATAGTATCTCTTTGTTCTCCTCTCTCTGGGCTTCCCCCACTTTTGGGATGATGATCGATGGACTTGGTTTACAAGGATCATTGAAGTTGCTTGCGAGGCAAAGTCTGTGACCGAAATCATGTCCTGTGTGTCTGTAGGAAGCTGGCTGTCCTCTTTGAAGGGCGTGATAAGTGCCATTGCGGTTTTGCTAAGGGCTGAGGTGTTTTGGCAGTTCACATTTTGTTGGGTGGGGACTGTCACCTGATCCACAGAATCCTGACGGGGTGCTGCATGGATCTCTGCTTGGATAGTTTGCTCGTATTGCCCCCAAGATAGTAGAGATTTGTTTGTGTTTGCAGTTCTGCTTTGGCTTGGACTTATGACTTCTTCTGTTATGGTGGGATCATGCTGAGGTGAGCTGATATCGATGTAATTAGTGGAGATTGAGGGTTGTAACGGTGGCTGCAGGCCCTGAATGTTGCTGTTGCTTGAGAAAATGGCCGACCCAGTGTTTTTTAAGAAGGAGAACTTTGTGTAGATTGTTGGGTGGAGATCAGCACTACAGTGTTTTTTTTTGCTAGTTGTAAGTTGTGACTAATGCTGGAACTTGCTACTTTCTTGTCCACCTCTGTCTCAATCTCAGTGAGTGATGCCACTGCCTGAAAAGTGAGATGATTTACTGATTCTTAGAGTTTCCTCTTGTCATGAGAGGAAATTAAGAATGTTAGGAATGGAGTCTCTAGTTGGCAGTCGATTTGAACCCTGTCCAAGTAGGGACCCTCACTCTAGTCAGGATAAGGGAGATACCCGCTCAGATAACCCCTGCTCAACCCCTTGGTAGCTTGGCACGAGCAGTCAGGCTTATCTCAAAAGCAATGTGTAAAGCATCTGCACATAACACACAGTAATAAGTGAAAACACTACAAAAGGACACCACACCAGTTTTAGAAAAATAGCCAATATTTATCTATATAAAACAAGACCAAATACAATAAAAATCCAACATAGAGCAATTAAAATATTAATTCTGCAAGATTTACTCAAAAATGCAGTTCTTTGAAGTCACAGCGTCGTGATCAGCAAAACCAACAGTTCAGGTTGGCCGCAGCGCTGCGGGCCAGCTACGGTGTCCGGAAGACCCGCAAACAGTACCTTGGATTTGCAGGGCATCATGATCCTCGCAGTGAGCTCCGGAGAGCGGCGTCGCTGACGTCGCAGTGTCGGTTCCAGAGTCGGTGCAGGAGTCGTCGGGCCCTTGAGGTAACACACGTTGCGAATCGAACTCCATGCTGATGAAGACAGGTGCACCGGCGTGGATGGCGTTGGGGCTGCGGTGCGAAGCAGGATGATGTGACGTGCGGTGCCCACAGGTCACGGTGCAGGCAGTGCCTAAGTGATGGCATCCAGCGGCGTCAGTGAGACCAGGGCTGGGGTGTGAAGCGGGTGGTGCGATGTGCAGTGTCCACAGGTCACAGTGCAGGCAGCCGCGGTGTCGTTGCTGAAGCGCTGTCGGCAGTAGGCCCAGGCCAGCAGTGCGGGACGGTGCTTCGTGTCCCTCATGAGCGGTGTCCTGGTGATGACACAGGAGTCGATGATGCTGGTGTCGGTGGACCGGGGATGCGGTGTGGGACGGGACGGTGCTTTGTGTACCTCACAAGCGGTGTCCACAGGCCACGGTGCAGGCAGCGGCGCCGGTGTCAGCAGAAGCAGCGTCATCGGGGATGCCCAGGCTGCGGTGTGAGCAGGCGATGCCCGAGTGCGGGGCCAACAGGTCACGGTGAAAGCAGCAGCTCGGTGAAGTCAGCCGATGACGGCGTTGGGGAGACCAGGGTCACGGTGCAAAGCGGGGCAATGCAACTCCGTGTGGCGTCAGCAGGTCACGGTGCAGGCCAGCGGCGTCGTTGGCGGCGTCGCAGTGGTTTCTCCTCTTGAACAGCACAAAACACACAGTTCCCAGTGCTGCAGGTTGAGGAAACTGAAGTCTTTGGTGTCCCTTAGACTTCCAACAGGAGGCAAGCTCTGCTCCAAGCCCTTGGAGAATTTTCTCAAGCAGGACACACAGCAAAATTCACCCTTTGCACTCTTTTCAGGCAGAAGCAGCAAGTGCAGGCCAGTCCAGCAAAGCAACACAATAAAGGGACAGTACTCCTCCTTCAGCTCTTCAGCTCTTCTCCTGGGCAGAGGTTCCTCTTGATTCCAGAAAGATTCTAAAAGTCTGGGGTTTTTGGGTCTCCTTCTTATACCCAGTTCTGTCTTTGAAGTTGGCAAAGTTCAAAGCAAAGTCTCTAGTGTTTACAAGATCCTTCCTTGTCCGGGCCACACCCCAGACGCACACCAGGGGGTCAGAGACTGCATTGTGTAAGGGCAGGCACCTCCCTTCAGGTGTGAACGACCACTCCTCCCTCCTCTCTAGCTCGGATGGCTCATAAGGATATGCAGACTACAACCCGCCTCCTTTTGTGTCACTGTCTAGAGAGGTGCAAAACAGCCCAACTGTCAAACTGACCCAGACAGACAATCCACAAACAGGCAGAGTCACAGAATGGTATAAGCAAGAAAATGCCTACTTTCCAAAAGTGGCATTTTCAAACTGACAATTTAAAAACCAACTTCACTAAAAGATGTATTTTTAAATTGTGAGTTCACTGACCCTAAACTCTAAATGTGTATCTGCTCTCAAAGGGAATCTGCACTTTAAGGATATTTAAAGGCAGCCCCCATGTTAACCTATAAGAGAGATAGGCCTTACACAGTGAAAACCAAATTTGGCAGTATTTCACTGTTAGGACATATAAAACACACTAGTATATGTCCTACCTTAAACATACACTGCACCCTGCCCATGGGGCTACCTAGGGCCGACCTTAGGGTGCCTTCCATGTAGTAAAGGTAAGGTTTAGGCCTGACAAGTGGGTACACTTGCCAAGTCGAATTGGCAGTTTAAAACTGCGCACACAGACACTGCAGTGGCAGGTCTAAGCAAAGTTTGCAGGGTTAATAATGTGGGTGGCATAACCAGTGCTGCAGGCCCACTAGTAGCATTTGATTTACAGGCCCTGGGCACCTCTAGTGCACTTTATTAGGGACTTACCAGTAAATCAAATATGCCAATCATGGATAAGCCAATCAACAGTACACTTTACACAGAGAGCATATGCACTTTAGCACTGATTAGCAGTGGTAAAGTGCCCAGAGTCCTAAAGCCAACAAAAACAGATCAGAAAAATAGGAGGAAGGAGGCAAAAAAACTGGGGATGACCCTGCAAAAAGGCACATTTCCAACAAAGAGGTTGCAGGAAGAGGCAACATAGTGAGGGAGATGGTGTCTGGATTTAAAATGAAGGGAATGTTGTGTTGCCAGATTGTTTGTTGAACTCGATGGTGAGGTATTATCATGGTCACGTTCATCTCAGCAGACATGCAATGATTTGCACTTTCAAACATACATGGCACAACCCCAGATTCAGATTGGTTGCAGAAGCGGTTTGTCAGAGATGTGTTGCATGCCAACAAATGAATGTAGGGAAACACACATTGGTTACAATGGATTGAAGCATGTGTTAGTTATTGTGTGTGTGTTCTCTAAGTGGATCGAGGATTCTCCAACATGTAGGAGTGATAGTCTTACTGTAGCTAAGCTGCTGCTCAGGGAACTAATACCCAGTTTTGGATTCCTGACTTCTTTGGAATCAGACCAAGGAACATACTTTATTATTAGATCATTAAGCTCTGTGGGCAGTACTAAAGATTGAGCAACAATTGCACTGCAGTTACAGACCAGAGGCATCTGAATTGGTGGAGCAAATGAATGAAACAATGAAAGCTCGATTGGCAATGGTTTGTGCCTCTACAGCATTGAAGTGGCCTGATGCATTGCCACTTGTCCTGATATGTATGCGTAGCACCCCTGACAGGAAGACAGGACTGTCTCCTCATGAAGTCATGATGGGTCGTGCAATGAGGCTGCCAACAGTACAGGCAAATGCAATTTTGAACATGAAAGATCACTTAGTGCTGGATTATTGCCCAGATCTTGCTGATGTGGGTCGCTCTTTATCTCATCAGGTTGAAGCAGCAACAGTTCAACCAGCCCAAGAACAGTGAGCAAGCCTGAAGGCTGGTGAGTGGGTTTTGGTTAAATAGCACATGAGGAAGACTTGCCTGGAGGCAAGGCGGAAAGGCCATTTCAAATCATGTTAGTGACGATGGCAGGTGTGAAGTGTGCTGGTCTTCCAAACTGGATCAATGCAAGCCATGTGCGCAAAGTTCAGTCTCCTCTTGAAACACAGTCTAATCCTGGAAGAGTGAATGCTGAAGAAGAAGGTTTCTGACTTGACCTAGCTGTGAGGATGGAACCAGTGGCTGAAGCAGAAAACGTGCAAAGTGGTGAAGGCACAAGTAGTCTGCAAACCGACGAAAGTGCAGGAGAATCAAGTCAAAGTCAACTGATTCCTGCCAGTGCAGCAGAGGTTGTGAAAGCAGTTACACCCGGAAAGAACTGTGAAAGTAGACAAATGGTCTACAGCTGCACATTAACAGGTTGCTGATAAACTCTCAACAGCAGCAGAAGCAGTCAAAGAGTCAAATCAGAGTGAAGAAGAATGGATCTACCTTGTAACAAATGAATGGGAAAACAAGTTTATGGCCTTTTGTTTTGACCGTGAGAATTCACCTGAATATTCTGGAACTGTCAGGAATAGAAGCATGCGCGGTTCAGGTCCCGCCCGAAACTCCGCTGCGCGGCTCTGCAGCGCTTTCTGCGCACCACTTTCATCCCCTCTTGCTCCAAAGGTGGCCATCAACGTTGTCTGCCCTGTGACAAAGCTCATAGAGCTGCAGGTTGAGGTCATTGGTGGACAAGATGCACTTATCAGTGCTATTGCATGAAGGTACTACAATTCCCATGTTTTTAGAGGCAGCAGCCATCTTGGGGTGTGGCAGGACTATAAAGCCCAGCCACACCCAAGCACGTTGCTCACCATTTTGAAGACTTCAATGCACCCAGACCTCATGGTGATTTCTCTGGAGAAGAGCAGAGTTCCTGAATGGCAGAGTGTCATTCAACCGAAGTATCCTTGTTTCAATGGTGCATTTAAAAACGAGTAGGTCGTACTCATAGCGGTAAGGCCTTGCTGAATCCAAGTTTGCAGGAAGTCGTTAATTCCAAAAGGTAAAGCGCCCCTTAGCATAATGAGCAAAGCGTTTCAGGCCACACTGGTAAAGCGCAATGGGCATGACATTGAAAGCGCTTCAGTTCACAGGAGTAAAGCGCACTTGGCATGGTATTCAAAACGCTTCAGTTTACAGGAGTAAAGCGCACTTGGCATGGTATTCAAAACGCTTCAGTTCACAGGAGGAAGCACATTTGGCACGACCTTCAAAGCGCTTCAGTTCACAGGAGGAAAGTGCCCTTGGCACGGCAATCAAAGTGCTTCAGTTCACAGGAATAAAGCGCCCTTGGCACAGCATTCAAAGCGCCTCAGTTCACAGGAGTAAAGCGCCCTTGGCATGACATTTAAAGCACTTCAATTCATAGAAGTAAAGCACTCTTGACATGGTATTCAAAGCACTTCAGTTCACAGGAGTAAAGCGCACTTGGTATGGTATTCAAAGCGCTTCAGTTCACAGGAGTAAAGCGCACTTGGCACGACATTCAAAGCGCTTCAGTTCATTGGAAGTAAAGTGCCCTTCGCACAGCAATCAAAGCGCTTCAGTTCATATGAGTAAAGCGCCCTTGGTCCAATAATCAAAGCGCTTCAGTTTACATGAGTAAAACTTTCAGGCCTAGGTGGCAAATGTGAAAACATCTCAAAGATAAGCAAATCATACTTTCATTGTTTTTGGAAGCATAATATGTGAGAGACATATTTAAGTCTTTGATGATATGTGAGATACATATTAAAGTCTTTGCGAATTTCTAGACTGAGACCAAATGTTTTATGTTTATGAATGCATAGTAGTTGCATGATTGATGTTCAGAGTATGTCCAAGGTCCAAGCTCTTGCCTTCTCAAGGTTCAGAGGTGTCAGTTTGTTCTTGTTCCATGATTCAGAGAAGGGCCATGCCCAGTTTTGTTTAATGCTCACGACATCCTGAAGTATCATGATTTTACTAATTGTTCTTGTTCCATGATTCAGAGAAGGGCCACGCCCAGTTTTGTTTAATGCTCACGACATCCTGAAGTATCATGATTCTACCAATTGTTCTTGTTCCATGATTCAGAGGAGGGTCACGCCCAGTTTTGTCTAATGCTCATGACATCCTGAAGTATCATGGTTCTACCAACTCTTGCACCCACGGAGACGCCTTTGTTTATTCCATAAGGGTCTCAACTCTTGCATTCACGGAGACGCCCTTGTTTATTCCATGAAGGTCTCAACTTTTGCATTCACGGAGACGCCTTTGTTTATTCCATAAGGGTCTCAACACTTGCATTCACGGAGACGCCTTTGTCTATTCCATGAGGGTCTCAACTCTTGCATTCATGGAGACACCTTTGTTTATTCTTAAGGGTCTTAACACTTGCATCCACGGAGGCGCCTTTGTCTATTTCAGAAGGGTCTCAATACTTGCATTCACGGAGACGCCTTTGTCTATTCCTTAAGGGTCTCAACTCTTGCATTCACGGAGACGCCTTTGTTTATTCCATAAGGGTCTCAACACTTGCATTCACGGAGACGCCTTTGTCTATTCCATAAGGGTCTCAACTCTTGCATTCACGGAGACACCTTTGTTTATTCCATAAGGGTCTTAACACTTGCATCCACGGAGATGCCTTTGTCTATTCCATAAGGGTCTCAACTCCTGCACACCCGGAGACGCCTTTGTTTATTCCATAAAGGTCTCAACTCTTGCATCCACTAAGACACCTTTGTTTATTCCATAAGGGTCTCAACACTTGCATTCACAGAGACGCCTTTGTCTAAATGTATAATTGAATGTTAATGCTGTTATGAACAAGTATATACATACATGCTTAACCATTTTATCTTTTCAGATCTCTCTCCCTACTGTTCCCTACCCTAATTCCCTTTCCCCCAACTGGCTTCACCATAACTCTGTGCTATAATAGCTTTCTGAGTTGGTGACGCCGGAAGGTGGGCCTGTTGTTCGGCGACGTGCAGATCCCGAAGAAAGGACACTGTGACAGAATAGTGAGCCTACAGGTTTATACTTTCCTCTCGGTCTATACGTCGGCTGATCAAGATGGCCACCTCAAAATACCCTCATACAGGTGATTAATCAAGTGCAAAGTGATCTAACTGAATAAAAAAAAAAGAAATCTCAGACAATTTGGTTGATAAGGTTCAGTGTTTCCTCATTCAGGTGGAATTGCATTTTACTTGTTGTCCCTGTGCTTTTCCGGACCCATAATCTAGAATTGTATTCTTCTTATCATACCGGACTAGTGATGCCGCTATTTGGACAGTTCCTTTAGTGAAAACAAAGAGTTACTAGGGTTACACCAAGGAAACAAAGACTTGATAACGTGTTTATCACATTTCAATCAGTTAGTGGTGGAAATCACTTGGCCAGAGGAAACACTAAAGAGCCCAAGAAAAAAAGAAGGGGATCCCTTGGGCAAATTGACAATCCCTTCAGTCTGTTCTTGCACAAATCGCCTACCAAATATTTTCGAATCCTAGAACAACAAACTGTACAGGTTTTAATAGAGTCAGGAACAATCAAAAAGTTTGTGGATCAACAAACAGCTCTAAATTTACAGATACCCAGTATAAAGAAAAAGGTCCCTGAAATTGTTCATGCAGTTGATGGTAGTGAATTGGCAGGAGGCCGAGTAACTATGCAAACCTCACGAATACAAATAATTTGAAAAGATGACAAGAATGCTGAGGTTATTATTACACACTCCAAGTATAGACTGGCGCAACCAGGTTTTACATCCTTCTTCATCTTCTTGCCTAGAGAAGGGTCTTCTACTAAGAGAAGACAAAAAGGAAAACCCCAACATTCTGTTGCAACAGCCACCTACCAAAATAGTATTCAGAATATACTGATGTCTTCTATGAGGAAAAGAACCAAGTTTTACGAGAATATCTCAATCAATGCTTAGTCAACGAACTAATTAGATCATCAAGATCACTACCAGCTTCTCTGTTGTTTTTCGAACCCAAAGCTAATGGCGTGCTAATGACTAAGAAAAAGATTCAAGCTGTAGCAGAGCTGGTTCACAACAACTCCCAACATTCTTCTATAGACTCAACTCCTTTCTATGGCTCATGTGGACGCCGTCCCCACATTTTACCTGTCAGGCTCCCTGCTTCTGCCCAAACCACACCAGAAGTTGTGGTCAAGAGTGAAAATATGTTCCATCCAAAATTGAGATAAGGGCCTATGAAGTGCTTCGACAGGTGAACCCTGTAACATACAAACTAAAGCTGCCTTCGTCCTTAAGAAATTCATCAAGTGTTTCACACTTCATTTCCGAAATCTGCTCCTCCATTAGGCCAAGGTCATTGGGAGTATAAGGTACGATCTATCCTAAACTCAGGATATTGTAGATCTTTCCTTTGGTATTTAGTGTCCTGGAAGGAATATGGACCGGAAAATGACTCATGGGAACCTGAGAAAAATGGTCATGCACCTCGTTTGGTGCGGCAATTTCACCTCCTCCATCCTGGTAAACCGGGCCCTGAAACCGCACTTGGGAGAGGGGTGTAATGTCAGGAATAGAACCATGCGCGGTCCAGGTCCCACCCAAAACTCCGCTGTGCGGCTCTGAGGTGCTTTCTGCGCACCACTTGTCATCCCCTCTTGCTCCAAAGGTGGCCATCAATGCCGTCTACCCTGTGGCAAAGCTCATAGAGCTGCAGGTTCTGGTCATTGGTGGACAAGATGCACTTATCAGTGCTATTCCATGAAGGGATTACAATTCCAGTGTTTTTAGAGGCAGCAGCCATCTTGGGGTGTGGCAGGCCTATAAAGCCCAGCCACACCCAAGCACGTTGCTCACTATTTTGAAGACTTTGATGCAGCCAGACCACGTGGGGATTTCTCTGGAGAAGAGCAGAGTTCCTGAATAGCAGAGTGTCATCCAACCGAAGTATCCTTGTTTCCATGGTGCATTCAAAAACGAGTAGGTCGTACTCGTAGCAGTAAGGTCTTGCTGAATCCCAGTCTGAAGGAAGTCGTTAATTCCAAAAGGTAAAGCGCCCCTTAGCATAATGAGCAAAGCATTTCAGGCCACACTGGTAAAGCACCCCGGGCATGACATTTAAAGCACTTCAGTTCACAGGAGTAAAGCGCACTTGGCATGGTATTCAAAACTCTTCAGTTCACAGGAGTAAAGCGCACTTGGCATGGTATTCAAAATGCTTCAGTTCACAGGAGGAAAGCGCATTTGGCACAACATTCAAAGCGCTTCACTTCACAGGAGTAAAGTGCCCTTGGCACAGCAATCATCGCGCTTCAGTTGACAGGAATAATGCGCCCTTGGCACAGCATTCAAAGCGTTTCAGTTCACAGGAGTAAAGCGCCCTTGGCCCGACATTTAAAGCGCTTCAGTTCACAGGAGTAAAGCGCACTTGGCAGGGTATTCAAATCGCTTCAGTTCACAGGAGTAAAGTGCACTTGGCACGACATTCAAAGCGCTTCAGTTCATTGGAAGTAAAGCACCCTTCGCACAGCAATCAAAGCGCTTCAGTTCATATGAGTAAAGCGCCTTTGGTCCAATAATCAAGGCACTTCAGTTTACATGAGTAAAACTTTCAGGCATAGGTGGCAAATGTGAAAACATCTCAAAGATAAGCAAATCATACTTTCATTGTTTTTGGAAGCATAATATGTGAGAGACATATTTAAGTCTTTGATGATATGTGAGATACATATTTAAGTCTTTTGCGAATTTGTACACTGAGACCAAACGTTTTATGTTTATGAATGCATAGTAGTTGCATGATTGATGTTCAGAGTATGTCCAAGTTCCAAGCTCTTGCCTTCTCAAGGTTTAGAGGTCTCAGTTCGTTCTTGTTCCATGATTCAGAGAAGGGCCACGCACAGTTTTGTTTAATGCTCACGACATCCTGAAGTATCATGATTTTACTCCTGAAGTATCATGATTTTACTAATTGTTCTTGTTCCATGATTCAGAGAAGAGCCACGCCCAGTTTTGTCTAATGCTCACGACATCCTGAAGTTTCATGATTCTACCAATTGTTCTTGTTCCAAGATTTAGAGAAGGGCCACGCCCAGTTTTGTATAATGCTCATGACATCCTGAAGTATCATGTTTCTACCAACTCTAGCACCCACGGAGACGCCTTTGTTTATTCCATAAGGGTATCAACTCTTGCATCCACGGAGACGCCTTTGTTTATTCCATAAGGGTCTCAACACTTGCATCCACGGAGATGTCTTTGTCTATTCCATAAGGATCTCAACTCTTGCATTCACCGAGACGCTTTTGTTTATTCCATAAAGGTCTCAACACTTGCATCCACGGAGACACCTTTGTCTATTCCATAAGGGTCTCAACTCTTGCATTCACGGAGACACCTTTGTCTATTCCATAAGGGTCTCAACTCTTGCACACATGGAGACGCCTTTGTTTATTCCATAAGGGTCTCAACTCTTGCACACACGGAGAAACCTTTGTATATTCCATAAGGGTCTCAATACTTGCATTCACGGAGACTCCTTTGTCTATTCCATAAGAGTATCAACTCTTGCATTCACGGAGAAGCCTTTGTTTATTCCTTAAGGGTCTCAACACTTGCATCCACGGAAACGCCTTTTGTTATTCCATAAGGGTCTCAACTCTTGCATCCACTAAGACACCTTTGTTTATTCCATAAGGGTCTCAACACTTGCATTCACGGAAACACCTTTGTCTAAATGTATAATTGAATGTTAATGCTGTTCTGAACAAGTATATACATACATGCTTAACCATGTTTCCTTTTCAGATCTCTCTCCCTGCTGTTCCCTACCCTAATTCCCTTCCCCCGACTGGCTTCACCATAACTCTGAGACGCCTTTGTCTATTCCATAAGGGTCTCAACACTTGCATCCACGGAGATGTCTTTGTCTATTCCATAAGGGTCTCAACTCTTGCATTCACCGAGACGCCTTTGTTTATTCCATAAGGGTCTCAACACTTGCATCCACTGAGATGTCTTTGTCTATTCCATAAGGGTCTCAACTCTTGCATTCACTGAGACGCCTTTGTTTATTCCATAAGGGTCTCAACACTTGCATCCACGGAGATGCCTTTGTCTATTCCATAAGGGTCTCAACTCTTGCACACACGGAGACGCCTTTGTTTATTCTATAAGGGTCTCAACTCTTGCACACACGGAGTCGCCTTTGTCTATTCCATAAGGGTCTCAACACTTGCATTCACGGAGACGCCTTTGTATATTCCATAAGGGTATCAACTCTTGCATTCACGCAGGCGCCTTTGTTTATTCCATAAAGGTCTCAACACTTGCATTCTTGGAGATGCCTTTGTCTATTCCTTAAGGGTCTCAACTCTTGCATTCAAGGAGACGCCGTTGTTTATTCCATAAGGATCTCAACACTTGCATCCACGGAGACGCCTTTGTTTATTCTATAAGGGTCTTAACTCTTGCATCCACTAAGACACCTTTGTTTATTCCAGAAGGGTCTCAACACTTGCATTCACGGAGACACCTTTGTCTAAATGTATAATTGAATGTTAATGCTGTTATGAACAAGTATATACATACATGCTTAACCATTGTTCCTTTTCAGATCTCTCTCCCTGCTGTTCCCTACCCTAATTCCCTTCCCCGACTGGCTTCACCATAACTCTGTGCTATAATAGCTTTGTGAGTTGGTGATGCCAAAAGGTGGGCCTGTTGTTCGGCAGCGTGCAGATCCCGAGGAAAGGACACTGTGACAGGAACTTGAAATTGCATTCGAACTGAACTTTGAAATAACCTTGTGTAGTATTCCTTAATAAGATGCTAGGCCAGGCTGGAATATGAGGTTAGAGCATTTATTTGGAAGTACAAAGCTCCATACATAAAAACATCCTAACCATCCAGCTGCAGTTTTTTCCTCCCATCTCCACAATTCAAGAACCAACTTACCTCATCGCATGGTAATCTAACGCGTCAGGCCATGGTTACCTGTCCTGGCAACCATGTCCTGACCTGAAGATTACCACACACCTTCCTCACATAACACACAATAAAGTTTTATTTTCCAATCAAATGACTATAAACTACTTGCTAAGCATTGAACTGTAAACCTACAACACACCTACTTCATCACAAAGTCTTTTAAACAAACTGGTTTTCCGCACCTCCTTTTGGAGCTTCTCTTCACGATCACCTGTCCCTTATTAGGAAAGCTATTTAGCTCGAAAAACAGTCCATTTTTCTCTTGATCACACAAACCCCTGCAAATCACCACCCTATTCCAGATTCGATGATCCTCTGTTTTTACAGCAGTGGTGTAAATTTGTATCACTCTCATACTTTTCAACCACTTTCTCACTTCCCCTCTCCAACCTGTTTGTTTTATCTTGACCCAATTACCTACACTGACTTCAGTCCTCTTGACTGCCTTCCTTCTGTGAAAATATTTTTCCCAGCTTCTCTGATAGCTTCCTCCTTAACATTCCAACCCTCCAAAAGTATCTTCTTCCCTCTGTTACTCAAGTATCTATTCACCCAAGATGGTTCCAAAATTGTATTAGGTTGTCTACTCCTGAAAAGAGCAAATGGAGTTTCCTTTGTGACTGAATGAGGCGTGAATCTATACTCACTCACTTTACTTATGACCTCTTCCCTCCATGGTAGGTGATTGCTTTTAGCCAGAGAAATAGTTTAATTCAATACTCGATTGAACCTTTCTACTATGTCATTAGTTTTGGGATGATATAAGGCACACTTCTAATGAATAATTCCACAGCCTTCCAAAAATCCTTCCATGTCTTTTGAAACTAGTTGTACACCGTTATCTGTCAATAACGTTTCAGGAATCCCTTCTTTTGCAAATAATTATTTTAAAAACTTAATGACAGCCTTAGTTTCTGTACCTCTAGTAAAATGTACTTCTGGCCACCTGGAATAAATATATATCACCACAATAACATAGTCTTGTGAATTATCACTATAAATTGGTCCCAGACTATCTAGAGCTATATCCTGCCAGGGACCAACAGGACAACTCCTAAGCACCAAGGGTTGTACCCTAGCCCTCAGCGTTTTATCACTCAGGGAACATTGCACACACTCCCTTACTAACCTTTCGGTCTGGATATCTATCCCAGGCCACCAATGTTTTCAATTTTCCCACCTTCTTGTTGAAGAACAGCCTCTAGCCCTTTTAGACTGACATCAGTGGTTAATATCAAACAGTTCATAGGATCAAAATCTTTCAGCTTGGGAGCAAGTGACAATCTGGTCTTAAGATCCTCCAGTTCCTTTTCACACTCAGCATCCCACACAAACTCAGACCCTTTCTTCAACAAACGTTGCAAATGTAAACTACCATCAGCAAAATTCTTAATAAACTTATTGTAGTACTCCTCCATCCCCAAAAATCTCATAAGTTTTTCCTTGCTTATGGGAGGCACCATATTCTGAATGGTATCTACCAACTCAGCTTTAGGCTTTAAACCATCACCTGTGAATGTGTGACCTAGATAATCAATAGTTTGACTGCCAAACCTGTAGTTTCCAACCTTTACAGTGAGATTGTGTTCCCCCAACATACCAAGAACTTTCCATATTCTGTCTAAATGCTCAACTGCATCCTTACCGTACACCAGTATATCATCCTAATAAACCCCTACACTATCTATTCCTCATCGCATGATAACCTAATGCGTCAGGCCATGGTTACCTGTCCTGGCAACCATGCCCTCATCTGAAGATTACCACACATTGCTAGTTGATCAACAGAAACATTACACTCTGGAAATAACGATAAGTGATCAACAGACTGTGTCCTATTGAAACCAAACCTTTGAACTGATTTTGACGACTTTTGCTGAGCTCAAGAACTTTCTTGAAGTTTGAGAACTGCTGTAAATAGTGCAAAAAGACTTTGAAAGAAAATGTTTGCTTTGATTTTTGCTCGCTTTTGCTTTTTATATATTTTTTCTTTTTCTTTCTCCTCTGATTCCATAGAAGCCATGAATCCTGGACAGAGCAAACACAGTAGGTGTAAATATGTTTGCATTGGTTTGATAATAGTATATATGATTGTGTTATTTTATTGATTACAGGAATTAGTGTTTCAATGAAAGGCGAGGTGCAAAGCACAGCAGGATAAGATTTATAAAGATGAGGGACTGCTTTATTTAGATGACGCAAAGGGAGATTTATTCTCCAATGTGTATTATAGCTTGCTGTATGAGTATGTGGACACGATGAATGTGTGTGATTGTTATGTGCGTACACAAATTCCTTCATCATTGCAGGAAGGAATCACTTATCACAGCATACCACTAATTTATGGGATTAGTTGCAGTCTATTATTAACACATTTGTACAACCAGGAGTACATTTAGTGTTTTCACTCTAATTTTGATTTTGTTTTCTCTTTTATTCCCATTAATCAGCATTTGAGAAGCATTGCAAAAGCTAGAAACATAGACAAAGTATGAGGTTTCTTTGAGTTTACACTGACATTTGGCACAGCATATGCACACCGGAATAACCTGTTATGTATTCTCACACAGGTAGAAAAAGAGTTCATTAATCAGGTAGATGACAAGAGAAAGGCAATGAAAGAAAGGATAGATAAGGGTGTAGTTAGCAAGAAGCAAACATTTCACAACACACCTGAAACACAAGGACACAGCTTTAGATTATCAACATGTAGGAAAGCCTTGTCTATATATAGGCCACAATAAATACTGTCAATGAGTTTGCAGGAACAAGTGACTGCAGACATGTTTTTGTGAAAGAGTGTATGGCATTTTATGCTAAATGGACAAGACCGCACCGTACCTGGTGTTTATTACATATGTGGTAAGAACGCTTATTGCAAATTGTCAAAAGGCTGGTATAGTACATGCCATTCGCGAGTGGTTTTCTGAAAATTTACCAAGTGGACAACATTGGCAATCCAGAGACACCAAAAATGAGACTTAAGAGAGGAACAAGTGGTTCAGAGATTTCCGGAGATATTTTTGGAGCTATTATTATTTAATCAGTGGGTGTGATCTTAAATGACATAAAGATAGGGAAGTTATCAACAATTGTAGATAAGATGTCAACTGATTTTTCGGGTGCATTGCTCCTAATGGATCAAAAAATGGTTCCTGCAAGGTCTATGATTCTTCAGAATCACCTTGCATTAGACATTCTTTAAGCAAAGGAGGGTTGAGTTTGTAAAGTTTTAAAGTGACAGCGCTGCTGCACTTATATTCCTAACAACAGCAAGGAGATAAGGGGATACTTGTCTAATCTGACAAGTCTGAAGCATGACTTAAATGACCTAAAAGAGACAAATGTTTCAAGGTTTTTTGCATTCGCAAACAGAGCGAATGCCAGTTTGCAAATGCAAAAAGCCAGGTCAGAATGTATGAAAGACATTCTGAACGCAATTTTAAGGAATCGCTTAAATAGCGATTCCTTAAAATTGCGACCCTGTTTAGAGAGTCGCAAATTGCGACTCTCTAAATAAGAAATCGCAAATAAGGATTCCTTATTTGCGATTCCTTAGCACATGTATGAAGCCATTCCTAAATGCGATTTGGGCATTTAGGAATCGCTATTTACCACCAGGTTGTACCTGGTGGTAACCATGTGCAAAATTAAAAAATGCATTTAAAATGCATTTTTTAAATGTACATGTAAAGCACACATGCCCTTTTGGCATGTGTGCACCTTACATGTCCCCCAAAAGATTTTGGGGTGCAGCAGAGGGGGCCTTAGGCCCCCAGCACCCTGGGGTTTTGCATTTCCAAAATTGCGATTTCTGGTTAAGAAATCGCCATTTTGGAAATGCAAAAAATTTGCAGATATGGGCCAACAGGCCCATAGGTGCAAATGGGACAGATTCTCTATTTGCGATTCGGTAATAGCATTTGCGATTTTTAAGAAATCGCTATTACCGAATCACAAAAATAATACATACCTTTTTGCATTTCTGAAATTGCGATTTCTTAAAAATCGCTATTTGAGAATCGCAAATCGATTGTATGATACATCTGGCCCTTGGTTTGGTAACTTGAGAAATGGCTTTGTGAAGATGATCCTGAAACCTTTGTTGATTGTGACACTGTGCATAATTTGTGCACTTGGATTTTATAAAGCTTACAATTTCTGGACAAAACGACGAGCAAAAAATAAACAGAGGAGGGTAGAAATGGAAATGGAGAATAGGTACTATCAGTCAATGAAGGGATTTGATAAATATCAAAAACCTAGATCAATGCGTTATCAAAACCACAAAGTTTTGACTTGTCTCATTGTAAATGAGAAATGTTCCTTTATGACGGCATAGATTGCTATTAGTTGCTCTTCTGTTTCTCGCTGATGCTTCTAGATAGACTTCACATAATACTTTGAAACCTCCAATCCATGTATAAAGGCCCATGACTAATTTCTTTATAATGGTTGAATTGTGGCGCATCTAGTTATCTACAATAACGAAACAACATAGCTGCTCGCCTATGATAAATTACTACAGTTGAGTTCAGACATCAGAATGCTTGCTGCCAGCAGACAGGATGAAAGGCAGTTTAACCAGTGAAAATGGCAGCTGGCTATTCCTTTTGATATAGATTTCTAAAAATAAAAGGTGAACAGCAAAAAGGAGATATTCATGCCAATGTGTTTATTTTTTTCCACAGTGTAGGTCATTGAAAGTATTTAGAACCTCTCAAAGCTTTTACACAGTCTGATCCACAGCCTTTTTAACCTGACTGCATTAAACTGATTCTATTATAATCTTGAAAAAAAATAGTATGTACATTTGGTGTGCCTAATTCCACAGTACAGATTCTAATTTTATTCTGATCTGTAATAAACATGAAAGAACAAGACGCCAAGACCGAGATAACTAAACATTTTGTGCTTGCTTTGTATCACAAAAGTCATACAGACCTGTGCAAAATGTTTTTTTTTAAATTACATTCTAGCGCAAAACTTAAGTTCCCTCAAAGAAATGCAAAGAAACCCTTAGCTTTGCATTACTCTTCAAAAGAAGGTGTTGCATGGGTTCCAGGCTTTAAAAAGAAGAAATGCTTTTATTTCTCCTAACTGTTCCCACGTCACATGTGTGCTGCCCTGCAAAGGGAGCATTGCATGGTTTGAATGTGGGCGTTCCCATACAACTACAAATGATTTTTGATGTAAAATCCCATCTACTTACAAGAGTAGACAGGGTTCTGTGACAAAAAAATGCACAGAGAAATGTGTTTATTTCTCCTAACGTTTCCCACTTTGCTTGCGTACTGCACTGCACAGCACATATCCAAAGTGGGAAAAGTTTTAAAGTTAGTCTAAGCACAGTAAGTTCTACTGGAAAAGTGCCATTCCAATACAAAACCTATGGAAGACTAACACAGACACCCTTGCACAATGGTGCAAAGGTGTGTGCATGGCACCCGGCTGCCTGACTCCTCTCCTTGTCATACGAAACAGCTGAGCAACTTTTGCTACTGTGCTGCTTTGTGTAACACTTCTGATAATCTAGGCCCAAGGTTTCAAGAGGTTTGTGGGATGGGGATGTTGTACTTGTCCTTCAGCTTTGCTCCTCTATATGGTCTGGGAACTCCTTGGTGACCTGCAATAGCCTTATAATGTGTGGCAGGGGAAACCTTATCCCATTTATAATACTACATGGTGGTTTAATAATGCCTCCAAAATACGTATGGTCTCTGGGTGGTAGTTGGTGAGCTCCAGAAACCATAATGGACATTTCTGATGCACAGTGGATTTCATGTATAGTGCATGCAAGTGGACTTTCTCACACCTTCTACAACACCTATGTGCAGCTACACTCCCTGTGACATGCCCACTATGTCATCATAGATTTTTTTTGTTGATATTTGTTTAATTTTGTTCAGTTTTATATTGTATAAACTCAACCTGAGGGTGTTGGAGTGCTTCATATGAGTACCAGTTACATTAATAATGTAACATCTATTTTTATTTTAGGCAAACAGAGATTAACTGATTTGCCTAGAATGAGCCAATGCTTATACTCACTTCTGGTTCCCCAGTTCCAAAGTCCGCGGCACATCCTCTCCTATCATACCTCACACTCTTCACCTAACATGTTCAACAAAGGCCAAACCACACAACCACCCTTTCAACAATGTGCCAAGCAGTTGTTACAAATTGGTGCACTTCAATATCCTTTTCACTGGTTTTAAGCTCTAAATAAATAATGAAACCAGGCCACGCAGAAACGTGATTTAGGCATTGCAAGCGGCAGTCTCAGTGCTATGTAAAAAACGGTACACTTCAACACATTTGTTTTCCAAAGTCCAATCTACATTTTATGAATTCTAACATTGTGTCCCAAACCCTGACAGCTTTTATGTTGTCATTTATATTGTTTCTGGGCCCAATAATATTTAATGCTCATATTTAATGCAGCCTCACATAGAGTTTTTAATACCAATCTGCAGTTCATGTATTCTTGAAAGGGCTTTCAGGTACAGCCTACATTTAATGCACACCTGCAAGTTGCGTAGCTTCAAGGGGGAACGGGTGTGTGGGATGTTACACCCCCCTAAAAAAATATTTTGTGATAAATAATTGGGCGTAGATGCTTTCAGTTGGGTATTGTGAGGTGTCATTCAGATTTCTTCAAATTGTTGGATATTGTGAGGTGTCATTCAGATTTCTTCAAATTGAGGGACAGGGAGATTAACGGTCCAGTGTATGGCCTCCTAGGTATAACAGTTATAAACATATTCAGATTTCACCAGGAATTTGTACACTTAGACAAACACACACACACACACACACACCCTCTCTCTGATTGGAAAGACTTTAAAAAATATTGGTTATTTCACTAAATAATGGCTTTCTCTCACATGGTTCAACTACTAATACACATTCCTCCCCCTTTCCACTGCCCCTTAAGCCCCTCTCCTGCGCTATGCTTGTTGTATAATGTATTTTAACATATTGTGCCACCGTGATTGTCGGGAAATCTGAAGCTAACATCCCCCCATTCATACCGACCAAGCTACGCCCCTGACACCTGAATTTTTATTTTGAGGTACAATACCAATATGAACTTCTACTCTAGTACAGAATGCATGTATTATACTTGTGCATTATACGGTTCCCTGACACTTTCTGGAGTACAAATCATGAACAGGGACATCTTAAGAATTTTGGGGGTCCTGGGCCAAACGTCTTTTGGGGGTCTTTTTCAGAAAAATTTAATTTATAATCCAGATGGAGCTCTTTCATGCACTCTTGGGCCAGGACACTGACAGTGCACAGGCACACTGGTCCAAATTCTAAATGTGTTTCCATCTAATAGTCACTTGTTTTCAATAGCGTAATATTGTAGCAGCTTACTAATGTTTCTGCAAATAATCTCTGTGACACCCTCCCATTTCTCATCTATGATATCCTGTTTCGATCTAAACAACTTTTTATGGATGTTGCATGGTGTTGAAAAACATAACCACAACATTGTTCTGCAAAATTTTGTATTACAATCTATGTTTAAGAGGCATTCAAGGTCCTCAGGACAGACCTGTCTGCAGAACAGAGCTGGCTTTATCAGGGGCCCCCCTGAAAAGCTGGGGCCCTAGGCCAGGACCTACTTTGCCCATCCCTTAAAACGTCTCTGATCATGAAAGTGTGAAATAGAAGTGCATAACTGGAAGAGCAAAACGGATTATTTATTTATTCTTAACTGGAGCACACTTCAGCTTACATGCTATTGTATTTTGTAAGGTTGCGCCGCTTTTGCGTCAAAAAATGACGCAAATGCGGCACTAAAAAAGTATAACTATGGGCCTATATTTCTCCAAGGTGAAAAATGCCTGGATGAGACTGAGCATTTCTTTAAAAATCTCATTGTCACTGCCCACTGCCCAGAACGTTTGGAGGGGCCAAGCTTCAAGATGTGGGTGCCCTGCCTTGCGCTGGTTTCATTACGCCGATGGCCACCAAAGCAGGACAGGTAGACATTCAAATGAAAAGAAGCACGACGGCTGGAAGGGCTGTCAAATGAACAGATATGATAGCAAGAGAGAGATATTCTTGTACGTGCAAATAGACTGAGCAATAAGAAACATGAAGGAACTGTGATTAAAAAAAGAACGTCTTAAAGATACGGAAAAGGGATAGGGACAGCTGGACAGCTGGACGGGTGGAAGGATAGATGGATGGCAGGAGAGTGCAATGGACAGAATGCTGGATAAAGAGACAGGTAGACAGTTGGTCTTGCCTCAATGTCTGAAGACCTGAGGCCTTTCTACCCCTGCTTGCGCCACCCTTGCATGACAACCTCCACACTTTTTAAACTTCACCGACGCCTTCAACTTGAACTTCACTTCTCAATATCGGAGAGCTGGCAACACACAACTAAAAGTTATTTTGCATTCCCACAATCACAGGGACAATTTTTGCTCTCATTTTCATTGTCATAGCTGGTTTGGACCACTGCAGTGTCTACACGCAGGCCTCACAAACTGTCACATTACACACACCTTTTTCAAGTGGGTCAAACGGGCGCACATATGACCTTGTTGCAGTCACCGCAGTGAACTATCCAAGAAAGAGACAGAAGCACAAATCCACCTGAAGGCTTTCACGTGCCTTCCTGAGTAATAAATGGCAACCACGTCAGCCCAGTTGTAGGTTACAATCTGTTTTGTTTCATCTTCTCAAAGTAACTTACTCTTGCGGCTCGTGCCTTAGGCCTAGGCGCTGGCTTTGGAACATTTTTCCACACAGCTTCTGGTCCATTGCTGACAGCCTGAGCTTCTGCCAGCTCTCCAAGAGACACTTGCTGTTCACATCATAATTTTTCTGACCAGTTCCTTGTCAAACATTTGCATCGTGTTCAAGTGCAATGCATCTAACTCTGCAATGATGTGCAAGTCATATGTAAAAGTCGTTTGTGACTGGAAGGATGAAGGGAAGAACAGATGGATTAGTTGAGTTCCATTTCCATATTTACTAAACTATAGCACAAGTATTGCTGCAGCGCAGTGGGGTGTTGCGCAACACAGGCAGCAAATACAACAGCTGTAATCAACAACACAAACACCCCAAGGATTCGATTCAAAGCCCTGTTTACTAAAGTAGCACAGCTTGATTTTGGACAGCATTCTACAACCAAATAAAACCAGACACAAACAATGTGCAAATTAAATATTGCATCATATTTCCAGGGATAACGTGCAATTTTGATGCTACTACACATTTTACGGAACTTAGGGCCAGATGTAGCAAATGGTTTTACCCATTCTGTGTCTATGGGAAAATGTGTTTGTACATATGGCCCTTATTCTTGGCCAGTTGTATGTTGAAACTTGAAATGGGATGTGTCTTGGATATAGAACGCACACAATACACAGCTTCCTCGCCTCTGTACCATGGGGTGACGTTTTAGTATCATGCTAACAGCATTGTGAGAGTGAGCGCAGCTGATAAAATTGTCTAGGTGCAGCTCTTACGAAATACAGCGGGCGAACTCTTCTCACATTTGTGGACGCAGGCAGCCCTTGTATTTTCACGTGATGCTGCTTAATTTTTAATGAAGTTGGGTTTCAATCTCTTACACATTTCTCTTTCACATACTTGGCAATGCGTAGAACATTTTATCGACCACCTTTTGAGCATTGGAAACCTGTTTGGGCTCACGTTGCCAGTTTCAGTTGTGTATTTGGTCAAAAACATAGCGAGATAGACAGAATAAATAGGTGGACTACTTATGTGAAAAAAATAGATTCTCAGAAGGGAAGACAGACTAGATTGATGACAAAGGTATATGGGAATAGATAGATAGATAGATAGATAGATAGATAGATAGATAGATAGATAGATAGATAGATAGATAGATAGATAGATCATGCAGTATAAAGATAAAAGACAGGCGTTTCTTCTCTAAAAAGCTTTTCTCTTTTCGTATCATGCTTTCCCCCCTGGATTAACATTTAACAGATCAAAAAGAGATGCTTTGCTGAAGGCCGTTCCACTTCAATCTGCCAGCGGACCGCCTAACGCTGGACGGCTCTTGTGTTTCTCATCACAAAGTGCAACAAAAATTGCTTGTTACTTCTCTTTGATCATCCTTAAAACAGGAGCCTGCTTCCCCGCCTCTGAGAACACAAAGAAAGAGAGATTTCTTCGGTCGGAGCTTCTGTGCTGGGCAGCATGCAGCAGGGTCTTAATTAAAACTCCGCTTTTTTAAAGACTTATCTGGGAGGTTGGGTGGAGGCGGGTGTAGGAGTAAGAGTTGGACGATGAGGGCATGGCGGCCATGACTGAAGAGGAAGGGTGCCTGCAAATGAAGGTGAAATGAATCAGGAGCCCCCGTTACTGGCAAATGGGAGCAGGAGGGCCAGTCCACTGGTGACTGTGGCCACATAAGCTAGGCGATGTTGGCCTGTGGGAAAAGAGTGAATGGGTGAAAGCAGTGGAACTGAGGTTTAGAGTCCACATTTGGGACCAGGATGTTCTAGGAAGGAAAGGATGATGAGGGCTAGTGGATCAGCATGGGGGCTCCTAGGAGCTGCCAGTGTTGTATTGTATTGTATTTGCAATGTACAGAGAATTGCTTGCACTTGTGTGATATCCAATTGCTGTTTTGACCTTCTCCAATTTGTTGCTAGCCAGGACTAGCATGCATTGGTGGAAGAGTGCATAGTTTCTGGGTGTCTAATTCTATTTTGGAATGTTTGGGGGTTTGTTGAAGATGCCCAAAGCTAAGAGGTGCTCAGTTCATGCCACTCAAGTATTCACTGCATCAGCATGCTTATATTTTCAAGGATTGTGGGTTTGCTACAGTTCAGTTTTGTGAATACTCTGCTGGGTCACTCATTAGGTTGCCGTCAGGTGTACCCTTCAGAGTAATTGTCTTACATGATGAGGTGTTCCTTCTTGATTCTTGGGTTCTCACAAGAATCTGGATAGTATCGATAGAAACTGGTGTGTCATGTAAAAGAAAAAGCAAAGACTTTCTGGACCTTAGGGACTGAAAGTGAGAGAGCGTTCTGAACCGCATTGCAATGAGTTCGAGAGTTTGGCAGTGTGCACTGAGAAAGTGGACACCAATCTTGACTGTTTCAATACAGTTCTTCTGTGCAAAGACACACCCTTAAATCTCAGATGCTACCTTAGAAGGTAGATTTGATGGCCAAATTAGCGCATACAGAGATCAATATTTCAACTTTGTTAATAAAGTGTGAGTTTCCTGGAAGATGCATGCTTCCTCTAGAAGGTATTCTTTCTTTTCATGTGTATTAATTTCTTGCAACAATGACACGTTTTTCGTCCACCTGGACTTTTTCAAGGTTCAGGTTATTCTTAGAACCCGTAAGACAACAGTGATAGAAGAGTTAAATACTTGGATGTCTCAAGGGTGAATTGTAGTATTTTGAGCTGTAAACCATATAAGTTCAGGATCTATCTCCTTACTTTGGAATACGATTATGAAGCTGTCAGAAGACAGAGCTTGAAGTTCATTAGCTGAGTCCACCTGCTTAGTCCCCATTGCTAAGATCTGGTGATTTCCCATACCTTGTACACACAATACGGGCACTGGAGGAAATCTGCATCTTATAGAAAACTCAAACGTTATTGCTAAAACGTGTCAAAGTTGGCAGCTTGACCACTAGGCCACTGCAGAACTGATGTGCAGGTGGACTGACTGCTGGTGCTTGCAGTTGTCTTTCTCGTACGAAGTCATGGCCTGTATCATTAAGTAACCTGTGAATAATTCTGTGGGCCTTGACGGATTGGTGTCTAGACACTGAGAGCCACTAAAGGGTTTGAAGAGCAGTGTGATGTGGTCTAACAACCTCAGATGAAGAAGGAGTCTGGTGGTGGTATTTTGGATTGGTTTTCGCCTGAGAAGCAGGAAAGGGGAGCTCCTTAAATATAAAATTTCCAAGTCCAGTCTGGAGAGAACATTTGATTATGACATGTATATGAGCCTGTGAAGAAAAATATATACCTTACAATACTGAGAGTGTAGACGGATGACTTAATTGCCTGGTTCCCCTGTGGAACAAGAGAGTCTGCAGGTCCATAATGACTTGCTGCAAATGGAGAGTTTCCAAGTCACAAAAGTTTGTTAAATATTAGAACAAAAGCCATTAGGTGAAAAATCCAGACAGAAGCACTGATATTAGCGAGAGGAAAAAGAAGAAACAGGTTTCTCCTAAGAAGGTAGGTAGATAGTGAAGAAGTATGTACATTTTTGAAGATCTTTTTGGTTTCCAATCCGACAAGAAACATAGGCCCTCATTACGACCCTGGCGGTTGGCGGTAATTTGGGGAAAGGTACTGCCAACAGGCTGGCGGTACCTTTTCCCAAATTATGACATTGGCGGTGTAGCTCAAGCCAAACCGCCAATGTACCACTCTGTCCACCAGGGTGGTAACGGCCGCTGGGCTGGAGACTTCAGTCCCCAGCCGGGCGGCCATCACAATCCCACCCTTGGGATTATGACCCTGCCTAACACCAGGGTTTTCATGGCAAGCGTACCGCCACAAAAACCATGGCACGCATTCATAAACAGACACCCCTCCACACACAACACCCCCCCACACGCACACAACGCCCCCACCCCTCTCTCCTGCTGGAGAACCCAACTTACCTGCTTGCAGGGGGTCCTCCAGATGGAGACGGGTTGTGGTTCTGCTGTCAGCAGCAGCGTCCGACAGCAAAACACCACCAGGCCGTATCATTGCTTATGATACGATAGGCGGTGTTTTGCTGGCGTGGCTCTGCTGCTGACAGCAGCGCCACCTTACCGCTGTCTGCCGCCATGACCATCGGCAGTATTCCGCCAGCCTTCTGGCGGAATTCCTTCAAGGGCCATAATGAGAGTGGGTGGCTGGTAGCCACGGGGACGGCATGTTGGCGGCCGTCGCCGTGGCGGTAGGCAGCCGTTACCGTCAATGTCTTAAAGAGGTCCATAGTCCTTTTTGTGCACAAACTGTAAAGGCAACTAGTCAGGGTAAAGTCAAGTGAAGTGCTTTGTAGATCACACAGTAAGTTTTTTAAACTAGCTTCTGGCAAGAGGAGGGAGTCAATGAAGAGCTTTCAAGGTGGGAGAGATGTACCCGAACTTTGCTTGGTGATTAAACAGGCCCCTGGACGAAACTCTGCTTTAATTGGTGATGGTATGGACTATGGTAGGACAGGAGAGCAGGGAATTACCTTTTCCAATTTGGGGTGGGCCTAGGTTTTTTACTGTAGGTCAGAGGCTCATAGATGGAAGGAAGGGTATTATTTTGCAGAGAAATAGATGAAAGCAAGCCGTCTCTACCCATTTATTGACTGGGTCTCTGAAAGATAGAGTTGAGTCAAGGAGGAAACCCAATGATTTGGTGGAGGTAGCGGAATAATCCTTCAAAACTCATACTGATCAACTCCAGAATAAGAGTCTCAGTGATTTATGAGGACATATTCAGCTTTTGTTGGATTGTTTCAGATAAACTTTAGACATCTATATTTGAATGAGATTTCAATAAGAGTTTATTGATGTCTTACCCAGTGACACCTTGCAGTACAATTAGCTCCACGTACAGGTTGAACAGTATTGGGTTGAGAACAGTACTTTGTGAAACCCGACACAAGAGTGGCTTTGGTGAAAAGCAGTAAGATTTTAACATGACATGTTTTTCTGTCAGATAAACATGACATCAATTTACAACTGTGGCAGTTGTGCTCATGCGTGGCTGTAGAGAATCAACTAATATCTAGTGATCAGCAATGTCAATGGTTGTCAGATCGAAGTGCACAAAGAGACATGGATCGCCATCATCAGTGCTTCATACAGTGCCACCTGCTCTCTGTATCATGGCAGTCTCTCTGCTACAGCCTGGGGGATAGTCCAGCCTGGTATGGTTGGTATGGCAGGTAAGGAAGGGCGGAGATGACTAGGTTAAAGCTTGTAACCTTAAAATAAGTTGGAACAGTGGGAAAAGATGAGTTTGTGTAAGGTAAAATTCCAAGAAAGAATCTCTCCTGACTTTAATGTTGTGGTTCACTGGGAGGTTTACGTCACCAACGTAAGTGTTGTTGAAGCCAGATATACTACTGCAGAGAAGATGAGGACCTAGATTTGCTAAGGGTTTTGTGGGCTCCCATGTGTCCTTTTGCAATTTTACCCCATGTTCGCAAGCCTTTTTAATGATAAGTGAATTGTCACAATACCTTGCATTGGTATGTGCCATAGAAGTGCTGACGCAAAACGTTACTAAGAATACCTGAGGTCTTGGAGGTCAATGATGAAGTGTTTCTTTTATCCAGTAGGGTTATGACAAGATGAAATGTATGTGAGAAGGGGGTGCAGGCAAGCAGTTTAAAGGGAGGTGAAAGAGGAAGATGGCAAGAAACTTGTAATCTGAAAGGAGATCCTATGGATATTGCCAGGCCACTCTCGGTTTAGGCTGATTGTGGTTGGTGGATGATAGCATAGTTGCCCAGTATGAGTTTGTCAACGATGAAGCCAGGTGTCTGCAATGCAGAGAATACCGAGGTTGGTAAGAGTAAATATGTCAGCTATAAGAGATGCATGGCTATGTGGTACTGCTAAGTCGTTGTTGGTGTGCATAACTGCATGAGGAAGGAAGAGGGGAACTGAGGGTTGGGTTGCATGTGTTGTGTGTTTTGATGTGGATTAGAATCTTACAAAATGTTGAACGTGTTTGCTAGAGTGACTTTTGAGGATTGTGTGAAGCTTGGAGTTGAAGGGAGGATGGAGATAGGAAATTTAAATAGGGAGTGAAGACACATGATAACTTCATATTATGAAGACTGTTGAAGGCTGTGCGCAACACAGTGAATCAGTTGTGACAATCGTTTTATGGCATTTAGTAGATGGTGAGTTTTAATCCAAGAAAGGCGATGCATGAGATTAATAATAAGGAAAATTATTTATTAATTGGTTATAGTTCCTATCCTGTTTTTATAAATAATAGGGAACATGTTGGAGTTATCCCAAAACAGCTGAATGCCATTTATTGTGACTTTTTACTATATTCAAGCATATGTTAGAATGATACAGAAAAGGCAATTATTGTTACTTTTGGAGGTTGACAAATGAGGATGCTGGGAGAGGAGAAACAGAGATGACAAACGTAATGTTCACATTTTCTTAATGTCCCACATGAGGGAACTATGGAAGTGAGCTTGAGAGAGAGTTGTTTACACTTGGGTACGCTGGAATATTTGAGAACAAAACGTATTGCAGCGAGAGAAAAAGACTTATAAAAATATTTCACTGCTTCTAAGTGTGTTGTGTTGAGTGGTCCCGTAAACTGTTGGATATCTCAGGTGGGGATTGCAATGTCATCAGCAGAACCCTCTTTTTCGCAGCATCCTGTTTCTTGATAGATCTATGTTCTTCTTTTGGAAGTGCTGCCTTTGTCCTGATTCTCGCACAGCACTGCCATTGAACTGATATTATCCACAGTTGTACATAAGGTTGCAAATAATCCCCGGATACTGACTCTGTTGAGGATTTGGTGCCATTCCTATGGGAAGAAACAAACTCATTACTTTATGTATAATCTGTGGTATGGGATGATGGTGTACTGCTCTAATATGCTAATCTAGTCATCCAAATTGGAATATCAGACCACTTGGTTGTCATCACCCCAATATCACATTGATAGCTTGAGGGTTAAATAGGAGGGGTTTGAGCACAAGTAGGTGTCTGCGCCACACTGGTAAATCCTTATCACATTCATTAACATTTCTGTACTTACATCCACATATTGTCTGTCCCTTGCAGGGTGCGGTGTGTGTGAGTGAATAACACTGGCAATGTATGTCCTACTAATGTCAACGGACCACAAGTGGAGTGCACTCTTTGCTGAGGTCTACTATGAAACAAACTCATGGGTTCTGTTTAGGTTACGGCCTCTTCAATCTACTCATAAAGATCATATTGTACTGGATGCTCTATTGCAGTATATTTGGTGGAAAGCCCTGCTGCATTGGCAGGCTTTACATCAATCCAGGAGTAAAATAACTCAGTAATAGATTGGATCTACCTTGACTACAAAAGTGATCAGTGGGAAACTCCTTTAGTTTGAATGCAGCAAGGGCAGAGTGTACTGTACCAGGACTTTCTATTTTGTCATCCTTTGTGTACAAAGACTCAAATATTGGTACTCTCTATTTTGGGTTATTCTTTGTACCTGTTAAGCTTAACAGACCGCTGTTGAGTGGAGGGACACCTTTTCTGTTCCTGATTATAAAATACTGATGGGTGCCTCCAATATAGCTGTATGACATTGAAAGTTTGTTCTCTCTGGCCCATGTTGGGCGCCTCTGTTATTAAATCACTTAATGTTTGGGAGTCAGATACGATGCATTTCCTTAGCCCCCTGAGGTAGTTGTAGCTGTAGAAGTGAAAAGACTATGGGGCAGCATTTCCCACCCCTTCCTCTAGACCATGCTCCTCGAGCCGTAGGGATTTTTAGATTCTGCCAGACCTGCCACATGAGCACATACTCTTGAAGAATATCAATAAAAGTCTCACACCTGAACAAAGAGAATCAGTATGAACGCAACTTTTAGAAGAATTTTATAATACTTAATATTTATTATGCGCTAATCTAATGTAAAATATATGCATTGGGATTATCACTTCACAGTGGATAATTCAGCAATCATAAATATCATCAAGCTGAAGAAAATAAAAACCCTAAATATTGCTCATCACAGGCACCTAATTGGTCATTTTAGAACTGCCTACCTGCCATGCATCATGGCACTCTTAAACTCTCAACGGTTGAATCCCTAGGACTGGCATTTCCCTTAAGTGAAAGAAGGTATGGGTTGGTACAGTGCAACATAGAGAGCAGAAGGTGTTAAAATCTAAACATCTGGATCTGCACAGGAGCCTTTAGACCCTTGCCTACAGTGCGCTTAATTCACAACTGGGAGATAGGATAAGAGGGTGCTAATAGTCTTATTGTCCTTACATGCAGGGGCAAAAATTACTTTTAATTACCCTCCCTTCTTTTTGGGCCCTTGCCTGCGGCTCAGGCTCATACTTGCAGGGAGGTAAATAGCCATTATTGCCTGCAACACTGTCAGAACTCATAAAGAAGACTGCGCCATGTCACACAGTGAGGCAGTAAAAGGAGACAGTGAGGAGGATGAGAGGGAGGTTAGCAAATTAAGCGTCCCATGAGCTACAGTAGACGGTACCTACTATCAGGAAAAAGATCTTCATTGAAACCACAGTGAGCACCATGGAGAGGAGGCTATCTGAAACAGATAAGCAAGTCAAACCATAGTTTCCAGATTACACAAGTCCTTTAAGAGCCTTCAAGTGTTGCAGAATTTCATAGAGGAGTCACAATCCTGTATTTTTCCCATCTGAGGCGCAAATGGAATCCAAGCTTGCATTTTTGAATTGCTGTGCTGCTGATGAATATGTATTGGATCAAGTGATGGAATATCCCTTCCCTTCAAGTCATGGGATATTGCTTCTTTCTGGAATACAGAGTATGAAGAAAAAGAGGTCTTGCCGACTGTCACCCAGCTCATTGCAGTGATAAGGAGGGCATACAGGGTACTAACAAATGCGAAGGATAGCAAGGAGGCAAAGGGCACAGTGATTTGCTGAATTGGTCAGTCCACAGGACCACGAGGTGTCCTGAGTGAATTTGGACTAGGCTGTTCTTCCCTCATTATGGCAAGGGACCATGAGCAACAGACATGGGCCGCAGTTGATTGAAAAGAAGCTGAATAATTTGAGTATTTCTGCATCTTTGCAGTGTCCCACTTAGTTAAAAGTAGTGGCGGATGAGAGCCAGCATTTCTCCCCCCATGTGGTCGTAGCTGCTGAACTTTTGGAATCAAGACAGAAGCCAACATCTAGGGACATCGAATTGATTGATAAATCAAGACAGATAAATTGTTCCTGGAAACTCTATGCACACAAAAAATAATCCACTGTTTACGCCTGTTGTGTTGGAATTTTCAAATTTCATCACACGTGTTAATATTACAATTGTAGGTATTGAATGCAAGGCATTTCTCTTTCGTTCACCACCCTCCTTTTTGGGCTTTGAGATGGCTCATAATTTTATTCTTGAGGATGTTTGTTTTCTTGCTATTAGTTCTATGTGAGTTCATACTGTCTTTTTTGGTTATGTTTTGCCCCTCAAAAAAGAGAAAACTAGCAGTGCCAATGCATAGTAAACCAATCACAAGCTAGAACCTCCTAGTAAAAAAAGGACCATCAGTCCCATACTTTTGAAGTATACAATGGTATGTGAAGTGCATGTAACCTTGCAAGATCCTTATCCTTCTGCACTTTGCACTTCTTGGGTGTGTGTCGCAAATCTTTCGTTGCCATTTTGCAGGAGGTAAAAAGGAGCAGCCAACCACTTTGTTGTTGAGAGCCTAGAATATAAAGCGCCGTGATATTTTGTCTGAACCTTCTCTATTCCACCAAGTCTGTACTGCGACTGAGACAGTAACTGCCTGGCATCCACATGAAGCAGGTAATGAAGTCAAGAAGAGACACAGAAAAATAAATACCTCACATTTGTCAAGAAACAATAAGGCAACTCTATGTCTCGAGCTTTGAGGATCATTCATTATTAGCTCATGTCCGTTTTGTAATTATTGGTGACGTCAAAGGTCTTTCTAGTGTTTTTGGCAGGTGGATTTAGAAAGAATAACATTTGAGATTTGGGGGTTTACACGCGCAGAAATGGGCAAGTTTGGATTTAAAAGTGCAAGGTGTACAAGTGGGTGGGAGGATTCAAAAAAATAAAATTTATCGTTTTCATCTAATGTAGTTTATGGAAAATTGATTTTTTGCCTGATGATGGGCTAGGCAAGATTTACCTTCAATAGTTTTAGCTAACTTGGACGGTACTTGCTGATAATTTGCAAGTTTTGAGTTAAACTTATATTTGTTCTTTGCCATACTGTCAACAATAATCACTGCCATTATTCCTTCACACTGTCATCATATCTAAGTCCACAGAATTTGATGAGTTAGTAATTTACTCGTTCAAATGGGATACATTTAATAATTCCTCAAATTTCCTGTACACGGCTAAGCCTCTCCCTGCTTCTTCAACTTGTTGCTCACTCATTGACAAGGAGTTGGTGGCAAAACCATCTTGTCGTTCAGTCAATAAAGTACAAACACTCTGATGGCAGATCATTGCATAGTCAAATATCCTCCTCTTAATCTTGCAACCTTGCTTTCTTTGCCCAGAAGAACTATTCCTACCATTCAGAAAATCACTGATGGTTGTGATATCCCCGAAGAGCAACTCTTCTCCGCACTCGCCGCCAACCAACCCACCCTCACCACCGACCCCAACGACGCAGCCCTCAACCTCACAAACTGGATCTCCAACTGCGCAGACATCCTTGCTCCCCTCAAACGCACGCATCGACAGACCAACACCAAAAAACCTCTCTGGTTCTCTGACACCCTCAAAGAATCAAAGAAAACTTGTCGCGCCCTTGAGAAAGCCTGGCGCAAGGACCGCACCGCTGACAACATGACCGCCCTCAAGAACGCTACCCGCGAACACCACCACCTGATCCGCGCTGCCAAAAAGAACTTTTTCACCGACAGACTGGACAAAAACAGACACAACAGCAGAGAACTCTTCAGCATCGTCAAGGAGTTCTCCAACCCCAGCGCCAACGCCGTCACGCCCTCACAGGATCGGTGCGAATCCCTCGCCACTTTCTTCCATCGCAAGATTAGCGACCTCCACGACAGCTTCGGACACCAGACCCAACCAAACACCACCGAACCGGCATCCACGGCCATCACCCTCAACAACTGGTCCGACATCAACACGGAAGAAACCAAATCCATCATGAACTCTATCCACTCCGGCGCCCCTTCGGACCCCTGCCCGCACTTCATCTTTAACAAAGCCGACGACATCATCGCCCCGCACCTCCAGACCGTCATCAACTCTTCTTTTTCTTCTGCTACCTTCCCCGAATGCTGGAAACACGCCGAAGTCAACGCCCTACTAAAGAAACCTACGGCTGACCCGAGCGACCTGAAAAACTTCTGCCCCATCTCTCTTCTGCCTTTCCCAGCCAAAGTAATAGAGAAGACCGTCATCAAACAGCTGACCACCTTCCTGGAAGACAACAACCTGCTCGACCCCTCACAAACCGGATTCCGAACCAACCACAGCACTGAAACCGCCCTCATCTCAGTCACTGACGACATCAGGACCCTGATGGACAACGGTGAAACAGTCGCCCTCATTCTGCTAGACCTCTCGGCTGCCTTTGACACCGTCTGTCACTGCACCCTAATCACCCGCCTCCGCTCCACCGGAATCCAAGGCCAGGCCCTGGACTGGATCGCCTCCTTCCTCTCAAACCGTTCCCAAAGAGTTTACCTCCCTCCGTTTCGCTCAGAACCCACTGAGATCATCTGCGGCGTACCCCAAGGCTCATCACTCAGCCCGACACTCTTCAATGTCTACATGAGCCCCCTCGCCAACATCGTACGCAAGCACGACATCATCATCACCTCCTACGCCGACGACACCCAACTTATACTCTCCCTCACCAAGGACCCCGCCAGCGCCAAGACCAACCTACAAGAGGGTATGAAGGACATCGCAGATTGGATGAGGCTCAGCCGCCTAAAGCTGAACTCTGAAAAAACGGAAGTCCTCATCCTCGGCAACACCCCGTCCGCCTGGGACGACTCCTGGTGGCCCTCGGCACCGCACCGACCCCCACAGACCACGCCCGCAACCTCGGCTTCATCTTGGACCCTCTTCTCACCATGACCAAGCAAGTCAACGCCGTGTCCTCCGCCTGCTTCCTCACCCTCCGCATGCTCCGCAAGATCTTCCGCTGGATCCCCGCCGACACCAGAAAAACCGTGACCCACGCCCTCGTCACGCGCCGCCTGGACTACGGCAACACCCTCTACGCCGGGACCACAGCCAAACTCCAAAATCGCCTGCAACGCATTCAAAACGCCTCGGCCCGCCTCATCCTCGACATACCCCGCAGCAGCCACATCTCCGCACACCTGAGACACCTGCATTGGCTCCCAGTCAGCAAAAGGATCACCTTCCAACTTCTCACCCACGCACACAAAGCCCTCCACGACAAGGGACCGGAATACCTCAACAGACGCCTCAGCTTCTACGTCCCCTCCCGCCTCCTCCGCTCCTCTGGCCTCGCTGCTGTCCCTCGCATCCGCCGCTCCACGGCGGGTGGGAGATCTTTCTCCTTCCTGGCGGCCAAGAGCTGGAACTCCCTCCCCACCAGCCTAAGGACCACCCAGGACCACTTCGCTTTCCGGAGACTCCTAAAGACCTGGCTGTTCGAGCAGCGATAACCCCCCCCTTTTTCCCCTAGCGCCTTGAGACCCGCACGGGTGAGTAGCGCGCTTTATAAATGTTAATGATTTGATTTGATATAAATGCTAACTTTTCCATTCCATGGGGCTATGTGTGACCCTGTCTATATGTGCTTTAAGTGAAGTTCGGGACAGTCCATGCAATGTTATAGCTAAAATAAATAATTCATATTTGTCTTCCCCGGGCTTTCCCTGTTTTCTTTTGAGCTAACGTCTTGACAGCTGGATCATAGCAGCAGCCATCTTGCCTCACCTCTGGCTGTGCTTTATAGCCTCATAAGCGGTGCCTGTGATGATGCTCTTTTCAGTCCACCACCAGGAAATAAGAATGGTAAGACTTCCCACGCTTGTGTTGTTTATTAAATGCCTTATTTTAATACTTGCCTATAAATCTGCTACTGATACACATTTTGATCAGGAATATTATCTACTTTTGAGCTTACATTTCCTGTATGTTTATCACCCTGGGATGAACAGGAGTACATTGCCATTAGAAGTCTACTGAGATCAGTTCACGTTCTGCATTTTCAAGGGTGAACTGACCTGAATTAGGAAGCAGACTCGAAGATCTAGTGTAACTGTTCAGAACTACAAAGGAGAATAGCAATACGACAACTGTTCAAAAGGCCTACGATATTGTGTCATTTAATGGAATATTTTCCAAACGTCTGTTGCTCATCTTAAATGTATTTATCCATAAATGCGTGTTAACTAATGCGCTATTTGACCAGTTGGCCAAATACTCAGGAAGGAAAGAGACGAGCCACTAACGTAGGAGAAGAATAAAAAACAATGGAAAGGAAGGGAAAGAGAAGGAGGGCCATCGCGGTCATGAAGATTGAGAGAAATAATGGGAGAGTAAGACAGAGACCTAAAGAAAGACGGAGAATGAGGAAGAGTATGAGACACCAAAGAGAGAGTGTGTGTGTGCGTGTTTGTGTGTGAGAGAGAGAGAGAAAAAGCATGAGCGAGAGCCTGAGGGGCTTATTTACAAGCCTCTTGTGCCCCCGAAGCGCCACTTTTTGCGACTCTCCAGTGGCGCAGTGCCCTGCTCCATATTTACAAGGTGGTGTTAAGCCACTTTGCGTAGCTTAAAGTGGCCTTGTAAATATGGGCTGCCTGACACGGTTTTCTGCTGCAAAGGGCTGTGCAATGGGAGTTACTCTGGGCCTACCCACGCAAAACCCATTGCTTTTTGACATTGCCCCAGATTTACAAGGAAACGTAAATCCCCAGGGGTGGCATTATAGTGGCGCAACAAGGCAAAATACAGAAATGGAAGAAATGGGTCATATCTTCAAGAAACAGCACATTTCTGTCCTCTTCCCCTGCATTGGCACACAAATTGCTGCTTAGCACCAATGCAGGCACCCTTGCTCCATAATGCAAGGATGACTGCTTTGTGAGGAGTATTGTTTTTGTGCAGGAAGGGGCACCTTCCTGCACAAAAACAATTAAGGGAGGTGTCCTCCTCTTCCTATGCACATAGAAAAAGGAAAAAACGGGCAGAAATAAAGATATTTCTTCTCTTTGTGTCTCTTCTACTCTACCTCTGAGGTGGCAAAGGAATCTGACACATTTCCAGACTTGCAAATCTGGGAATGCATTTGATTCCTTAGTGTTCCACGGGTGTTGCTTGGGAACACTCATAGCAATACCCATGGAACACCCCTTTCATGCAGTTTTATATGTGAAAGGGGCCCATATTTGGAAGGCCATGCAAGGTGGCTTTGTGTGGCCTTGTAAGTATGGGATGGCACACTGCACCACTAAAGCGTAAGAAAAATGATGTTCCGGGGGCACAGTATGCCGATAGGGCCTCTTAAATAAGGTTCTCTCTGCATTTCTCAATGTCAATATCCAGGCTACCAATGTTTTTGCTTGATTTTCTTAACTGTTGCTGTATTTCCCTAATGGCCTTCATGCACAAGAAAGATTATTTTCCTACGCAATCCCACAGGTGGCACAAAAAGGTCCTGTCTAAGAACTATAAGAACTATGGGCCAGATGTAGCAAAGGGTTTTACCCATTCTGTGTCTATGGGAAAATGTGTTCGTACATATGACCCTATATCACTAACCAATGACAGCTCTGACACCACTTGTGCAAAAGCTCTCAATTCCATACTCAAATTTGTGTCAAAAGGCCAACCACTTACCAAATACTTCTTGTAGGAGGCTGGCCCTCTATGTAGTGTGCAAAGCTAGACACACTGTGCAGGGGGTCCAGGCAACCACATGTTGGTTTCCAGAGGCAAAAACTAGATAACCTAATGCTCTAATTTTTTAGGTAGCTTGATCGAGCAGTTAAGCTAATCTTGGAGAAGTGCAAAGCATTTGTTGTACTCACAGTATCAATCATGTAGCTGACACATTCTAAGGAATAATGTGAGACCAATTTATAGAAATACTTCAGATTTTCATGTAAATTTTAAGACCAAGATTATCAAAATTGGTTTAGTACTTTTTAAGATATGAATTTGTGAAGTTTTAATAAATGCAGTCTTTCTGTGCGTAATTACACACCATAAGAAACAAGAGGAAGACACCTTTGAAAATTCACAGTAAATCACACAGTTGCTTTACCAAATTCCACTTTTGCAGGTTGGTTGAGGTCATTGATGGGCATGCTGTGCCAGCTGGAGGAGTTTGGACGGCTCCCCGTTCCGGTGGGAGCGGCAGTGAAAAGTCTTTTGGAACTGGTGCAGGGCCACTGATGGCGACCCCTTGGAAAAGGTCTGCTCTTGTCAGGTTAAAGGTGGTTCCTTGGGGTACCCTTGGAGTGTCGCAAGGGGTGAGGGAGCCTCGGGGCATAGCTGGCTCTTCGTTGCAGGGCACAGGGAGGCCGTGTGCAGAGCGAATCCGTGAGACAGAGGCTGTGTGCAAAGGAGCCATTTGGATCTGGAGATAGGTCTCTTTGTTGATCACGTACAGGACAACGGGGCACTCTGGTGGGAGGTCCAGGGTGTTCCTGAAGTCCCTCAACTAGAGCTTCCGCCTGGCCCTTTTTCACCTCTGGGCAAGCTGGTCTTCCTGGTGTCCAATGTCAGCTGACTAGCACCAGGGTATTGGTATGGTCCGGCCACTAGAAAGTCCAGCTGTGACTTCTGGTTCTGGAGATATCGGCCAGTCAGTGAAGTAATCCTCACTAGGTTGCTGGTTCTTGGTTTGTTGCAGAGTGGTACCTCCAATCTGGAGGGAGTTTTAGGTGATTGGTGAAGTCTGGAGGTCCTCTGGGGTTTTTGATGTCAGTCCAATGTCGAGCTTCTCCACAGCGGCGATTGTCAGGGCCTGGGTGCAGCAGGGTGGGTTTGGTGCCTTTTCTTTGTGCATCAGGTCAACAGTTCTCGTGCCTCGGTTCTCCTTGGTGCTGTCCTTCTTTGTGTCCTTTGAATCTGGTTTCTTGGTCCAGGGATGCTCGCCAAATACTGAATTTAGTGGGTGTTTTAAGGGAAACCTGGTAGTGTCCAATGAAACACTTACCTTTGGATAGCAACACCCACTTTAGTGACCACTTCCTGTGGGAAGGGTCACTTCCCTAAACCTAATTGGCTATTTTCCTTCCATCTAATATGGAGGAAAATGAAATGGAGGGTCCACTTTGCAGGCAACACCTTTGGGGTGGTGCATGTCAGGTGGGGGGCACTCCTTCTACCCTTTGTGTGGGTTCCCACCTTTGCTCCTACGAAAAGTCAGGGGGAGGCAACCTGCTGCTAGCAGCAGGCCTGGGGGTCGAGTTTCAAAGTCGGTAACCCCTTGAAGCTCACCACCAGAGCAGTGCATATTCCTGATGGAGGGTACGTTAGCTCCTCCACCCAGGAAGGGCATTGGGTTACAATCCAGAGAAACAGGGCTCTCCCCCAAGGTTTGTATATTGGCTGTCTGGAGGTGGCACGCTGGATAGAACCAGTCAGCAACCGTGCCAGGAAAGTTAGCTTTTGCAGGGGGCACCTCTAAGGTGACCCCTGGGTACATTTAGAGATAAATCCAATACTGGTACCAGTTTGGATTTATCTGCTGAGTTGTTTGATACCAAACAACCCAGGGTTCAGAGTGGCTATGGTGTAGCTGTGAAACTTGTGTTGACCAGTGTCCAGCACATGTATGAAAATGGCTGCTCTGTTCACGCACTATGTACCAGGTTTGGCAACAACACAGTGGGGGTATATTGCTCATGCAGCTATGCCCTCACATATAATATGGAGCACCCTGCCTTAGGGCTGTAGGTCTGCCAGAGGGGTGTCTAACCCATAGTAAATGCAGGGTATGGTGGACAGGGCATGCAGGCAGTGTGCCGTGTCATGTTTGTGTTTTAGCTTTGCACCAGGACAATCAGCCTGCAATGGCAGTGGGTGTATCTGGATGCATGGCCCTGGAGGGTGGCACAATCAGGGCTGCTGCCCTCAGGGGCTTACCCATATTACCCCATGCCCTGGGCACATAGGTATCCATTTACTAGGGACTTAATTGGTAGTTAAGGGTCTATCCAATTGTGCCAATGCATCACAACAGTTTTAGGTAAAGAGCTCTGGCCTAGGGAACCTGGTTAGCAGGGGCCCTGGGAACTACAACTTCTAGGCTACACCAACATCAGGCAAAAAGTGGGGGCTAACCATGTCAAAAAGAGGCCTTTTCTCACACTTCTTGACTCTGCAGAATAATTAATCATTTGCACAATTTTACTTCCATTTGTTCTGATGTTAAAATCCTCTTTAGCATCCATAACAGTCATAACACACTTGTCTTCATCATAGTATCTACTATGCTCTTCATCCTCCTTCACTGGCAACCATGAAAGGCAGTCTGCCCTAATGTTCTTACTTCCCACTATATACTTTATCTCAAAGTTAAACTCCTGCAATCTTGAGCCTAATAAGTTTTCTAACTTTTTGCTCTTACTTTGTGTGCTGCATTCTGCATAGAACGAGCAAAACACCATTAATGATTGTTTTTTGTGCAAGGTGTCCCTTCCTGCACAAAAACAATCACCCCCGCAATGCAGGCATCTTTGCACCATGGTGCAAGGGTGCCTGTTTTGGTGCTAGACAGATGATTTAGCACCGGCGCTGGAGAAAACACAGGGATGCACCGTATTCTGGTAAATATGGCGCATCCCTACGTTTTGGAAATGATGAAGATCAGAGGAGCAAAATTGCTTCAGGCACAGTGCTGCACCGTTTCCTCGTAGGTGAGACCCTGAGAGAGATAGAGACAAGGATGGGCTACAAAGAACTACTGGAACAGTAGTTTGGACAGAAGCAGGGATAAGGTAGAAAGGAGAGACAAGAGACCGATATGGAGAGATAGAGAGAGGGAGTGAAACAGTGCTTAATTTGTGTTGATGGTTCAAGGTGATGAGCACCAGAGGTCATCTTTGGGATGGAGAATTATTTTTTATCATCAGACTTAAACCTGTTGTAACAGACAGAAAAGGAGAAGAGGGAGAAAGACTGAAGCAAAAACCTTGTCGGAATAAAGCACGTTTTTCACCCTAAATGTTCATAAGGTATAAGTGAATTCCAGCATGAGACCCATGACCTCTCTCCAACACTGCAATCTTCAAAGTCCCTACTTACATATCCCCATTCTAGAAGCATACCTTATGACATGCATATGTTTCAAATAGGATGCATCATGTAGTTTGCATAAAACTACAATTCCCATACAGCACCATCCCCCCATTTATAATAAACAAAACAGCAAAGAAAATGTAAATAAAACAAAACAAAATCAGTAAATGTAGCATGAAACACAATGCATTGAGTAAGCAACATAAGAAAAATACACGTTAAGTAAGTAACATAGGCCCATAGTTTTACTTTTTAGTGCAGCATTTGTGTAAATGTTTGACAAACTTACAAAGGAGTACCTTCCTGCACAAAAACAATCAAGAGAGGTGTTTTCCTTTTTCATGGTGTGCTGCACATAGAAAGGGGGAAAAACGGGGAGAAAGAAAGATATTTCTCCCAGTTCTACACCACATGTGAGGAGGTGTAGAAATCTGATGCATTCCCAGACTTGTAAACCTGGGAATGCGGCAGATTCCTTAGTGTTCCATGGGTATTGCGTGGGAACATATAAAACACAAAAGGAGAGTACTGGGAGTATTTACTAGCCCACACCACCTCCCAAACGAAATCTATAGAACCACTAAGGGTGTGGGGTAGTAGAGGTTGAGGGTGGAACTTAATCAGTGTTCCCTCAAAAGGCGGTGTCAGTTAGGTCGCCTTAATGTACGGGTTGCAGAAGGCATGAGCAAGGAGTGTCCCTGAGATAAGAGACTGTGTTGTCCTAGGGGGGGAGGGAGAACGGGGGGAGTCCCCTTACGGACTAGGTGGTCTCACACACATAATAGTGTCTTGCTTCATCATTTGACCACCTAGCCCCACCCAAGTGAGATGATACTACTTGGGCGGACTCAACCTCTTGGTTAAAGGAACCAGAGGGAGTGCTGAAATTAAACTAGCTGGATAAATGCGGGGATCCAGATGAGGTGGAGATAGAAATAAAATTACCATACATGTCACCAGTTAGTACTATTTAAATTTTAATGAAGGTGCATGTTGGTAAGGTTAAGAAATAGGGGGATTGCTCATTGGAGAATAATGTCTCCTAGAGTCAAAAAAGGAATAAATATGTCCAAGATGTTTCTGCCCTCTCAAAGTGCTGGTAGGTCAGGGGCATTCTTCAGGGTCTAGGATCCCGAAGCACTAGCAATAAGTGAAGTGCTCAAAGTGAATCATAAAGAGCCTACCTGAACAGGTGGTTCATGGTGTGGTAGGTCTGTAATGGCCCGGTGCCAGGGGCGGTTGGCCTCTGGTCTGAATAGCACCGGGGGGAGGTAGGCTCTTCCAGGTAGGCTCTTTATGGTTACGTCCTCGGCAGCACCACTCGGGTGCCGAGGACATAACCGTTACTTCCTGCACCCGGCCCATGGGGGGAGCGCTAGTGCTCTCCCCGTGGGCCTCCCCCCCACCCCTGGGCAGGGATGGAAGGGGAATTGCTTCCCCTTCCCCTTCCACCCCCAACCCCCCCAAGTGACATCTCATGACATCAGCGTGTGATCGCATGCTAACCTCATCAGAGGCCACCCCCATCGTGCTAGAAGCACAGCTCCGATCTGGAGGTGGAGGCAGGCAGAGGACATGGAAGGAAATGAAAGGAACAGCCTTTCCATTCATTTCATGTCAGTCTGAGCATTTCTGCAGCCAGATCGTGAAGTGATCGGGCTGCAGAAATGCCCACTAGACACCAGGGATGTTTTTTTTTTTTTTTTTTTTTTTTAAATGGACATGAGGGGAGCGACCCCTTAAGCAAGGGCTGCTGCCCAGGAGAGCAATTCTTTATTAGGCTGTTTCTTTTTTAGAGGTGAGGAATGATTCCTTAGGCAAGAGTCACTCCCCGTGGGGCAAATACATTTTAGGCCATTTCTGCCACCCTTGGGGCAGGTTGGCCTATTTTTATTAGGCCATTCTGCCCACAAAGGGGCAGAAACCACTAGACACTAGGGATTTTTTTTTACGTCAGTTTCACGCAAGGGGAGCGACCCTTTGGCAAGGGTCACTCCCTTGGGGGGCAAATTTATTTTAGGCCACTTCTGCCCCCCCCTTCGGGCAGATTGGCCTATTTCAATTAGCCAGATCTGCGCCCAAGGGGGGCAGAAACCGCTAGGCACCAGGGATTTTGTTTTTTTTTACAGATGGGGAGGCAAATTTATTTTAGGACATTTCTGCCCCATTGGGGGCAGATTGACCTATTTCTATTAGTCCGATCTGCCCCCAGGGTGGGGCAGAAACCACTTAGGCACCAGGGATTGGTGGGTGTGTGTTTTGTTTGGGGGCAGTCCCTTGGGCAAGGGTCTCTCCCCATGGGGGCACATTACTGTTGGCCATTCCTGGCCCAGTGGGGGCAGATGGGCCTATTTTTGTAAAACCATCTGACCTAAGGCGGGCAGAAAGCCTTTTTTTCACAAAAAGAGGGTGGGGTTATGGCCATACCCCCACCCCAAATAAATTGGGACAAAGTTGTGCACACCGGTGAGCAGATGGGGCAATTACTCCCAATCCGCTCCCCAGGAGGGCAGAAAGCCTACTAGATGCCAGGGAATTAAAAAACAAAATAGTGGGGTGGTGGCTACCAACCAGTATGGGCATGGTTATGCCCCCACCCCAACTAAAGGGGGTAGCAGTCTTTCGGCTCTTCCCCGGCACACTAAAAGATCTTATCCCAACAGCAAGCAAGAGGATATTTGATTGTTTTGGGTTTTGGTTTTACATTTGAGCCAAGAGAGCTTGTCTAAGTCTCAAAATCATCCCACTTGGATTGGTGAGGGCTGCACTTTTTGGACTTTGGGACGCTGCCATGTAGAAAAATCTACGAGACCTAGAGACATCTGAAAACTAAACATCTGGGTGAGTCCAGAGTGTTGTGCTTCACATGCACCCGCATCATTTTCTTACCCATAATGCCCTGCAAATCTCCAACTTTGCTTGAAATCACACATTTTTCCCACATTTTTGTAATGGAACCCTCCGGAATCTGCAGTAATCCTCAAAATTCCTACCACCCAGCATTGTCACATCTATATCGATAACAATTCTGCCCCACTTGTCAGCCTAAAAACATTTTTTTCAAACTGCACTTTTGGACCCGCTTTGGTTCTCCCTCAATTTCAACATGTTTTTGGCTCTTCCCTGTCACAGGCACTTTGCCAACCTACACAAGTGAGATTTCACTTTTATCAGGAGACTGAGGGGCACATGGTGAGATCCCCTCAAGTAACCATATTCTGAATTTACCTAGGTGTCTAGTTTAAAAAAAAGCACAGGTTTAGTAGGGTTCCCTAGGTGCCGGTTGAGTTAGAGGCCAAAAGCCACAGCTAGGCACTTTCCAAAAAACACGTCAGATTTCAATGTAAAAATGTGATGTTTCCATGTTGCGTTTCCTGTCGCGGGCATTAGGCCTACCCACACAAGTGAGGTACAATTTTTATCAGGAGGGCTCTGGGGGGGCACAGAGTAGAAGAACAAGTGTTATTGACCCTTTTCTTTCTCTACATTTTTCCTTCCAAATGTAAGACAATGTGTAAAAAAGATAGATGTCTGTTTGAGAAATGCCCTGTAATTCACATGCTAGTATGTGGACCACCTTATCTTGTGCCCATTTTGGAAATACAAAGGTTTCCTTGATATCTATTTTTGAATCTTTATATTTTACTAAATAAATTGCTGTATATCCAGTATACAATAAAAACCCATTGCAGGGTGCAGCTCATTTTTGGCTCTGGGTATCTAGGGTTCTTGATGAACCTACAAACCCTGTATATCCCCACAACCAGAAGAGCCCAGCAGACGTAACAGTATATTGCTTTTGAAAATCTGACATCGCAGGAAAAAGTTACAGAGTAAAACGTGGAGAGAAATGGCTGGGTTTTTTCACCTCAATTTCAATATTTTTCTTATTTCAGCTGTTATTTTCTGTAAGAGAACCTTGTAGGATTTACACAAATGACACCTTGCTGAATTCAGAATTGTGTCTACATTTCAGAAATGTTTAGCTGTCCAGTATCCAGTATTGGTTTCACATTTATTTTTGTCACTAACTGGAAGGAGGCTAAAAGCACCAAAAATATTAGAATTGTGGTATGTCCCAGTAAAATGCCAAAATTGTGTTGAAAAATGTGGTTTTCTGATTCAAGTCTTCTTGTTTCTGAAAGCTGGGAAGATGGCAATTTTAGCACTGCAAACCCTTTGTTGATGCCATTTTCATGGAAAAACACAAGCTTTCTTCAGCAGCCCTTTTTTCAATTTTTTTTAAAACAAACTAAATTTTTGCTGTATTTTGCCACATTTCTTGGTCTCCTTCGGGTGAACCCACAAACTCTAGGTACCTCTAGAATCCCTAGGATGTTGGAAAAAAAGGAAGCAAATTTGGCATGTGCAGCTGTGGTGATTAGAATGTATATATGTCATAATAGGGATAGATTGTGGGTAGAGAACAGTTCGGGGAGAGCGTTGAGGGCAGTTGCTGTGGGCGGTTGCTGGTGCGTGCTGTGCTGGCATTGCTCCTTATTTTGAACCCGTTATCTGAAGAATAAATATAAGGGTTGAATTTGTACCTGCGTGTTCATTTGTTCTTCACAATGGTGATGAGACGGGTAGGAGCAGTGTCGGTGTAGTTGCCGGACCATTGGATGACGAAAGGTTGAAGAGAATTGAGGGGGAGTGCTGATCCGATTGTTCCTGTGGTCGTCAGCGTCATCTTCTTTTTCCAGTCTTTTGGTGGGGAACAGCAGCAACTGTTTTGAGCGGTGAGGAAAGAAGTGCCAGTTCCTGTGCTCGTGAGGAAGGCCACAAGCATACCAGAAGTGTAATCAGTACCGCGCAAGTGTGCACGTGAAGCATGAGGAAGGCCGCACACATACAGCTAGTGAAACCAGCCCCACGCGAGTGTGCACGTGAAGTGGTTTCCGAACAAAGACGTCTTGTTAGTATTAAGCCCAACTTCCTATTGAAAGCATGTTAGGCAGCATGCTGGCGACCATCTTTACATGTTGGGAAGCATTACATGGTGATACATCGATCACACAGTGATAGGCACACCTATACGCCTGTCAAGTGTATATCGGGCCGTGGGGTGTGCATTTGTTTTGTGACACGATGCATAGTACAATTCCTTGGAAAGGAGTTTTGTTGGATACATGTATCCTACAGTGATAGGCACACCTATTTGGGGTCTGTCAACTGCTTACTGGAGCCTGTGAAGTTTCCAGTTGGCTGTGTTACGTTATAGACTGCATGTGTAGTTAATTTTTTTATATATAAGGAGTTTTTTCAGAATAATTTATTTTACGGGCATTTGTATTGGATACTTGTGCGTTTATATTCTAAGTGTTCATTGAATTATGCAGGTTGTAATTGGTGTGGGAGTGAAAATATGTCCAGTGTTCAACCTCCACCCTTTTTCTTAGCTGAGCCAGGAGATCCTCCTATTCAATGGGAGTTATGGCTAGATTTATTTGAGGAATATGTGGAGGTACTGGTGGATGGAGAATGTACACCTGAGAGACAATTATCGTTACTTAAACATCAAGTAGGGCCTATTGGATTGAGAGAGTTTAAAAATCCTCCGCCTTTAGATAATGTTGATGAAGAAGATGTATATAAATGTGCTCTGGAACAATTACATAGAAAGGTATGGCAGGAAAATCAACATTGTCATGAAGAGATATAAGTTTTACTCCAGAGAACAGAAAGAGAATGAATCAATTGACCAGTATATGGCGGTGTTGAGAGGACTTGAGCTTTTGAGCACATGACTTATGACCAGGTTTTAAGGGTCCAGGTATTGATGAAGACCAAATCTAAAAAAAAAATACAGGAGAAAGTATGGTCTTCAGGAGAATTGTCCTTGAAAACAGCTATAGAAGTGGCAAGAAGTATTGAAGTAACAGATAGTTGCATGCAAATCATGAGGAAAGTAACTAAGGACAATAGTACAGTATGTGCTGTGGGTGGTGAAAAGGATAGTAAGGACAAAAAAAGAGTTGTTGTCCGTTCTGCCAATAGTAGTAACAAAATTGGCACAAGTGAGAATGCCAAAGTTTTATTGTGTTTTAGGTGCAGTGCTAGTACGCGTGTGGCAAATTTTAAAGGGTGTACTACTATTGGCAAGATTTGCAATGCATGTAGGAAAAAGGGACATTTTTCACAGGTAGGTAAACGTTTTGGAAAAAAAGTGAATTGTATTGTGGAGGGTTTTAATGATGATGAACTTGAATATGGTATGCAAAATGTGGTGTTAAGTATACAGAGTGGTAACATCAAAGGGAAAAGTCTTCAGTTACCCACGTGTTGGTTACGTAGTGATGGCATGCAGGTGGAATCTATGGTGGATTCCTGCGCATGGTATACAATAATGGGGAAAACATTATTTGGCCAGTTGTGGCCTGACAGGGAATTGCAAAGTACAAAAACAAGATGATGCAGTTACTCAGGTCATAACATTTTTATAGTAGGTAAAATGCGAACAGAGTTTGAATTTGATGGGAGAAAAGGATCGGGAGATATACTTATTACTGAAAAAGGGACCACGATTTTGGGGTGGCCACATATACCTGAACTCAGTATGAAAGTGGACCCTAATGCTAGTCCGCCTGTGTATGCTGTGGGTCAGTGTAGTTTACAGAGTACAAATGATTTGTATTCTGATTTAAAGAAGGAATTTCCAACAGTTTTTAGTAGTCAGTTAGGTAGTATGAAGAACATTCAACACACTATTGTTTGAAAAGAAAATGCCATACCTGTAAAACAGAAGTTAAGGAAGGTTCCGTTTAACTACAGAGGGAAACTAAAGGAAATGTTACGTGACTTATATGAAAAATATATTATAGAACCTGTCAAAAGTTCTGATTGGGGATCTCCAATTGTAATTTCAGTGAAATCGAGTGGGGAGCTGAGGCTTTGCGTGGATTTATGATCACTCAATGATGCTATTAGACACTTTTCCAATGCCAAATTTACAGGAATTAATCCATTGGTGATGCCACAGTGTTTTCAACAATTGACTTAGCCAGTGCTTATCATCAAATACATCTGTATCCGGATTCTAAACATTGTACAGCTTTTATAACATTAGAAGGGATGTTTCAGTAAAAAAGGATGCCATTTGGGATGGCTGATGCATCAGCTATTTTTCAAAGAGAATTACCCAAAGTACTTTCAAACATAAATGGTTTAAAAAAGTTTTTCAAGATGACATATTAATATTTGGAAAGGATAAGATTGAGCATGATTGTATTTTGAAGAAAGTATTACAAGCGTTAAAGGACAACAGGTTAACAGTGAAAGAACGCAAATGTAAATTTGGAAAATATCAAGTGGAATATTCAGGTCATGTTATTTCAAAGGAAGGCATTCGACCTAAGATCAGCCATGTAAAAGCTATTCGCGAAGCTCAACAGCCTAACTGTAAAAAACAATTACTATCCTTTTTAGGTCTGATGGAATTTTATTCATGGTTTGTATAAAACTATGCATCCAAGGTGGAGAATCTATGAGCATTAGTTCGGAATAATGCAACATTTTGCTGGAAACAAGAACATAGTGAAGAATTTGCAGCTATAAAAGAAGAAATCGTGAATGCATCACGTTCAAGATCATTTGATGAAGGTTCAGAGTGCATTATATATGTGGACGCTTGTGGGTATGGTATTGGTGCGGTATTGTCCCAACAAAGGAAAGGAAGTGTGATGGTTTTTGTAAATGCATCCCACACTTTGGGGGTCATTCTTACTTTGGCGGGCGGCGGAGGCCGCCCGCCAAAGTAACCCCGTCAGAACACCGCACCGCGGTCGAAAGACCGCTGCGGTGATTCTGAGATTTGCCCTGGGATGGCGGGCGGCCGCCAAAAGGCCGCCCGCCAGCCCAGGGCAAATCAACCTTCCCACGAGGACGCCGGCTCAGAATTGAGCCGGCGTAGTGTGAAGGTGCGACGGGTGCAGTGGCACCCGTCGCGTATTTCAGTGTCTGAATAGCAGACACTGAAATACTTTGCGGGGCCCTCTTACGGGGGCCCCTGCAGTGCCCATGCCATTGGCATGGGCACTGCAGGGGCCCCCAGGGGCCCCGCGGCACCCCCTACCGCCATCCTGTTCATGGCGGGTTCATGCTCCCGGTCGTGCCGTTCTTCCAGCCTGCCTACCTGATGCACTTTCCCCTTCTTACCTGATAGAAATCCTATTCTTTCTTCCTCTTTTGTTCTTCTTTTTTTCAATCTTTACTTCTTTTCTTTTTCTGGTGTCCATGTTGTCTTCTTATTGGTGTTCCTTTTTCCCAGCATGCCTTCTTTCTTTTTCCTTTTATACTGCTACTTTTTTCCTATTCTTTCCTATGTGGCTTTCCCAATCCAAGATGGTGTTGCTCTTTCTTACTGTTTGTCACTTCCCGTCTCCTAGTATATAAGCCTTTCAGTTCTGGTCTTCTTTGCGTCTTCTTTGCATTGCAAACACTTCCTCCTGGTGGTGATCCTCGCTCCTGTGTGTCCTGTCACTCTGATTGAGACTTTTCCAATGTTTTCCTTATTTTCACTCTCGTTTTTTCCTCTTTTTCAGGAGTTCCTGTTTTGAGGTTTTTCCCACATTTTCTGGGTTTTTTACTCTGGGACTCCTTCTGGAGGGTACAGTCTGCTTAGGCATTTCCTGTCAAGCCGCACCGTGGCTACTAGAAAGGGTTGCACTTATCTTGGTCAGTCCAGAACCAGCAGAAGACCGGGTGCTCTTTCAAACTCTTCAGTCAAAGGTGAGAAGCATTGTGCAGACCGTGACACATCCGGCTCGTCAGATATCGAATTTGTTGCATCTTCCTCTCCAGCCAGTGTCTTCATTGTTCGCGTCCTGGGAAAGAGCCTCTTGCACATATCACTCATTTTAAGGACAGTGTCTCCTGTTAGTCGGTTCTCATGGTAAGCTTCTGTTAAGCATTTTAACAAGACAATGAGCAATTCACATTTAGATCACTCTGTCAGCATTTTTTATTAAACACTAAGAAATACAGCTTCTACATGAAAAACTAGGCCAAGACACTTGCTAAGTTAAGGCCTACAATTAACAAGGTAGAACATACTTCATAACCCTTAATATGACATATAACTACATGAATCTAATACATTTTCAATATTTCATAACTATTAATAATTATTTAGTACATTTCGTGAACACTGGTGGCCATTCTTCGAGGTCACAATTTCAAACATGCACATTATTTTTCTCTATGTTATTCATTTTCTACATAAATCATTATTCACAATACATAAGCCCTCATTAAAAAAAAAATCTAATTAACCCCCAGGGTGCCTGGGGCGAGCTGGTCACGTCCTGGCACACAGTTCCCGTGCTGCACCCGGCCCACGGGGGGAGAGCTAGCGATCCCCCGTGGGCCTCCCTCCCACACCCCACAGTCGGGATGGAAGGGGAATCGCTTCCCCTTCCACCCCCGACCTCCTCCACTCCCCCAGTGACGTCTGATGATGTCAGTGCGCAAATCGCACACTGACCTCATCAGAGCTCATCTCCGATCACGCTGGAAGCATGCTTCCAGCACGATCTTGGAGGAGAAATGCAAAAGCATTTCTCTTCTGATCAGGAGGTGGGGTGGGAGAGGCATGGAAAGAAAGTAAATACCTTTCCTTTCCTTTCATGTCTCTCAAAGCATTTATGCTGCCCGATCGCAGCAGAAATGCCCACTAGACACCAGGGATTTTTTTTTTATGTATTTCAACAGGGCCACTCCCCGGGGAGCCAAATTATTTTTAGGCCATTTCTGCCTCCCAACCCCCCTGGAGCAGAAAACCCCTAGACACCAGGGCTAAATTCTTTTTGTTGTTTTTTTTTTTTTTTATGTCTGGGGAGCTACCCCTTAGGCAAGGGTCGCTCCCCGGGGGCCAAATTATTTTTAGGCCATTTCTACCCCCCCCCCGTGGGCAGATCGGCCTAATATAACTAGGCTGATCTGTCCACAAGGAGAGGGTGCAAACCACTAGACACCAGGGACATTTTATTTTTTTCATACTTACGCATAAAGGGAAGCGGCCCCTTGGGCAAGGGCCGCTCCTCGGGGGCGAAATATTTTAGGCCATTTCTGCCCCCCCCAGGGCCTAATATAATTAGTCCGATCTGCCCCCGGGGGGGGCAGAAAACCCCTAGACACCAGGGATATTTTTTTGGTTTATTTGTTTTTTTTATATGTGGGGAGTGACCCCTTAGGCAAGGGTCGCTCCCCGGGGGGCCAAATTATTTTTAGGCCATTCCACTAGGCACCAGGGAATTTTTCTTTTTAAATGTTATACTTATGCATAAGGGGAGCGGCCCCTTGGGCAAGGGCTGTTCCCTGGGGGGGGGGATATTTTTAGGCCTTTTCTGTCCCCCCGGAGGCAAATCGGCTTAATATAATTAGGCTGATCTGCCCCCGGTGGGGGGGCAGAAACCTCTAGACACCAGGTATATATATATTTTTTAATTGACTTTATGTTTTCATGTATGGGGAGCAACCCCTTAGGCAATGGTAGCTCCCCTGGGGGGCAAATTGGATTTAGGCCATTTCTGACCCCTTTGGGGACAGATTGGCCTATTTTTGTTAGGCCAGTCTGCCCCTAAGGAGGGCAGAAACCACTAGACACCAGGCATTGGTGTGTGTGTATGTGTGTGTTTTGTTTTGGGGGGGGCAAAATTACTGTTTGCCATATCTGCCCCTAAGGGGGCAGATCAGCCTATTTTTAGAAGCCCATACCCCCACCACAAACAAATGCGGCCAAAGTTGTTCTGCCCACCAGTGAGCAGATTGGGCAATTACCCCCGATTCACACCCCGGGGGGCAGAAAGTCTACTAGATGCCAGGGAATTAAAAAAAAAAAAAAATTGTGGGGTGGTGGCTACCAATCAGTATGGGCCTGGTTATGCCCACACCCCAACTGAAGGGGGTAACAGTCTTTCAGCTCTCCCCCGCACGCACACTAAAACATCTTATCCCATGGCAAGCAAGAGGACATTTGATTATTTTGGGTTTTGGTTTTACATTTGGGCCCTGAGAGCTTGGTAACTCTCAAAATCGTCCAACTTGGAATGGTGAGGGCTGCACTTTTTTTTACTTTGGGACACTGCCATGTAGAAAAATCCACAAGACCTAGACATGTTTGAAAACTAAACATCTGGTTGATTCCAGGGTGGTGTGCTTCACATGCACCCGCACCATTTTCTTACCCACAATGCCCTGCAAACCTTCCGGAATCTGCAGGAATCCACATAATTCCTACCACCCAACATTGTCTCATCTATACCAATAAGAATTCTGCTACACTTGTCAGCCTAAAAATGTTTTTTCAAACTGCCCTTTCGGACCCGCTTTGGTTCCCCCCCAATTTCGACATGTTTTTGGCTCTTCCCTGTCACAGGCACTTGGCCCACCTACACAAGTGAGGTATCATTTTTACTGGGAGACTGAGGGGAACGTTGGGTGGTAGGAAATTTGTCCTGGTGCGGTGATCCCAAACAGAAATGTGGGAAAAATGAGATTTTTTAGCTAAATTTAAGGTTTGCTGAGGATTCTGGGTAAGAAAACATTGGGGGATCCATGCAAGTTACAACTCCCTGGACTCTCTCGGGTGTCTAGTTTTCAGAAATGTCTGGGTTTGGTAGGTTTCCCTAGATGGCTGCTGAGCCCAGGACTAAAAATGCAGGCCCCCTCCCCACCCCCACCTCAAAAACAGGTAGTTTTGTATTTGATCATTTTGATGTGTCCAGATAGTGTTTTGGGGCATTTCCTGTCGTGAGCACTAGGCCTACCCACACAAGTGAGGTACCATTTTTATCTGGATACTTGGGAGAACGCTGGGTGGAAGGAAATTTGTGGCCGCTCTCAGATTCCACAACTTTCTGAGACCAAAATGTGAGGAAAAAGTGTTTTTTGGGCCACATTTTGGGGTTTGCAAAGGATTCTGGGTAACAGAACCTGGTGAGAGCCCCACAAGTCACCCCATCTTGGATTCCCCTAGGTGTCTAGTTTTCAAAAATGCGCAGGTTTGCTAGGTTTCCCTAGGTGCCGGCTGAGCTGGAGGCCAAAATCCACAGCTAGGCACTTTGCAAAAAACAGGTCTGTTTTAGTTGGGAAAATGTGATGTGTCCACATTGTGTTTTGGGACATTTCTTATCACTGGTGCTAGGCCTACCCACACAAGTGAGGTACCATTTTTATCAGGGGACTTGGGGGAACGCTGGGTGGAAGGAAATTTGTGGGTCCTCTCAGATTCCACAACTTTCAGTCACCAAAATGTGAGGAAAAACTGTTTTTTTTTGGCCAAAGTTTGAGGTTTGCAAAAGATTCTGGGTAACAGAACCTGGTGAGAGCCCCACAAGTCACCCCATCTTGGATTCCTCTAGGTGTCTAGTTTTTAAAAATGCGCAGGTTTGGTAGGTTTCCCTAGGTGCCGGCTGATCTAGAGGCCAAAATCCACATATAGGCACTTTGCAAAAAACAGGTCTGTTTTCTATGCGAAAATGTGATATGTCCGTGTTGTGTTTTGGGGCATTTCCTGTCACGGGCCCTATGCCTACCCACACACATGAGGTACCATTTTTATCAGGAGACTTGGGGGAATGCTGGGTGGAAGGAAATTTGTGGCTCCTCTCAGATTCCAGAACTTTCTGTCACCGAAATGTGAGGAAAAAGTGTTTTTTGGCCAAATTTTGAGGTTTGCACAGGATTCTGGGTAACAGAACCTGGGGAGAGCCCCACAAGTCACCCCAGCTTGGATTCCCATAGGTGTCTAGTTTTCAAAAATGTGTAGGTTTGCTAGGTTTCCCTAGGAGCCGGCTGAGCTAGAGGCCAAAATCCACAGCTAGGCACTTTGGAAAAAACAGCCCTGTTTTCTTTGGGAAAATGTGATGTGTCCATGCTGGGTTTTGGGGCATTTCCTGTCACGGGCGCTAGGCCTACCCACACAAGTGAGGTACCATTTTTATCGGGAGACTTGGGGGAACGCTGAGTCGAAGGACATTTGTGGCTCCTCTCAGATTCCAGAACTTTCTGTCACCTAAATGAGAGGAAAAAGAGTTTTTTTAGGCCAAATATTATTTGCAAAGGATTCTGGGTAACAGATCCTGGTGACAGCCCCACAAGTCACCCCATCTTTGATTTCCCTAGGTATCTAGTTTTCAAAAATGCACAGGTTTGGTAGGTTTCCCTAGGGGCCAGCTGCGCTAGAGGCCAAAATCCACAGCTAGGCACTTTGAAAAAAACAGCTCTGTTTTCTTTGAGAAAATGTGATGTGTCCACATTGTGTTTTGGGTCATTTCCTGTCACGGGTGCTAGGCCTACACACACAAGTGAGGTACCATTTTTATTGGGAGACTTGGGGGGACGCTAGGTGGAAGGAAATTTGTGGCTTCTCTCAGATTCCACAACTTTCTGTCTCCGAAATGTGAGAAAAAAGTGTTTTTGGCCCAGATTTTGAGGTTTGCAAAGGATTCTCGGTAACAGACCCTGGTAAGAGCCCCACAAGTCACCCCATCTTGGACTCCCCCAGGTGTCCAGTTTTAGAAAATGTGCAGGTTTGGTAGGTTTCCCTAGGTGCCAGCTGATCTAGAGGCCAATATCCACAGCTAGGCACTTTGCAAAAAACAGCTCGGTTTTCTTTGGAAAAATGTGATGTGTCCATGTTGTGTTTTGGGGCATTCGTGTCGCGGGCGTTAGTCCTACCCACACAAGTGAAGTACCATTTATATCTGGAGACTTGGGGGAACGCTGGGTGGAAGGAAATTTGTGGCTCCTCTCAGATTCCAGAACTTTCTGTCACCGAAATGAGAGGAAAAAGTGTTTTTTTGGCCACATTTTGAGATTTACAAAGGATTCTGGGTAACAGAACTTGGTGAGAACCCCACAAGTCACCCCGTCAAGGATTCCGCTAGGAATCTAGTTTTCAAAAATGCACAGGTTTGGTAGGTTTCCCTAGGTACCGGCTGAGCTAGAGGCCAAATCAACAGCTAGGCACTTTGCAAAAAACACGTCAGATTTCAATGTAAAAATGTGATGTGTCCATGTTGCATTTCCTGTCGCGAGCATTAGGCCTGCCCACGCAAGTGAGGTACCATTTTTATTGGGAGACTTGGGGGAATACAGAATAGCAAAACAAGTGTTATTGCCCCATGTCTTTCTCTACATTTTTTCCTTCCAAATGTAAGACTTGTGTAAAAAATACATTTATTTGAGAAATGCCCTGTAATTCACACGCTAGTATGGGCACCCCAGAATTCAGAGATGTGCAAATAACCACTGCTTCTCAATACCTTATCTTGTGCCCATTTTGGAAATACAAAGGTTTTCTTGGTGCCTATTTTTCACTCTTTATATTTCAGCAAATGAATTGCTGTATACCCGGTATAGAATGAAAACCCATTGCAAGTAGCAGCTCATTTATTGGCTCTGGGTACCTAGGGTACCTAGGGTTCTTGATGAACGTACAATCCCTATATATCCCCACTACCAGAAGACGTAAAGGTATATTGCCGTCAAAAATCTGACATCGCAGGAAAAAGTTACAGAGTAAAACGTGGAGAAAAATGGCTGTTTTTTTCACCTCAATTTCAATATTTTTTTATTTCAGCTGTTATTTTCTGTAGGAAACCCTTGTAGGAGCTACAAAAATTACCCCTTGCTGAATTCAGAATTTTGTCCATTGTTTAGATATGTTTAGGTTTCTGGGAGCCAGCATTGGCAAAAGAAGCTGAAGACACCCACCTTTAAGGAGCGCTATCCCATACCCGATAGTCAAAACTTGAACCTCTCCCAGTCAGTGTATTTACCTGGGGGCCATGCCCCTGTTTGGTGCTCCACTTGGTTGCTCTCAAGCTAGGTTCTTTCTCTACAAAAATCAACACATACTTACAGACACAGAAAGGATGAGAAATTGCTCCCAAAGACGAAAGGTCTAGCCATGCCAAACTGGTGCAGTGGTTAATCTTATTCTTTTTATCGCAAAAATATGCTACAAAAATGAGGAAAAAAACATGCTGCTTAAACGTGGTCCTCGGTGCTTTCAATAAACATTTAAAATGTAAAAATAAATAACTTTTAAAGGGTCGGTAGGGATGCTTTGTAGCAGGCAGGTGTACTTAAGACAGGTCTATAAACCCTTTTTGGTTTAATGCATATCACAGGAAATTATTAATCTTATTGGCACAAAGAGATGATTAGAATGGATTTGAATTAGTGCAACCCGAAGAAGTAGATTAAATACAAAGAGATGGGGGCGTGGCCAAGATGGTGGCCGGGGCAGACGCTTGAGCAAAGAGCTCTGCTCGCAGCACACATTCTTCTTGATTATCCTGGTCCCTAGCGGGCGTAACATCGAAGAGGCTTCCCCCCCTAACCGGGGGTGGCCCCAAGAAACTAGGACTCGCTGCTGCTGGCCCCGAAATGGTCTGACGGGACAGGAGAAGCAAGGCGCAATCGGCGCCCCGGACCGAAAAATGAAATGGCCCGGCCGAGGTGGGTGCGGCGCACACGCGGCAGCTGGGCGGCCCCGTTTGACTCCCCTGTGAAGTCGCTGGGGAGCCGGGGTTGAGGAGCCCGGGCTGAGGCGTGGCCGAACGGCAGGCTCTCTGGCTGGGGCGCGGCTGCAGGAGCGCCGCGGCACCCGATCCGACCGCAGCCCGGCGGGACGGCCCGTAAGCAGGGGGACGCGCAGAGGACGAGCGCGACCACGCGGCCAAGGTTGTGGCGCCCCGGACGTCCTGCCGGGGCATTCCTTGTGCCCGGAGCGGCTGCTGCACACGGGCTGGGCCCCCCCCCCCCCTCGCGGGACCGTACCTCGAGCGCACCGGCGCCAGAACCGGGCACTGGCCTTCCCACTTCGTTTGCCCCTAGCCTGGGGCCGCAGAACGCGAGCGCGCACCTGACGGGGTCCCAGACCCTGAGACTTCTCCTTGGCCCCCCGCTGGAAGCGGGCGCTGGGTCCACCGAGACCGAATCCGAGGGAGTCGGCCGGCTGCAAGCGGGCGCCCCTCCCCCACACTGATAATCGAAGCAGTAACGCACGAGGCCTTCAAGGAAACACCCAGCCTCGTGCCTCGGACTGGAGCCGCAGTGGCGACCAGGAACTAGGCCTTGTTCAACAGTCTAAATTAACCTACAACAAGCAACAACAAATTAATCATAAGGAAATAAGAAAAGTGAAACAGGGAGACCTAAGTGGGGGACTCAGAACTAGGTGGAAAAAAACAAGGGAAAAAAAAAAAAAAAGGAATAAACAAATCAAAGCAAGAGGGCAGAACAATGCGCAGGAGAAGTGGAATCAAGACAATAATAAATTAAAGACATAAAACGATTGCACCAGACCACCACAATAGCAAGCCACAAGCCAATAAAGGAAGAGTCTACCGCAACTGGACCAAACTAAAGGTGGCCAGCGCTCAATCTGGCATCGATGATTAGGCCGAGCACATAGCAACAAATGTGCCTCAAGCAGCAAGCAACCACACTAAACTTCGGGCAGCTCTAAGGAGAGCTCAACCACGTTTGCACCACCGGACACTCTCGATTCACCCACTCTTAGTGCGCAAAGCCCTCCGTCTCGCCCTGCCAGGGCTCGTAGTTGGCCTCTCGCAACCTAGCCCTCCCCGGCCACACAGGGAGCACCATGGTCAAACCAAAGCACCCCAAAACGGGGACTTCCACGGAAGGAGACCCCCCCTTTCTCAGGCCACTCGGATATGCAATCTGCAACACTGCTCCAACTGAACGAAACACTACGCACGCACTCTCTGCAGTTCGATAAAATCATGCAGGCAATAATGGAAACTAAAACCTCGCTGGAAGGAAAAATCGATGCTGCGGAGCTGGAGGTCTCCCTGCTTCGTGCTGACCACCGCAAGCTAACAGAGTGCACAACACAGAACTGTCGCTAAAAACTGTTCAACCGGAGATGGCAGACATGAAAAACAAATTCAAACAAATGGAAACTGAACTGGCGCAGCTGCAGCGCAGGGCTGAAGAGGCAGAGGGACGCTCAAGACGCAATAATATCAGATTTATTGGCATCCCGGAACGACTGGAACTACCCAATGCCGAGGATTTCATGGAAACCTGGCTGAAAGACATAATGAAAATACAAGATGCCACTAATACACCAATGATAGAGAGAGCCCACAGAATACCGGGCAGGCCCCCGCGGCCTGGAGCTCCACCTCGACCCTTGATAGCTCGGTTCCTTAACCACAGAGATAGAGATTCTGTCCTTCAACATAGAGAACCCATAACCAAATCAGCTTGGAAAACAATAATGTGTCTGCCTATCCGGACTACACGCTGGAAGTACAACGCAGAAGAGCAACTTTTGTCAAAATCAAACAACTCTTGCGACAAAATAGCATTACCTACTCTCTTATGTTTCCAGCCCGCCTGCGTATCATCGTTGACGAGAAAACGCTCATGTTTCCTACCCCAGAGGACGCATGGACATGGATTCACGCCAAAGGTCTGATCAGCCCACCGACGGAAAATGCAACAACTGAGGAATGGATAATCCCCAGCGCCAGGAGGAAAAAACAAAACAAGGCAGCATCGCGCCCAACGAAATCGCAAATGGAAGCCGACCAAGCACAAATACTAAGGGAAACCAGCACATTTACCCAATCACAAACCGACACCCGGAGCGAGACGGACATCACCGACAGCGGATCCCCTGGAGGGGAATCCAGTACATCCTTCTCCCCCCTACTGGCCGGCCGTGACTTCACCCTGCACTCTGCGGACGAACTCTAGGTCCCAAGTACGAACTCGAGTTGCGCCATCAATGTGAGCCATGCGGGGAGCACGTGGCCCCCCCTCTCCCCTGTGGTCGCACGGGGAGTCTTGCAGCTTCCTCGGGACGGGCCCGGCCGCTTGCTGCCTCGGCGAGACTCAAAGGATTACTAAAGCAGACGCGACCACAACCTGGCCCACGCAGAGACAGAACTATCAAGGAGATGGGCCTTTCGACGCCCGGCGTCTATAAACCCACGCTCCCCGACACCCCAAAAACTCACATATGGAACTTAACCTCCCAGACTGCAGTTTAGGCACCGGTTGTGCCATTATGTTTACTCTCTGGCTTTACCCGAAATATCCTTTTGCTTGTTATCTCTCTCCTTTTCACTATCCCTACTTTTTTTTGGTAATGTTTTCTTTCAGACCTGGGGGGGCTGGCGGGTTGGGGCGGGTTGCGAGGGGGACTCGCAAGAGGGACGCGCACATTAGACTAGCGGCAATTAGCAGACGTACCCGGGGCTGGGTCCCCTGGATCACAAAAGTTGGCGCACTATAACCCAACCCAACATGATGAATAAGGAACCAATATACAATATAATGACTTGGAACGTTAAGGGAATGGCGGGTATAAGAAAGCGCAATAGGATATATGCACACTTAAAACGTCATCATATCCACATAGCCATTCTCCAAGAAACGCACATCACCCCCGGAGATGTCCCATGGCTAGAAAGGAGGTGGGCCGGACAGATCTATGGATCTGGAAACTCATAATTCGCAAGAGGGGTCCTGATATGGATAGCCCCAGGGGTCCCTTATGTGGTACAGCACAGCGTCACCGACAAAGAGGGCAGGTACATACACTTAATCGGACGCTTGGACGGGGAACTAGTAGTGCTAAATGGTCTGTACGTCCCGAACGCCGGACAGAGTGAATTCCTACAAAAAACGATCTCACACTTATCAAACGACCTTCCCTCAACATGCATCTGGGGCGGGGACATGAACTGTGTTCAACAAATAGACATGGATAGATCACACCCTCCCATAGCAGCCTCCCCAATAACTAAAAACTCTCAGATGTTGCGCCAATGGATGTCAGATCGCCGTCTGACAGACATTTGGAGACACCTACATCCTCGCGATCGCGAATACTCCTACTACCCCCCGGTACATCTCCTCCATACCCGCATAGACCTTATTCTCACCTCTCAAGACATCACTCATAGGGTTGCAGGCGCCAAGTATGCCGCTAGGGTAATCTCGGATCACTCTCCTCTTGTCGCCCATATTAGATGGGGAAGACTGCGCGCTTGCATCCCAACCTGGCGCCTCCAGACCCAACTATTACAAGATCCCCCATTTAAGGTGGAGTTAGCCACACTCATTTCCTCTTACTTTACCCAAAACAAGGGGACAACGAGCTCCAGATCAATCGATTGGGATGCACACAAGGCAGTCATTAGAGGAGCATGCATCTCAGCAACAGTCGGTGTACGTCAAACACTAGTACGTGAGCTTAGCAACCTGGAAAAGGAAGTACACTCTTCTGAGAGTAACTTCGCTAGGGGCGAGATTACACAAACAGAGCTAACTAGGAAGCGCTCGCAATGGAATGACGCTGACAAACGATTAGGTCTGTTTGATAATCGCCACTACTTGGCCTGAACACACGCCGAAGGTGACAGATCGGGTAAACTACTGTCATGTCTCATACACAACGACCGCCGGAACTCCCCCATAGGAGCCATCCGTCTAGATACAGTACTAATCGTAAATGCCCAGGCTGATATCAACGCAGCTTTTAAGGAGTATTACAGCACACTTTATAAAGCACCCCCTCACCCGAAACACTACTGAGTGAGTTTTTCGGTGGTATCAGGCTGAATTGCCTAACCGCTGCACAGGTGGCGGACTTGGAAAGGCCGGTAGATATCACCAAGATACAACAGGCTCTAAAACAACTACCACAAGGCAAAGCACCCGGTAGCGATGGACTACCCATTGAATACTACAGCGCGTTCCTGACTCAAACACTAACTCCATACATAGAGATGTTATCCGAGGCCCTAAAACGTGGCCAGCTACCTGACTTATGTCGAGAAGCACTGATAGCAGTGCTTCCTAAACCGGGGCGAGACCCACTTGAAGTACGCTCATACAGGCCACTATCGCTATTGAACACAGACTGTAAACTACTCGGTAAACTCCTAGCCAACCGCATACTCCCATATATGTCAGACTTGATACACCGCGATCAGTCCGGTTTTATACCTGGTCGGAGCACATTCAGCAACCTTCGAAACTTATTGCGCCTAATGGCGAACTCACAAGTGGACGACTATGCTCAAGTAGCAGTCTCTCTAGACATAGAAAAAGCATTTGACACGCTAGGATGGCCCTTCCTGATGGAAACACTACATCGCATGGGCTTCGGACGGATATTTATTAGCTGGGTAAGGGTACTCTATACTAATCCATCAGCGAGAGTTAAAACAGGCGACACAATCTCTCAGTCGTTTAGTATCGAGAGAGGTACCAGACAGGGCTGTCCATTATTCCCACTTTTATTTGCCCTTGCAATTGAACCTCTAGCAGCCCACCTACGGGTGGTAACCCCTCTGTGGGGCGTCCGTGATGACCACATATACCGCATAGTGTCTTTATACGCTGACGATGCACTGATTTTTCTCCGGGATCACACGGAATCCCTGCCCGACTTACTGAAATTACTCCGTAAGTTTAGCACACTGGCTGGGCTGAAGGTGAACTGGTCAAAATCGTGCATTTTTCCCATGTGCCCTGTCCCTGAAACGTACAGACTGCCCTCTAACCCGGGGGATCTGAAATGGTGTTACACCACCTTCAAATACTTAGGCGTAAACATATACTACGACACACGGGACCTCAGGGACGGCAACCTAGGGCAAGCGATCAGATCCATCAGAGGATCCCTGCCCTTTTGGTGCTCACTCCCACTATCACCAATGGGCAGAGTAGCCATAGCAAAGATGATAATTCTACCTCAACTGTTGTGTTTCTTCATGGCCCTCCCACTGGCTCTACCAGCCTCCTTCTTTAAACCACTGAATAGCTTATTAATAGATCTCATATGGGGCAATGGAAGGCGACGAGTAGCATTGTCAAAAGTATACCAGCCACTAACATTGGGCGGAATGGGAGCACCCAGATTTGAACTGTACTACGCATCTTCCCAATTACAATGGATATCCACTTGGCTTGGCCGCCCTGATGTCGCTGAATCACAATCGATTCTATCGTCTTTAGGGAATGTGGGTTTAATACATTACCTGATGAATCGTGAGTCCCACAAACACCCACGTAACATTCTACTGAAAACTGCGCATTGGATATGGGGCCACCACGTGCTTACTGACAATAAAACATCACAGTATTCCCCCAGGATACCATTATTAGTCATTCCGAAACTTGCCGATATAGCAGCTAAGGTTGGCCTGAACGGATGGTTCGACAAGGGAATACGCACCATCGGTGACATTTATAATGAAGGACGCCTCCTAACCTTTAATGCTCTATCTGACAAATATAAACTGGGGCAAGGAAGCTTTATAGCATTCGGAGTAGTGCAACAGGCACTATGGTCCCGCTGGAATAACGGAAGCTCCGAACCAAACGTTTCCCCCAGATTACATGATTTTCTAGGTAGCATAGAACACCCAATAAATGTATCAAGAGCATACACAATTTTAACTTCCCACCTGGAACACAAACAAGAACAAGCAAAGAATAGATGGGATGTGGTGCTAGCAGAGCCCTTATCGCAGCCTGCATGGAGTCAGGCTTTGAAAATTATAAAAGAGGTATCACGCAACCCGCGTTTCCGTTACACCCAGTTTAATTATTTGAACCAAACATACCTATCACCCCACCGTATAACTCGCAAGTTCCCTCAATCGATGCAGACATGCCCCAGATGCGCTACCCCCGAGGCCACCTTTTACCATATGACCTGGGAATGCCTCACAATCCGAAAAGTATGGTGCGACATAATAGCATTGCTTGCCGACTGGACAGCCGTTACACTGTCCCCCACCCCGGAGTTATGTTTACTGGGTATAGGCCCGAGCCTTAAAAATCGGAAACAAACACTCAGATGCATAGCACTAGCGCTGGTGTTGTACAAACACCTCATAGCCATGCACTGGAAAGCCCCGGTCGCGCCGTGCATCGATCAATGGCGAGCTGAACTGCTGCGCTGGGCCAAGGCTGAGGCTAGGACGCTGCAGCTTCTATCAGAAAAAGGTATCCTGATCAAAGGTCTTGACACCTGGAACTCCCTCGTATCAACCATAGAAAGCAAAGACGACGAACGTCCGCCCTAAACATTCTCCCAAAACAACAAAACCCATGCGACAATTGAACCGAATACCCCCAAATAACAGCACTCCCCCATGAACACTATGCAGTCGCTCTCCAACATACCTTAAGCAAATTAACACACAGGGGAGCCCAACCACAACACAAGCCTATGAACATGCAACAAAAAACAAAATAGGCAGAAAAAGTAGAGGGATAGAGTGAAAAAATAAAAATAAAAAAATAAAAATAAAAAGGGGACAGGGACTCATAGTTGTTGGGTTATACTGTGTGTGGAATGTTAGCGATGTATTGATTGCTTAGCAACATGTGGAATGTGGTGGGAGGAAAAGATCTGGCAAGGCAGTTGCCCATCTTGAACTGCCAGGGTTGGTAGCATCCTGCTTAATGGAATAAAGCGTTGGAAAGAAAAGACTTGGAACCGTGTCTTTTTCAGTGGCGACGAGGATGGGATTGCGATATTAGCAGTGAGCCAACCCTGGCATAGGAGGAGAAGCCTTGAGATGCCTTCTGGACTTTGTGGGCAGTGACTGGACATTATTATAAACGTTGGTGGAAATCTTCTACTGCATTTTATATGATTGATGGATTTATTGGAGTGCGGTGTCATAGACATACCCGCAGTAGACCTTTTGTTTTAAAAGGATTCATGTTAACCGATAACAACGCCACCTATGCTGTGAAAAGCGTGTAACGACTTTGTGCTGCTGCGAGTGCGGGTGAATTAACCTAAGCCTCGGTGCTAACAAGGATCTGATCTCAAGGTATTTCAGCAACGAGGACCTAAAGCGTAACTTCACATGTGTGCCGCGCGGTAACTGCTTGTTACCTTTCAAGTCTGTCACGAGAAGCATTGTTGGCTGTCCGCGTGCAGAGACCGGTTTTCAGAGGCTGAACTGGAACAGCCCAGTCTCCAGGACGACGGAGAAGACACGAGACGGAGAAGACGCGAGAGAGTGCATCACTATTGTGTGTGCGGCAAGGGCAACCAGCTGTAGAAAGAAGGCCGACGGTCGCAAAACAAAGAGGACGCCGTGAATAAATGTGAGGGAGCGCGTCAGATCTGCATGTTGTGAGCAACCAACTGTGAAAGAGAAACGGCGCTTGCTGAGAGTGGAGGACGCCCTGAACAGTGAATAATCTGGAGAGTGGAAATATCGTCATACTTCAACGTGATTGGTGACTGTGGGTCAGCGCCACTGTGTTGGTGCTGGACAATATTTTCCATTCAATGTAGAATGTGGATTTTGACTTAATTGTGCAGAGCGAGTTGCAGATTAAGTAATATAATACATTGTATTTAGTCTGTGGTAACAAAGTCATTGGACACTTGTACAGTGAAATCTTAGTGTAAACCATGCAAGCTATAGCGCCTCCACCTACGTTTTTACCTCTTCCTGGGGAGCCTGTTATGCCATGGGAAGATTGGCGAGAGGCTTTTGAAACATATTTAGAAGCATTGGGTGGAGCTATTTTTACAGCAAAAATGAAATTAGCTTTGTTAAAACATAATTTGGGCGTGGAAGGGAGGAAAGTGTTGAAAACCCTACCGTGTGGTGAAATTCTTGAAAATGGGGAGGGGTCTGATGAGGAGGTTGATGGTGAGAATGTGTATGTAAGGGCCATGGGGGCATTAGAAAGTCATTTTAGCAAAAAAGTGAGTATCGTGGTGGAACGCCACAAATTCTTTTCGAGAGCGCAAGCGCAATGTGAGTCTGTGGATCAGTTTGTAAGTGCCTTGAGAACATTAGCAAATACATGCAAGTTTAAGGACCTACACGAGGAAATAATTAGAGACCAATTGATAAATCGCACTAGAAATATAAAAATTCAGGAAAAACTCTTGAGTTTAAAAGATCCTTCCTTAGATGAGGCTATTGTTGTTGCGAGACGTATTGAAGATACATCACGGTATATTAAGGAATTGGGAAAACACGATGCCGATAATGTGACCCCTCAGGAAGTGGACAAGATCAAGAGTACTAAGAATGAAAGCATTTTTGAAAGAGAAAAAAAATGCTATAGATGTTGTAGCATGAAACATTTGGCATTTTCTGGAAGTTGTCCAGCGTCGAATGCTAAGTGTTCCAATTGTAATAGAATGGGTTATTTTTCCAAAGTTTGTAACCAAAAGAAAAATGTAATCAAGAAGAAAAGTGTGAATTGTGTGCAGACTGACGGTAAAAAGTTAGAAAAGACATATTCTGATGAAGAAGGTGATGGTGTGCAAGTATTGATGCTAAATGCTGTTACTGAAGAGGTCTCAGTTGAGAACAACGTGATGTTACTAGAGAATGAGTGTTACAGACCACCGAAGTGTAGTGTAAATCTGAATGGAGTAGCAATTAGCATGTGGGCGGATTCATGTTCTCCATATACGCTGATTAATAGAGATACTTGGCTCAGGCTAGGAAAGCTGGGATTATCTGAACCCAAAGTTGGATTGGTAGGATATGGAGGTACCAAGATATCGGTTGTAGGGTATTTTCAAGGAAGTCTAGTTTTTAAACAGAGGGAAATAACGTGTTGTGTGTATGTTGTGGAAAGAGGCAGATGTTTGTTAGGGTGGAATGAACAAAGAGCATTAAACATTGTATTGAACCCGAACACCGAGGAACAAGTTTTGACCGTGTTACAAGAAAATCCTAATGCAGAAAAGTGGAAGGCGAAATTTCCTTTGTTATTTGGAGACAAGCTGGGTTGTCTGAAAAAATGTCAGCACAAGATTGTTTTAAGAAAAGGTGCGATACCTAAGGTGCATAAAGTGAGAGGAGTACCATTGATGCTTAGGGATGCATTGAAAATGGAATTGGCGAGATTATTACAATTGGGGGTGATAGAAGCGGTGGAGTCTTCGGAATGGTTGAGCCCAGTGGTACTGGCTCGGAAACCTAATGGCAAGATTAGGATGTGTGTTGACCTGAGAGATTTAAATGATAATATATGGATAGACAGACACCCTATACCAAATATAAGCGAGTTGTTGGCCAGCATTCAAGGTGGAAAGGTGTTTTCTACACTGGATCTGTCTAATGCGTATCATCAGATTTTACTACACCCAGATTCGAAGTATCTTACTTCATTTATCACACCCAAGGGAGCATTTAGATTTTTACGAATGCCATTTGGCCTGGCATCTGCCTCAGCGATTTTTCAAAGGATAATGCAAAACTTGTTGGGTGAGGTTGAGAATGTAAGATTCTTTCAGGACGATGTGCTGGTATGGGCGGAAAGTGGAACGGAACATGATAAAGTGTTAGGGAAGGTGTGTTCAATTTTGGAAAAGGCAGGTTTGAGTGTTGAAATAAAGAAATGCAAGTTCGAGCGACAAAGTGTGGAGTATCTGGCCCACACAGTTTCTGGGGATGGAATTAAACCAAGGGTAGGTCTGATGGAGGCGATAGAAAAAGCTCTGAGTCCGAAGGATAAAGATCAGTTGAGGTCATTCTTAGGTCTAGCTGAGTACTATGCTAAATTTGTAAAAAAAATTGCGGACATCGCTCAGCCCCTACGCACATTGATGAAAAAGAACCAGAAGTTTGAGTGGTCGGATGGTTGTCAGCAAGCGTTTGTTGAGTTAAAAAAGAGTATTGTCAATGCAGTGGAGTTGAAGCCATTTGTGACGGGCGACCATACGATCATATCCACAGATGCCAGCATGTAAGGTTTGGGGGCTGTGTTGATGCAAGTGAGGATGGGTAAGGAGTACGTGATTGCGTTTGCCTCAAGAACGTTGAGAGGTGCGGAAGCCACTTATTCTGCGATTGAGAAGGAGGCTCTCGCTTGTTGGTGGAGCGTCCAGCATTTTAGGAATTATGTGTGGGGAAGAAGATTTGATCTACGAACGGACCATAAACCATTGGTGGACATTTTCACGACAAAAGGATGCCAGCCGTGCGTCACCACATATAGCAAAATGGTTATACAGTATAGGTTACAAGAATATGACTTTGTTACTAAATATGTTCTGGGTGTGGCAAATGTGAATGCTGATTGCTGTCTAAACTACCAATTGAGGGAATGGAGAACGACGAAGATGAGGATTGGGTTGTGGCAGATATACATGCTGTAGAATTGAAAGCTGTGGGGAAAGACGAGTGGAAGACAGCAATGATGGAGGATGAAGTGATGCAAATATTGAGGAGAAATTTGGGTAGGCATTGGAGGGAGTTAGGAAGGGAGGTGGTAGATGTGTTAGCTAATTTTAAGAGTGTATGGTCGGAGTTATCTGAACAGGATGGGGTATTGAAGAGAGGTGACAGAGTGGTTGTACCGCATAAGTTAAGGGAGAAAGTGTTAGGTGTTTTGCATGAAGGGCATGGTGGTATGTCGGGTATGAAGAGGAAGGCAAGAGTGGATTTTTGGTTGCCAGGTATGGATCGTGATGTTGAAAGGTTTGTTAAAAATTGTTTGAGCTGTGCGTGCAGTGACAAAACGCATGTGGGCAAGAGTACTCCTGTGATTCCCATTCCATTTCCGTGTGAGCCATGGAAAAAAGTGGGTATGGATGTGTGTGGTCCATTTGTTTTGGATGAAAATGGCAAAAACTTTGCTATTGTTATGATGGATTACCACTCAAAATGGCCAGAGGTCAGTTTAGTGCGTGAGGTGAGATCAGGTGCGGTCGTTGAGTTTTGTGAGGAGGTATGGAAACGGGAGGGTTATCCTGAAGAGTTAGTAACTGACAATGGTCCACAATTTACGTCGATCGAATTTGAGAATTATTTGGAGAGTTGTGGAGTAAAGCATGTTAAAACCGCCATTGCACATCCTAGAGAGAATGAACTGGTAGAAAGATTTAACAGGGTATTGGGGGAGTGCATTCAGTTGGCATTGCAGAATAGATTGAATTGGAAGAAGGAAATCAAAGACATGTTGTGGAACTATCGTACCACTCCGCATTCCCTTACTATGGAGACTCCGTTCATGTTATTGAAAGGAAGGAAACCCTGTACCAAAGCTGTGCCAGGGTGGATGGGCAAGGCAGGTAGGGGGAAGGTGAATGAGGAAAGTTTAATGAGTCGTGTGACGGAAATGCAAGAGAAATATGAAGGTAAGGGTACAGGTGGAGTGGCGGAGCGGAAATTAGCTGTTGGTGATTGGGTGCGAATGAAAGTTTGCGACAGAACTAGGAAAGGGTCATCCAAATGGTTTGTGCCCAAACATATAACAAAGGTGAGAGGGTATAGTGTGGTGTTAGATGATGGAAGGAGATGGAATGTGGATAGTGTGGTGAAATGTAATGAGTTGGAATTAAGGAGGTGGAAAGTGAATGTAAATGAGAGTGAGTTTGCAGAGAGGGGTGCAGAGTGGAAGAAGAGAGATGTAAGAGTTGTGAAGAGGCCGGAGTATTTGAAAGATTATATAAGTTAAAATATACCAACATTGTTTATGTATGGCAATATGTTTTAATGGTTAATTATTAGTGGATTTCAGCATATTAAGTACCTTTGTGTATGTAATTTTTTTTTTATTATTTATGGCGTTTTTTTGTGCTGTATCATCATTATAGCTTTAATGTATTTTGTCAATTTTTAGGAAGGGAGATATGTTGGGTTATACTGTGTGTGGAATGTTAGCGATGTATTGATTGCTTAGCAACATGTGGAATGTGGTGGGAGGAAAAGATCTGGCAAGGCAGTTGCCCATCTTGAACTGCCAGGGTTGGTAGCATCCTGCTTAATGGAATAAAGCGTTGGAAAGAAAAGACTTGGAACCGTGTCTTTTTCAATAGTGTTTGCACTAAGATTGCACTACCTAATAGGGGACTTTCCCCCAACAGTAACACCAGCCTCCTAAAGGCCTCTGGTCCTCCGCTCTCGCGCATCCCCCCCCCCGAGTGCCCCCTGCGGTCCCTTGGACCCACTCACCCTCTCACTCACTGTTCTTTTTTGCTATCTCTCCTCCATTCGTAGATCTTTCGTGCAACAGGGTATGATAGACAGATGCTTGGCCCGGGCCCTGCCCCCTTGCCCCGGCTGGCGGCAGATCGGGTTCCCCGGCGGCGGTACGGACGTGGGTGGGGGGCACATCAGCTCTGGAATGGTAAATGTAGCTGTCTAGCGCGGAGCGAAGTATATACCCCCTGTATTGTGTTATCCCCCCATATATCCTTCATTTGTGTACTTCTGCTGTGTGATATAACAATAAAAATACATTTAAAAAAAAAAAAAAAAAAAAGAAACACAAAGAGATGACTAAAACAGAAACGGAAAGAAAAAAGCACTACCACAGAAAATAATTGCCAATCCTAGCACTTAAATGCATGCCATCTTTATAGAAAATTATACTATGGAATATAGAGGCTCGGAATATTGAGATACACTAATATTGTGGACAGAATATCGAGGGGCAAAATGTTGGAAGGTGAGCCATATAGAGAAAGTATTGATTTACTACTTTTAACTCCACATCTATGCACCTTGAAGATATATTTATTGTCAAGTTACATATATGTGTAGTTAGATGAAGAAAATCTATAGTTACTTTTCAATAATTTATCCTTCGATATTGTGCTCATGATATTTGATGCCATTGCAATTCCTACCTCAATATTTCGTGAAACACCTTTATAGATGGATGTAAACATGGAATTCGAGAAATGCTGACACAGTGCAAGGGAGCCAATGGCTTAAGTGGGCATATCCATTGCATCCTGCTGCATTCTTTGCCTGGTGGTAGAAGAAAAAGTGGCGCATGACGCGGAATCAGTACTCTAGGCATCCTTGGTGTTAGACAGTCCCATTATTCATTAATGCCACCGGCAGGCTCCTAAGAAAAACGTTGGGCCCATGCATTTATATTCATTTATTTACAAATTAAGCACTGGGTCAGCATATAAGAGTAGTTACAACCCTAGAAGAGGAAAAGCTATACTCTGGATGAGAAGGCTGATAGATTGAAGGATTCAGAGCTCGAGCGTCAAATGAGGTATTATAAGGGTTAGCATATCACAGTACAGAAATTATCTTAGCTGGGTGAGGTGTTGGTAGGCACAAGCTGGTCAGAGTGGGATGATTATTAGGAAGGAGAGGCCTTTAGTGGGGTAACTGCAATTATGGAGGAAAGTACCACACAACATAGCCACGCCAGACATTTGTCCAAGTGATGCACATTTGTGCATCGAGAGATGTGATTGGGGTTGTGATCATGGGCCCAGGGTCACGTGTAGTAGGAGTAAAGGTACAGAATGGATAGTGGAAGTAGAAAGCCAATTATATGTTTTGCTAATAGGGGGCAGTAGTTGCATGGTTCCTTGGAGCTCAAGCAGTAAGCGTGGCAGTGCAGTGGGGTACACGGTGCCAGAAACCAATTGAAAAGTACATGAAGCTAGGTCACCAGACTATGGTGTTTCCACTCCTTTGATGCAATTGTACAAAACATTGTAATATGCCCACTTGGCTCATTGGAAGCAAGTAAAGGATATTGCTCTCATAATGAAATGGACCATCATATGAAAGCCTAGGTTTAAGAATGTGCCGCCTCAAGAGGAGCAGCGAGGGTGATATGGGCACTAACATATTCAAGGAAAATGGGCCCTCTGCCCTCTCTTAGGGTAGTACCCTGGACCCTGGTGCCACTGCACCTGGTGCGCCTATGGAAGGCTTCAGAGGTTCGAGTGAGGGAGTAAGAGTGGTGGAAAGGCATCCATGGACAGAGGAGAGAAAGTCAGGGGATGTGGAAACAGACAGAGGATGCAAGGAAAACATAGGCCCAGATTTAACATGGCCTAGTGCCTCTTTGCGCTACATTAGCATCCTTTTTTTACGCTAATGTGACCCAACGAGGTCAAAATCACCACACCAGGTTTACAAAGTGGCGCAATGCATGCATTGCACCTCTCTGTAATCCCTTGCACCACATTATGCCTGCTCCAGGCATAATGTATGCAAGGGGGGGCATTCCCCCACTAGGGGGGGCCAAACAAATGGCGCAAAGAAATCTAAGAGATTTCTTTGTGCCGTTTTTGCTGCATTTTTTACGCCTGCACAGAGTAGGCGTTAAAAGGAGACACGCCATTATTTATAATGGGCCTCAATGTGCTTTGCAAGATTAGCGTCAACATTTTTTACACTAATCCTGCAAATCGACAACTAGCGTCAAACATTTTGACTCTAGTTCCCTAACTACAGCCACGGTGCACCGTATCTTAAATACAGCGCAAACATGGTGGCATTACGGGGGGGGCACAAGAAAAGTGGCGCTGCATTGGACGCAACGCCACATTTCTCTTAAACCTGCCCCATGGTGACAAAAAGGAAATGCATAGACTTGGGAAGGTGGAAAAAATGGGACCAGAGAATGTCGAGAGAAATAAGGCCAGGTGGAAAAGTTTATAATACACAGCACTCACTCTGAGGTAAACCAGTTGAAAGAAACTGCTCCAAGCTCACAGGAAGAAATCTAAGGAAAAGAGGAATCACTTTCTGAATAAGGACATTAAGAAGGTTCCTTAACACTGGTGTAGATCTGCCAGACTTGACAAGACTGAGGGAGCATTCTAGAAGTGGGACTCCGGACAAAGCAAACATCTCTATTTTTCAGTTCACTGTGACCCTCTAAACAAGCAAAAGCCTCTGATTGCTTTGGAGCATTGTGTTTGTGCTGGAAACAACTCGGCTCGCGCTATATGCAGCTCTACTTACAAAACATCTAAGGGCTAAATATGATCTTTAAACACCCTACATAATATGTGATACAATTCTGCTCTCCACTCTTGCTTGCAGCATATTGCCACCAGAAGTGCTTCTGAGATACATGCACCCTACAGCCATTTTGAATCTGGTTCGCTGGTAAAGCAGATAGTCAAAAGAAAGAGAGAGGGAGCAGCAAAGGAAAAAGAAGGGAACACAAGAGGAGTGAAATAAGAAGAAAGTGATAGAGGGACAGAGCGAGGACGAGGAGGAGTGGGTAGGTGGATATACAAAACTTCCTGGATACAGAAACGTTTTAAGGCATGGGCAAAGTGGTCCTTGGCCCAGGGCCCCAGCCTCTCACGGGGGCCACTAATAAAGCCAGCTTTGTTCCGCACAGAGCCTAGCCCTGACGACCTTGAATTATTCTTAAACATATTGTTTTAAATACCGTTTTCCTTTAAGTTATTTTGAATGTAGGTGATGTGAGTGTATCAAAAACATTTTGCAGAAAAAGGTTTGTTTTTCAGCACTGTAGAACACCAAAAAAAGTTTCTTTTAGATCAAAACATGACTTCACATATAAGAAATGGAAGGAGGGTCACAAAGATTATTTGCAATAATATTAGTGAGCTGCTGCTGTATTGTAAGACTGAAAACACACCTCACTATCTGTGAATATTGATGTAAACACATTTCGAATTTGGACCAATGTGCCTGTGCACTGTCAGCGACCTGGCCAAAGAGGGCATAAAAGAGTTAAAAGTGGATCATAACTGGAAATCTGTTACGAACAGGGGTCCCCGAAATACGCTTTGCCAAGGGCCCCTAAATCCTTAGGATGTATCTGTCTGCATCCCTCTTCTTGAGGTTTATGTTGCACTATAAAAATCACTCAGTCATCCATTCACAGAGAGCAAAGGGGAAGCTAATAAAAGGAGGAAAGCAGAGCAGATTAGAACAGTGATTATTAATTCGAAAGGCTGCCCAGGGCTAAAAGGCAAGAGAAACAGGTCAGAAAAACAAAAGGTGTAGGAGAAAACGCTTAACAAGTGATTGGAGAAGCAGCGAAGGAGAGGAGGGACATGCATGAGTATCTGAAAAGCTAATGAAGAACCAAGAAACGCTGCTCAGCAAAAAGAGATTAAAAGTAGGTCATGTTGACCAAAAAACAGTGTTATAAGCGTTTTTGAGTATGTTCCAATGGCTATAATAACAATAATAACTCGTACTTTTATGAGACTGCGTATCTACAAACCTCGAAGGTCACCGAAGGGCCGAGGACCACAGCAGTGCATGAATATTCAGAAGGACACGGATATATTTGTGGACTTCCGTGCCTAAGAGGAGACAAAGAGCCGCACATATTTTTCTGGGTTTCTAGCCAGAAGCTGGATAGGTTTTGCAAATTGCATAAATCAGCATTTCTCCTTAAAACGAGTGTCATATACCCATAGTTTAATTTGTAAATAAAAAGGTGCTGGCGCCCAAAGCCCGCCTCTTAAACACGCGGCTGCTGCAATTAAATGTGGGAACACCGAATATTGAGGCAGCGTAAACTTAAAGCCATCTCGGACCTCTTCAATCCATATAGAGCCACCCCCTGCCCCTTCGGCTCACTCTAGCAGCTTTTTACTTTCTCCTTTTGTTACGCTTTTTCGTTTTTCCCTTCCTCCGTCTGTCCCATATGTGTCTTTTGCTGCTTGAGGTAAAAAAAATAAGCCCCGGCCCTCAAAAATAAGTGCCGGTCCTCAGCACCGGAAACAAAAGCACAAATTATTCACTGCATACACCAGGTTAGAATGTCTCCAGTGGCAGCTCCCAGCAATGTGGCCAGGTATTGGGTCGATAGGTTAAGGACAAAGGGGCTGGTGATTTGTGGAACAGCTTTTTTTGGAACTGCAAAGGGCGTCCAGGTCAATCAGACAGGAGCTGGGAACATTGAATTGGCTAGTTGTCATTTTTATCAGTGACTAAACACAAGGGGTTTCATTTTGCCAATATTTCCTACAACCACACCCACACCCACGTGTTTTACTCTCAAGGATTACTAAGGGTTCTTCGGGATACATTTTAATCGGAAACAACAAAGGGGCTATGTTGTATTTGAGTGCGTTCCCTCGCGCACGGCCTCGCGACTAGAACCCCATGGTGAAGGGGTTGCTAGGTGTTTTGACGGCGGCGCGAGGGAAACGCCGGGGGCAGAGCAGAGGGAGATGACGGTTGGACGGAGCGGCGGTTCTGGGGGCGCTCGGAGACTGTTGTACCGATCGTATTTCACGTATGTAAAATAAAAGGGATTTTGTGCTCACCGTCCTCCTCGCATACTTCATTGTGGGGACGAGGTGGTCCGGTCTCCGAGTACAGCGGGCCCACGCATCAGCTGTTTATCAGCTATTTACGACATTGCCCCCAAATGCCTTATTTATGTGCCAGCTCAATAGTTGAGGATCTACATGAAGACGGCAGGCTTATTTTTAGAAACTGGTTTTCTCCAACCCCGTGGGAGGAGTTTCTTCCTCCTGTGTTACACCAACCAGTTATAGAAATAACCTTTTTGTGTCTGGATGTGGAGAGGTTACAAAATTGAAGATGAACCATTGCTGAAGAAGGGTTTGGTTCTGCGGCGTCTCTGCTGTTCATTCAAAAACAAGTTTGCTAAAAAAAATATATATATTTAAAAAGGAAAGGAATATTTCTACCCTTTGTGAATGCATAATGGTAATTTACAACACATTTGAGGACATATCTATCCATGATTCAACTATCTAGGAGGCAATAAGGGCTGGTTGGATTATTTATTTATTTGCAACATTCAAAAATTTTCACCATACAAATTTTTTTACAAGAAAGGGCGTTACAGTTTCTGTTCCTGTTTCTAGGAATATTTGTTTTTATTTTATTGTTGGATGCACCATGCAATTTGTTCTCCCTCCACCACCATTTCTAGAGAGCCCTGGCGAACCACACATAGTATGGAAGCAGTGGTATGATGCCTTCGAGACGTACTTAGGGGCGATAGGGGCATCACGGTATAGACCTGAACGCAAAAAGTGTCTTCTCCTGCATTCCATTGGTTTCGAAGGGAGGGCTATTTTTAAGCACCTACCGGATTTACAATTGGACGATGGTGAAATGGATGAGTACCAAATGGCTGTGAAGAAAATGAGCGTCAGGTTTGATGCTCCTCCCAGCTTAGTGGTGGCCAGGCATAAGTTTTTTAAGAGAGAACAACGTTCTGGCGAAGATGTTGACACTTACATTTCGGCGTTGCGTCTTTTGGCTGCAGAATGTCAGTTTGGAGCGCTAGGTGATCAACTCATCAGAGACCAATTTATTTGTCAAGGGACAGACAAGTCTATCAGACAGAAATTGTTATCGTTGGACAATCCAGTCCAGAGAAATTGAACAGGCAGCAGCTACCAGGGTCAACGCCGTCATCAACAGAGAAGATAAAAAAACAGTAGTTAAAACAAGCGGACAGAAAAACATTAAGTTTGCTAATTCTAATGTTTTTTTTAAACAAAAGAATGTTTGCTTTAGATGTGGAAATGTGCCTCATCAAAAAGGGTTTAAGAGTTGTCCTGCATGGAATATCCAATGCAGGAATTGTGGCAAGGTTGGGCATTTTGCTAAAGTGTGTCAAGGTGGTAAACGTGAATCCGTCGTGACAGTGATGGATGAGAATGAAGAAGCAGTTGAGCACCTGATGGGAGAGGTTCAGGATATGGTTTTAGTTGTTGATAGTGGGGAGGTTAAGTCTGGTGATCCTGATAACTGTGTGGATCCGTATGTGTGCGTTAGAGTTGGAAACAAGTCCTTGCGTTTACTGGTGGACTCAGGGGCTAGGCTCACCATGATTACTCTCGACTTGTTCAAGCAGAATTGGAAAGAGCGAGCTCTTGAGCCACCAGACAGGGCTCCAGTGTCTTATGAAGGGAGGAAGATTGAGCTTCAAGGTTTTTTTGAGGATATACTTGAGTTTAGGGGGAGACGTATACATGGGAAAGTTTATGTAGCAGCTAAAGGTTTGAACATTCTAGGTTGGTTCCATCAGGGTTTGTTTGGTATGGTGTTGCGACCAGGTACATCAGAACAGGTTGCAGTGATTAGAGAAACAGATGTGATTGAAGGTCTACTCAACGAGTTTCCTAAAGTTTTCTCAGGTGAGTTGGGAAAGCTGAAAGGTTTTAAACATAAGATAAAAGTAAAATTGCATGCTGCCCCTGTCAAGCATAAGATTAGGTCTGTGCCTTTCAGTGTGAGAGAAGATCTGGAAAGAGAATTAGAAAGTTTACAGAACAAGGGGATTATAGAACCCATTGAGTCCTCTTTGTGGCTTTCTCCACTGGTGGTAGCGAAGAAAAAGAATGGAGAGTTGAGAATTTGTGTGGACCTGAGAGCGCTCAACAGAGAAATATGGGTGGACTCACATCCCTTACCTAATATAACTGAAATGTTGTCTACCATTAAAGGCGCAAAGGTGTTTACGAAGTTAGATTTGGCCAGTGCATATCATCAGGTGGAGCTGGATCCCGATTCCAGGTATTTGACAGCATTTGTATCGCCTTTTGGTGTTTTCCAGTTTTGTCGCATGCCTTTCGGGTTGGCGTCGGCAGCCTCTGTGTTTCAAAGGATTATGTGCACATTGTTGAAAGGTATTTCCAATGTACTGGTGTTTCAGGACGATGTTTTAATTCATGCCCCTGATCTACAGACCCATAACAAGATCCTCAGAAAGGTGTTGCAGAAATTCAAGGATCATGGCATCGTTCTTAGAAGGGAAAAGTGCCAATTCATGAAATCCTCTGTGGAATATTTGGGTCATGTGATTAGTCAGGAGGGTGTTAGCCCGAAACCTGGTTTGATTGATGCTATTAAGGCAGCACCTCCGCCTTCTGACAAAGCTGGGGTGAAAGCGTTTTTAGGCATGTGTGAGTTTTACTCCTGGTTCATACCGGAGTATGCTAGTCGGGTTAGAGTCTTGTCAAATTTATTGAAGGATAAGACCAGTTTTGAGTGGAGTGCTGATTGTGAACGAGCGTTTGAAGATATCAAAGCCCTCTTAACTCAAGCCAAAGTATTAAAACCGTATGACCAAAGGTTCCAATGTTGCCTAACAGTTGATGCCAGCAATATTGGATTGGGGGCTGTGTTGACTCAAACTGTTGGGAGTGATGAAAACACCATTGGCTTCGCATCTAGAGTTTTAAGGAGGTGCATTACTCCGTCATCGAAAAGGAGTTGCTGGCCTGTGTCTGGGCCATTGAAAAATTCAGAAGCTATGTGTGGGGGAGGCATTTTGTATTAAAGACAGATCGCAAGCCTTTGGTTTCAATTTTAAAAGGAACAAATGATAAGACAGGCACACCTAGAATTGCTAGGTTAGTAGCTAGGCTCATGCAATACGATTTTGAGGTCATGCATATTCCTGGCGGAAGGAATATTAGAGCAGACTATTTGTCGAGATTTCCCAGTCAGATTAGCTCGACGATTGATGAAATGGTGGACGATGAATGTTGTATGATTGCAACGGTTGAGGTTGACCATGTCTGTGTTTGCTCTGAGACAGAGTGGAAGGAAAAGTTGGCTGGAGATAATGATTTGTGTTCTGTTATGAGGTTCATTACTGAAGGATGGCCTTATGAGAAAGACTTGACGTTGGCGATTCAGCCATTTTGGAAAATTACAGATGAACTTACAATTGAGGAGGGCATACTTTTGAGGAATGATAAACTCATTCCTCCGGAGGAATTGAGGAGTTCAATAGTGAAGGAGGCGCATGAAGGTCATTTGGGCACCACTATGACCAAAAGACGAATACGTGACAACTTTTGGTGGCCACGTATGGATAGTGAAATTGAGCATTTGATAAAGAATTGTGTTATATGTTCTAATTCTGACAAGAGTCTGAAAACTGCGACACCACCTCTTATGCCTATTGCGTGTCCTGGAGGGCCGTGGCGAAAATTGGGGGTGGATATGGTGGGACCCTTTCACTTACTTAATTCCAGTCTACGGTATGCATATGTAGTTGTGGATTATTTCTCGAAGTGGCCTTATGTCAAATTTGTACAGGAGCCTAATGCTAGATCTTTAGTGACCTTCTTAAGAGAAGTGTTTATGAATGAGGGCTTTCCGGAAGAAATTATTTCGGACAATGGTGTTCAGTTCGTGTCTGAAGAGTTTAGAGCATTTCTGAAGCAAGGTTCAGTCAAACACCTGAGATGTTCCCTCTATCAACCTCAAACAAACGGTTTGGTGGAGAGATTCAACCGTGTGGTGGGGGACTGTATCAGGTGGGCACTGAAGAATGGGTGTGATGTGTTGGCATCTGTACAGGCTATGCTTTGGTTTTACAGACCAACTCCTCATTCTACCACAGGGGTATCTCCTTTTGAAGCTCTGAAAGGGAGAAAGCCGAATACTCAAATCAAACCTGGGTGGATGTCTAAGTTTTTTGAACAAATGCTAGTTGGAGAGCGTGCTGATGTTATCAAGGCCAATGTGGAAAACAAGCAGTTTACACAAAAGAGATACTTTGACAATAAGAAAGGGGCTAAAGAGTCATTTTTTGTGGAAGGTGATTGGGTAGTGATAAAATTGCCAACGTTTGTTAAGAAAGGTAAAGCAAAAGTTTCCGAACCTGTTTGTGTTGAACGCGTTTTGGGCAATGCAGTGAGGGTGCAAGGCAACAAGTGGTGGAACAAATCCAAGGTGGTTAAACTGAAGGGGAACTGGGATCCTCAGGGTGTCACCAGGCGAGAGTTAGTGGTAAGATCGGACATGAATAAGAGCGGAGATGAGGGTCTTGTGTTACGCAGGAGTGATAGAGTACGAAAGTTACCTTGGAAACTGTGTCATTGAAGTTACGGGTTATTACTCTGCAAACTGCATTACTATTCTGCAAACTGCATCAATGTTAATGTTTATTCTTTTAGTGTTTTAGTTCTTGTGTTTTTGTTTTAGCGGGAGGTTTGTTAATATTTGTAAAAAAAAAAACCTCAATGTTGTATTTCAGTGCGTTCCCTCGCGCACGGCCTCGCGACTAGAACCCCATGGTGAAGGGGTTGCTAGGCGTTTTGACGGCGGCGCGAGGGAAACGCCGGGGGCAGAGCAGAGGGAGATGACGGTTGGACGGAGCGGCGGTTCTGGGGGCGCTCGGAGACTGTTGTACCAATCGTATTTTCCGTATGTAAAATAAAAGGGATTTTGTGCTCACCGTCCTCCTCGCATACTTCAGACTAATTCTCAAAAATCTTTCTTGTAGCATCATCGAGTGAGGACAAGCTAAAAACAAGCGCTGGCAAAGCCAGTAGGTCTCACCTTTGTGGCTTTTTGGGTTTCACAATGCTTTTAGCTGCATTGCAAGGCAACCTGTGCAACATGACTAATGTTTTTTTTGTTTGTGTTTTTTCAAAAAGCCTTTGACGCTCTTGGCATTTTTAGGTGCATATACCACACACGAGTGTCTACAAAATGACGTGTGTGCTTCTTTTTTTCTTTTAAGTTACATTATTGATGCGAGTTAGGGGAGGGTGGTGTAGTGTCGCGCCAGTGACGTAACTGGTCGCGCGGGGCACTACCATTACTATTAAAATGTCAGCAGAGGGGAGCTGTCCTGATTCCCCTCTGTTGAAGTGTTTAGTGTGATGGGATATTGGTCACATGGGGAAAGTTATAAAAATAAACGGGAGGCAGCGGGCCGGGGAGAAATAAGTGAGAGAGTGTTACGGCTGGCGCCCTACTGAACACTCACCTTGATTCCGAGTAATTATTTTATGCGCAGCGACAGCGACCGTCAACGTACTGCTACAACACTACAGGTGGGAAGAAAGCAACACGGGGAGGGCAGGAAGAGTGGCGTAACGACAGGGGGGTCAGAGAAAAGCAACACGGAGGGCGCAGGTGGGTGGAAGAAACAATTGGGAGAGAGAAGGGGGACATGGGCAGGTGAGGGGACGGGTAACAGAACTCAGGTGAAAGAGAGCAACACAAGTACAGACAGCTCGAAAAGCACATGCACTGTTATGCAGTGCTTAACACAAAATCATGAGCTGTCTCGTAAGCTCAAGCTGAATAAGTCCACACGCAAACCCACCAAGAGGTTGTATCTAAAGCTGTGCACAGACAGCTGTGCCAATGGGAGCGCTAGTGTAAGTGTAGCCGAGGGACGGCACTCTGCCCAATGTCTGAAATACACCATTGACGTATTTTTATAGTAAGGTTTCTCAGTGGGGAAGGCCTTTTGAGTTACCGAAAAATAAGAAATAAAGACTAGTAAGACATAACGATTAGTTGTTGTCTTCAAGTAAACGCACACCGCACGTTTTCTTTTTACATTTGAATTTGTTTATATAGTCAGCGTTGGTAGAGATAGCACAAATGGAATACAGTTTCTAGTTGCATCAAATCTTTATTAAATGTTTAACAATTTGTTAGAAAAGTCAAATTTATGTGATTCTTGCGATATAAATATCTTTAACTACAAAACAACATACTTTTAAAGATATCTTTGAGAGAGTAAAATTACAAATCTTATATCACAAGTTGATAGCTTCCAACAATCATTTTATTTTTATTTACGCAAACACCAATATTTTCCACATCCTCAGTATTTTTATTCTATGTTTGTGGTGATGAGTCTACTTGAGTGACGAAATGGTCAATGAAAATGTCTTCTGTTCTTTACACAGTGATTTAGGGCCAGATGTATCAAAGATCTGTTTTGCATTTCTTAAATAGCAAATTTTAAGAAATCTCTGTTTAAGAAATGCAAAATGGGATGTATGAAATTTGCGATTCGGTAATAGCACTTTCTTAAAATTCGCAATCGCTATTATCGAATCGCAATTAGAGAATGCAACTCCATTCATTCGTATAGGGCTGTAGGCCCATAGGTGCGAATGGTTTTGCATTTCCCAATTTGCGAATTCCAGGTAGGAATTCACAAATTAGGTAATGCAAACCCCAGGGTGTTGGGGAGCTAAGGTCCCCCCGATGCACCCCAAAAAAATATTTGCAGACATGTGAAGCACTTATAATGCATTTTAAAAAATTGCACATGCTTACTACCAAATTGGATTTGGTGGTAATTGCATTTTTCCTAAATGCCCAATTTGCATTTAGGAAATGCTTGATACATGTGCTTTGGAAATCGCAAATAGGAATTCCCTATTTGCGATTTCCTATTTAGAGAATCGCAATTTGTGATTCTCTAAATGGGGTGGAAATTTAAGGAATCGCTTTTTTAGGGATTCCTTAAAATTGCACAGCAAATGCCTTTCATACATCTTGAAAGACATTTTTGCATCCGCAAACGGCTGAATTTTGCGATTCGCACCGTTTGCGAATGCAAAGTTGCTTGATACATCAGGCCCTTAGTATTTTACCTTATTTCTTCTAATTATTTGTTCATTTTGAAGTCTATTTCTTTGGACTCATGTGTCAACGTATTTCTGCCTGCGGTCATGCATGGATTACTTTCATCAAGATTATGAAGTAGACCACTGATGGGCTTATTTTTATTAATATTTTCAATAATTCCTAGTGATCACGGATTCTGCAAGTTCTATCAGTAGTTCTTAATTTAAGAGTGGAACTATGAGGACAAAATCTCTATCTTAGTTTGGTATTCTGAACAATTACAATGCAAATATGAGTTCCACTTACCCGTATGATTACATGGGAGAACAGTGTATATTCTGTGCACCTATCCCAAATTGCATTTTACTACTGTGATCTCCAAAATCCTTCTTCTATCTTTTCTTAGAGCACCCCAAACTTAACTTTACTACTATGACCTCCTAAACAACCCTTTCTAAATTCTTTCCTCAAGTATCCCTCCATTGACTCATCCCAAACCTGCTATGATCTCCGTAATCCTTTTCTAGAGACTCTTCTCTCCTCCATCTCTCCTTTTACTCATCCCAAACCTCATCTTATTGCTGTGATCTTCCTAAATACACTTTCTAGACTCTTCTCTCTTCTATCCCTCCATTATCCTTTTCAATCCAACTAACAGATTCGCATGTCCACCACTCAAACTAACTTATATTTCCCTTTGCTAATCCACCACTTGCCAAAAAGCACATCAATGCATCATCAGGGGCAGTAAGTGCTATATGAATACAATTACAATAACAATAGTATAAGGCCAAGGGTCAGATTTATCATGGCTTGCTATGCCCTTGCATCACGCACGGTGACGCTAAGACAATGCAAGGTCCTTAAGTGAGATATACAATGCTACACAGAGCCACCTTGCGTGAGTCTGCATAGCCTAGTAAATCTGGGATAACAAGGCAGCACAAGTCACTGCCTTGCGTCACTCTGACCTAGGAATGCATTTCATGGGTGGAGCATGGGTGTTCCCATTCGTCCAGCCATAGTTTTTGGCACAGTACTATATTTACTAACATTAGTAAATCTGGGAATGCGTCAAAATGGTACGCCTTCCCAGGAGAGGTGTAAATAGGGGAAATATGTTTATTTCTTTTAGTTTATTCCTCTTTCTCTTTCTGTCCTTTCCTGCACAAAAACAGTCCTGGCAGTAACATAGGCACTCTTGCACCATGGTGCAAGGGTGCCGGCATTGTCAATTGGGAGCCACAAGTGAGCTAGTGCAGAGGGAGAGCAGGAATGCTCCAAAACTTAGTAGTGAGATGTCTTGCTGTGTTGCATCGCTCTAAATATTATTAAATCTGCCCCCATGTACTTTCATTTTAGAGATGAGGACTGAATGCTGTGCAAAGGCCATGCACAAAGGGCTTTTCTTTTGTGCCTTGGGAACAGAGTGAACGTTGTGACCAAAGGTTGTGACCAAAGGCCACACAATCAGCTCCATACCACTACACATGGCAGAAGGGGAGATGCAGGGCCTTTGCTGTAGGAGCGATGATACTGGTCACACAGAATGACCGAAGAGCACACTGTGCACCCACTGCCCTCAAATCATGGCAAAATGCATATATGGCTGCTCTAGTCTCCAGCAGAATTATCTGGACACAGGACACGGTCAATGCCTACTGTGCTCAGCATGAGGTCAAAAGTAGCCAGCTTTGTTCTGGGGCAGGAGAATATTCCACTGTGCAAGGCCTAACACCATATTCTGTGTTTTTTGGTGAAAAGCTACTGGGCATAGGACGTGGAGAATATTTTTGGGGCAACGTGACATGGTATATCTTTTTTAAAATCTTGATATTCACTGAAAGCACCTCAGTTAACACTAAGGGGCATATTTACACATTACGATGCGTCACTTTTGAAATGCAGGAATGCACCGTATTTACACAAATACAGTGCACCTCTATGTTTTGCCTAGCGCTGGCACTGAATTTAGCTGTCAGCACCAACGCGGGCACCTTTGCACCATAGTGCAAGGGTGTCTGTGTTGAAGGGAATGATTGTTTATGTGTACCTTCCTGCACATAAACAATCTACAATGGCAGTTTGTAATTTCTATGTGTGCTGCAGAATGCAGAACACATAGAAGTAGCAAATCGTCACTATTGACTGGAACACCTTCATGCACATACACAATCATTTATGGCATACTGCTCTTTCCATGTGTGCATCTTTCTGCAGCACACATAGAAAAAGCAAAAACGAGGAGAAATAAAAGTATTTCTTCTTGTTGGGCCATGTTAAGACCACCCCTGGGGTATCGTTAGTTTTTGGCACTGGCACAAATTTATGAATTCCTGTAAATCTGGGGCAGGCTCAAAAGCAATGGGTGTTGCGGTGGAACGCCCACAGCAACACCCATTGAACTCCTCTCTGCCACAGAAAATGGCGTCCAAGGGGCCCAAATTTAGAAGGCGGCGTTAAGCCACAAAAAGTGACTTAGTGCCACCATGTAAATATGGCACAGTGCAGAGTGTCACCAGAGCGTTACAAAAAGTGATCCTACAGTGGCCCTAGGGGCATGTAAATATGCCCCTAAGTTTGTGCTTGATGAAGTTAGATGGCATGATCACAAAAAACTCAGCTGTTATGATACAGCATCTGTGACACAAAACGTAAGATACCCTTCAGAATTTCCAAGCTATAGCAGCTATGCAAAACTGTCTAGAACTCTACGTCAATACATAGTTCATGACCTCACAAACCATGCCACAGACAACATCATAAATTGCATCACTGATGACCTGTGTATGCATCCGTACATTAGAATACACTGTGGACCATGGATGGAGGCCAGCTTGTGGTGAAGACCTGGAGTTGGAAGATACGGATTTATTACCTAAACCCAGTTAGAGTATGCACATTGACCTTTTGCTGATTCCTCAACTTTGTTTCCATTTTTCAAATGCGAAATCTCATTTCTCTGTTCCCTAGGGCAGTCTTTCTGCCATTTGCCCCCTTATATAGAATTAGACCTTCCATTTGTGAGACATAGGACAATCCCTTAGCCATTGTCAAGTTGGGGACAGAGGTGGAACTGAAAATATACCCATCAGAGCTTAGTATTAAGTGAGGGTGTGACAAGGGGGTTACAGTAAGATAGATACATGGGAAGCATAGCTCTGGGTCCTTCACCACCCTATATTGCACAATCTACCACAGATCTGTGGGTCTTGCAGTTAAAGTAAGGCGGCTTAATATTTTTGAGCATTCTATCAACAGTTGCAAACGTTTTTAGGAACGTCCCTTGGAAGACACGCACTCTCCAATGTTGATAAAACCATCTGGAAGTAATAATTCTTTCCCTGACGCTCACTTTACATAGTTCATTGTGTACCCTCAATGCTAATATTTTCCAGGACAGAGAAACTCAAGGAGATGATTAATAGTAGTATAAGAAACAGACAATATCAAAGAGCATAACAACAAAACAGTAAGTAGTTCGATCAGGTCTTCACCAGAATTAGTATATGAAAGTGTCACTGTCAAACAGTAGATATGCTTAATCATTCTGGATTTCTATTGTAATTGGTCCAATGTCACACTTGTGGATAAGACAACCACAGAAAGGTATATTCAATTTTTTATTTATGTATAGATGATTGACGATCCCACACATGTTATGTTATCGACATTTGTAGAGTGCACTTACACCATTTATGGTGCTTACCACACAGAGTGAGATGAGAGCTGAAAAATGTTATATGCTTGGGTGTTAATTGTATGCTTGGGTGAATAGCCAAGTTTTCAGCAATTTTCTAAATTTGAGATAGCACGTGCTAGATCTTATTTCATGTATCATTGTGACATACTTTTCCTAGAAAATAAGTTATTCAGAATCTTTTGTGGGCATAAATGCCAGCTTTCAATTCATCAACTGGGATATCCATAGTTCAGTTATAAACTATGAAATCAAAGTTCTTAAAAATGGACAAACAGACCTAGAGAGCCATTTCTAATGTTTATATGATTTTTGGGGGCTTGTACGGCTCCAGGATTTAGAGTTCCTCTATAAGAAATTAAGGCCCCTATTACAACCCTGTGGGTTGGTGATAAAGTGGCAGTAATACTGCCAACAGGCTGGCAGTAATTATCGCCAAATTATGACCATGGCCGTGCGAACTCAGATAGATAGCGACTTTACCACACCGACCGCCAGGGTGGAAACAACAGCCACTGCGGCGGTAGCTGCCTACAGCCACTCAGAAGTCAATGTTCCGCCCACCATATTAGGAGACACGAATCCGCCACCTTTTCAGCCACGGTTCTGCTGATAATAAAACACCAAGCAGGCCGTAACTTTCTGAAGGAGTCAAAGAGGAAAAAAACCCAACCTGGGAAAAATCTCAGCATCAAGAAAAAAAGAGAAACAAAAGCACCAAAAAAAACTGGAACACGCTGCAGGTGGAAAAAAACAGGAGAAATCCAAAATCACAGGATACGGGAGCGAGGAGCACAACCACAAAGGAAGTGTTTGCAACGCAAGGAACAGAAAACCAACTTGTGCTTATATTCTGAAAAACAGGAAGTTACATACAGGAAATATTGAAGACAACATCTTGGATTGGGAAAGACCACATTCAGGTGAATGGAAAAATAGCCATAGTGTAGAAAGGTAGTGAGTAAAGCATACAGGGAAAGGAACACACACTCTTGGGAAGAAGAAACATGGCTAAGGGAAGGGAAAGAAAAAAGGAAGAAAAAAAAAGAAAAGAAGAAAACAGCAAAAACAGGTAAGTAACTTAAGAGTGTAAAGAGCGAGGGCAGTGTAAACAGTGCCCAAAGGGAAAGTTTAGCCAAAAAGCAGACCGTGGCAGAAACGGCCGTCCGAGATGTGGACCGGCAATCTGACCGCGGCCCGTAAGTGAGGCGCCGCCGGTCTTCGCGGCTACAGAAATGTGTAAACATAAATTTATATGAAAATACTCAAATTAATTATGTCATATTTGCATAACGTCTATGTGATTAAGTTTGACATGTTTAACTCTTCTTTTTTATTGTGGGCTGTTCTTTTCACTTTTGCCCTTTCATCCTGAGTTTCCCACACCATAGCCCCACCCCCCCACGCACACCAATCCACCTACTCTTATTGTCAGCTTTCTTGTTCCTTCCTCAGTTGTTCCTTTCACCCTTTTGAAACATCTAGTATTTTTACCCACACCTTCTTGCTGAGCTGTATCTGACTATGCCATTAAAAAGAAACTTAACCTGCAGTTTTGAGGCTCAATAGCCCTCAGTGACTTGGAATATCTTGATTAGGGAATACTTTAGCTTGTCTACTTTTTACTTTTATGTCACTAAATTCCCATCCAAAGCCAGTGGACTGGTCCTATAAATACCAAGCATTGCTAAAGCCAATAGGTTTCACCTGCTCAACAGCTAATGTCTTTGTCAATGTTTTTAGCTATAGTGCACTGTGCAGTATGCCTAAAAGTCAAGACAAAAGCACTATGATGCAGCCAGCAGCCATGCTATTATACAACATGCCTAAACAAAACATTGACAAAGTCAGTAGTCTTCATTTCAAAAAGACCTATTGGTTTTGCCAGTGCTTGTTTTTTTCTGCTGTAACAGGAGGGTAGGAGGGACAAGCAACAATGTGGGAGGGTAGGAGGGTTATGCAGCAATGGGTTAGGATGGGAGATGGGCCAAGCCATAATATTGAGGGGGCGTGGGGTTCGAAGGATGTGGAGGAGATAGTCTGAAAGCACATGGGTTGTTATTGAGTGCTACAACTAAAATTAACAAGCATTGACAAAGCCAGAAGATTTCGCCTGTGCGAAATCTATTGGCCTTGTCATTGTTTTTTACATGTTACACAGCAGTTGATCTACTGGGCAACATGACTTAAAGTAAAAAAACAAAGGGCTATGACGCGGCCAGTGTTGACTGCGTCACAGAGCTTGCTTTTCTTTTTCAGCCATGTTGCACAGCAGCCTGCTCTGCTGAGCAACTTGTAAAAAAAAACAGCACAGGGTGTTTGGGGCAAGGGGTGGACACATTGGAGACCAGGAGAAGGGAGGGGAGTGGCTGAACATTAATGGAGGGCAGGGTGGTGGTGGGGAATTTACTTTTGAAGCGGGAGGACGACTGCGGTGAAGGAGAGGGACTACATAGCATGCACTCTCTGAGTACATGCCAGTAAGGTAACAAAATAGAGTACTTGATGGCCAGTGGAAGGACTTTGGACAAAGGATGCAGTACTTGGCCCTTGCTTCATGGCAAGGACGAAGACCCTGAAGACTCTGAAGCCCAGGGGGAAGTCGGGCACCAGAAGGAACAGCTAACCACTGAGAAGCAAGAAAACAAAGAGTGACGTGGGAGCCAACCAATGGTAAGTAAAGGTAAGTAATGGGTGGGCTCTAGGCCCCCTTTAAGATTTTTTTTTTTAAGAGCAGTAGCTTTCACTGACAACGTAGGCCCGAAAGCGTGAGCAGCAGAAGGACACTCATTGGGCAAGGAATCGTACTTGGGCCATGCAGCAGGTGAAGGACAAATAGTTGAAGAGGAAATAAAGTCATCATGTGCTGACTAAAGAGAAACAGGGAAATGAGAGTGGCGATGAAGCCAACCAATGGTAAGCAACGGAGTTGCTCTAAACCCCTGTAAGTTAACAAAACGTCTTGCAAGTGATACTGCATTCACTGTCTCAGGGAGGACCTCAATATTATATTATGGTATTCTACCTTAGCTTCTGGACCTGACAAACTATGTGGTATTTTCTTATTACTTTTCAGCTTTTTATGTTGATTATTGACTACTGTGTACTATGTCTTATGACTTTTTGATGATTTCGTACTGAAGATTATACATACAACCACTTTCCCACCTCTGGGCCTGCTCCACAATAAATCACCTAGCAAAATAAATGAATAAAGATACTTACTTGTCAATTGTAACCTTAACCGCATATTTTAAAGCTACATATTTTAGATGTATATCTTTCAGTTTGTGTGTTTTGTTTTATTTCAAGTTATTAAGAATTATTTGTCCTAAAAGTATTTACTTGAAAATAGCGGGAAGGGTCTTGGGGCCAGATGTATCAAGCAGTTTTGCCCATTCTGTGTCTATGGGAACATGTGTTCATACATATGGCCTTAGTATCTGATTGAAAATGCTACTTAGCCAAAATATATATTTAAAAAAAATAAGTATATTGAATGAACTGTAACTAGTTACTAGAGAGTTAGAACGACATGTCTCCAGCCGCCCACGCGCCCTTTGTCTCATCAACACTTTAATAGCACCACCAATGTATATACATATACAGGGTATACTCGAAATTTGGCGTTTTAACCGTTGTTATGTGGAATGTATATATGTATATTTTTTTTTCCGTTAAAATTAGATTAAATACATTTAGGAACATTCAATTTTCGACCACAAAATTTACGACGGAATGGTTACAACAAATGATTTTTGACCAGATGATGGAAAACATATATTTTCTCCTACCCACCGCTTTCATGTGCAAGAGCATGCTTCCCCTCGACGACAGAAAATGTTGCTTATAGAAAACGTTTCGTTGCACCGGGGGTTTTAGACAGGGAGGAACTTCAACGTGCAGCTGAATTGATGGGCGTTGACGGTTTTTCTGACTATGTTTAGCTTTGTTGGAGCTCTTTAACCTGTATTTTTCACATATTCCTTCACTTTTCTGGCCTGTGCCAGCCTTCTCGGTATGTTCAACGTAATGGAAGCCGCTGTTTTGACAAAATATGACCCAAAATACGAATGTACTCGTATTGCTTTTTTTGTGCAAAGCGAACTGAGTGACCTGTTGCCATTTTTTTTTTTTTTTTTTTTTTTTTTTTAAATGAAGCTGGAAAATCAGCTTCTTGTTTGAAATAACTGGTAACGGAAGTGCCTTCACCATACTGCGTGCTTCACCATATTGCATATTAATCCACGTAAAAACTGCTCAAGCAGGTGAGAGAACGTATTTTAGTCTATGCCCATGCGATGCTTGGCTTCTCTGCACAGATTTCCAGCTGCGATGCTAAATGAGCAGCGCTTTTTTTGAGGTGTGGGTTTTTACATAATGGGAACTGGAGTAAGACCGCAAAAGCATTTCAATCAAAAAAGGTAAACAAGCGTCACTTGGTAAAAAGCCCTGCTTGATTCCTGCCTGGTTCAGGTTGAAGGACAGACTCTACGAGTCTATCAATTATTCTGATACTGCTTTCAAGATGTCTACAGTATCCTGGAATAAGTGGTGAGCACATTTTTAGTGGCTTTACTATCTCCATCTATGCACCGCTTTGAACACTTGCAAAGCCCAGATTTATGAAAATTTTGTGTCTGGGTTGTGCTGCGTATTTGGTGCAACCCCAATGCAAAATCCATTTTGGGATTTAAAGAAGCCACACAAAGCCCATCTTGCGTCACCTTGCATCAGGTAGGTGTCACGTGGGTGGTGCATGGGCGTGTCACTGCATGCAGTCAATGTATTTAATGCAAACCCATATTTGCAAATACTTGTAAACATGAGTTTGTGTCAAAGTATTGCACCTACCTGAAGCTGGTCGTAATGAGGAAAAAATTATTTATTTCTTCTTCGTATTTCCTCTTTGCATAATCCCTTCCTGCACAAAAACTAGCCTGACCACAATGCAGGCATCCTTGTACCATGATGCAAGCATGCCTACTTTAGAGCTAGGCAGCCAGGGAGGGGGCGGGCGGGAAGCACACTCACACTCATTCATTCACACACGCACGCACATCCATTCACATCCATTCACAACACTCATCAATATTCAAACATACACGCACACACCAAACATTCATTTAAAAAACAAACACACACACACACACTTACCTTCAGCTTGGAGGTCCCAGGAGAGTTGGGACTTCTGCCTTCCCTCACTGGCTGACCTTAGACATCAGTGAGGGAAGGCAGCAGTCCCAACTTCGTCACAGAGTGGGATGGAGTCAGTGAGACTTCTGACCCCTCCCCATTCTGTGACTAGGTGTCACTGATTGACACTCACCCTGGGTGCTTCAGGGCTTAAACCTGAAGCGCCCAGGTCGGAGTCAATGGTGACACTTCTCCTTGTTACCAAGTGGGAGGGCTTCCAGGCACCTTAGCTGAGGAGCTCATACCCGCAGGAGCTGTGACCTCTTCAGCTAAGCAAAATTCAGCTTTGGCAGCCAGGAGTCTGTGCAAATCGTGCATGTCTCACTCCTGGCTGCCTGACCTGAACACGAAGAGCGTCTGTCAGGCTGACCTTTGCTCAGCCTGACAGGCACTCTTCATGAGGGGCAAAAGGTGAGGGTGTGTGGCCCCTCCGCCCTAAAGGATGGGCCGTAGCTGTTTAACACGCATGCCTGTACAATTAAAAAGTGTATTGCATGCCTGTACAATTAAAAAGTATATTGCAATGAAAAAGTATACTGGCAGTCCCCAGTAGGTAGTTATAGTTAGGAGCAAGTTTCAATAGGAAAAACATTTTTTGTTTTGCCAGTAACTTTGGCGCCGTTTGACAAATCTTCACAAAAATGTCAAAACTAATACGGCTGCTGTCTTGAAAGTTTTTGAGTGATCCGTCAAACGGGAGCCGAGAAAAAGGAAGGGTCCCAAAATGCAATTTCCCAGTGCATTTTCCCATAGGGTCTTTAGACACGACTACAGCCCGAACCGCTGAACAGAATTACACCAAATTTGGCAGGAAGCTAGATCTTGGTGTGCAGATTGAGCTTTTTGTTGTTATTTAGTGTAAATCTGTTTAGTAGTTTTGGAGTTATTAAAGGGAAAATAAATATATATATCTGGGTGGAGCCTAAGCCAGCTGTGAGCACTTCAACCAGGAAGTTCTGGAAGCCATCTTGGCACTAATGTATATGATAGCACCCCAGTGAAATGTATTATAGTTAATAATAGGTTTTGAGGGAGAACATATAAAGGGTGATAATAGATTTTAGTTATAACATAAATAATTTGTTGATAGTACTGTACTAACTTTAGGAATTGTGGTGTATTCTAACGTGATTTTACCCTGTGAAAAAGTCTTCTGCTGGGATTTCAGGAATCATGGTGTTTTCTCATGATTTTCCCATAGGGATTATGAAGGTGCTACAGAAGTTAAAATGAGAGCATTTGTTCTTTAAATTCACACTATCTTTCATATGAGAATGAATTCTGACAGTCTCAGTAAAACGTACTTCCAAAAGAAGCAGACTTATTTGATTCCCTTGTGTTCTACTGCAGCCTCCCAGAGTGTTCTAAAGAACAACTAGAGTGCTAACAGTCTTACTTTTGACACGTGTGGCACACCTGAAGCCATCTTGATTGAATCAAACTGATAAAACTTAAAACATTTCATATACAAAGGAACATTTTGTCATAGAAATGATGGTTAGTGCTGTAGATTTTTTTTTTTAAGTGAGTTCTCAAATATCTTCCTCTTCTATTACATTAAAACATTCTGACATGCTAAATGAAACATGCATTTTCAACACAAGAAGCAGACTGCTGGTTAACTCCCTGGAGATCTGTAGCTTTATTTGAGTATTCTAAGGAGCAACTAGAGTGCTAACATTCTGAATGTATGCCAATGTGTGGCACATCAGAACGCCATCTTGATGGAATCGAAGTGGAAAACTGAAAGCCTCTTCTACTGAGGATACTGCAGTAAATGAGGAAATTCGGGAGCTTCATAACAAATAAGTTTCCCAAGATTTCCTCCAGAGAGAAAAAAGTCCAAATGTAACAAAAATATCATCCAAATGTAGCCCAAGCAGAACCCAATGACAAATGTGTGCAAAACACTTAGCCCCCCTCCCCATTATGAGTTTGGGGGGCGGCAGAGGCCGCCAGCCAAACTTGTAGCGCCATCAGGCCACCGGTAAAGTCTGAATACCGCCCGCCCTATAAAGAGTTCACTGCAGGGCCTTAACATTAACTCTTAGTCTTAATTGAGCCGGCGCCAATGTGGCGGTGCGGCGGGTGCAGCAGCACCCGTCGCGCTTTCCGCTGCCTGTAATTAGGGCATTGGAATGCGGTATGAGGCTGTTAATGGGCACCCCTGCACTGCCCAGGCCAAGTGCATAGGCAGTGCAGGGGCCCTCATGGGACCCGGCACACCCTTCCTGACAGCCTTTGCAAAGTCTCTGAGTGGGTTTGTGAATGGGTGCATGAGTACCTCAGTGGGTCTGTAAGTGGGTGCATGAGTCTCTGAGTGGGTTTGTGAATAGGTGCATGAGTCTCTCAGTGGGTCTGTGAGTGGATGCATGAGTCTCTGAATCTATGATTGTGTGCATGATTCTCTGAATGGGTCTGTGAGTGTGTGCATGAGTACCTCAGTGAATGAGTGAGTGGGTGCACGAGTCTGTGAGTGGGTCTCTGAATGTATGCATGGGTACCTCAGTGGGTCTGTGATTGGTTGCATGAGTCTCTGAGTCTATGAGTGTGTTTGTGAGTCTCTGAGGGGACTGTGAGTGTGTGCTTGAGTACCCCAGTGGGTCTGTGAGTGCATGCATGAGTCTCTGTATGGGTCTGTAAAGTGTGCATGAGTACCTCTGTGGGTGTATGAGTGGATGCATGAGTGTCTGAGAGGGTCTCTGAGTGGCTGAGGGTGTCTGTGAATGTGTGAAAGTCTTTTTTTTGTTTTTTTGCGATATTCGCAAATTCATTGCAACATGACCCGAGGAGCCACACTGGGCATTGTAGCATAGTCATGAATATCGCACATGGGGCAGAAAAACTCTTCTTCAACGTTTTATGCCCATACTGTGTCCAAGAAACACCCCCAGATCCCAACCCTGGGACCAGGCTACATCCAACCTGATCCCTTATACCAGTTTTCATCATTTGGTTTTTAGCCCCAGGAACTGTGCCCATAATATACAACTTTCTACTCAGGTATATATGGCGCATGAGGTGCTTAAGTGGGTCTGTGAGTGTTTGTGTGAGTACCTGAGCGGGTCTGGGGGTGGGTGCATGAGTGTCTGACGGTCATATGACGGAACACCGAATCTTAAACTACTACTAACCTTAACAACGATGTCGGAACACCGACCTCGTCTTTACTACTAATGATTTTACCACGAATGCCTTAACAACGATATTTCGTTGTAAAGGCATTCCTGATAAAATCATTAGCAATAGGCACCATTCACCCTACATCCCTCACCCCACCCCCCCAACCCCACCCCAAAACCTAAAACCCCCTGACCCCCCACCCACTCCCCAAAACCAAAAACACCCCACCCCCCCAACCCCACCCTAAAACCTAAAACCCCCTGACCCCCCACCCACTCCCCAAAACCAAAAACGCCCCACCCCAAAACCCCACCCCAAAACCTAAAACCCCCTGACCCCCCCACCCACTCCCCAAAACCAAAAACGCCCCACCCCCCCAACCCCACCCCAAAACCTAAAACCCCCGACCCCCCACCCCCTCCCCAAAACCAAAAACGCCCCACCCCCCCAGCCCCACCCCAAAACCTAAAACCCCCTGACCCCCACCCCCTCCCCAAAACCTAAAACCCCCCACTTACCTGATTCGTCACCTTGTCATCTGCGTCGTCCTCCTCAGCCGACTCCCTTGTTTGTACCTTAACCATGCATGTTCGTTGTTCAGGACATGCGTGGTTAAGGCACAAAATAACGAAGTCGTGGTTAAAGAAAGCGTTGTTCCGCTTTCGTTAACCAGGACTTCGTTATAAAAAATTCGGCATAAAGGTTGTTTACCGTGTCTGACTACGTCTGTGAGTGGGTGTGTGTGTCTGATTGGGTCTGTGAGTGGGTGTGTCAGTGTCTGAGTTGGCTTGTGAGTGGGTGCATGAGTGTCTGAGTGGGTCTTTGAGTGGGTGCATATGTTTCTGAGTGGGTCTGTGAGTGGATGCATGAGTGAGTGGATCTGGGAGTGGGTGCCTGAGTGCCTGAGTAGGAAGGTGAGTGGGTGCATGACATTCTGAGTGGGTCTGTGAGTGGGAGCATAAGTATCTGAGTGGGTCTGTGAATGGATGCATGAGTACCTCAATAGGACTGTGAGTGGGTGCAAGAGTGCTTGAGTGGGTCTGTGAGTGGGTGCATGCGTGCTTGAGTGGGTCTGTGAGTGGTTGTGTGAATGTCTGAGTGGGTCTGTAGGTGGGTGTGTGAGTGTCTGAATGGGTCTATAAGTGTGTGTGTGTCTCTAAGTGAGTCTATAACTGTCTCTGTAGGTCTTGGAGTCCATGTGTGTATATATATTTTTTAAATAAATAGTGGGGTTCGGGCCTCCATCGCAGCACTCAGTGCGGCCCCCGTGTAACATCATGACCGATACGTGAGTCCCGAAGAGGACAAAAGGAAAGTTTTAAACTAATCTGTTCCTACTTTACAACGAATTATTTCATCAATATACCACAAAAATAAGATCAGGCACCTATACCTCCCGGAATCCATCAAATATATTGCAGCCCCCATTTCAGCCAGAGGGACCATTTTCCAGTATAGTAAATGGCAGCTGCAACTTTCTGCTCAGGTTACGGCCAGCAAATCAGGGCCTTACTGTGGTGTGAAGGTTTGCAGATCCTCCATGGGTGGAGTTGTGAAGGGTTCACGCCTCTAGATATACAACTTTGGTTTTCCTTTAATATCTTAAAACCATCTGAACGGATTTACACCAAATAAATAAAGGGCACTATTTGGACCAAGAGCTACATTTCTGTCAAATTTGGTGTAATTTCTTCCAGCAGTTTGGGCATCAGTCATGTCGAAAATCCTTCCATGCACAACAAGACCCAACTTGACATTTTCATTTTCTTTTCGAAAAATCTAATGAAAATTTGCCAAATTGCACCAAAGATACCCACATATATGGCACCAGTTGACGAATCTTCAGGACATTTTCTAAAAAAAGGTGTTCCTGACATGGTAAGTTTCGGGGTGATCCGTCTAGCCAGGGCTGATAAAAAGAAGGGTTTAATAAGTGTATTTCCCATTGTAATTCCCCTAGGGATTTTGAACACGACTGCAGCCCAAACTGCCGGACAGAATTACTCCAAATTTGGCAGAAATGTAGCTTTTGGTCAAGAAAGAAGCGTTTTTGTTCTTTGGTGAAAATCCGTTCAGTAGTTTTGGAAATTTTAAAAGAAAAAGAAATATAGATATCTAGAGGTGCGAAGGCTTCCTGAATGCCCCCGATCTTGTGCTGAGATCTGATTGACTGCCAATACTTCAACCAAGAAATGTTGGCAGTCATCCGGGGGGTCAGCTTTAGTCAAGTCCTAGAAAAAAGGTTAAAAAAAAGACACACATTTGCAATGCAATGAGTCTCGCATTTGGTCGAATTAGAGCCATTAGCATTGTAAATTTCTAACTGGACTTTTCTTGCTAATTGAAAAGTAAAAGTAAAACATGTGACATTAGCTAGCCGATTCGAAGCACCATGGCCTCCATGAGCATGAGTGCGAAGGAAAGACACAAAAAGAAAAAGAAGTTCGCAATCGTACAATCATCCATGTAACAGGGCAGTCTTGCATGGCGGTAATAAAACCACCCCAAGGAGGGACAAACGTAAAGCATTTACCAATGATGATAAAGGATTTTTGAAAGGCAAACCCACGAATGAGTGAAAGTGATGGGCTTGCGGTAGGCTTGGTTAGAAGCCCACAATACTTGCAAGAGGTCAAAGCGCTTCCGTGTTCGACCTAAAAAGGAGGCAGGATAGGGAAACCCTGACCCTGTGGACCCAATCCTCCTGGGCCTAGATTATTTATTTTTTGGGGTAGAGGGACCGCATGGCCCCCCTGCCCTGACCAATCTTGGCACTGGGGACCCCATCTCCGAGGCCGGGCCTAAATATTTAATTTTGTTATGGAGAAGGGAGCCACACAGCCCCCATCTCCATCCCCCTGGGGCCCAGCCTAAATATTTAATTATTTTTTTGGGAAGGGAGAATCCCCTCCCCAGGCCCATCTTGGCCCCGGGAAGCCATCCCACGAGGCTTGACCTAAATATTTATTTTATTTTTGGGGAGAGGAAGCCGCATGGTTCCCCTCCACAGGGCCAATATTGGCCCCAGGGACCCAATCCCTGGGGCTCAGCCTAATCAATCATTTTTTTTTTTTGGGGGGGGCGCCTGCCCCCTCCCCATGGTGATCTTGTCCCTGGGACACCATCCCCTGGGGCCTGGCCTAATTAATAAATTTTTTTGAAGGGTGGAGGGCTGTGTGCCCCCTCCCCAGAGCTGATCTTGGCCCCGGGGACCCCATCCCCTGGGGACAAGCCAAATCTTTATTTCTTTTTTTGGGGTGGAGGCCACATGGCACCCCTCTCCAAAGCCGATATCAGCCCCTGTGACCCCATTCCCTGGAGCCCCGCCTGATTACTATTTCTTTTTTTGAGGAGTGGGATCACTTGCCCCACCTCCCCAAGGCCCATCTCGGCCCCGGGGACCCCATCCCTGGGGATGGGCCATGGGACCCCAGAGCACCCAGTAACAAAGTTGGGGACCGCGAGGGAGCCTAAAGGCCCCCGTGGTCCAAGCCGGCTCCCCTCTTCCCATGGGAGTTGGCATTGCTGTCACAGAGCAATGTTGCCTCTCTTTCCCTGCCTGCATCTCCACAAGAATGGAAACAGAGGAAACCTCTGCTCGCAGTGAGGGAGAGCTGTTTGTGTGTGTGTGTGTGTGTGTGTATATATATATATATATATATATATATACGAGGGTATAGTTAGGCTCACATTTTAAACATACAAACATACAAAACCATTAACATTCAGCTGTTATAGCTAGCTTTATCTCAAGTAACTATAACCCATGCCCTAAAGTAACTATAACTCGCACCCCCGCCATGCACAGATATCTCATCAATAATTATACTGCAGATGTTACAGTGAAATTATCAATGATGTTATCAAAGATGTCATGAGTGCTGTATTTGTGGGGTTATTAACAGTGCCTGGTGAGTGCGCTAAGAAATAATTTGTAGCTAATATACACCACCAACGTGGTATTCTGATTTCTGTTCTAATCTGGTGTGTCTTGCTGTTCTAGCCTTGCAATGAAATGTTGTGAGTAATGTGGAAAGTGTGAAACCATTGGGATGAGTGTTCTAGCTTTTTTGTTTGGAGTTTCTGTCTTAATTTGGGATCTGAGCTGGCTACATCCTAGCTTCTGGTAGTTCTCCCTTACTTGTAAAAGGTCCTGTAATGAACTAACTGCTCCTGTACATACCTGCCTCCTCCAACTTCCTACCAGCATCCATCTTCGGAATATATCAATGGGTCCTTTCTTTCCCAGTTTTATCAGATTGAGATAACATTGCTACTAGTTCTATACCAGAGTCATCTGTTTGGAAATAGAATGTTGTAGAGAATCCTGGATGTTGTAAGACTGGACTAGAAAAAAATAAATGTTTTACTTGTTTAAATGCCTTAATCACCTCTCTTGTTAGATGGTCTTTTTTAGATGTGTCTTTTCCTAACAGGTCAGTTACCAGGGTAGCAATATGTGAAAAGCTTGGAATAAAGTACCTGTAATAGCTGATTAGAAAGCCCTAAGAATTTCTTTTTTTTGTTTGAAGAAATGTAATTTGTTGTACAGTAGTTGATAACACCCTGGCCTAGTAAATGTCCTTAATGTTCAACCTTTTGAACTATCAACACACTCTTCTTGGGGTTAATGTGTAATCATTCTTGTTAAAGAGTCTCCAAAACTGCCTTAAAGTGTTTTAAATGTTCTTTCATAAAATCTAGTGTATATAGTTCTATTAAGGTAAGGTAAGGCATATCCTCAATAGGTCGATAACAGAAAACTAGTCTGTCTCTGAAAATTGGCTGGGGCACTAGGTAGCCCAAAAAGCAAAACACTGAATAAGTATAACCGAGTTATAGTAGAGAATGCTGATTTCTCTGATTGAGAGGAGCTTGTCAATATTCTTTATTTAGATCTCAGGTGGGCGTATATTGGATTTCCTCCAGTTGCTCAATCATTTCCTCAATCATCAGCATGGGGTAGATGACAAGGTGGGGTATCTGAAGCACCTGTTGGAAGTCAACTCAGAACCATACAACTTTTGTCTGGTTTGACACTAATATCACAGGTGAATTCCATTTGCTTTGTGATGGTTTAGTGATACCCAGTTGAAGCATATTTTCCATCTTGTCTTGAATTGCTTCTCTTTGACTTTCTGGGATACACCTTTCCTGACTCTAATGAAGTGGTGATGTATTAGGCTTGTTGTTCTGGGCTTATTGGCAAAGAGACGAGGACATGAAGCTACCAACAGCATTATTTCATTTATTTGAGCTTCATCTATGCTTTAACCAGTTAATACTTCTTCTTCATATGGCAATAATGGTTATAAAAATGTAACAATGAGATTAAAATCTTTCTCTCTCATTTGTTTTAGTGAATTGACTGAAAAACATTGATTTTCCTCTCTGTTCTCTGATAATTCCAGTTGATAGGAAATGTAATAAATTGGTTTACCAGTTGAAACGGGTGAAACCCTACTCAAGCAGGAACCACAATCATTGTTAGTGTGAGGCATAAGCAAACCACAAATTAACCTGTACTCAACCCCTTGGTAGTTTGGCACAGAGCAGTCAGGCTTAGCATAGAGGCAATGTGTAAAATATTTATGCAGTACATCAATCAGTAACAAACTGAAAACAACACACAAGAAAAAACCCAAAGACCAAAATGAGAAACTCCAATCAGTAGAACCAGAGATAAACTATTTTAAAGATTTCAGTAAAAAAAAAGTGACAAAAAGCCAAAGAGCTAACTGTGGAGATCTGGTCATGCTAGACCAGAACAAAGTCACAAGTTCAGGCTAACCACAATGGAATGCTAGACAGCTACAGGGACCCGGTTATGCCCTTTAAACAAGAGTACCTTCCGTCCTGGTTAAGAAGCTCTGAGGCGTCCCGCGCCGAGGATGCATTGTGCAGCCGAGGTGATGTGTCCATTTTGAGGAGCTGCGATGTGAGCTCCTGTGTCATCGTCGCAGGCTTGAGATGTGACGTCTGGTGTCAAGGATGCATCGTGCAGCCTAGGCTATATATTGGTTCTGAGAAGCTGCATTGCAAGAGCCTGTGTCATCGCCGAGGCTGCTGTCACTGAGAAATTTCTATTACGAGGGCCTGTGTTGGAGAGGCAGCACTCAGTGGTGGTTCCGATGCAGGCTGCGAGGCTGATGCGGAGTCCTTGTGCAGGGAAAATCCTTGCATCAGAGGTGATGAGGTGGTTCTGCTCGGGGTTTGCCTCACAGCTCAGGAAATGCTTTGGTTCTGCTGGTTGCACACATGGACTGGCAGAGATGTTTCAGGCCCACTTCCAAGGGTCCAGTAGTGGGGTGGCAGCATTTTGCAGGGTAAAACTCACAGGTGGCAGAGTCCAGGTGCTGGGTTCAAGGTTGTTGGAGACTTCTGTCCCTGAGGTTCGAGTCAGGCCAGCCAATTAGTCCTTAGATTCACTCTGGGCTCTGGGGTCCTGGGTTCAACAGATGCAGATCCTATCCTTCTCACCCAAGCAAGAGCGCACTAGGCAGCAGGTCAGAACAGCAGGACAGTAGTCCTTCAGAGAAGCAATCCAGCAGAGTGGCAGTGCTTTCGGCAGCATAGCACTCCTTCTTCCTGGCAGAGTCCACAGGTCCAGACGTGTACTGAAGAGTTGTTGTCTGGGGTCCAAAATGTATAGCTGGCCCTTGTTTGAAGTGGAAGGGTGTTACAGGTGTGTATGTGTCCTGCCTTCCCTGCGCTGGTGCCAGACTAACTATAGGGGTATGCAGCCCTTTGTGTGGAAGCAGGACACAGTAGCACTGTGCCCGGGAAACATCCTGAACAACTAGGTCTAAACCACTACTTGCCTGAACCACTACTGCTAAACAACTAAAAAGTCTCTACAACTAAGTACTGAACAACTACTGTCTGAACAACTACTGTGTCTGAATAACAATTGCCTGAACAACTAATTTTAAGGTAAGGTTTTCCTTTTGGTTTTTATGGTTTATTAGTTGTTTAGAATATATATATATTAGTTGTTCAGGCAATTGTTATTCAGACACAGTAGTTGTTCAGACAGTAGTTGTTCAGTACTTAGTTGTAGAGACTTTTTAGTTGTTTAGCAGTAGTGGTTTAGGCTATAGTTGTTTAGGACCTAGTTGTTCTGTCACATATTCACTGTGCCCAGTTCCGCCATCCATTCCGTACGTGATGGTGAATCCAGGCACAACTCTGCTCTCTAGTGTTTGTGTCTTTCTAGGAGGAAAACACAAAGTCCAACTGTCAGCCACACCCAGTCATGTGACCTAGAGACAGGCTAGAGGTTCTAAATGACTATGGGAGAAACATGACAACTTTCTAAAAGTGTATTTTCAAAATTGTTATTTAAAATCTGACTTCACCATAAGGGAGAATTCGTATTACATTTCCAAATACACCAAACATGAACTGATTAACTGATCCCATTTGGAAATTATATCTTATTAAAGGTAATAAGGTGACTCAAATGTTATCGTATGGGGAGGCAGGCATTGCAGTAATTATGTTATGTTACATTATATTGATTTGTATAGTGCACTAATCACCCCAGAAAGTATCCGTGTGCTTGAATAGTGAGAGGTTTTCACTACTAGGACATGCCCAACTTAAAAGTACGTGCCCTACCTTTTGAAGAAACTGCACCCTGCCCTCTGGGCTGTCCATGGCCTGCCCTAGTGGTGACATATGGAGTAAAAAGGAAGGTTTGGCCTGGCAAAAGATTTATTTTGCCAGGTCAAAATGGCAGTTTAAAACTGCAACACTGGCTGCCATGGCAGACCTGAGGCATGTTTGAAAGGGCTACTTGTGTGGGTGGTACAATCATTGCTGCATTCAATTTACAGGACCTAAGTACAGGTACTGCCACATTACGAGGGACTTACAAGTGAATTAAGTATGCCAATTGAGTATAAGCCAATGCTACCATGTTTTAAGGAGAGAGCACAAGCACTTTGGCTCAGATTAGCAGTGGTAAATTGTGTAGAGTCCTAAAGCCAGCAAAAATGAAGTCAGAAAAAACGGAGGCTAGTAGGCAAAAAGGGGGAAAACCACCTCAAGGATTCCAGGTCTAAAAGAAAACATCCCATGTTTCTAAAATGTTGTTGTCATTACACAAAAATAACAATAAAACTCAGTCTCCAGCATTAAATTCTCTTAGTTTGGTGTTCCTATTATGATAAGGTTGAAGCTGTGCTTGAGCTCTCTCCATATTTAGCTTCATGAATTTTATGGATGTCTGTATGCACTCTTTTAGTTGGTTGACATATTCTTAATTAGGATTTCCTGACTGCCAAACATTCCTTAGCCATATCTAACAAAGGTTTTAGGGGCTTATTTACAAGGCCCTTGCGCTGCAAGCATCATTTTTTTGATGCTGAGGCGGTGCAAAAACAACTTTAAATCTACAAGGTGACACTAGAGGCATCTAGTATCACTTTTCACCCCGGGGTGCAAGCTACAGGCAGTCATATGCAGGAAAGGTGTTCCCTAGCGTAAAGCCTCGCAGAGCTGACGCATTGAAATTTACAACATTTCACTGCATCAAAAACCGACACTGGGCTTTTTCCTATGAGAGCCTTCCACCCATTGCTGGAGTAGCTTCATTCTTTTGACCCTGGTCCAGCAATGCATCAGGTTAGCACCAACAAATGCATCAGAAACTCTGACGCATCTGTGAAAATAGGCACCCTGGAGCTCTGTATTTTAAATACAGCACATCCATGGCGCCGTTACAGGATTGTTAGTGCAAGAAATCTGATGCGTAGGAGCCAATGCATATGTTTCTTGTGAATGAGGCCCTTAGGAGCAGATTTAAGAGCCCCTAGCACCTCCTTCCACAACATTAGCATCATTTTTTATTACACTAATGTGGCTCAACAAGGCCGAAATCGCAGCGCCAAATTTACTAAGTGTGCGCAATGCATGCACTGTTCCACTTTGTAATCCTTTACTCTACATTATGCCTGCGCCAGGCATAATGTATGCAAAGGGGGTGTTCCCCCAATAGGGGTAGGGGTGAAAAAATGGTGCAAAGAAATCTAACATATTTCTTTGCGTAATTTTTTGGGCACTTTTAAAAGGAGGCACACCATTGTTTACAATGGGCCTCAATGGGCTTTGCAGGATTAGTATCACATTTTTTTCATGCTAATACTGCAAAGCGTCGAACTAGCGTTAAAAATGATGACGCTAGTTCCCTAACTACCACCATGGTGCACTGTATATTAAATATGGCGCACACATGGTGGTGTTAGGAGGGCACTAGCACAGAGCCACTTTTCATAAATCTGCCACTTAGTTTCCAGCTGAATAATGCTGAAAATCCTATTGAGGATTAAATCTGACTTCAGAGTTCAAATAGGGCTAGAGCTCACAGATGGTACCAATTGTTTTAACTCTAATATTTTCTTGAGAGTGTTTTTCATTGTGATTATTTACTATTCTACTAACACATCAGTTTCTTGATGAGAAATCAAGGATGTTTATTATTTTACACCTAGTTGTTGACAGAGTTGGTGCATGCTTTTGGATAAAAATTAAGTTCCTTGGGAAAACATGTACTAAAGAAAACCTTATTCATGGAGCTGACAATTTTTAGCATTGCTATTCGGCAAAACGGAATTGCTTCAGGATTCCACATAGCATAGGCTACAATCATTAATACATGTGGATAACTACAAAGCGACTGGATTAGATTATCCAGTAAATTCATTCCCACTCTCTGAAACTATGGCCCTGATTTATACTTTTTGGTGCAAAACTTCACTAACGCAGTTTTGCATCAAAATGTTTAGCACTGGCTTTCACCATTTCTGAGCACCAGCTGGGCATCATATTTATGGAATGGTGCAAGCCTGTGCAAAGGGTAGGCTAATGTAAAAAAAAAAAAAAAAATGACGTTAGCCGGGTGGTGCTGGCGGTATGGAAGAAGGGGGTGTTGCACCAAAAAGTGATGTTAGTCAGGTTTGAGTAAAAGAAAATGACTCTGTTAGACTTTTCATCCTTGTTGTGGTCTCCCTTAACTTTTTGCCTCGCTTCCCCAGGTTTTTGATGTGTGCTGGACTCTGATTTTACTGTTTTTGTTACTCTGGGCACTTTACCACTGCTAACCAGTGCTAAAGTGCAAGTGCTCCTTTACAAAATGTGGATGTAATTGGCTTATCCGTGATTGCCATATTTGATTTACTAGTAAGTCCCCAGTAAAGTGCACTGGAGGTGCCAGGGCCTGTAAATCAAATGCTACTAGTGGGCCTGCAGCACTGATTGTGCCACCCACATAAGTAGCTCTGTAATCATGTCTCAGACCTGCCACTGCAGTGTGCGTTTTAACTGTAAATTCGACTTGGCAAGTGTACCCACTTGCCAGGCCTAAACCTTCCCTTTTCTTACATGTCAGACATCCCTAAGGTAGGCCCTAGGTAGCCCCAAGGGCAGGGTGCAGTGTCTGGTTATAGAAGGACATATAGGCGGTGATTCTAACCGCGGCGGGCGGCAGTCGCCGCCCGCCATGCGGTTACCGCCAAATGACCGCACCGCGGTCACAAGACCGAGGCGGCCATTCTGGCTTTCCTGCTGTGCTGGCGGGCGACCGCCAAAAGGCCGCCCGCCAGCACAGCGGGAAAGACCCAGCAACGATGAAGCCGGCTCCGAATGGAGCCGGCGGAGTTGCTGGAGTGCGACGGGTGCAGTAGCACCCGTCGCGAATTTCAGTGTCTGCTAGGCAGACACTGAAATTATTTTTGGGGCCCTCTTACGGGGGCCCCTGCAGTGCCCATGCCATTGGCATGGGCACTGCAGGGGCACCCAGGGGCCCCACGGCACCCCCTACCGCCATCCTGTTCCTGGCGGGAGACCCGCCAGGAACAGGATGGCGGTAGGGGGTGTCAGAATCCCCATGGCGGCGGAGCGCGCTCCGCCGCCATGGAGGATTCTCAAGGGCAGCGGGAAGTCGGCGGTACACCGCCAACTTTCCGTTTCTGGCTGCGGCTGAACCGCCGCGGTCAGAATGCCCAGCGGTGCACCGCCAGCCTGTTGGCGGTGCTACCGCGGTCATTCGCCCTGGCGGTTTTTACCGCCAGGGTTAGAATGACCACCATAGTAATGTGTTTTATATGTCCTGACAGTGAAATAATGCTAAATTCGTTTTTCACTGTTGCAGGGCCTGTCCCTCTCATAGGTTAACATGGGGGCTACCTTTAAATATGATTAAAGTGTAGATTCCCTTTGGGAGCAGATGGACATGTGGAGTTTGGGGTCTCTGAGCTCACAATTTAAAAATACATCTTTTAGTAAAGTTGATTTTAAGATTGTGTGTCTGAAAATGCCACTTTTAGAAAGTGGGCATTTTCTTGCTTATACCATTTCTGTGACTCTGCCTGTTTGTGGATTCCCTGTCTGGGTCAGTTTGACAGTTGGGCTGGTTGCACCTCACACTAGACAGTGACACAAAGGGAGCTGGGGTGTAGCCTGCATATCCCGATGAGTCATCTGTGCTAGGGGGGAAGGAAGGAGTGGTCACTCACACATGAAAGGGCCTTGCCTGCCCTCACACAATGCAGTCTCAACCCCCTGGTGAGTATCTGGGGCATGGCCTGGGCAAGGCAGGATTTCACATTCAAAAGAGACTTTGCTTTGAAGTAGGCCTACTTCAAAGGAGAAATCAGGTGTAAGAAGGGCACCCAAAACCACAGACTTTAGAACAGTTCTGGAAACCAAGAGGAACCTCTGCCTGGAGAAGAGCTGAAGAGCTGAGGGAGAAGAGCTGCCCTGCCTGTGCTTTGTGGAGCTATCCTGCAGTTGCTGCTTCTGCCAGAGTAAGAGGGCAAAGACTTAACTTTGTGTGCCTTCCGCCTTGAGAAGAAATCTCCAAGGGCCTGATTTAGAGCTTGCCTCCTGTTATTTGAAGTCTCAGGGACAGCAAAGACTTCTCTCTGCCAGCACCTGGAGTCTCTGGAGAGACTCCTACTCTGCACTGTGGTGCCCCATCCAGTTCCTGGAACCCTAAAAGGAGAAGCTGGCAGCCTAAGAGTAGGAAATCCACGCACAGAGTGCCGTCCGGGGAAAAGATAGACGCAACTCTGATCTGCGGCTGAAGAAACAACACGCCGCCGGCTCCGCTGCTGAAAATCGACGCTCGCCAGAAAGACGACCGAAAAATCGACGAATGGAGCTGGAGAAATGACACGCACCATCGCTGACGGATGCTGTAAGATCGCAACCCGTGCCGCGTGGTTTTAGGGTCATTGTGCGGCTGGATTTCCGATGCAAACACTGCTGGGCGTATAAAAACAACTCAAGGCCTGCCCAGACCCGAGAGTGCTGACCGGATCGACGCATCGCTCTCCTGCAGAGAGAAGAAACGACTAACCTCGACCCGATGAAAGGAGAAACGACGGAAGGTCCCACTCGTGAGTGGAATCGATGCATCGCAAGCCCTTTTTGATGCACATTCGCCCATGCGGGGTTATTTTTGACGCACCCAAGGTACATTTTCACGCTAACAGTGTTAGTGTGTGTTTAAAACTACTTAAAGACTCTTTTTGATTTTTAATTGGTAACTTGACTTCTGTATTGTGGATTTTTGTTGTTTTGGTCTTGTTTTGTTTAGATAAATATTTTCTATTTTTCTAAATTGGTGTTGTGTCATTTTGTAGGGTTTTCATTAAGTTACTGTGTGTATTTGTACAAATACTTTACACCTAGCACTCTGAAGTTAAGCCTGCTGCTCTGCCAAGCTACCAAGGGGGTAAGAAGGGGTTAGCTGAGGGTAATTCTTTTTCCCCCTGACTAGAGTGAGTGTCCTTGCTTGAACGGGGGTAACCTGGCTGTCAACCAAAGACCCCATTTCTAACAGACTCTAACCAGCATAGCATCATTTTCTGACACAAAACAATCCATACCACATGACTCCTGTCTTAAAAAAGACAGGAGTCATGCCCACCACCCCAATGGCCAGCACAGGGGACCAGGGTCCCCAGGGCATGGCCATTGCACCTGGTGCTATGTAGGGGGCCTAATTTCAGGCCCCCCAATGGCACTTTAAAAAAAAATAGGTACCTGTACTTACATGGGAATGGGTTCCCCCATCCTCCGCTGTCTTTCTGGTGTGGATGGGGTTGTCCCTGAGGCCTGGGGAGAGTACCTGTGGGCTTATTCCATGGTGTTCCACCATGGAAATAGGCCCACAGGTCCTCTAACGCCTGCCCTGACGCAGGCGTTAAATAATGGTGCAACACAAACTTTGCACCATTATTTGACCCCTCCTACCCCCGTGCATGATTTTAGTACAGGAGGATAAATATGGCGCTAAGGCCATAAAGTCATTTTGTTGCACGGCAACGCTTACTTTGCCTCTCATTGACGCAAAGTAGGTTTCCACGTCCAAAAAATGGCTTTAACTCCATAAATTTTGTGCTAGACGGGTCTAGTGCCAAAGGATAAATAAGAGTTAGTTTTGCAATGAATGTGCGTAAAAAAATGACTCAAATATTGTGCAAAATACCTATAAATATGCCCCTATATGTCAAAAATAGGCAGTGATTGTTGGGAGGTTATGAGATTGTGATAAGTATCTATTTTCTGACAAACATCACATTTCAACAAATTTATTATTATTATTAAATTAATAAATCCTTTTAAAATAGTCTTCTCAGTCTTCTCCCTCTCAAAATGCTCTCCAGTCAGATCGATGAATGTCGGATATAGTACCTGTTCCTGGAATGGTTTTGGAACTAGTAATTGAGATTGGTCAGGATTAGGGTCTCTTCTATAAAGTAAACCTCACTTAAGAAATAATTATGGTCCTTCCAGCGCAGGATTTTCTTTTTCTTTAGCCTACTTCTTGCAACGCTGGATCTTCTCTCTGCACAGGCCTAAGATCTTTATTTCCTTGGGGCTCATCTTCCAAACTATCTTTTGGTTATTTACTACAAGAACACCCTTTATTTTCTCCACTCTGTTTTCCCTTCTTGCCTTTATTTTGCCTTATATTTTGAACTGGTAAGTTTGCGCTTGAGTAAAAGGGGCCTTATTTCACCAAGGGCCTGATTTAGATCCTGGTGGAGGGGACTACTCTGTCACAAATGTGACGAATATCTCTTCCGCCGTATTATGATCCGGTAATAACATATGGAGATCGTAATACGGCAGACTGGATATCCGTCACGTGATGGAGTAATCCCTACGCCAGGATCTAAGTCAGCCCCTAAGCCTCACTTTCCATCAGGGATTCTTTTAAGTACTGGTGAAAATAAAGTTCATCAATTCCTATTATGATGTCCTCAGGTGGGTTTGGTATTACCCCAGCTCGTGCTTCCAGTCTGTTTACCACAGTCTGAACTGCTGCTACCTTTGTCATCTGGAATTCTCTATGATCTCTGTGGACAAATGTAATCCTTATTTCATCTTAGATATTGGTTTGCTTGGGTATTATCAGGTTAGTCTGGATAATCAATTGTATTGCAACCAGTATCTATCAGTGTCTGACTGAGATTTCCACTGATTGTTACAGCGTACTGGAAAGGAAAGTATACATATAGAAGGATAAAGCAGAAAGGGACCCAAAATAAAGAAAATAAAAAAAAACAGAAAGAAAGGTAAGATGATAGATGAAAGAAAGGAAAGAGCATAGAGATAGTAGCAGACTGGAAGGAAAGGACATTGAGATAGGAAAGAGGAGGAGTTACAGGCTAGAAAAGCAGAGACTTAAAAAGTACTTGTGTTGGGGGCAGAGGAGAGACGATGCGAGGACATGGACCAAAGAAAACCTGGAGAAGTGGGGCCAGAGATAGCCTGTGTCAGAAGCCTATTGGCGACATGGCGTTTAATTGAAACGTGTCAATATTTCTGAGACCTCTCAAAGGGGTTAAATTATATTAAAGGTGACAACTTCAAAGACCCATATCTTTCAGTTTGATAGTGTTTAACTTGTTCCAGTGCTGCACACTTATTGAGGTCCCTATCTAAGGACCTGGTGAGACTGGTAAGGTTTCCTCATACCGCTGCCACATTCAGAGACACAGAAAATGTATTAGGGATACAAAAAGTCTCTACAAAGCTAAATATATATCTCACTTACCACTGGGAGATTTTAATGTATTTTGATTGACCTTCAGACTGCTCTTGTACCCATCATGATCACCTTTACAACAGGAAATCGGATGAAGGACTCCTTCTCTACAGCTGAACCAGCCAGGAACAGAGAGCCTTTGCAGGTAGAGATGTTATCAGTGAGTAGGTAACAGTGGCACACTAAAAGACATATGTGCACCACAAGAATTCTATAAATGGATCCTCTCACTGGTCATCAGAGTGTTGATCAAACCAAACATATGTGATCTCCTCTTGTATATGCTGTCAGGGAACTCTTATAGCTCTCATCCACACAGCCACTTGGGGGCATATTTATACTTTTTCACGCAAAACTGCGCTAACAAAGTTTTGCTTGAAAAAAGTATACCGCCGGCTAGCGCCATTCCATGACGCCCGGCTGGAGTTATATTTATGGAATGACGGTAGCCGGCAGTAAGGCCAGGCTAGCGTCAGAAAAAAAGAACGCTAGCTGGGTGGGGGAGGCGTAGGGAGAACAGGAGGTTTACGTCAAAGAATGACGCTAGTATGAGCATAAAAAATGCCTCTAACCAGACTGGCGTCATCCTTTGACAACCCCATGGACATGACTCCTGCCTTAGTAAAGACAGGAGTCATGCCCACCACCCCAATGGCCGTTGCCATGTAGGGGGGCCTATGGCACTTAAAAAAATATATATATATACTCACCTGTACTTACCTGACTTACCTGGGATGGTGTCCCCCCCCCCATCCCCTGGCGTCCCTCTGGTGTGAGTGGGGGTGTCCCGGGGGCTAGGGAAGGGCACCTGTGTAGGCTCACAGGTCCCCTAACGCCTGCCCTGACCTAGGCGTTAAATAATGGCGCTAAGCAAGCTTGGCGCCATTATTTAAGGCCCCCTTCCCCCATGCTTGGTTTTAGCACAAGGGATAAATGGCGCTAAGGCCATATCGTCATTTTTTGTTGTTAAATACCTACCTTACATCTCATTGATGCAAGGTAGTTTCCCGCTAGCAAAAAATTACTTTAACTCCAAACCTTTGGCGCTAGACAGGTCTAGCACCAAAATATCAGGTTGGAGTTAGTTTTGCACTGAATTTGCGTAAACAAAATGATGCAAATTCAGCGCTAAGCAAATATAATTATGGGGGTTGGTCTATTCCATAAATAGGTCACAGCACCTCCAGCTGGATTATAACCTAAGTATCAAACACAGTTCCTAGTCACCAGGAATCCAGTTTGATGCTTTCAGAAGGCAGGCAATCATCTGGGGGATGCTGTCCAGCAATTCTCTGGTTCCAGCAGGCAGGCAGCCTTCTTCCAGGCAGTCTTCAGCTCTCCACAGAGAGCCTTGCCTCAGTGGTTTCCTAAACTGAAAAGGAGGCTATCAACCAGTTACTCCATGACTGACACACAGGAGTGCACTTCCTGGCACTGCTTAGTGCGGTCTGGCACCTGTGAATAACAATCCTTTGCACATTCACCTCATTATTTATCCCTGGCTGAAAGATGCTCACAGCAGGTGTTAAAAGGAGGCATGCAATTGCATACAATGAGCCCGTATATACTCTGCAGGAGAAGCGCCAACAATTTGGCGCTACTCCTGCACAGTACATCAATAGCATAAAAAACAACAACGCTATGGCCCCCTATCCTGTGCCACGGTGTGCCGTATATTAAATCTGGCACACACATGGTGGCGGTAGGGGGGGGTGTTAAAGGGAGCAATAAATGCGGTGCTGCACCGTGTGCAGCGCCACTTCTCTTAAATATGCTCCCAATTCTTTGGTACGGGTTTCTTCCTCTGGACCTGATCTTCTCTTGGTCCATTGATGTAACTTGGTTGTTCTGGAATGCTTCCTGCAACCCCTTGATGCTTGCGGCAAGTGGAGTCTTGTTGGTTCAGGCCTGCCAGGCTGCAAGGTCCTTCTGGCTCAAGGAGGTCTTGGTTCATGTAGGTGCCCTGCATGCAGGATATATAAGGGCAGGTGTGCCTTGTCAAGGGTTTAACACAGGGTTCACATCCGACTGGACTCTTGGTTCTGGTGGGGACACCCTCAGCCACCTGTCAACTTCACCCTACACCCACAGCTTTAATGAAAAAAAAAAAAAGTTGTGCAGCGTCTGCCTGGCCTTCACAGGTTTCCTTAACCGCTGCATTCTGCTTTTGGATCATTTCTGGATCTTTGTGGCCATGGGCCTGGTCCTTCCCACACAGGGATGCAAAGTTTTCCTTACTTTAAGTCACAACAAGCAAGATTTGCCAGAATCCGAGGATTATTTCGAGCTGACATCTCTGTCGGCTGATGCACAGAGCTTCCTTGTGAATCCAGACAAAGGACAATTTGTGGCAGAATGGGACCAGGATTTATCCTGGGTAAATCCTTTTAATGCTCTAAGTGGTTTCACCGTGGACATTAATACTGCCTCATTCGGAGTTCCCATGCATGAGAGATCACGTGTGAAATCCATTTCACCAGAATTCCACACCTTTTCCCTATTTCCAACGTTTTCCTATCTCCAACCCCCTCTGCGTGTTAGAATTGCCACGCTATTTTACAGTAGCGGTGCTTGTTTGACACCAAACCCCCAAAGGTATACAGGCACTATGGTTTGCTACAATGTACACAATTTTTTAATAAAACAAAAACGGGTTGTTCGAAATCTCTCCATTGTTATTCTAACAAAGTTAGAATTGCGATTTCTGTGATTTCAGGTTGAGAATATTCGGTGGTGCTTTTGACAGACGAAGGGGAAAGAGACCAGCTCCTTCATTTGCTGTTTCAAGTGGATTCAAACACCCTTTCATCTCGAGTTAAACAACAGCCTGCCATAGACTGCCTCTTGTTTTCCACAGACATCCAAACATCGAGGTGGACGGGCTTCCGAACATCGATGAAGATGCAAGGGATGGGATTGCGGCGGAAGAGACTTCAAGCTGCCTTGAAAAGCATTTATCTTCGCAGGCACGAACACTTGGCTCAGTGTGATTCATTTTAATAGCTGAAAAATTATATCCAATATCATGTTATGTTTTCAGCCTTTGATGGTCAGACGCATCAAAATAGCTTTCTTCTTGTTGCCATTGAAGAACGCTCCATCTTATTACTGTATTTCTGCATTGTAAATATCATTCCGGGGCATCACTACTGCCTTGGCGCTCTTGCTTTCGTATTACATAGTAGGTCTATCTGACATCAGATCTTATTGCGGAGCCTAGAGTCAACAATTGCACAACATCTAGGGCCATCTACGTATATTAGCCATGCGAAACACCTCATCATCAATAGATGGAGCAGGCAGGATTTTAAATCTACAAGTGAAATTGGCAGCAATTGGGTCCTGCAAAAGAAGGCAGGGCCTGCAGAATAATGGCCACCGTCCCAACGTTTTTTTTGACGGGCTTCCACTTCACTCAAGATGGAAGTCAAATCCTTTTCGACCTCACAAAAGCAGGATACTTACCAGTGGCATGTGTAATGCAAGAAATCCTTTCTACAGTATACCGTTACTTCATGTTTGTATGCACAGATATTTATGCAGCATAAACCTAGCTAGCTCAACGGAGGGCTGTACAAGGTAAGGGACGAGAGTGCAAGTGGAAAATCCCTCACAATATGCAGTACAGATGACAGAGTGATTCTGATTCTTAAGATGTGGTGTTTGAAGCGATGAGTTTTCAAATCCTTGATTTGGTGGAGAGTTGAAGCTGTTCTCATGTTTATGAGGATTTTGGTCCAAGCCGGGGAACTTCACAAAGCCCCTTCGATTTGCAAAAAGTTAAAAATAGACCTTTCTTTGGAGAATGTCTGTATCAGCAGAAGGCCTTGATTAGCAAAACCGGCAAAGCACAATGCACTATCTCAGTATTTGCCCAAGGCAAGATGTCATCTGCTTCAACTTTTCAGTTATGGTTTCACAAACAGCAAACTAGTTGTATGTGATTATCACTGACTTTACCCGAATGGTCTGAAGGGATGAAGGCATAAATTACAGTTTTCTTAGTGTTCAGGTTCAAGAGCAAATGGAGATTTACAGAAGGGAGGAGGAAAACGGCCTTGTGATTGAGGAGAATCTTTAAACTAGATCACCAATAGGGAGAAGGAAGACATTGGAGGAGGAAAAGGACAGAGATGGAGTGGCCCATTCAGAAATCAAATTTGCTCACATGCTGGTTGTTCTGATCAACCAGTGTGTGTGGATGCCTCAGCTATGCTGATGTTTCAGAGACAGTTGGCCATCTTTCATCTTACCTAGACTATCCAATAACTCCTGGAAACACCAGTTATATAGGCTCAGTCACAGACGATTTTTCCTTGACAAGTTTTAAGAGTTTTCTTCATAGCTTCAGACATGGAAGCTTTACAGTGAATCAACCTTTTGAAATCCATCACTGCTATTTGTTCTTATATATATTCCTAGCCTTGAAAAAATCACAGATGGTGATGAAAGACGTGTCAGCTGTTGTTGTGATATTTTATGCATATTTAGAGCACGGAATCTTCCACGTTTCGATAAAACTCACTTGATTGGGCTGATCTACGAATCCTTACTCTATGGACTCACAATTGCTTTTGAAATACTATTTGAATGCTTGGTATCTTTGTATATTCTATTACAGTAACCTGCCTGGCCATTTTGTAATCTTATTTCAGGTTGTTGATATAGAATATGATTACCAGACATGGTATGTCAGAACTAATGCCACCACTATGATAGTTTGTCACCATATACATATGTATGCTTAAATATTTAGACAGCACAAACCTACCCTGGAAGCAAAGAAGTGGTAAACAATGGGTGAGGCCAGGTGGTCATTTACAGAGAGGCAGGTGACACGAGAGTTCTTATTATGCAGGGGAGATTGCCTATTATGTGTGGGGATAGAGTCGCTTGACATTGGGAGTCTTCATCTGACTTGCAGAAAGTTGGATCAGTTCTGTTTTCAGTGACGATGCAGTTCCCTATTGAGAGAATGCTTGCCTTCTGATTTTTCTTTCTTGCCCGTTTGCCTGCACTCTGCCAGTGTCATGGCTCCAAGAATGGCGGTGTTTACCTGAGGTGGTTCGTTTCCTGAAGATCTTGAAGATGATGAGAACCTGAACGAGTCACTGTAATTACTGTAATTTTGGAGTGATGTGGATATATTTTGTTAGGCTTTTACTGTGATATGCCAAAGTAGGTAGCATGTTTTTGGCACGTGTCAAAGTGGAGTCTGATGAGCCATTGAGCAGGGTGTTGCCTCTGACACTTGCTGTTGAGCAGTCCATTGCTGCTGTGTCAGTAGACAGCTGCAGACCTGTCAACTCGAACAAAATATTGACCATGTGAGGAGGGGGTGGGGCCTTGAAGGGGACGAGACCGGGTGCTGAGAAGTAGCTACAAGGCAGTTTTGCCCCAGCCCTACCACAAAACCTACTTTTAAAGAAAAAGAAAAAAACTTGCTGAGGCTGGTGCCGATGTCATGGGGTGTTATCACACCCCTTAAAAGACCTCGGCAGTTCAAAGCCAATGAACACAAGCTGAACATCCAATGGTTGTCAATTTTACTTTGAAGACTGATTACCCTTTGAGGGGCTTTGCCAAACAAGGGAGTGTGTAACGGGCTGGTAGTTGCTGAAGTATTGTGAGTCCAGATTAGGTTTCTTCAGCGGGCGGAGGATTTGGCCATTGATGTGATGGTACCTGTTTGAAGGGAACTGTTTATGATGCTTAGGTAATGAGCTACAGATGAAGAGAGTGGGAGCCAGGAGAACATCATTATCATAACATGTTACTTTTAATTGAGTTTACAAATGTTCTTTTTTCATGCACAAAGTGAATATTTTTACATGATCCAGACATAACCTTTGCAGACAATACAACTGCTTTACTTCAAAAGACATAGGACTACCAGATAACATTGGCTTCGCCACTCCAGGAAGCCTCTGTACTACATGGCATCATGGTTCACAGTATGAATTTTTGTTAATTCTTCCACCCTAACAATTATGATTCAAGTGAAGTTTGAACTGCACCACCTCCTCTACCTTTCAACTGCAGATAATAGGTCCTTCAGTTATTTCCAGGTGGCAGCGTGAACTAAACCATCAGAATATGAACCTGTGCTTTACACAATTCACTTGTGCTAACTATGTTGTTAAGATTCAGGTCCTAATTAAAGATTTTGTTAGGAACTGAAAAGCTTCCATTCTGGAAGAAAATTTAAATATAGGGTAGAATCCACCTGATCACTTTCCTACTCATCCCATGCCTGTAATAGAGGAAATTCAGTTGAAGGATTCTCCTCAGAATATAGCAGACATTGGAGATTTTTAATTCACACCTCTCTACTGAATGTGGGTTGAGTTTGCCACAAATATATGTGCAAATGTCACCTGTACCTGTAACCCAAAATTACTTTTGCTTTTAAATATGGAACCCCTTAAGAAAGATGTAACACAGGCAAATGTGCCTTTACTCTTCAAGGACATTATAAAGTTTTTATCAGGTGATCACAGAGAAAATCTGACGATGGAAAAAATAAAGGCCCAGTTTAAGAAGATTTTGCACCGCCTTTGCTCCATTTTTGTTTACGCAAAAGCGGCACTAACCCAGTGCCATATTTAGATTTCGCTAGAGCAGTCTAGCGTCAAAATTTCCGACTTAGCATCATATTTTGGAAGTGCCACCCACCTTGCATCGTCTTATGACAATGATATGCAAGGTAGGCGTTCCCTCCTAAAAAATGACACTAGGTCGCTAGCGCCATATTTAGAACCCAATGGAAAAATGAAGCACACAACATTGGCAATCAACTGGACAACATGGACCTGTTACTGCTACAGCTCGGCAACCGTAGAAAATGACAGTGACAACGCCAAGTGCCACCAGCCCCACCAGAGCACCCACAAACACCACCACAGCAGCCACAAAGGCAGCGTAGAAGGTGGGAGAGGATCTTTCGCCAGCACGCAACCTACCTGGCCCTCAGGGAAAAAGAAGTGAATAGACTCTACCATCTAAGGCGGTAGTCCATTGTACGGCTCCACCACCACATTGCGCCAGACATCACAGACATCACAGCAAGAGTGCAGAGTCGCACAGCAATTCCACCCATGACCAAGCTCCTGGCTATCCTCCACTTGCTGGCATCAGGATCATTCCAGACGACTGTTGCACAAGTGGATGGGATCCCCCAACCATCCCTCTCTGCCTTCCTTACGAAGGTCCTGGATGCAACATCAGATTCACACCCACCACATCCAATTCCCCAACACCCAGGAACTGCAGCAGGAGACCAAGCAAGGTTTCTATCAAATTGCTGGCTTCCCGCATGTGCTAGGTGCAATGGACTGCACCCATGTCCAACTTGTCCCTCTTGCTGCAACCGAACACCTCTACAGGAACTGCAAACATACACACTCCATCAAGGTGCACGCCATCGTGGAACCACTGTGGAATTATCTCAGACATCCTGGCAAAATATCCCTGAACCGTCTATGATGCTTACATCTTCAGGCATTCTACTATAAACCAACGATTCCAGGATGGACAATATGGCAATGGATTACTTGTAGGTAAGCTAGCATACAACTCATAACACAGACAACACGCCAAACTTGCAGTGCAAACAATACGTACACCACACTAAACACACATGGACAGGCAAACACAGTTGTATGGACCACAACACATACGCCACATGCCACACTACAACGCCTCCAATGCATATCACCCTCACATACATCCATACCTACAAGTCCCTGGCACCACCTGACTGACAAATCATATGACGGACAGGTGGAGCAATGTCCCCTTTGAATACAAAAGCTGGCCTCAAACCACTACATGTGTCCACAGGTTGACAACAAAACACTGATCCTTCTCACATAACACTTACCAAGGAATAGCTCTGCCATGTGAATTGCATCAGACATTCAACCATCAAACAACTCACATATTGGCAATGCTCCACATTTAACATGCTGTAGAAACCTCAGGCAGCAACAATAGCAATTGCCACCCGAGTGGTCCCATCACCATCTACATTTCAGCAAAACATAACAGATATACTCATTGTGTTCAACTTTACCTTGTGTGGTGCATAGTGCAGCACACATTGAAATACAACATCACGATCAATAAAAGATCTTGTGCAGGAATGGACACCTCACAGCACACCAACAATCATACCCGTAAATTCCACATCTCCATACCATGATACAAGGGTACCAACAGTAGACTACAGCAAATTAACTACTGACAATGTATAGGGAGAAGCCTAATATGCATATGAATAAGGATACATGGGACTTAGCAGGGCTGGACTCCTGATGCAAGGCAGCGCTAAAAAACACAGCATGCCCTGTCCTGTCCCACAGCTGTCTGAAACATCTTGTATACATCACATTACATCCCATACAACTGTGCCACACTGGGCCATGCCATATGCCAGCCAGCAATTGCCAACAACAACACTTTGTGCAAGGGGGACATTTCAAGGGCAAAGGAGTGGGATTCACATGCAACGCACAGGGCCCTACACTTGTTACATGGCACACAACAAACAAGATAGATACACTTTTCCACAACATCACTCTTCTGCAGGTCTAAAGTGAAGGCACTAAGGGACACATGTCAGAAAAGTGGCACAGTATGTAAAGCAGTGCAACTTTACATGCACCCCTTAGCCCCCACCAACACCCAACATGTGTGTGCTGTATTCAATATATGGCGCACCATGGCACAGAGTAGGTGCATTAGTGTCAACATAATGGATGCCATAGAAGGACTGTGTAGGATTATTGCCAAATGTATGGTGCAAATCCTGCACAGTACATAGAGGCCCATTGAAAGCAATGGTGTGCCCCTTACTTATGCCTGCTCTGTACCGGCGTCAAGATTACCAGAGAAAAATGATGCATTGGAGCCGCTTATATTCCTCTGCACCATTATTACATTTGCCCTAACCGGGGGAAACACCCCTTGCATACATGATGCCTGGCACAGGCATAATGTGGCGCAAGGGTCATTAGGTGTTGCAATGCATGGGTAGTGCCAATTTATAAACATGGCCCTGTGTTTTTGGCCTTGTTGGACCACAATAGTGTCAATAAAAATGATGCGAATTTGGTGGAAGGATGTGCTAGGTCCTTTTAAATGTGGGCCCCAGGCTTAAATATGGACAACACCACACATATTTGGCAATGGATTTGTGGGTCTAAGGAAAAGGTAATTATGCCCACAAACACAGTGATGTCAGTCAAGATACGTGTCAGACGTGCTGGCTTTTAGAATTGCATTGATGTAACCAACATATTTGCCACAGCACATGTTGCTGCACTGTGTGCCACATGTTGCACTAATGTACTCTGGACATGGTCTAATTTATGTAGGTGTTGAGGTCTCCAAGGGGCTTATCAATGAGACACTTGCACCACCAGTGCTTCAATACTCTTCAGAAATGAAGTGAGGCACCGGCCAAGGAGCTTTTTGTGAAAGGCAACAGTCAGTTGAGTACACATAGATATTTCAGCTTTTCTACAGATGGATGTAGGAGATGTCTGCGGATTGTTGCAAACAAGATGTGTGAAGAACAACCTACATGGTCTACCCATCATGATAATGGTGACCAAGCATGGTCACATTATGTGTGTATAAGATGTGCATGGTGAGTGTTTACGTGGTACTCAGGAAATGTAAAATAGCTTGTGCACAGATAGGGTAAGATTTTAGAAAAGCAATACTGCACCCAGTGCATCTCCACTTTTCCTGTGCCTCTTAACGCACCCCTACTGCCACCATGTGTGCACCGCATTAGAAATTCAGCACACCATGCCACAGGGTAGGGGGCAATAGGGTAAAATGTTTAGTCACCATCGATGTACTGTTCAGGGTTAGGGCAAAATAAATTGTCATTAACCCTGAACTGTACGTAGGGGCCCATTGTAACCAATGGTGTGCCCCTTGTAATGCCTGCTGTGAGAAGGTGTTATAAGAAGCAAAAATAAATGATGCTGTGGAATCTCTTAGAATCCCCAGGGCCATTTTTAGAGCCCTCTACCGGAGGACCCCCCCCCCCTTGCATACATGATGCCTGGCCAAGGCATAATGTGGCGCAAGGAGTGAGAAAGTGGTGCAATGCATGAATTGCGCCACTTTGTTAATATGCCACAGGGATTTTGGCCTTATTGGGCCACATAAGCAACACAATAATGATGACGCAAATTTGGCAGAAGAAGGCAGTAGTCTATCTTAAATCTGGGCCCTAATGTTCAGAATTAGATAGCCATTATTTCTGTGACATGAGCATGATACTGTAGATGCCTGGTAGGCAGATTTTTATTGTTTTGGATCTTGACATTGTAGTAGTATGTCTGGTGGACATGTGTCATCTGAAGATGCTGTATACATTGCATGGTTGTTCTTCCTCTACCCTATGCAGTTTTTCATGTCATGTCCTCCTCAATTTTTAGCAGCTGCAAGACCCCAGCACAGAAGCATGCATTTGAGAAGAGGGACGAGCATTTCCATCACATATTGGAAGTGCAAGCAGGCTATCGCAAGATGGCCAAGAGGTAGCCCCGGGTCGTGGCTGGCATTCCCACATGGGGGACCAGCTACACAGTCAGCAACCAGCAGTAAAAAAGCTACAACCTCTACGCCAAGGTTCAGGGTTGCCTCACCAGGTCCCACACCCTCCACATCCACAGCACAAACTATGGTAGCAGCCCAGCAACAGCCACCACCAGATGCTACAGCCTCCACCTTTGAGGCTGATATGAGAAGGGACGTGGCAGATGTAAAGGCCAGGTTGGCAAAACTTAAACAAGACAATGCAAGTATTTACAAACTTTTAAAATTCATAAAGAAGAAGCTAAAAAAGCTATGAATGTGCACAATGACAATTCCCAGTTCCTTCCCTTCTTCTATTTTACAATGTAAATTGTTTTAGTGGGTTTTAGGTAGGTAGTCGTATGTTAGGTAGCATAGATTAGGTTCGTTTTAGGACATAGTATAGTTGGAGGTGGGTTTTTGGTATTTTATTGTTTAGGGGGTTGTTGGGAGGGGGGTTTTGTATGGGGTTCTATGTTAAAAAAATACATAAAATATAAAAATACAAATACATAAATATAAAGAGATATACATATATCTCTCTCTATATATATATTTGTTTAGGCAATAGGTTTAGTTAGTCTATGTGTAGCTTTAGTTCATGTTGTCCTACTCGTCTATTGTCTCTTAAGGGGGATGGGGGAACAATGTTTATTGCGTGGCGTTACATCTATAAGATAAGTTTAGATTAGGAGAGATAGGTGTAGAGATAAGTTCAGATAAGTTAGTATAGGTTAGCTTAATGTAGGTTAGTGTCCAGGTTAGGTTTCTAATAGGTTGTGTTTTTAGTAACAATAAATCCTGTTAGTTTTCGACAATAAGGTGTCCATGATGATTGACTGCCTGGTGTTCAAATATCTGCATTGGCCACGTTAGAGTAATGCCCTTCAGTATGCATTCAGTATTGATTTACATGTGTGACAATGTGTATCACCTATGACCAAGGAGCTGTCGGATTGGCAGTGGTATGGCATCAGCTACTCAAGACAGATTTCAGCACAGTTCCTGACACTCTGATTGTGTATGGATACAAATTCTTTGACAGGTAATAATGCAACATCAATTGTTATTGCTACGGTCTGTAACAATCATTCTTGAAAAGTTTAGCACATCTCCGCCTTATTTGGGGGATGGATACTGGCACACTAATAGCTGCCCCTCACAGTCTTACATATGCCACTTTTGCTTCTCACATACATTTTGTACAGGTACAATCACCAGGGAAATTTCCTGACACTTGTGTTTTGAACCACACATGCCACCCATATGTCTACTTGCATGGATATCTGTTTCATACATGCTTTGAAGCCTCAGAAAGTTGGTTGTAGTCCACAATACTATTGGTACCCTTTGTCATGTTTGAGTCCTAGTTCATACCTTTGTGTCTGACAGTAAGCCACACATGTCCTTTGGTTCTGTACTCATTGACATAGCTTCATACAATGCATACATTTGTAGGAGTTGGTGGAACACAGAAAAAAGCAGGACACCTGTAAATATGGTGATTTATTTACATGTGCAAGTTTTGTTTCCAATGATGTACAATTTACTGTTCAATGACTCCTTGAGAGATCCCAAGCCATTGAATGTCCAGTCAGCGTCCAAGGGTGAGGTACATGTCATAAGACATGTGTAGGAGAGGTGAGCCTTAGTGAGGAAGTGTCCAAATTGAAAATAGGTAGGGATTGAGACAATGATAATACATACTTGATAAGTCAACAGTGGTAAAGTGAAGAGGGCACATTGCCAGCTGTCACAACACCGCCATGATCTTAAGCACAGAACTAAAGAGATACTGTCAATGTGGCACACACTGGAGCTACTGGGTGGTTTTTCATGTGAAATATGTTTCTTCCACATCTTCATCCTTTGATGTGTGTGCTGCCTCCTGTGCCATGGGTTGTGCTGTTGTTGAAGCTGAGGGGTGCACACACACATCAAGGGATAGAGATATGGAATCAAAGGTCCCAGCAGCTGCCATTTGTGAAAATGCATAAGGCATCACTGCAGCAGGGAGGAACTGCTGGTTTTGCAACACCGCTGTTACATCACAATGGTAGGCAGCCATGTTTTCACTGAGGGAGGTCCCATCCGGCTCTATGGTCTCCAAGGTATTTTTTATAGCCCCAGCCTGTTATCAATCATTCTTCTGGCACTTTGGGAGGGCAATTAGTCAAGCCTCTACCTCATGACAGCAGCTATGTCCTCCAGGGACTGCTGGAGTCCATATAGCGGGGAGAGGGAACCTCTTATGGTAGCAGAGTTGTCCTGATTCGAACTGAGGCACCTCTGCACACCCTCTAGGCTGCCCCCCATCGTCTCCATCTCTACCCGCACCTGCTGTGCCAGCTCCCGCTATACTCCTGCCACTGTCCACTGAAAGGTAATATCTGGGTCCTCAGAGTCCAGGGCTGTAGCAGGAATAGTCAGTGCATTGTGTTGGTAGTTGGGTGGTTCATGTGGAGACCCCGCAACGCTGTGTGTCCTCCCTGCAACTGGATGTGGTGTCTGGAAGGAATCCAGAACATCCTGGAGAGTATCAGCATTGATGGTCAGCATCCGGTCATCCATATCATCTGTAAAATCCAGGACAGGCAGGTCCACAGTAGGCAAGGCATCATCCTCTGCAATGGGATGGTGAAAGGTCAATCTTTGACTGTAGTGGCTGTTGACATGGCTCTTCATTTACTTGCTACTGGTGGCTCAGTGACATGGTATAGACCTCCACATCACAGCACACATTTGTGGACCCCTAATGGCGCACTGTACCACCTGAATATCATTTGTGTGTAGTCACCATTTGCACCATCTGCCAGTCCACAGTTCCCAGTGTGTTACACCCACCTTGATTGTTTAATCATGGTCTTTGACATATGTACCTCTTTCATTGACTTGACTATGTTAACTTTGCAAGCGGTGGACGTTGTTACGGATGTGTGCTCACACCACAAGTGGAGATGTACAGAAATACTTGGAATTTGTTCTTACAGATATTTGAGCTAGTAACTGACTCATCTGCCACCCTACGTGTTTTGTTGGTGTGATGGTAAGGAGTGAGCTGTCCACATGCATCCTCCTAGCCACTTTGAGTGGTGTATCCAGCATCCTGCACCACCCATTGTGAGATTCGACCACATTGTGTGTATGTGAACAAACACGATTTTCTCCCTTGCTGCATTCTGCAGGACACATAAAATTAGCAAAATGCCATGGGTGATTGTTTATGTACAGCAAGGTGTCCCTTCCTGCACATAAACAATCTATCTCCTCAATGCAGACACCCTTGCACTATGGTGCAAGGATGCCTGCGTTGGCACATGTAGCTTAATTCAGCGCTGGCACAGGGTGAAATGCATGGGTGAGCCGAATTCCTGTAAATATGGTGCATCCCTGCATCTCAAAAGTGGCGCAGCTTGGCGTTGCTACTTTTGGCGCAGCACCGCTCTGTGCCACTTTGTCATAAATCTGGGCCTAAGTGGCTAGAAGGCTGCATATGGAAAGCCCACACACTTCCATCACTCTCTCAACACACGTGTGGTGGGATGAGACCTGATACATTTTGAGGTTCGTTGATGTGTGGATGCATCATGTTAAGACACAACATCAGGGGTGGCATTGTAGTTGTGGTACTAAGGAATAAATATGGTAGTAATACTATTGTGGACTACTTTTAATGTGTGTTGCAATCATCTTCAAACGTAGTAAGTGGCAAACAGCATTACTGTTAGTAGATTTAGCAGATTGTGTCCCTTTCTGCAGATGTGCATTAGGACAAGCAAGAGGGACACCCATACCTCATGCAGGTTGTGTGGCAAGGTTGATGAGGTCAATCATGTATTCTGGCATTACCAAAGTTAGTAGAGGGATGCATTGACTATCTGTGACAAGTACACATCCCTCCACATTTGAATTGATGCTGCACAGCGGAGCAAGCTGAGCTGTTGCACTGTGTGTTTCTTCATAAAAGGATAATTATGTGCCACTATATCCAGACACAGACATCACAGTGCTCTACCCTAGCATTTTATTTTTTTGACTTCTACTTGAGTGGTGGATAGTGATAGGTCATACTTAACATGCCAAGGTGAGGCACCTTGCATACCTAATACTTGTGTATTTTCCATGTGACCGCTATCACCTGACACTGCATGTAATAGGCATTCCATGTGTATATTTGTGATCTTCCCATGCAACACACGTGTGACCCACCCAGCTTCTGATGAAGTGTAGTCCAAGAACTCAGGGTTGTGTGGAAGTGAAAAGTGGGTGTGTGACAAGTTTCTAATTCTACAGATTGTAGTTGTTTATTGTGTGTTGCATTGCACACCACACATAGGGTAAACTTTCAATGTGTTTGGTGCACTGATCCCACAGCATAATTTTCCTTGCAGGCCCCTTACCCCAGCCAACGACACCATGGAAGCATGTTTATGACATTACTGGTCACCAGGGTGGACATTCCCACAGTAGTCTTATGAGTTTTGTCACTATATTGGTGCATTACTGCCATAAATGATGGCACTAGTGCAGCAAAGCACAGGGAGGTCCATTACATACAATGCTTGCGTCACTTTGTCATCTGCCTTTGGAAGGCTCACACGTGAGGTTATTAGATTGCACAGTGCAACCTTTATGGGTTGTCAGCCCCATTAGTTCTTCCCTCCCTTCATAAGGAATATTTCCTTATATACATCATATCTGCCACAGGCATATAGTGGTGGAAGGATGTACAAAGTGAATCAATGCATGCGTTGTGTGACTTTGTTGATGTAGCACAAGGGGAATGGGCAGCTTGGATCCACATTAGCAACAATTTGTATGATGCTGATTTTACATTATGGGCTTGTAAGATTGGGCCCCTAGTGCGACATTAAAACCACTTGTAGCTGTTGTTACGCATGAAGGTTTCCCTTTGTTGACGACACCAACCATTCCCACAACACAGACAACCTTGCTACATGGTGAAACAGAAGCTATTTGTACAGCAGCAGAAATGATGATCACAGACATGCCCTATATTTTATATATGTTCACTTTTCTACCCATTCCCAAATGGTGCATGGAAGTGTGTGGCAGTTCTTGTTGGGCCAACCTGTGCAGCAAGCATACTACATGTTGCCCACTGAGTGCTACACATGGGCAGGTGGATCAGTGGCAACAGTGAAGCAGTTGCTGGGATGTTTGAGAAATGGTCGGTACATATAGGGTGGAAGGTGTGGGCGCATCTGAGGTGTTTGCCCATTATGGCCCAGGTTTCAGGGAAAATTATGGAGATCAACACTACACCACATTTGGCAGTGCCGCACCCTGTCATTTTCAATACGCAGAGAAGCACCGTTTTAATGCGTATACGGTGCACCCCTGTGTTGGTCCCTACGCCAGCGCTATTTTTGTTGCTGAGCACCAAAGCAGAGAACCTTGCGCCATGGTGCAAGGATGGTTGCACTGTGGGGGAGATTGCTTTTCTGCAGGAAGGGACACCTTAATGCACAAAAACAATCTTCTATGGCCATTTGCACTTTCTATGCTTGCTGTAGAATGCAGCACACATAGGAAAAGCAAAAATACGAAGAGGAAGGAAAGCATTTCTCCTCGTCGCGTGATGCTAAAGACACCCCAGGAGTGGCATTAGATTTTGGTGCAGCCTCAGGTTTACAAAAACGTCCAAATCTGGGGCAATGTCAAAATGCAATGCATGTAGTTGTGGCACGCCAAGAGCAACACTGATCGCACACCCCTTCCAGTCAAAGTGCTTGCTGTGAAGGGGCCATATTTACAAGGTGGTGTTAACCCACAAAAAGTGGCTTAACGGCACCATGTAAATATGGCGGAGTGCATAGCGCCACAGTAGCATCACTAAAAGTGACGCTACGGTGGCGAAAGGGCCTTTTGATTCTGGGATTAGGGCCCTCATTCTAACCCCGGCGGTCTCAGACCGCCGGGGCCAAGGTCGGCGGGAGCACCGCCGACAGACCGGCGGTGCCCCGCAGGGCATTCTGACCGCGGCGGTTTGGCCGCGGTCAGAAAGGGTAAACCGGCGGTCTCCCGCCGGTTTACCGCTGCCCTTAGAATCCCCCATGGCGGCGCAGCTTGCTGCGCCGCCATGGGGGATTCTGACACCCCCTACCGCCATCCTGTTCCTGGCGGTTCGCCCGCCAGGAACAGGATGGCGGTCGGGGGTGCCGCGGGGCCCCTGGGGGCCCCTGCCGTGCCCATGCCAATGGCATGGGCACGGCAGGGGCCCCCGTAAGAGGGCCCCACAAAGTATTTCAGTGTCTGCCTAGCAGACACTGAAATACGCGACGGGTGCAACTGCACCCGTCGCACCTTCCCACTCCGCCGGCTCAATTCTGAGCCGGCATCTTAGTGGGAAGGTTGATTTGCCCTGGGCTGGCGGGCGGCCTTTTGGCCGCCGCCCGCCAGCCCAGGGCAAATCCCAAAATACCCTCAGCGGTCTTTCGACCGCGGAGCGGTATTTTGGTGGGGGAACTTCGGCGGGCGGCCTCCGCCGCCCGCCGAAGTTAGAATCACCCCCTATGTGTCCAGATAAGACCCATTTGCATGCATTTAGTGTGTCCTATGTGTCACCCCCTTCTGCCATTTGTTAATTTCCAGATTGTACCCCACTGCAACTTACTGTGCATTTGTGATAGGTCATTGAAGTCTGCGCTGTCCTGTCCTGCGATTCCGGTGACCAGCTCCTCCGGGATGACCGTTTCCACCATCTCCTCCAGATCATCGAGGTCCTCCTGGAGTGCTGGACTTCCACCTCCAATCTGCAGTGCTGCCATTCGGTTTGTGGCCAGTTTCGCTTTAGTTCTGTGCTTGCAGTTGTGCCATCGCTTATAACAATTGGTGACAGTCCTCTTCACCTCTGCCAAACTGTTGACTTTATCTACTATTGCCTGCCATATGGCCTCCTTCCTACCTATTAGCAATTTGGAGGGAGACAAAGAGCTGGTGTTGGTGCTTCGTCATCTCTCTGACCAAGATATCATTCTCCTCCTCACTGAAGCGAAGCTTCTGCTTCCTTTTCTCCTCCTGGGATTTTTCGGGTCCATCCCGACTTGTACTGGGCAGATTGGGATCTTCTGGCCTGCATTGTCCATCTTGGCTCCCTGTTTCTTTTTTTTTGTTGCTCGCAGGCTTTTTTTATGCTAATGTTGCAAATATGGCTCTAACCCAATTAGCGTAAAAAAACGTGCTGCTAATCATGCTAACGCCACTTTTGCAGCATTAGCGTTATTTTTTCTTACGATGTATCACAAAGGTTCAAGTCATTTTTTTACGCTAACCTTTCTTTTGTGCCATGGTGCATCATTTTCTAAATACGACCCATGGATGGCACAAGGAAATGCCTTTAGTGGTTGCTAAATGTTCTGACGCGCAACTGTGCATCACTTTTCTTAAATCTGGGCCATAGTGTGCACTTGGTCAGGATCACAGGCACTATTGCGGAGGCCCACTAAATCGTTCAGGTAATGACTTTAAAATCACAGTGAACTGCAAGATTGATAATACAGGTTTAAAATATGAGCAATGTGTATTTGTTTAGAATCTTTTCGAATTGAAAATACCCATTTACATCCCTCAATTGCAGTATTATTTCAGTTAAAGCCTTAGTTATTGTGTAGTACTGTGTTTTTCATTTAGTGCATCTTTCATGAAGTATGACCCTGCAAACTGTTTTCTCTGAGTGCAGCAATATTATCTCTGTCTCCAGAAGAATTTCTCCTAAAGCTCACAGGGAAAGGATAACGGCTGGCTAAACTACAATTATGCAAAAAAATGAAGTACACCCTTTTAAGATTCCATGGATTTACATTTTAATATGCATTAATCTCGCCCACACCAAGTGCACACTAGGCAAATTAAACATTATGGGGGTTATTACAACTTTGGAGGAGGTGTTAATCCGTCCCAAAAGTGACGGTAAAGTGACGGATATACCACCAGCCGTATTACGAGTCCATTATATCCTATGGAACTCTTAATACGGCTGGTGGTATATCCGTCACTTTATCGTCACTTTTGGGACGGATTAACACCTCCTCCAAAGTTGTAATAACCCCCTATGTGATAAATAACACACTATTTCCACTTTGTCATAATTTATTAAACAGAAAACAACCAACATTCAGAAGCCTGCTGAGAAAAAGTAAGTGCACCTAATTGCTTCCATATCACTTACAAAGGTAATTAGAACCGGGTGTTGCTAAACAAGTGCTCTTAATTAGTTGATCAGATGGTGGTGCAGGCACCTGAATAAGTATCTAGACCCTTTGTTTGATCTAGACAATTCAGGTTTGTGGTGACAAATCATATCTTGGTCAGAAGACATCTGTGAGAAAGACTTGTTGCTCCTCATCAGTCTCAGAATGGGTGTAAAGCCATTCATCTCCAAACATGTGAAGTCCGTCATTTCACAGCACCAAAGACCATATATAACCAGAGAAGGATCAAAACGATAGCCACCTCAGGCATAATTGGACATTTCAGCAAATCTGCCCCAGGATTACACTGTTGGATGTACCTAGAGGTTACAATGAACCCTACAGCTACACCCAGGAATCTATATGTAAAATTCACATAAAGGTGCACATTAGAGTTCATAATGTTATCATTAGGAAAAGACTTAAAAATATGACTTTCTTGAAAGTGTAGCCAGGAGAAAAGCCTCCCCCCCCAATAAAAAAACATCGCTACACAGCTTACGTTTGCAAAGCAGCACCTGACTGCTCCACAAGAGTGCTGTAACAATGTCCTCTGGATAGATGAGAACAAGTGGGAGGTTCCCGGTGGTAGTACAGGATGGCATGTTTGTCAAAAACCAAATACTGCATTTAACTACATGAAACACATATCAACTGTCAAAAATGTTGGTGGAGGGGTTATGATTTGCTTCTGCTTTGCAGCCACAGAACCTGGATGGCCCTCATCCATCGCATCCACCATGTATTTCTCTCATTACCAGCCAGTGCAATAATAGCAAGCGTGTCATGGGCCCAAAGACAAGCAAGTAAGTTGAGCCCTGTGCTATCTTTATGGTTTTTAAAAGACAAGTAGAAATGAGGGGCAATGGGTCCATCACAATAAAAGACTCTAATTTAACTGGACCTGCTGCGCAAATCAAGCTATGTGCCTGAATCCACTCTCGACAAAATCAATGACTGACTACTGGAAAAAAATAATCATTATTTTGGAATGGTCTAGTCAAAGTCCAGACTGCGACCCCCTTGAGATGCGGTGTCAAGAACTAAATGCAGTGCCTAAACCAATGCCCTTAAGCAGCATCGAGCTTAAGTAGTTTTGTAAGGAGGAGTGGGCCAGAGTTCCTTCAAGGTGATGCGAGACACTCCTACAGAAAATCTCTACTGTCGTTTATTGCTTCTATGGGGGAGGTGCAGATCTTACCAATTCCATCCATGAGGGAAATTACTTTTTCACACTAATTAATGTTGCTGATTTTGTTTGTTTAATACTGACAAAATGAAACGTGTTATTTTTCACATGTGATTATATTTATCGACGGTTAGGACCTGGTAAGGAGCAAATTAGGGTAAAATATGTTTTTATATGTAATGACAAATAACAGTGAGAGGCTATACTTTCTCCTTCACAGCACTGAAACAGGAAATGCGTTTGCAAGATAATAAATTCTGCCATTTGTGCCGGACATTTTTGAGGTACTCAAAAAGTGAATGTGGGAGAGGGTTATAAGGGCTGTTTGTTTATAACTGAGGATCAAAGGATTGCCATTTAATTGAACATTTCTATGTGGGCATGCACCTGTGCATATGGAGTTGTCTTGTTTTGTCCTTGCATGAGTAAAAAACAATTTAATGTTCTTCATTTAGGGTTCTCATCGGAGAAGCTTAGCTGCCAAGTAACCCGCATGTTTCTACCTGTAGCCTTTCTTTAGCACAACAACCGTCCAGTTCAGCATTACCCATTTCACTGTTGGCCACCGATCCCCAAATACAGAAGTGTCCTATCTCTAGCAAATTGTCCCATGTCAGGCTATAAATGATGAGCCATATTTTTTTCTCTGCAGTCTGGTATTCATAGTTTTGCAAACAAAGCTAGGCCTGGGCGAAATTTGCATAATTTCCTTTGCGCAAATTAGACAGAATACCCAAAACACTACGTGACATGCTGTGGTATGACGCAAAATACCAGCTTTAGCATTCACACTATTATTTTGAGCAAAAAGTTTGTTTGCATGCATTTTTGGTGCAATGGCACACACATGCTAAAAAACGTAAGCTTACATTTGAAGGTAACAACAGCGCTCATGTTAGGTTCATTTGCAATGTTCTCATGCTCCAATTATATCATTTTTATCTGAAAGCAAAGACATTTGTTACAGAGATTTGTTAAATCTGAGGGTCACAGTTTCTAATAAATGAGGGACCATCATAAATTCATTTCATTCTTCCAAAGTGAAGAAAATTTGTCATATACAATGTTTATAGAGTTAAACACAAACGTGTACATATGTAAAAAAAAAAGATAGGCAATGTCATAATGTGTAATTGGATCCCAGTTTTTGACACATGCAGTCTATTGTTTTAACGATAGAAACCTTGTATATTTCATAAATAATTAAAAATATCAATAGTGTTTTTCACATGACATTTTAGTGAAAGCACAATTGTTTCTGCTTATAAATATGTTCTCATTCAGGAGGTTATAAATGAGGGTAAGGGGCATAATTTTTGTTTTCGTATACATAAACAATACTCTGCTCATAACTGTGTCAAGAAAATGTACGGCGGGACCTGAGGCTTCAGATTCTGATTTCTATTAGCAGCCGTGTTACTATAACCTAAACATGTGCGTAGACTCAAAGCACTACAATACCCATAAACCTTGTCGGAAAAAAACTGCCAGACCCATGAAGCCTAACAGAACATCAGTCAATCACAGCCCAGATGTACTTATAAACAACTGCAGTAATTTAAGCACTGCCTCATCTTTGCTGCTTGAAAGCCACGTTAAGTAATCTCTTTACAGTTATCAATTTAGGTAATTTGGCCCGAGCACGGATACTGCCACTATTTTGGTTCTCTTTAGCGCGGTCATGGCGCACCGGGTTTTACGTCCGTCTCCCACCTCACGCCTTTACATACTTCACAAAGCCTACGACCAGTACTTTTCTATCTTGTCGAGAAAATCGCTGCGCCAGGCACCACTTAGCAAGGCAAGCTGAGCACGCGCTAAAGACTGCTGCAGGCCGATAAATACAAACATCTTCCCGCTCTTTTACCCACACTCGGCCGTCCACAAGGCAACTCCCTTCCCTCTTTTCTCTCTGCCTGCCCGCCGCCATTATTGAATGAGGAAGTCCTGGGTTAAGACAACGGGGATGCAATAATGTATTGATTACAGTTTTGCTGCAGGAGCCTTTTCCCCCTTGAACTTAGACCAACTAAGTATTACAATATCTCTCTAAACGTTCCTCCCCCTTATTATACAGACTTGTTTGTGGCAGAGGCAGGATTCCCGGAGACCAAAAGTTGCGTGTCGTAAGCTTATGAAATGTCACTTCAACCCTCAGAACATCTCCTTTTGATCAGTTACTAATTTCATATGTGCGTCCTTATGGACCCTTTTCACGTCCTACATTAACTCCCTGGATCAAATGGATTTTTTCTGAAGTGGACATTGACGCTTCCAGTTTTTGGTACCCACTCAGTCAGAGGTGAGAAGGCTTCCAAATCTTTCACCATTGTAGCACGCATAGAGAACATCATTCGCAGGGCAGACTGGTCATCAGACTTTATGTTTAAGGAGTTCTATTACAAACAAGTAAGTAATCGGTTTACCGTGATTATGAACAGCTTTCAACTTGCAACAAAATAAACAAGTTAAAGCCTCTTTTATTAGTGAATCCAGGATGAATGTACGCTTTTAAAACATCCCCCAAAGCTACGCCCCTGGCTAGCAAACGATTATTGAATTGAGCTCCTGTCTCGTGTTACTATTTTCAGTCTGTTAGCTCACTGATTGAGTCTCTGCTGCACAGAGGCGTACATAACCTCAAGTTCCAATGCTAGTTTCTCAAGTTGGGATTGGAGGCTGGAGCCTGTACCCCATTGCCCCAATTTACCCTCAAGAAACAAACACAAGCATTGGCAATTCAATAGGTCTTGCTTTTGGGACTTTTTGGTTTTGCCAATTCCATCTGGCAATGATGTACAGCATCAGGGAATAAAAGCAAAATGTTTTTACCTGGTGATACGCACCAATGGGAAAAAAGTAAGAAAAAGGATTTGAGGACATGACCGGTGCAAGAGTGTGTATCGTTCCTCACATATGCGTGTTGATGTATCTGCAGTGGTGCTGGTCCATATGCGCCAGCGGAATGGCATAGGCACCATTCGCTAGGTTTTGCCATTTCTTGATCCAAGATGGCAGACACCATTTGGATTGGTAAAAAAAAAAAACGATATTTTTAGAGTAAAGGAGAAACATTTTAAAAAAAAGAATGCATGGTTGGGGGTCAATGAAGGAAGGAGTGGGGGGAGCCAGTAGGTGGACAAAGGTAAAAGCAACTCATGAGGGAGACAGCAACAAAGGAGAGGTGGAGAAGCACAGTGGGTGAGATCCACAGGGGGCAGGGCAGAAGCAAACGAGAGTGAGTGGAACACTGGGGGGAAGCATATGAAGGAGAGAGTAACACAGAGCGCAGAGTGCAGGTAGAGAAGTACACAAGAAAATACCACACTTGCGAGACAGCAACAGTGGGGAGCACACAAGGGAGAGAGGTGAAAAACTTGCCTACTCTCATGAAGAGCTGAATCAAAAAGAAAAAAAGGATTTTCCTAAAGTTGTGCAGTGGAAGGATGAAAGTCAAGCAATTGCAGAGATTGTAAAGAGGCTGTGCTCCATTGGAGGGACAAACACAAGATAGACAAACCTGGACAAAAAAAGCCATCGAATAAGAAGCAAGCAAATGAGAGGAACAATAAGGCCACTCGTTGTTAAACAAATGGCTCTAAGTCCATATAAGATATTGAAAGCCGACAGTAGGGCTTTCAAAACCAGACATCTTGCACTGTCATGTGGGCAAGACCTAAAATGTAGCTCCAAATATTTGTATGAATGGATTTTTAAGAAGAACGAAATATGATGCCCACAAATTTCCGTACATGTCTGAAAGTGAGCAATGGAGCAAAGTTTTTTTGGGGGGAAGATTCATCATGGTCTCAGAAAGGTGACTTAAAAGAATACCAGTAGATAAAACTAGCTGATGCTAACAGTCAGCAACTCTCATCGGAGTATTAGCAAAAAGGAAGAGTATTTGCTTGTATGAGGTAAGTGTCTTCCCTCACATGAATTATTGATACAAAAGCAGTACAATCTGAAATAAGGCGGTTAATATGCTCAGACCCTCATTAGGAGTGTGATGGATTTTGGATTGGGAATACTGGAGCCTGGAATCTCCAATTCTGGCTGGTATCCATACACCAAAATCTGGTAAATATAAATGTTGTCTCTAGATTGAGCACTAGCCTGTGTTACTCCTGAATGCCAGGTTCTTTTGGGCTAGCGTTTCTCCAGTTCCAGGAGCAAACCCACTGATATTTTTGTCTATTCAGAGCATGCAGAGAATGTCACCATGAAGGGAGGATGAGGGGAGGGATTTAGGGAAGCAATAGGAAAGGCCATATAGTGGGTGTTCTACTCCCCCTTTGTGCAGAAATAGGGGGCTGAGTGCAGCAGATGCCATAGCCCCTGCAGCACTCCTGGAGCTCTGGTGTTAGTTGTATGACCAACAACAATATAAGAATATTGTGACAAAAATATCAACTACACAAATATCGAGTTTAAGTACTCAGGGCTGCGGCAGTCTGATCACCACATTACAAGTCTGGCGGTCAGACTGCCAAAAGACCACGTCTCCGCCAGGATCTCTGATCCCGATGAGCTGACGGCATCTTGGTTGTGATCAGCCAGGGCGGCGCTGAAGTCAGTGCCACCCTGCTGATTACAACCATGTTCTCCATCAGCCTTTTAATGGCGGTTCAACTGCCATGAAAAGGCTGGCTGATAACAAGTGCTGGGGGCCATTGTATGGGCAGTGTAGGGCCCCTCACCCCAGCACCGTCAAAATGCACGCTGTCTGCTCAACAGACAATGTGCATTCCGAGGGTGCTAGGGAGGCCCCCTGTGCGATAGCATTGGACTCTGCTCCATGTGGAGGCGAGTCCAATGCTGGCGGAAGCTTTTCACTGGGCTGACCGGCAGAAACATTGGTTTCCGCCAGTCAGCCAAGTGGAAAACTCCTAATAGTGCAAGTGGGGAGACTGCCAGTTCCGCAGCGGTCTCCTCACCACAGGTCTGATGGTTGGGTTTTCCCACCGCCAAACTCGTAATCAGGCCCTCAGTATGTAAACTGCCACAATATTGTGTCAAAAATATTGCTGAACAAAATATTGTGAAAAAGGAAAGTATACTGGCATTTTAATACATATTGGATTATAAGTAATTTACTTAAAATATTAAACTAGAAAATAATATAATTAAAAATACATAGTTTTACAAGGTATGTAAATAAAATAAAACAATAATTATTTTTTAAAATACATTATCTTAAGAACCTCAAAAATAGCTTTAAATTAAAAAATGACAACTATATACGTAACCAAAACATATCTGTAACCTACTTTAATTGTTAATAATAATATAAAATAGTTTTAATTATTACTGTGAAATAATTAATTAAAAGAATATATATTAAAAAATATATATATATATATTTACACGGTTTTCAGAAATACATGAATAATTTTAACAATAACGTAAAAAATCATATTAGCAAATACATATTAATAACATATCACAATTGATAAAAAAAATTCAATTAACATTTAAGAAGTAACTTTTAAATTAATTTAACATTTACAAAGTAACTTTTCAATAAAAACATTTTAAAATAATATAAGCATTAAAGATAAGAACAAAATATTTAAAAAATAACAACAATCAAAAATTAACAAAGCTAGCAAAGGTGTTGGGCTTCAAAGGAGTAAGATCGTCTAATCTAACTCCAATGTAAGCACAGATAGGAAAAGTAGTAGACTTTGGAGGGGTTGGATTTACTATTCCCACCCCCTCCAACGTAAGGAAAACCAGGGAAAGAGTTGGACTTTGCAGGGTTAGAATTATTATTGCCACTCCAACTTAATGAAAAGCAGGGAAAGTGTGGGTTACAGTTACTACATTCAGTAGCACTGGCCACTGGCTTCTGAGCAAAACTTTGGGCCCCAGCACTTATTCCTTTACAAATTAATCACTGAGCACCAGCACAATCACAGATCTTTACATGAACCCCTTTGTGCAAGCAATTATATCCTGTTAAAGTAAAATAGCAGATAAGGCCTCCTATGATAGACTGCTCAACTTGTTCACAACTCACTATAAAGGCAGCACACTTCAAGTGAGAAATTCATGATCTTTGTGCTGCAATTTCGATTACGCTGGCCTGATTCTCGACATGCCATAGCACAGCTCTATCCCAATAAGGATGATACCCATTTGTGCGGTTTGTACTATGGGTGACTATCGCGATTCATTTTTTCAAGCATTCCACAGCATCCAGCACCTGCCTTCCTTTGACTGGTTGGTCATGATTTTGAGGTTGTAAATTTGGTATTTGTTTAAATTGGATGATCTACCTCTTTTTGCTGCTTTCACTTTTCAAACTGCAGCACATCGTCTGCTTCTGATAACGCATGTCTACTGACCTTGACGTCATTCTTTTTGCTTTTTTTCTGAAAACGCAAACAATGCTACCAAAAATCATTCATTACATCACTTCGGATTTAAAGGCAAACAATGTTGTGTTTTAGCTTTCTATCTCTGTTGCTCATCAGAGCTGTGCATCTTTTCCATAATAGGCAATAAAACGCTGTCCACCAAAACCCCAAAGGCAACACAACCACCCTTATCACTGCCTAAAATGTATTCACCCATTTTCCTCATCCAGTTACAACTCACTGGACAGATCGCATTTCCATTGACGACCAAGGCCCATATAATACTTTTTTAGCGCCGCATTTGTGTCATTTTTTGACGCCAAAGCGGCGCAAACTGGCAAAATACAATTGTATTTTGTAAGTTTGCGCCGTTTTTGCGTCAAAAAGCGGTGCAAATGTGGCACTAAATAGTATAACTATGGGCCCAAATCTCCAGGCCTTCTACTGACAATCATCTACACTACATTAACTGCTATCCACCCACTCACGTCCCTAGTCTGCAGAATCAACCCCAAAATGTATCATTAGGATTCCTTCCAACTGTGAGACCTACCAGCTCTATTCATCATCTTCAAGGAAATGAAAGTATCATCACAGGCGAAAGCCATTGCATCCTAAGGTGGAGGACTCTGGATGGTGTCCCTAACTTCCTTTCAGTGGGATTGAGTTTCACACAGGTGTTGCTTTATTTTCAGAATTTACTTACATGGGCTGCTTCACTAGGTACTGAAATGCTTTTGCCATATGACAAATTCTTTGAATTCACACCTGATTCTATTTCTCGTTATGTCACCATGTCACCAATCTCACGGAAAGCACCTAATTTTAACTACTCTTAGGGATATATTTAACAAGGGTTTTGTGTCACCCTTGCACCACGCAAGAGGGTGCAGGGCAACTCAAAACCTATAATGAGATTTACCAAGCAATGGAAGGCCACCTTGCATGGCTACGTGGCTTGGTAAATTTGGAGTCATCAAAAGCAGCGCAAGTCACTGCCTTGCATTACTCTACCCAGGGAGGCGTTTCCTGGGTGGAGCGTAAGTGTTCCCATGCATCCACCCATGGATTCTGAGGTATTCAAAATGTACCAATACTGGTAGATCTGTGAATTGAATGTGTCAGAGTGCTACGCCTTCCCTGAGGAGGTGTAACAATGAGAAATATCTTTATTTCTCCATGCTTTTTCTTCATTTTACATGTGCAGCATTCTGTGGTGTATTACTGCCCTCTCCAATTCATGTAACCCAACAAGTATCATGCTGCATTGTGTTGCGTGAAATAATGATAAATATGACCCATAGTCTGGAAGATCCATTTTTATCCCTTATCGCAACCGATGACTGTAATCCAATCAATGACCCTGTTTAACTTGCACTGCTGCAACACAATACTTTCTGGTGTACCTCACCCCACTCTTGCTTTCTTTTAAAGCCACCTTTCAAGCAGAAGTCCATCTCATTGTAGGTCCTAGAGAGGCCGGATCATGATGTGATCTAGGCACACTGACTGCCTTCAAGAGCCTCAATGAATATAGCCTGCAACCCCTAAGTTGTATGGAGAAGAGGAAGCTCTTGAAGAAGTTCCCCATTGTTGGAAAATGGCCCTCTCTGAAGGATCAACCCAAACTTTTTGCCATCCTCCTCCTCTTTTTCTTACCTCATTGTTGTTGGCTTTAGGACTCTGGTGGACACTTTGCCACCACTAACCAGTGCTAAAACATGGTAACAATGGCTCATACCCAATTGGCATATTTCATTTACTTGTAAGTCCCTAGTAAAGTGCACTACAGGTGCCCAGGGCCTGTAAATTAACTGCTACTAGTGGGCTTTAGCGCTGATTGTGCCACCCACATAGGTAGCCCCTTCACCCTGTCTTAGTCCTGCCATTGCAAGGCCTGTGTGCGCAGTTTCACTGCCTCTTCGACTTGGCATTTAAAACTACTTGCCAAGCCTTAAAATTCCCCTTTTTCAAAATATACATCAACCCTAAGGTAGGTCCTAGGTAACCCATAGGGCAAGGTACTATGTAAGTAAAATGCAGGACATGTACTTATGTGTTTTACATGTCCTATCAGTGAAAAGCTCACAAATGTGTTTCTCACTACTGTGAGGCCTGTTCCTATCGTAGGCCAGCATTAGTACTGACGTTATGTACTTTAAGTGGTAGATTCTGATCTGAAAGGAGGAGACCCATCAAGTTAGTGTGGTCAGAATGGTAATAAAAAATCCTACTTACTGGTAAAGTTGGATTTAATATTACTATTTTAAAAAATGCCAATTTTAGAAAGTGGGCATTTCTCTACACTTACTGCCACCTGTGCCTTACAGTCTGTCTCCAATCCATGTCTGGGCTTTGCTAGTTGACAGCTCCCCTTGTGCATTCCACCCAGACATCCATAAACACAGGACACTCAGCTGCATCTGCATTCATCTGCATTTGGGTGGGTAGGAAGGGTGGAGGGGCTCTCACTTACATTTCAAAGGCAAGGGGCCTGCTCTCACACAAAGGATTGATAACCTCCCACAAGGACAGGGCTGGGTTGAAAGGGGACCTTGTGCACTTCAAAACCGCTCTTTGAAATTTCCCCCACTTCAAAGTCATTTTTGGGTGTATATATACTGGGTCTCTGACCCCACCAAATCAGACACTTCTGGACCTGCAACTAGACTCTGTCAGAGGGACTGCCTGGCTTCCCAACGGTCTCATCTGGACTACTTTTCTGAGAAGCACTGCTTCCATGCTTGTTGCCCTGCTGCCTGCTGGCCCCTGACTCTGCTGGGAGGACTCTGCCTTCCCCATAAGTGCTCTCCAATGGCTTGGATTGGCTTGCCTCCTGTTCTGAAGGAAATCCCCATGCATAAAAAAATCAACGCAACGCCTGCAGAAATCAACGCGGCGCCTGCCTCGTGGCTGAAAAATCACTGCATAGCCTACCGGATCGACGCAGCACCTGCTCCTTCTTGCCAGTCTATCAAGATCAAGGATTTTCAACACATCGTCCTTGGGCGTCAAACTATCCCAACATCACAGTAAAGAACCAAGGCTGTGCTCCTGTAAATTGATGTATCCCCTTGCAGTGTGGAAAGAAACAACGCAATGTCTGTGCCGCAACAGAAAATCCAATGCTGCACTTTATTGTTCAACACATCTCTTCGGAACCAAGCCGGCGCTCCTGTAAATCGACTCATTACTTTGTACCGTAGAAAAAAACAATGCATTGTCTGTTGCACACCGAAAAATCTGATGCAACACCTTATTTTTCGATGCATCTCCTCCTCTGCGAACCCATGCGTTGTTATTTTTGATGCATCCCAGGTACTGTGTGTTACAAGGATATAACCACTGATTCTTATGGATTGAGACTCATTTAAACCTCTGAAAAGTTATATCTCGACTTGTGCATATTGGATTTTTATACTTTTGTTCTTATTTTATTCAGATAAATATCTATTTTCCTAAACTGGTGTGGAGTACTTTTGTGTTGTTTTCACTGTGTTACTGTGTGAATTATTGCACAAATACTTTACACATTACCTTCTAAGTTAAGCCTGCTTGCTTTGTGCCAAGCTACCGGAGGGTAAGTACAGGATAATTTGGATTGTGTTGTGACTTACCCTGACTAGGATAGTGGTCCCTACTTAGACAAGGGTGTATACCTGTGCCAACTAGAGACCCCATTTCTAACACCCATGAAAATAGAATTCAATGATGTGACCTCTTGCTGAATTGGGCACTTTATCCATAAGGTTACGAAGATCAGCAAAGAAACCATTCCAGCAAGGCATTCCACCCCCTCTGTTTGTAAGGTGTAAACCTACGTTCTATCACACAAACTGTAAGGGTGCTCAATGGTCATTCTCAGCAAGCATACTCAACCCGATAAAGAACTTACAGTAGGTGATTTGACCTACAAAGAATGAAATACAAACATGTTTATCCTACTTTATTTGAGTGATTTGTACCCTAGATTTAATTCCATTGCTCCCTTTGAGGGTGGCCAAGCAGCCTGTGAAATTCTGGGTGAAAATCACTTGGGTTTCATTCTGTTTTCCCTTTCAGCAGTATATTCCAGAGGGTGTGGAGCCAATAGCCCCAGCAAAGGTTGGTGTTTTGCTGAAGCTCTGCCAAAGTCTATGTCCTTGATGATCTAGCAGCACACCCGACCTATGGCACGATTGTGACAGTCCCGGGTCAGTGCAGGTTCGACCTCCGGACATTGTCAGATTCACAGGTAAAGACCAGGAATCGGTTCATGCTGATGTTCATGTACAAAGAAGGTTGCGGGGGAAGTATGCACTTGAGCAGTGCACAGGGAGAGAGATTGTGCACAGAGCACCAGCACGGCGGGGTGGGATGTGTCAGAACCTGCAGTGAGCAAGACTCTGTGTGCCAGCAACAGTACAGACTTCTGAGGCAGAGCGATGACACGAGAAATTGTGGAAGCCAGTGGAAGGCAAGACCTCAAACTGGAGGGCCCGGCTTGGCCTTATGAACATAGAAGAATTATGGGGTCTAGATTAGTTTTGCATCCTGAGTGGAGTGCTCTGGAACAACTGTGCTGGGCCTTCACCATACCTAGCAACAGCACTCAACCCACAAACTTTCAAACCCACCCATAGAGGAGGTTAATCATGAACCTGACACTGATAGCGTCCCACTGTTACTGGGTTTTTCCAAGTGGACATCTTGGCCACAATGCTGAGAGTACCTGCAAACCCACATGCATGTCAACAGAGTACCGTCTCGCCGTGGGAATAAGAGTGACTGTCCTCTTACTGTGAAGTGCCACCAGTACATAGTCCAGGGAGCAATGATGTGAATCTTGATGAGAGGAGGGGACTTGCGGTGCCCCCTACCTTCCCAGAGCAAATAGTACAACTGGGGGTGGAGTCCCTAGCAGTGGTGGAACTGTTTCCTAAGCGAACTGCACTGACACACACCTTAGTCCCTTGTTGACCCTAACATTTCATGCCCCCTCTAGCAGACCTGTGGACCAAGCTACGACACAGAATGGCTGCTCCTCACTTGGGCTCTCCAGCTTTTTGAGTCTGCAATACTGAGCCCTGAGTGGGGTGCAATACTTATCCACAACGCCTTTACCACAGTACCTGCTAACATGTCCAAACCAGCATGACATCTGCTCTTTACTGAGACAGTGGCCTGTAAATTGACTAAGACTATGGCTTGAGACCATCCTGAATGATCTCACCACGTACGACTCTCAAAGGCCACAGTAGAGGATACCACAACCAATTCTGCTGCAGAGATCCTGTTGACATGTTCAGAAAACATATTGTTCCAAAGGTGACTGCAAAGCACAGAAGGCATATTATCCTTAGTGAAACAGAAAATTGATACATCCATAGATTGCGAACAGGATCATCAACTCCTACAATTTAAGATTAATGACTTGGAGAACAGAAGCCAAAAACATAATCTGCATTTTGCCGGTATACCTGAGAAAAGTGAGGGGTAATTAATGGTTGTGTTCCTGACAAAACTTCTCCAGGAGCTCTTGAATACGATATTTGCCCCCACTGGAAATCCAAAGAGTGACCAGACTGAGATCAAGCAACACCAGAGTGCAGGGAAACCCACACAAAGTAAATTGCATGCTTTCTGACATCAATATACCAGGCAAATAATCACCACTGGAAAGACAAATGGTCACTTCTCTGTTCTCTTTTGGTGATCACCGGGTCACTATCAGGTCAGACTTTTCGAACAAAAGAAACCTAAAATAGAAAAGGTTCCTGATTCAGCGCCCGCAACTCAAGAAACTAAAAATCAAATACGAACTACTAGAACTGGCAACAATGCTCATCATGCACAAAGACATAAAAATGAAATGTGATGACCTGGGTCAATTGGAAGTCTGCTGGACTCACTTGAAGATTCGAACGTGAACAAATACTACAACAGTGATGATGATACATGCCAGCCACACCAACCAGCTGTGATTCTAGAGACAGAGAGGCTAAGAGAGAGAGAGATAGTGAATAGGGTGACCAAGCAATGAACTATGAAATCTAAATCAACCCAATAAGTCATTCCCTCCCAGAGACAAATCACGATCACCTCTGAAACCTTACTGATGATGAGGAGAATGGAACTGCAATAGATATGAGACTTTCATTTGTTGATCCAGTTCTTAAATATGCTGTAACGCTATGTGGCTCATCTTTCCTTCTCCTTTTCCTCTGGTTACTGCTCTCCTGATTTCTGATCTTTTGGGGGACCTGCATACATGGTACTTCTTCTGCGTTTCATATACAACAAGGAATGCACAAGGGGTGCCTGCTGTTCCCATTAATATTTATCCCAGCACTCAAATCCTTAGTAAATGCCATCAGGAAGCGCTACTCTATGGCGATGGCATCCTGATCACGATGTCCAACCCAACCACATAGCTCCCTAGCCTTATTGAGACCTTTTCACACTTTTCACCATTCTCCGGTTATGGACTAGAGCAGAACAGGATCTGGCAGGCCTGGATCAGAGCTGAAGTAAAACTAGAGCAGAAGCATAGATGGAGCTGGCATAAGACAAAGACTCGAGTAGAGTTGGGGTAAAAGTAGAACTGATCTAGAGCTGAAGTAAGACCAACACTAGACCAGAGTTGGAGTAAAACTAGAGTTAGAACAGAATTGGAACAGAATTGGAGCTAGCATGCCTGGGGCTGAAGTAAGATCAGGACCGGATCAGAGCTGGAGTAAGGCCACAACTGGAGACGAGCTGAAGCTGGTATGCTTGGCACAGAACTTGAGTAAGACCAGGATTGGAGCAGAGCTGGAGCTGGCAGGCCTGAATCAGAGCTGGTGTAAGATCAAGATTGGAGCGGAGCTGGAGTAAGACAGGACTGGAGCAGAACTGCAGCTGGCAGGCATGGAGCAGAGCTGGAGTAAAACTGGGACTGGAGTAGAATTGGAATAAGACCAGGACAAGAGCAGAAGAAGAGTTCAAAGGCCAAGCGCAGAGCTAGAGTAAAGCCAGGACTGGGGCACGATAGCCGCTGGAGGAGAGCAGAAGAAAAGAATCCAACCACAGAAGATACCAGAGGAGTTGAGACGCACTGGTACTCTGAACAAAGGTGCTTTATTGAAAATGTCACTTACCCAGTGTACATCTGTTCGTGGCATTAGTCGCTGCAGATTCACATGTGTGGCACAGTCCGCTGCCTGGTGTTGGGCTCGGAGTATTACAAGTTGTTTTTCTTCGAAGAAGTCTTTTTGGTCACGGGACCGAAGGACTCCTCCCTCTTCGGCTCCATTGCGCATGGGCGTTGACTCCATCTTAGATTGTTTTCCCCGCAGAGGGTGAGGATGGAGTTGTTTGGTATAAATAGTGCCCATGCAATGGAGTGAATATGTATGTACGTTAAGAGTTTCTAATAATTATTTACAAATGTTCAGATGTTTAAGATTTATGATCTACTTCTAAACGGCTACAGGCTTCCCGGGGAGGTGGGAGGGTACATGTGAATCTGCAGCGACTAATGCCACGAACAGATGTACACTGGGTAAGTGACATTTTCAGTTCGATGGCATATGTTGCTGCAGATACACATGTGTGGCATAGATTATAAAGCAGTTACCTCCCCTAAAAGCGGTGGTTTAGCCTGTAGGAGTTGAAGTAGTTTGGAATAATGTTCTTAGTACAGCTTGGCCCACTGTAGCTTGTTGTGCATTTAGTACGTCTACACAGTAGTGTTTAGTAAACGTGTGAGGCGTAGACCAGGTTGCAGCCTTACATATTTCGCTCATAGGAATGTTTCCTAGAAAGGCCATTGTAGCACCTTTCTTTCTGGTTGAGTGTGCCTTTGGTGTAATAGGCAATTCTCTTTTGGCTTTAAGATAGCATGTTTGAATGCATCTGACTATCCATCTAGCAATGTCTTGTTTAGAGATTGGATTTCCTATGTGTGGTTTTTGAAAAGCTATGAACAGTTGTTTTGTTTTTCTGATTAGCTTTGTTCTGTCAATGTAATACATTAGTGCTCTTTTGATGTCTAATGTATGTAGTGCCCTTTCAGCCACAGAATTTGGTTGTGGGAAGAACACTGGCAATTCTACTGTTTGATTTAAATGGAATGGTGAGATTACTTTTGGCAGAAATTTTGGATTTGTTCTTAGAACTATTTTATTGTTGTGTATTTGAATAAATGGTTCTTGTATGGTAAATGCCTGTATTTCACTTACTCTTCTGAGGGATGTGATTGCAATGAGAAATGCGACCTTCCAGGTTAGATATTGCATTTCACAGGAATGCATGGGTTCGAAAGGTGGACCCATGAGTCTTGTTAAGACGATGTTAAGATTCCATGAAGGAACTGGTGGTGTTCTTGGTGGTATAATTCTTTTTAGCCCTTCCATGAATGCTTTAATAACTGGTATTCTAAATAGAGACGATGAATGAGTAGTTTGTAGGTAAGCAGATATTGCTGCGAGGTGTATTTTTATAGATGAAAAAGCGAGATTTGCTTTTTGCAAATGTAGTAAGTATCCTACTATGTCTTTAGTAGAGGCATGTAATGGTTGTATTTGATTGGAATGGCAGTAGTAAACAAATCTTTTCCACTTAGATGCATAGCAGTGTCTAGTGGAAGGTTTTCTAGCTTGTTTTATGACCTCCATGCATTCTTGTGTGAGGTCTAAGTGTCCGAATTCTAGGACTTCAGGAGCCAAATTGCCAGATTCAATGATGCTGGGTTTGGATGCCTGATCTGTTGTTTGTGTTGTGTTAACAGATCTGGCCTGTTGGGTAGTTTGACATGCGGTACTAGTGAAAGGTCTAGTAGAGTTGTATACCAAGGTTGTCTTGCCCATGTGGGTGCTATCAGTATGAGTTTGAGTTGGTTTTGACTCAACTTGTTTACTAGATATGGAAGGAGAGGGAGAGGGGGAAAAGCGTACGCAAATATCCCTGACCAACTCATCCATAGAGCATTGCCTTGTGATTCGCGGTGTGGGTACCTGGATGCGAAGTTTTGGCATTTTGAGTTTTCTTTTGTTGTGAACAAATCTATCTGGGGTGTTCCCCAAATTTGAAAGTACTTGTTCAGAACTTGGGGGTGAATTTCCCATTCGTGGACTTGTTGGTGGTCTCGCGAAAGGTTGTCTGCTAGTTGGTTTTGTATTCCTGGAATAAATTGTGCTATTAGGCGAATGTTGTTGTGAATCGCCCACTGCCAAATTCTTTGTGTTAGGAGGCACAATTGTGTTGAGTGTGTTCCTCCTTGTTTGTTTAAATAATACATTGTTGTCATGTTGTCTGTTTTGACAAGAATGTATTTGTGTGTTATTATGGGTTGGAAGGCTTTTAACGCTAGAAATACTGCTAACAGTTCTAGGTAATTGATATGAAATTTTGTTTCGTGTATATCCCATTGTCCTTGAATGCTGTGGTGATTGAGGTGTGCTCCCCACCCTGTCATGGAAGCGTCTGTTGTTATAACGTATTGAGGCACTGGGTCCTGAAATGTCCGCCCTTTGTTTAAATTTTTGCTGTTCCACCATAGAAGCGAGAGGTATGTTTGGCGGTTTACCAACACCAGATTTTGAAGTTGACCCTGTGCCTGTGACCATTGTGATGCTAGACACTGTTGTAAGGGTCGCATGTGTAGTCTTGCGTTTGGGACAATGGCTATGCATGATGACATCATGCCTAGAAGTTTTAGCACATGTTTTGCTTGTATCTTTTGGTTTGGAAACATAGCACTTATTACGTTGTGGAATGCCTGCACTCTTTGTGGACTTGGAGTGGCAATTCCTTTTGATGTGTTGATGGTTGCTCCTAGATATTGTTGTGTTTGACACGGTTCTAGGTGTGATTTTGTATAGTTGATGGAAAACCCCAGTTTGTGAAGGGTTTGTATGACAAATGTGGTGTCGAATGCGCATTTTTTTACTGTGTTGGTCTTGATTAGCCAATCGTCTAGGTAAGGGAACACATGTATCTGTTGTCTCCTGATGTGTGCTGCTACTACTGCTAGACATTTTGTGAACACTCTTGGTGCAGTTGTTATTCCGAATGGCAACACCTTGAATTGGTAATGTATTCCTTTGAATACGAACCGTAGGTACTTTCTGTGAGAAGGGTGTATTGGTATATGAAAGTACGCATCCTTTAGGTCTAATGTGGTCATGTAATCTTGCTGTTTGAGCAGTGGAATGATGTCTTGTAGTGTGACCATGTGAAAATGGTCCGATATGATGTAGGTATTTAGTGTCCTGAGATCTAATATTGGTCTTAATGTTTTGTCTTTTTTTGGAATTAGAAAGTACAGGGAGTAAACTCCTGTGTTTTTTTGTTGTACTGGTACTAACTGTATTGCATCCTTTTGCAGTAGTGCTTGAACTTCTAGTCCTAAAAGTTCTAAATGTTGTGGTGACATTTTGCGTGTTTTGGGGGGGATGTTTGGTGGGATGTTGTGGAATTCTATGCAATAGCCATGTTGGATTATTGCTAATACCCAATTGTCTGTTGTAATCTGTTGCCAAGATTGGTAGAATTGGCTTAGTCTTCCCCCCACTGGTGTTGAGTGAAGGGGTTGCGTGACTTGAAAGTCACTGTTTAGGTGGAGGTGTTTTTGGAGTCTGGAATCTTCCCCTACTCCTTGGGAATTGACCCCCCCGATATCCCCTGAAACCTCCCCTTTGGAAGGAACCCTGATATGGTGTGGTTCTTGTTTGTTGGCTGGTGGTGTCTGTGGGTTGGCCACGAAACCCCCCTCTAAATGGAGTTTTTCTGAAAGAGCCTCTGCTCTGCGGGGAGTAGAGTGCGCCCATGGCCTTGGCCGTGTCTGTGTCCTTTTTAAGTTTTTCAATGGCTGTGTCCACTTCAGAGCCAAAAAGTTGTTTCTCGTTGAAGGGCATATTAAGGACAGCCTGCTGGATTTCAGGTTTGAAGCCTGAAGTGCGTAGCCAAGCGTGTCTCCTTATGGTGACAGCAGTGTTGACTGTTCTCGCTGCAGTATCGGCTGCGTCTAGTGAAGAGCGGATTTGATTGTTTGAGATCGTTTGTCCCTCTTCCACTATTTGCTGCGCCCTTTTTTGGTATTCCTGGGGAAGATGGTCTACGAGAAGTTGCATCTCGTCCCAGTGTGCTCGGTCATATCTGGCCAGCAGCGCTTGTGAATTTGCGATGCGCCACTGGTTGGCTGCCTGTGATGCTACTCTTTTCCCTGCCGCATCAAATTTTCGGCTTTCTTTGTCCGGAGGTGGGGCGTCGCCAGATGTATGTGAATTTGCTCTCTTGCGAGCTGCCCCTACTACCACGGAGTCAGGTGGTAACTGCGAAGTAATAAACGCTGGGTCTGTGGGTGGTGGTTTGTATTTCTTATCCACCCTTGGGGTGATGGCTCTTGATTTTACGGGCTCTTCAAAAATTTGTTTTGCGTGCCGTAACATCCCTGGTAGCATTGGGAGACATTGATATTGGCTGTGTGTAGCCGAGAGGGTGTTAAATAAAAAATCATCCTCTATAGGATCGGAATGCAGTTGGACATTGTGGAATTCTGCTGCCCTAGCCACCAGTTGCGAGTATGAGGTACTGTCCTCTGGCGGTGACGGCTTTGTGGGGTATGACTCGGGATCATTGTCCGGCACTGGGGTGTCATACAGGTCCCAAGCGTCTTGATCCTGATCGTCATGACTTATGGTAGTTTGCGCTGGTGAGTGCATTTGTGGCGGTGTTTGTGCCGGCGATGCCTGTGGTGGAGAGGGCGGAGGCGTGACTTTTTTAACCACTTTGGCTTGTGGTTGTGCGTCATCCTTTGGAAGTTCGATCCTTCTTTTCCTCATGATTGGGGGAAGGGTTGATATTTTCCCTGTGTCGTGCTGGATGTACAGTCTCTTTTGTGTGTAGTCCGATTCTACACTTTGGAGCTCTTGTCCAAATCTGTGCATTTGGCCACTTATTCCTTGTTCCTCTGAGTAGGATGAAGGTGTGGTATTTTTCGGCGCCGAGAGAGAATCTTTTTTCGGTTTCGGCACCGACAGAATTTTTGTTCCTTTCGGCATGGATTCTCGGTGCCGATGTTTTTCGGTGCCGGTATCTTGTTTTTGTCTCTCGGAGCCGCTTTCTCGGCTCCGAGGTTGCTCCATGGCGGTCCCTCGACCGGAGTCGGGTGTCTTCGCTATGGGCGTGCCCTTTTTCGGCGCCTTCGACGGGTCGCCTGTTTTATGGGTCGAGCCATGGCCTGTTGGCAGTGGCGTCCCCTGGGCTTTCGGTTTGTCGATGGATTTACTTTTCGACGTCTTACTCACGGTTTGTTGCTGTTGTTCGACGTCGGAGTCTCCGGATTCTGATTCCGGAACCGAGAATGTTTCCTCTTCCTCGTCGAAACGTTGTTTTGTCGACGTGGACGCCATTTGTTGACGCCTGGCTCTTCGGTCCCGGAGTGTTTTTCTGGACCGGAAGGCTCGACAGGCTTCACAGGTATCCTCCTTGTGCTCGGGGGACAAGCACAAGTTACAGACCAAGTGCTGATCTGTATAAGGATACTTACTGTGACATTTTGGGCAGAAACGAAACGGGGTCCGTTCCATCGGCTTCGATGTCGCACGCGGTCGGGCCGACCAGGCCCCGATGGGGGATCAAAACTACCCCAAAGTCTTCCGATGATCGGTGTCGATGTACCTAACTATTCCGATACCGAACGGAACAATACCGACGCTTTCTTCCGAGATTCTGACTAACTTTCCGAACCGAAACACGGAGCGAAAAGGAATACGTCCGAACCCGACAGCGGAAAAAAACAATCTAAGATGGAGTCAACGCCCATGCGCAATGGAGCCGAAGAGGGAGGAGTCCTTCGGTCCCGTGACCAAAAAGACTTCTTCGAAGAAAAACAACTTGTAATACTCCGAGCCCAACACCAGGCAGCGGACTGTGCCACACATGTGTATCTGCAGCAACATATGCCATCGAACATAATGTTAGGCAGGAGCCCCCTCACAGGAAGGGGCTAGTCTCAGAAAGGAACATACTGTAATGGTGTTATAGTGTTTTTTTGCCCATTTTGGAGTGGAGTCTCTACTAAGGTAGGCCTGGACTCCTGCTTCCTGATTACATCCCTTTTGGCTGCCCAGAAACAGTAGTGTGCTGAGTTCCCTCCCAGGCCATTTCACTAAGTGAAAATTTTGTTGGCCATCACACTACGTCACGCTTCCTCCTGTTGCAGCGTGTGATGGCCCCTCCTCCGATTTCAGTTTGCCTTTCATCCCAGCCACGATCCTTTCTAGACATTCACGCAGGGAGCCAATAACTCTCGCGTTCACGCTCATTGCGGCTGTGGCGCTTTGAATTGACTTGCTTATGTCAACTGTTTTACTTTTCATTTTCAATTTATGTGGCAAGAAAAGTCAAGTTAGGAATATACAACGCTAATAGTTTTAACTTGAGCAAACGCGAGCCCTATTGCATTGCAAATGATTGTTTATTTTGTATTTTTACCTCGTCTCCGTCTCAACTTCCCCCCACCCTTCCCCTTGAGTTATGCGGCCCCAGCCGCTGTGTAGATCTGTGTCACCATGCTTAGTCTCGTGCAGCATCCATCCTTCATGCTATCACTGCAGAGAAGAAACTAGATTGCCTCCCCTGCAACAAGAATGCCTTGGTTTTTGAGAGAGGGGATACATGAGATATGAAAATTATACATTAAGGGGCATGTTTAAGAGCCACTACCACCTCATTGCGCCACATTAGTGTCATTCTTTTTATGCTAATGTTGCCCAATGAGGCCAAAATTGCTGCGCCACATTTACGAAGTGGTGCAATGCATACATTGAGCCTCTTTGTAATCCCTTGTGCCACATGTATGCAAGGGGGGGAGCGATCTCCCGTTAGGGGAGCCGAAAAAATGGCACAAAGAAATCTAAAAGATTTCTTTGAGCCATTTATTTCAGCATTTTTAACACCTGCTCAGAGCAGGTGTTAAAATGGGGCTTGCCATTGTTTTCAATGGGCACCAATGTACTGTTCAGGGTTAGCGCAAAAATGTTGGCACTAACCCTTAACACTACATCAATAGGGTCAGAAATTCTGACGCTATTGCCCCCTACCCTATGCCATGGTGCTCCTTATTTTAAATATGGTGCACACTTCGTGGTGGTAGGGGGCGCAAGGGGCCGCAAGAAAAGTGATGCTACATGTAATGTAGTGCCACTTTTCCTAAATCTGGCCCTAAATGTGATAACTCCACACACATAAAAATAATTGAAACCATAGCTACCCCGTAGGGGAAAAAAAGATTGACACATACCCATTTATATGGCATTAAACTCATACCTAAGCACGAAGCACTACAATATAAAAACCTACTATTAGGTGCTGACTCCTTGCTAAAAGCAATACTTTTCTCATTGCGGTGAGGGGTTCTCTAAATTAAAGCTGATAGGAATTGTGAACCCACCAGGCCCGGTTCTAGCAGGTGGGCCAGGAGGGCCAGGCCCATCCAAACATGAGCTTTGGCCCTCCCAGTAACAGCAAAAGAGGCCAAAGAGAAATTATCTGTTAAGTGCTCCCTCCATGTTGGCAAATGTGATTTTTTTCACTTTTGTTTAATGTAATTATCAGTAAGGGGTCCACGAGAAATCCATAGAATACACTTTATAGTGCATTGTTTTAATAATAGCTGTTTTACTTGTGTACTGAGAAGGAGAAAAATCCCATCTTTAGATGATTTTCCCTATTTTTCTACTGTCTGAGACAAAACCCTGGGCATGCTTGTGAAAAGAAAACAGCCTGGTGGCAACCTTAGCTCATGTCTGAGCCAAGCTGCAGTGAGGAGGTGTGTGTTGGGGAAGAGGAGACAGGGGTTTACCTGCCAATGATGCATCAGGTGCAGTGGCACCAGAGCCCAGGTTGTAGGCTCCCTCCAGAATTGTCGAAAATTCGACACACAGAGGCCACCCAAACGCACTCTTGGCCCATCCAGATATAAATTCCTGGAACCGGGCCTGGACCCCACCCGTGGACACGCACCTCATGCCAACTGGATCATCCCAGAGGAGGGAGGGAAGGGTGAAGCACGGGAAAGCCAAATCTGCCAAGGCTAAGAGAACCGACCTCTTTGGAAACTGTGTCCAAGGCAGAGCACCTCCAATCAGAACTTTAAATAGAAATATAGAAGTGCAGTTACTCTCTATTTGGAGTACCTGTTTGCTATTGACGAGTTAAATGTATCGCAGCAGCGATGAGACGCGCAGGTACTCTCCCCTTCAAATTAAAGAAGCGCAGGTACTCGGTACCGGACGGTACCTGCCTATTTAAAGCACTGCTCCAATGCAAAGATGACGTGTGAGACAGCTGCCATTGACTCGAGAGAAAAGTGAGAGACTCGGAGACCCAGCTTGCTGAAACATGTCCTAAAGCAAGCGTCACCACTAAAAGGCTGGCGCGCAGTCTAACCCTCTTCTGCTGCTGTACAACTGCCGGGGTCAGCGTGACGGGACCCGTACTTGACTCACAAGGGTCAGCTGTCAGAAAATGCGCATGGTGCCCAGTTTTAATTTAGACTGCACGTCATTCACACTGACGGCCACACTCGGGCGAAAATTCACTGTCCATCCAGCACTGGCGTGAGAACATGACGCTGACATCCCTGAAAATTCTTTGGGGGATGTAGCCCACCGTACCTTTCCCTATCCAGATCTCCACGAATGTACGCCCCCGGCTAAATTCTTCTGCTGAAGTCACGACACTATTTAGAATTACTTTGGGTGGGGAATTCTTTGACAGATGGCATCCACAGGGATGTGTGAAACATGCTCCTGAAACATGCTTTACATTGTATGGCATCATCTCTAGTGAGGACTGGTTATTTATACTTCTCGGCGCTACTCTAGTGCCACAGCAAGTTCATTATCAAGCTTCCACCTTTCATAATTACGACACAATAATCAATTAACAACAGTAGGTAGGGTAACACGCTCTTGGTCCCCTGAAGCGAAGTTGACACTCAGCTCTTGTTATAATCGAGGATGTGCAGAATAGCCTACACGCATTTTAATACAGTACATAAGGTATAATAAATAGTGAGGGTCTCCAATCTGCCTAGTAACTAATGTGCTAAACAAATTTAGAGTTCCGCAGACAGTTATTCTGTAGCAAACATGACGCCTATCCTGCCCGCCTTATTACAAGTGGATGCACAATGAGGTGGATGGGATATGAAAAAAATGACACAAAGAAATCTTTTAGATTTCTTGGCGCCATTTTTTCAGCCCCCCCAATCGGGGAATGCTCCCTTTGCATACATTATGCCTGGTGCAGGCATAATGTATCACAATGGGTTACAAAGTGGCACAACGCATGCATTGCACAACTTTGTAAATTTGGTGCAGCGATTTTGGCCTTGTTTGGCCACATTAGTGTAAAACAAAATGGAGCTAATGTGGTGCAAGGTGGCGCTAGGGGCTCTTAAATCGGTCCCTAAATATTATATCCTTGGTTGTCTCTAAGAAGGAAGGTTTTTCCTGGTCATAATCACTACATTAAAAAAGCCTTTTTTATGTAAAGTGCACTCTTTCAAACATTTGATGTACCCATACAATGTATTTTGATATCCATTTTCTTCCAGGCCTGTAGAAAACCAAATTGTCGTCAATGGGCCATCTCAACTACACCAACGATGGGGCATATTTGCAAGCCCCTAGCGTACCCTGTGCTGCCCTAGAGTCATTGTTTTTCACGCCAAGGCAATGTTAAGAAGGCCTTTCTTCCGCGCAGTATTTACAAAGTGGCGCAATGCTTGTCCCCCTACATTTTGGTAACAAACATTGATAGGCAAGCTGCACAGTTTGGAGGATCTTTGGGTGACAGTGTTAAACACTACAAAATGCTATGATGGGTTTGCGTGTTTTTGTGCTGCTTCTCTTCATATGGGAACCATACTCTATTTCCTTCCCACAGACTACCTCGAATGTGTCTTAATCATATACATCCCGATTCATACATTGACCCGTCCATCCCTTCTTGTGCTATGGTCATATCCATGGACGCTGTCTAATGTGAACTCTGTGGTTGGTAGAAAGGGCTTGTTGGTAGTGCCCTCATGTTCCCTATTTGTTGTTTCAGCTGAGGGCTTCTTGTGGAGCTGCCAGTGTTGATGATGTTCGATTTCAAAGTATTTTTTGTTTGTTTTTTATTTAGCATTTTGAAAAAACTACAAAAAGACATAGAAATGCATCATGAGCAGTGTGGGGAAACAATGACGTTCAGCAATGTACAACAAGGTCCTGGAAGGCCCATTCAGGAAGACTTCAAAGTAGTTGTTGACACTGAGGGCTAGTTTAGTAGCGGCTGTGATTTGTGTAAATAATCTTGGAACTGAAGGTTCCTGCAGTGAATATCAATTGCTGGTAATGTGTTAGCTACTGCTTATTTGATGTCTTAATGTGAATTTGCTATCTGTATGTTACAACACTGTGAAGGCATTTCTACAGCATTTCTATGATCCTGCACCGCTTTCGGTGTAAAAAACACTTTACTGGTCTCGGAAAGTCGTGGTGTTCTGTTTGGCTAGTGACGTCCTGTCTGTCCAGGTTACTGCTTCAGAATGGTTTGTACTGGTGATGAGGCGAAGGGAGTCTGTTACTGAAAGGGAACGTGTGGATGCACTGTTTGTATGGATGTTGTTGCCAAAGGCCTTTGCCATTCATTTCAGTCTCTGGCTGTTCACTACCTGGCCTGAGTAGACGGTTCTGTTGAGTGGTTTAATAAGGCGTTTATACAGTTTCTGTGCCATCGTGGACTTACCCTCCGATCTGAGGTAGGTTTTAGTAAACTTGTTTTAATATGTGAAATGGTGAAAGAACACGGCTGTGCTGTTAGGTGGAACTCGTTCGCAAAGTTGTAATTCTCATGAGTACTATGATAACTACATGTAGTTCGCGAAGTTTTCTTCATATGGGCTGTCATGGTAAAATCACATCTTTGAAGCCACTTTTTTGGTGATAAGAGAAAAAAAGCAAACATTCATTCTAAGTGAAGAGTCCGGAGGAAAACAGTCTTAAAGTTAACTTGCCAGAAACTGTAGCAACATATTCAGTGCCAACTAGCACTCATCCGGAAACCTTGCCAGTTAGTAGGGGAAGCTATGGCAGGACATAAACGCAGGAAAAGCAAGAAACTGCGAAGTACCGGCAGGTCGATATCAGGGGTTTGTGCTATACTTCCCTGTCATCGAACTCCCAGAAATACTCATAAGCGAACTACATTTTATAAATTCCCTTCTGAATAAATTAATTCTGTACCCTGCAACAACAAAACCCATTAGACTTCTTGGCACACTTATGATTACACAATGATGGCGCTCCAGCAAAGTTGCTCCAGTTCACCTCACTGGCTCAGATAGGTATGTGTCAGCAGCACATTCTGGTTCAAATATGCCATAAAAATCCGCCATACATTCTTTGGAGGATTCAGCTGCCAATGTATTGAAAGGAGACAGGGAATGTGAGGGCACACAGGAAAGCAACCTGCTAAAGTTATTATGTCAAATGTGTTCCCTTTGCTTCCTCAACTCTGCTAAAATGTTTGCTTTACCCTATCGGTTTTCGTGGATATTATGACCCGATTGCTTTTGTTGTATTTAACGCTTGATTTGCGGTGGTATGCTACTGTTACTTCTTATCTGGATTATTCGGCCTTGCACTTTGTGTCCTACCCACCTATTCAAGTGTAAGAAGCAATTTGTTAATTACGTGGGTTTTTCGTATCTCTGGACCTTATTTAGTTTTTGGTGGACGTAATACTTCCTCACAAACGTGGCTGTAATCTTGCTGGTGTTTCCTCTCTTTTTTGTACCATTTATCTTGCCAGGTTTCCTTTGCCGCTAGCGATCCTGTACCCTGTTTATCTTCACCCTATGACCTTCTGCACTTAAATTGGCCAAGATGTAGCTCCCCATGAATGACCGGCTGCTCACTCGAGCTCCCCCTCAGGTAGAAATTTCTGTTAGTGTGTTTCTATCCGCTTGCCAATGGTTGCACCAAAAAGAAACAAGCATTTGCAATTCAATGGGTCTTGCATTTGCTCGATTTAGAGCTATTAGCATTGTAAACTCCTAACCGGACTTTTCTTGCCACATAAACTGAAAAATAAAAGTTTTGCATAAGCGAGCCGACGACTGCCATCAGCGCAAAGCAGACACACAAAAGGAAACAGAGGTTCGCTATCAGTGAAACGTATCGGCAAAAGTGCAATTATACATGTAAATGACAAAAGTGCAATTATCCATGTAACCGGCAAAAGTGCAAATATCCATGTAACAGGGTCAATGTCATGCAAAGTGCTTGACAACTGCCCAGCGAGATCGCGCTGCGAAATAAAGAGAAAAAGTAGTCCAGAAACCATACTGAAAACATCCAACTTCGTATGTTTTCAGTAGTTGGTCATTGCGCTCGAGGAGACGCTAAACACTGGAAAAGGCATGACGTTTGCAAGCCTTTCACTAATTAAATCAAGCAAGTTTTAAAAGGCAAGCCCATGAATCAATCAAACTGATGGAAGTGACATGGGCGTGGTTACAAGCCCATAGAGAGATTACACCAGGGACAGAGCGCTTTGCGCTCAACCCTAAAAAAGTAAAGGTCAGGTATGGCGGATAGGAACTATGTGACAACTAGATATTGAGGAGTGCCCATCATATGTCCCTGAGCAGATGGTGGCCATCCTGGGGGTGGGAGGTCCAGTAGCATCTCAGACCAGCAGGACACCTGAACATGGCACCAGCACCTCAACCAGAAGGCTAAGGCAAGTTGGGATTGCTAGAGGGCCGATTCACTGTGAATCAGGACTTGGTCTCCTAACGAGTTCCATGCTTCACAGGGAAGTTAGGGTTGCATTTTGGCCAATGCGCACCTCATTGTACCCCTCCCCCCAAAAACCACCTTGCATGAGGCTAATGAGATGGCTCAGCAAGCACAGATGGGAAGGAGAGTATGGGGGTCCCTGTTTTCCCTTGACAGACAGCAGACTGCTTGAAACTGGTAAAAAGGAAGGGGGGCTGCTCGATTCATCGTGGGGGTGCTTCCCCACATTAGGAAGAATTCATTGAAACAAGAAGGTTGATGAAAAGTATCTGAGATCGGAACAGTCACACGGAATAAATGATAAAGTGAATTTTGATTGTTTTGTGTAACACTTTAAGCAATAGCAAGATCGTGAAATGACTCCAGAAACGCATATCTCAAAAGATACGTTCCTAGCATGGACTAGAATTAAACAGGAAAGGTATAATTGACTTGCATAAGGAAGGGGGGGCAGAAAGTTAATGCCAATCTGAACACAGAGAGATGGTGATGCCAGTTGAGGAGATGGGCTACAAGGAGGAATCATTCAAGTAAGGTTGAGCTGGCATTTAACTGTTTTTCTGACAGTAATTCCCAATTATTATCATCAGTATGTTTGGTTAATGGTCAAACTTTACAAAACATACTTCGAATTAGGGTGAATGTTACACCCGAAATGCGTATGATTATAAATTGATTAACAAAAAAATAGATGCCCTTAATGATATAGAAGAATACTAGACAATACTCAAAAAAGTTCTCAAATCCTTTTTTCGGTGCTCTTACTGCAGGCTACAGTGGACCTATATTATATGCATATATTATGTTTTACCGCCTTTAGCGGGTGCACTGGTGCTCCTATGACTATAAAGGAAACTCAAAATGTACTGTGTGTCATGTTGACAATGTCTTAAGTTAAGGTCTTATTAGCGAAGCTGATTGAATGGAGTGCCAAAGCCTAACTCTTTGGTCTTGTAACTGATACACAGACCTAGTGATTATCTCATTGGGAGGACGGCTGGTTGAGGGCTTTTCCCTGGGCCTGTTCTGGCAGCAAGAGAGGTGGCTCTTGCCTTTGCTATGAGGTAGCGGTGTTGTCTCTGAACATTCTGTGGTTGACTCTGTGGCAGTCATTGGGCAGTCATTGGGCACCTCCACTTCTACTCCAAGTTTGGTACATACTGTACTGTCCTGGAAATGGTCGAGTTCAGGACGTCCAGCTTGGGGACTAGGTGACAAACTGGGCAGGTTTAGGTGGGCTTTGTCTGGGCTTGCTGGCGAGGGATGCCTTTTTTAGGTTCTTACAATAGATTCAGAAAACATTTCACCATACCAAGGTAGCCATAAGACACTCTGAGCAGAGCTCTCCCTTAAGCAAAATTATCTACATGGTAAACCTAGACGGTGGAATAACGCGTTGCAAAATCGACTATACAGTTCACTCAATCATCACAGCCATCCACCGATACCAGTCATCTAATGATTGGACACAGATAATTTCTTAATGGGAGTAAGAGCCCCTGTAGATTTTATGAAGGCTACATGTGATGATTAGGCCCCATACTCTTTTTTACTCTTGTGCGGGAAGAGTTTCATGTAGCTGCACCCTTATGTTCGCCTCAGTAATGCTGATCTGATCCTACTTCCAGTTGCCATGTAGCCTGCTATGTAACACCAGCATTCACTTCTCTTGTACCTCTTATCAGTTATCTCTTATATCCATTGCATGCGGGAATCTTTGCCCTCTGGATTACCTCTTCCCTGCACTTCGGAGGACTTTCTAAAGGCCTTCTGGTCTTTGAGGGGGACACAAAATAAGGACTTGTTCCTGCACTGCTCGAGGTGTTATTGCAAGAGTACATGTTGCATACCTCTGGGTGGGAAGTAATGGCACCCATATGTTCCCTAGATCATTTACCTACATTGCTGACACTGATCTTCAAGTGGCTGTTTTAACTGTGCACAGTCCTCTTGCAACCCCTTCATAGCTCAGCCGTCTGTGTGATAAGTCACAAAGGGATTCCTCTTGAGCACGAAACGTCTTTAAATGTCATTTCAGTGAGCAGATGTAGTGTGTCCTTCAAATTTCTATCTTCCTAGACTTGGGCCTAAGGAATTTGAGGCAGTAGTCTTCAGAGCCTCAAGTCTGGTCTCTAGTAGCCATCCTATAGGCATCTGGATTGTGTGAAATCCTTCAAGAATCAGGTCTGAATACATATACAGAAAGGTAGTAGTGGTATATAAATCACCACTCCTTTTGAACAAACGTAAATGTGGATAATGTAAACAAAAAACACAGTTGGTTAGTGGGGTGCTTGACTGATGTCATATGCCCTACTTCCAAGACACAAACAATGGTCCAAAAGGTCCACTGTATACTAGACTACAAAAATAGTATTCCAAATGTAAATGTAAGTCCATAGAGTAAGGATTTGTAGATGATAAGTCTAATCAAGTGAATTTATTGAAACATGGAAGATTCTGTGCTCTAAATTGCATATACTATCACAATAGCTGACAAGTGTTTTCTCACTATCCGTGACTTTTTCAAGGCTAGCATATAAAAGTACAAATAGTAGTAACAGATTTCAAAAGGTTGAGTCACATTAAAGCGTCCAAGTCTGAAGTTATGAAGAAAACTTGCAAAACCTGCCAAGGACAAAACGTTGTGACTGAGGCTGTACAATTGGTGTTTCCAGGAGTTATTGGATAGTCTGGGTAAGTTGAACGATGGTCAAACTCAGGACCGTCTTCCAAATACAAGTCCCGGATAACACAAGTTAAGTCAGTAATGAGACCCAGATAAGACTTTGCCTGTCTCTCAAACCAGTCAAAGCTGGGAGGTGTCCAAAGCTTGATCATCGTTTAACTTACCTAGACTATCCAATAACGACTGGAAACACTAATAATACAGGCTCAGTCACATATGATTTTTCCTTTATGAGTTTTCGTCATAACTTCAGACTTGGAAGCTTTCCTGTGAATCAACCTTTTAAAATCTGTTACTGCTGTTTGCACTTTTATATACTTCTAGCCTTGAAAAAGTCACAGATGGTGATGAAGAATCAAGTATGGACTGTGGCGACCATCTTTGTGGTATCGAAATGGTTACTTACCTGTAGTCGTTTTGCAGCTTGAAGAGTTTTCTGGATTCACATGCTGTGCATTTTTCCACCATCTAGTGGTTGGGTCCAGTTGTTTCTACCCAAGGATCATAAATACATATTTAGGTACCCACCGCTTTCAGGTGAAGATAAAGAATACCTCCCTATTGATTTTGCATGCAATGTCATCACAAGTTTGCACAAAAGGATAGCCACGAAGTTTACAACTTGTACGTGCCAAAAGACCAAAGCGCCAAGAGGTGTGAGGCCTGCCCCAAATTTCAGCTAAAAAAGGTTAGGCAGAAACAACAGTAGACACACTAGGGGACGATGCAGTCGCAGCAAAAGCACACCTCACTCAGACATCTGCCTATGGAGCGAGGTGGAGGAGGTTAACCCGGAGGAGACAGAACTCCCACAAGGAGGAGGCTGCGACACAGAAGAAGGAGTTATTAACTTCAAGAGACTGAGGGGCATATTTATACTCTGTTTGCGCCGGAATTGCGTCGTTTTTTTTTTACGCAATTCTGACGCAAAACTAACTCCATATTTATACTTTGGCGTTAGACGCGTCTAGCGCCAAAGTCCATGGAGTTTGCGTCATTTTTTAGCGTGGACACCTACTTTGCGTTAATGATATGCAAGGTAGGCGTTCCCGTCTAAAAAACTGACTCCAAGGCATGTGCGCCGTATTTACACTCCCGGGCAAAATTCACGCCCGGGAGTGGGCAGGTCAAAAAAAATGACGTACGGCCACTTTTGCGCCGTTTTTTAGCGCCTGGACAAGGCAGGCGTTGAGGGACCGGTGGGAAGGAGCCCAGAGGTGCCCTCCCATGCCCCCAGGGACACCCCCTGTCACCCTTGCCCACCCCAGGAGGACACCCAAGGCTGGAGAGACCCATCCCAGGGACATTAAGGTAAGTTCCGGTAAGTATTTTTGTAAAACAAAATTGTGGCATAGGGGGGCCGGATTTGTGCCAGGGGGGCACAAATGGACAAGGGGGCATGACTCCTGTCTTTGCTAAGACAGGAGTCATTTCTATGGGGGTTGGGAGTCGGAAAAAATGGCGCAAATCGGGTTGAGGCGAAAAATTTGCCTCAGCCTGACTTGCCCCATTTTTTGGCGCCCAAGCTCCATATCCCCCTACGCCGGAGCTGCCTGGTGTACGTCGTTTTTTTTCACGCACACCAGGCAGCGCCGGCGGCTAACGCCGGCTAACGTCATTGATTAAATACAGTGCCCGCATGGTGCTTCAGAATGGCGTCAGCCGGCGCTAATTTTTTTTACGCAAAACTGCGTTAGCGCAGTTTTGCGTCAAAAAGTATAAATATGGCCCTGAATGTGGCAACAGCAACAAAGGCATTAAAGGAGACAAAGTCTAGGAAGTGCCCGCGGGAAACGGCACATGCATGCTGCGGCCAAGTCACTGAGAATGGACTCGAAATCCCCAAAGAATCCCAACACCAATAAATTTGAGAATCAAATGTTGACAAAATAAAAATAGCCCCACAGGTCAAAGACCAAAGCCATAAAAATAGCTCCACTGGTCGAAAACCAAAGCCCCAACGGGAGGCAAACCCTCACAGGCTGCTCCTACCTTGAAGAACGATCAACTCCAATTTGAGGAGAAAATGGCAGCCATCACACAAAAATATCCACATAGGATGTACGATGTCCACCACAGACCACACTTGAGGTTCTGGAGGCTACTGCCTTATATTTAGCAGTCCCAAGTCTAGGAAAATGGAAACAAGGTGGACACACTATGGCTGCAGATTTGTGCTGCAAAAATGGACCAAGTGAAATGCTTAGAGCATCGATTATTAAGTATAATAGCCATTTTAGAGGCATACAGACTGTGTGAATGCTTGGGGCCTCCTGTACGGGCAGGCCTGCAAGAGGTGTATGGTTTGTATGAAATGCTTGGTGCATCGAGTATGGACTGTAAAGGCCATCGTAAATGTATAGTGATTGAGTGAAATGCTTGGAACATTCAGAATGGTCCGTGTGGGCCATCTGAGAGGTATATGGATTGTGTGAAATGCTTACAGCGTACAGTATGGACTGTGAAAGGCTCCTTAAAGGAATAGCGATTTTGTGAATGCTTGCAGCATCCAGTATGGACCCTGGAGGCCATCTGAGATATATAGAGATTTTGTTAAATGCTTGCAGCATTCATTATGGACCCTGGTGGTCATTCTAAAGGTATATAAATTGTGTGAAACTGTTTAAGCATTCAGTGTGGACAGCGGTATCCCAGAAGTGTGTGGTTTTGTGAAGGCATCTAGTTCAAAGGGAATTTGCATTATTTGCAGGTTACGCATTATGACTAATTACTTGTAAGTGGATCAGAGAATGTGCATAGTTTGTGCTGGCATAGATTAATGCATTTTTCTTTAACTTTGTGAATAGGTTTAATGTGTAAGGCTTCGAACAGGAAGAAAAACACTCTAGTGCCTAGAATTTGAATCACATTAACAAAGTAAGATGGGAAAAAAAGAAAGGCCCGTCACTAGCAAACAACACATAAGGACATGGGAGATCACATAACAACTGACAGAACACGACAATTCCCCATTAAAAGACACAATTGTAATTTGAAAAATATAAAATTTTAATAAAGGCTACATCTCTTAATAATTACAATAATTATTGTACCAAGTAATTTTCTTTAAATGAAACTCTTTATATAATGTATAATTTACAGTATAAGTAGAGCGAATGCCATAGCAAAAGTCATGAGTACAAGACTTGTAATAAAAGGCATAATATATATTTATACATAGACCCCTTTCAAAAATCAAGGGATGTTTGAACCCTGAATATAGGGTGACACACGGTGGAATTCCCACCATGCAGGCACAGGTACTGTACTTTTTTCACCAAACACTAGAGATAGTGTATTAAAAATATTTTCTTCCACCAGATATGTACATATTATATACATGGTAGGAACGGCAAATGTGCAGAAAAAGTTTTCACAAAACCCAAATACAGAAAGGCCATGAGTCTCATTTTGCGGGGCAGCTTCAGTGGCGATTTTTTTTTTTTAATTTTAAAACTCCCCAAAGGTGAAATAAAAGAAATTAGAATAGGAAAGGCGGGCCAAAATATCTGGATACGTGATAACATTTCATACCAATATTTTAACTTTGCAGTAGAGTTTCTTAGGGCCAGATGTAGCAAAGGGTTTTACCCATTCTGTGTCTATGGGAAAATGTGTCGTACATATGGCCCTTAATTACAACATTAACATAATCATGTCACCAGAAGTCTGCACAAAGTCTGCTCTTTTCTTACTTTCTCATAAAATCAACTTATAAGCCATGGGCACAACATTTTTTTTACAGTACTACGGCACAGATGCCACGTAAGCACACAGAGAGCAGGTTGATAAAGTTGCAACTGCTGTCCCCATGAACACATCCTTGTAGGGGCAAGCACTATAACCTCAAAGTGTACTTGCTATCAACACAACGCCCTGTTGCATATGTCAGAATGTTTAGCAAGTTGTGACACCAAAGGCATAATAATGTGAGTTGTTTTGCTATAGACATACTACTAATCCATCTATATGACAATCCTTCCGCCAGGACGCTAGGCAGGCTGTGTTGAAGCACGGTGTATGCTAAATTGATTTTGCTCCAGTATTCAAAACAAAAATTTAAGAAGCACAAATCGTGAGAGTACAAGGCACGCTGTGAAGCAGCAGGCACATTACACCTTGAATGTACTATAGAAAGAACCAGCGATGGTTCATGAACCATTAACAGTGAAAGAAATGCCATGGTCCCCACCCTTGCTTTGTCAAAGTCTGCTTAGCCATCTGGGCAGGAAACATGATTTGTTCAGGTGAAGGTTTACAAAAATGTTGAAAAAACTGCAGGAACTTATTACATTGCATTTGAGTGAGTAGTCCAATCCTACACATTCCTATGGTTTACTACTCAACTATCATTCTATATCTAAAGGCTTCTTGATGTGTCTGGGTAGAATGGCGCAGACTACTGTGCAACGCCAGTAAGAGATGGGGAGAAGGCACACAACATGGATGCTACATGAAAACAAGAGAACACACATACCACAGTATATGCCCAAAGAAAGGACACAAAAGCCCAATGGTGGTCACCCATATACACTTTGCATTAAGACCTCTGTGCAAAGGTGAACCCTAACAGCAAAGACAGTGCTGCACTGAAAAGTCCTAGAAAAGTCTGGTCCCCTAGGCCCCCCAAAACCCAGGATCGGCAGTCTTTTGATCACACACATATGGTCTCTGGTCAAAGTGGCCTCTGTTGTTCATCGGAAGTTGGTAGTCTTCTCAGCCAGTTTATACGGAGGAGCTTGGCTGTGAAGTAAAGTTGCTTTAGCACATTGCTTCCTTGGAGAGCAAACCATCTCTCATATGGGATTGTTGGTGTCATACAAGGGCCACTGACACAACAAACCATTCCTCAACAAATGTAGGGCATACATGAAAATGAAACAAGTTACCACAACAGAGACACCCCACGTGCATGAGGTCAGAAAGAGATATATTAATTCTTGCAGACATTGGTGGCACAGTGCAGCTCCTTTGTTGTCCTATACTAAAAACAATAACACATCCAAAGTTAACACTCTTTACATATTAGTGGAACAGGAAATAACTCTTCTCTTTTGGATTCTCTCCATCACTTGCACACACTTTCTTTTCAACTGGTAAAGCAGCATGTCCGTACTCTGGACTTGAGGGGAACTGAGAGTTCAATAAATATCAATAAGGATTTTTGTTCAGATCAGATATGCACATTTTCTCTCCTCTTCGTAAATAGATTTCAGATCCTTAGGAAGTCATATATTATATATGGAAGTCTTTCACGTGTGGTCTGTATCTTCTATAATCCAAAGTGGTCATATTTTAAATAAATAGATAGACGTTTTCCCTCATCTCTGTACATAGCTCATGGGTGTCCAATGCCATTGCCCAGGTTTATAAGGCTGTCTCAGTTTTTCATTGGCTCCTCACCCCCTCCCTCCCACCACCCAAAAAACATTCTTCATTGGTTCGATTTCCTTCAAAAGTCCAACGCTCTCCTCCAGAGTCCACCTGAACGTGCTAATCAATCCGTTCCACTTTCCCAAGGATCCGTCCTTCGTACATGGGCAGCATGGAGTCGTCCTCCCAGATTTCCTCAAATACTGCCCCGCAGTCAAATTCGTTGCTAGGCTTCTTAAAGTAATACCTGAAAAACACAAATGGAAAAATTGTTCAAGGACTGGTACTGGCCATTATACAATTTCTTTGAACGGAATGATGCCACTAGCAAGGCAAAAACTCATCCCTGCCTACGAACCTCCATGGTTAGACAGCAATGGGTCAGATAAGCCAGACTGGGAGGTACCTATTAATGTTTTAAAGAACCTCCAAGAAAAGATTACACAAAGTCGATCACCTGGTCAGCAGTGTTAGCTGGGTCTGGGACTGCTTTATGGGGAAACTGGATTCTGACAACTCAATTTCCCATTCGAACACAATTCGCACAAACGGGGCTCAAAGCAGTGAAAACTCAGAAAACAATAAAATGGTTCATTTGTTAAAAATTCTTTAAAATCCGCTGTCCCCAAACCCCCTATGGCACCAGCATTGTCCCACAGTCAAGTCCACTGAGACAGCAAGAGGAAACGGCACTGCAGAATTTCCCTAAGAATTTTTTAATGCAACACTAAAGAACAGCTTCCATGAAAGAAACCAAGCTTATGAGTCACTCGAGGACATCTTTCTGGTAATTAATCAGCCTAATTAACAAAGACGGCTCCTATAATTCATCCCGCAGAATGGTTGTGGAATTCATAATGATACAATAAGCAGTAAAAAAGACATCACAGTGCAACAGGTCTTCTTAACTGTGATCCCAATTTGCAACATTTCGCAATCGGAATCTCCACCATCACTACCGATCGAGCAGAAAAGACATGATCCGACCTCTAAAGCCTGGCCTGTCAGCTTCGGCCTTAAAGGTCCCTCCTCTCTCCAACTCGCAGACTTCCTTCAAACTCAGGCTGCCTAATCATAATTAAAGGGCTTCCATTTGAACAGCTCCCATCTTGTGTCATCTGTGGTCACCCCTCCATCCCCAGAAACAAACCTGCTCAGTGATTCAAACAACCAGTTTAAAAATAAAACTAACTTTTGTAAAATTAGCAACTGCCCCTGGCACTTATCTAAAAGAGAAAGATAAACTGTGTGGCCTCGGTTGTGGTTTCCGACCGTTAGCTCAAGAGACTCCACATGGTGGCTAGGAGCAGCAATACTTCAAAGTCTTCCTACCAATAATTTTTCTGAAAGATGTTGGTGCACTCACCGCTGACCAGCAGATCTAGAAACTGAGAAAGGCTTAGTTGATGTAAAAACAGGACTAGGTGTGTGCACAAAAGGGGCTGCGCTGTTCGAAAGAGCCCTCAAAAGATACAGTACCATGACCCAATGACACACGGATGTAAAAAAAAAAAAACTGGGTGGCTCAAAAGAGGTAGAAAGAGGGTAGATTAACAGATGGGGGGAATTGGCCCTGAATCACTCAAAACTTCATTCAAGATTTACCCCCTGCCTCACGAGTTTGAGCCCGGCCCAGGAAGTGTTCCGTTACTTATGGTAATATTCATTACCCTCATTAGGGGTCTTCCTCGTCCCAGTCCTCTTCATTTGTTTGGACAAGGAGGACCCCATGAGGGACAATGAATGACCTCACTTGCAAACCGAGGCCCGTATTTATACTTCTTTAGCGCCGCATGTGTGTCATTTTTTGACGCAAAAATGGCGCAAACTTGCAAAATGCAATTGTGGGGCATATTTATACTCCTTTTGCGCCGAATTTGCGTCGTTTTTTTCGACGCAAAACTAACTCCATATTTATACTTTGGCGTTAGACGTGTCTAGCGCCAAAGTTCATGGAGTTAGCGTCATTTTTTTGCGTGAACACTTTCCTAGCGTTAATGATATGCAAGGTAGGCGTTCCCGTCTTAAAAAATGACTCCGATGCATATGCGTCGTATTTATACTCCTGGGCAAAAATGACGCCCGGGAGTGGGCGGGTCTAAAAAACCTGCATTAGCGCCGCATTTTAGCGCCTGGGTCAGGTCAGGCGTTAAGGGACCTGTGGGCTCAGAATGAGCCCAGAGGTGCCCTCCCCTGCCCCCAGGGACACCCCCTGCCACCCTTGCCCACCCCAGAAGGACACCCAAGGATGGAGGGACCCACCCCAGGGACATTAAGGTAAGTTCAGGTAAGTATTTTTTTTAAAAAAAAATTGTGGCATAGGGGGGCCTGATTTGTGCCCCCCTACATGCCACTATGCCCAATGACCATGCCCAGGGGACAGAAGTCCCCTGGGCATGGTCATTGGGCAAGGGGGCATGACTCCTGTCTTTGCTAAGACAGGAGTCATTTCAATGGGGGTTGGGCGTCGTAAAAAAATGGCGCAAATCGGGTTGAGGCGATTTTTTTGCCTCAGCCTGGCTTGCACCATTTGTGGACGCCCATACGCCATTTTCCCCCTACGCTGGCGCTGCCTGGTGTACGTCGTTTTTTTTAACGCACACCAGACAGCGCCGGCGGCTAACGCCGGCTAACGTCATTGAATAAATACGGTGCCCGCATGGTGCTTCAGAATGGCGTTAGCCGGCGCTAAATTTTTTGGCGCAAAACTGCGTTAGTGCAGTTTTGCGTCAAAAAGTATAAATATGGCCCTGTATTTTGAAAGTTTGCGCAGTTTTTGCGTCAAAAAAGCGGCGCAAATGCAGCGCTAAAAAAGTATAAATATGGGCCTGAGTCTCCGATGGAACAGAGAGCTCGCCCAGACAAGCCACAAAGCAAGAAGCTTTAGGTAGCAAGAAGCGCCACAGAGAGGCCACTAGGATACATAAGCACATAAATCTCACCTGTAACTGCCCTTTTTGCTTAGCTGCTCTTTGAAGTGCCCAAGCGTCAGACTCTGGGCCTTCAGAAGCCTCCGGTACGGGATTTCTTCTCCGCAGAAGAAGTAAGTGACAACCAGCTCGCTGGGTGGGGGGCCAGGGGCCGCCGGGGGCTTCTTTGGCTCCTTGTGGCTGTAAAAGAACAATACGGTAGCATCAGTGCATGTGTCACCACGCCGACACTGCCAGTCCAAACAAAACACACATTTAAATTAAAAAATACGTATTTTTTCCTTGTAGACACTGTAACGTGAACCCTGCTAGGGCTTGAAAAGTTTTTATTTAGGAAGTAAATTAGGAGATCTCGAACTGACTCCAGACACAATTACTAGAAGGCTTCAGCTCTGTGAGCAGGATGAGCGGCTCAAACCCTTGGCCCAGTGCTCGAGGATCCCACTTGCTGCGTGCCCATTTAACCTCTTCCCTCTCTGCTGAGAATGACAAACCAAGGTTATTTTTAATGTGAACTGCCGCTTTGCCCAGCCGGAGCTGGCTTAGCAGGGCCCATATGCTTCATTAGAGCTGCTGGACATAAGGCAAGGAGGTTCGACTAACTTCAAGCTCGCAAATTCAAACAAGCAACCCAGACATGAAAGGTCAAAACATGGATCCATGTCAACCCCATCCACCATTCTCCGGAAGGAGAATTGTTGGGAACTTTTTTGTCAGATTCGCCTTTTAGCATTCTAAAATGTACACATTCTTGCAAATGATGGATTGGAGACATGCAGACACAGCGATCATGTTGACAAGACGCATGGACTTGACCCCTAATCAAAAAAATGGTTGGGTCCCGTTCCCTCGCCAACCGGTCTCAAAGCCACAGACTAACTTAAAGCTTTGGAAGGCAGCTCGGTTAGGGAGGTCTTTTCCAGGCAGGGAACACGGGATCCAGTGGGTGCACACAAAAAAATGAGTTTTTTCGGGTGTAGTACCTGCGAGGTCTGCCTGGCAGGCAATAAGGGGGATGCCCAAGCCCTCCACTGAAAACCTCTATCTTGCATGGCCGCAATGCTGAAGCCCGGCTTTTCTGGAACTGAAAACAAAAGGCCTCGTTACTACCCAGAGTTAACAACCTGCCCGTGTCATCATATTTGTGCCCCAATCTGGTAAAATCGTCCTTTGCCTGACCTGTGCATGCCCCAAAGACATCAAGAGACTTCCACACACAGACCAGAGGCCCTTAAGGCCAGTCAGGCTGCGGACGAATCAACCACAAAGCCTGTGGCTCGCCTCCCGCCCTTTTCAAGAGGTTCTGGTCGCCTGTGTTCTACACAGGGCTGCCATTAGCTGAAACGTTCCCAGTCCCTCCATCCTTAACTGGGAAATCCCCCCATTTACAGAGGCCAGTCTTCCTAGGACTTTTAACAGGGAAGCGCGCGGGGGAGGGGCTGTAAGAGTCTGAACTTCACCTAAGGGTCCCATCAGTAGCCACTCAGTGCTTCTACGGCGTGATTAAGTCTCGCTAATTTGTTCTACGTCCTTTTAGAGTCGCCCCGTACAGAAGGTGGGGGTGGAGGAGACTGCCAGCAAAGACAGCTGAGGGACTTAGGGGGTCAACCAATTAAAAGAAAACCCCAGTCAGGCGGCTGAGCAAAGACTTCAAAACACAACTCTGGATAAAGAGGACATGCTAGCAAAATTTTAATTATTTAGACAGCAATTCGGCCTTTCAGCATAAAGAACCCTCGTTACAGAAAGCGCTGTGCAATTAAGGCTTCTCTCGGAAATGGCAGCACTGAACGCGAGCCCGCACCCGGGACAGAAAATATCCGCTATGTGGGTTTCGTCCTCCACCCACAGTAAAGGGATTGGAGGAGCACGCCCCACATAAACTCCCTCATCAAGGGTTGAAGCTGTGAGCGGAGGGGCATAGTTTAATACAGAAACCCCCTGCATGGACAGCAGACTCCTCCAGTCCCCTCAGCGACCTCAGCCCCCACATACTCTCCAATGGAAGAGGCTGAGACACCCCCAACACCTCTCCCTCCCCCCCCCCCCAAAAAAAAAACCGCTTTACTGGTCAATAAAGGTACTTACTCTTCCGGAAGGCTGACCGCGGAGAAAGAGGCACTTCCGACCTGCACAGCGGGGTGGGGCCGATCTCTAGGCACATTAGATGCGGAGCACCTGAACGGGAAAAAGCACATGGGAGGGTTACGGTTAGGGCCGTCTTTTTGGGGACGACGGTGACAGGTTTTATTTCGCAGGGAGAGCGGATTGCTTAGCGAACATTACCATTGCTTTGGAGGCTTGGACACCTCCGTTAGCCTCCGACAAGCTTCCTCCAGTTGGGCCAGCGTGTTTGGGGGCGGAAGCGGGGGCATAGCGGGGTCCTGAACAAAGGGGTGAGCGGGCTGAGCAGTCCGGACATGGCCGCTGCTTCCCGATTGATGGTGCCGGGTCACGCGCTCACACGCCAGGCCCCGCGTGGAGTCGGAGCTGTAGGCTTTCTTAGCATTTGGTACACTGGAAAAAACAGACAGAAAAGAGATCGTTGGTACATAAATGCAATGATGGTCAGCTTGGTAGATTTAAAATGCCCCTGAATCGACGTGCTTGCATCACTGCAGGTTCCCAGGCATAACAATCTCATTATCTACAATTGTATAAAAAACACAAGGGGGACATATATGCGGTTAATTATGCCGCCTACCTGTGGGGTTTATGTTTGTTTTGCCTTTCGCTCTCCAGCATCCACTGCCAGACGTTCTGGGACCGGTCAGCCTCGTTGCCTTGAAGGGGCAGGCCCAGTGATACCGTGGGGCATCCTTCACTGCCCAGCTGGCGCTCCGCTGGAACTTTCCCGTTTCTCTTGGAGAGGGTACTGCTCCTGCTGCTGCGAGGAGAGGAGGAAACACAAACACGGGTTCATAAGTTATAAAGAACGAGCGTTCCAGCACAAGCACCTCCCAAACCAGCCAGCCACAACCTCCACCACTACATAGATGCATCAAGCCTACAACTCGCTGCCTGGGGCCTCTACAGGTTTAGGGTCGTACGGTTGGGTCAGCTGGGTTCTCTTTTATGAGGATGGGATGTCAGCAAACGAGCTTCCAGAGAGACGGGGGTGGGGAAGGATGGGGGGAGGGTAGGTTTGCTGTTGTCCTCAGGTTGCTGCAGTGGCCCATGAAGAGCCTATGCAGTGGAACAAGAGCAAAGCGCGGATGGTGCAGATTACATGATGGACTGAAACCTGTCGCCCCTAGGTAGGTGTGAGGTACCTGCAAGGGTCAAGCGGACACACCACGCCCTCATGGCTTGGACCGATAGACGATAGCGCTGCTTGACATAGGACTACTTTGTGTGCGCCACGGTATAAGGGCCAGTCCTGCAGGATGATGGCATGCCCATGCGAGGCTAGGCTAGGCAGAGGAAGTAGCTTCTGGCAATGATGGCGGTACTTGGGCACCTAAGGCTGTGAAGCAGTATCTGCCCATGTGTAAATATTAAATGAGCACCCGATGAAACTAGAAGTCTATATATGGGGACACTAGTGCATGCAAAGCTTGTATGCAAGGACCAAATGAGTACGTTCTAACGAATAAGATCATATGCTAGGTAAGGTTAGCTAATTTATTAAAAAAATAAACAAATCTGGCACTGCTGGCCATTGTGGAGCATATCACAGCTTTCCTTAGCTTATGGCATCACAGAACGTATTACTTGACATATTGAAGGTTGCCATTAATACTTGTATCTTAGAATTACTGGGTGTTTCATGGTATTGTTTTATGTTAACAGCTGATTGATGTCTTGAAGCCACCATGCATATCACAAATATATGACTGGGATAAGAGGCACAATCTATATAATTTAAAGGCGTTAGTGGCTATACCGTGGTATGAGCATATTGCAATTGTGTTTATATAGCACTTACTACCCCCGACGAGACGTTGAAAATATTAATATAATATAATATTAATATTTTTGTATATTGCTTAATAACACATTTGCGTTATCTGTAAGTGCTCCAAATAAACAGTGATACTCCTAGAAGGATGACGTGCTGCGGTGCCTGGATTCACACTTGAGACCTGCAGGCCACATCAGCGGTCAGCAATCCAGCAGCGGCCCGTCCTTAAGAGCCCCACACCTTTTTACAAATGTTAAGACTGTCAGGCTGAGCAAAGATCATCCTGACAGACACTCTTCATGTCAGGTCAGGCAGCCAGGCACTGTACGTGCGCTAAATGCGCAGATTGCCTGAGCCATGCTTAAGAAGTCACAGCCCTGTGGGTGTGACATCCGCAGCCCGGCGAAGCGCATGGTGGTCCTACCCCTCACGATGAAGGGGAGTGTCACTGATAGCCTCAGACCTGGGCGCTTAGTTTTCAGCTCTGAACTGCCCAGAGCCGAGTGCCTTAGATTGGAGTCAGCAGTCTCACTGACCCCCATCCCACTCTGTGACGAATAAGAGACTGCCACCTCATGTCACTGGCTGACCCATGGTCAGTCAATGAGTGGAGGCAGCAGTTCCTATCGTCAGGAACCACCAAGGCTTACTTCCCGCTACACAGGATCGCTGCTGCGGCCCGGAATGTTGTATATTTTTTTAGTAATGTTTGATGCGTGCATACATGCGTGTGTGTTTAAATGTATGGGTATTTGTGAGTGTGTGCTGTGAATCTGTCTGTGTATGTGCATGGTGGGTGTATGTATGCTTGCATGTGCATGGGTGTCAGTGTGTGTGCATGTGTGGCCGGCTCCACTCCCGCTCGTATTACCGGCCACTACTGCAGCGGTCACGGTTTAAGTCACTGAGCTATCTTGCTGTCTTGTCTGGGCATTTAATAGCTCTGCTTAGGCACGGTTTACATAATGCGATTGCTCTGCATATTAGAACCATTCCTAGAATTTGATCAGCTTACATTACTTATCAAGTTAGTGCCTGCGGAAGCGAGGCTGTATCTCTGGGTATGTGAATATGAACGTGAGCGGATTAAGAGATACCTGGCACGTGGGTCTGGTGGGCATGCTTATGAGGCTATACCCACCCATGTGTCGAATAAGAAAGCAAAAGCTAAAGAAACCTGTTGCTCTGGGTGCAAATTTGGTACATTTCCAACGAATTTCAAGCTAGTATGTGATTGATAATTCATGCACGTTTTTGTTGAGTTGGCTCACTTCAGTGGTTTACTGTTTGGGGTCTAAGACAGACTGTAAATGTTTTCAACATGCTCAGATTTAGCTTGGTGGCTCAAGCTGCCTGCTGACGTGATGCCGCAAAGGGGAAAGTACAGGAATACTTCAGCAGGTGAACATGAGAGAAATCAAATCAGAATCTATGATCTGAATGTTTCGGTCAATGACTGCACCTGTTCCTAGGCCCCTTCTCCCCTCGCACACACATTGTAGAAACAAGGAAGGTCTATGAACAAAACAAATAATCTCATATGGAATATGTCTACAAATCTTATGAAGTGCAGCACCAGCACAGAGGAAGAAAACACCTGACACCTCATGGGAAAAGATGAGCCAGATGATCACAGACCAGTCAAGCTAAAGACATGGTCTGAACGATAGGTAAACGCATGGCAAGGTTTGGTAAAATGGATTATTAGTGCTGAGCAGCACACCTTCACCTATGTAATTAGGGGACTAGAATACCTTCATAAGAAGGGAGCATGGAGTATGCTGATTAGAAGGTGGCCCCAATTGTAGTACATCACTGAGCACAAGAGATGCATCCTACTTATGGAACACAACCAAGTACACTTGTTAATAAAGGAATCATGTCCCAAGTGCAGCGCCAATCACACTGTGGATGGCTAATCACAAGGTACACCCGGGAAGTGGGAAGTCAACCTCACGTACAGTATAGTCACACACCAATGAAGATAGTAAAACTTAATCCAAAGTGTAAAATTCCCTGCACAAGAGGATTGTAAGGTACACAGCATGAGAAGAAGCTTAGCACCCACCACTTAACACAGCACACATGATCCCCCTCATAGGGAGCCAGTGAAAATTGAGGATTGTGCGTCTCCTTCCCTCTGCCCTCATCATACACAATGACTACATTTATGAGGGTGTCACTACACCCAGGCATGGAACAGGTAAGAGGGTTTATTTTTCTTACCCAAGGAGTTCTGTAGGTCCAGAGGCTACTTCCATGCCTTTGGGGTGGCTTTTGCTTTTTAAGTAGCAGCAATAGTCCGTACTGCTGGTGCAGAAGCATTGCGCGCGTCGGGCAGCCTCCGCCTCCAGCTGTTCCTTCGTTTTGGGGCCATTGTGATGGTGGATGTAGTGATGATGCACATGCTTGGTGGTCTGCTTGGTGATAAATCCCTTGGTCAGCACTGGGCAGGGGGCAAATACAGGAAGTGGCTTCACCCCTCGGGGGAATTCAGGGGACCGAGAGCGAGGGCTGTGTCGAGCCACCCCTGGTGACTGACAGCCGGGAGTCTTCAAAACGCGAGACAAGTGGTCATCCAGGATAGCTTGTGGGTCTTCTTCATAGCTGCCGGAGGGGAGGAGGGCAAGAGGATGCTGCATTGGCAAACTTTCCCGACTGTCCGGAGTGATGAGAGGTAAGTCAGAGTCTTCCTTCTCTTCTTCCTAGAGGAGAAGGACATTGTTAAGGATGCGGTATGCTGGGAAAAGAATCTTAACGTTTATAAATGGACATGCTAATATAAAATACACACAGTGTGCTCTTGCATCCAAGCATGAGCCAACGGAGACACAAGAACAACCACATAAAGCGTAAGTCACAAAGAATCCATCTTCAAGAACAAGGGTAGGAATAACAACCTTCACACTGCTATCCAACTGTAAACTCCCAACAACTGGTATAACCTCTAGTTGAACAGAAAGTCATGCTATAAAGGAACCCCTGAAACATGTTCAAGGAGAAAAATTACTGGACAACACTGTGATGGCCGCAAATTCAGAGTTCAGGAATACCCTCAGAACCCTCTTTGTATTCAGTGAAGAGGCTCATTGAAATAATCCTACAACCACTACAATTCCAAGGTGGGGACATCAACACTTATCTTGACATTGCTAGGAATTTATAATCCAGGCCACCAGGAACAGCTAGAGATAACTAAAATCCCATTACAGGGGCATCTGAAGCATCATAAGTCTTGTTGCGCTGGATCAGAAATGTCAGACTGAGTCTACCAGGGACCTCAATGCATCAAAGTGAGAAGGGAAGCAGAAACTGACATCATGCATCCTTTCATCTCAGATGACACCACAATATTGCCCCTTTCTTGTCCGCACCTCAGACCACAAACAGTCTGCTGCAGAGGGTGGGCAAGGGGTGCAAACTACAGAAAGTAAAGTAGGTTCCTAGAGGCATCTACTTTGTGTTCCTGCTGCTGCCTCAATAATCCTGGGAGACTTGGGGTAGTGGAAGCTGTGACATGGGTACCAAAGGGCATGTGATGAATACCTACTGCTACCCCTGGACACAACGAGGTTGAAAAAAAGGTGGGAAACAGAATCAACCTTTCAACTGAAACACTGGGCAATAGGAACATCACTAGTAACTAAAGGCATCTAATAACTATTTAAACCCAGGCTAAGCATGAAAATATGCCTATTGGCTCATAGGAAACAAGATCAGCACAAACCACATCAGAACCACCACGAAACAATGGACAGAGGTGCATGCATTACTCCTCAACTACCATCAACTCTAAGGAATGGTCTACTTCTGGTGCATTCACAACTTGGGAACTGGGTGATCAATGTCTGGCCCACCATCAATACCAACAGGTAAAGGGAAAGAAACCTGCAACGTGCCATCAATGTGAATCCAGGTGCACAAGCAAAGACAATGGGCCACCAACAACTTGGAACCAAAAGCCCAGAGGGCTATATCAAATCCAGTTACAGGGATATGAAGTCAACCATTCACTGACAACCATAAAACTGGGAGCGAGGAAAACAGCAGGACATATTCAAGACCTAATGAATACCTGACATTGCTATAGACTGAACATAACCGTGTTGGGTTACCCATCCTACCTCTTTGATCTGCTGCAATCGCTCTTCAAGGCAGTCCATCGTCTCCTTCTCCTGCTTCAGCCTCTCAAGGCGGGAGATGAGCTCTGCAGCAAAAGCGGCTGGTTCCACAGGGGTCATCTCCTTGGGCAGGCGACTGGTCCTCTACACGGAAGGGAGACACAAAAAAGGGGCCATACATTAACAGTGCATCCAAGAGAGCAGAAGAAGCAAAAACATGAGCCGGAGCCTTAGCGGCGAAGCCAGGCAATCCAGCGCGTAACAGATGAAGCAGAGAGAGAGCACAGCCGGGCATGGCCAGCACCAGGTTTTTATCCTCCGCGTCCTGTGGCCTCATGGAGCGACATCCTCCCTGCCGGCACTCGCCTTCGGCGGGAGCAGTTGGTCGCACTCCGTGCAGCACTGCTTGTTCCCTCTGTAGTACAACCAGCCCATCAGTAGCTTACTCTGAAGTCGAGGATCTTCAAAGACTGTTGTCAAACATCAAAAAAAAAACTCCAGAGGTGGGGAGGGAGGGTGACTAACTCAAGGAATGAAAAAGGCGCCTATAAACAGAAAGGAGCTTGGAAAATTTAGAAAAAAAACATAAGATTGGGCAAAGAAAAAGAAGTCAAACAGCTCCAGATCAGAGGAGAAGTGGTAATTTATTTTCTGCCTACACACTGGGCACCTTTGAGGTAGTTTTGCCTCTTTGTCCTAGATCTTCCTCCTACCCTTCCTCGCTATCCCTTTGTACAAAAAAGAAAAGAAAAAAGCTGCTGCGGGCTGTAGTGATACACTGCTGAGCCAGGCTGCCTGCAGCAGAGCTATCAAGGGGAAACGGGAGCATTTCCAAATCGAGAATGAAATATGGGAAGGGGAAAGCGCAGCATCTTGGTATGAGGTGGCAGAACAGACAGAACTGTGCCTGCCTCCTCCACCCGCACACCACAACTTCCACAAGAGTGTAAAAAACACAAGCTGCCCGTGGCTGGCCAGGGCACATCAGCCCGGCGGACAGACGAGGTAGGGTCTGTTTTCGCTCTCTGGCAACCGCTTGGCTGCAGAAGTGATGCTGAGGGGAAAAACAGTGTGGAAGGGCGCCCGGCAGGAAGCCGTCAGCTGAACACAGGCCGGCTGTATTCAGAGAATGATCAAAGCACCAGCCGAGGGAGAAAGTCGATTTCCACGCCCCGGGACAAAATAATGTAATTTACAAGCCGGGTCTATAGAACATTCATTAAAAGAAGGCGGGGGATAAGAACAAGAAAGGGGGGACGAGCAGGCGGGAAATGTTATCCAACACTCCTGGTTGCTCAGGACAACTGTGGTCAGGGTGGGCCACACTGGACAAGGGACTGCGTGGAGTCGGGACCTCGCTACAGTCATTAATTAGAGACTCGAGGAGGCACATTTTAGGGTCACACGAAAACAGCCCTTGCCCACGCAGCCAAGATGGCAAAGGGCCACCGTTTCACCCTTTTCTGCTCATTCCATTTAGAGCCGCACTGAACACTGGCTAATAATACACTAGTCACTGTGGGCAATGGATTATTGGTAACCTTTTACAATAGCGCCTAATATCGATGTGTAGTTTTTTCACACACCCCCTTTAACTTCTGGCAGGTACACCAAACAAGACACAGAGAATAAAGACATCTGACCGGTCATAAAAACCTGGGTCAGGTGCATATCCTGGGTAATAACTGTTGTCTTCTAGGTCATCAATTAACATCTTAGTCACAGCTTCAGCTCATCTCAAGCCTAGTAATGCAATTTTCTGATTTATGGAAACCACATGCCACCCCGCTAGTCGATCACGCAAAGTTAAACGACTGCTTTCAAAACACGAGTTATTTGAATCCAAAAAGGGATTGGTGTGTAAAGGGGAGCCATTATTTAGGTTTTGTTCCCCAAGGGTTTGCCCCGTGGACGGGATCCTATACAATTTCGTGGAATCTGCATGTTTGCTGTATCATTTTGTTAGGTGACCCGGGGTTCAGCACTCACTCTCCCTAAGTGCCAAGTACCTACTTGGTATCTACTTCCAAGTATCTAAGGGGGTGGCGTATAATATGCAACAAGGGGGTTGTGGGTGTCTGGTCACTCGCACCCACCAACATAACAGCAACATGCCTGCGCTATCAGCAGAATTGAGGGTGTCAGGTGCCGAGATCCCGCTGCCAATTACTTTTCAACAATGAACAAGTGACCTACGTCGATTACAAAATGAAATAACCTGGTCGGAAGGCAGCGGGTAAGACACAACAGTTCGCTGGATGCATAAAATGAACGCCCTGGAGCTGCTCTTTCACTGTCTTGTGCTGCTTCTGTTCCAGCAGCGTCAGGCAGCATCTTTAAACACATATTGAATGCCATTGCCGACTGAGTGGATTTGCCTTTTCTTGGAACATCTCCCCTTCTTTTCTAGGTCTTTTTGCGAACCACATTAGTTGTCTCGGCTACTGGATGGCTGACATATTTCAGAGATGTCTTCACAACAGTGTCCAAACTTTTGTGATTTCCTTGCGAGTCAATGTTCTCAGTGGGAAAGGGAATTAGAGAAGAGCTGTATTACTGACACCCCCATCTCCCAGATCAGGGCACTGATTGCCAAAGTGGGACCAATCAGTTGTTACTGATAATACATTTTTTAAAAAGCATCAAAATGGGAACTTGTGAGTCACCTTTTTAAATCCCACACTAACCAAAGTCTATTTTTAGATAACTTCTAAAGCAGTAATGGAGAACAGCAACGGGATTGCTGTGAATGTGGGGTCTATATACTGGTATCCTTAGATCTACTATGCTGTTTTGCCTGAAAATGCATCTCCTTCCCCTTGAAATGGTAAACATACGTGTCCAAGCAGATGGAGAAACGGTTCCTCCTAAAGTCCCAGAAAAGGCATGGCCCCCCAATATGAACTTCTAAAAATCAGCTTGCATTTTGCACCCATTTTAATTGTTATGTGATAATGGTCAGGGCAGATATGGACGTAGGAATCTAATGAACGCTTTTTACATCCTCGGTAGCCTCTCTATTGGAATAATGGGCTCAAAACATACACATTTACAGTTACAACTCGGCAGATATGACTTTTTGGTTTAACAATCCCTAACCACGAGTGTTTGACTTACTGGAAAATGAGGTAGAGACACTTGGCCATTGGCCTTCACACTGCGCTGCATTGCCCGTTGGATGTGTTTCCGGCTGGCGAGTCGATGAGGTGGCATTTCATCTCTGAAACATTAAAAGAAACGCTATGTCAGACCAAACCTTACCGAAGTTCTTTAAAAAAATGGCTCAATCTCACACTTATCCTTATTTTAGAAGCTGCCCAAACAGCTACATTACACGGTTCCTGAATCATCTAAAGTATCATGTGCTAAAACCTGCTGCTCAGTGCTTCAGATTTTGGAGGGGGAAGTGCCACTTTGAAGGAACAGGAGATGGCTTAGGAATAAATTCATGATTACGGTTTAATACCACTCTCTAGCCAACAGACCAAGTCTCCGTCCTTGGATAACTCACTCACCGGCCACCATGTGGTTGATTGAAATGGCTGTCACCCAATGGCCATGTGATCCTACTCAAAAGATGGATACTTCAGCAACAATTGAAAGCTGTAGTTGGTTTTAAACTATTGGTCCTATCAGCCTTACATAGAGTAATGAACCCATGGCACTTAACCACATTCCAAGGTCAGGCCGCTCTTCAACATTGAGTCCTAATTGATTTTCATTTATTTTCTGACATCCCTATGTGGATTACAACAAGAGCTGGACATGAAACATGCAGCCCTACAGAAGAACTGTCATGGCTTTCAGTTTACCAAATTAGTGGAAAGTTGATGTGGGGCCAGCTGACCAACTCAGAATCAGCGAGTTAAATTGTGAATTCCTCCCCTTTTACAAGGAAGGTTCAGAGTCTTAAGCACTGTTTGTAAATATTAACTTGACACAGTCCAAAAAGTATTAGCTATTGGAAGGCCATGACTGCTGTATCTGAGACAGTAAAATGCAGCTGTGTTACAACTGGTGCCACCCTTTGCATCCGCTTGGAGGGGTGCAAGGTTTCTGGCTGCATTGGAAAACCTGTTCCTAGAGAAGTAGTGCATCCCATAAGTCCGCGTTACAGGAACACAGAACTGTCACCTCTTGGCAATGCAAAGCATTCTGGGATCATCAGAGTTGATTCGTTATAATCAGCCCAGCTAACAGGACAAGGTGAAATGGTACACCGATTTGCAGAACAAACTGGCAACACTTCACCACATGTCTCCAACTTAAAAAGCCCTGTAAGAAACCCAACCGAAAGGTGGACAATGTCGTTCCTGTAGGGTCAGCTCAACACTAGTTTTTGTAGGTTATCCAGGAGAAAAGCGCATGTCCTTACTCAAAACAACACCTCATTTACACAGTCAATGACAACCTGACCAGGATCCAGCCCTCCGAAACCCACGTTAGAAATTGATACCATACACCATATGCAAAAAAAATAGCATTGAAATATCCAGTGTCCTGTGCAGAAAATTAAAAAAGCTTGTCAAACAAGCCTGCCTGCTCGGAAAGCCCATCCCACACATCAAACATAAGTTAGTCTAATCACAACACATTACAATGGGAGTCAGCCAACAATCTCCCAGCATCCTTACTCGATGTCTTTCTGTAGTGTACGTCTGTGAAGCTAGAAGTGAAAAACAACGAGCCGATGAGCTCCTCCACAAGTGAGGCGCCCACAGATGACGCGCTTCATCAGACGAGAGCCGTCTGGCACGCTGCCCACACGTTACTGGGGCGCACTGGTGTGAACTCAGCTGCCACTGCAGAAGAGCCAATTACCTCGGCCTTTTGACTCAGGCAGGGCCTGGCCCTACCTGCGTGAAGTTGCACGGCCCCTTTGAAACATCAGACGCCCGCGCGCGCGCAGCCACTCCCGGCCTAATTTGGCAGCGGGTCTATAAGCGCGCGCCGCTCGCTCTGATCTCGCCAACATCAAAAGCGTGGTTTGTGAGATAAGGTAATGTTTGAAGTTCACTCAGCGCGGTCCCCTGGGTCCCGGCTAAATCCATAAATAAGACGCACGAGAGGGGGTCCGAGTTTAAATCAACCCTTCCCTCAATCCCGCCTTTATCAAGAAAGGGGGGTGCAGCCTGCACGCAGTTTTATGGACATTAGAGATATCCAAAAATCAAATTGATCTCTGGAGGGGGGTTGAAGGTCTTTTATGTTTTGGCAACTGCAGTGTTGTGGCCACGGCGAAGGGCCTGCAGTTTTCCTAACTCATGCAGTTCCAGTTACCCTCTCATGAGTACAAACGCGGTTTAAAGATATCCAGCAGAACGAACACATATTTACGGTTTCGCATCTGTCGGAAATGTGTACCTAGGGACAGGCCATCCCTTCCATGGTTTAAAACCAGCAACTAGGACAAAATAGAGGGTACTACTTGCCTTGACTGCACAACATCCTCCTAACCTTGTCTTTTAAAATTGCAGCTTATTTATTTTTTGTAGTTTAAAATCGTTCGCGTATGATAGGCAACAGAAAAGTCACAATCTTTCACCAACAGTCAATGCTATACCGTGCGTCGCGTTCTAACCACCCGACAAGAAACGCTGCTTAAACCCTGGGCTCACCGGTTTCATGGGGCTGTGGGAGTGCAGAGAGTGACCCCTTTTGCTACAGAGGAGTTGCTTTTGATTTCTCATACAAGGGAGCATAGCGCCCGCAGATCTTCCAACTCCCAACCACCTCTAAATCTATCGGGGGTGGAGGTGATTGTCTTGAGCAGGAGTGATACTCAAAATACAGTGTAACTTGATTATGGTGTTGCAGTCGATTCAAACCAACCCAAAAATGGGGCGGTTGCCTGATGTCTACTGAACAAAGCATATGAAGCATGGGTTGGCGTTTCAACTGTTACGCATTAGAATTCATGTGAATTTCAAAAGATTGGCTACATTACAGACTGTCCATTCAGCAAGTGGGTAACTTGGACTGGTGTACATATTTGACATTTAGACCCGGACAGAATTTCACAAATCAATCCCCATGACTTGCAGAACACCCTCCAGGGTTTCCCATGTAAGTCTATATCCCAGAAATGCAGGCATGCATGCAGTACCCCAGGATCTTGATTTTATTGAAAAATGACAAGTCTGTAGTCCTGGGGGCTTCTCTCCACGTTCACTAGTTTAATGGGTGGAGAGAGGGTATGCATGATGGTACAGGAGTGTTGTAAACCCCAGGGCCAGGTTGGCGTTCAGTTGGTTCTCATTCACAAGGCCTTGTGCTGAAATTAACCATTCTTGCATTGACAGGGAAAATGTTGTAGCAGAACCCTCTAGGCCCCTCAAAAGTGGAGGGACCTCCACCCCTAACACAACATCAATGGCAATGTGCAGCCACCAGCTCCAAAGAATTACTGCCAGCAATAAGCACTCTAGAGGGTTAAAGTGGACACACATTATTGTAGAGTTCAATTTTGGGAAATTTGTGCACCTCTGTCTATACGTTTGTTTCCGACTAAATAAAATGTGGATGTAGTAAGCAACCCTACACAACAGCAGAAAGATTAAGAGAAAAAAACGCAAACAGCTGTCCACTCCAAAAACATCTCAGCTTGTGGCTAACCAGCCAAGCGTCCACAGGCTTCCCACCGCTGCCACAGCCTTGGTGAGCACCACACAGAAACCGCTAGGTCCATTTCATTCTCTGCCGTAAGAGAACTACCACTGACTAGTTGTAGTGGCTTCCAAGGTTGCCTGCCACTCCCTCGCCTGCTGTAAGCTCTCCTGAACTAACAATAACCTGAAAGTGATTCGGCAAAGCTTCCACGCAGTCAACTTAAAGTTTTTGTAGGCTGCACTCAACTGCGACAGGCCCGCCACAGGCCAGGCTGCGAAAGAGGACATTTTATCCCGGGCCTGCGAATCCCAGGTGACCCCAAAGTGGCCAGAAGTGACTAACCCCCGCAAATGTTCCGTTGACACATGATCAAATGGGAGTCGGGCCAGGCCGGGCCCCGGCATGAGTCAGCCGGCTTTCAAGCAGGGCCAGTACCGTCCAATAAACCGTGTGCGCCTGGGACGGCAGAACAGTTTCTTCCGCCACGGTATCAGTTCGAAAAAACGCACATGTGCTGGCCAAACATCTGTATTCTCTATTTATTCTTCTGCTAGAGTCTGTGGGTTCGCTGGAATGAAAAGCCCTGCCTTTGATCTGAATTAGGATCTGAACATCGTGCAACAACTTTGGTTGCCTCGAGAGAGGGGGGAAATCGTTTGAACCTCCGCGCGTTATGCAACCCCATGAAAAAGTATACTGAAAAGAATTGGCCCGTCCCCTGCAAGGCCTAGTTAATGGACACGTTTTTGGGTTTGAAAGTATGAATTTCTGGCATTCCTACATTTTGCAATATCCGTCATCTGGTCTCAGTTTCGTTGCCAGCGGGCAGACATCCAGACACAAACCAACACATGATACGAGATGGCGGCCAACCACCGGGGCCGTGTCTGTCGGGATCCGAACCAGGCTCCCGACACCAAATGCTATCAACTGTCGACATAAAGAGCAGACAAGTGGGAAGGCATAAGGCACCTTAATTAAACCTGTGATGGGGCCACGTGGGTGGTAATCACCCACGTGCAATACCCCCCACTCTCCGAACACCTCGTCCTTCCGCGTTTTAATATCTAGCTGGCTTCATATAAATGATTCGTCTTTTGCAAGACTTGCCGTCATCACGAGCAATTTTTTTTCAAAATGAAGATTTTCTGGAGGTGCTCAGACACCATCTTAGGCCAAGGCTGCAGAAGTGGTATTCAGAGCGTATCACACACTACACACCAGTGGCACACTAAAGCTTTTGATATGACACTACATACCAGCGGCTCCCTAAAACTTGCGACATGACATGGACTCCTTTTAAAGACGTCTTTGACTGAGAGGCACGTCTCAAGAGTTGCGTTGAGACTGTGTGCTTTTGCTTGAACTCTCAGAACCTAACACTGTTTTTCTTGAATAAAAGATCGAATACGTAGATCTTGTGCTGTCTGTTTAGGACAACATTGTTTTATAAAAGACCACAGCTTAGGGCCATGCTTTTGTCACTTTACTATTCCCCGCCTCGCCTTAACACCATCAGTGCAATTGATATGTAGCGATCATTATATTCCTTCTCATCAGGATCCAGTTCCATAGGTCTTCAGAATTGTCTCAGTGTGAATATTAGGGCCAGCAGAAGGGATCAGATGTACACTTGTGCCCATCTAAGGAAAATCACATGGCTGCTGTACCAATTGAAGATGATGGTCGCAGTCAAAACGAAACCTTACTTAGGTTTGAGGAGACTGGGGTTCTTAAAGTTCACTCCCTCTGAAGGCGGTTTAGGACTGGGGGAAATATAATTTGCATGTCAGGCAGCGCCACTGATCTGCGGTGGGCCACTCTGGATTTCCAGAGTCATGAGCTTAACAAAGACTTCCCGTTTCCTGATAAGCCAGCCCATTTCCAAACTAAAAGACAAATTTGACAAAGGCGCATGGCTGAGAAGGGTTCAAAATGTTACATATTGACATGTGAGGCCTCCGTCACTGGAGGGTGCGGCACTGATTAGCCAGTGACGTGTCAGTACTTACACACTGCTGTCCGTCATGGACATGGAGTCATCCGTCATAGCATCACTGGAGACCTCGCTGTCGTTGGCGCTTGTGGCTGGTGCGAAGACATGGCCAGAGTTCACATGGTATGGATTCACTGGATCATTTCTTTTAAAGGACCTGGAGGGAAGGAGAAGAATATGTCAGAAAACAAGCTTCCTTGTGAGGCAAAGCACAACTCAAGAAAGTTGAATAAGAGAGAGGCAAAACAATGATTCAGATCCCGACAGGCTCCCTGCAGCCCTCACAACTCCTCGTGTGTCTACCCAAACCTCTCAATAGCTAGGGAATCACAAAATGGCAAACTCTTGCTTGATGTCTTTTGTGGTGCACTCCACACTACCTTAAACCCCTTACCTGAATATCACATCAGGCCCAGCCATTACCTCGAGGTGCCTCCACGAACACCCAAGCTGGCTGGGACTGACATCACAACAGCAAATCTTTCCACTGGAAGTCAAGTCATAGTGGATGGAGCGGGCATGTCAATGTGGTGCCAACCACTGGAAGGTGGCTGAGGTTGTGGCATTCTACCGCAGATTACGTTTCAACTGCGCAGCATATACCACAACAGGGTTCTGAATGTGGTGTCCCGGGGTGAGGGTGTATCTGCATTGCACAGGTTCGGTTGTGGAGTTTTAAACAACCCTCAACTTGTCCAAATCCAAATCAAGCCGGAGAGATGAAAGCTCTGTGATCTGTTACACTACTTTCCTCTTCCTTGGTCCCAAAAGAAAACCTGTGGATAGTGAATAAGTGCGGGACAGGCAGAGCCCGGGTGGTGCACAACACAACCCTACACGCCAGCCAACAGAACTCAACAGTGGTGTTTTTTTATATATAATAATCCTAGGGTGACCCGCTTCTTGAAAGGGATGCCTTCTTCACATGTCCAGTCCCGATTTATCTCCAAGCAACAAAAAAAAGAAAAACTATAAAAAACACCAGGGTAGGGGTTAAACATGAGGAAGATACGACGGATAATAGGGAGGGACAGTGGAAAGCTGGTGATCCGAATGGGTCTGTGAGGAGAGAGCATACAATATGCAGAGGTCCCCACTCGTTTCCAGGTGGATACAAAGTATGCTGTTTAATGGAGTGTGGTTCGGGGTTGCGAAGCACAGGCACCTAACAATGGTTTCCTTAGGATCTGGGTGGGGGTGAATTTCTCAGTTGGGGGGGGGGGGGGTATTTTTTAAATGAAGCAAACATTTACTTGCCTGTGCACTCCTACTAATATGCATACTTTGTTCAGTGTGAGTGTGGTGGGGTTCGCTGGGGCAGGCAAATTACACTTAACATATCCATTATATACTAACCCCCCCCCCCCTTTTAATATCGTGTGTGTGCACATATAATAAAGTCCCAGCATGCAAAGTGCTGATAGCTATGTGCCAATCTGTGTCGGTGAAGCTGGGTTCATGCAGGGGCTTTCGTAGTGTACACAGTACTAACCAGTTATTAGCAGCCCGTTAGGATCATACTTACACCACGAGAACGGTCTACAAGTGCCAAGAAGTAAAGCGCTGTTGGTTGAGAAGATGGAACGTATCATTTGGGGCATAAAGCCGCTTGTCGACACAACAATGTGTAGTATATCACACATGCCAAGTGCCCCCGTACTTTTTTACGTGAAATTGTTAGCCAGAATCTAATTACGTCCTGGGGCTTGTAATTTCACGTTGTGCGCGCGAGCGCAAACATCCCGGCATCTAAAGTGCTGTCTGGTCGTACGGCACATGTATGGAGGTCTCATGGCCCTGGTGACAGACAGGTGTCTGTTGAAAAGAACAGGACAGCTGCCTCGATGGGGCGCAGCCCTTCTTCGCCTCGCTACACGTCTCCTTTATTTACCCCTTGCCCCTAGGGTGCCCACTTTCGCCCTCTTTGTACGGGCACTGGATCCCCGCGAGTGCTGCCACTGCGTAGCATTCCTCTGGCAGGAAAAACGGGAGGCCTTAGGAAAGGGGGCCTAAGCAGAGAAATGTGGAGCGCGGGGGCGGATGGGAAGGGGCTCTCGGGTGTGATCAGTCCTTGTTCTGCTACAGCAGCCTGGCTGAGCCGTGCAGGCCTCACTCGAGGTGGACTTTTGCACGAGAGACTGAGCGAGTGGGGTCGCTGAGATTTCTTAAAATCGAGTGTGATGCCTCTGAATAGTCCGCTGGCTCCCTTCATCCCAGCAGGACACCGTCTATCCAAGCCCAGAGAGTTTATCTCATTGGCCTCACTAAGGATAACACACCTGGAAGATACGCCTGGGCCTCAAAGCAATGCGTCCTGGTCAGGCGAAACTGCTACTTCTGAAGTTCTGCAGGGCTGGGGCAGCCAAGCGCCTATGCAAAGCCTTTCAACGACGGCCCGGTGGCCCAGTGCTTCTAGCCCAGGCCTTGCAGGGAGGGGTCTGGGGCACAGACCCGGCTGGACCACGCCACCCTTCCAACACGGGCAAGATGAAAACATAACCGCGAACGGACAACGCACGAAACCCATCAGATCAAAAGTGGACTTGATAAAGTCTTAAAACGAGAGCAGATCACATAAAGCATACTGCTCCAACAGCAAACATACAAATGTGCGGTCATAAACATTCCCCTACATCTTTACACAGCGAAATCAAACTGGAAACATAGACTAGGATTTTGCAGAAACATCGAACTCGTATTTTACTTTCAAAAAGGTGCCTCCTCATTACCCAACAACAACAAACTGCTAGTGACTGACCTACGAAGGATGAAAAGCTTAGCCAGTCCAACCTACTAAGTGACAGTCAAGCAGCAGATATGTACACAGTGGCTCCATTAGCGCCCACATTAGCATAATAACCACTGCATTTAAAATACTTTCCCTCCAAAGCATATTAGCATCAATATGTATATAAATAAATACAATAATGAAAAGTAGGAGGAAGCTCACGCAAAAGGCTCCTTCGGTGTGATGGCGCCCTCTGCGTGAAACAGGCGGAAAGGCGCTACTGCAGGGTGACAGGTGGAAAGAAACGGGATGGGAATACAAGTTCGACGTGTCGTGAATAGTTTCTCAATCCTTGTAACTGATCCAAACCCCCCCCCCCCCCCCCCATCTCCCCCAACACTTTAACATCAGTGACCATAAACGACACCAGCAAGCATGGTATTGTTTCAGAGAGAGGGCAAGAACAGTATGCAACAGCAGGAAGAAATACAGGTATTCAGTGTGATAAAGTCTGGTACAGACAGCGCAGAGAAGTGATGCAGAGAGATCAGGGGCAGAGCTGGAGACCGCCCGCGTGCTATTGAAATCAAAGAACTTAGCAGTCTGGACTGGCAGCCAAACAAAGTAAGATGCTCAGACGAGCGTGATGCGCGCTACAGTTATTGAGATGGTGAACAGACACCTTTCTCCAGTCTTACAGCCTCTGCAATCGCAGAGCAGCGCTCACATCCATCGCACTTGTTCACATTTCCCAGAAAACAGGGGCGCTGCTTTCTAGGGTTACCTTCTGAAGAGAGACTGAACTAGGGAGCTCCAGTCGTGGCTTCTTCGCCTGTGTAATAAGATCTGACCCTGGACAAATCTCTCTCCAAGTGTTCTCTGTACAAACAAACATGTCGCTGTATTATGCATCACAGCTGTGAACCACTTATACAACATTACATCCTGGAAGCTGGAATTCAGCCGGGAGGAGGGGGTGTCGAGGCGTCAGAAGTTTGCAAATTGGACCAATAAAGCTTAAAAGCTACTACCCAGGTTGCGCCGTAACACTTTTTCTAACACGGGTCCAAAGATGCAAAAACATGTGGATCTGCGCCCGCAAACTAACTGTGCCTTGAAGACGAGCTCCGCGGGCACTGCGCCTCGATGCAAGGATGGGAGCGCAGCATCTCGGGTGGGTTCCTTTGGAGCTCTGACAGGACAGGAAGCTCTTGGAGCCAGCAGAGGGCCATGTGCGAGCGCGAGCAGGAGGCAGCGTACTCACTGGTGTGATACTACCCGGAGGAGGAGGGGGCGAGGAGGGAGTAATGGGACGCAGATGAGCCCCACCTCTGACTGTATCAAATCAAAGCCAGCGGGAAACCAGCGCTGCCCAGCTGCACCCTGAGATCAGGACTGTCTAATATTACCACCCCCTTCCCGAGCAGCCGACATGAAAGCATGCAAGACTTTTTGTTCAGGGTTGTCTAAAAGAGAAAAAAATCAGAAACTAACTCAACAACTTTGAAATCCGAGCCCTGAACTACTGTCACAAGTAAAACGTTCTTTTTATTTTTAGTTTCCCATGTTTACCCGGTCGACCTAGGGGACACATTTGGATAATCAGCTGAAGCTACGGCCATGCAATTGACAATGAGCCAGGGCAGATGTTTCTTTTTTGCCGAGGGTGGAGAATTGGGGTATTGAGTCTCCCCATTACACCGATACTGACGCATTAGGTCATATTTTCAAATGTGTGCAGTGATGTCTGAATAAGGCTCTTCGCTCAGAGGATCATTCCCTGCCCTTTCTATGCTCAACAAACGGCGCACAGGAACTCCCCAGACGCATCCACCCGCCACATACCCCAGCCTGCCAGAGCAACCATCCCAAACAGTATCCGGGTCCACTGCTCCCTGGTGGCTGCCGCAGGCCTCTGGAATTAATGCAACCTTTATACCCCGAAGGAAGGGGCCCTCTTTCTATTCACTGCTCAAGACAACCCAAAACAAAAAAATTGGGTCTCTTCCAGTCTACACTCTACTTTAATATCGCCACTTTGGATCCCTATTCCAGACTCCTGGTCAGGCCTGTTGTCTGTGAGACGTGCAGTTCCTCTCATACACCCCGCAGCTTCCCAGACTGCCTCCACTGTGCCTGCATCCTTGTGGAGATGTGAGCCCCACCCCGCACCTGACACATTACTGCTCGCCACACTGGTGAGCCGCGCAGTGATGAAACACCGGACAACAGGTTACACTACAGCCACAAACAGCAGAGGAACAACCGTAAAGCTGAAAGCATGCCAGTCAACCTCACCTGTACGCGTTCTCCAGCGCCTCTGCTGCCCTCAGGTCTGCGGTGGCCCTCAGCGCCTTGCTGGACAGGCCCAGGGCCGAGGGCAGGCTCTTATTCCGCAGCTCCACGCAGCTCCACTCTTCCTCCTCATTCAAGGTGGGCAGGTAGCCGCACACCACCTTGAGGCGGCCCAGCTCGGCGATGTGCGCGTAGGCGGGGTTCTCGCCGCCACTGCGTACGTACTCGAGGTAGATGTCGGAGGTCAGGAACATCTGGTAGGCGTTGTCCTCCATGGAGGTCTGGACCTCCGTCTGCGCCTGGTCGAAGGTCGTGGAGTCGATGGTGGCCCTCTTCAAGCTGTCCTTGATGAAGGTCTTGGTGGCAGGCTTCAGCTGCTTGGAGACCACGCTGTTGTTCTCCACGTACCGCTTGTAGATGGCCTTGGCCACCCGCCACGTCTTGGCATCCTTGATGTCCATCTGCCGGAAACCATTGCAGGCGAACCAGAAGTCTAAGCTGTCCACGCACTTCTCCCGCTCCAAGAAGGTCCGGTAGAGCTGGGCCCCATCCTGGTCGCTCAGCAGTGAGTGCAGGGACTTGGTCCACCTGGAGAGGGGTGAATCCGGGGAGGCGCTGCCCTCGGGCTCCCCCAGCCCGTCCTCATTCCTCCGGGGCGTGGAGGAGAGCGGCATGGCCTTGGCGAAGCCGCCTTGGCTTCTGGTGGCCAGTGGCGGCGGTGGGCATGGCGTCTCCTCACCCCCTGGCACAGGGGGGCGCGGGGCGTCCTCGCGGAAGCTGCTGCTGGGATCTGGGAGGCGAGTGCCCAGCACAGCACTAATCATGGCTCTCGCGAGTCCTTTATTGTGCGTCCTTTTTTTCAAGTTCCACAGTGATCTGGGCCCCGTCTCTCCCTCCCCTCTTCAAGTCAGCAGGGATCCTTCGGAGCCTTCTCCGTTCTGAAAGAAGAAAAAAAAAGAAAGTTTTGATCTAATCCAAACCAGATCCGCCCCAACATCAAAGGCAAAACGTAAACAGGCTTTTCAAGTCTTCACAAGTCAAATAAAAGCATGCCAAGCCATCTACAATGCAAACCAGCGGTTATCAGATGAGGCTACAAACAGGTGAGGCGCTCTGGCGAGGTGAAGGGATAGGGTCACTTTCTACAGCAGGAGGGTGAGAAACGGGGTTTCATGAGGGAAAAATGCAATTACATCCCAAGCCCACGCTCCCCCACCTCTTCTGGTTACCACATCCACAATCCGAGTTATAACTTGGATCAGCCGTGTGTTTTACAGGTGAAACCAATTTGGTAACATTCCCCCTCTTTCCCTCGCCCCTGCCTTTCTTCTCTGCAGATTATCTCAAGGCAAACTACAAAAAAGTGCCTCCCGGGGCATCTGTTTCCCATTCGCCCTCTCTCCCTCCCAAACACACTTCTCTCAGTTCATTACTTCAGTATGGAGTGGAGGGGGAGCGGAGATTGCGAACGCACAAGAGAGGGGCGCGCAGCTGAATGGGGAAAGCTGCGCAGACTGTCCACTGAAAAAAACAAGCACATAAGGGAAAAAACACCACATTTACAGACAGTGTACCCGGGCTCCAATCTTTCCACGGAGCATTCTACCCTAGTTTAAGAGTTGTTCAAAGTTGGGAAATGAGAAATACGGCATTAGAGGCTCCGGGATACGCAAAAGCCAGGCATACACCGTCCTGTCATCAGAGTCGGTCGTCCAAGTGCAGCAGGCAGGGGAAGGTGACGGGGTGACCCAGGAGATGGGAGGCGCCGGGAATGAACCACCGAGGGGGGTACCAGGAGCTGAATGCTGACACACCAACAGGAATGCAGGGCATCCCGCGATCAATGATCTGACCAAGCAGGTGGGCACACGTTATATGTATCATGAATACGCGTAACTTGGACAGGCAGCGCTAGAGACTGTTCTGCGAGCGCCCCGACGTGCACCACTCGGCAGAGCGCGAGCATGTACCAGGCACAGGCGTGAAGATCCTCTAGAGTCTATGGATGGTACAGGGGCAGCCAGAAAGGCACACCCTGGTACAATAATGCACACTTCGTGCCAGACATAGTGGCATCGCCGATGGTAAAGGGTGTGATGGAGTGATTGTGCAAGAGGCTGGCATACCGGATGTACAGCGCACGGGAACGGGCACACACAGTGTACATGCTAGTGCACACACGCAGGTGCCAGGGATCTGGACGGAAACGGAAGCCGCGGCTGCCCTCGGCTAGGTGCACCTCGCAGGCGGGCAGGTAGAGGGAGCCCCATGCAGCGCACACAGACACATCTCACAAGCAGGCACAGGAGGCGGGATACACGCGTGCAAGGCACACAGAGCAGGGAGGGCGCGGAGATCCTGGAACCAGCACCGGGTACCCAGGCAAGGGCACACCCAGCGTGTGGGTAGAATGTACACGGGCGCGCGTGGCATACACAGAGAACTGCACAGAAGAGGGCAGGCACACACTATCCTACTAGGCACGGAGAGACGACAAGGCTAGACATCAGGTGCAGCGATACAGATGGGCAGCACGGACACATATAGAATCGGCACAGTGGCACCCATACATACTAGGTGGCCGGAGACTCGACACGGAAAGAATCTAGATGCAGATATACAGATGGGCAGCACGGGCACACGCAGAAGAGGGCACAGTGGCACTGGCACACAATCATACCAAGTGGCCTGAGACCTGACACGGATTGGCATCGGGTGCAGAGATAAGAGATGGGCAGCACGGGCACACACAGCGGCGGGCACAGTAGAACTGGCACAAATAAATACTAGATGGCCAGAGACATGACACGAATAGTCATCGAATGCAGAGACACTGACACACACATGTGAGACGCGCTCAGACACCGATGGGCGGCAGAGGCAGTGCTGGGTACATGCTACATTTCAACACAAACATCTGAACACGGACTTCTCCCGCGGATAAAAACGGCTATGCAGACATGTCCCCGACGCCTGCACGCCCATCCCCGGTACCTGCAGCTGCAGTCGCCCCGAGAGCCTGGCCTTGGATGCCACTGGAGAGTGTCGTGGCAGAAGGGGAACTCCTAACATATATGAGCCAAATACATTTTAGTTCAGTGTTGAGGATGAACAAGAGCCCGAAAGAGTGAAATAAAGTGGCAGAGTGTGAGGGCGCGGAAAGTGGAATCAACATTAGGCAGCGGCCTTGTTATTTAGCGACCCCGGCACATCAAGAACGGCCTCTAGTGGCTTTTGAACTTCGTAGAATGGTCAGGTTTGTTGTTTAAACACAGCGCACATTGTCGGTTCTCAGCTTCAGCCCACGGGCCCTTAACTTTAGCAAAAAAGGACGAGAAACTAACTGAAATGCACTAGTTTACATAATGAGACATCAGAATTGTAACTCGTATTCCCTTCATCTTCCCCCGTTTTAAAGTGCGGCCAGGCACCCGGGGATATATGCCGTACTAGTATGTGGGTTCCGTGACACCCACAGGTACAGACTCACATTCATCCAGGGTGCCGAGAAGGGCAGGTCGTTGTTATTTTTGGGTGGTGACACGGCAGCTGTCAAGAGAAAGATGACTGCTGTATTTCTTTCACCTCTCGGCTGCTTCAGGTCACTATGGCACACGAGATACGATGATCCGACAGGCAGACGCCGAGTAAGCACAGTAGTAAGGCGCCCTTCTGGGAGGCCGAGTCTGCAATCACGTGCTATTAGGGTGCCCTGCTAGTGTCCAGTGAGCCACGAGGCACTTTGAAATCCGATACATTGATATGGTCACGCACACATACTTATTATAGCAAAAACATCTCACTGTACCATAAAGGCCTGGTCCGGTTTGTTGGGCGTCAAAAATGCGACCCTGAAGTTATTACAACAATATTCCAATAGGCGCCTTGACCAGCCGAGCATCTCCACTGTATACTCTCTTTGGGAACATCCTGGCTCGCTCGCTGTGTCCCTCGAGGTGAAAGGCGGGCCACTGAGTACACGGGCTGGAGTGTCAGTGGCCGACTCGCCACGGCTTACACGCTGCCATAGGTGCCTCGCCTCCTACCCCAGAGCCAAGAGCCGAGCATCGCGGAACTCAGATGCCCCACCGGGAGGCACCATTCACTCCATGCTCAGACAGACTGCAGCGCCACTTGATTAAAGCATGTTATTACTTCAAGAGACTCGTGCCAAAACCGTAAAGATGAAAGGCCGAGTTGACCCTGCTGGAAAATGAGACCTGCGGGTTTTACCCAGATCTTTGCCGCGACCAACAACCCACTGAGATATCATTCCTACTTTTCTTCGTGACCATTCTCGCCGTCGCCCAAACCAAGGACCCTGCAGTGGACTGAGTCCAAAACCTAGGAAGGTTTCAAGCTCTGCCGAAGAGGCTTGAAACCCGCTGCCTGCTATCAGGACTCGTCATTATAGTGTAAACCTGCGCCCTCTACCCCCCCCCCCCCCCAAAAAAAAAAACACCTAAGAATTGCGAGGTCGACTCCGTCTCAGTTCAAGACACAGGCACCCATAACCACCATGAAAAATCCGAGTGATTTTAATGGAGTCTCATCCCATAGTGAAGTCTCGCCCATACTACTCAGAATAATTCAATATACGGCAAAGGAAGATCACTCCAAACCAAAGTATCACCCATAATCACTTTGCATTCTACCGTCTCACACGTAAGCCCTGAAGACTTCAAGGGAGTTACACTGCGCCTCACTCCGGTACAGTCTCACCCTAACTATTCTCCACGGCACACTCCCACCCTTAGCCGCTACGGAGAAATCCAAGGGGGTTTATTTGAGTTTCGCTCCACAGTATAGTCTCATCCATAACTACTTTCGGTGGTACACTCTCGCCCTTACCCACTATGACGAATTGTAGCACCTCGAGGCTCTTCTACGGGGTCTCCCCCACCTAGCGCTAGCCCCATCAGAAGCCTTGCCTATTGTAAAAGTCTCCACATAACATGCAGTTCAAGGCACCCCAGGCTTGCACGTGCTCTGAATCCTTGGAGTACCGTAACGCCCACGAACCGCCTTAACCACCCAAAGCTTACAAGTGAGTCGCAAACCCCACAATCTGCCCTCTCTATCACACACAACCTCCCCTAGTTCCCAGGCATTCCATGAGCAGCTCGGGGTCAGAATTACCTTAAAATGTCCGCGCATGTTCATCTCCTCTGCAGACACCAACAAATGAGCAAAAGATGGTCCCAAAATCAAATAATCGAAGCCAGCACATCTCATTAGGTGCAGGAACAAAAAAGCCATTCACCAGGAGCCAGGCACAAAGTCAACATCCTTGAAAAGTCAGTACAAAAATACAGGGTGAGCGCGTGTGGAAAGAAATCTGCGTTTCAAATTCAGGGTCCGCACAGAACGCTCCCTTCCAAAAGTATGTAGTGTCTCCAGCAGCCTGGGTTCTCTCCTCCAAGTCCTGTGCAACAACTAGACCCCTCTCCCAGTGTGCAGAGCCTCTTAGAGATCACAGGAGGTGGGGATAGAGGGAAGGGGCGGGAGTGGGAGGAGGAGAGGGGGGTGTAAGGCTCTCTTACACATCCCACCTTTGGAAGAAAATGTAAGGAAACGGCCAGCTTTAGCCAGCAGGGCTTAAATCAACTCTTACACGGAGGAGACACACGCATTTTATCCACAACTGCAAAATCACAAGGCTATGCTCCCCCCCCCCCCCCCACAAACTTCAAAGGACAGAGTCTCGTTTGCCCATATCTTGCAAATACACAACATATCTCTATATGCAGACACGCCTGCAAATATGCTGCTGAAACACCACAAATTCACCCGTCCTTAAAATAACGTGCCAATGGCTGAGAGAAAGCAGTCTCTTTTGCAGGAAAACAAACTAACACATCAAACTGATCCTTAATGCCGCAAGCACGGGGCAGCGTGGTCCTGCACCCTCTCCTGCGCAGTAGGTAGCCTGGGGTTGCAGTGAAGTCCCCCTTTCGAAAGCCGAAGAGACGGCAGTCGTAGTAAACACTTCCGATAATGACATTCAAAACACACCTCCTCTTACCACCCTACCCTGCCAGCAAACGCGCATAGCTGCTTTGCAAAGTAAACTGTCAGTTGGCAACAACCCTGTATTGGGGGCGACTAGAATCTATTCACGCTAACAACACGACATCGATACATACACGGATGCCCCAGCATACAATATGAACGCAAATATTTGCCTCTTGTATCGTATGATTAACAAAAATACAACCGTTACAGACAGCGCTAACAAACCCCTATTGATTCCACCACTTGGCCCCGGTGCAGCTTCCCTTCCAAGCTTCAAAGGCAGCAGATCAGAGAGAGAGGCCCGTCAGCAGGGTTTCCAGGCATGCAACGTACCCTGGCTGCAGGAGTTGGCTCCTCCGGTGATGCAGGGGTCCTCAGGACTATGATCCACAGGGAAGGAGGGGGTGTGCTGGGCTCCTACTGACTTCAGAGCCCCCAGATCGCCCCCTTCCTGCTGCCAAAGCAGGTCCTGCAGCAGGCAGTTCATTCCATGTACCCAAATGTCCTCCAGGCTCTTCCAGCACACACTGAGCTCAGGGTTTAACTCTGCAAACATCAAAGGCGCAGGCCCTAGCAGGCGCGTAGTGAGAGAGTCGGAGGAACTCGTCCCGGAAAAATCAGCCTTTAGGTCATTCCCGGTGAAGAGGGCCGCTTTTCTTGTAATCGGAAGGTTGCTTTCGATCAGCGATGATTTGGGATTTTTCCTCGTCGTTTCTTGGACTGTGGAGCGGGAAGGGGCGCGGGCGCAAAGAGGGCCTATAGCGGCTGCTGAGCAGCTGCCAGGACCTGATCAAAGCCCGTCAGTCTGCAGCCAACTCCCTGGGGCTCTGGAACGTCAGGGCGCCGAGTGATCCAGCCGCGCCAATCAGAAACCTTCCCTGGCCTTAAAGGCACAGGCGGGCGCTTCCCAGCCAGGCAGATGCTTGCCAGGAAGGGCCTCCATCAGCAGGAGATACTCAAACGGCATTCTTTCTCTAGTGAGCATTTTACATCTGTCCTGTTAAGTTCAATGTGTTTTTTTGTAACTTTACCTTATGGTAATTTGGGGAACTTTTAAATTATAAGTGTTACGAAGTACATATATAGTGGACAGACATAGCAAAAGATTCAAGTGAGGGACTTTATATAATGGCTTTCTTAATCTTTTATTCTGCAATGCAACCTCCGTCCACAAGTCATGCATTAAAATGTGTGCATTTTTTTTATTCAGAACCCAATCCAGCACCCATGTACATACAATGAAAAAATGCACTGCTTTGTATTCTGAAACTACACCGCTACGCACAAAGCGACTTAATGTCCATTTCATTTACTTTTAAAAAGCTGCTTCAAGTTTCAGGGATAGTTGAGGTCATTGTATCAATTTCTTAGATTTTTTTAGATTCAGCAGTGTGGCAAAGCTCCGTACATTTTCTTCACATCGGTATTTTAGAAAAGCAGATTAACCGTTGATCCCCACTTCGACACCTGTCTCTACGCATGTAGCACCCTCATACAACACAGTGCCGTTGTGCTGTTCCTAATGTAAAATTGTGTTCCCACTTGTACTGTACATCATGCACAAGGAGGTGTCCTCAAAAGACATTGTGAAGCCAAATTGGTGTGCCCTCTAGCTTTATCTTCCAGGCCAACTAAGAGTAACACGCCCACCAACATGACTTAATAGCACTGTTCAGCCTAAACAACTTTAAAAACAACCTGAAAAATGCCCTTTTCAAGAAATCTTTCCCCCATGCCCACAGACCATACAGGCATGAGGCAACCACTACCTCTTCCCCTGACAGTGCTCTGTTACTCTAGGGCCTGACCACCCCTTCCCCCAATCTGCTTTATCTGTAGGGCAGGACCTGTCCACCCTTTGGGTGGGCTTTTGCCAGATGGACAATGAGGTCGTTAAGTGCTATCATAAGGATACTGGGGCCATGAGCAAGACATATTTGAGGAGCCTCTGTTTGGAACAACCTTGGATTCTTTTACCCATTTTGTGCAAATTCAAGGCCACATGCTAATCCTTCAGCAATAGGGTCACACAAAAACAGGTAAAATATGTCTTGCACAGGGCTCAAACTTTATTAAGATATGAGACAGAGGTAGGCAGAAAAGAGGGAGAGAGGTTAGGATAGGGAAATACGAGAGAAAGGTAACTTTCACAGGGAGCCCATTGAATGCTGGGGGCCATGAGCTGTTGTCCTCTTTGACCATGCCTTGGAACGTTTCTGAAGACTTGATGGTCTTCAAAGACAAAGATGAGATATAAGTTGGCACTTTATTATCTAACATACTATGTAATAACGTAAATCATAGCTGCTGAGTTAAGAAAATTGAAGAACTGGACAAGGAGCACAAATCATCAAACCGCATGGAGCCTAATTTATTTTTGGATTGAGGTGAATCAAGAAACTATAGATTTTAAAAGACAAATTTTTAAAATTCCTAGTGATGAACTATTTCCATATAGTAAACTATCATGTTTGGTAGAGCTGAAACCAGAGGATCAGTTCCCAGCAGTTTTGAGCTACCTAGCTATAATTTTGAAATGAAATATGCTCAGACCAACCAACGAAAAATACATTTGTAGACTCTGACCAGTTCTAAACCAAAACATTGCTCTAGTTGGGTGATGCAAATCTCATTGTAAAATTTCAGAAACCCACAAAATATGTGTAACCTGACCACTGGAACGTCAAGCTAATTAGTTTGGATGAGATTTTTATTTTAAGTTGCTGGTTTTAGGCGTGGTAGCCCATGTGAAATGTAATGGTGACTAAGTCCAGAAGACAAAACACGCTCACAAATCAGTAACCTTAAGGGAAGGCTCAGTGGAGACGCCAGTGTCAGAATTTGTAGCGAGACTGATCTATGCTCTCACCTAGATGTGTCTGTTTGAGGCGCAGTAGGGGTCAGTGCGAGCAAGCAGTTGATTTTCACTGTGCTTGTTCTCAACATGATACCTTCCAAAAGCACTGAAGTTTAGTGCCTTATTAGTACTGGTGGTCCACGTGGTGCACAATACCATACTTTATGGGAACCATGACTTATATTTCATCCATGGTTGACCCAGAGTCAGAGGGAAAGGCAGAAAAGGGAGAAAGGCAGGAAAACAGTGACAAATGGAGAGGACAGGGATGAAAAATGACTCTCCAGAGAGATAAAGAGGAACAACTGTAGTGTGATGGAAGAACAGAGGGATCAGCATATCTAAATGAAAAGGGAGAAACAGACTTCTAAATATTCACAAGGCCACAAATGTAAGCCACCTCTCACTTGTCAGATCCTACGTCCCTTAGCATTATGACATAGAACATTTACTTCACTTGTACAAAACTACCCTCTTTAAATGCACCAAACCAAAGTATCCCTTTAAAAAAATGCCATGTTGAGTAGTTTTTAAGGTCCACTACCCCCAGTATGTGGAAAGTACACGTTATTTATAATAAGCAAAATAACTTATATGTTCTTCTCACATTTCCATTTGTGATAATGTCTTAATTGCAATTTTCCCTTATATTCATTGCCATGGTTTTAATTAACTAATATATCAAAGATTTTTGAATCGGAAAAAAGTATCCACTTCATCATTACTTTTGTAGGCCTCTCACGCAGTCAGAAAACGTATTATGATGGCAAACCTCTGTGATCCCTGGACCTGATTCAATTATGAAAATATACACCCTAACTGATGCATTTAAAAGCATAAATTATATATGATGCAACGTTTTTACCTTGGTTATGAAACCAAAGGAAGGCGCAGTAAGGTTGTGAGAGCTCTTCATGTGATGAAGTGACATAATCGCTCATTGTTTGTGCTAATTATTCCCCGCATATGCATTTAGGAATTATTTCTTTCTTTTGTTGTTCAAGGTAGAGCAACCTGTGCGCCTAGTGCTGCTTGGTTGATGTTATACAACATGAATAAATGGGTGCTTTACTCATGGTTGGTGATTTGCGGGGTTCGTACGTTCCTGGATCTTTTCCAGGGACCATTGGGCAGATAAGTCAGGATATTCCACAGGCCACACTTGCTAGTTCACCTCGATGGAGCTGCTCAGATGACCTGGACCCATCAATAATTTGGTGAATCAGATCTTAAGTGGAGGAAAGAGACTTAGCTGCAGTCAATACTAAGAATACTTGGTATTCAGCAACCTAGGAATGAGGTAGTGCCAGCCAATGGCTCCAAAGAAAAACTTTGGCCCCTGCATTTCTTTTCTTTTTCAAATTAAGCACCAACTACATTTAACATGCCGATGCGACAACAGCCCCAGATTTTGCAAGCCCCGTAAACTTGGCAATTGTTCATTTGAAAAATCAGCCTCACCAAGAGACATATACAGCAGCTACGGCTGCAGCCCGTAGAACTGTTGCCGAGGCCTACTGGTTAAACAGGGATTTCACTTTTTGACACATTATTTTGTAGGCTTCTTTCCTTCTGTTGCTTGTCGACGTGTGTGAAATGCAAGCATGCTATTAAAAAGGTGCAGATTTCCGAAGGAATAATTCGGCAGGGGAAAATTAATAAAACCTGCTTTCAGTGGTGTTGCTCACAGTGCTGCTAAACATCCCCCACATGTTAGGTATTAAAACATGCTAGAGGAATGCACTTTGCTTGTGTACACAAGGTTTCCATTTGTATGCATACCGAGGGCCTTTTTTCTGTAAACCTTTTTATGTGCCCACTAGTTCCTGGCCCAAAAATTAAATGGGAAGTTAGTATTTCTTATTATTATCATGTTTTTAATTTTTCAACATAGCACTAAACTGCAAACATGTGACTTCTAAATGGCAGTGCTTTTTAATATGTGGATCAAGGAAATAGCTTTTTTTAAACATGGGTTTACAGACCGCTGTGTGTTAAAGTATGTAATTACACTGGGATGCTAGGATGGTCTTCGCAAAATGGCGCTGGCGGGATGACGCGAAAGCACGGATACCTGCTTGTGCGTGGTCCTTGACATTGTTACGTTTTACGAGGTGACTACACGATAAGGCTGTTAGATGCCCGTCTCTTGTTCTTAATTACTTCAACAGCCAAAAATCAGTGTAAGGCAGTCCCGATGGGTGAATGCGTGCGCAGTACAGTCCCTGTGGTCCATAAAACTGGAGCGACAGTGGGTTGGCCAATAACAACATGAAGTATTTGCCGGTGCCTCCCTTTAGAGCACGACATACTCCTATACACCACGGCTGCAGTTGCAATGTAAAAAAAAACAAATTCTTAAGTTGTTATTAGCCATCTTGTTTATATGAAATCCTTCCTGCGAAAACATATTCTATTCGTGATTCTCTATACAGAAAAGTTTCCAGGGCCTCTGCCCCTTAAAGTGCACCCTGGGTTATCGTTCAGATACATCTTTGGAGGATACAAATGTTTTTCCCATGGCTTGCCTGTAGGTGGCAGCATCTTCAGGCTGGATATGAGCGCTCACAGACTTAAGGCAACTTAGTAAAGACCTTATTTTACAAGCACCATCGATCAGAGAGCTAAGGGTTCGTTACATGGTTCTGTCGGTAAATTGAGGGTCAAAAGTTCAATGGGATGGGAGTTCTTTATTATACCATCATTTTATCTGACATGCCGACATAGTAGGAATTGTTTATCATATGTATCTTCCCTCCAAAATAATTATGATTCATTAAAATAAAAAATAATTGACGCCCTTAATGTGTAAATCTCATGTAATGTAATTATGAAATATGTTATTATGAATAACATTACTTAATCACATTTTACATTCTCAGCATTGCCATCTAAATATATTTCCATAGGAGAACAAATAGCACGTGAATTTTGTTCTCTCCTTTATTACATGATCTTAGTCAAATAATAAAAATATAGAAAAAGAAAGACAGAATAGAATAATACAGCTCTATCATATATGTTACCGAAACCTTTCTATACAGTCTTCTCTCTAGCAAAAACTAATAGAAAAGCGAAAAACCATGGTGTGGGGACATTTTGTAGTTTTCAGTGCCCCTTACCTACATGTTTTACCTGGCAGTGATGGACAGTGAAAACTGGCCATTTGACCCCCCACTCTAAATTGGGCAGGAGTTCATCTCCGACTGTCCTTACTGCACGGGCCATCAGAGGTGTATATCAGCGACCAAGACAGAATAGACTCTGCCTGTCACAATGAGGGTCCACCCCCTCTAAATGATGCTGGCGGACCCCCAGTTTGACCGAGCGTACTCTGTTACAGCGGAGCACTTTCTCTCCCAAACTCTAAATCAGGCTGTAAGTCACACATACTCTCATTAAAATCTGTGGGAATCTGGAAAAGTGCCCCCCCCAACATGGGGGAGGAGGGCAGCCTTTTAGGGGTCAGGGACGCCGGGGGCCTGATCCTCACACTAGTTGTGCGCGGGCTGGCCTGCGTCTTCCGCTCGCATGCCTCGCGAGGCGTGGGAGCGTAAGTAGCGCCGCATTGAGGACGTTGGTCCAACGATGGTGCCGGACCGGTTTGGGCCGCCGCGAGCTAGTGGGGGGCATAAAAGCGCCCCCCCAGAAGGCTCGGCCTTCTTCTTCCTGGCGCGGCGGCCTGAACGGACAGGCTTTTTGTTGAGTCTGTTACAACACAGACAGACTGAGACAGAAAAACGTGTGAACACATCGCAGTTTACAAAAAATAATTGAAGTTTTCCCATCTTTCCAAAATATTCATAATTCCGGTGTTGAGCAAAAGACAAGGCAGCCGCTTGTTCCCCATTTTGACAAGTAAGTTATATAGAGCTCTAGCATATTCTAACATCCGTTTTTTGGGCGGAGGATGGGGGGGGGGACAGCAGGTGCATTTATATGTAGTTAGCACAAAAATGCTCTTTGCCTTTTTCCTGCCGCACTGCTTGCCAGCTGGCCACCGAGCGAGCCATAACCTGCTGCATCACTGGCGCAATGCAGGCCCCGGCAGCCCCTGCAGCGCAGGGGACCCCCAACCTTTCAAAGGGCTGCAGGCCCTTCAGTGGAGCCCCATTCAACTCAAGGGCAATTATATCTGCCAGAAATTAAAGACTTTGTGCCCCCCCAATCACTTTCTGCAAAGGTCCCCCATCATTTTGCGTTACCACTGTGTTGGATGCCACAACCTGTTGCTATGACAGATGATGATGGAGCATTAAAGCCCTACCAAACTCAGGAAGAGGTGCAACATCTGTTGATTGCACTGCTGTAAGAATTCATTAAAATCCTATCCATGATGTCCTCTACTAACTGGCGTGCACGGGTGACATCAACATTCAGGTCTCGGCTGTGTTCCTCTATCTGTCTCTTCTAGGCCGTGATCTTACTTTTGTCACAGTCCCAAACCCTCACTTTGACCTGTGCTCTCATGGGATGAATCCTAGTCCCACCCGTTCCCTGCCCCTAATGTCACCCTGTCCCCTTATGGCTGCAGTGCTCGACCCGAAAACTTGCATACCTGTAACCTATTTATGCCCCTTCTAAACCAAGACCCTAGATGCCCAGTCCAGCAGCTGCAACTCTAACTCAGACCATTTCCACACTTCACCCCTACCCCGGGCCGAACAACCATTACTAAACCAAACTCTGTCATACCATGTTTACTGTCGCTCCCCTGATATATTAAATAAATAAAACCAATGAGCCATTTGTCTGTGCGCCCCATAAAACATTTTCGATTAAGAAAGCCAAACTTTAGTACACTAGGCAGACTTAAGCTCCATGGAAGGATATCGAACGGAGTTGAAGGCACTTATTGCTGGAATTCTTTCTACCTAAACCTTAGAACTCTCCCAAACCTGACAACATTGAAATTAAAATGCAAGCAGAGCCTCTTTACCGGCCCTTCACACCCTTCCTTGAAAACTACAGGGACTATCGCCCTCAATGGAAGGAGAAAAGCTAACTTACACCAGGAAGCAGATGCTCACGCTTCCATACAGGGAGCTCCAGCAACTCATCAAGGCAATGGCAATAGCAACAAACATTGGCAAGACCAGTAGGTCTCGCTTTCTTAATGCAAGTGCAAAACTATAGGCTTTGTCAATGTTTTTTTTTTTATAAAGCATTCTTTCAAAAAAGAAAAGAAAACAATTCAAAATACTAGAGGAAAAGCAGCACCTAGCTTAGGGTATCCAGAAACAGTACATTACATTCAATATTTTTGATCTTGATGAATGACATACTTTATCTTTCAAATATTCCTCACGCGTGAAATTCCTATCAGAATTTAAAAATCCTGTTGCATGTAATGCGGCTTTGAAATAACACAGAGGACTAGTTGCTGGTGCTTAAAATAACATATCATGTGTTACAGGCCTTGAATAAGAAGTGCCATAAATTAAAGGAAAATGCTTAACAATGCCAAATACTTTCCCTGAACACGGAATTGAAACAAATGCTGCAGCTATCCGTGCTCTGCAGCAGTTTAGAGAGCAGATTTATGGACCTCCAAGAGAAGAGATTTCTAATTTATTCAAGATAAATACACTTTCTGCCTCAAACACCAGGTGAGTGAAGCAGGCCCTTCATACCACAACAAAATGAAGGCCGCCTTTGCACCACAAAGAAGGGGCTTGCATGCAACGTGTGGAATGCAGGAGACTGGCGAAGTATATTGGTCTCACCTTTGTGACCTGTTGGCTTTGCCAATGCCTTTTGCCAATTCAGTCCAGCATCGGTAAAAAGCAAATGCTTTTTGCCTATGCTATGGAGCATCAGCAAAAAAGAAAAAAATGTTTGTTGATGCGACACATGCATAGCGCTTATGCCCCATTCAGAAGACGTGCATGTGTAATGATGAATGCATGTTAATGCATCACCACATCACTACTCATGTGCAGATCTACTGATTGGATGCAGGCACCATTTTCTTTATTTTTTGCTCACCCGTTTACCAATCCAAGATGACGGACACCACTTGGATTGGCAAATAAAAAAATCCCTGCATAAAAGCGCTCTTCAAAAAACATATCAGTACGCCAGCAAAACACAGCTGCTGGTCTCTTCAGATCAGTGATACTTAAAGTATGGCCTGTCAAGGGGCCGCATGCTGCCCTCCTGATCTTTACATGCAGCCCACTGGTCAACAGCAGCAAGGGGATGCTTTTTACTCAACTTAGCACTAACATTAAAACATGCATTTGTAATGCAATGGCTCTCGCATTTGCTTGAGTTAAATCTATTGGTGTTGTAAATTTATAACTGGACTTTTATTGCCACATAAATTGGTCAACCCTGTCTCATAATTTCGTCTTTTCCTGCCATATAATTTCAGTGGCCCTGCATATAACTAAAGCACTTCCATCTACCTTCTTCCTCTATCTGCAGCCAAAATTTAAATGTTGCCATTTAGCATCATAATTTAAATCTGCCATGCTAATACCAATAGAATACCACTTTCACCACCCCACCATCAGAGTTGCTAGCTGGCTAATACAATGACCCCAAAAAAGGCACAAGGCAGCCAAGAGGAGAAATAAACTAGAAAGGTCACCCAAACATATCAAGAGTGTTCAAACAGTCAAAGTGTAATAAGGATGTTAAGTTGGCCTGAATTATAGTCATAATTGTGATAAGGAGAGATTATTAAAATATATACAATTATCATGTAAACCTTTATCAGAAATAAACTTTTGACATTAAACTGTAATGCTCAAAACAGCCCCTAGAGGGCACCACAACAAAACTATCATTTGTAAGAAACATGGTCATGTAACCATATTATTAGCCCCTAGAGGGCATAATCCCATGAAAAAAAACAGGAGAAAGTAATGCAGTGTAACCATATACTTAGTCTACAGAGAGTGTTTTAGGGCTAGCATGCCTACTACAATGATATTACAAATAAGGCATTTAAAACATAACTTCTTCCATCTGTAAAACAAAAGTTCTATCCAGGACAAAGCTTCAAAGACACAGAATGGTGGGATGAGTTATTATTTTGGGGTCCCCCACTAACCTAGTGTGGGGACCCAGATACGATGTAGACAGAAAGTGTTTTGAAGGTGGTCCCATTGTCCTCCTAGGACCACCACAGGCTGAATTATGAGCAACAATGTTTTGCAAAAGTAATGCCCTGCAAAGCATTCTGTGCTGCAAATATTATAGTATGTTGACTGCAAAGCACAGAACACCACAATAAAAATAGCATTTGGAAGAAACATGGTCATGTAACCATACACTCAGCCCTTAGAGAGCATAACCACATGAAAAAAGAATGGTAGAAAATAATGCAGTGTAACCATATATTTAACCCCTAGGGCATAGTGGATTACACATTTTCAAAGCTAGCAGACCTATTGCAATGATATTACAAACAAAGTCCATAAAACATAACTTCCCCCACCTGTAAAACAAAGGTTCCAGACATTCAGAGAGCTTAAAAAGATAATGTTAGGGGTTATTATTTTGGAGTTCCCACTAACATAGTGTGGGGACCGCGAGACGATGTAGACAGAAAGAACACACTGTGGTCAAAGTTTTGTAGCTGGTCCAATTTTTTTAGGATCACCACAGGCTGAGTTATGAGCGAAAATGTGTCATAAAAGTCATGCCCTGCATAGTATTATGGGGCAAGTTTCTGTGCCACGAATATTCCACTATGTTGATATGACTGTAATGCTTAGAACAGCTTTAGAGGACACCACAATGAAAATAGCATTTGTAAGAAACATGGGGCCAGATGTAGCAACTTAAAAATTTGCGAGGTGCACCTTGCAAATTGGTATGCAGTACGGTGTCTCAGACACCGACTGCAACTCGCTATGGGGTCGCAATGACCCACCTCATGAATATTCATGAGGTGGGTCGCAAATTGCGGCCCCATAGCGAGTCAAGGCACTCGCAAACATGGAGGCCTGCTGTAGTCAGCAGACCTCCGTGTTCGTGACTGCTTTAAATAAAGCAGTTTTTTTTTTTTTAAAGTGTAGCCCGTTTTCCTTAAAGGAAAACGAGCTGCACTTAAAAAAAAAAACGAAACCTTTAGTTTCGGTATTTTTTCAGGGCAGGGAGTGGTCCCTTGAAAAAATATTTTTGGGTCCATTCACAAAGTGGGAGGGGTCCCATGGGGACCCCTTCCAATTTGCGAGTGGGTTACCATCCACTTCAAGTGGATGGTAACTGCGACTCTATTTGCGACCGCGTACGCGGTCGCAAATGGAATTGCATCCCACTGCGAGTCGCAAATAGGAAGGGAACACCCCTTCCTATTTGCGAGTCGGAAATGCATTTTGCGAGTCGGTCCCGACTCGCAAAATGCATTTCTGCATAGGAAACTCACATTTGCGACTCGCAAACGGCAAGTTTTGCCTTTTGCGAGTCGCAAATCGTTTCCTACATCTGGCCCATGGTCATATAACTATATAGTTAGCCCCTAGAGAGAATAACCACACTATAAGAAAATGGCAATAAATAATGCAGTGTAACCCTATATTTAGCCCCCAGAGAGTATAGTGCATTACATAGTTTCAGGGGTAGCAGCTCTATAACAATGATATTACAAACAAGGTCCTTAAAAAACAAGCTATTCCTAGCTGTAAAACAAAAGCTCCAGCCATGAGAGCACTTAAAAAGACAATGAATCATGGGAAGGGTTATTATATCGGGGTCCCCACTAACCTAGTGTGGGGACCCAGAGATGACCTATAAAGAAAGAGCACGTCATGGTGAATGTTTTGTAGGTGATCCGATTGTCCTAGGACCACCACAGGCTGAGTTATGAGCAAAAATGTTTTGTAAAAGTAATGCCCTGCAAAGCATCATGGGGCAAGTTCCAGGAGAACTGCTTCCGTTTTGAGGATTTCTGTTTAACTGTAAAGAATTTACCACTTTCATGTGTTTTAAGGAGAGACCCGCAATAAATTACTCTGATTAGTTAACTGTGAACAATGTGACCAGCACTCCAATACCACCGATCGAGTACACGCTGTTGTGCCCATTCGTACTCTGAGTGCCATGGATGCAATGCAGCACGAAGGGGAGAGACAAAAAAAAAAAGTTTGCGCACACATAAATATATGAGCAATTGTGCAATAATCCATGTATCGGGCAGTCTGCAAGGCATGACAAAGACAGCCTCAAGACGGGACAAGCTTACAGCATTTACCAATGACATCAAGTGCTTCTTGAAAGGCATGCCGACAAATGAGTGAAAGTGATGGGCATGAGATGGTTGTGGTTGAAAACCTACCATACTTACAACAGGTCAAAGCGATTGCGCGCTCTTCCAAAACAAATTAACTAAACAGGCTACAGTGTATTTACAGGTTAACTTAAGTTAAAACAAACATTTGCAATGCAATGGGTCTCGTATTTGCTCGACTTAGAGCTATTAGCGTTGTAAAGTCCTAACAGGACTATGTTTTACTGCACCACCTAACTTTAGGAACACTTTCAGTTTTAAAGACATCTTGCAGCAAAAATATAAAAATATGATAGGTCTCTTCAGAATGCAAAAAGTGTATTTTATTAACATGCAGAACCATTTCACCTTAGTAAATCAGATTATATCAGTGCATTGATTTTTTTTTAAAAGTGATATTGTTTTAAACATGAATCTAGAAACATTTATTTCCCCCCAACCTGACAACAATGCCAATAGTGAACTAAGAGGCAAGTCAGTTGTTATGTGACCCCTTGGGTGGCCTGGGTTCGTACTATTCATGAACAACAATATAGTTTATAAAATCAAACATTGGAGAACATTTTGTACAGCGTGCATCCTGAAGTCCTGTATTTCGTGATTCTTATTACATGTGGTAGTGGAGGTTAAGTGGAATAAAACAAACTGCCTACGATCACACAATGTGGTAAAGTGGAGAAGCCAGTATTAATCCCAGGTTATCTGGTTTCACATTATGCAATTCAGTCACTAGATGTATATGCTTCACTTCTCATAAGCCCACCTAACCTTCTACGCACCCCCGAACCCCACCCTCAACCACACCGTCTCTGCATCAATGCAGCCCTCAGTCACATCACAGACCAAAGTTTTGGCCCCCAGGAAAATCTTTGCAAGTACCCATGCTTCAAATAATGTTTTTTGAATTACTGCAAAGGGTTGATGAGCAACGAAGGAGCAAGTGGAAAGGAAGCACCAGAGCGAAGCAGGGCAAGCAACGGACGGGGAAGAATAATTACAACTTTTTTTAAAAGGCCATGGAGAAGGAAGCAATGGACAGAGTTGGAGGTTGGAGGGGAGGGAACAACACAGATGCCTGAGTTAATGGGCTGGTTTTGAACTAAAAACAAGGGCAATGACGAAGCAGCATGGAGCACTTGGGAGGAGAGTGCAGTGTTTTGTGGTGAGGAAAACAGCACACAAGGGACAGATCCTGAAAACACATGCACTCTCATGGAATGTTTAAAGAAAAATAAAAAAGCAGTACTCTAATGGTGAGCAGTGGAAAGATGCAAGTCAGCCAATCAAAAGGATGCTCAAGATGCTGTGTTTCATGTGAGAGATAAACTCAAGAAGAAGGCAAGCCATCAAATAGGAAGCAAGCATACAAGAAAAAGAGTAAAGCCAACCAATCGTATGAATGGGTAGGCTTTAATGTCACTATAACTACTGGTAGTGCCCACACTAGCCATTAGCCCCCACCGTAGCATCACTCTTTGTGATGCTGCTGCAGCGCAAGCAGTCCTCTACACTGTACCACATTTACAGACTGGCTCAATGGGACCATTGCACCAAATTTGTAAAGCCCTGCACCACTTATACCTGTGCCACGTATAATGTAGGCAGGGTGGGTGTTACCAAGTCAAAAGTCACACAGAACTGGCACAATGAAATTGACTACATTTCACTGCACCATTCTGCGCCTTCACAATGTCACTTTTTTAATGCCTGCTCAGAGCAGGTGTTAAAGTGACGCTGTGCTTTTTGACATGGGACCCTCCTCACATTGCTGAAGTAGTGGCAGATTACCAACGCTACTCCGGCACTGCACCACGTTTGCACCAACAAATGCGCCAGAATTTCTGGCACATCTGTGGAATGGACGCCATGGAGCGCTGTGTCATAAATACAGTACTACCATGGCGTTGTCAAGGGTTCTAGGGCTGGGGCAAGAAAACTGGTGCATCGATGCAGATGCACTAGCTTCTAGAAAATGAGGCCCTTGGTCTGCCACTCCTGTCTGCAGAGGACACATAAAAGGCTAATTTTTACTCCTTGTGTAGTAATTCAGATCTGTTAGAAATGGGGTTTTTGGTTGGCAGTCAGGTTACCTCCTGTCCAAGCAAAAGCCCTCACTCTAGTCAGGGTAAGTCACACACTATCCAAGATTATCCTGTGCCCACCCTCTGGTAGCTTGGCACGAGCAGTCAGGCTTAACTTAGAAGGCAATGTGTAAAGTATTTGTGCAATAAATCATACAATACCACCATATAGCACCACAAAAATACACCACACAGTGTTTAGAAAAATATATAATATTTATCAGGATAATTGTAGGTCAAAAAGAATAAAGTTGCAATGGAAAATTGTAGAAATATCACAGGGAAGTGATATAGAGTGTCTTAAGTCTTTAGAATGCAATACAGTGTCTTTCAAGCACAAAGTACCTGGTTTCTGGTGGAAAATCTCCTCAGAGGGCCACAGGAGAAGAGATGCGTGGAAAAAGGGGTGTGTGCGTCGATTTCTCCTCAGCACACACAGACTTGCGTCGGTCTTTTCCACGCGGGGAAGTCGGGCGTCGTTTTCCGGCGCGCAGACAGTCTCTTTTTGTGGATCGCGGGGATTACCAGATGTCCCGGGTCTGTGCGTGGATTCTCCTGCTTGTTTTCCGGCTGCGCGTCGTTCTGCGGGGCTGCGCGTCGTAGTTTCGATCTCACGGTAGGCGTCGCGTCGATTTCTCCTTGGAAGTCGGGCGGCGTTGTCCTTGCGAGGCCGTGCGTCGAAAGTTTGGTCTCACGGCAGGCGTCGCGTCGATTTCTCCTTGGAAGTCGGGCGGCGTTGTCCTTGCGAGGCCGTGCGTCAAAGTTTCGCACTCACGGTGGGCGTCGCGTCGATTTCTCCTGGAAAGTCGAGCGGCTTTGTCCTTGCGAGGTTGTGCGTCGAAGTCTCGATCGCCCCGAGGGCGTCGCGTCGATCAGCGTCGGTGTGCGGCGTTTTTCTCGCCGCGAAACAAGCTGTGCGTCGAAATTTTCGGCGCACGGAGCGTCCAAGTGAAAGGAAGAAGTCTTTTTGGTCCTGAGACTTCAAGGAACAGGAGGCAAGCTCTATCCAAGCCCTTGGAGAGCACTTTCACAGCCAGACAAGAGTTCAGCAAGGCAGCAGGGCAACAGCAAGACAGCAGTCCTTTGTAGAAAGCAGACAGGTGAGTCCTTTGAGCAGCCAGGCAGTTCTTCTTGGCAGGATGTAGTTTCTGGTTCCGGTTTCTTCTCCAGCAAGTGTCTGATGAGGTAGGGCAGAGGCCCTGTTTTATACCCAAATGTGCCTTTGAAGTGGGGGAGACTTCAAAGAGTGGCTAAGAAGTGCACCAGGTCCCCTTTCAGTTCAATCCTGTCTGCCAGGGTCCCAGTAGGGGGTGTGGCAGTCCTTTGTGTGAGGGCAGGCCCTCCACCCTCCCAGCCCAGGAAGACCCATTCAAAATGCAGATGTATGCAAGTGAGGCTGAGTACCCTGTGTTTGGGGTGTGTCTGAGTGAATGCACAAGGAGCTGTCAACTAAACCTAGCCAGACGTGGATTGTAAGGCACAGAAGGATTTAAGTGCAAAGAAATGCTCACTTTCTAAAAGTGGCATTTCTAGAATAGTAATATTAAATCCGACTTCACCAGTCAGTAGGATTTTGTATTACCATTCTGGCCATACTAAATATGACCTCCCTGCTCCTTTCAGATCAGCAGCTGCCACTTCAACAGTGTATGAGGGCAGCCCCAATGTTAGCCTATGAAGGGAGCAGGTCTCCCAGTAGTGCAAAAACGAATTTAGGAGTTTTACACTACCAGGACATATAACTACACAGGTACATGTCCTGTCTTTTACCTACACAGCACCCTGCTCTAGGGGATACCCAGGGCACACATTAAGGGTGACTTATATGCAGAAAAAGGGGAGTTCTAGGCTTGGCAAGTACTTTTAAATGCCAAGTCGAGGTGGCAGTGAAACTGCACACACAGTCCTAGCAATGGTAGGCCTGAGACAAGGAAAAGGGGCTACTTAAGTGGGTGGCACAATCCGTGCTGCAGGTCCACTAGTAGCATTTAATCTATATGCCCTAGGCACCTGGAGTGCACATGACTGGGGACTTATAAGTAGATTAAATAGTTCAATCAGGTATGATCCAAAGTTACCATGTTTACAGAGAGAGAGCATATACACTTTATCACTGGTTAGCAGTGGTAAAGTGCGCAGAGTCTAAAAACCAGCAAGAACAGTATCCAAAACGAGGAGGGAGGCAGGCAAAAAGTTAGGGGTGACTACCCTAAGGCTGTCAGGTCTAACATGTGTCCCCCCCAGCTGAAAGTGGGGAGAGCTACCCGACCTCCTGGGAGCTCTCATCGCTAAGGCGGAAGTACCTGGAGAGACCATCAGCATTGGCGTGGTCAACCCCTGGGCGATGTTCCACCGTAAAGTCCATCCCCTGTAGGGAAATGGACCACCTCAGAAGTTTTGGATTCTCACCCCTCATCTGCATGAGCCATCTGAGGGGCCTGTGGTCTGTCTGAACTAGGAAGTGAGTCCCAAACAGGTAGGGCCTCAGCTTCTTCAGTGCCCAGACCACAGCAAAAGCTTCTCTTTCAATAGCACTCCACCTCTGTTCCCGTGGTAATAGCCTTCTGCTAATAAAGACTACCGGTTGATCTTGGCCCTCCTCATTTAGCTGTGCTAGGACTGCCCCTATGCCATGCTCTGAAGCGTCTGTCTGCACGATAAATTCCTGGGAGTAGTCAGGGGCCTTGAGCACGGGGGCGTGCACATGGCTTCCTTTAGGGCGTGAAAGGCTTTCTGACAAGCCTCTGTCCAATTCACCAACCTAGGTTGCTTCTTGGACGTGAGTTCTGTCAAGGGGGACACAATGGTACCATAGCCCTTGACAAACCTGCGGTAGTATCCGGTGAGGCCTAAAAAGGCTCTCACCTCAGTCTGGGTTCGAGGTGGTTGCCAGGCCTTGATAGTTTCGATCTTGGCCTGGAGTGGCTGCACCTTGCCACCACCTACTAGGTGTCCCAAGTACACCACGGAACCCTGCCCAATCTGGCACTTACTAGCCTTGATGGTCAGGCCTGCCTGTTGCAGGGCCTGAAGCACCTCCTTGAGGTGGAGCAGGTGTTCCTCCCAGCTGGAACTGTAGACAGCTATGTCATCCAGGTAGGCTGCACAGAAGGCATCCTTGCCAGCCAGGACCCCGTTAACCAACCGTTGGAAGGTAGCGGGGGCATTTTTCAATCCAAACGGCATCACCCGGAACTGGTAATGGCCGTCAGGGGTGGAAAAGGCGGACCTTTCCTTAGCCCCCTCAGTCAGGGCGATCTGCCAGTACCCTGAAGTAAGATCAAACGTACTCAGGAACTTGGCAGCGCCTAGCCTGTCCACGAGCTCATCAGCTCGGGGGATGGGGTGAGCATCAGTCCGTGTGACTGAGTTGAGACCCCGGTAGTCCACGCAGAACCGGAGTTCTGGCTTCGCGCCTGGGGCAGTAGCCTTGGGGACCAACACCACTGGGCTGGCCCAGGGACTACTGGACTTCTCAATAACCCCTAGCGTCAACATCTTGGAGACCTCCTCCTTGATGCTGGCCTTCACCTTATCTGACAACCTGTAAATTTTGTTCTTCACAGGGAGACTGTCACCGGTGTCAATATCATGAACACAGAGGTGGGTCAGTCCCGGAGTAAGGGAGAAGAGGGGGGAGAACTGCTCCAACAGCTCATAGCAGTCTCCTTTCTGGTTTAGAGTCAGGGAGTCAGACAGAATGACCCCGCTTACGGACCCATCACCTTCTTGGGCAGAGAGGAGGTCCGGGAGAGGTTCACTCTCCTCTTCCATTCCTTCATCTGTGACCAGAAGCATGTTGATCTCCGACCTCTCAAAATGAGCTTTTAGTCGGTTCACGTGGAGCACCCTTAGGGGGTTCCTAGGGGTTTGGAGGTCCACTAGGTAAGTGGCCTCCCCATTCCGCTCCTTTATTTCAAATGGGCCAGACCAGCGGTCCTGGAGAGCTCTGGGCTCTACTGGCTCCATTACCCACACTTTGTCTCCAGGTTGAAACTCTACCAGAGTGGCCTTCTGGTCATACCATTGTTTCATCACCTCTTGACTGGCCTCCAGGTTACTTTGGGCCTCTTTCCAGAAGCGGGTCATCTGATTGCGGAGGGCCAACATGTAGCTGACCACGTCCTGAGGGGGTGTCTTTGGAGCGTTCTCCAATCCCTCCTTGACAATGCTTAAGGGTCCCCTGACGGGGTACCCATAGAGAAGCTCAAAGGGACTGAACCCTACCCCCCTCTGGGGGACCTCTCTGTAAGCAAAGAGAAGGCATGGTAAGAGGACGTCCCATTTACGCCTCATGGCCTCAGGGAGGCCACCAATCATGCCTTCCAGGGTCTTGTTGAATCTCTCCACAAGCCCATTAGACTGGGGGTGATAGGGTGTGGTGAACTTGTAGGTTACACCACACGCATCCCACAGATGCTTCATGTACGCGGACATGAAGTTAGTGCCTCTGTCAGACACTATCTCCTTGGGGAATCCCACACGGGTAAATATCCCCATCAGGGTTCTGGCTACCACCGATGCAGTTACGGTCCTCAGAGGGATTGCCTCTGGGTACCGGGTGGCATGGTCCACCAAAACCAGGATAAACCTGTTGCCTAAGGCAGTTTTGGGGTCCAAGGGGCCAACAATGTCGACGCCCACCCTTTCAAAGGGGGTGCCAACGACAGGAAGTGGAATCAGGGGGGTTTTAACCCTCTTTCCTGCTTTACCACTAGCCTGGCAGGTAGGACAAGCCCTGCAGAATTTGTCTGAGTGTGTCCTCATTTTGGGCCAGTGAAAGTGGGTGACAAGCCTGTTGAAGGTCTTGTCTTGTCCCAAATGTCCTGCCAGGGGAATGTCGTGAGCCAGACCCAGTAGGAAGGCTCGGTAACATTGGGGGACCACCAGCACACGTGCTGCCCCAAAGACCGGAACCCTAAGCTCACTGTAGAGGAGATCATTCTCCCAATATAGGTGGTGATCGCCAGAGGCGTCACCTGCTGCCTGGTTTAAGGCTTGTTTCCTCAACCCTTCTAGAGTGGGACACTCTTTCTGCGCCTTGCAGAATTCCTCCCTGGTGGGTCCACCCTCAACTTGCCAGCCAGCAAGCTCCGGTAAGTCACCTAGGGTGGCAATGTCTTCCCCAGTTGGCTCGGGAGTCTCCTCCTCAGGAGCCCCGTCAGCCACTGTGGGAACTTCTGGGGCCGGTTTCCCGCGCCCCTCGTCCCTCCTCTTGGCAGCTCCCTGGGCCATCGTTCCAGGCTCCAGATGCCCTTGACTTCCCTCTCGGTCAGCCATGGACCGGATGGTCATGCAGACCCACTCAGGTAACCCTAACATCTCCAGGTGAGATCTGAGCTCTACTTCTTTCCAAGCAGTATGCTCTAGATCATTGCCTAACAGACAATCTACAGGCATGGCAGGACTCACAGCTACTTTCAGAGTACCAGAGACCCCCCCCCCACTCAAAGGGAACCCGAGCCACCGGTAGGTGACTCTCGCGATTGTCAGCGACTATGACCTGGTGGAATGTATTAGGGATTATCTGCTCTGTGGACACCAGCTGACTCTTGATAGTAGTCATACTGGCTCCTGTGTCACGCAGAGCCTCCACCTTCTGCCCATCAATGAGGACCCACTGCCGGTACTTTGAAGTATTTTTAGGCATGTGGACCTTGGACATCATTTCTCCTTCTCCCAGGGACACTAGGGAAATCTCTACCTGCTCCCCAAAGCTAGTGGGGTCCATCTCCCCCCCGAGTGCTACACTAGTCAACCCAGGTGCCTGTCCGGTAGTGGACGGTGCCCTCTTGGGGCACTGTGGATCGCCTTTGTAGTGACCATATTGGTAACACTCCATGCATTTGGGGCTAGATTTTCCTGACCTGTCAAATGTCCCTGGTTTCTTCCCAAATTTGGAAAAGGAAGGGTTGCCACCCCCTCCCTGGGAATTCTTTTGGGGGCCTTTAGAGAGTTCCTTATCTGTAAGTTTATCTCCCCCCTCTTTCTTCTGTTGGGAACCCTGACCACCTTTGTGGGAGTCCCCCCCAGGTACCTTTTTGGACACTCTGGTGCTAACCCAGAGGTCCGCCTCCTCAGCAAGCTTCCTGGGATCAGTCAGCTTACTATCCACTAGGTGCTGGCGCAAATCGGTATAAGTAACATTAAGCATATGCTCTCTCAGGATCAAGTCATATAAACCTTTATAATCTGCTACTTTGTTGCCCCGCACCCATCCATTCAGTGCCTTACTAGAGAAATCAAAGAAATCTACCCATGTTTGTGTGGTTTGTTTGGTGCTGTCCCTGAACCTCTGACGGTATCCCTCAGGGGTCAGCCCAAACTTGGCAAGTAAAGTGGCTTTCTGGAGTGGGTATGTGTTTTGATCCGGTGGATCCAATGTGAGAAGTGTGTCCCTCCCGAATGGCGGCACATAACCCCACATAGCTACCCCCCATTGCCCTTCAGGAACCTCATGAGCCCTTAGTGCAACTTCATAAGCAGCTAACCATTTATCTATGTCATCTCCCACCACAAAACTGGGCACCACATTTTTGGGTATACGAACCTTCTTTTCTCCAGCAGGTCCTGTCTGTATGCTGCCACCATTATTGCTGGATTCAGACTGTCTTGCCTTGATCTCCAGCTCCTTGAGACTCAGTTCATGAGCCAACAATAGTTTCTTTTCAGCCAACGCTCTTTCAGCTTCCACTTGTTTGGCTGCTCTTTCAGCTTCTGCTTGTTTGGCTGTTCTTTCAGCTTCAATCTGTTTGGCTGCTCTTTCAGCCTCAGCTTGTTTGGCTTCTCTTTCTGCCCTCCTCTCCTCCTGTTGTGCCTCAATTTTCAGTTTTGCCATTTGTAATTGGAACTCCCTTTCCTCTCTCCTTTCCTCTGCGGTCAGGCTTTGCATGGAGACACTGCTCCCTGGTCTGGAAGGGTGCACAATTGCAGTGGTAACACCATCCATAGATAGTGAAAATCCTTCTGAGGGGCCATTTTCTGGCTCCTCTTCCTCATCATCCTCTAAATGGGCTTCTGCCCAGGCCCTCAGCGCCACTTGAAAGTCCTCCTTTCTGGAGGCCCCTTGGGTGGGTACCCTTAATGCCCTGCAGAATCCTCTTAGTTGTTTGACCGTGTATGTATCCAACTGGACTAGGTCAAAGTCCCCTGTCTGAGACCCAGTCAGAGACATGTTGAGTGAGGATTTAGTTTTTGAAAATTGTCAGGAAAAAACGGATTTTCAAAAAGAGATAAAAACCAAGTTGACCTTCAACTGTGGGTATGTAGTGAAATACTTAGCTACTGTATGTCACTGCACAAATACAAGTCCTATCCTCACCGCTGATCACCAATGTTAGAAATTGGGTTTTTGGTTGGCAGTCAGGTTACCTCCTGTCCAAGCAAAAGCCCTCACTCTAGTCAGGGTAAGTCACACACTATCCAAGATTATCCTGTGCCCACCCTCTGGTAGCTTGGCACGAGCAGTCAGGCTTAACTTAGAAGGCAATGTGTAAAGTATTTGTGCAATAAATCATACAATACCACCATATAGCACCACAAAAATACACCACACAGTGTTTAGAAAAATATATAATATTTATCAGGATAATTGTAGGTCAAAAAGAATAAAGTTGCAATGGAAAATTGTAGAAATATCACAGGGAAGTGATATAGAGTGTCTTAAGTCTTTAGAATGCAATACAGTGTCTTTCAAGCACAAAGTACCTGGTTTCTGGTGGAAAATCTCCTCAGAGGGCCACAGGAGAAGAGATGCGTGGAAAAAGGGGTGTGTGCGTCGATTTCTCCTCAGCACACACAGACTTGCGTCGGTCTTTTCCACGCGGGGAAGTCGGGCGTCGTTTTCCGGCGCGCAGACAGTCTCTTTTTGTGGATCGCGGGGATTACCAGATGTCCCGGGTCTGTGCGTGGATTCTCCTGCTTGTTTTCCGGCTGCGCGTCGTTCTGCGGGGCTGCGCGTCGTAGTTTCGATCTCACGGTAGGCGTCGCGTCGATTTCTCCTTGGAAGTCGGGCGGCGTTGTCCTTGCGAGGCCGTGCGTCGAAAGTTTGGTCTCACGGCAGGCGTCGCGTCGATTTCTCCTTGGAAGTCGGGCGGCGTTGTCCTTGCGAGGCCGTGCGTCAAAGTTTCGCACTCACGGTGGGCGTCGCGTCGATTTCTCCTGGAAAGTCGAGCGGCTTTGTCCTTGCGAGGTTGTGCGTCGAAGTCTCGATCGCCCCGAGGGCGTCGCGTCGATCAGCGTCGGTGTGCGGCGTTTTTCTCGCCGCGAAACAAGCTGTGCGTCGAAATTTTCGGCGCACGGAGCGTCCAAGTGAAAGGAAGAAGTCTTTTTGGTCCTGAGACTTCAAGGAACAGGAGGCAAGCTCTATCCAAGCCCTTGGAGAGCACTTTCACAGCCAGACAAGAGTTCAGCAAGGCAGCAGGGCAACAGCAAGACAGCAGTCCTTTGTAGAAAGCAGACAGGTGAGTCCTTTGAGCAGCCAGGCAGTTCTTCTTGGCAGGATGTAGTTTCTGGTTCCGGTTTCTTCTCCAGCAAGTGTCTGATGAGGTAGGGCAGAGGCCCTGTTTTATACCCAAATGTGCCTTTGAAGTGGGGGAGACTTCAAAGAGTGGCTAAGAAGTGCACCAGGTCCCCTTTCAGTTCAATCCTGTCTGCCAGGGTCCCAGTAGGGGGTGTGGCAGTCCTTTGTGTGAGGGCAGGCCCTCCACCCTCCCAGCCCAGGAAGACCCATTCAAAATGCAGATGTATGCAAGTGAGGCTGAGTACCCTGTGTTTGGGGTGTGTCTGAGTGAATGCACAAGGAGCTGTCAACTAAACCTAGCCAGACGTGGATTGTAAGGCACAGAAGGATTTAAGTGCAAAGAAATGCTCACTTTCTAAAAGTGGCATTTCTAGAATAGTAATATTAAATCCGACTTCACCAGTCAGTAGGATTTTGTATTACCATTCTGGCCATACTAAATATGACCTCCCTGCTCCTTTCAGATCAGCAGCTGCCACTTCAACAGTGTATGAGGGCAGCCCCAATGTTAGCCTATGAAGGGAGCAGGTCTCCCAGTAGTGCAAAAACGAATTTAGGAGTTTTACACTACCAGGACATATAACTACACAGGTACATGTCCTGTCTTTTACCTACACAGCACCCTGCTCTAGGGGATACCCAGGGCACACATTAAGGGTGACTTATATGCAGAAAAAGGGGAGTTCTAGGCTTGGCAAGTACTTTTAAATGCCAAGTCGAGGTGGCAGTGAAACTGCACACACAGGCCTAGCAATGGTAGGCCTGAGACAAGGAAAAGGGGCTACTTAAGTGGGTGGCACAATCCGTGCTGCAGGTCCACTAGTAGCATTTAATCTATATGCCCTAGGCACCTGGAGTGCACATGACTGGGGACTTATAAGTAGATTAAATAGTTCAATCAGGTATGATCCAAAGTTACCATGTTTACAGAGAGAGAGCATATACACTTTATCACTGGTTAGCAGTGGTAAAGTGCGCAGAGTCTAAAAACCAGCAAGAACAGTATCCAAAACGAGGAGGGAGGCAGGCAAAAAGTTAGGGGTGACTACCCTAAGGCTGTCAGGTCTAACAAGATCCAACACAAGTGGTGCCCTATCATGCAACATGGAAGGGCCAGCTGCGACTGCTGGAACATTATGAAACTGGCAGACACTATATGAAGAAACCTCACACTGCCATAGTTCTGTGGTACTAGCAAAACCCTGACAGTGCTGGTATCCTAGAGCTCTGATTTAATTGTCAATCATTCCTCCCTGGAAGCCTGCAATAATGGCCTCACTAGAACTATGTAGCACTGCAAAGGACTGCTAAAGGGAATTACGCTGCTGAGGTTCTGTAGCACTGACTGCAGACTGTTTGCTAAACACAGAGCTTGAAGCCTGCATTAATGGCTTCACTAGCACTATGTAGTACTATAAAGGCACAGCTGAAGGGAAGCACGGGCTGCTGAAAGACAGTAGCAACATAAGTATTTGGTATGGTCAACAAGAGGTTTTGAGCAAACAGTCAGATAAAATCTGTCCGGTAGGTGAGGCCTAAAAACAACCCAATAAAGTCTGCTGTTTAGTCAAACCCTGCAAAAGTATACCTGGAGTTGTGCTGTTCTACTTGAGCCGGAAGGGGTGGTGAGCAATATGAATAGTGCAGATGCAGGGTTGTAAGGGAAAAGCAGCACATGGGAAAGAGAACAAAAACATGTGTTCTTCCATGGAGCGCTCAAGAAAAAAAGAACAAAATATTTGAGTGATGTGATCCATGGGAAGATACAAGTCATCCTATCAAAATGAAGGTAAAGAAGCTATGCTCCAGGGTACGTACATGCACAACAAGTGTAAGGAAAACCATCAAAGAGGTAAGCAAACAAGATTGACAAGAAAGCCAACCAATGATAAGCAATGGCCTGATCCAAAGCCCACTCTAAGTAATGGTGTTGTACACAAAAAGTCTTCGACAATAGACAGCTAAAAGTTGACTGTAGATGAGACCAAAAACTGGCTCCACATAATTACTACCACCACACAGTTACTGGAGCCATGAACTGTCTTTCTGTCACAAGCCAGCACTTTACCAAATTATTATTTGAATACATTGATCCCACGTAGCAATCAAAATCCACAGTATAACCATCAATCTTATCAAAACAGTACTAAAATCAATGACTGAAGTACATTGAGAAATAGGATCTTATCAACCCAGTGGAATTTACATTAGTTACCTTCTCAATATGGCAGTTCAAGAAATCGTTTCCTTTCAATTTGAGGTACTCTACAAGATAAAAGCGTTCAGTGCCGTACAATCTCCAGGCACTTTTAGAGTGCCTTATAAAAAGATGTTAATATTAACAGGAAAGTGGTGAAATTACAAAATAAAGAACAAATACGACAGCTTCAAATTTTTACCAAAGTGTCCTCCCACTAATTCTGTACCAAATTTTTTCTCCCCTCCCTATGACCTCATAAATCTGAAGTAAGCTGCATTGGGGTAACCACATGACTCCTAGTCATTATGGACACTGTCTCCATCCATAAACGTTTCAGCTACACATCGTTGTTTTCAGCTATTAGTCTAACTAGTTCAATGGAAACAAATCAAGACTACAACACCCAGAATGCATTAGGTTATAGCTCAAGATTTCAGGAATGGTACCAGTGCTCCTTATGACCTGGAAGAAGGTGGTCACCATAACTGTTACTCTCTTTATATAGTGTAACCTTTCAGTTACATCGGTCCCAAGTGGTTTCTCTGTTCCAGTGAACGCACACTTTGCCCCCTTCTGTGAAACGCTGTGCTTGTCGAGCATGAGAGATACAAATATATGCTTTGGTTGGCCTACACAAACCATTTTGAAGGATGTCTCCCATGCAGGACAATTTTCCATGGCATTTCCCAAGGTTCAAAATTAGAGATAATTACTTTGAGCAAAACTTCATAAAAGCAGGTGGATGCTGCCATGTATATTAATATGGGACTGCCACTGCCTGCCATGGACTTCCTGCCTGATGTAGGAGAATCAATACTGCAGCCCAAGTATGCTGATCCGCTCACAAGGTAGCCTGAGCCATCAATAGACGCTCTGCCTCACGTGTGAAAGACCTGGCTAATAACAGGAAGTCGCAGTTGTTACAGGAAGTTTCACAAGGCCTTAGAACGCAAAGTACTCCCAGCTGTAAAGCAAAACCTCCAACCATGAGAGAGCTTAAAAAGACAGTGAATGGTTGGAGAGGCTATGATTTTGGGGCCCCCCATCCTAGTGTGGGGACCCAGAAGACGAGATGAATAGAAAGAGCACACTGTGCTGAAAGTTTTGGTGGTGGCCCCATTGTCCTAGGACCACCACAGGGTGAGTTATGGGCAAAATGTGTTATAAAAGAAATGCCCCACAAAGCATTATGGGGCGAGTTTCCAGAATGCAGTGAATATTGAAGTATCTGCTCTCCCTCTGTACCGGGGAGAGCTGCGTTGAGGGTTTCCCTTGTGTTTTTTGTATTTAAAAGGTGCCAGTTTGTATATTTTTCAACTCCTAAACTTGGGAAGAATTTAAGAATGGGGCTTCAAATTTAACCAGTGCTCATGTAGAGTGATCGAATCTTCTGGTCGAGTTCACACTATATAAATAAATAAAAAATAATTCTTCTCTAGCTTGCAGCCTTTGTCGGGTGCAGACAGTGCAAAGAAACAGCAAGATGCCAGAGGAAGAAACAACATACTGCCATGAGTACAAAGCAGAGAGGCAAAAGAAAAAAAGTAGTGCGCCCAACACTAAGGTATATGGCCGATGGTGCAAAGTACCATGTAACAGGGTCAGTCTCCCTGGTAGTAACAAAACAGCCTCAAGGCGGCACAAAGCTACAGCATTTACCTAACAAGCCAAAGGAATTAAGAAAGACACGCCAATGAACGAATGAAAGTGATGAGCGTGTGATGGGAATGGTGGAAGCCCACAGAAGAAGATTACAGCATGTCCAGAGACAGCGCATGTGCGCTGCCTAGGTTCAGCCTAAAAATGGGGGGATTGGTTAAAAACAATATATTTGCCTAAGATCACACAGTTTGGTAAAGGGGTCATGCTGGAATATTGATCCCATGTTTTCTGGTTTCACTTTGTACCACAGATGGTAATGCTCTGTTTTAAACATTGTCCATGAAGAAAGAGTGAGTTTAGCAAGCAGAAGCCACATGAAAGTTTGACTCATATTGGGCTCGTTTTTCCAAAAGGACCTTGTGCAGAGTGAGAGCCCAGGATGGGGCTTGTGCTTTAAACGGCTTGCCCACCTCAGTGACTGGGTGTGTTGGATGTATAGTGCTTAATGCACTGTAGAAAGTGCTGTGTTATATTAGACCTAGACCAGCATTACAAGTTAAGGACTAAATTCCTGTCGCAGTGCAACAAAAGTTTGCACAGGGATCAGAATTACAATTATCACACCCTTGCAGTTTTCCCTTGGTAAATTCAGGCTGGTAAAACATGCTTGGGGTCTCAGCATAGTGCAGCGATCACCAATTACTTGGGCTCTTGCACCTTTATTTTGTTCTGGGTAGAATCCTGTTAGCTATTGTATGTTTAACCGATAGATGGTCTTCTTGGAGGAAGGAAGATTCATTTCAATTTTCCACTTCCCAGTGTAAGTGTGAGTGGTGTGCTTGCAAGATGAGGGTTTCTCCTACTGTGGAGTTTCTCAGGGTGAGGACAGAAGGTGTGGCCTTCTAACCAATGACAGTATAAGAATAACAGCAAGCATAACAAGCACTGGCCAATGCTTGTTGTTTGTGGCAGGAGGGGAAGGGGCAAGCAACAAAGTGGGAGGGTGTGGGGTAAGCAAGAAAGCAGGATGGGACGATGGGGGAATGGTGGGATCGGTCAAGCAAGAACACAGGGTGGTGCAGGCAATGCTGGAGGAGGGTGAGGGTTCTGGTGCAAGCAACAACACAGGAAGAGGGGGTCAGGGCAAACAATAATGGGGCATGCAACCACTGGGGAAGCAACAACGAGGCAACATCAGCGGGGCACCAATGACAATGGGGCAAGAAATGACAGAACAACAACTGGACAAGAAACGACGAAGCAACAACGTGGCAAGCACCAACAGAGGGGCAACATTGATGGGGCAAACCACAGCGGGGCAATAGCAACAATGGAGCAACAACAGTGCTGAGCAAATGAGGAGGGGGAAGACAGCCTGCAAACACATGCTCTTTTATGGAGCACTACAACCAAAATTTTAAAAATTACATCGCAAAGCATGAGCAGCGGATGCTGGGAGCTGGAAGGATGCAGTACTTGGGACATACTCAGGGAAGAGACACAAACACACAAAGGGGAAGTGAAGCTGGCACACCAGGACCCAAAAAGAAGCAAGGGAATGAGAGTAATGATTAAGCCAACCATTGGTTAGCAATGTAGCACAATAAATTCTCATAAACCAGGTAAAATGTAACAATGCTTGGATCGGGATATGGAAGTATGGTTCAGGATGTAGACGGAATTTCAGGATGTCAAAGCATGGTTCGGGCGACAGGCAGCTTTGGAAGCACTAGGTTAGATTGGAACTTTCCATAGAAACCTCACAACAATTTTTATGTATAGAATCTGTGTGTGAAAAGCACGGTTTCTAGTTTTCAGCAGAGGTCAGGCAGGGGAGGTGCGTTTATATATGATGACAGTTTATTCATAACACTAACTGCAAGGCACCTTATTTGAAAATGCATACTTTTACTTTCATGTGGGCTCGGCAAAGAAAGCTGGCTCTCTTATTATCTGAGCATTTAATGGAGTCAGGGGCTATGTGCACGAGCTTGAGATTGGTAAATCTAATACTTTGTTGTCAGAACATGAAGCTATTTCTCTCGCTGCCAGACTCTTCTTTCGGAGAGCCTTTCCAATTGGATAACAGCCTCACCAATCCCAGTAGTGACTCTAAATCTCCCAGAAATAGCTAACACACCCTGACAGCTACCTTGATGACACAACGACTAAAAACCATAGAGTATATAAATATATTCACAGCCATGCTATTGGAAAAATTTCTTTATGCCTTGTTAGTAAAAAAAGGTGACCCTTGCTCGTAGTCTGTCCTTTGAGAAGTCCCACTACCCTCTCTGCAAACGAGCCTCTCACCCATCCGTGGAATCTTAGCTCCTGCCTCTCTCTAAAACGTTCCTGCAGAAGCCTCTCCTGGAATCTGATCTCAACCCGCTGGAGTATCCGTGTGGCCCTATACTGCCGGGGATGTACCCGCTATTAGTGCAGGAGGTGGATTGATACCGGAGCCCAGGGGTTGCCACCAGCAGCAAAGTTACCATGAGTGCAGGAGGTACAGTGATACCGGGGCCCGGGGGTTGCCACCAGCAGCATAGTTACCATAAGTGCAGGAGGTACAGTGATACCGGGGCCCGGCCGGGGATTGCCACCAGGAATACAGATTTCACTAGTGCAGGAGGTGCAATGATATCACGGTCCAGGAGTTGCCACCAGGGGTATATTAGTGTAGGAGGTGCAGTGGTAACGAGGCCCAGTGGAAACACAAAGTTCATTCAGATGCTTCCATCTCCTCGGCTTTCTCCACTGTAGCTCTCTCTCTCGGAGCTGAGTGTCTCTTATGCTAAAAGCTAATGTCCTTCAAACAGAGGCTCGGAAGGGACAACCATTCTCCCTCCCCATGCCCCTGTGCTCATAAATATGTATCTTTAATAGTGCGCTGCATGTGCCTTCTGTCTTTCATCTCCTCTGCCACCTCTCCCTGTTGCATTTCAATGTCCCTATTCCGCCGTTTTCACTTCCATGTGGTCTTTAATGCTTCTCTTCAAAACGCCATTAACAGGGATCTATAAACTAACAAGCAGATCAAAAATTGGCTGAGGGTCTGACTATTGCCAGCATAGGTTTAAGTTTGCCCACCGGACTACCAGGCCAGATGTGTGTTCATTGCGCCAAAATCACTGGAGTGGTCTTTTCCCGTAATTATCCTTCCATCTACGGCCACTCATGAATGCTTAGAACCGTGTCTGCACCATACAAGAACCCGGCCTTCCATCCACCCCCTGTAAGCTGACAATGTGCGCTCTTGAGCAGAGCCGGACACGGATGCCTTCAGTGTGCAGCCAGCGTGCGCGCGCCTGCTCTCGCTGACGAGGAGCCAGGCTGAGGGGGCACTGACTGTTTATTCAGCTTTTATGAATGAGCGCTCCCACTCCCACGCGTTAGGCACCGGCCCTGCAAACGATGTACGTGAGGCGTCAGCGTCATGTGTGCTGTGAGCACGAATAACTGTCTGCAAGGTCCACAAGCACTTGGAATGGTGTGTAAATAATGCAGGTCGGGAGGATCTTGCGTTAACCAGATATGAAGAGAGGAAACAGACATACACGTGAACAGGTAAAGCCAATAATCATGGCTTCACCTGGCCATTAGTAAGTGAGTTTAAATTCACCTATTTTTCTTTCGGATGTGTTTTTTTCACTTTCGACGAGCATCTCTGTCCGTGGGTGCTGGGATATTGTGTTTGGAGAGGAAACAAACTACACAATTACATCCAAGTTCACAGTAGATAAACAGATAGCGAGACAGGTAGTTAAATAAACGGACGGACAGCCCTATCGATCGATTCTAGTAAAGCATTTCACAGTACTCCTGGTCCAGGGTCCAGGATGCGCTTGGGTTTAAAGTGTGACATTTTCCATGGTTTAAACTGCTTCTAGGAACACGTTTGAGAGTGCTGCAGGGCACAGGTGTCAGAGTAGCTACCCGACTTCCATTTTAGGAACAGCATGGTCATTTGGTGAATGTGAACAGCAGTGCTCAATTTGTAAATAAAAATGTGCTGGTGCCCAAAGCCCTCCTCTTAAATGCACGGCTGCTGCAATTAAATGTAGGAACACGGAATACTGAGGCAGTGTAAACCTGAAGCCATCTCGGGCCTCTTCCATCCATTTACAGCCACTCCTTGCCCCTTCAGCTCACTCTTGCAGCTTTCTACTTTCTCCCTTTGTGACGCTTTTTCATTTTTCCTGTCCTCCGTCTTTTCCATATGTGTCTTTTGCGCGCAGCAAATGCTTGAGGCAGAGGAATAATCACTGGTCCGGAAAAATAGGTGCCGGTGCTCAACACTGGAAACACCAAGCACAAATTAAGCACTGGTGAACAGTATAGGTTCTATTCACAAACTGCATTTTGTAGTATGTTTAGTAGTACTAGAATAATAATACCAACGGTCTACAAATGCTATTCACTGGCCTATATGCAAAAGTCTAGACTCCACCTCTCCTATCTTTTATGTGCGGAGCTCTCGCCCGAATGGGAGATCCCAGCAAATAAGTATATGTTTTAGTAGTAAATGACAGAGGGTCAAGAGGCATGCCTGGAAAATGGGCAATGTTTACAAATAAATGGGAAGGGTTTAGTGAGGATTAAGGAGGATTGAGGGAGAGATATGGACCCAACCACAAAAGAGTACCCACAGTGCTATTCACAGACTGCGCTTCTATAGTTACTATAGCAAGCAGGCATTATTAGCAAATCCAAAAACATCTTGTCCATGCAAGAGTTACTGACTTTGCCAATGTGTTTTAGCCATGTTCAGCATGGCTAATAGTTAATGGCATAGAAGAGAGTAGCATGGAGTGTAGTGACATGTTGTGGAGTGGAGTGGAATAGAGTGTCATGGAATGGCGTATAGTGGCATGAAGTGGCATAGAGTGTTGTGAACTGGTGTAGAGTGGAATGGAGTAGAGTAGAACAGAGTACAGTAGAGTAGAGTGGCGTGAACTGGTGTGGAGTGGCATGAACTGGCATGGAGTGGGGTGGAGTGAAAAGGAGTGAAATGGAGTATTGTGGACTGGTTTACAGTGGGATGTCATGGAGTGGTGTAGAGTGGCATAGAGGGAGTAGAATAGGGTGAATTAGAGTGTCTTACAATGGAGTGACATAGATTGGAGTACAGCGTTGTAGAATGGAGTGCAACAGAGTGTTGTAGAGTGGAATAAAGTGGCGTGGAGTGGCATAGATGAAATTGTGTACAGTAAATAAAGTGGAGTAGAGTGTCACAGAATGCAGTGGCATAGAGTGTCATGGAGTGGAGTTGTGTAGAGTGGAGTGGAATGGCATCAAGGGAGATACATACAGTGGAGTAGAGCGGTGTAGAGTAGAGTGAAGTAGATTGTCATAGAGTGGAATGGCATAGCGTGGAGTAGAGTGTTGTAGAGTGGAGTGTCATTGATGGATCGCCATTGAGTGCAGCGTCGTCCAGAGGAGTGGCATAGAGTTGAGTTGAGTGTTGTAGAGTGGAGTGGCATAGGTGTCATAGAGTGGAGTGGCATAATACAGTAGAGTGAAATTATATGTCATAGAGAAGAGTGGAGTAAAATGGCGTGGAGTGGTATAGAGGGAGTTCCGTAGAGTGCCATAAAGAAGAGTGTTGTAGTGTGACATAGAATGGAGTGGAGTGACATATAGTGCAGTAGAGTGTTATAGAGTGGAGGGATGTAGAGTGTCTTAGAGTATAGTTGAGTGTCATAGAGCAGAGGAGAGTAGGGTGGCATAAAGAGGAGTAAAGTGTCATAGAGTGGAGTAAAGGGTTGTAGAGTTAAGTGAATTGTCATAGAGTGGAGTAGAGGGCAGTGGAGTAGAGTGGAGTGGAATGTTATAGAGTGAAGTACAGTTTCGTAGAGTGGAGCGTCAGAGTATTGTATCATGGAGGAGAGTGTCCAAGAGTGTTGTGGTGTAGAGTGCCATGTTGTAGAGATGGAGTTTAGTAGAGTGGAGTGCCATAGAATGGAGTCTTGTGTTGTGTCATAGAGTGAAGTGTCATAAAATGCAGTATCATAGAGTGGAGGGGTGCAGAGTGTTGGGGTGTAGAATGGAGTGGCATAGAGAAGAGTGGCATAAAGTGGAGCGGCATGCAGTAGAGTGGGGTTTTGTAGAATAGAGTAGAGTGAAGTTTCATAGAGTGGCGTATTGTAGACTGTCTCAGAGTGGAAGGGCATAAAGTACAGTGCCTTGAAGTGGAGTGGCATTGTCATGGAACAGAGTGGAATGGCGTGTTGTAGAGTGTTTAATAATGGAAAGACGTAGAGTGGCTTTTAGAAGAGGAGCGGCATGTTGTTGAGTGGTGTAGAGTGGAGTGGTGAAGAGAGGAGTGTTGTAGAGTGTCATAGAGTGGTGTAAAGTGTTATAGAGTAGAATAAAGTGGAATAAAGTGTCACAGAGTGGAGTAAAGTATTATAGAGTGGAGTGAGTGGAGCAGAGTAGAGTGGAGTGAGGTAGAGGAGAATGGAGTGCCATAGAGTGTTTTAAAGTGTCATGTCGTAGAGTGTTGTGGTGTAGTGTCATGGCATAGAGTGTTTGGTCATAGAGTGAAGGGGCGTAGAGTTGAATTGCACAGAGTGGAGTGGTATAGAGTGGAGTGGCATGTCATAAAGCAGAGTGGCGTAGAGTTGACGGGTGTGTAGTAAAGTAGAGTGGAGTGGAATGTCATAGAGTGGTGTGTCAGAGAGTATCACAGAGTGGAAGGGTGTAGGGTAGAATCGCATGTCGTAGAAGAGACTAGGGTGGTGTGTCGTAGAGTGGAGTGGCATGTTGTAGAGTGGAGTGGCATATTGTGTAGTGGTTTAAGAGACGATTGGTCTGGAGAGGAGTGTTTTAGAAAAGAAGGGTGTGCCATAAAAAGTTGTAGATTGTCATTGCGTGGAGGGGCATAGAGTACAGTAAAGTGTTGTAGAGTGGAGTGGTATAAAGTCTAATGGGGTAGCGTGGTAGTGCACTCCCTTTACGGTCAATACATTTTTCATTTGAAATGATCATTACATTTGGAGAGACATACACTTTTAGTAATACAAGTATACAGCCCACAAACGATAATGTGTAGAAATGACATCAACTAGTGTATTGGTTTGTTTTGGTCATATTAAAATATTTGTTCCCACCACACTTCAAAATTACAAATTAAGGGCTTCACTTGTTCTTTTCTAATTCTAATATATTCTGAAATATCTCCACAGTTAATTTACAGACATTTAAATAAATATTGTTTTGTGCTAGAAAAAAGCCTTTCTTTTCACAGTACGATCTTCACATGAATCCTCCTCTTTAAAGTCAGAGAAAGAAGAGTAAACACCAAGCTCCTTCGGAAGACAGAGCCTGATATCTGACCTTTGTCTTTGAATGCACAGCAAATGTGACAAGATAAGATCAAGATTTAAAGGCCGGTTTACAGAAAGTGAGCACTCATGGAAGAATACAGTAAATAGCTATGCTTCATGGGAGGGACAACCTCAAGCTGGACAGCCTAAACCAAAGAAGGCAAAATATACATTATGAAGATGTTTTTGTTCTAAAATATATTTTAATAATCTTTTTATTTAAGAATACATGTAACGTTATTTAAAAAATAATCATTACATTATTTAAATGAATTCTATACATGACATTTATTAACTTTTAACACACAATACATAAATATAAACATTTTACTTTAGGTTGTTTTTTTTGTAATAACTTAAAAAAAAAAAATTGACTAGGCTCAAATTAAGTTTTTAATTAATTTCAAAATTAAGTTAATAGTGATGTTGCATTTTTTAAATGTGTTCTATATGCAAAATAAATCTATAAAATTAATATACATTAACATTTGACATACAAATATTTTACTATTTTTTTCTACATTTTATGGTAGGGAGATTGCAGATTGCAAACGTCACCATCAAGTGTGTGGTATATAAGATACTATTGTAGAGTCCCTGGTAGCAGTAACTTTACTTTATATTTCTGACTTCATTCCTTGTTTCAGGGAGTGGGAAAATGTAAGTCTGCATTTTTGAGTAACTTTACACTTGTAAATATACCTTTGTAAATACCCCCTGGCTCTTATTATTACCAAGGGTGGGCCTGGTGGGGTATGTGAGATTAGGGGCACAAGAAGTGTGGGTGAGGTAGTTGTGCTGTGGGCAGAGGGTACACAGTCATGTGGTCTGTCATTGGCCTGGGGCTGGCTGTCCTCCTTCTGGGCGTGAGGGGAATGCCCAGGGTCTGCTCACCTTGTGGTACTGTAAGAGTCAGGCTGGGACAAGGCTGTTGTCATTCCCTCAGGCTGTGTAAAAATGTAGAGGAGGACGAGAGAGTGAATGACTGGGAGTTGCCAGGTTCCAGGGAGAAACGTGAAGGTCATTGTGTGTGTATAGCACAGGCCAAAAGAGGGTTTACTATCCTTCAGCTTATGGTACTGTAACTTCTACCTGACAGCCAGCACTTCCTACTCACCCAACATGGCACCACATCTGACAGTAAGCTCTTGGACTAGGAGCTAGCCTTCCTAACGAAGTATATTGTCAAAGAGGAGGCTAACAAAGGATTAAGATAACTCCAAAGGCCGCTTCCAAGATTTGATGTACAATTGTGGACAAGGTCAACACTGTTTCTACATACTACTGAGAACAGAATGAAATTAAAAGCAATAAAACAATCTCAAGAGAACTGGTTGTTCCCCACTCCAGGAGCATCTGGTCATGTCAATCTTGAACCTTTAAAGGTTTGTTCATGGTCCTAGGAGAGGCTGAGGCTGAAAGTGCCCCATGGCAGGCAGAAGTGAAACACCTGTAATCTATCTAAACAAAATTAGCTCATCATACATGTTATATAACAATAGTCTAGTTGTGGGTTGTGTAATAATAATAAAAAAGGCACAAATAGTTTCCCACACATGTACTGACAGGCCACTTCTGAAGTAAAATCAGTCTGTAAAATGGTATGCAATGCACTTTGACTAACCAGTAGGACTAAAACCACACCAGCACCACCATAAAATCTTATTCAATTATAATTTAGATAATCATAAAATAAGTGCAGAAACACAGACATTAAAGGAATGCACACAAACACCTTGTTACATTTGGATTATTAATGCATAGAGGCTGCTGCATCACACAATACATTTTAAAAAGGAGCCTACCACTGAACAAAACCCATCATCACTTAATACCTGGAAAAAATATAAAGGTGACGAACAACTTATTTTAAAATCGGAATTAAATATCCTTTAGTGTAAAGTACATACAATTGACAAATGCCAAGTGCAGCAATATATGTTTTTCGAGGTGCCATCACACCTCAGTTGATAATGATGTCTGAGGCATATTGGCCCAGTGGGAAGCGTCCAATAGGGGTTGGATTGTGCCTGGTCTGAACCTAAATAAAACAGCAAGCATGCTCCCAGTATCTAGTATTGCACAAGTGAAAGGGTTCTATAAATAGTGTAGTATTGAGCACAAAAACTATTGCATAACACCGAACTTGGTGAATTCGCTGTGATCACGATGAGAACGTCTTAAAGCTGGAAAAGTGCTCTTGGCCCACACGCTGTCCTTCTTGAATATGAAGGTGGTATGGTCAAAGAAATCCCTTATTGCAATAAGAATGCAGGTCAGCTATACATAACATAACCATGGGATGTTTGATCAATGGTTACATTTCAAACAATCTCTATTAGTCTCATGGTTAATTAAGGCACATGCGTTAGACCAGATGGACAGGCAAAGCAGCAAAGGAGCTAACTTGAATAAATGCTCACTCTTCCTAAGACTCAGTTTTCATGACAAATATGATTTGAGCTACTGTGGGGAACCGGGTTACCTCGGTTTGTAGTGTTGTAGTGATCGAGTATCATCATATTCCAGAGCCATAGGTGGATATAGGCAGGCACTGTGTTATGTAGATGTTGAGGAAGGAATTACTTTTTGATGCAGATTTTCTATACCCCTGCATAATTATAAGTAATTTGGAGGGAAAAACACTACAGCGAAAGCACAAGTAGTGAGAATGAGCAACCACTTGCACTCACGATTCGTGTTCAACTACAATTAGCGGTATTTCTTGACCCAAATTCATCCATTTTGCTCTAAAAAAATAGTGCTAAATGCTGAGAGTAAGTTAGGGAAAAATACTACCCTTGGAGCACATTTAGCACTATTTCTTAGTGAAAAATGCATTCTCCCACCCACTATGGACACAAGGGGGCATTTTGTGCTAAGACAGTAGGTCTAAATGACAGGGAGTAAGTTGGGGTAAAATCCTATCCCAAAAGCCCGCTATTCGTGTTCTGCTGCAATTAGTGCTATTTCTTAGCTCAAAATGCCTTCTCACACCCAATTTGTGAATCTGAGTAGTGTGCCAAGTGAATCCATTGTGGATGCCCTTGTTTTAGCATGGCACACAACGGACAGCCAGGACAGCTTCTCTGAGACAGTGCAAGTATACTGCCTGCATTCTGCTGGCTGGAGATGAAGAAACAACGCCCAATTGAGGAGGCTGGAGAAAGCGCACCAGTTAGAAGTTCCATGACAACCTTATTAGCAATGGACTGCTGATCAGTTATTTCAGAGCACTGCCGTGTGATAGATTTAAGGATGAGGGGTCGCACTGTAGTTTCTGATTTTCAAGGTGAGGAGGTTTACAGGCAAGGGATGCCTTTTTGTCTGTCTGTGATTAGTGCTTCAGGAAGTATGATGACAGCCAGGTGCACAGAATCCATACTCCATTGTGACACTCCTGCTTGGAGCCAGTCCTATTACCTGTTGTGAGAAGCATTACTTTCCACAGAAGCTGTGACTGGAGAGCAGTCTGAAAATTAAATTTGAAAGAGACCCAACCCAAACCATTTATAAACCTCAGACAGAGCATTCACATCCTCTGTCTGGAAAATGTGTATGAAGGTAGGATCCAAACCATCTCACTTTGTTCCAGCCCTAGGTTCTTCTTGACCAATGAAGGAGGTGCTCCACAGAGCACTCAAAGAGTTGCTGTGTAAGCAGTGCTAGTGTCTGTCTGTCAGCCAGTCTCCTAAAGAAGAGGGGACATCACCTAAAGTGAACACTTCAATTAAGGAGTTGAGGGTCTGCCCAACAAATCTGGAAATCTGACTGCCCTATGAGAGAGGGAAGGACAATGCCTGTCCCTGCAGGAGGGGAGAGACTATCCAGGAGAAAAAGCTCAGTTATCTCTCATGTGATGAGCCTTGGAGAAACCTGACGACCCAAGAGAGCGGTCCAAGAGTGACCCATGGTGTAAATTGTCCCCCGTCTCTCAGCACAGTCCTCAAGTGAGCTGTATAAGAACTGTACCAGAATATTTACTCACATGAAGCCTACCAGTTCACAGCGAGTTTGAGAGACTAGTGCTAACACTGACAAGAGGAGAGGAAAAGTGTGCCGAACTGTTGAACTGGAGAACTCTTCTCGGTCTAGAGACCGCAACGGTCCTCAAAGACATCACATACACAAACTTGGTCTAGGAACTAGAACTGCCACTGCTGAGTACCTGGCCACAAACCTACCAGGAGTGCTGCCACAGGCCTGCCTCCCCAAGACTGTCCTGTAAACCTTGCATGAACAATGTCTCTGCCGTGGTTCCACATGAAGCAAAGTGTCAAGCCGAGACGGCAGAAGTGCAGCAGGGGTCCACAGCACAGACTGCCACATGCAACCAGGAGGTAAACCTCGAGGCTTGGTTTGCACGTAGAACAAGAGACTGAGGCTCGCAGTTGAGCCAGACATGCCTGCTTGAGAGCACTTGCAATAAGAATGTTACTCATCAAGCCAGTGAAAACATTTGAGCCATGTGCACATGACTGCTCCTGCCTGAGCCCATAGAGGGCTGAAACTTGCAGGGCCTCACCCTAAAGGGAGGGACAGTAATTACTGTAAAGGTGGAGAAGGGTGTGCCACTACACAGGGACATTTTAAGCATTTTGGGGCCCCTGGGTCAAACATATTTTTGGGCCCCCTCTTCAGAAAAGCTTTGAATTTATGATCCAATTACAGCTCTTTCGTGCCCTCTCTTGCAAGGTCTCTGAATGTTCACAGGCAAATTGCTCCAAATTCTAAATGTGTTTCATCCAATATTAAGGGTTTGTGCCATGTGTTTTCAGTAGTGTATTATTGCAAATAATCTCTGTAACCCCCTCCCATTTCTCAAATGCGAGGTCCTGTTTCTATCTGAGAGAAACTTTTTATGGATGTTGCATGGTGTTGAAAAACAGGAACACAACATTCTTCTGCAAAATGTCTGTAATAAACTACCACACATTAGGTGTATTAAAATACATTTAAGAAAAACAGTATTTTAAACATTCTATGTTTAAGAATTATTTAAGGTAATCAGGACAGGATTGTCTGCAGAACAGAGCCTATCAAGGCCCCCCTGAAAGGTTGGGGCCCTGGGCCAGTGCCCACTTTGCCCACACCTTAAAACGTCTCTGGCACTACAGTTTTAAAATGCAGCTTATTACATCCCTGTGTATTAGATCCACAGGATAGAGTGGTATTTAGTACTGCTGCGATATTGGACATGCAGTGAGCTTCTATTGCATCAGAGGCGCTACACCAAGTCATTAAATTACAGTTTCTACATCAAGAACCATTACAAATCAGTACTCTGAATCCCAGGGAAGTTATTTGTAAGTAATTTTATGTGCATATTTATCTGTCTATGTACTATGACCCTGAATGTAATTTTGTACTTTGTTCCAACTCCAGACGATGATCGTTGAAAGTGAAAACATAACATCTGAAAGAAAAAAATAGGTGAGTTTAAACTCACCTTCTGATAAACTCGCGAAGCCATGATTATTGGCTTTACCTGCTCACGTGTATGTCTGTCTCCTCTCTTTCCACATCTGGTTAAAGCAAGATCCCGCCGACCTGCTTTATTTAAACACCTTTCTAAGTGCGTGTGTGCCTTGCAGACAGTTATTCGTGCTCACAGCACACATGACGCTGACGCCTCACGTACATCGTTTGCAGGGCCGGTGCTTAACGCGTGGGAGTGGGAGCGCTCATTCATAAAAGCTGAATAAACAGTCAGTGCCCCCTCAGCCTGGCTCCTCGTCAGCGAGAGCAGGCGCGCGCACGCTGGCTGCACACTGAAGGCATCCGTGGACCTGGAACTTGGAAGTAGAAGATCCTCAGTCCCCAGTGGAGAAAACCGAGAAGACGGCAGGATATGGACCAGGGTGCGGTGTGGGCAGGTTACAGGCGTGTAGCAAGGGCGCAGGGGGCCCCGATGCAAGCAAACACATTTGCCCCCCTTTGCCCTTCTCCTTCTTGCCCTCCTGTGTTGTAGTTAGAACAGGGACATTTATAATTGGGCTGCAGGGGGCCCTCGCAGCCTTGCGCATTTGGGGCCAGATGCAGGAAACTATTTGCGAGTCTCAAACGGCAAAAAATGCCGTTTGCGAGTCGCAAATTCCAGTTTCCAATGTAGAAATGCATTTTGCGAGTCGGGACCGACTCGCAAAATGCATTTCAGAATCGCAAATAGGAAGGGGTGTTCCCTTCCTAATTGCGATTCGGAGTGGTATGCAATACCATTTGCGACCGCATATGCGGTCGCAAATGGTGTCGCAGTTACCATCCACTTCAAGTGGATGGTAACCCACTCGCAAATTGGAAGGGGTCCCCATGGGACCCCTTCCCCTTTGTGAATGGACCACAAATTATTTTTTCAGGGTAGGTAGTGGTCCAACGGACCACTACCTGCCCTGAAAAAATACCGAAACTAAAGGTTTCGTTTTTTTTTTTAAGTGCAGCTCGTTTTCCTTTAAGGAAAACGGGCTACACTTAAAAAAAAAAAACTGCTTTATTTAAAAGCAGTCACGAACATGGAGGTCTGCTGACTACAGCAGGCCTCCATGTTTGCGAGTGCCCATAGTCGGTATGGGGCCGCAATTTGCGACCCACCTCATTAATATTAATGAGGTGGGTCTCTGCGACCCCATAGCGAGTCGCAGACGGTGTCTGAGACACCGTTCTGCATTGGAAATTGCGACTTGCAATTTGCGAGTCGCTCCGACTTGCAAATTGCAAGTCCCAATTTACAAATTTGCTACATCTGGCCCTTGGTAACAATGGCAAATGCGCCCTTTCTGTTCACCCCAAGGCCCCATTACTACTGCTGCTCCTGCACTAGTGGTAGTTGTGCCCCTGGTAGCCTGCACCAGGTCTCGGTGCTACTGCACATCCTCAAATCAAATTATTTAATGATTTAGACCTTGGTCAACACTATAAAATCAAGAGATAACTTTACATTTTAAAATAGGATACAAATTACCTTACATCTCAAAAACATTTAAAAGCGTGCTATAAAAGATTCCAAAAATGTAAAAAGTGTATAACATGCACTCATTTGCAGGAGACATTAAAACATTAAGCAGTTTATTACCTTTTGTTATATTGCGTTTAAAATACAAAGGGTGAATATAACGTTTCCTTGCTTGAGCAACAGCAGCATCAGACAAACAAAAAGTGCATGTGTTGTCTTGTGCTCCACCACAGCAGAGATCACATATTTACCTTTCGCAGGTTTGACCAATGCTTTTTCTAGTTTAAACGGAGAATACCCAGATGGAGCATTATCATTACACGTCCTCTGCTGTCGTCTAGAGACAGATATAGATATTTTTAGACTGTGTAAAATAAAAACTATAATATCGGGAACAGCCTTAAACAGTTTCAGGCTCCTACTATAAAAACTATCATTGAGATAACTTAACCTTGGGATTGCGTTTTTAAAAATAGCTTAAGTTGAGCAAATGGTTTATTGTACATTCTAATTGTGATAAAACAAACCTGAGCTTAGTATCAAAACTAAAATCCCTTGTAAAAGTACAAAATGCTTCCTATTTCAAAAAATCTCTTAGGGCCTCACTATGACACTGCCGGTCACCAGACCAGACGCAGGGTCACAGTCGGACCGCTGCCAAAGTGGTGGTCCAACCGCAACATTATGACTGTGGCAGAGCTGCCACGGTCCAACTGCCGACACTGCCAGGCTGCCGCCAGCCTACATTCTGCAGCCTGGCAGTCCCAGCAGTTGTAATCCGCCAGGGCATTGCTGCCATGGGGATTAAGAGTTCCCCATTCCACCAGCCTTTCCATGGTGATTTACACCGCCATGGAAAGGCTGGCGGAATGGGGGACTCGAGGGTCCCACATGCACAGCCCCGTTGCTCATTTCACTGCCCAAATTACGGGCAGTGGAATACACAACGGGTGCTGCTGCACCTGCCGTACCACCACATTGCAGCCGGCCCCATTAGGAGCCGGCTGCAATATTAAGGCCGTGTTCCTCGCTGGGCCGGCTGGCGGAAACACTGTTTCTGCCCACTGGCCCAGCGAGGAACTCAAAATAGGAATGGCAGGATTCAGGCCGCACAGGCGGCCTGATGGGGGGAAGAGATTGGCGGCCAGCCTCCGCCACCCGCCAAACTCATAATGAGGCCCTAAATGTGCCATTTGGTGCGTGAAGAAGACTGCAGGCCTATTTAGGTATGTTGCCATTACTAAAGAAGGTGAACTTGATAGTGCAAATTCCAGCGCAATGTTTGCACAGGAATTGCTTGGCTTACAGACAATAATTATCGGTGGATCTTCCCTTTGTACAAATTCAAGGTAGACCATTTATCAAAAGGATGGTGCTACCTTTTTCCGTTGAAGGGTATCGCTTTACGTTTAGCAGTATTGATGTTCAGGAAATTATCTTTCGCATATGCACCTACTGCATTCAGATTACGTTGGAGACCAATTGGAATGAGATAAAAAATAATTACTTCATCTGCCTACATCAGGACATGCACGTCCTGAGTAGTGGGAGGGTGAAATTCTTGATGTTTGCAAACTAGGCTGGCAAAACATACAAATAAATTGCGAACAATAGAGAAGCAAATCTGTAGCCCTGTTTTAGGCCACTCCGTGTAGAAGTGTTAGTAGTTAGGCCTTTGCTCCTGCTCATCAAAAGTTTACACCAGGTGGAGGAGTGTAAAGTGACAATCAACCACAGTAAATGTGAAGGTATTCCTAGCTTAATTAGTTTCTTCCAAAGAGTTGGCCTCTCCACTCTGTCAAATGCTATCAAGAAATCAACGAAAACAAGAGTGCGGAATTTGGGATTCAAACACTACATACTCATCTATCAGGGATTTCACAATTGAAATATTATCAGTTTCTGAGAGTTTATCTCTAAAACCCCTTGTACACAGAGAATCAATCCTTTTGCAGCAGTTCAGTTTTCAAGATGTTCCAGGATGCTGCATTCAGAGATCTTCCCTTCCACATCAAGTAAAGAGATCTGGCAGAAACTGCCAAGAATAGATAAAGAGCCTTTTTCTGTACCAGAACCACTATACTTCCAGTCCAGAAATACAGGATTTGACACTTTGAATAACAATATGCAAACAAAGGTGCTAAGAGTTGCCCCAAACTTCAGGGGGCTCTTTCAATACTTTTACAGGGATGTGGTCAGGGCCCATAGCTACAGAATATCTTTCTCTTTTTATATATATCGCAATTTACTTATCTGTTGGAAATTTTAGCGCCTCAAATTTTTTTGTTTGGTTAGGTTGTGGATTTAGAGAAGTCTCATTTTCTTTAGAGTCAACGTTTTCTGAGTAAAAATGTGAAATATATTTAGACCATTCCGAGGCTGGAATTGAGACCATGGTGGAAGCTTGTTTATTTCCACTGTATTTTGCAATTAAACTACAACAAAGCTTATGAATTTTTATAAGAGCTGCTTGCTGTAGTTCAAACCTGTTCGAGGTGCTATTGTCTGTTTAAGTAGGAGACGAATATGCCTCTTTTTTCCATAAAAATTGGATTTCTCTCTCCCTGGTAACTGTATCTTGAATAAATTGTTGCCACACAAGTTCATTTATTTTACAGGAGTGTTCCTTATCTGCAGGATCCTTTGCCATTATTGTCCTCTTTTTTAGGGGCTTACTAGCTCTTGGTCTACTGAGGACAGTTTCCGTAATTTTTTCCTTATAAACTGGATGTTCATAGTATTTCTTACTCTGATCCCAGAAAGAGTAAAGTTTATTGTTCATGTGGGCAGTAGTACATAGGTTCCAATAAATCCATTTTTGTTTAGAGTCTAAAAATGTAATACCATTAGCCGCCTCCAATGTCCATTCTGAGTTTTGGTGAGGTTGAAGATCCATTGCGGTACTCATGACTGCGCGGTCACTGCGATGGTAGAGGTGGACAGAAAGATGTGACGTTTTTGGAAACAAGTCAGGACTGGAGAAGATGTAATCAATAATTGAGGAAATAGTTGCTCTGTTTCTTGTGACTGATGCAGGAGCGTCGCTATTTATTCTTCCATTCAAAATCACCCTGTTGATGCCTGAGAGTAGATCGAGGACTAGTCTTCCTAGTTTATCATTTTTTTGTTTAATTGGAAAAATGGAGTCAGGAATCGCCCATTCTTCTTCTAGGTCTCTGTTTTATAGGCGTGTAATACAACATTTCATATCTTAGCATTAAAATCACCTGTTATTAGCATATGAAATGTTGTTCCTGCTCAAAGATCGATTCTAGTTCATCAAACATCTGGATCAAGAGAGCATATTATTGTGGGCCTGGGGGAATATAAATATTAAACAAGAGATGGGTGTTTATGGAGGATCTTTCTGTCTTTGGCAATTTCATTCAACTGCATTGAATATTTATCGATGAAAGACAGAGAATATCTTAGTCCCAGTAAAAATCTATAGAGAGCCAAATATATTACATACTAAGAATCTGTGACAATTGTTTTTAAAGTACCAGGTCTGCTGGAGGCAAACAATTGAGGGTTTTAAATTAGCAAAGTTATTATGGTTTGCATTACGTAAACCATCTAGGTTCCAAAAGAGCAAAAGCATTTTATTACTAAAAAGGTCGTTTGAAGAGTTTATTTGCTTTATTTTCATTTAATTTCACACATAGCCAAGAACAATAAGCTTCACTAGATAAGGGTCTGCAGAGAGTTTGATCATAACTTGTATTATGCCTGCATCGGAATCAACTTGTATCGAAAGAGGATTGGCAGCTGTCTTATAAATTATGCTGTCAGGGGAGATGAATTTAAGTGGATCTATGGTTTGTAACAGATGCAATTTCACAACTAGGCTGCCTTCTCAGAATTTCCAAGTGCCTACCACATCACACGTCATAACCATTTTTGTGAAGTATTTTATGATTCTTCATAATGATTATTGACCAGAAATCTTCACTTATGATGGACTGATTGTCTTTTTCTGGAAACAAAAACAGTTGAATTTCTGCTGAAGACAGAGACTTCAGTCGTGGGTACCGGTGGAGTAGAGTAGCCATAATATCCCCCTCAGGAAATAAATCTGTGAGTTTTGTGCTTGAAGAGCAGTACGAAGGCATGCCAGGGTTTGTTACTGTGTTCGTTTGATCATGGTTGAAGGCAGCTTCTGGAGCTACACACTAAGGGATCCTTCCCTTAAATGTTAACAAGAGGGAGTAAATTCTGGGGGTTGTGGATTTCTCTCAATTTGAAATTCTTCTGAAGAAGCAAGGGGACATATGGGCTGTAACTGCACTCCTTGATCTAAATTTTAATGAGGGGTAATATTATTTGAATTAATTTCATTAACAGTCCTTAATAAGTGTGGTTCAAATTGTTTGCATTTGGAAGTTTACTTGGTGATTCTTTGCTTGACTTTATTCCGTTTACCACCTTCTCTGATTTTAACTGATCCTGCCACAGTCGAGGGGCATGTATTTTCCTATGATGGAACGGCTTGTACTTCTACTTTGTCTTCTTTAATACCTTCACTGGTACATTTGGTAAAAACTGGGAAGCAGGGGAGAGAAGGTGCGTTTAGCTTCAGATTGAGCTTTTGGAAATCTTCGTAGAACAATTTACGTAAGGAGAAGATTCTACCTTCATCCTTTTTAGGTTTGTCATGTGCTCTTTCTCTCCTTGTTTGGGCTGCCCTTATATTTTTGTTGATTATGCTCCAACACAATTTTGGCATCCTCTGTTATATGTTCTAAGTGCCAAGCTCTAGGCCCCAGTGTCACTGCACCTTCTCCACTAATGGTAACTATGGTCCTGGAACCAATCCATAAGTGCAACCATGAGGCATGGTGTCAATGCAGCTCCTGCACTAATGCTAGCTATGTTCCTGCTGAAACCCCTAAGTGCTGGTATCACCACAACTCCTGCTTTATTTATAGCTATGTTCCTGGGGGCAAACCATGGGCCCTGGTACCGCTACACTACCTGCACTAATGCAAGCTATGTTTCTAGTGGCATCCCCGGTGCCCCAGTACCATGGGATCTCCTGAACTAATAGTGTTTACACTCCTGTTGGCAACCCCTGTGGGCTGGTAGCATGCACCTCTTGCACTATGCTTTATGTGTTATAGTCATGACGTCATCAAGGTAGCTGTAAGGGTGTGTAAGTCATTTTTGGGAGATTTTTGGGATCAGAGGGGCTGTTATCCAATTTAAAAGCCTCCCAGAAACAAGAGAGTCTGGCAGCAAGATAAATAATTTGATGCTCTGACAATAAAGTGACAGATTTACCAATTTCAATGTCATGCATATAGTCCCTCCCCTGACTCTATTCAATGTGCAGCCTTTTTTCAAGCCGCCATTGAAAGTAGAAATGTACGATTTCTAACAAGTGATTTAAATGGGCAGGTACTTTCGGGTACTAAGTACCTGCACTTCTTCAATGTAAAATGGACAGTACCTGCACTTCTCAGCACTGCTGCAATACATTCAATGTGAGAGCACTGGCACTTCTCACGAGCAAACAGGTACTCTAAGGAGTGAGTAACTGTGCTTCTACATGTCCAAGCACTGTATGTAACTGTATAATCAGTAAACTATAACTGATGAATTTCAGTGGTTTTGGAGTCTACAATGATAAGGCCTAACTGTCACGTTCACATAACTATAGCATCATTTAAACCTTTGGGTTTTTTCAGTGAAAGTTTTAGATTTTTTTAATGTTAAGTAAGATATTATTACCAGACCTAACTATAACTTCACTTTCATTTTTTTTTTTTTCAGTGAATTTCTAGGTTTCTTTTTTTAATGTAAAGAAAGAAATTATTACCAGATATTACTATAATGTCACATTATATTTCAGTGTATTTTTGTGGCTTTTTTTTAACCTAAAGCAACATCTTATTACAAGTAATAAGTCCACAAGTATCTTCTAACTGGGAACCAAATAACCCATTGTAGCACTTCACTCTCGCAGGGTAGCAAGGGAGAGCAGTTCAAGGCCTACCCAGGGGAGGTGGTATGGTTAGTAATCTCCATTCACTTGCATGCAACATCAACGCTCAACAAATTATTATTCAGTCAGTGCTTTTTCTTGTAAAAAGGAAAAGTAAAATTATTGAACAAACTACTAAATGCTATGCATTAAATCACAAATGTGTAAATTTAATACATGTAAACAACTTTACCTACACTTTTAAATCACATTTTCCCCTTAGTCGGTTATGACCCCCATAATAACAATCCCCACCACCTATACCAGATGCAACATCACAATATAAGGGGTGCCATTTTGAATAAGGCAGGCCTACTCGCTTTGTCAAGGGGTCACTATGTCACTATATAAAAAGCCCGGCTATTGGCTTTTGCAAGAAGTGGCCACATCACGTATTGGCTTTCAAAGAGAGCACTACTTAATAAAAAAGTATTCATGTGTTAGGATTCAACATTAAAACGAAGAGAATCCAAAAACATATTCAAATGTATTTATTCTTAATCAATACGCCACTAAATAAAGCATTTGTGTTAAAACAACATCAAATGTGTCAGCATTTTTCTTTTACTCTCCTCAGACCATGTAATGCAGCCATAAGACCAACCACAAGGGGTCCCTACATTTTTCAGCTGAAGATCAAAAGCTTCAATTCTGGATATGCTTAAAAATATCATTAACCTTTCCAGGGGTAATGTTCTATATGCCCCAGGAAAAAATAGAGTTACTTTTAATAATCATTTTGGGGGGTACCACACTCTCTGCAGCCTCCTACAACACTCTGATAACATGCTGGTGGTGCCACGACTAGACTGTGGCACCATAAAGGAAGATAAAATATGCCATTTAGCCGATGAAGGGTCTTATGGCCCTTGTGCTCATGCTTAAAGACTGGAGCAAGATTAAGTTCAGCGTACAGATGTTATAGGTATTCAGGATGCAACATATTCCAAACAAATGCAAACAAATTATGAAAATCACATCCATTTTGATTAATTGCATGCCAATGTAGCTTATCAGGTGATCCTGAAAATCTGTCCAGAATCCAGCTGCCTAGCATAAACCCTTTAAAGCAGCACTGCTTAACCTGGGATGCATGGCCCTGAGGGGTCCCCAAAACCTACTCCAAGGGTCTGCGACTCTTTAGAAAAGTAAAGAATGCTAGCAGATTAATAAAGTATCTAAACATAAAAATGCCAAATGAGATTTTTAAAATGCTCTGTAAATGTTAAGGAATTTGAAATTGATGACTAAAAATTAAGTTGGTATTCCTATTTTAATTTGTGGGAGCAACACAAATACAGCAAACAGAAACTAGTACTGACAATTGGTGGCTTTAATTGAAGCACTAAAAAGAGAGCATGTGTTGGGAACAACAACAAAAAAACAAAGCGATGTGCTAAATTTTACTCTATTGCTTCCCCTTTTAAAAATAAAATATATTTTGAAAAGCTCCAAACTTTCCACTAATATTAAAATGTAGATGTTTGCATATTTTTTCCATTAGTGAATTAAGTAAAATATTTCATAATTTATGCATTTGTTTGATTTATACTTGTTTCTGTATTTTGTGGATTGTTTTGTGATTCAATTTGTTGAAATTGCTTAGGCAGGGCTCCTGTCCCCCAACTTCCAGGAGTGAATCAATGGGAGTTCACAGAAGTCAAAAGGTTAACAACCACAGCTTTAGAGGCTTTGCCAATCCCATCAAGTAGGGACCAAAGATCCTAGTCTAGCGGTTTAACTAATTTGGCCAGTCATTCCTCTCATACAGATCATGCACCCTCTAGCGGCTTAGTAGAACAATTAGGTCACGGCATTCTCTCTGCCACTTATCTTGCCTCTATTAGGAAGCAATTTTCGAACTGAGTGATAGTAGTAATACTGGTATTTCGCTTCACTGCAATGTCCCACCAAGCCAACAAGGCCCAATTAAAGACTTAATTAAAGAGAACCATAAACATGGTTGCCTAAAACTGGAGGCTTTCCATCTAGTTTCTTAGTGTTACATCAGTTCCTGTGTTCTTGAGCAATGACACAGTTTCGTTTCAGGGCATAATTTATGGTTGCAAAAAGCGGGAACACCTTTCTGAAGATACTCAAGAAATGCTTAGAGGTGTGCCCTATCAATGGTGCATTTGGTGCAGAGGCATTGGGACCCAGTGATGTGACAGGCTGATTGACCTTATATTTTGATACACAATCAGAGATTTAGTGGAAAGAGAAAATTATGAGGAGAAATAAAGATATTTTTCCTTGTTACACCTCTGTTGGGAAGGTGAACAATTCTGATGTAATCCCAGGTTTACTAACCATAGTAAATCTGGGAGTGCTTCAAAATCCATGGGCGGATGCATGGGAACGGCCATGCTCCACCCACGGAACACCTTCCTAATGCAGAGTAGCGCAAGGCAGCCATTTGTGCTACCTCGCGCTACTCTGGATTTCTGTATGGCTTAGTTAAATACCACTACATGGCTGATGTTGCCTGGGCTGATGCAAGGGCAATGCAGGCCCTTTGAAAATTTGAGCCTAGGCCTTCATCAGCGGGCTATTTCAGTCATGCAGGTGAGAGAGCGTAGCTTATGTAATCTATATTAACATGAAATGTTTATATATCAATGTGTGATGATGCTGCATAGAAATTATAATGATAGTGATTTTGCGTAGATGTGCATCTAAATTGTGACCACGGAGAGTGGCCACCAATGTATACGTGAACTAGAATAATAATCAAAATGTTTATATTACGTTCAAATGAGCTTATACTAACAACCGCGTTATTAAAATCTGTATTGAAAATCTCATAGGCCTTAAGTTAGCATGAGCCGAAGCTTAGCTGCCTGGCTCTCGTATTAAATGCATTTTTCTATTTTTCAGTGTGCTGACTCACAGGGGACATGACCCTGTTTGTTCTTTCCTCTTCAAACTTTGAAGGATGAATGTAACCATATAAATCCATTTCCCACCGCTTCTCATCGTCTTGCAAAATAAATGTTATAATAAATTGAAACAGTGTAGAGTAATGTAATGTACAAGGTCATTCAAACCGGTGAAGACAATGGAGCTGCTGACCAAAAGATGTGCAAAGAATTACAAAGGGATGAAATCACACCGGACGTGCCACCTCTGAAGACGTCAATTATGAAGACCAATCAAAAGCTTGTAAAATAATATGGGGTGAAGATTAGGATTACCTAATGTTTAATTTGATAGGTTAAAGATAGTGGGGTATAGTTCATGACCAATAGAATTTTGGGGGAATGTACTACGAAAAAGGGATAAAAACCCATGTCACAGGGAGGTCATTTAGGTGGGTTAGGGAATGCTATTGATTTTATCCAGAAACTCTGTCACTCTGTTCGGTGACTTGTGGTTTTACTTAAAACCATCCTTGCCCTTAGTTTGCCCATAGTTTACACTTTTCCTCCTTATGAGGGAAGTGCCCTTTTTGCCCCGGAGCCGAGTTCTGACTGATGGCGAATTGACTGATGTCCTGAAGACGAAGACCGAGCCTGTGTGCTGACCTAAACTTTGGAGGGTAATTATGACAATGCAATTGTAATTTGTCTGTTTGCTTTCCTTTCTAGGTACCAACTGCTTGTTTTTGACAGAGACCTTAGTTAGATGTTTTCCAAATTGGTGTTCCAAATTGTTTTGCATGAAGCGCAACATGCTAATGCTAATCAGTGGTTAGGACAGGTCTTTCACCAAAACTGACGCAAACAGACAAACGACCAAGACTATGCTTTGTTGAACTGACGCATTACTGATACTCTGCTAAATCGATCTATGTTCACGCCGTGTTATGTTCTGATGTTTGTGATTCGCGCCTTAATGAAATCTTACCACAGTTGCCATATTGTGACTATGTTATTATGTTTCTTGGTTTTTAGATTGACACATCTGATATTAGAATTGTAAGCAATAGGGAATAAAAACTCATAAAATTCTACTAAATTGGTGTGGTTATTCATGGCTGAAAGGTCATGGTTGCGTCGTTGAATTGATTAATGACTTTGACTAAAGTGAAATGCATTGTCGTGATAAATATTGATGACATTATTGATGTATTGATTGACATATTGATCAGCTATCACGTCCTAAGGTGTCTCTCAACTGGGTCAAAAGATTCATTGGCCTAAAACGAGTCCTGATGTGTAATAAATTATCATAGAGGGACGCGTTAACAGTTCTGGTAGCAGAGCGACGGTTTGGCCCTTTGGGACCCTAGGACGGAGAATCATTGTTTAAGTTGTTTTTCTGTGATAATGCAAATTGGAGGTATGATGCGTTTCTAAATTCACCATGACTTTCCTGGGATCTCGGAGCCTACCTAAGTGAGTTGGGGATGTTCTCGGCATCATAGTATGTGTGGTATAGGGTTTGCGCTTGCTCAGCTTATGCATTTTTGCAGGTGATTTGTGAAGTTTGTGTGTATTATGGCCGGATAATGTTGTTCTAGTAGGAGTGGGCATACTCCGCAGTATGAGAGTAGGGAAGTCGGCGTACTTCATATGAGTGTGGTGCTTTGTGCTCAAAATTATCCACATGGTTGGTTGTTATGTACGGACCCTTCGTGGTCTAAGACTCCGGAGTATATTGACAAGTGTAGGAGACACTTGGGTTTATGTTGTAATTTGCGTGGTTTAATAGGTCAATCGGGCGTGGTTGACAAGTCGAGTTTGAGTCAAATTGTATGTGTGAAACCTTCGATGGAGATTTGGCAAGTTCTAAAGTGCACTAGGACGAACCATTGACAAGTCGAGAGTAGGATTTGCAGGTCGAATTCTGCTTGCAGGTGCGGGAACTGAGAAGGTGAGAGTAGCGGCCGAGGCTTCAAGTGAAATCTCTGTAAAGTTCTGAAGCGAATGTGTTACCCTTCCTGTAGTAAACCGGCAAATTTGTGTTGTTGTTGAAGGTGCTCGCAGTAATTTTGCATTAGTCTGGTGTGAATCCAGTGAAGGGAGGACGAGCCGCAAGACTTTGTCAGCTGCAGTGTGTGACTGTGACGTCAGTGGTGCTGCGCTGAGATAGGTCAGTTTTCGAGAGGGATCGTGCACGGATTGGCTGCCATCCTTGAGAGGCAACAGGTTGAGAAAGGTGGGTGAAGAGTGTCCTGGGAATTAAAGTCACTTTTTGATCAAATACAAACAAAAGAGAAGACGCAAAAATTAATTTTGTCAAAGCTTTTAAGAGCGCTCTGAAAGGAGACGCATACATTATGGCGAGTGAAGGGGAGCCTACACCGCCTGAGGGAACTCCGGCTTACATAGTCATGGAAGAAAAAGGTATTGCGCCTTGTTTATGGAAGACACAGTGGCGCAAATTGACAGAAAAAGAGGGATGTTTGGCGTTCCCAGAACATGGGGCGTTCAACGTAAGAGTGCTAGAAAACCTAAGGTGGATGTTAAGTGTACAGAAACCGCCTCCGAGGCCAGCTCAGTATGAGGCTTTAGCAATTTGGGATTTAATGGCTCTTAAACAGAGACAAGAGAAGTTCCAAAGAAGACTGAAAAGGGCAGAAAAAACGTATGCGGAAGCTAGGTGGGATAACGAGAGCCAAATGTGGAGACGGGTAATAGTTGACGGATTAAAATTGTTTCCAGCAATAACACAGGGAGATGAGACGCAGGGAAAGAAAGCCACATGCAAAACAGACAAAGACTCTAGTAAGCCTAAAGAAACTAAAAGATCTTGGGAAGAAGAAGATGATTCAGATGATGAAGAATTCCTAAATCAGATATTACATGATCGCCCGCCACCTTATGCGGTAAGTGATAATGTCCCGAGCACTAGCGTGGGTCCTGGGAACCAGACGCAGGAGAAGGGAGTTACTGATACAGCACAGACTAGTGATATGGGTTTGATACAGAATGGTGTCAGTGTACCCACTGCGCCAGACATGCAGATACAGTTGCAACCTCCACCGCAGATACAGAGAATCTATCCAGACGTCCCAGTGCTGGAAACTACTACAAATTTGATAGTGCCGCCAGACCCGATATATACAAAATCGAGGTTAGTACAGATGGAGTCAACTCCGCAATTGCTGCCCCAGCTGCAGCCACAACTGATCCCAGGGTATAATCCAGCAGTAGGTCCTCCATTAATACCTGCCCCGGCTTCAGAAGATCAGACCTTTGGAGTTGCTGCTCCACGAGGTTTGGGACCAGGTCAGACTCCAGCTGCCATATCATTACCAATTACTGTTGGTCCACCGGTGCCATTGTATGAACAAGGTAAGCCAGGTGTATGCGATCAGGGAGTAATGACCCAAGATGTGCTAAGAGGAGGGTCCATAGGAACCCCTCAGTTAATGGCCCCAGGAGAACAAGCAGGTGAAAAGCCAACGCCTTTGATAGACCTTAGCCCAGTTGGAGCACCGTTGGAGGCAATGAGACAGACAAGGCTAGAGGTGTTAACTCCACAGACAATAAGTACGAATGCTTCACAGTCGCCAATGATGCATGCAGGGAACATTTCACTGCAAGGTTTTACAGTACAGCAGTTGAATGAGTGGTTAGAGAAGACCTTTACTACGCAAAAGACCACAGTAACAGCAGTACAACCGGAAAGGTCAGAGAAAAATGATTACCTGAACTTCGTGAGACTGGGTGTGGAAGCTGCTGAATTAGTGGAAGGAACAATGGGGGTAAACAGATTAGAGTCATATACCGAAGCAGAGTTGAGGTATCTGTGCCCCAAGATTACTAAAGAAGTGGGCAAGGTGCATCAGAGGTTAGCGAACCTGGCAGACAAATACAATATTGACATAGAAAATACTAAACATTTGAAAAGAAGTTACAGGTTAGACTTTGATTCAAAAGACTTTGAGCACATGAGGTCTGCTGGAATGAAAGCACATTTAAAAGAATTATTGCAGAGTGCGCAAATCTGGGGAGCTTTAGAAAAATGGGAAGGCAGATGGGCTAAGAAAAGAGACAAGGAGAAAGGTGACAGCCCGGGTGCGAGTAAGACTAAAACCACACCAGCCACAGAATCGGTAAAAATACTACTGATGAGAGAAACAGCTGGTGGAGTTTTAATTAATGTACCGTGGTCCTGAGGCGACATCCTATCTTTCACTAATGATTATCCCAGGTTGAGGGAAAAAACGATCGAGTGGTACCAACAAACAGATATGTTTGTGAAGCTTGCGAAGTGTCTCTGGGAAGACTTGAATATCTTGTTTGAGATCATTGTTCCGCCCGACTTATGGCTTGAGTGCAAGAGAGGAGTAGACTGGCCGACGCAGGAGCCGGCAAGGGATAAGGTGACCGGAGCACCCTCTGAGGAGGTGATGAAGTACTATCATAAAGTGATTGAGTTTTTGAAGCAGAAAGTGTCGCCGAAAGTAACTGATTGGCAGAAAATCGACCGGACCTCACAGGAGGTTAAGGAATCAATACATGCTTACTATGAGAGGTTGTTGAAGGCATTCAAACATTACAGTGGTACTGAGACCATTGAGCCGAAAGACATGAACCATCTCGTATTCAGATTTGTTGAAGGGTTGAGACCAGAGGTTAGCCAGATGATTAAGAATAATTTGATCTGTTGGCAAGCGAAGCCGATTGATGAGGTGTTGCAGTAAGCGAAATACTGTAGTGATGAGATTAAACTGAAGCAGAAAAAGTTGAAGGAGAAAGGGATGGTGATGCAGATAAGGGCTGCACAGGCAGGAATGCAGGGAAATGGAATTCAACAGATGATACAGCAGCAACCGCAAGGGAATGGCGTGTTTCAGGCACAACCGAGAGGTAGAGGTCGAGGTTTTGTGAATCGCGGTCCAGACTTAAATACGGTTGTGATTCAAAATGACGTGCAAGGGATAAAAAGGATGTCACCATGTCACGCGTGCGGGGGCATGGGGCATTGGAAACGGGAATGCCCAAATGTGGTGCAGGATGGTGTCGTTCAACAAAGCACTAATGTTGGTACATTGCAAAATATGAAAGGTCCAAAATTGAGAAATCAAAACCCAAACTTTCAAAATAACATGGTCCAGATGCAAGGGTTACAGCCCATGCAGCAAGTGCAAATGTCGCACGTTCAACAAGCGCAAATGCAGCAAGTACAACAGCAGATTCCCATGGTACCTAGGCAGCAAATGCAATTACCATTGGCTCCGATGGGACAGCAACAGGTTTGCTTACTCAGCAGGTCACAGGTCAAGTGATGAGTCAAAATAATACAGTACAACAGTTCCCATTGCGAGGTGAAGATGGAATGAATGAGGAATGGTCGGATGACAGCTCAGACAGCGAAGAGTGCAGGCTTGCAGAGTCGCTAGAGGTAGATCAGAGGGGACCCTATGTAGAAGGAAAGGTAATGGGTCACAAGGTTTCATTCTTGGTTGATACCGGAGCTACACGCTCTACGGTCAGAAGTGCAGAAGTTCCGAAATTGCCACTTTCAGGGCGTACCATAAGGGTGGTCGGAGTAGCAAACCAGTACTTGACAAATCCAATTACAGATCCAGTGCAAGTTGAAATTGGCAACTTCCAGGGACTGCATAAGTTTGTAGTCTGCGATTCAAGTCCGGTATCCCTACTGGGAAGAGACTTACTGTGCAAGACGAAATGTTCGATTACATGTTCCAATGATGGAATTGAGGTACAGACAAACAGTGATGATGAAGGGGAGGATGGTCAGTTCTCAGAATTAGAGACAGACACTGCAAATGCAGATTACCCTTTGATAACATTGTTCCCGATGCTTACAGTGATTGACTTGCCTGCCGAGTTACAGGGAACGATGACAGAGAAAGTGTGGGATTTGACAGGAAAAGAAGTGGGACTGATAAAAGGTGTAGAACCAGTTAAAGTACAAGTGAAGCCAGATGCAGTGTTTCCCCAGGTGCCACAATATCACATGGCACAAGATGTTCTTATCCAGGTGGCACAAATAATTGCGGATTTTGTAAAGCAAGGAGTTCTGAAAGAAGAGTTGAGCAGCCCATGTAATTCACCAATAATGGGTCTGAAAAAGCCTTGTGGGAAGGTTTGAATTGTGCAGGACTTAAGAAAAATAAACAAGATTGTGGTAAAATGTTGCCCCATAGTACCCAATCCAGCAGTGATTATGTTTCAGGTCCCGTGTGATGCTGAATGGTTCACTGTTGTAGACCTCTCACAAGCCTTCTTTTCGGTGCCTCTTCATGAGGACAGCCAGTTTTTATTCAGTTTCAAATTCCTGGATAAGGTGTACAGTTGGTGCAGAATTCCTCAAGGGTTTTCTGAATCACCATCCATCTTCAATCAGATATTGAAAAAGGACTTAGAATCCTTATCACTGCCTTTTAACTCAACTCTAGTGCAGTACATTGACGATTTGCTGATCGCATCCAGAACAAGGGATGATTGTAGGTATGACACAATTGCCTTACTGACCCATTTGGGAAAAAACGGACATAAAGTGTCACCCAAGAAGCTGCAGTATTCTCAGAAGGAAGTGAAGTACTTAGGACACTTGATTGAAAGAGGGTCCAGGAGAATATCGAAGGAAAGGATAACAGCCATTTTACAAATGAACCCCCCAACAACAAAGAGAGATGTCAGGATGTTTTTGGGAATGGTAGGCTTCTGTCGCCAGTGGATACCCAACTTCTCAATTATCTCAAAACCTTTGATAAAACTGACAGGAAAGGAGATTAAGGATGAGCCGTATACCATAGCTTTATCCAAAGAAGAACTTGAGTCATTCAGGGAATTGAGAGAGTGCATGTGCAGGGCACCAGCTTTGGGTATGCCTGACTATACGAAGCCTTTTCTACTGTTTTGTCATGAACGTGATGCTTGTTCTTTGTCTGTCTTAACACAGGTCCATGGAGGTGCAAATCGCCCTGTAGCATATTTTTCAGCTACTTTGGACCCCGTCGCAGCAGCCTTACCAGGTTGTTTGGGCACAGTTGCAGCAGTTGGTCAAAGCCTCACACAGTGTGAAGGCATAGTGATGGGACACCCCTTGACAGTAATGGTTCCGCATTCAGTTGAAATTTTGTTGACTCAAACCAAAACTCGGCACATGACAAATGCTCGTCTTACCAGACATGAGACAATAATTTTGGGGTCACCTAATGTTTCGCTGAAACGATGTACTGTGTTGAACCCAGCAACTCTACTTCCTGCTGAGAATACTGAGGTTAATAATGAAGAGGAAGGTGAGCATGACTGTCTAGAGGTAACAGAACTATGTACCAAACCACGACCTGATATTTAAGATACGCAGTTAAAAGAAAATGACTGCATTATGTTTGTTGATGGATCCTGTTTGAGAGACTCAGTCGGAATGCTGAGAGACGGTTACGCTGTATGTACCATAGCTGGTATCATTGAAGCTTCCTCGCTTGAGAGAGTGTATTCCGCACAAGTGGCAGAATTAATTGCCCTTACTAAGGCATGCCACGCAGCTGAAAATCTGAGAGTCACTATCTATACTGACAGCAGATACGGATTCGGAATTGTACATGATTTTGGTCAATTGTGGTCGCAGAGAGGTTTCATGACCTCTTCTGGTTCTCCTGTGAAAAATGGTGAACAAATTAAGGATTTGTTACATGCGATTCAGTTACCTCTTGAAATTGCCGTGGTGAAATGCAATGCTCATGTTAAGTCGCAAGACTTTGTGTCCATGGGAAACAGCTATGCAGATCAAGTCGCAAGATTTTGCGCACTGAACTGTATATCGTTCAAGGACCAGTGGGAATTGTTACCGCAAACTGAAAGTGACACGTGCCTGAACCTTGCATTAAGGGTGGTCGATACATTAGATGAGCTAAAAACACTGCAGGGTCGTGCTAGCAAAGAGGAAAAACGCTCCTGGCAGAGAATGCAATGTGTACAAAGGGCTGATGACTTCTGGGTCTCAGAGGAAGGGAAATTAGTTTTGCCAAACAGTCTTCTGTCACAATTCGCAAGGCTCTATCACGGACAGGCTCATCTTGGAAGGGATGCAATGATCAGGTCATTTAAAATCGATTGGTTTAACCCAAAATTCAGACATGCTGCAGAGGTTACCTGTCACAGGTGCATCATTTGTCAACATATGAATGCTGGGAAAGGGACTGTGGTAACGTTGAGCCACATATGGAGATCTGGTGGTCCATTTAGCAAGATGCAAATGGATTTCATTGAGATGCCTGTTTGTGGAGGATTGAAGTACGTGTTGGTGATTGTGTGTGTTTTCAGTCATTGGATTGAAGCTTACCCCACACGTAGAAACAACAGTCTTACAGTCACAAAGCTGCTGCTTAGGGAACTAAAACCCAGGTTCGGGTTTCCGGTCTCTATAGAATCAGATAGGGGAAGACACTTCGACAATGAGGTGATTAAACTCTTGTGTGCTGCATTAGACATCGAACAGAAGCTGCATTGTAGCTACCGCCCGAAGCATCAGGATTAGTAGAGCAAATGAATGGTACTTTGAAATCGAGAATGGCGAAGATGTGCGCAGCTACCAATATGAAATGGCCAGATGCATTGCCCTTAGTGCTGATGTCAATGAGGAACACCCCTGATAAGAAGACAGGACTATCACCACACAAAATCCTTATGGGTAGAGCTATGAGGCTGCCCGCAGTACCTGCAAATGCTCGTGTGAATATCACGGATAATATGGTGTTGGATTACTGAAAAGGCTTGGCTGATGTGATTCGCTCTTTTTCTCACCAGGTGGAAGCTAACATATTGCCACCGATCGGTGATCCAGGTCACACCCTGCAAGTCGGTGACTGGGTGGTTGTCAAGAAGCATGTGAGAAAGTCGTGTTTGGAACCGCGCTGGAAGGGGCCATTTCAAGTAATACTGACAACAACCACTGCTGTGAAATGTGCAGGCGTTCCAAACTGGATACATGCCAGCCACACAAATAAGGTAACGTGTCCAACTGACGAGGAACTTGAAGTTTCCGACTCAACAGTTCCAGAGAGGGAAGTCTCAGGGTTTGAAAATAGCCAAGAGAGAACTGAAACTGCAGAAGAGCCCACTGAGAACAGCCTTGTCCCTCAAACAGTAAACGAGTTCGGGAGAGGTGACAGTGTGCCTATCTCAGTAGAGGCAGCAGGAGAACTAAGTCAAGGAGAAGTTCTCCCAGAAGTAGACGGATACGGGTTAGAACTTGAACCCGTCACGGATCCAGAAGAAGAAGAGAAAGAAGAAGGCAAAATAGTAGAAAGAGATCGAAGTACATCGGCATCTCCTGAGCCAATTGCAGGTCCATCAAGAGAAAACACCATATTACAAGAGGAGGGTGCCGTTCAGCGTCCTGAAAAGTCAAGCTGGAAGAAAACGCATAAGGGAGATAACTGGCCAGAAAAACAGGCTGCAAAAGCTAGAGGCATACCAGGTGAAACAATAACAGAAGAAATTGATACATCCCGAGTAGAGGATCTGAGTGAAGGAGAATTGCAAGGTGAACGCAGACTGAAAAGAAAAAGAATCGCAAATAGAAGGTACGCATGTCCTGAATGGGCATATGCAACAACATCTGAATGGCAACAAGAATTCTTAGCGTTCTGTTTTGATCGAGAAGTACCAGGCCAATACTACGGTACCTGAAAATTAAGTAAAAGAAAGAGACTTTGTGGAAACTGAAATTTAGAAAAGAAAATAGAAAGCTGAAGAACTGAGAAAGAGACTTATAAATTACAGGATATGACACTGATAACCTGAATTGACTTTGAAAACCCGATTATGACAAGCTGCTAACCTGATTGACAAAAGGGGTCCTGGAGTGAGTGAAAAGCTGTAAATACAGGCAGAGAGAAAGAGACTTTTGCATCAAGAAAAAAAAAATATATATATATATTATATCGTCCTCAAGTTGATTATTGTTCTACTATCTGATTCTTTACAGACATGGCTTATAATAGAAATAGTAACAAAAAGGGTAAGGTGTGCAGTTGGTTGAGTCTTATAATAGGTATTGTGTGTGCAATAATAATTGTGGGAGTGATTGTGGGAATGCCGTGGTTGGATAAGAAAGTGACTAACAATGCTTCAAAACCTGAGACTGCAACACTAACACCGTGGGAAAAGTTTCAGCAGGATGCAAGACACTTGCATGAGGGAACTAACTCAAAAGGGGAACTTTCCACTAATGTCTTCTATCGCTTGCTGAATGAGTATGTTGAGACAATGGATGCGAAAAACTGTTATGTGTGCACAAAGATTCCTTCATCAGTGCAAGAAGGAGTCACCTATCATAGCCTTCCGTTAACCTACGGGATAAGCTGTAGTCTGCTATTAACACGATTCTATGATCAAGAGCATGTGCAATATTTTTATTCAAATTTAGATGTGGTGTTTTCCTTTGTGCCTGCGATTAATTTTCTGAACAAGCTAGCTAAGGAGCATAGTATAAAATTAGTTAGAGGCTTCTTTGAAACAACGCTTACATTTGGGACAGCTTATGCACACCGCAACAATTTGACTTGCTTATTGACACCTGTAGAGAAAAGCTTCTTAGATCACACTGATGATAGACGCAAGGCATTGAAAGAAAGATTAGAAAAAGGGTTAGAGAAACGCACATATGCAAACGATTATGCTTACACTGCAACAAAGACACAAGGCAAACTAGCTATAGATGCATTACATGTAGGGAGGCTTTGTATATACAGGCCAAAATCTGATCATGACACTTTATTTGTGGGAACGAGTGAATGCAGACATGTGTTTTTGTTTCAGAGTAAATGGACATTCATGTTAAATGGACAGGATCCAGCGATCCCTGGGATCTATTACATCTGTGGACTTAATGCTTATTACCGTCTCCCTAAGGGATGGTATGGGACATGTTATTTGGGAATAGTTTTTCCAAAAATTTACCAGATCGATGACTTGAAGCAAATACCTAAAACGTCTGAATTACAACATGCTAGGCAAAAACGAGAGACAGCGGCTGCTGTCGTTGGAGACATATTTGGAGCCATTATTCCTTCAGTAGGGGTTATTTTAAACTCCATAAAGATTCAAAAGTTGTCTACTATTGTGGATAACATGCTGACAAACTTCACAGGGGCTATACTCCTGATGGATACTGAACTTGCTGCAGAAAGAGCTATGACTCTTCAAAATCGGCTTGCTTTAGACATCCTTTTAGCAAAGAGTGGGGGAGTCTGTAAGATGCTCAACGAACGTCATTGTTGCTCATATATACCTGATAATAGTAAAAAGATTAGAGGTATGCTTACTAACCTGACTAGCGATAGTAAAGATTTGAAAGATTTGAAGGAACCTGGAGTGTGGGAGAAATTTGGAAAAGGAATTCCCAGAGTAGGGAGCTGCTTTAGCAACATTTGGAATGGGGTACTTGCAAAAATATTAGGGGGTCTCTTAATAGTTATGGCCTGTCTATTAGGATTATGGGGAGCATGCAAAATTAATGAAAAGGTTAAAAGAAATTGGACAAAGAGAACCAGAAAGAATGAAGAAAATGAAAGGGAGAAAATGTTCAACGAAATTTGGGAAAGTTCACACCAGGGACAAGATGTTGAAATGAGCATTATGCGTAAGGTGAAAAATTAAAGCGAAAGGTCAAAGGGAAAGGTTTCGTGTGATGACGAACGTCATCAGAAGAGGGACTGAGAGAGCGTATCTTATATAATCTATATTAACATGAAATGTTTATATATCAATGTGTGATGATGCTGCATAGAAATTATAATGATAGTGATTTTGCTTAGATGTGCATCTAAATTGTGACCACGGAGAGTGGCCACCAATGTATACGTGAACTAGAATAATAATCAAAATGTTTATATTACGTTCAAATGAGCTTATACTAACAACCGCGTTATTAAAATCTGTATTGAAAATCTCATAGGCCTTAAGTTAGCATGAGCCGAAGCTTAGCTGCCTGGCTCTCGTATTAAATGCATTTTTCTATTTTTCAGTGTGCTGACTCACAGGGGGCGTGACCCTGTTTGTTCTTTCCTCTTCAAACTTTGAAGGATGAATGTAACCATATAAATCCAATTCCCACCGCTTCTCATCGTCTTGCAAAATAAATGTTATAATAAATTGAAACAGTGTAGAGTAATGTAATGTACAAGGTCATTCAAACCGGTGAAGACAATGGAGCTGCTGACCAAAAGATGTGCAAAGAATTACAAAGGGATGAAATCACACCGGACGTGCCACCTCTGAAGACGTCAATTATGAAGACCAATCAAAAGCTTGTAAAATAATATGGGGTGAAGATTAGGATTACCTAATGTTTAATTTGATAGGTTAAAGATAGTGGGGTATAGTTCATGTCCAATAGAATTTTGGGGGAATGTACTACGAAACAGGGATAAAATCCCATGTCACAGGGAGGTCATTTAGGTGGGTTAGGGAATGCTATTGATTTTATCCAGAAACTCTGTCACTCTGTTCGGTGACTTGTGGTTTTACTTAAAACCATCCTTGCCCTTAGTTTGCCCATAGTTTACACTTTTCCTCCTTATGAGGGAAGTGCCCTTTTTGCCCCAGAGCTGAGTTCAGACTGATGGCGAATTGACTGATGTCCTGAAGACGAAGACCGAGCCTGTGTGCTGACCTAAACTTTGGAGGGTAATTATGACAATGCAATTGTAATTTGTCTGTTTGCTTTCCTTTCTAGGTACCAACTGCTTGTTTTTGACAGAGACCTTAGTTAGATGTTTTCCAAATTGGTGTTCCAAATTGTTTTGCATGAAGCGCAACATGCTAATGCTAATCAGTGGTTAGGACAGGTGTTCACCAAAACTGACGCAAACAGACAAACGACCAAGACTATGCTTTGTTGAACTGACGCATTACTGATACTCTGCTAAATCGATCTATGTTCACGCCGTGTTATGTTCTGATGTTTGTGATTCGCGCCTTAATGAAATCTTACCACAGTTGCCATATTGTGACTATGTTATTATGTTTCTTGGTTTTTAGATTGACACATCTGATATTAGAATTGTAAGCAATAGGGAATAAAAACTCATAAAATTCTACTAAATTGGTGTGGTTATTCATGGCTGAAAGGTCGTGGTTCGTCGTTGAATTGATTAATGACTTTGACTAAAGTGAAATGCATTGTCCTGATAAATATTGATGACATTATTGATGTATTGATTGACATATTGATCAGCTATCACGTCCTAAGGTGTCTCTCAACTGGGTCAAAAGATTCATTGGCCTAAAACGAGTCCTGATGTGTAATAAATTATCATAGAGGAACGCGTTAATACAGGTATTGAACTTTATCCAGGTACTGGGAGTCTTGTCCGTGAGGGCGAGAATAAATTGTGTGTCCTCAGCATGTAAATGTCTGCAACTGGCTAATCTGCAAATCTAAAATCTCCTTGGGAGCCAGTTTAGGCTTTAATTGGCAGAAGCGGGAATTTACCCTTTTAATGGCAAGCTATAAAAAAAAGGTTTACACTAAGTACAATCAACTTACTACTAAAAACATACATTAAGAAAGCACTGTGAACATTTAAACAAAACCTTTTTGCACATTTTGTGACAGCCTACTTACATTTAGGTTAACCTATCTTATACTGTGTGTAATGCATCGTTTATTAAACTACTGGCTTACTTATTCACGGTCACAGGCTTGGACCTCCTCCAACGAGGATTCAAGTTAGCGAACCTCCACTCACAGGTATATGATGAGATCGCGTAAAACAAACTGAACTGTCCTACCAGAAAACTGCATTTTCCACAGATAAATTTAAGTTGTTTTTATTTTTCATTTAAGGTCTGTGTATTATGTTTTACATGCAATTACCTTTAGGCGAAAGGCCAACGAAGCAGATGAACTTCAGTTTACGAGCGAATCAAGGATTACCGTAATTCATGTAATAAGGCTCCCTTATAATCGGCAATGCATGTCTCAAAGTAAAGTTCTCTGCCTGGCAATTCTCTCCCCACTTTGCAAGACACACTTTTTCCTGGAGGGTTTCCGGTCTAATCTAATACATCCCAAACCTGGTGAAATGCGATATAAATATGAAACATGTTATTTGTAAAATGGTTTTCGCTGGCCAGTGTCTCCTTTCGTTTAGAAATAGCGCTCACTGATTTCCTGCCGCCAAGTGAGTTCCGATCATATTTGGGATTTAGCTGGCTACTAGCCTGCAGATCGTATCACTGGCCGCGTCCAAAGGCATTCCGTTATTAGCTGGCACATGAGTAATGTTGAAAAGGCCTGTCGAGTCCTTTCAGTTCTTTTTATTAAACGTGTTTTCGTTTTTTGTTCAGTCTTTCCTATTCATTTTGGTTTGTTCATCTACGTAGGCGTTGGGTATTTCATGATCTATGTTAGGATGTGCGTTATGCCTACGGTTCCATTTCCTCAGGATGCTTATTTGTGGTCAGCGTGTTTTCATTGTTGTAAGGTTGGAATCCGCGTGTAAGTCATTCGCTGTAGTAAGGTCAAAATCCAGTGGGATGTCTCTTCCTCAACAGCATCTGAAGTCATCTTAACTCGACTTTTTTTATTGCGAAATTGCCCCTCCTTAGCCAAACATACATCAAACATGATCACATTAATTGAAGATGAACATCCCCATGCCTAGTTTCTTGAAGAAACTTGGCTGCAAAAAAGATCAATGCCAGATGTCTGTTTAGCTATCCCGCATGGGGGTAAACATACTGAACAAGGAGGTCTAAACCACTACTTGCCTGAACCACTACTGCTAAACAACTAAAGAGTCTCTACAACTAAGTACTGAACAACTACTGTCTAAACAACAATTGTGCCTGAATAACAATCGCCTGAACAACTAATTTTAAGGTAAGTTTATCTTTTTGTTTTTTTATGGTTTATTAGTTGCTTAGAATTTATATATTTATATATATATATATTTAAATATATATACTTTGTTTAGAATATATATATATATATATATATATATATATATCTCCAAAAAACGAAAAGCCCAGGCACCAGTCCATGTTAAAATCCAAGCATTTAATAGCATTTCTGAGCAGCAAGACAAAAAATCCTGACGCGTTTCGGCAACAGCATGCCTTGTTCACAGGTAAGTAAGAGCAGGTGTGAGTGAGCCAGTGCTTATTAAATACAGTCATGTGACTTCAATAACCAAACTCCAACTCCCATAATGCACAGTTCCATATAAATAACTTCCTGAACTGGAGCGCTTAATTTCCATATAGCTGCAATAGCGTCACAGGCACTTCAGTTCACATATTTTTTTTTTTTTTAAATCTGTTTATTCAACGTTATACAAAACATAATACAAGAGCTGCAGTACATTCCACTTAACTTAGCGAGAGAATACACAACTTTCCTACTCATGTATATCCGTGCATATTAGTGGTTTGTGTATAATACAGGTACATTTTAGCGTACTGGCGTATAACTTAACATTGTGTAACTTTCAATACTAGTCTTGTCAATCAATATGCGTAGGTCTATATGTCGGTGTCAGAAGTAATGATGTTTACGTTAGGCTGTATAGGCGCGAAAGGTAACTATCTTTTGCGTTTGCCTGGCATGGTTAGTTAGTTGTATTGGAACAGGGCCGGAGGATTAGTGGTGCGCGAGCGTGGTGTTTCAGTTCGCCTTAGGGTACGGCTCCGTGTCTTTTATGCTTTAGTTGAGTGTGATAATATCCTGTCAGCCTATTAGTGCATAGTAAAAGGAAGGGAGAGGGGTGAGGAGGCAGGTATTGTGTTTGCTGAGTATCGGACCGGGGGTTCACTGATGGACGTACATTACTTTGGGTGTTTCAGGGAGGGTACTTGTCATCTCTGGTCTCTATTTTTACTACGAAAAGATCCCAACTTGCAGCGCCTTCCTGTATCTGTCCCTTAAGTTGCAGTTGTCTAAGTGTTTGAGCCTCTGCTATTGCGCAACTATGTAAGTCTCTCAGCCAGGTGGAGTGAGAAGGGGCATTTGGGGCCTTCCAGTGAGTGGCGATCAGGCGCTTGTATATCACAAATGCCAGGTCCACAAACTTGTGGGTGTGTTTATCTCCCTTAGCACGGTGTCGTATACCAAGCAGGCAGGATTCCGGAGTGGGTGTTAACGCGTGGTCCACTATGTCTGCCGTGGTTTCAATAATGTGACACCAACCAGTATTTATAGAGTGACATTCCCAAACCATATGGTAGAAGTTAGCTGCAGAGGTGGCGCACCTTGGACATATTGGTTTAGAATTTGGGTATATTTTATGGATACGAGCCGGAGAAAGATATGATTGATGTATGTAATTAAATTGCGTATATCTTAGCCTAGTATTACGAGATACGGACTTAATAGAGGTGAGGGCTGCTTCCCAGGATTTTTGAGTGGTTGGTGTATTGAGGACTGAATCCCATCGGTGTTTAGCCTGAGTTAAGGCAGTGCAGTTGCTTGTTAGGAGCGTTTTATATAATTTGGTAATGGTGCCTTTTGCTTTGCCCATTGAAAGCACTGAAGTGAGTAGAAGGGATTCATTAGGTTTGTTGGGGGTTCGTCCCCATAGGTTGTGTAAAAGATTAGCGATGGCGCTGTATGTCAAGAAAGCCCTAGGTTGTATTATATCTGCCGCTACCAATTCTGCAAACGTACTTGCTTTGGAGCTCGAGTAGAGGTCTCCCAGGTTCAAGGTATTGGTCACGTGTATATCGTGATAGGATGAAAGGGCTTGTATGCCTGGTACCTGCGACAGTGGAAGCAAGGGGGAGTAGGGGGGGGACAGTGCCTTGCCTTGTACGTATCTCTGCCAACAGTGCCTGGCCGTGTTCCATAGAGGTGAATACTTTGCTGGGTAGGGGGGTCCTGCCAGCAAAGAGGTCAGTATCGCTTGTGGTGCTGTATGAGCAGCTATCGCTATGCTCTCCGGAATGGTCGGTTCGTTGAGCCACATTTTGACCCATTGCAGTTGGGCTGCTACGTAATATAATTCTAGATTCGGCATGCCAAGCCCACCTTCTTCTTGTGGGTATTGCGTAACGGCTAGTGCTACCCTGCGCCTGTCCTTGCCCCAGACTAAGTCAGTTAGTAGTGAGTGTATTTTGCGAAAAAACGAGCGTGGCAAGGGTATTGGGAGCACGTTGAAGTAATATAGGAATCTCGGTAGTACTAGCATCTTGGCTATGGCCGTCCTGCCCATTGGTGATAAGGGTAGCGAGCTCCAAAATGACAGGGAGCCACGGGTGGAGCGGAATAAACAATCTAGGTTACCTTCTCGTAGGTCTGACAAAGAGTGGTATATCTGAACGCCCAAGTATTTGAAGGTCTGGTAAGCCCATGGTAACTGGTGACTCGGGATTGTCGTTTGCTGCTCGGTGGGTATACGAGTGAGGGGGAAAATACATGATTTAGTCCAATTGACACGTAGGCCAGAGGCAAGAGCAAAAGTATCCAATATTTGCATAACCCTAGATAGAGAGGTAGAATAATTGCGTAAATATATCAGGGCATCATCTGCGTATAGGGATATTATGTGGTATGTTTTAAATTCCTGGATGCCCCATTTTTTAGCATAGCTGCGAAGCTTAATTGCCAATGGTTCCATGGCTATTGCAAATAATAACGGAGAGAGCGGGCATCCCTGTCTAGTGCCTCTACCGATAGGGAATGCTTCCGATATTACTTGACCGGTTTTGACCCGAGCTATTGGTTTGGAGTATAATGTTGCGATCCAGCTGATGAAGCCGCTCTGGAAACCAAACGCTTTAAGAGTGCGGAAGAGGTAATCCCAACCGAGCGTGTCAAATGCTTTTTCTATATCTAAAGACACAGCCACCGTTTCTGGTTCTGTGGTATTATGCATGATACAAATTAACCGTCTGATGTTTAAGAAGGTGTTCCTACCCGGGATAAATCCTGATTGGTCTGAGTGTATGAGGTGCGGTAGATGAGGGAGCAGTCTGTTTGCCAGGATCTTCCCTAACAGTTTGCAGTCGGAGTTCAGAAGGGAGAGTGGTCTGTAGGATCTGACGTCTAGTGGGTCGCGGCCTGGTTTTGGCAGGACTACTATAAGTGCTTCGCGCATGGAGTCTGGTAGCTGTTTTCTATTGCGTGCTTCGTTAAACACCTCGAGCAGAGGTTGTAGAAGGTGAGTGGTTTGTGAGTTATAGTATTCTACTGGCAGACCATCTGAGCCAGGGGTCTTGCCGCGTGCCATTTGAGAGAGAGCCAAGCGAAGTTCCTCAATGGTGATGGGACCGTTAAGTATAACTGCGCTGCTAGTGATATTTGGATTTTGGGGAATCTGTGCCAATAGCTCGGTCAATTGTTGGTCTTTTGGAGGGGTAGTAGGTTGATATAAAGAGCGGCAGTACATATAGAAGGCTCTGTTTATGTCTACCTGAGTATTAACCATATCACCTGATTGTAACCTAACCGCACCTATTGGCAGAGATTGCGACGGTTGTCGTACCAGCCATGCTAACAATCTTCCTGATCTGTCTCCTTCTGCGTGCTGTCTCATTTTAAAGTGTCTATAGTCATGCCTACCAAGTCTATCATCGGTTTCTCTGTATTTGCCTTCAGTAGATTTAGTGTTGCTGATGGGGTGTTGCTTGTGGAGGCTTCAATCTCTGCTCTATGTATTTTGGCTTCCAGCGTAAGTAGTTCCCTAGTGAGCGTTTTTTTGACCCCCACAGAGGCTGCCAAGCATTGTCCCCTGATTACGACCTTATGGGCATCCCATTCCGTAGCGCGTGTTAGTGTTGAATTTCTGTTTAGGGAGAAATAGTCCGATAGCCAATTGGTTATTTCAGCATTAAAGGGAGGATCAGTTAGGGCGTCTGGTTGTAGGCGCCATGTTGGGATGCGGGTGTTTGTGTAGCCCCATAGCAAGGTTGCGTAGTGTGGGTTATGGTCTGATATGGTACGGGCTAGATAGCCGGATGTGCTTATTTTTGAGATTATGTTGGGTGATGCGAAAAACATATCTATTCTAGTGTAAATTTGGTGTACTGGTGAATAGAAAGAGTATTCGCGCAATGTAGGGTGGCCAGTTCTCCAGATTTCGCTTAACCCATTGTTAGAGGCCCATTCTGTCAGGTCGAGTGATGCACGTTTAGTTGGGGCACTAGGTAGTGGGGGGATGGAGCGATCTTTTTGGGTGTCTAAGACACAATTAAAGTCGCCTCCCCATACTGCATCTACCGCGGGGTCTCCGAGCCTACTGTTGTTAAGTGACCAGAGGAATTCTCGTTGATTTACATTGGGGGTGTATAGTGCTATCAATGCTATAGGGTTACCGTCTAATACACCTTCTAAAATCACGTACCGACCATTTGGGTCACTTTGAGCATGGGACACAATATATGGGACCCCGGGGGCAATCCAGATTACCACTCCTCGTGCATATGTTGAAAAGGTGGTGCCATATAGTTGTCCCCTCCATTTTGTTTTTATGCTTGCAAGCAAGGGTGCATCCAGATGTGTTTCTTGGAGCATGGCAATTTGTATTTGGTGTCTTCTGAGATATGCATAGATCCGTTGTCGTTTACTAAAGGATGCCATGCCTCTTATATTCCATGTGAGTATTTTATAATGTGGGATATGTCGTTGATTTTGAGAGGCCATGGTGTATATGTGGTTTTACGCGAGCGAATAGTGATTTCGCATATCTAACTTCCCATATGTTGATGATGTACTTTGCGCCTATTAAGCTCAGCCATTTTGCCTCAGGTTTACCTAGCTTGTTCTTTATGTTTGCATTGTGGTAGACCAACTTGGTATTGACATTGATTAACTCATGTAACCGGGAAACGTCCCATTTGGTTTTAACAATAACTTTTACCGAAGTTAACTTTAACTGTAAGTGTGACGAGCACAAGGTTGGTGCAGAATTTGCCAACCTGCTGTAACGGTCCATATGGAGCGGGGGGTGCTTCAGGTTGATGGGTGCAAGACAGCGTTGATCCCGGCCCATTTTACACTTGGTGGTGTAGCTGCTGTCCGGGAGCCACAGTCAACAAAATAGTATTGCTGGGAAAGATGGTGTCACCGTGGCGTGCCAGAGCGGTATTCGAGGGAAAAAAAAAAAAAAAAAAAAGGGGGGGGGGGAGGGGGAAGGGAGCTAACAGATATCGTCCGCTGTCCGTGGAGTGAGGTTGGGGCCACGGGCCGAGTCTGCAGAGTCCGAGTTTACTTCTGGTTCAGGGTCTGCTTCCGATTGCGCAGACATGGATGTTGGTGATGTCGAAGCAAAGCGCGATGTGGTTTGTAATAGTAGTGAGCGCTCTTCACGAGACTGCTCAGGGGTAGGTCTGATGTCTTGTTTTCTGCGGGTTCTCCGTTTATCCATTGGTGGAGGTCTTTTGTCTGTGGGGTTACTTGCGGATAACGGGTCAGCAAGGCCTTTTGCGTGAAGCCACGTCCACGCGTCTTCCGGAGTAGTAAAAAAGAGAGTGCGGGCGTTATCTTGTATTCTGAGTTTAGCGGGGAACAACAGGGAATATTTGATGTTATGGTCTCTTAGTCGTTCTTTGACTCGATAGAATGAATTGCGCTTCTTCTGTACCTCAACCGTGAAGTCTGGATAGGCCGAGATTACGGTACTTTCAAAGCGTATTGGGCCTGACATTCGGAATAGCTGTAATATGAGGTCTCTGTCCCGATAGTTAAGGAGTCTTGCTATTAGGGGCCGAGGCTGAGCACCTGGTGGTAAGGGCCTACCGGGGACCCTATGGGCGCGTTCTATGGAGAAAAACTTTGGGACATTGCTCTTTAAGACCGTTTCAGTTAGCCATTGTTCGATGAACAGTTCTGCGCTCGGGCCCTCGGCCCGCTCAGGAAAACCCACAAAACGGATGTTGTTGCGGCGGGACCTGCCTTCTGCGTCTTCGGCTCTGCGTTTTAGTGCTTCCACCTCCATTGTTACGGCTCCCATCCGTGAATTGAGTTCAAGTATAGATGGTGTAAGGTGTGACGTGTCCTTTTCCAGTCCTGCAACCTTTTCAGCCAGCGCTTGTTGATCTGCGCGTAGCAGGTTAACATCCTCAATTACTGAGCCTATTTTTGCTTCCAAGGTGGTTTTAGTGTCTAGTACGGCTTGCAGTACTTTTTCAAATTGTATTGTATGTGTTTGTAGAGTTGCATCCATTTTTTGCAGAGCCTGGAATGTGTCAGAAGCCACCGCAGGCGGGGGCGAAGCACCTGAGTCCATGTCTCCTGGGGGCCCACGTAGCGGCTTTGGTTTGCCCATTTGTTGGCTGTTTTGTAGTATTGTTGTTGGTAGCTGGATTCTATGCTGTGCTGATTGATTGGTGCTGCAATAATTTGCCGTTATTATATGGGCACCTTGTTTAGGATGGTGCAAGAAAGCTGTAGAGTGCTCAGGTCCTCGGTTGCAGTAAATGATTGGTTTAATTATTATAGTAGGCACTCAGACTTTATAAATTCGTTATTCGGTTTCCTTGGGTGCTGTGCAAATGTTTAAGCCTTTGGGGCAGACAGTACTGAATGTAATTGTATGTTGGGACAGCCTATTAATTGCGTAATGTGTATTACACAGGGTATTTGCGTTACTTTCTCTTTTCTCTTCTCTTTCCTTTCCTTCCTCCCGTCTTTCAACACACTCCACCTTTGTGTAGTGTTATGGTTAGCTAGTATTGGTAAACTGCTAACTTCAATTTTACGGGCGTTTATTTAAAAATTGCTTTGGGGGGGTTGATATCAGCAAAAGTTTGCTTTACTGCATGCTTTTGTGTTCATTAAAGGAGAATTTCATGTCTTTGCGCTGCGACTCGCTTTATGTCGCCGGTTATGCGCGTTGTGTGCGTTCCTGTTAGCAGTTGTCTGAATGCTGCTTTGTAACTTTACTGGCTGCCTGCAGATGAAAAGGGCACGGTATGTCCCAGCGCTTCGTTGTGCTTTTAGGCCCCCACGGAGCCACGGGAGTACTCCAGGAGTCGTAGTGGCCCCCACGGCGGCCACCTCAGATTCAGCGTAGCACAGCAGGAAGTGGACAGCCGACAGGGCGCTCGCGCGTCGCACCGGAGCTCCGGTCTTCCCCACAGCGGGCGCGATCTCCTCGTCCCAGGGCCACGTACCCGACGCGGCAGCGCAGCCTCACATCCGCACCCCCGACCGCAATCACGGCACGGGGCGCGCGCTGATGGCTCAAGCCGGCTTTCCCTATTCGGTGCAGGAGCCGCTCGGGCCGGCGCCGACTCCGTGCAGGCCACGACACTTACTGCGCGGCTTGGTCAGCACCGCAGGCGGACAGGTCCTCACTTCGCTCCTAGCGGCTCCCGACAGGACGCCTCGCGTTGCACCGGTCTCCCACCTCAAAGGATCTTCAGCGCCTGCCTTTCCAGTGTGTGCAGGCGCCTAGGTGAGGATATTTGTTTAGGGCCGGGATCGGAGCTATGGCTTATGCGTCCGACCCGGTCGCCATGTTGGACACGCCCCTTAAGTTCACATATAAATGTTCTTGTGTGCATTAGGTATCCATTACTTGATAGTCCACTTGCTTTTACAGTTGCTGCCCAGCATGATAACAGCTATACAAGGAATACATGAAAAGTAAGAGGAGAGGCACACTGTCTCCCTCCTATACCTTGCTCACCTCCATCACAATATATTTCTCGGATAAATGCCTTGTTTGCATGAAGGAGAGCGGGTCGGGCCCCTTCCATCAAACTATGATTGTCAACTCCTGCTCCGTAAGGGGCCACAGACCCTGCAGGGCAGCCTGGGTTACTGGGGCGAAGCATCCCACAGAAAATATCTCCAAAAAACGAAAAGCCCAGGCACCAGTCCATGTTAAAATCCAAGCATTTAATAGCATTTCTGAGCAGCAAGACAAAAAATCCTGACGCGTTTCGGCAACAGCATGCCTTGTTCACAGGTAAGTAAGAGCAGGTGTGAGTGAGCCAGTGCTATATATATATATATATAAAAAAATAAATATAAGTTGTTTAAAAACCAAAAAGAAAACCTTACCTTAAAATTAGTAGTTCAGGCAATTGTTGTTCAGGCACAATTGTTGTTTAGACAGTAGTTGCTCAGTACTTAGTTGTAGAGACTTTTTAGTTGTTTAGCAGTAGTGGTTTAGGCTATAGTTGTTTAGGACCTAGTTGTTCTGTCACATATTCCCGCATGGCTACTGATTATCAGGATCAGTGCTGTAAAAGGTGTGTGTGGGTGGGAGTGGAATTGCGATTGTACATAAATCCACGCTAAGCTGCGAAATTTCAGACTGCGAGGGTATGTGCGTTTTTCTCTTAAACTCGCGCATACTTTCTCGCTACCCGGGGCCTTAGTACTCCAACCCACAGCAGAGTACCCAACCTTTTCTACAGACCTTGTCTGATGTGATTGCTATACAAGCCCTTCAGACTCCAAACGTCATCCTTTTAGGAGATCTAAATTAATTTTGATATCCAGTGCCCTCAGGTAAATAATTCCATTCAAGATTTGTCTGTCTCAGTTATTGCAGTTAGTTAAGTTACCTACACATAAAGCAGGACATATCTTCAAACCAATTGTTATCCAATATCCTGCACTTGAAGGTAAGCACCCCATTGGCTATTATATAGACACACTATCTGGTTGCTCCAATTACAATAATGTTCCCTACTGGAAACACTATGACCCCTATTTTGTCCAACGCCATGAAGGGTGGTCCAAACTTGACCTGTCTGACCTGGTTAGTTTGTTACAATCTTCTAGGCCAGACTTGAAAAACACAGTCATTGAAGCCGAACACACATATAAAGAGTGGCGTTCGTCAACCCTAGGCAAGGCGGTCCCTCTAAATGCTCTCCCAGTCTCATCCTTTAACAAGCATTTGCAATACAATAGGGCTGGAATTTGTGAGAGTTAGAGCTATTGCCCTTGTAAATGACAATGTCTTTACCTATGTGTTTTGGTTTGGATTGCAGTGGATGTATGCCAGGTGCCACTGCAACCCTCCCATGCCTGTCCCTGCAGTAGAGAGGACACAACAAGGCCCCCATCTTGGGAGTGTTTCAGCCTGGCTGTGATACCATAGAGATGCAGCCTTTTCTAGTGTGCTTACCTAAAGTTTTATAGCACCAAACAAGCCACAAAGAGACACCTTCCTGGTATTTAACTTGGAGAATGAGGGGGTCAAAAGAGTTAGGAGCAAAGAAAAGGGGGCAGCCATATATTTCTGTGTGCTACATAAAACTGCAAAAAATATAAATAAAAAAGACCCCGTGGACGTGAAACAGCAAGATCACTGAAAACAAGGAAGAAGAAGAAACAACATATGGCCATGAGCTCGAAATGGCGAGGCAAAAGAGAACGCGAAGCGGCGAGGCAAAAGAAAACAAGGGGGTACAGGGCAAGTGGCCACGGTGGCACAGATGTTAACAAGCAACAGTGGGAGGATGGTGACTGAGTGGCGGGACAAGCAAGAATACGACATGGGGGAGTGCGATTTAAGCGCTATTGACCAAGCCGTAGGGTGCGTGTACAGTGCACCCGAGCTCAGCATTGTAAGCACATTGACTCACAGGAGCAGGTAACCAAGAAAAAAAAAAAAAAAAGAACAGATAAACATGTGGAAAGCGTAATTATACAGTAGTTAGTACCTGCTCCCAAAGAGTAAAAGGAGGGACAAAGAGGCACTACTGACCAATGGCAAGCAAGGATTTTTAAAATGACATTGAAACAAACAAATGAAATAGCTTTAACCCCACAGACGTAAGTATACTGAAGGTATACAAGAGGCCGTATGCTTACACTCAGCCTAAAAAGCCAGCCCCTTGGTTTGACTCCCGTCATCTTGACTTCAAAAAGAAGTGCAATATTTTGGAAAGAAAGTAGAGAAAAATCTATGATCTGGCAACAAACTAGAGTATGGAAGAGCTTCAAAAAACTACCATAGGACTTTTAAGAGGACCATAGCCACCTTCTTTGGAGCTAAAATAGATTTAGCTTCTAACTCTGAGAAATAAGTTTTTGCAATTGTTAAATCAATACTTGATTGATCTGCTAAAAATCCGGTGGTGCCATTGCATATCTCCCATGTAACAAACTAGCCAGCTTTTCTTCGAAGAAAATCTGGATCATCTATGCAACTTTTTCAATTCACCTTGCTCCCTGGAACCCTTGGGCAACTGTAACATCATCTAGGCCTTTATGTGCCATCCTATCTTCTTTCCACCATATAGAAGCAGATGATGTGGTAGTACTGGAAAACACTGTTAAATCGAGATTCCAATTAGACCCAATCGTCTATCCCATTCTTAGAAAGCTATTACATTTCTCACTACACTTACTCTAAATTCCTGAAAACCTGCAATAGTTCAACTCCTAAACTGCTCTGAATCCGACTGTGGTGGAGAATTACAGACCTATACGATTTATCTTTTTTCCAACTAAGGTCTTAAAAAATTGTCAACTGGCATTTGCCGGGCCATTCAAATAGCATAATCTCCATCTCTCTCAGCCTGGCTTTTGACCTTGCCATAGTACTGAGTCTGCCCTACTTGCAGTCTCTGAGGAATTGTGGAGGACCTTGGACCGAGTGGCACAGCAGCTTTAATTTTGTTTGACCTCAGTGCGGCCTTCAGCACTGTCGCTAATAGTCTAGATTGGAAGCTCGCAGAGTCACCAAGCAGTGGTTTGCTTTTTTTCTTCAAGGTCATTGTTATTAGCTGTATGATAAGCCTTTCTATTGAGACGTTTTTCCTTTGGTGTGTGTGGTGTGTGCAGTCCTACAGTCCTGCAGGGGTGTTCTCTGAGCCCTACATTATTCAACATATATGTCTGCTCGCTAGCAGACGTTGTGCAGCCTTCTGAGTTACCTTGATCGCCAGCGCTGATGACACACAGTTAGTGATGTCCCTCTCCGCAGATGGAGGTAACAATACTTGCCAGTTAAAGAAGTGCATTTCTGTTGCAGTTGAGTGGAAGGGAAAGAGTTGCCTAAAGATGAATGAGCACAAAACCAAAGTCACCCTAGTAGGCAACAACCCTCATTGCTGGACGTATGGTAGTTTACTGGACTGTCTCGAACATCTACCTCAAACTAAACTTCTAATTAAAAATGTAGGGTTTTGGCTTGATTATAAGCTTACATTTGAAACATAGGTCAGGAAAATTTCACCCTGTTGTTTTGACCTGTTAAGAGCTCTAAGAAAGATTTTATCGACCCTCTGAAGTGCCCCCAAGAAAATTAATTCAAAATATGATTACGTCACGTCCGGTCTATGAAAATGTGCTACATTTAGGAGCCACTAAAGCAGTGCTGAACATATTACAGACAGTTCAGAATGCGACAGCCTGACTCCTCCTCCATAATCCTAGGTTGGAGTTGATGGCCTCTTCCCTAGCAGTGCTAAACTGGCTGCCCATAGAGAAGTGAGTACACTTTAATGTGCTCTGTGTCACTTTTCATGCATTTACTACCTCAGGACCAGTCTTCCCAAGACATCTTGTTCAACACTGCACTCCTCACAAATCTTTAAGATTTTATAACTTGTACTCAGTCGCAGTCCACAAGATCCTCACATCAATTAAAAGTGGGACTTCCTTTACCTACTTTTCCCCCAAGCTATGGACCTCCCTCCCCTATAACAGATCCCTATACGTTTAGAAAATATTTGAAGACCTGGCTGGTCCACAGTCTGTAACTACTAAATCTCTTGGATCTCCTCTGTCTGCAAACTCTGGGAACCTACTTCGGGCATAGGCTTAATACATTTTATCAACATCACTGTGGTTAGGGCAGTGCCAATGTATGATGTCACGAGGGAAGCAGACCATAGCGAGATACACTGTAGTAAGGACAGAGCCTAATATAATTCAATTGCAGTGAGGACAACTTGTGGTGTCATCACTGCAGTAAGGACAGTGTCCTGTAGGATGTCACAAGGGCAGCAGCCCGGTGTGTGATCTCACTGTAGTAAGGGCAGTACAAGTGTGAAGATCGCAGCAGTGAGGACAGTTCCAAGTTCCATTTTGGTTGGCGCAATAAGTGTTGCTCCAAGTGTGTTTTCACTGTAGTCATGGCAGCTCCATAATGTGACGTCAGTCTAGTAACAGATGCTCCTAATGTAGTTGTCATCGCAGTAAGAGCACCTACTAAGAGTGCCATGTTATTGGCAGCTCCCTGTATGCCACAGTCCCAGTGTGGGGTCAGTGCAGCACTTAACGTGGAATTACTGACGTAGGGGCAATAACCCAATATGATGTCACTATGTCACGACCTACACGCTGCTTTAACTTGGAGTCCGCAGAACGAGTGGCGAGGATCTTGTTCCTGAATGTTCGGCCTTAGCCCAGGTAGGGGCGACTCTTTATGGTAGCCACGGTGCTGCAGGCAATGGAAACACCAAGAGCAGGCCGTGTCCTTCAGAAGTAGTGCCAGAGGGAAAAAAACCCTGAAAGGGGAAAAAGCTCCAAAAAGGAAAGGTTCCTGAAAATGGAGCAAATGAATAGGTAAATACAAGAGCAAAAGTACAGGAAAAACACTGGAACAGACGTTAGCCAGTATTGAATACGAGGAAGCAGGAGCGAAGACACCATCCAAACAGAAAGTGTTGCAGCACAAGGAGAGAAAGAATCACAGCCCTTAAATACCAACAAACAGGAAGCGACCAACAGGAAGTACAAGGACACCATCTTAGATAGGGAAAAACACATAGAACATAATGGATTAGGAGCCATAGAGAGTAGGGAACAAAGGCATGCTGGGAAGAGAGGGGTAATATGGGAAAAGGAAAAAAACATAAAGGAAGGCACAATGAAAGACAGGAAAAGAAGAAGAGAAGAAGAACAGGTGAGTGGGGGAGGTCAGACCTGCCTGGACCGCATCGCTCTAAGAAAGAACGAGGCCCCATGCCCAATTTGGGGCCTCGTAATGTGCACAGGAGGCTGGGGACGCGGCGCGTCTTCAGATCGCATGCCGAGGCCCGAGCCGAATGTTCGGTTCATGCATCACGCGGCGGCGCAACAGTAGGTCCCCCCCCGAAGGTCCAGGTTTGTGCGGAAACAAGCGGTGAAAAGGACGAATCAGAAGAGGGGTGTGAACAGAAGATGCATCTTACCAAGAGCATTCACTGAGAGGGTAACCCTTCCAATGAATCAGATACTGAAGACGTTTGTGAAAGATACGAGAGTCACAAATTTCTTGTACCTCATGTTCTGGTACATCATTCACTAACAAAGGAGGAGGACATGTAAACCGTAGAGAGTAAGGATTAGGTACATAGGGTTTGAGCTAGGAAACATGAAAGACCGGATGAATCCTCTAGGTACAAGGCAAGTGAAGATGGACAGTGACAGGATTAATCAGCTGAAGAATACAGAAAGGACCGTAGTATCGAGGTGTGAACTTATTCTGAGAAAGGCGCAAAGGCAAAAATTTTGAAGAAAGCCAGACTTTATCCTGGAGGTGATGTACTGGAGCATCCCTACGCTTCTTATCTGCTATTCTCTTCATGTATCTCTTAGTGTTCAGCAAGTTAGATCGAATCAATTTATGGATCTGTAAAAGTCATCTGGAAAATGAAGTGACAGCGGGAAGAGAAGAGGTAGACTGAGGAGTAGTAGGAAAAGAGGTAGGATGGTATCCATAAGAACAGAAAAAGGGGGTGACCTTGGAGGCACTATGGACAGTGTTATTGTAAGAGAATTCAGCGATAGGAAGGTAAGTGTTCCAGTTGCTCTGGGTAGAATTACAAAAGCAGCGAAGGTACTGCTCCAATCCTTGGTTGAGACGCTCGGTCTGTCCATTGGTTTTAGGATGGAAACCAGATGATAGTGCTATATTGATATTCAGTATCCTACAGAAATGTTTCCAAAACCGGGAGATGTACTGAGGTCCCCGTTCAGATACAATGCTGTGTGGGAGTCCATGGAGACGAAAAATATGATGGATAAATATCTGACTTAGTTCTTGAGAGGTAGGTAATTTCTTCAGGGCAGTGAAGTGAGCGATCTTTGTAAAGGAATCTATTGTGACCATGATAACCCGGTTTCCTGCTGATGGAGGTAGTGAACACATGAAATCAGTAGAAATGGTGTGCCAGGGAGCCGGTGGAACAGGTAAGGGTTGTAGTAATCCCACAGGTCTGGTACAGGGTATTTTTACTTGGGCACATATGGGACAAAACCTGAACGTATCTTTCGACATCCAATTTCCAGGTAGGCCACCAGAAATCCGCGAGAGCAGTTCCTGTGTGGCCTTGATGCCTATATGACCAGCAACCGGAGAATCATGGCACATTTGTAGCGCCTTTTCTCTTACTCCGTTAGTAGGGAGGAACAACTGGTTCTTATAATAATAATACCCCTTCTGTTTACGTATTAGGGGGTTTAGGTTCTTTAACTCTTGATCAGACAGGTTGGAATATTCCAGTTGGACCTCATCCAGTAAAGATTGAGCTACACCGATGATTTTACTGGGCTCAAGTAGGTATTGTGATGGGGTAGGAGTACAATCTGGATAACGGTGAGACAGAGCATCGGCCAGTATGTTTTGGGATCCAGGAATATAGGTGACATAAAAGTCATACTGACTGAAGAAAAAGGCCCAACAAGCCTGACGACTGTTCTGGCATAGAAAATTACGTAAACATTGTAGGTTACAATGGTCTGTTCTCACCTCGAAGTGCTCTTTGGAACCCATAAGAAACTGTCTCCACTCTAGGCAGGCTGTTTTCAGGGCTAATAACTCCCTTTCTAGTACTGAGTAATGTTGTTCTGACGCAGAGAGTACATGGGACAAATAGAAACAAGACCCTCATTTTCTTGTTGTTTGAGTAAGGCAGCTCTGATGGCTCTTTCAGAAGCATCAGTAACAACAATAAATTGTTTGGTGGTATCTGGGTGTTTCAATATCGGTGCTTAGGTGAAGGCCTTTTTTTAGACTCTGAAAAGCAGTTTTCGCCTCTCTTGTCCAGACAAAGCCTTTATTTAAATTCTCCTTCTTTAATGTTTGAGTTATGTGGCTGGTTTGTTCTGCAAAGTCAAAAATAAACTGTTGATACAAATTAGCCAGTCCTAGAAAACATTGCATTTCCTTAATAGAGGAAGGCCAGTCTAGTATGGCTTGTACCTTTTCCTGGTCCATTGCTATTCCAGTGGGATTAAGGTGATATCCCAAATATTTAACTTCGGTCTTGTCAAACTCACATTTTTCTGGATTACAGGACAGTTGATGTTCCCTGAGTCTTTGGAGGACCTGTTTTACGTGAGTAGAATGAAGTTCAGGACGTCTAAAGTAAATAAGGATATCGTCTAAGTAGATGACGACCGTATGGTTCAAGAGATCAGAAAACACAGAGTCCATAAATCTTTGGAAAATTGAGGGGGCGTTAGTGAGACCAAAAGGCATAACTGTACTCATAATGACCAAATGGGGTTCGGAAAGCAGTCTTCCACGCGTCTCCTTCTTTGATATGCAAAAGGTGGTAGGCTCCACAAAGATCTAGTTTGGTAAATCGTTGAGCCCCTCTGACTGCCTCTAGAATATCCTTGATGAGGGGCAAAGGATAACGGTCTTTTATAGTTATCTTATTTAGACCTCGAAAATCCAGACAGGGACGAAGATCCTTCGTCTTCTTGGGTACAAAAAAGAGAGGAGCCCCTGCTGGAGAGGATGATGGTACAATCAGACCGCTATGCAGGTTTTCTTGCAGATACTCCTTGAGAACTTCCCTTTCGGGTTCCGTGAGTGAATACATTCTCCCAAAAGGAACGATCGCCCCAGGTTCCAAGGGAATAGCACAATTGTAATCTCGATATGGGGGTAACACAGGTCTGGATGGTTTTTGGAATACATCTTGAAATTCTAGATAGTGATCGGGGACTCCTTGGACTGTATTGATGGAACATCCAGTAGTAATTTCAGTGGGCATCAATCTCTTGGGTGACCAGTATGTGTCTGAAGCAAAGCAGTTTTCATGACAAAACTGTGAGGACAAGGAAATAGTCCGGGTTTCCCAATTTACATAAGGGTTATGTCTTATGAACCACGGAATTCCTAAAATGATAGTATGATTGGGGGATGATATTAGGTCAAATGAGATGTGTTCTTGGTGGTTCCCAAATTGTAAGCTTAGTGTCAGGGTGGTAGTATCGACTGGACCAGAGGATATTAAGGATCCATCCACTGTGTGAACTTGTTCCGGCAGTTCTTTGGGTCGTGTTGGTATTTGTTGTGTTGTGGCCCAAGCCTTATCCATATATATGCCACTAGCACCACAATCAAGTAAAGCCATTGTTCTTTCTTCACGACCGTCAGGTAACTGTAACGTCACAGGTAACATAAACAAAGTTGTGGCATTGTCCTTGAATGAACTGATGGAAGGTATAGCAGATGATCCCGTCCCTCCCATCTTACAGAGGACGGGAAGTGGCGTTTCCCGATGGCCTTAGAGGATGAACGGGGCAGGTACGAAGCATGTGACCAGCAGCACCACAATACAGGCACAATCCTTTCTTGTGTCTTTCTTCCCACTAGCTAACGGATAGTGGGCCTCGAGTAGTATCTACCTACATAGGTTCACCTTCTGTGTCTCTGACGGGAGGGCGAGGTTCCTCAGAACGATGCAAAAAGACACGTGAAGTGCTTGGCTGGGAGGATACTCTACTTTTTCTCTTCTCCATACGTCGTTCTTGGAGACGGTATTCGATGGAAAGAGCTAGATCCATCAGACCACGAAGATCTTCAACTCGGGTGGAGTGTACTAACTCATCTTTGATCTCCTCTTTAAGTCCTCTACGGAATAAAGTCACCAGAGTTCGTTCCACCCAGGTTGTCTCAGCCGCTAGCTGTCGAAAGCGGGTAATATATTGGAGGACATCTTGTGAGCCTTGTTGGATGTCACATAATGCTTCTTCAGCAGAGGCCTCCAATCCTGGACGACTACACATCTGTTTGAACCGATTCACGAAGGCTGGATAGTCAGACAATACTGGGTCATTGGATGATACCATCAGGGTTGCCCAGGCCAAGGCAGGACCGGATAGCGCACTGATAAGATAGCCCACCTTTGTCTTGTCGTGGGAGAATTGGGTGGGTCAGAAGGCGAAATATACAGTTAATGCATCGAGGAACTCACGCAGTTTAGTTGGTTCACCAGAGAAACGAGGAGTTGAGGTGGAGACGGCCGGAACATCTGCACTGCGGAAAGCCAAAGCCTGTCGTAAAGCAGCATTCTCATTGCATAACTGTTGCAGTTCCTGAGCCTGTTGCTGAATGGTTGCCAGAAGAGATTGATCAGGATCTGCAGCAGCCGCCACTGTATCATCCATGGTGTTAGACGACATCGGGAGTATTTGGCGCTGCAATCTGTCACGACTTACGCGCTGCTTTAACCTGGAGTCCGCAGAACGAGTGGCGAGGATCTTGTTCCTGAATGTCCGGCCGTGGCCCAGGTAGGGGCACTCTTTCTGGTAGCCACGGTGCTGCAGGCAATGGAAACGCCAAGAGCAGGCTGTGTCCTTCAGAAGTAGTGCCAGAGGGGAAAAAAACCTAAAAGGGGAAAAAACCTCCAAAAAGGAAAGGTTCCTGAAAATGGAGCAAATGAATAGGTAAATACAAGAGCAAAAGTACAGGAAAAACACTGGAACAGACGTTAGCCAGTATCGAATACGAGGAAGCAGGAGCGAAGACACCATCCAAACAGAAAGTGGTGCAGCGCAAGGAGACAAAGAATCACAGCCCTTAAATACCAACAAACAGGAAGCGACCAACAGGAAGTACAAGGACACCATCTTAGATAGGGAAAAACACATAGAACATAATGGACTAGGAGCCATAGAGAGTAGGGAACAAAGGTATGCTGGGAAGAGAGGGGTAATATGGGAAAAGGGAAAAAACATAAAGGAAGGCACAATGAAAGACAGGAAAAGAAGAAGAGAAGAAGAACAGGTGAGTGAGGGAGGTCAGACCTGCCTGGAAGCGCGCTGCGCTAAGAAAGAACGAGACCCCATGCCCAATTTGGGGCCTCGTAATGTGCACAGCAGGCTGGGGACGCGGCGCGTCTTCAGACCGCATGCCACGGCCCGAGCCGAATGTTCGGCTCGTGCCACACGCGGCGGGGCGACACACTATGGTAAGGGTTTTTCCCAAGGTGGTGCCGCTTTGGTGTTAGTGTGATGTCACTGCAGATCCCATGTGCTGTCAGTACAGCTCCTAGAGTGATATCACTTGTTATGTTGCAGGATGGACTGGTCTAACTAGGATGGGGATCCTCCCCAGTCCATGCCGCGTTTCCCCCTGCCTGCTGGAATATAAGTGGTGTGTGCCCCTGGTGTAAGGGGTGAGGAAATAAAGGTGGACTACGGTTTTCTCGCCGGCAGTCAGAATCCAACCTGGTGTCCTGTCATCATTTCAGTGCGTTACCCGCGCCTACCATCAGGCGGGAAACAACAAATTGGCGACGAAGGTGGGCGTTCCCACCCTACATCATCGCATGGTGTGTCCTCGTGGCTGTCACGGCTGCGGGGGTGTGCACGTCTACACGCCTCACAGAAGCCGTGTTGCGGCGCTGTGCTCGGCCCTACTGGATGCTTTCTCTAGCGTGTCCTTGGCCACTGTGCTTGCTGGCCTGGGGGCCCTTCGATCTGCTACGAGGCTGGGTGCGCTCAGCTGAACGATTGGTGGCTCCGCCCCCATCGCGCTCCACGTGCTGCGAGGAGCTCTTCGAAGGCCTAAATACAGCCTGCCCTGGCTACGGCAGCCTTGTGGGCTGGAATTAGCTGATTTTTGCCAGAGGTCGCCCGTCTGTTAGAGGGCAGGCACACACTGAGCTGCTGCTCCTCCACAAGCCAGCAAGTGAGTGGAGCACACTAACGACATGCTGAGCTGCTGCTCCTCCACCAGGCACCAAGTGAGTGAAAAACACTAACGGTCATTAGCCCTGGTATTTGGTGAAATAAAGAGCACACTTCGTACATGCTGAGCTGCTGCTCCCCCACCAGGCACTAAGTCCGTTAAGCACACCAACAATCAATAGAACTGTCATTTGTTGAACTAAAGGACACACTTCCTCCAGTCAATACCACCCACCATTTACCCTGGTGTGGGCCTACAAGGAGGTACCTGCCCATCACTGGCAGCGCACAGGGACATCACTTCACAGGTGCACAGAACGCTCGTTGTAGGATAGGTCACTAGGAGGGGCGCTGTCATCGTCTGTGCTGCGTAATGTCGTCCATACCGATTCTGGAACCCTTCATAATTGATGTCCCACCATCAGCCCAAGCGGCTAAGTGGAAAGAATGGGTAGAGAGACTTGAAACGTACTTTGCAGCTGTCGCCTTGGACAATGACCGACGTAGCCCCATGCTCTTACATCTAGGAGGGGCGGCCATCCACAAGATCAGTAAGTCCATCACAGAAGATGAATCACAGAGAATTTCACGTACCAATTGCTAAAGAGAGCCCTCACAGCCTATTTTGAGCCGCTAGCCAACCCGTATTATGAAAGGTTCCTCCTACGTCAGGCTTGACAACTTTCTGAGGAGACGTGGATAACCTTCTACGCGAGAAATCGAGAATTGCCGAGCACCTGCACCCTGCACCCTTCCAGATGAGGAGGACGAGATTCGGGCTCAATTTATACAAGGCTGTCACTCGGTCAAACTGAGGGAGAACATTTTACAAGTCCCGGGAATGTCCATGGCTAATATGCTCACACTGGGGAGATCCAAGGAGTTATCAAAGGCACGCACAGCTCATATGGAGGCAACCCTGCAAAAACCGGTAAAAACTGAACCAGTGAACACGGTTACCACGGCCCTGGCGGATCGAAAGAAATCATGCACGAAGTCCAGTGCAGCGACACGAGCCTGCTATGTGCGGAGGGTCTTACCCTCATCAAGGACAGTGCCCTGCCAAGGGGAAATGGTGTACAAATGGTAACAAACCAAACCACTTCGCCAAGGCGTGCAGATCCGCTTCTCCAGGAAGTCAAACCAACCCAAGACAGGCAGGCTGCACAGATCCACACATCAGACGAAGGTGATGGAGATATGGGTGACGATGAATCAGAAGGCACCATACATGTAATAATGTAATACATGCCATGCAACCGGGAGGCCGTCCTGGGAAACGCATCCCTAAATGCAAAATATTGGTGGGAGGCAAGCCAGTGGTGGCACTAATAGACACGGGAGCCTCTATCAACATCATGGCTCTCCAGGTGATGAAGAACCTTCAACTTAAACCGATACTTCGCACCACCACCAAAGTGTTTGCGTTTGGGTCATCCATTCCGCTTCCTCTAGCAGGAGTGTTCAAAACTGACATCACACACGAGGCTCAAACGGTTAGCACCAACATCTACGTCAACAAGACCGGGTCAGGCATGCACAGTGTGCATCAAGAAAGCATTGAAGGGTTGATAGCTGAATGCTCCGAGCTGTTCAATGGAAATGGGTGTCTGAAAGAAAGACTAATCCATCTTCACATTGACAAATCCATACAGCCAGTGGCCTTGAAACATCGCAGAGTCGCTTTCCATCTATGCCCAAAAGTGGAGGAGTTGTGAAAACTGGAAACAGCTGGCATCATTGAGAGAGTAGAGGGACCCACCCCTTGGGTCATGCCGATTGTGGTCACCCAGAAGCCCAAACAGCCTGGGGAGGTGAGGATTTGCGTAGATATGAGGCTACCCAATGCGGCTATCCGTTGTAAATGCCACCTACCACCAACCATTGATCATATTGTGGCCAAAGTGAGTGGATCGAGGTGGTTCTCAAAGATGGACCTGAGGGAAGGCTATCATCAACTCATGCTTGACCCTGAGTCCCGAGCAGTAACCACATTTTCGACCCATGTGGGGCTCTGGAGGTACACCTGCCTCAGTTTTGGAATCTCCAGTGCTGCAGAGGTTTTTTAGGAGGGGTATTAGCAGGACTGGATGGTGTCATTAACGTAAGTGATGACATACTGGTACATGCCCCTACCCTGGAAGGACATCTTGACAGACTGCGAGCCACGTTCAAGCGACTCCAAGAGCATGGTTTCACGGTGCACAGACAAAATGTGAGTTTCTTCAGAATCATATTGCTTACTTTGGATACCATTTTTCTGATAAAGGGGTGATGCCCGATCCGCAGAAGGTATGTGATATTCAGATGGTGTCTGCCCCCACCTCAGTCACCGGCGTCCATAGCTTTCTTGGTATAGTCGCGTACTGTGGCAAATTCATCCATAATCTGGCATCTCTCACTGCTCCTCTCCAAGAACTGACAAAGACCAACACCCCCTAGGAGTGGGGATTCGCCCAGGAAAGTGCCTTCTGTGCCACCAAGAATGCGCTGTCAGCTCATACTACGCTGAGGTACTTCAATCTGGCCAAAGAGTCTGAACTGGCGGTGGATGCGAGCCCGGTGGGACTGGGCACCATTCTGTCTCAACGTTGTAAACAAGGGGAGTGGGCCCTGGTGGCCTACACCAGCCGAGCCCTAACAGAGACAGAACAAAGATATTCACACATTGAAAAAGAAGCCATTGCGGTCCACTGGGGCTGTCGCCATTTTCACTTCTATCTATATGGCAAGCCGTTCACAGTGGTGACAGACCACAAACCCCTTGTTCCGCTTTTCAACAGGTCCACTTCCACTTCTCCTCCTCTGATAAAAAAGTGGATTCTCCAACTACAAGACTATCAATTCATGGTGCTTTACCGACCAGGGTCCCAAAACCCTGCAGACTACCTGTCGAGACAGGCCAGACCAGCTTCAGAGCAGGAAGACGACTAGGCGGAAGCCGTAGAAGACAACGTTCGTCTGGTGGTCGAGCGATCCAGACCATTACCAGTGTCAATGCAGGAGTTCACAGAGGCCGCCCAAGAGGGTGAATGTCTCCAACTTGCCATAAGAGCCGTTCACACAGGGAGGTGGCATGAAATGATACACAATCTATTAAGACGGACTGAGGAGGCTGGACACACCCTGGCTGCCCTGCATCATGTCCAACAGGAGCTGTCAATATCGCTGGAGGGATGTCTGCTCCGGGGGCTGCGACTGGTGGTTCCCCTGTCCTTACAATCCCGCACAGTGGATTTGGCTCATGCCGCTCACAAAGGAGTAGTCAAGACGAAAACCAGACTTTGTTGTAAAATGTGGTTCCCAGGACTGGATCACAAAGTGGAAAGAGTGGTGTGCCTTTGTCACATCTGTCAGGTTGTGAGCCCATCCGAGCCTCCAGCACCTATAATCACGGAACCAATTTCATCCATGCCATGGAAGCGGGCCAGTGCTGACTTGGTGCTTTGCCTGACAGCCTGCACATGCTGGTGGTCATTGATGATTTTTCCAAATAGCCTGAAGTGGAGATACTGGACACGACCACGGCTGGGCAGGTCATTCCTCGTTTGGAAAAAGTAATGGCCACTCATGGTCTCATTCAGGAACTCAGAGCGGACAATGGCCCGCCATTTTCTAGTCAAGAGTTCGCAGAGTACCTCGCTAGGCATCGTGTTGACCATAGGAAAATCACACCCTGCTGGCCTCAGACTAACCATGAGGCCGAACGCTTCATGCAAACCCTGAATAAAGTATTGAGGATATCGGTGGCCAATACCCACAATATTGACTGTGCTTTGTACGCCTTAATTAGAGAGTATAGACTCACCCCTCATACCACCACAAAGTTATCACCAAGTGCTCTGTGTATGAACAGACAGGTAAAAGACACCATTCCGCAATGCGAGGTACCCACAAGCCCTGCAGGAGCAAGCGAGTGAAAGATTGTGCCAGCGTAAAGCCTCTAATGATCGAGTGTCAAGAAGAAGACGAGGGAGAACAGTGCCTCTGCAAGTGGGTGACCAGGTGTTGGTCCGGAATAGACATCTGGGTGTGAAGTTTAGACTCCTGTTTGAGATGACGCCGTGGACTGTTGTGAGGATCAGAGGTACCCTGGTCACTGCCAAAAAGGGCCAAGAGTCTGTGACTCGCAACATACCGTTTTTCAAACAATACCGATCTGACACTGCTCCTACAGCTACTGATGCTTCACCACCACCCGCTGACTCTGATGGCCTGGAGTCGGGTGTAGAGTCCAGCTGGACTTGTTCTAGTGTTTCTGCCAGCCACTCTGCTGAGGCCTGGTCTTACATGTGTAACCCACACCCACCCAACACAGGCGTCACCAGTCAGGTGACCCTGCCAATAAAAGGGGCCGGGCGCACGTGCTTGAGGCCAGTTTAGTACCACCGTGTCTGCGTCACCTTACTTACCAGCATGAGGGCCTAGGGCCCCATACTACATTGGCGACGAGTGGGATCTGCAACCCCACGTGGTTGCAGACATGAACCTTGATACAGCAAGCAGTGGAGAAAGAAGGCAGTTGCAGCCCCAGCCCTACCGGTGTGAACGAAGGTGGTGAGTGCTGCCTATCAGCGTGTCCCGCAGCACTGCCAAAACGGCTGCGGGCGCAGAAAATAAAGCGCTACGAAGCGCGCTGAGCTGCTTTTCCCCCAGCCCAAGGAAAAATGCCCTGAGGCCGCCCCCGCTCCCCCCCAAGAGTCGGATGCAGCGCGGCCCGCAGCGTGAGAGAAAGCTGCTCGGTCGGCGCGGTATGGGGGGGAAATGGCACTGTCGCGCGCCGTGGAGAAAGACAAAAGAAAATGCCAAATTCTGGCCAGGGCCGGTAGCATCCAAAAAAAATAATAATAACGCGGTCCGCAGAGTGTCCCAGGCTGCTGCGGCCGCGCGCGTGAAGGACATGGTGCGATCGGGCACCAAGAATAAGGAAAACGACCGGGGCCGTTTCCCCCCTTAGGCCTTTTAAATTAATAATTGCCTCAGCACACCAGAGCTGGAGATCACTACACCTCGAGGTGATTATTTAGAAAACAATGTGGGCTCTCAAGGTGTCACATCTGATGGACGTGAGGGTGGTTGTCAGCCAGAGGTACCGGGGCTAAATGGTACTGCCGAGACTGTGGTGAGTGTTCCTCTGCGGGCTGGGGATGGGAGATACCATCTCAGGCCTAGACCATTACCATCCAGGAAACTACGAGATTTCATATTGACTTAATGAGGTTGTGTGCAGAACCTTTTTTTTGCAGGGATACGGAGGTGCAGGGGATTTTGTGAAGACAGGTTTCATATGCTGGGTTCGTTGCAGGTGTTTTGGTTCTATTTTGCAGAATGGTCGTGGGATTTATTTTTATTTTTCATTTCTGTTTAGGGTAAAGGAGGAATGTTATGTTGCAGCATGGACTGGTCTAACTAGGAGGGGGACCCTCCCCAGTCCATGCCGCTTTTCCCCCTGCCTGCTGGAATAGAAGTGGTGTGTGCCCCTGACGTAAGGGGCGAAGAAATAAAGGTGGACTCCGGTTTTCGCGCCGGCAGTCTTAATCGAACCCGGTTTCATGTCATCATTTCAGTGCGTTACCCGCGCATACCATCGGGCGGGAAACGCAACATCGCTGTAGTAGGGGCAGCGCGCAGTATCATGGCACTATGGTAAGGGGCGCTCCCAAAGTGGTGTCACTTCAGTAAGAGCAGCTGTCAGTGTGATGCCACGGGAGTAAGGGTAACAAAACTATACGTAAAGTTTTGAAAAACAAGGACAACTAAAGTGCCTAGAGACAGACTCTTCTAAAACAATGGCGCAATCCACTCATTACGCTTGCAGGAAGGCCCAGCACGGAGATTTGTTGCACTATTTTTAAAAAAGAAACAGACCGCACTCTGCGAGCTGTGCAGCACGCCGTCGCCTAGAGAGAAGCCTTACAGACTAGTAGTATGCATTATTTACCGCTTTTTTATTCGTTTATTGCTGATTTTATCGGCACATGAAAGAGGCCAGGCCAACAAGCGTCAGATGTCTCCTAACACGGCGCTCCACCCCTGCTACAGTACCTACCGTCTCCTTTGGGGATACCTGCGGCTCTTTACAAGGGTGTGCTGGTGAACTCATGTCACCACGGGCGCGGCAGACTGTAGTTTGAACAGATCAATGGGGCGACTTTATCTCCTCCACACCCTCTTCCAAAAATACTGGTAGCAAGGATCATAAAACCTGATGTTGCTGAGAGTTATGGAGGCAGCAAAATAGAATGACAGATAAGAGGAACCGCAGGCTCCTGCCTATGCTGGACATCCTGAGCCCTGTTCAGAGAGATTTTTTGATGAACAATTGGGTTCTACTCCTGTCTCATGCTCTTGCAATCCCAGGTATATATCGACAATGTAGGGTGTGCTATTACCACATCATTCAACTTTTTTCAGACATCGTAATAGAAGATAATGCAGCGGTACTGTGCGTTTTCCACCATACATGGTAAAAAAAAAAGAAAAAAAAAATCAGACCATATGTTCTTTGCCTTCATAATTTGCTCCAGGTTATATCTGGTGAAAATCGTGCTAATAAAACCCTGCAAGGCGCAGTATTACTACAACAGTTGAAATGCCGGTTTGGCCACAAACTTCCTTTTACTTGGTTTTAGAAGGAGGACTTTTACACCTGATTCACAAAGCATTTTCTAAGAGTAGGCTTCTCATACTTCAAGAGTAAGTGTGACTTACCATGCAATACGCTCCTGAAGTGGAGTGCTCTACAACCAGGGCTAGAGCAACCCACTCACGGTTTTGGGATTATATGAGGCATAATCTAGTGCCCACAGATGGAAGCACCCTTCGTGGCTGCTTGGAATTGGTTTGCCCTACAAGTGGCATTGACCTGAGGATCTCTGGGATAAATCCCAGGACGGTTTGTTCTGCAAGCATTGAGGGCCCTATCTGCGTATACTTTGTGATTGCTTGAGTATCAGATTGGGAATTTCAATGGAAGCCAGTCGAGATTCATGAAGAGAGGTAATATATGCTAGTAGATCCTTGAGGAGAGGTGATATCTGCTAGAAAATCCATGAGGCGATGTTGTGTAGGCTAGAAGATCCATGAGGAGGGGGGACATATGATAGAAGATTTACAAAGAGGGATGGTATATGATAGAAGTTCCATGGGGAGAGCTGATATATGTTAGAAGATTCATGAGCATGAGGAAAGGTGATATTTGCTAGAAAATCCATGAGAAGGGGTGATATATGTTAGAAGATCCACGAGGAGAGGTGATATTTGCTAGAAGATCCATGAGGAGAGGTGTTATATCCTAGAAGATCCATGAGGATAGGTGATATATGCTAGAAGATTCATGAGGTCATTTATGCAAGTAGATCCATGAGGAGTGGTGATATATGCTAGTACGTTCATGAGGAGAGGTGCTGTATGCTAGAAGATCCATGAGGAGGGATAATGTATGCTAAAAGATCCTTGAGGAGGGATGATATACGCTAGAAGATTTATGAGGAGAGATGACATATGCTAGAAGATCCATGAGGAGAGGTGATATTTGCTAGAAGGTACATGAGGAAGGGTGATCCACACCAGCTGTGGGGTTAGGGAGCCCAGATCGCTGGGGTGGGCACGGGGCTCCCGATCCTGGCCACCCCATTGCACCCCCATGGCAGCTTGGTGTTGGGCTGGGGGCGGAACCCGGAGCATGAGGACAAGGGACAGTGAGGTGTTGGGAACCGACCCCTCAAGGATACAGGTGAAGTATGGTTCACCTTTGTGGTCCAACGGTGTTCGGGACACGGGAGGATCCTTGGTTGTGTCGTTATCATTATTTATGACAGGACTGAATTTTGACTTACAGGATATGCTTTTATGATTTATGATTTTAATTAAATGACTTTTGTAAACAAAATTTTTCTAATGCCAAAAACAATCAGACTTTGTCGGTTTTATGTTTGGTGGGTATTAGGGCGGGGGCCTACTGGAGGCATCTGGGTTCTAATTTACAAGGCTATAGGAAGCCATGCAAGGTGGCTTTCCATGGTCCTGTAAATATGGCCCTGCAGACTGTGCCACCGGTGCATCAAAAAAAGTGACGCTCTTGGGGTGCAAGTCACTTGTAAATGACCCCTGAGTTAGTGAGACTGGGAATGCGTGAGTGTGAGAGCGGATGTGAGAGTGTGAGTGTCAGAGTGTGAGAGTGCGTGAGTTTCTGTGAGTGTGTGTGTGAGTATATGAGAGAGTGTGTGTGTGTGTGTGTGTGTGTATGTTATACTTGCAAGTGTGCTGCCAGCCTGGCATGCTGAAGTGAATTCTTAACTTAAGGAGAAGGGTGCTAATGTCATATAGGTCCTGGCATACTGTGGTTAATTCTTGGCATATGGTGTGCAACTATGGAAAAATGCAGCTGACATACTAGAGGTGAATCTTGGTAGAAGAAGGGTAGTCATTTTATGAGTAGCCATGGCAAGCCTCGACTGTGCTTACTGGATGTAATTTTGGTGCCATCCAGTGTAGACGGGTGGCGAACTTTGTAACCGTTTTGGCCCTATCAAATCATAATTGTTGGCAAAAGAAGGAGTTCCCCGTGAAGAAAGCTGGCCTAATATAGTGGAGGTAATTCCGGTTTAGAGATGAACAGAAGGCACATTTTGAAATAAATGTGGCAAGCTAGGGGGGGAGGGTAAGACTTCACTGGCACATCATGAAAGTACTGGAATAATTTTATGAGTGTCCAATCAGAGTCTAAGGCTTCAGGAAATTGATGTTAAAACCGGAAGTTAAAATGTACTATTTGACTCAATTCGAAAAAAATATCTCGGGTGGTGGGGGGAGCCTACCTGGAAGGAGTATGGGTTACTTGCTTCGGCCACTGGCTAGAATTCGGGACGAGCATTAGACCTCACCTCGTTCAGAGCTGGTGAAAGAATTCCCAAGGAATCGGAATGTGGATTTTGTGAGTAACAAATCCATATGGTATTTTAGTAGGTTATTGACTGGGACCGTGAGCTTGTCCTCGCAGAGCCTGTCCATTAACACAGTGCAGGCTTTCCGCGCGCAAAACCCCACTGAACAGCGTGTCCATAGATATGTGTTATCGGCCAGTGAGTTAAGTGCGCGATACAAATACTTCAGGTCGATAGAAGCAGTTTTTCATCTCAAAAGAGAAACAAATCAATAATGACGTTTTTTCCTCACTATTAACATCCGGGTGAAACAACGCCGATGTTTCGCACCCTAATCACGTGTGTGGTTGATCTAAGTGCTTCTCTACTAAGCAGAAACGTGGCAGTAAAGTGGCTGTTGGTTTTTCGTCAGGGAAGGGATGATGGAGGTCCGGAAATGGAGACATCTCCCAACAGCCCAGCCGGGAGGCCCGTGGAAGAGGCAACTCATGCGTGACAGTGATTCGCTGGTTATGTGACTGACTCTGTCCCAGCTCTGCTGACTTTTCAGAAGCCCTGTTCTATCAGGTTACACCCTTTAGGGCACAGTCTACCTATGTCCCCGCTGCATCCTACCCCAGTAGCCCCAGTGCCTCCGCTCTGCAGGGGATCATTCCCCCCCTCAAGTGCTTGTGATCTTCAGCATCCAAACTCTAAATGGAGCCAGGGAGGCCTATTGTCTAGGAAGCTTCATTACGCTTGGGCCCTGGAGGAGTCACAGAGCCAGCCAGCTGTGGTCACAGAGGTCATACAAAGTGACCTCTTTTGTCTTGGCTTCCTTCAGGACACAATAATGTGATGAGCACTTCGGCAGATCAATGGTATAGTTAAACTGGGTACAAGGCACTAGCCACACACCAGCAACTCAGATCTGCTCTGAATGTGCCTCTGATGTCTTGGGGTGATACCCCCTATTGTTATCTGACATTTAAAGACAATGAATCTAACCAACAATCATTTGCATCAGGGGTGCCCACTGTAGGGCCAAGAGGGCTGAGTCCAGGCCAGATTTTTAGGATCCCTATTAACCATATAAGTGAGTTCCATTTAAATTCTGTATGTGTAAATATATTTGATCTGGATATTCTGAATATCTGACATGGACCTGACCCTCGGACCTAAAATGGACACTCCTGATTTAATAAGGCCCTGGTTATATTCTGCACAGGAGTCGACAAAGACATTTGTCACCCTGCTGCCTGGAGTGGAGAAGGTGAGCATGGTTTGATAAACTGACAAAAAGAAGCAATATTGAGAAAAATCATAGTCCACTGCAGGAAAAAAATAAGATATCTCCCCGCCATAAAGGTAGCAACGCTAGATCATAACACGTCCTCCTCTAAGTGCTTCAAATGTCTCATTTTTCCTTCAGACTTCCTTTCTGCCCTGTTTGGAGATGAAGGGGCACGCCTCAGTTCCAAATTTTTGGTGCTGCCCCAAAAAGGACTGGATTCATGTGTTTTCCTTATCGAATTTCGGGATTTGACTCCGCGATTGTGAATGTTCATCCCCAGGGCTTGATACTGATCAAGGGAGGCAGGTTTGGGGTGTCCCTGCAGGAATGTAACCGATGAACCCCTGTAAACGGACTCTAGAGCCGCGTGTTGTAGTAGGAAATGCCTAAAAGACTTTGTGATGGGTAAATGTCTCGTGACACATAAAACCTCAAATAAGTGGATGAAATAAGCACGGGTTTTTACTTTAATGAGGGCCCTGGAGCAGCCCAAGCCAGCAGGCGGCACTACAAAGCGGCATTCGATACATACATTGGTAGGACACTAGCTTCAGTCTTCTTCGCACAGGGGAGGGCGAAACCCCTTCATCAAAGCTCTTTATCTAGGACTCTCCGATCGAGGGGGAAGTCAGATATTTGGATGGACGATCCCACGCAGTTCAATGCGAATAAGTCATGTTGGAGCCTGATGTCCACTTGCTGGGGCAGTGATGCTTTTAAAGCCTGTTGGCAGGTGTTGGGGTATTGTTGTAAGGCTGATCCCAGCTCCCTGTGGGGTGAGCCCATTACAGTCAATGGAGATGAATTGTTATTTTGTAATTGTGTTTATATAGCGCCTAATATCCCTGCCATTAGCTAATACCCTTTGATTTTACTAACATAGATAGATAGATAGATAGATAGATAGATAGATAGATAGATAGATAGATAGATAGATAGATAGATAGATTTTAAGCCAGTTCTCTTCATCCATTGTTCTATTAGTCACATCTTTCTTCTGCCACTAAAGCATACAACATGGGGCAATGGGGCAGACCTCTCAAGTCATTGGCTAACAGCTATTTGAGTAATGTCATTCTGCTCTTTCACAAGGAACACACACCTTACCTTAAGTACCACTTTAGCCAGTGTTTTTTACATTGTGAGAGCCCAGCAGCCGCCTCAACAATAATGTTAAAAAAAATAATTTAAAAAAGAAGCATTGAGAACGGCAAAAGGCTGTCAGCCAATCCCAGACCTATTGACCTTGGTAATGCTTGATGGAAGTTGGTGCTGTTTTGCCCGCAGAGCGCTACCACTGAAAACAATAGGGCTAAATAATTTTGTAAGAACGATGCTGGTCTAAGGAGGACAACCCCCTAGAAGTGGGTGGAGGTGAGATATGTTTTTAAGGGTGATGTCTGCAGCGAAGAAAACCACTCACAAGTCGATGGCTGTGAGCAATGTTTACAAGTGTGACTTCTGTGGCGAGGACAACCCTATGGATGTCAAAGGAGGTGAGGCATGTCTATATGGGTGATTTCTGCAGCATAGAGAACCCCACAGAAGTCAATGCAGGTGAGCCACGTTTATAGGGCAAAGTCTGCAGCAAGGACACCCCAGTAGAAATCAATGGAGTGAGCTATGTCTGTACTGAGTGCGACGAGGTCAACCCAGTAGGAGTCGATGAGGCGAACTATGTCTTTCAGGGTGACATCAGTACAGATGCCTCCCTACCGCCCTCCCCAAAAGGTCAAAAGAGTGAGCCTTGTCTATAAGAATGACATCTGCAGCGAAGAGAACCTTGTGGCTGTCAATGGAGGTTAGCCATGACAGACCCATGGAAGTCAACGAACGTGCGCAATGTTTGTAAAGGTGGCACCTGCCTGAGCAGGGAGGAGCCTATTGAAGTTAATGGAGGTATATTACTTTTGGGAAAGTGATGTCCGTTTCGAAGAGGGTCCCCACGGTTGGTGCGTCACCAGATGAGCTTGAGTGGAGAAGTACAGTAAAAAGGTTAAATGGGTCTGATGACTTCCACATGTTACCAACACTTGTATAGCTCCTTTTGCTATTAGGATGACGTCATAGCGCTGATGGGGAAGACTCCTTTCTTTTGCATACCTTTACCCGTACAACCCTCCACAATGTTCACTGACTCAGAAGAGGCAGGCATGTGTTTCAAAAAAGCCATACACTGAGGTAATAAAATGTAGCACGTGGGTACGATGGAGGGTCTTCAAACCCCACAAACCTTCAAAGAGACACAACTCTAAGATGGCAGCCTCTCCGGCACCCCCCCCCCCCCCCCCTCACCCCCTGTGCACCAAACAGGAAAACTATTGTATGCGAACATCAAAGCCTTGCACTGAGTGTCTGGAGACAAAAAGAACGGCCAGTGTAACATAAAAACAAGTAGGTGTGACTTGGGATGGGATTTCAAATCCCAAAATTCCTAAAAAAAAAACCAAAAGGGGCTAAATGCTGCCCGGAAAACATTTAATGTTGACAATCTGGGGGGGTGGGGTAAGTGTGCTTCGCTACCTATTTCAGCTGTGCCCCACTAAATGCGCCCCAGCCATCACTGCACCGAAGACCCTCGAACCCGGACACCACCCGAAACAGAGGTGCCCCCTCTGTGGGCGAACAGGGGAAAAGAAACATAACACGAGCGCTCGCAAATCAAGCCACTTTGCCAAACAAGCAGAATAGCTCAGAAAGTTCGGCATTCACGAGTGAGACGTGCCAACTTTTAGGTCACGGGTTCGAATGAGGGAAGAGCAACTTTAGCCTTCCATTCTTCAGATGTTGAGAAGTCGACCAATAACACCGCCCATAAAAAGTGGAGCATTAAAATGGTCCCCCTCCGACTTCACACCCGTTGTAAAATTGGCGTGCCTGTCCCGTGGCTTCATCGACTATGGTACTCAATTAAGCCCCCTCGGAAGGTAGCCTGGCCGGCAGGGGGCAGGGGGCAGAGGGTAGGCTGTGCCATTGACCACACAGCAGCTGAGGGATAGCCCAGTGAGCCCTGTCCCTGTTGAAAAGCTTTGTTGTGCGATGTGCACAACTCGGGATGGAACAGCTGACTTTGGTGATAACTGAAGTACTGTGGGTCGTAACAATGACGCTGGAACAATAATCGTTTATTCAGCACGCGATGTCATCTATGCAAGTGCCTGGAACCACTTCTACAATAGATGTATTATTTTATTGATTTTGTTTTGTATAGTCCTCACAGACTTCAGAGCTTCTAACCTTTAGAGTAATGTCTGCTGATTTAATAATGTTTGCACCTTCCAGGGCTTGCAGGGGGTGTACTCCGCAGAGCCACAGTAGATGCAAAAACACAAAATAATAATAAAAAAAATAAAAAAAATAAAAATGTGCGTTTGCCAATCAGTGGTGTCCGACGAGGTCCTCAGGACTAAAAGGCAATTTTTTCCTGTCGCGTGTTTTCTGTGGCACATTTTGAGTGTCACCTGTCACTAGAGTCTCCGGAGTCCTTCCCACTCCCCCCGCCCCCCTAACTCGCCACAAAATGTTAATAGTAAAAGTACAGCCATCTGAGAGCCGAGTCTCCCTTTCAAAGCGAGGCCTGCGCGGGCTATTACCCTCAATTACCAGTCGCTGTCCACTCTTCCTAGCTGCGGGGTTAAACTCTGAGCACTCCCCTTTGAAGTCGTGATCCTTTTATCTATGGCCGGACTCAGGAATTTAAGAAGAACCGTCATAAACGAGGCGGACGCCGAATAAAAGGTGTGATCCCTTTAAAAGGGTCCCTCTGCTGGGGGAGGGGCGCCGCTTCCTGTCACAGCGCTCCCAAAAAGCCGCCAGCAATTTTCAAATAATCACTAAAAATAAAGCAAATGTGATAGTTTAGGGAAGAAAGGAGAGGGTGGGAGCGCAGCATCAAAGGCGTGGGTTAAGTGGGTGGGGGGGCATAATGAAGCAAAAAAAAAAAGATACAAGTGGATTGCGCGCTATAATCACTCCTTTGATGTCCGACATGGTACGTAACACTGTTAGGGGGTTTCGAGTTTTCATTCACTTCAATGGATGAGAAATGGCTGGTTAAGGGAAAGCCCCGCCCCTCAAAGGCTGCTTTGCGGAAGGGAAAGTTTAATTTCGCTTTCCTCCTACCAGTGAAGTCAAATTGGCCCTCGTGTGTTTTTTTCCTCTGTTTTTTAAGCCTGGGATTCTTGGCTGAGCGGATTTCGCGGCTGTGTCCTGGAAATCCAGGAGAGGGGTTGCAGGCGAAGGAAGACTGCTGGGTGAATTTAAAGAGCTTCTTTACTCGACTTTTTAATCCAATTTTTACCGCCTGTCCGAGGAGGAGATTAAAATGTCGGGGGGGTGTTTGGTCCCAACAAAAGAACCTCCAAAATGTGTCACAGAAGCGAGTGGGAAGCTAGAGCGGCTCCCAAAACTGGAAAAATACATAGCAGACCAACTGTTGTTGCAGTGTGACCATCGGGTCCAGGGCAGACGGGTCACATTCAGCCAGACCTGGTTTGAACGCCTACCATCACCCGCGCATTAAGCTGTGTAGTCCGTACTCACGAGGCTGGACGTCCGGTGGAGGTGACACTAATGGCGTAGGCGAGTGGGCAATGTGCGTCTTTATTAATGCACACGTCATGTACAAATAGTTTTAACCTACACACTGCAGACATCTGTGTCCAATCTGCAGTTCGCATGGAGGAGATATGGCCTATGTCCTGAGAGGACGACTCTGTAACCGAGGATTCTCCCTCAACGTAAAGATAAAAAAGTGACCTTATGTAATGTAATCTCATGCTCATGTAAAGCGCTTTAATGTCATTGGTCAAAGTTTGTGCTACATAAAGCTGCAAAAAATACTGGCTGGGCTTACTCAGCCTTTCATCACACAGTGGTTAAAATATCAAGTACTATTCAGCTGCGTGATAGAAAGGCAAAAAAATATGTGATCAAGAGCTAAATCTACGGGATAAAGACCCCCTGCTGTACATTATAAGGATACTGGAAGTTAATGAGGAGTTCCATGACTAGATAAAAGAACAAGGCTGAAGCCTGAGTTCCTTCATAAGGTCATGGCACTCCAAGGTAACTTACAATGCCCTTATCATGTATGGCAGGGGTACTTTATTCCTTATAATACATGGTTACACCATCACCTTTCCAACAAACAACTTAAATCCTTGGTGCGTATGAATGAAATGAAAGAGAGAATGTGTTTGGAAACATGAAGAATAAAAATGGAATCTCTAGTGCAAAAGTAAACACAGCAAAACACTATTAGATAATTGTTGCAAAAAAATATTAGGATCAGTGTAATGTAAGTTTTTTTTTCAAAAAGGCGCAGTAGCACGCAGTGTCATCTTAAGAATTTTTGGAGCCCAGACAAGACATATGTTGGGGGCCTCCTGTTCATAATAGCTTCAAATTGTATTACAAACGCTTGTGCTTATTGTAGCCAGCATAATGGCAACCAAAGCGTGTGTTACATAAAAAAACAGTCGAAATATATCTTTTTGATGCCCTCAAAAATCTGTGATATGACACTGGGCAAAGTGAGACTCAACCAGAGACGGGCAGAGAAGAAAAGAGGTTTAGATGTACAAATAGGCATAGGTGTGCAAGAGACATATAATGTTTACTTTCCCAGTGGGCCCCTGGGAAGTTGGGGGCCCTGGACAACTACCACTTTGCCCATGCCTTAAAACATCTCTGGTAACACAGAATGTGTAGAAAAAACAAAAATATTCAAACTTTCCTATAATTACCTAAGGAGTGCCAAAAATAAACTTGCTGCCATCAAAATCTCTTTTCTGCTTGTCACTGTGTATCGTGAAAAACAGAGTAGAAGAAATGAAAGTAATGTGTACTTTAAACAGCTACTTTAATAACGCACCATAACCTGACCTGCCTTTCCCCTTGGCTCCTGGCAGCAGGCAAAATGACAACAGAACATAACTGCAGTAAGGTATTACAGTTGAGTGGCTATGTCATTTCTTTATAATAGGTGATTGGGTGCCTCACAAATAACTGATTATAAAGAAATAAGAGACATGTTTTTAATGCAGGGATGGCAGAATCCCATGCATTATACAGAAATTAGAGACAGGCTTTACTACAGGGATTGCAGAGTCTCAGGTACTATAGGCACATACTTCTTGTGCTCCTTTGTGGAATCCACATATAACTCGTAAGGCGTGGTGATGCTGATGGTGCCATTCCCAGGGTGCCACTATTGAAGAGGATGGCTACATAAGGGCATGCATTGGCCTTGGCATGGACACTGGGGTGGGAGGAACTCTGGAACTGACATGCCTTGTTATTGAAAGACCATGTCCAACTGGTCATGTTGAGAGTGTGTAACTCTTGCTTCGTCACATGCACCTTAACACTGCTTGTCTCTCTTGACAACCTTTATTAGAACTTTTGACACTGACTCCTGAGGTCAGAGAGAGCAAAGGCAGTGCTAAGGTCACCAATAGGCAAGCTAAAGACAGCAGCTGCTACCCCTGGTTGACCTTAATTGACAACCATGCCCCTCTTGCCCATCACTGTAGACCACACAGCTGTTTAACTGTCCACTGTGAAGTTTTGCAAGAGCATTAAGTGATGTCCACATTTAATTTTTTATTAGTGGTGGAAACATTTCTTACACAAATGCTGTAAACTAGGACGGGAACAGTATAAGATAGATTAGGTGGTAAACATAGAATAGAGTAAGTGATGGCGGTATGGCTCATGGACGCTGTTGGGTAACCAGATTCACAGTAAAGACAAACAACCATAAAGATACACAACTATACCTAACAAGAAACATATGCAGCAATGTACAGAATTGCAGTAGCTAGAGTGGCATTCATTTACTCATTTATATTTTGGGCTCCCATTTTTCCATTTTATTCTGATTTTTTACAGATAAATACAGACTTTTAAAAGTCAAAACATTTGCAATCCTTTTCAATTCCAGATGAATTTTCACTCCACAACTTGAAATGAAACACAGCTATAATCTGAGCAGACTCTTCCATGCCTTGGACCAGAGTCCAACAAGAGTAAAGCATGGAGTTTGCAATATCACTAGATATGCGGCCAGCAAGCATTTGATTCCATAGATTAGAGCTATCTCTTTCTTGTCCTGCAGTCTGTGGGTATTGGTGAGCTGTTTACATCCTGGTCAATCTCAGTTTTATGTATACATCTTCTACTGCCCACATTAAATCAGGAGGTTTAATTTCCAGATCAAAGAGAGCATGGGACCAGACAGGGGTGACCATTGCCCCCTTTACTGTTCTCCTTACGGAAGGAGTCTCTTACCCATCGCGCGGTCGGGCACCTAAGCTTCAAATTAAACAATCAGGTACACATAATCTCCCTCTATGCAGATTAAATATATATATTTATATTCCCTGAAAAAAAAACAAAGGTTACAGAGACATTATAGTTAGGTTCTTAATTTACTAGTACGAAACCATAGAAATCCAGCAGTTATAGTTTCAAGGAACTATAACTCACGCCCTAAGGTAACTATGACTCACGCCCTTGCAATGCACAGTTTTCTTATCAATAATATTATTGCAAAAATTGCAGTGATATCAAAGATGCCATACAAAATCACAACAATGACATAATATGTGGAGGTATTAGCTGCGCATGGCGAAGGTGCAAGTTATAGTTACCTTAGGGCGCGAGTTACGTGATTCTGCAACCGCAGCTTTTTTCAGATAATTATTTTTTTGCCATATTTGTCGCATAATCTGCAGAGTTTAACAAAAAATTGTTTATAGTTCAAAAGAATAAAAAGTTACTAAAACGTTACAACGTGTTTGCTTGCAGGTGAAGGTCTTTGCAAAGGTTAACTGGTCATATTTCAGTTCAGTTGCTTATTTCTGTATTTGGTTGCAAAACTGGTTCTAACGAGAGGACAATTTTGCCCAGACAGTACTACCAACTGTAAAAATCATAAAATAGTGAAGTAATACTATCACAAAAGGTGTTGCATCATGCTGCATAATTTGTCTATTTTGCTGCATAACTTAGTCATCTCTGCCACATAACCTGTTGCTCCCCACCCCCATAATTCCAGTGGTCCTGAGCATAGCCAGACCAGCATCCACATTGCCAAAGAGTATAAAGTGCTATATACTGTCAGCCCAGTTTACACATTGCTGCAGTATGTAAAGTGCCATAGCCAAGCCAGCATCCACATTGCCACAGTGTGTATAACCAAGCCAGCATCCACATTGCCACAGAGCGTATAGCCAACCAGTATGCACGTTGCCACAATGTGTATAACCAAGCCAGCATCCACATTGCCACTGTGTGTATAGCCAACCAGTATGCACGTTGCCACAATGTGTATAACCAAGCCAGCATCCACATTGCCACAGTGTGTGAAGTACCAATGTCAGCCCAGTTTCCACATTGCTGCAGTATGTTACGTACCATAAATCAAACTAGGTTCCTAATTGCCCTGTATGTAAAGCTGCATAGGGAGGTCACTTTCCACTTTCCACCCTGCCTCAGCATGAGATGGACCATAACCAACCTCTCACCCTCCTAGTGTCAGTGTAAGGTGCAGATGCCAGGAGAGCCAGCCCCAATGTGCCATGCATCTGACTAGTCATGATAATCACTGTTTGCCTTTGTGTGCCAGTTGACACATCATTTCGTGCAAGTATTTATGCATTTTTTTGTATAGCACCTCGCACCACCTAAAGGAAATACTTGGCACTTGTGTCCATTAAAGAGTCCACTAAAGACACTGAGGTGCAAATACAGACAGGCACAGCTGGTCCTACAGAGCATGGGCGCAAAATGGCTGAAAAGAGAGCTGAGGCGATGGAGGTAGCGGAATAACTTCATGTGTTGGTAATCAATGTCCCGAGTTCCAAAATCGATTAAGATTTGGAATGCGGGCAATCTATCCAAATATATTAACACTCACTTCTCCGTAACTCACCAGTTCTCACGAAAAGTGGAAGGAAACACACGGCCCTTGTTTAATCCTTGCTTCTCGGATGAAAGCGCGTGCCCTGCTGGGAGCTGAACTTTAACCCCCGCAGGCTACACAGCAACGCGAGTGTTAATGGCAAATGCCACAGGGAGAAGGAGCACATTGAGATGGCTAATCCAATACCAGAAAAAACTTGTAGATGAATTCCGACCACATTTTAAAAATGGCATGTTTATAGATGTAAAATAAAATCTACAATTGAGAAGTTTATTCAAACTCTTCCTTTGTCTGTGGAATAGGAGAGCAGAACCACATTGTATATTTTTTCTTTCCTTTACATTTTATCGCAGTGGAACACCCTAAAGAGAAATTTGTATCACAGCAGAGATACACCAACAACAGTTTTCTAGGTGTGAGTCGAAGGCTCTGATGACGGTAAAAAGACTGCGATGGAAAGGGGCGTGGGGGCCGTACATGGTACATTACTTGGCAACACTGTTGCTTATTACATGTTCACTTGCGCCGTTGTTTATTTGCAGATAATCACTTTTCGGTCAGATGCTGCGATTATTACCCATTTCTCTGGGTCTCCAGCCTCACCATTTAGTCACTGGAACACATTCACATCAAGGCAGGATAGCAGTGGTGAGCAATGGTGCGCCTGGCAGACGTGTCAGGAGGAAAGCACTCGCTCGTCCTCAGATTTGGTGAGTCAGGGAATAGGGGAGGGTGGCATTTTTTACACTATGAAATGCTCCTTTGTACTCCCTCTTAAAGGCACTTTCGCTCGTTTTTCCTTTCTATACTACACTCCCATGTCTGCTCATTCTCATAGCTCTGAACTATTCATGTACCCCTCCAGGCCGGCGCAGATATCAATGGTGCAGCATGTGCGGTAACACCGCGGCCCAGGGGCCCGAGGGGCCCGTTGAACCCTAACAATTGCTACATTTCATTACTCAGTCAGTGTTCAGTGGGGCCATGTTCCTTGCTTTCACCATTGCCCATAGTATGTTTGCTACGCCACTATCCAGGTCACGCCGTTGTACTGCACAGACACTCCACCCAATGCACTGCACCACCACCATACTTTTGGTTATGTGAGGGTGGAAACTCCGATACAGTAAACACATTAACAGGACGCAATAAACTAGATTGTGCAGTCAGTTCTATTTCTTTCTGTAAAGAATAAGATTTTTTCCACTCCAGATGGAATAGTTCGATAAATACGCGGTGTTCAGCAGTTAAATCATATGCCACCCAATGTAGGGCGTTACTGACTTTCTCTAACAGACTAGTTCTACACACAGCTTGTGTTAAACTGCAAGGGAACAAGGGCAGTGTCTTCATGGGGCAGCCTAAGTGACGTGTCTAGTTTGGAATCTGAGGAAGGTCAGCGGCTCGGCCGCATTTGTCCATAGTAACTTGTCTCTTTCAGTTGGTGACGTGTTTTCCGTTGAAGTTGCGGGAACACTAGATCTCAGAGAAGTACTTCGTCTTCCCCTTCAATCTGTGCACGTGGTGCGTCAAGGAGACCTGGAGACAATTTACAGAAGGAACGCACAGACCACTGACTGCTGAGGTGTGACAGTCCTCTTCCATCATTAAGGGGCAATGGCGCAGCTACACTGTGCCAAACTGCAACCTTTATCAGTTTGTGTGATGGGTAGGGCGCAACTGGGGAATCAAGTGACACTGGCAAAAACGCTCAAACCAGCACTTCCTTCATCTCCTCGCAGAGTCTCTCTTTCTATCGGTCCTCTCTTTCGCCTTCTCTCCCCTCTCTTCACCCTCTCAGAACGCTTTCCCTTTACATTCCCTCTCCCTCCCGCCCCCGCTTTCTCTACAGGGAGTGCAGAATAATTAGGCAAATGAGTATTTTGACCACATCATCCTCTTTATGCATGTTGTCTTACTCCAAGCTGTATAGGCTTGAAAGCCTACTACCAATTAAGCATATTAGGTGATGTGCATCTCTGTAATGAGAAGGGGTGTGGTCTAATGACATCAACACCCTATATCAGGTGTGCATAATTATTAGGCAACTTCCTTTCCTTTGGCAAAATGGGTCAAAAGAAGGACTTGACAGGCTCAGAAAAGTCAAAAATAGTGAGATATCTTGCAGAGGGATGCAGCACTCTTAAAATTGCAAAGCTTCTGAAGAGTGATCATCGAACAATCAAGCGTTTCATTCAAAATAGTCAACAGGGTCGCAAGAAGCGTGTGGAAAAACCAAGGCGCAAAATAACTGCCCATGAACTGAGAAAAGTCAAGCGTGCAGCTGCCACGATGCCACTTGCCACCAGTTTGGCCATATTTCAGAGCTGCAACATCACTGGAGTGCCCAAAAGCACAAGGTGTGCAATACTCAGAGACATGGCCAAGGTAAGAAAGGCTGAAAGACGACCACCACTGAACAAGACACACAAGCTGAAACGTCAAGACTGGGCCAAGAAATATCTCAAGACTGATTTTTCTAAGGTTTTATGGACTGATGAAATGAGAGTGAGTCTTGATGGGCCAGATGGATGGGCCCGTGGCTGGATTGGTAAAGGGCAGAGAGCTCCAGTCCGACTCAGACGCCAGCAAGGTGGAGGTGGAGTACTGGTTTGGGCTGGTATCATCAAAGATGAGCTTGTGGGGCCTTTTCGGGTTGAGGATGGAGTCAAGCTCAACTCCCAGTCCCACTGCCAGTTCCTGGAAGACACCTTCTTCAAGCAGTGGTACAGGAAGAAGTCTGCATCCTTCAAGAAAAACATGATTTTCATGCAGGACAATGCTCCATCACACGCGTCCAAGTACTCCACAGCGTGGCTGGCAAGAAAGGGTATAAAAGAAGGAAATCTAATGACATGGCCTCCTTGTTCACCTGATCTGAACCCCATTGAGAACCTGTGGTCCATCATCAAATGTGAGATTTACAAGGAGGGAAAACAGTACACCTCTCTGAACAGTGTCTGGGAGGCTGTGGTTGCTGCTGCACGCAATGTTGATGGTGAACAGATCAAAACACTGACAGAATCCATGGATGGCAGGCTTTTGAGTGTCCTTGCAAAGAAAGGTGGCTATATTGGTCACTGATTTTTTTTTGTTTTGTTTTTGAATGTCAGAAATGTATATTTGTGAATGTTGAGATGTTATATTGGTTTCACTGGTAATAATAAATAATTGAAATGGGTATATATTTTTTTTTGTTGAGTTGCCTAATAATTATGCACAGTAATAGTCACCTGCACACACAGATATCCCCCTAACATAGCTAAAACTAAAAACAAACTAAAAACTACTTCCAAAAATATTCAGCTTTGATATTAATGAGTTTTTTGGGTTCATTGAGACCATGGTTGTTGTTCAATAATAAAATTAATCCTCAAAAATACAACTTGCCTAATAATTCTGCACTCCCTGTATCTCTAGAAGTCTTTGGTGCCTGCTGCAATTACCATATTAGGGAGCTGGAGAAAGTGACAGGGCCACAAGGAATTGCCCTTTGACCCAAAACGGGGCACCAGGGGCTCCAACCAACCAGGAAATGCCTTGTGGAATAAAAGGCCTACCTGGTCCTAGTGTTGGTCAACCAGTGATGCAAATCAGGAGGGGAAATTGCATGACAGAATGATGTGCTGAGGTTAACTGCAGTTTGGCGTGGTCCTGGGGGAGGAGGGATTTTGGAAAGACCACTTTGGGCAGTCATTGAGTCAAGTGCGACCTGGGCTACTGTCACCTTAGTTTTCTCTTTTATCTGTTATCCATACTTTCTATGATTGGAGTACTTGCAATAATCCCAAAAAAGTTCTTATCACCATCTCTTAGAGCACTGTGTATAAAATCTCAATAGTACACCATAAAACAAATAAAGCAATACTAAACAGACCACTACCCACATGGTAACTGTTTTGGGTAGTTATAAATCTCCAAGAAGCCAAATGGGTCAGAAGGAAGTGGTAAGGAAGAAACCCAGGTCATTACAGCACCTCAGGTAATGTGGAAACCACCAGAATGCAATCTACATTAGCACTTGTAGCACTTGATATCACGTATTCTGTGCACCTGATTATGATTCTCATGGATGATGATGTTTTAAGAGAAATGACTTACCTTGGCATCTGGAGTTCTTCCCACTTGGGACGGTGGCCCAGACACCTCCTCACCTAAAAAGCAAGGAAGAACCATTACAATACGAAAAGAAACGGGAACAAAGAAACACAGTGACAACAAAAATAATGGAAAGGGAAGAAAGACAGTATTCTGCTTTTCTTCTGGGACCTAGCGTGAACCAAGAATAAGCAAGAGGAGGAGAAAAGGGCCTAATGGAAAGACATGGAGAAGAGGAAAACGAAGAGAAAGCAGAAAGTGGCAGGCAGGGAGAAGGGATTGATGTGAGCCGGTGATGAATGTCAGATGTGCAGAAACATAGATGATGCGTGAGACAATCGTCCACAGCCCAGTGCCTCCTGACTCCAAATGTGACAAGACCACAGGCTCCTGCCACGTTCTTAATTGACAGCCTTCAAAAGATTTTCTGTAGCCAGGCGGTAGATAAACAACTTGGCTATTAGAAAAAAAATATATAAATCATTAGGCAATTTCCAAGGGGTTTAGAGAAGACATAAGTAAAGCTGATCAAGTCTTCCAATTCCTTTTGATTAAATGGAAGACAGTGGATCTTAAAGGGGGCAGTCTTTATGTTGCCTTGGAAGACTTTTATGGGGCTTTTGATATTGTTCCTAGGAGTAAGTTGTGGAAAGTACTCTGAGACCAAGAAGTCCCATTAGATTGCTTAAATCTACTAATGCGATTACAGTCTGTTAACTATGCCCAGGTCAGGTGGGAACCTAATGGTGAACTTACCCCTATCATTGCGGTAAAGAAAGGGGTTCGACAAGGGTGTGATCTGGCCCCTAAATTGTTTTCAATTTTTATTAATGGATGGATACATTTTTTAAAAATTGTGTTAACGACTCCCCTGTCTTGGCTGGAAAAAAAGTGCCTATTCTCCTTTTCACTGACGGCACCATGCTGATGTCCAAAACTGAGAATAGCCTGCAGATTTTATTATAAATATTTATGTTATTTAGTTCCTTTCATGGCCTTGAGGAACACACACAAAAAACAAAATGTATGACTTTTATTCCACTCAAGAAGTCATGTGGCATAATTACTTTAGGCAGGAGTCCTATAGGAAGAGTAAGAGAGTTTGATTACCTTGGGATACAGATCTCTGACTGCCACTCGTGGCTGAAATAAATAGGAAAAAAGTACAACCCCATTAAAGCACAGGGCATCATCAATAATTATTTTGCTAAGAGAGCTATTAATCACCCTGTTTCCACAGCCCTAGAGATTTATAGAGCAGAAGCATTGAGTGTAGTTATGTATGGCTCTGAGAAGTGTGGCATTGTGACTGCACTTTCTTAGAGAGGGTTGAGAACGTCTTTCTCCAATCCCTCTTGAGACTCTCATGCTACCAGTTCGATTAAACTTGGCCCTGAAATCTACAGCAGATTATGTGAAACTGATACCAATTTTATATTGGGTCCGAATACAGACAGTTGAAAACCTCTCACATTATAGGGAGAATCTTTTACATATCATGGGGAACTGGAGTACACTTAAGATACCTTGGCTACGATATGTAAAGAAGTCATTTACAAAGATGGGGCTTGAAGACTTTGGTCCAATGCAGATTTCCTTCCATTTAGTGGCAACAGTGCTATCAAGGAAAGATCTTAGCATTGAGTCCACGAAAAGCTTCACTTAGCATCCTCTGTGGGTCGTTTGACTAACGACTTTCTTTTAATAAAATGGGATTTTAAATTTGAGGATTTCTTTGATTAGATATAACCGTGTCTGCTAGGCTGTTTTGTATTAAATTCAGATTCGGAACTTTACCTTTCTGCAGCAGATGGCCATCAGTTGGACACACTATTAACAGCTGTCTATCCTGCATGCCTCTGGGGGAGCAGAGGGCCACGTTCTGTTCTTTTGCAAAGCATATAAGCGACCCAGATCCGAATGGAGAAAGCCCCTCTGCAAACTATAAGGGATAAGACATTACTATGTAGCACTAAGAATATATAAGACTGTGGTCTTTGAAGTTTCTAAATTTTTAGAGTCAGCTTGGATCGTACAAATTAAAGCTTTGAATATGGGCTCCAGGGACCTGCTTCTATAATATTTGTATGACGATTTTTTTATCATGTGATATTTTACTTCATAGATGTAGGGGGTGTTGTGCTTTGTAATGGGTTTATGTTGTTCTTATTTAATCTGCTTGAAAGCAAAACTCTGTTACATTGCTTATGAAGGCCAGCAATGTTGGTCCGTTCTGGCTGGGAATGAATGTTGGGTTACAAAGGAGGGCTTCTTTTACTTAAACCTGTTTTTAACGAGTTTGCTAACTTACTTTGTATGATTTTATGTATTTTTTTAAAAACCCTTATTTTTGCATTTTCTGCATAAAAACAAACACAACATACAGTGCATGTCAACAAGTCAAGGTATCAGTTCTCACATCTTAGTTAGATCTCAACCAGGATGCCGCCAGAGTGAAGAACATTACACACACCAAGGCAGTAATCGGAACATGGATACACAGAACTCAGAGCTTCACTTGGTTATAGCATCAGTGGGAAACAATAACACTCTGCTTATCGTCCTGTCCCCAGGTCTTCCAGGTCTGGAGTCCACATCTGAGTCTTTATGTTCATTAAAAGAATCCAACATTGCCCTCCATGCTGCCAAGTACTTGGTAACCCTGTCGTCAGTGCAAGAGAGTTGCATATGTTGTTCCTCTGCCACTTCCCACTCCTATACATCGCTAACGCATAAAGTCCCACTAGGGGCTCTAGACCCCATTCAACCAATAGCCACTCTGCACTTGGCATGGAGCAACGCTAGTTGCAGAAGTCTGTACAAAACCTTATGCCCCCTGGGCCTCGTCACCATACCCAGCTCTGGGTGTCACACGGAGTGCAATCCGTATAACACCCTCAATGTGGGTGTTAGAAATGGGGTCTCAGTTTGGCACTCTGAATGCACTTTGTCCAAGCAGGGACCCATACTCTAGTCAGGGTAAGGGAGCTACACACCTAGGATAATTCCTGCTCACCCTCTTGGTAGCTTGGCATAAGCAGTCAGGGTTATCTCAGAGGCAATGTGTAAAGTATTTGTACAATCACACACAGTAACACAGTGAAAACACCACAAAAGGGCTCAACACCAGGTTAGGAACATAGCCAATATTTATCTGAGCAAAAACAAGACCAAAACAACATAAATCCAACATACACAAGCAAAGTTATGATTTTTTGTAAAGATTAAACTTCAACATAGTGCTTAGAAACACAAATGCTTCAATTTGGTGATATCACAGCATCCCAACAATCCGATGCCAATGGTGCCATCACGGAGTCGCACAGACCCCCAGGTACAGTACCTAGTGAAAATGAGGAAACAAGCCGGTGCACAGAGTTGGGGATCAAGGCGTCGCTGGATCCGATGCAGCATCGGTTCTTGTGCTGCGGAGCAAAGAAGCAGAGGCGTCGGTGCGAGATGTCGGGTCCTCGCTGTGGAGCTGTGGAGGTGAGGCAGCACTGGTGTGAAGCTTCAGATCCTTGCACTTCCACGGGGGTCGGTAGCCCACGGTCACAACATTGTGCGGCGACTTCACGAGGTCGCAGCACGCCATGAGGCTGCCGGCACCGCAGCGGAGTCGGGTGTCACGGACGTCAGTGACACAGCACTTCAGAACTCACTCAGTCATGGAGTTCAGTGAGGCTGCGGCAGCGGTGGGCCTATGCAGTCGGTCAGGGTTGTAGCACTCTAGCAGGGACCACGGCTTCAGTTGCAGGTGGCATTACAGGATCCGGCAGCGCCATCAGTCCAAGTGTTGTCTGAAGTTGGTGTATTTGTTTTTTCTTCTTTTCACCAGCTTTCACTCTCAAGGGCCCAGAAACTGGAATAGGCTCCACCTGTAGAGTTAGTGTCCACAGCAAGTGAACTCAAAGACTGGTAGGTGAAATCTTTGCTGTCCCTGAGACTTCTTATCAGGAGGCAAGCTCACTCCAAGCCCGTGGAGAAACTTCACAAGCAGAATACACAGCTCAGTCCAGTCTTTGCCCTCTCTAAGGCAGAAGCAGCAACTGCAGGCCAATCCAGCAAGGCACACACAGCAAAGGGGCAGTACTCCTTCTCCAGCTCTTCAGCTCTTCTCCTTGGCAGAGGTTCCTCTTGATCCAGAAGTGTTCTAAAAGTCTGAGGGTTTGGGTCCACTACTTATACCCCTTCTGCCTTTGAAGTAGACAAACCTCAAAGGAAAGTCTCTGTTGTTGACAAGATCCTGCCTTGCCCAGGCCTGGCCCCAGACACACAACGAGGGTTGGAGAATGCATTGTGTGAGGACAGGAACAGCCCTTTCAGGTGTAAGTGTCAGCTACTCCCTCCCCATTCTAGCCCAGGATACTCATCAAGATATGCAGGCTGCACCCCAGCTCCCTTTGTGTCACTGTCCAGAGGGAATGCACAACAGCCCAACTCTCAGTCTGACCCAAACGTGAAATACCCAAGCAGGCAGAGGCCCAGAATGGTTAAGCAAGAAAATGCCCACTTTATAAAAGTGGCATCTTCAAACTGACAATTTAAAAAACAACTTTACCAAAAGATTTATTTTCAAATTGTGAGTTCAGAGACCCCCAAACTCCATATCTCTATCTGCTCCCAATGGGACACTGCACATAAAAGATATTTAAAGGCAGTCCCCATATTAACCTATGAAAGAGATAGGCCTTGCAACAGTGAAGACTGAATTTGGCAGTATTTCACTGTGAGGACATGTAAAACACATCAGTACATGTCCTACCTTTAACATACACTGCACCCTGCCCATGGGGCTACCTAGGGCCTAACTAGGGGTGCCTTACATGTACAAAAAGGGAAGGTTTGGGGCTGGCAAGTGGGTACACTTGCCAGGTCGATTTGGCAGTTTAAAACTACACACACAGACACTGCAGTGGCAGGTCTGAGCCATGTTTACAGGGCTACTCATGTGGGTAGCACAATCAGTGCTTTAGGCTCACTAGTAGCATTTGATTTACATGCCCTCAGCACTTGTAGTGCACTTTACTAGGGACGTACTAGTAAATCAAATATGGCAATCATGAAAAAGCCAATTACACATAGTTTACACAGAGAGCACTTGCACTTTAGCATTGGGCAGCAGTTGTAAAGTGCCCAGAGTTTCAACACGCATTTTCAATGCAACGGGGCTCGCATTTGCACGAGTTGGAGCTATTTGCTCCTAAACTCCTAACCTAACTTTTCTTGCCACACAAATTAAAAGAAAAAAACACAGCGCGATCGCGCTATGTAAAATGCAGCTCGATTGCGCTGAAATTAAAAATGGAAAAAAGGGGTGCGATCGTGCTATGTAAACCCCAGCGTGATCGCGCTGCGGGGAAAATTAACAGATAAAGTAGTCCAGAAAGCAGGCTCAAAACATCGAGCCTCGTATGTTTCTAGTAGTTTACCGATGCTGTGTAGGCGGGCTAAACACCGGAAAAGGCATGACGTATGCATGCCTTTCACAAATGAAAGCAAGCAGATTTTAAAGAGCAATCCCAGGAACCAATGAAAGAGACTGACGTGACCTGGGTGTGGTTTGAAGCCCAAAGAGAGATTACTTCATGGATGTAACGCTTTGCGTTCGCCCATAAAAAGCAGCACAAACAAAGTCCAGCACACAGACAAAACATAGGAAGCAGAGGCAAAAAGACAGGGGAGACTACGCCAAGAATGCCAGGACTAACAGTGGGAAGCAACCTCATCCCAGAATTCCTATACTCTTATGCACTGCCATGCTAGGTGTAGAAACATGGCATTATCCTCTCCACAACTTGCACAGTGCACTGTCTTAGCGGGGTCAATCCTATTGAATCAGGACAGTGTTATGTAAGTGCGGTATAAGTAATTAATGTGTAACAGTTTAAATCTGTGTTTACAGGATACCTTTTTCAACAGGCTGCATTTATGTTCCCAGTTCGAATCCTCAATGGGTTCCCCAAGATCTAGCGCCCATGTTGCCCTCGCCTTGCATGGACTTTTAGTTATGTCTCCCTGTGATGCTTTATAGAATAAAGTGATGCAGTGCCAACCCTCTCCCCCAATTAAGTAGTCCCACCAATGTCGATGAAGGCAAGGGGGCCGCCGGGTGCATGCACTATATTTCCTTTGCAGTATTTTCTAATTTGGTATACTGCAGGAAATGGCCTTGCCCTACAGCAAATGTATCTTGCGCTTCTGGAAATGTGATGAAGACCTCACCCAGTACAAATCCCCCCACCACTGGGCAGCCGCCTTCCCTCCATCCTGCCATGGACATGTTGTGATCTATGGAGTGAAATGGTTCGAGATTCCACATAGGTAATTCCCTGTCAAAGGGAGCGCACCTTAATACTATCTTTCACCACCTTTTCCAAAATCTGGGTGGGTGTCTCACCAAATAAGGTATCGGATTGTCTGCCTGACCTCCTCTCAGTATTTGCAGGAGCTTATTGTCCCCTATTGTGTCCTACAAGACCTTTTTTCCCCGTTGTCCGCATCTGTCAGCCATCAAGCAGAATGCTGCAGGTGTGCCGCAAAGTAATAAAGTTATATATCTAGTAGGGCCAGGCCAACCTCCTCCATGTCTCTCTTCAGTGTGGAGAAGGCCACTGTTCTCTGTTTCCCTGCCCACACTAGTGAATTGACCGGGAATTCAGTCGCCAAAAGAAATGCTCAGGGAAATGCATTCTGAATCAAATACAGACAGCGTGAGAGGAATAGCATTTTCACAATAGCTGCCCTTCCCATGACTGACAGGGGCAGTTCATTCCAGAAGTTCACAGACCTGGCTAGACTCTGCACCACTCTGTCTAAATTAAAACGATGATGGTCAGTAGCTGTCCTCGTGACCATGACTGCAAGGTCCCGGAAACTGTCATTTTATCATACGAAGCTCACATCAGGCAGCTGGTCTCATGGTGACAAAGTCAATCTCCCCAGTGGAAAAAGTAAGGATTTCCTAATGTTTACATGCAGGCCAGACACTCCGCTAAACTCTTCCAAATAGCAGACCAGTGGAGGCACCACCTCTGCAGGGAAGTAAAGTTATATCAGGGCATCATCGGGATATAATGACATGATGTGGGTTAACTCTCCCACCTTTATGCCCCATGGCTACAGCTCCCTATGCAGGAATATTGCCATTGGCTCAAGTGCCAGGGAAAAAACGAGTGGCGAGAAGGAGCAGCCCTATCGGGTGCCCTACTCCACCACTCTAAGCTTCTGGGATCTCACCTCCCACCTTGACTCGGGCCACGAGATGTGAATATAGCAATCATACCCATTCCTGAAAGGCGGGACCAAAGCCCATCAGTCTCAGAACTGCCATCAGATAGCTCCATTTAACTGTGTCAAGCGCCTTCTCTAGGTCAATTGACGTAAGCAGCATATTTTGGTCCACTTCCACGTTTTCATGGAGGACATGCGTTAATCATCTCTGATTAAATCTTGTGCTGAACGAGGGCATAAACCCACATTGACCCTCATGAACCAAATCCTGAGTCACCCACTGTAGGCGTTTTGCTAGTATTTGACAAAGGACTTTCACATCAGAATTAATCATAGAGATCAGGCAATATGAGGAGAGGTCTTCAGGGTCTCCCCCCAGTTTTAACATGAGGCATATAATGCCTTCACACATGGGTGGGGGTCAAGATTACAAGTCTTTGCATTTCCTTTCTCCCCCAGTACATCGGAGTAAGCTTAGTAAAATTCAGAGGGAAAATCATCTCCCCATGGGCTTTTGTCCTATTCAACTTGTGAAAGGCAGCCTTAAGCTCCTCCTCCTCCTCTACTGTGAGACTCTAATCTAGGTCTTGTATCTTGGCAGGGGCCAGTCTAAGCAGGGCTAGCTGTTTAAGGAACTCCTCCATCACATCTTGATAAGTCTCATCAGCAGCACTACACACATCGTAGAAGTTCTTCATGAGAGCTGCCAGTATGCCATGGCAGTTTGTTACCATCTGATCTCCCAGAGTGTGGATTCACAGAATGGGTGGGATCTCCTGCTCGTGCTCTAATATCCAGGCTGGTAATCAGACTGTTTTGAATCCCTCCGTGTAAGTGTTGGCGATAAGAGGTAAGAGTGTGTTTATCAATGGTGTCTAACAGCCCCTGTAAGTCTTGCTGTTTTCGCATAACTTCCCCCCTCGTGGACACCAAGTCTGCCTCGCTTCTATGGAGAGTTGCCAACCACTGCCCTCTGTCTTTAATGTCCACAGTGAGCTGCAGTGAGAAGTCGCTGAACCCCACCAAGGGTTCTGACACCCCAAAGGAGTGTTTAAGGGTTTTCCTATTTAGTAGATCTGGACCCAGTTGACCCCAGTTACCATCAAGATAGTTCTGAAGCACCTCTCTCAGCGCTTCCTGACAGGCCACATCTGTGAGTAGATCAAGAGGCATTCACCAGCGATGGGGAGCCCTGCCCCATTTTAGATGGAGCAATACCGATGCGTGAACAGAAAGTTATTGTCCTAGGTGAACAGTCGTCTGCAGCACCCCATGGTCAACCCCGCAACAAGAAGTCGATCAAGGTGGCTCTATGTGCCATGTATTAAGGAATGACAAATGTATTCATGTGAGTGTGGGTGAAAAGTGTTCCAACAGTCGAGAAGCCCCAGGTTTTGCATGACTTGTGTCAGGTGCTCCGTCATGTTAGACTTGGTGCCCAGTTGAGGTGGGTGTCGGTCCCTATTGCCGTCTAGGACACAATTGAAGTCTCCTACCCACACTATAGGGGTAATTATGCTGTCCTTAAGTAACTCTTGAATCATATTATAAAACCATATGTATTTAGGATCATGATGTTCCTGTCATACAACTATCCCTGCAAGAGTATATAGTGCCCTTTCACATCTATTTTGCTTTACATGTGTTGAAATTGCACCCTTGGCGCTATACATATTGCCACCCATCGCATAGGAAAAATATGTGGTGGAGAATAACTGGCCTTTCCATTTTTTTTTGCTAGCTTCAGAGATTCAGTGCCCACAAGGTGGGTCTCTTGAAAATAGGCCATCTGGACCCACTGACACCTGAGGTATGAGTGGACCCTATATCTTTTAGTGTAATCTCTCAGGCCCCTTACATTCCATGTGACACTGTGCCTATCAGTAGCCATACGTGTATGTGACCCACACACCTATCTTACCACAAAAGAAAAAAATACCAGTATGTCAGTCCCTCTGAGATGGCACCCTCCCTCATACCTGCACATGCACCTCTGCAACAAACATAATCCCTAAAGCGGGTAGGGAGAAAAACAATCCTGCAACAAATTTGTGTGTTCGCAAATATCAAGATATGCTGTCAGGACCTATAGACTAAACCCCCTCCCTGTAAACCACACCTATCACTTCATGTAGATAAAGCTGTCCCTGACCTCCCTTAAATATAAATAGCATGTGCTGTGTCAGTGTGAAATATACATAAACAAATAGCTTTCTTCAATACCCTGTTCTCACACTCCCCTCAGTAAAACCAGTGCTTTCCGCAATCAAATCTTCCCTTGCTCTTCCAGAGTATCATTTATCCCCATGTCTGCTGTAGAGTTTGCAGAGGTCCCCCGGGCGAAGCCCCGATGAGGTAGTGTCCATAGCCCTGGTACCATCTTCCTGCACAATAACCCATGAGTACTCTGATCTCCACTTCTCTGATGGGGGCCATGTGCACCGTCATCCTATACTCTCCAGTCTCAGTGGGCCAAGCTTAGATCTCCAGGTGCCTCTTTGTTCTTAATACACCTTGTCCCACATTTCTAGCCATCGCCAAACAGCTTTAGGTGTATAAAAGAAGTGGGATTTGCCCTCCGAGATAAGCAGCAGGCACGCAGGGTGCAGCAGCATGTAATGAAGCCCCATTGCCTTCAGTTTCCATTTAGCTTCAAGAAAGGATTTGAGTTTGACCTTTCTGTGTATAATCTGGGAATATAGAGATGGTATGATTTTTGTAGGTGCCATTATTTGATTCTCTGGAGGCACAAAGGATGCAGTCGCTGTCCCTGTAACTAAGGATTCTGGCAATAATAACACATGGTGGGGCCCAGGGGGGGACACACACCAGCGCCTGATGAGCCCGGTCAACCACGAAAAAATGGGAAAGGCCCACGGGTTGCAAAGTGTCTCATCCCCCTGTGCCCTCTCTGGGAACCCCAGGAGGCAGATGTTCTTATGGCACAAGCTGCTCTCTGCATCTTCAGCATTAGCCTCCATGGTCCCTGTTTTCGTGGTAAAGACGGTCACCTGTTTTTTTCAGGGCAGTCACTTCCAATTGGAGTTCATTGATAGTACCCTGAGTCACCTTCAGTGAGGCAGCTTCCATATTTCTCTCAAGTGCCATGTGGCTGCCCTGGATGGCTGCTAGAAAATCAGCTCTAGTGAGTTCCTCCTGGGCTATCTCCTGAGCCATCTCTCCATGAGGACCTCCCTGTCTCGTCTCTCTGTGAGAGGCAGGCATCAGTGTGGCATAGTGTTCAATAGTTTTGCCCTGTGTGGGGCGAGATGGCCTCCCCTAGCCCATGGAGGCGCTTCAGTAGGCAGTCCTCTACACTATACTTCAATGGAAACATGCCCACCACTCTCCCAGGTGGAGGCCGTCCTGTGCCTGGCTCCTATGCGCAGTCCAGTGCCCAACTCAGCTCTAAACCTCCAACAGACCCAGGTCAAGCATCAGGAAATGTCCTTGGGTCCTCAACAATCACCTAGTGGGCTACACCAAAACCACCATCTCCCCACCAAGGTCCTCACTCAAGTTCAGGGAGGTCCCCTCAAAGTCAGTGTGCCTGTAGCAGGGCCCAGATCAATGAAAATTAAAAAAAGCTTTTAACAGGCACTCAGTCGATCAGGCCAAGATCACTAGCTGCTTAACAGCCCCCCTACTCCAATCCAGGTGGTCCCCCACAAATGTCAGGACCCCAATGGTATCAGAGGGGAAGGGGGCAGGCCCTTGTATGTATGCTCAGCAAACCGTCTATTCCTAAAGGGCCCCAGGCAAAGTCCCAGGTGAAGGTATTATAGCATTGCCTGTGCTAGGATTACTGGTCGGGGCCTTCCTCAGGCTCACATGGCTCCCCTCTGACCCAGCATGTCTCTATCCTCATGGCCCAGGCGTCTCTATGCAGAGTGGGGTCCGCCGGCATCCCTAGCCCCCTGAACAAATGCCTCCTGGCCCTTCCGCCTCATTGTGCCAGCCAGGCGGGTCACCTGCACTGCAGCCAGGTTGCAGGTCCAGTGTATCTCTCGAGTCAGGCCTCTCTCTGTATAAGAGTGCAGCCCACCGGCCACTGGCAGGCCTGGCGCGGTCTGCTCACGACAACAGGCCTCTTCAATAGGGCAGTCTCCGGCTTCCAGGACACCGCCCACTGTCTGCACCGTCCTTCTAGTCAGTCGGGGCCCTTGCAGCGAGCATTGTGGAAGCCCCAGAGATCGGGTGCACCACTCCTCACTAGCCCGCAGAATTTGCCTCCTGGCCCGTACTAGGCCCAGGCTCAGCAGCAGGCCGCGCTGCCTCACCTGCACTCTGCACAATGGTTTCCTCAATGACTATGGCTCGATAGACCCCATAAAAACAGTCCCTGGGTCAGTGCATTAAGGGGAGGCGAATGGTGGGATACAAAGCAGTCACAAACAGCAGGATGTTGTAGGATGATTAGGGGTCGACCAGGGGGTGCTCAAAGATGTGTCTCATTGACCATCTTGCTTGGCTCTGCCTTTTTTATGTAGTTTAAAAGTTGTTAGGTCGAGCATAGCAGCACGCTAGCGCTGCTTTTCCGATGTCTTGGTTTCTCTGTGGGCTTTTAACCACGCCCACCTCACGTCCATCACTATCACTCGTTCATAGGCTTGCCTTTCAAAAATCCTTTGTTATCGTTGGTAAATGATTTACGTTTGTCCCACCTTGGGGCGTTTTTGTTACCTCCTTGGCGACCAACCCTATTACATGAATAATTGCACGTTTGCCAAGATGTTTGACTGTATGCAAACTTCTTTTTCCTTTTGTGTCTCTTTCTCGAACACCCTCATCATCATCGGCTCGCTTATGTCAGCTGTTTTACTTTTAATTTTTCCTTTTGTGTGTCTTTTGGAGTTGCCAGACTGTAAATATTGTGCTTTTTGTATGTTTCATTGAGTTATTCACATTTGATTGGCCAGCTAAAACGGTAAACACTGCTTACGTTCCATGTGCTTAGTGTAGTCAAGCAGGTTGTAAACAGTGCTCTGTCTGTTTCATGGTTAGTTATGCAAGATAGCATGAGGGGAAACGCTGCCTGTTTGTACAGTGTGTTTAGTGTGGGATGCCACATCACAGGCAGAGACACTGGAGTATTCTATGGTGCTTAGTGTAGGCAGACAGACTGTAAACACTGGGAAGACACAGGGGGGGGAAGTACTGACCACAAGCTCTTCACTGCTTGTATCATGTGCATAGTACAGGCAGACATGCAGAAACGGAGGAGGCACTGCACTGTTTCACCATGTCCTCAACGTGGAAAGGCGCAATGAAAAGCAGCATAGGTTGCACAGCTTGCACCTTAATGCTTAGTGTGGGCGGGCACACAGGGTGGGCACACAGGGAGGAAACTGCACTATGGCACATTATGATATTATTGGCAGGTAAAATGGATCGAAGGAGGCATTGCACAGGTTAAACCATGGCCTTAGTCAGACAGGCACACAGGGAGGAGACACTGCACTGTGTGCACATAGCTGTTATCTGCAGATATAATAGACAGAAGGAGGCAGTGTACAGGCTCCTCCGGGGCTTAGTCAGACAGGCACACTTGGAGAAGATAGTGCACTTTGCTAACTGAGTTCTTTTGATTGGCATCCAAAAGAGACTGATGTTTTACCTTGTACATAGTGTAGGCAGACAGGAGAGATTGCACTGTTTGTAACACGAGGGAAGACACGCATGCACTGCATATGACAGGCATCTCTCACAGTACTTACATTTTGGATAAGTGCTGAATGTTATGGATCAAGCAGAGACTTGTAACATGCTCTTAGATCCTGGGTAGATGGAGTACCTGCTTTAGAGACCCTAGACTGAGCTAACTCTGTTTTCTTAGCCTCCCCACCACCCTCACTCGCCTCCCTCGGCTCTATCATTCTCCTCTCTCATACTTAATTTCCACCACCAATAGTTCTCCATCTTTTTTTTCCCATACCTTTTCCTTCTGGATCACCCCTCCAGCCTTTCTCCACCCCATTCCCCTCCTAAACAGTTACTTTTCAATCTCTCCTGCACATCACTTGTTTTCCAGTGTGTCTCTTTTGTTGCTCTTTTCCTCTCTCCCTATAATTAGCTGTCTCTTTCCTTGTCTCTGTCCACTTCTCTCTGCTCATTTCTCCATCTGTCCTTTTCTGCCTATACCCTTGTTGCTCAAGTCTTTCTCAATTTTTAGGTCGAGCGCTCAAGCACTTTGACCTGTTGTAAGCATTGTGGCCTTTTAACCACGCACGCCTCATGCCCATCACTTTCAATCGTTCGTGAGCTTCCCTTTCAAAAATCCTTTGTTATCACTGGTAAATGCTTTATGTTTGTCCCTCCTTGGGGAGGTTTTGTTACCGCCTTGCAGACTGACCCTGTTACATGGATAATTGCATGATTGCCAATATGTTCGACTGTGAGAGAACTTCTTTTTTCCTTTTGTGTCTTTCCTTCGCGCTCATGGCGGCCATGGCACTGTGAATCGGTTCGCTTTTGTCAACTAATGTTTTACTTTTCATTTTCAATTTATTTGGCAAGAAAAGTCCAGTTAAGAATTTACAACATCAATCGTTCTACCTGGAGAAAATGCGAGACCAATTGCATTGCAAATGCTTGTTTGTAAATCTGTTATTTTATGTAATTGCCGATGGATGTTTTACCCGAACTGACAGTAAATAGATAAAAAAATGTAGAGTGTTTTAAGAAAAAATACTGCCCTCTTGGAAAAGTCTGGGAAAGCAGAATAGGCTTAGATAATAGTGAGTAAAAGAGTTATTCTCTTAAGCCTCTCGGATATATGGAGGGAAAGAAGGTGAAAATTATTTTGTATGCAAAAGTGAGGAAAAACAAAGAAAGCTAAAGAGCATGAACATTAATAGCGGCAAACAGAGAAGAAAAGGAGCAAGGCAGCTGACCCTGCGTTCTCTGCTCCTCCGAGGGTGGCGTTGCCTGGGTCCTCTGCCAAGACCTGCAAGAAGAAAAGAGAGGCTGCAGCAAGACTCCATCCCATAGAAGTGCCGAATGCCCTCTCCCCCAACCACAGGCTAAAAAGAGAAAATGATCCCATGGTTTATTTCGAAACTTCTTTTCTTCTTTTCTCTCTCTGTAAAAAATGAAACCCTTCTAGTCTATGAATAAATAGACTTTCGAAGGAAATAAAGAAACTCAACCCCCTGGTAAATACGACCAAACCTTTACAGTAAAATAGTGACCAAGAGTTTTTTGTACCTAATTTGCCTCTGTTAGTATCACTAGTAGACTATGTTGCACAGGCAATTACCACCAGCTATTTCCACTCAGCTAAAATGGTAACAAAAGCTATTTGTATGTGGTGTTTTGTACCGATAACTTCCTACCTGCGTGAGAGACAAATACACCATTTTGCTGACATCCATGATCTCCTCAACCGAACTTCCTTTGTGCATTGTGTTCTACTATTATGTTTTGTTCTGTTTGACTGTAAGGCAATCTCATGCTATATGATGTAAACCTCTATTAAACTTCAAGTCAAACACTAATTGGCAAAGCCAATAGGTCCCGCCTATACAAGTGCTATTGGATTGGCAATGTGTATTTGCCATGCTGTACTGTATGCGCGGCTGCTGTTTAGCATGGCTAAAAGTTAGTGGTGAAGTTAGTGGCCTGGGGTGCTACAAAGTGGAGTGGGGGAGTAGTGTTGTAGAGTGGATTTGTTGGAGTGTCGTAGTGGAGTAGGGGAAGCAGAGTGTTGCAGAGTTGAGTAGATGGGGAGTAGAGTTCAGTGGTTCAGAGGCAGAGAGTGATGTAGAGTGCAGTGGTGTAAAGTGGGGTGGGGTGGAATAGGGTGGAGTGGGTTGGAGTGTTGAGGTAGGGGTGGATTTGATTGGAGCACAGTGGGAGGGATTGGATTGGGGTGAGGTGCTTTGGAGTTGATTAAAGTGGGGTATATTAGATTGCAGTGGGTGGCTGGATTGAATTGGAGTAATAGGACCAGGGTGAATTGGATTGAGGTGGGGTGGATTGGGTTGTTATGGGGTGGTTTGGAGTGGGGAGAATTGAGTTGGATGGGGTGAGGTGGATTAGATTGAACTGGATTGGATTAGACTGGAGTTGGGTGCTTTGGTTTCACTGGACTGGAGTGGGCTAGATTGGACTAGAGTGGAGTCGACTGGACTAGAGTGGGGTGCAGTGGATTCGATTGGGGTGGATTGGGCTGAATTGGAGTGGGGTGTGCTGGAAGACTTGGATTGGGGTAGAGTGGGATGGATTGGAGTAGATTGGACTGGAGTGGAGTGGGGTGGAATGGGGTAGATTGGGGTATATTGGAGTGGGGTGGACTGGATGTCGTGCAATGGATTGGACTGTGATGGACTGAAATGGGGTGTGGTGGGTGGATTGGGGTGGGGTGGATTGTACTGGAGTGGGGTGAACTGGATTGAGTGGGGTGGATTAGGTAGGGTGGGTGGTCTGGGGTGGGGGAATGGAGTGTGGTGGACTGGATTGGCGTAGGGTGGATTACAGTTGAGTGGAATAGATTGTAGTGGGGTGGATTGACTTGGAGTGAGGTGGATTGTATTGAGTGGGGTGGGTAGGCCTGGGGTTGGACTGGATTGGAGTCGGGTGGATTGGAGTGGGATGAATTTTGGAGTGGGTGGATATATGGAGTGAGTGGAGTGGTGGGATGGATCGAGTGGGTGGGGTGGGTGAGTGGACTGGATTTGAGTGGGGTGCATTGTGGTGGATTGTACTGGAGTGGGGTGGAGTGGAGTGTGGTGCAGTGGGGTGGACTGGAGAGTGGTAGACTGGAGTAGGGTGGACTGGACTGGATTTGAGTGGGATGAATTGTGGTGGTTTGGGCTGGAGTGGCCTGGGGTGGAGTGGCTCGGGTGGACTGGAGTGGGGTCAATTGGATTGGTTTGGGTTGGTTTGGATTGGGGTGGGGTGGACTTTTTGGAGTGGGGTGCATTTTTGGAGTGGAATGGATTGGATTGGGGTGGATTCAAGTGGGGTGAATTGGATTGATGGTGGATAGATTGTATTAGAGTGGGGTGGATTGGATTGAAGTAGGGTGGATTAAGGTGGTTTGGAGTGCTTTGGTTTGGGTTAAAGTGCGGTGGATTAAGATGGACTGAAGTAGAGTGGATTAAGGTGAATTGGAGTGGAGTGGGATGGATTGGAGAGGGGTGGATTGGGTTGCAGTGGATTGGAGTGGGTGGATTGGATTGGAATGGGATGGAGCGGCTTTGAGTGGGTGGATTGGGTGGGACTGTTTCGGAGTGGGCTGAATAGTGTGGGGTGGATTGGACTGGAGGTGGTGGATTGGACTGGAGTTCGATCGACTGGACTGGAGTGGGGTTGATTGGACTGGACTGGGGTGGATTGGCTTAAGGTGGAGTGGATTGCGGTGGGGCAGATAGTTTTGGATCGGAAGAGGGCAGATTGGAGTGGGGCAGATTGGAGTGAGGTGGGTTGGGAGGATTGGAATGGGGTGCATTGCAGTGGGTTTGGTGAGTGGTTTGGTTTGGACTGGGATGAATTGGAGTGGAGTGAATTGGATTGGGTGGGGTGGATTTGACTGAGTAGGGTGAATTGGTTTGGGGTGAGGTGAGGTGGATTGGCATGAATTGGAGTGGGGGGAATTTTATTAGAGTGGGGTGGATTGGGGTGTATTGCATGATTATGCGTTAAAGCATAATTTCGGAATTTACGCATGAGAAATGAACAATGTCACTTTGCAACATTTAGAACAAGATAATCATTATCTTTTGAGAACAGTGCACATGAGCAAAAACAAAACAAAAAAGAAATGCAAAGTGAGAAAAGAAGACTTGGCAAAATAAAATAAAAGAGTTAACTATAGAGAATAAAACTTTCCAATTTTGTTTGTCCTGCTGGGCACGTTTTTCACCAGTCACACGCCTTCTGTTTGCAGGGCCCTACTACTTAAAAAGAAGTACCTCGATCATGTTGGGAGCAGCGGACATGCACTGATTAGGTTGAATCAATTAGTGCTTGGTCCCTGCTTCACAGACAGGAACGGTAATGATGTTAGCCCTGCAGTGACCAGTTAAGAGGCTGTAAAGAAGAGTGGCAGGCAAGCGAACAAAAGGGCGGGCTCCAAGCCCTTTTCAGTTAACAACAGATTCCTGCAAGCGAGACGCATGCACCAGTGCATACTCTCGCAGGCTAAAAGTGGGAGATAAATTCACACAACTTTAACTTTTTAGTGGCTGAGCAACACAAATGTACTAGTAATAGTTATGAAAATAAAATATGAAAATGTCAATACGAGTTCCGTGAAGTTACAAAATTAAAATTAGATTTTAATCAACCTAATTTACTTTCGAGTATCATAATTGATCTCTATCCATATGGCCATAAGTGGTCAAAAAGAAATATGAAATGTGCAGCTTTATACAAACATAGAAATAGAAAAAATAAGCAAAAGCCAAGACAGGATGTTAGTCTTTTAAAGTTTTGAACAAATTAAGACAACAGACAAAGCTCACTTCCAATGGAGGGAGTACCAAATTCTGCAACAGCAATCAAGATAGGCCACACATTGAGATTCAAATGACAAGTTCTTGGCGAGAGTAACAGATGCACATGCAAGGTCATAATCAACTACTTGCTCAAGGGCTCACAGCCATACAGAGATTTGGATGCCTAGGACAGTGGCTTATTGGAAACCACTAGAAAAATATGGAATCCCAGCAGCAAGCATCACATTTTTATTTGCTCTATTATGAAATTAAAGTGCATTAATTCTATGTCCTGTGTTAGAAATATATCTACTTATAGAGAAATGGTCACGAAGAGGGAAGAAACAAAATTCAACATGATGAAAATCTTAGTTGATATAGGTTGGAAAAGTGGTGATCAAAGAAGAGTGACTAGCACCAATGATAATATATGACAATGTTAATCAGAACTTGTGAGCACAAATGTATACCGCTGTTTAATTAAATTATACAGATTGTAAGAAGGGTGGTATTGACGGTTGGGTGCCTATTTGTGTCCATGCTGTGCCTGGGGGTGGGCAGAACTCGAGCAATTTGACTCTGTGGAATTCCACAGAGTTACATAAAACTCTGCAAGATTCCGCAGAGTTCTGCCAATGGACGGAAATAGGCTTGTCGAGCTGCTCGTGCTGTGATTTAGTGCCGGTAGCACGTTCTGCACTGAAAAATAAGCACACACTGACCTACGCCTGCCACCAGAGGGCACAGCTATTTGAGTTGCTTTTGCTGTCGCTCAAGTAGATCTTCTACTTGAAAGGCAGCCTTCTGACCACGAACGGTCACAACTGCCCACATTAGAAAAATCTTGCCGGATGTCCTCTATGTAACTGGAAATCATGCTAGGGGACGCCAAATCTTGCTTGCACTTGCCAACTTATCCTTCTGGGGCTACTCTTGAGAAACAATTCTGCCATCTGGTGATTGGCAAAATTTGGCCATAACTATGTGGTACAAGAGTAATGCAGCGTCACAAATATTCTGCTAATTCAACAAACAGGACAGAATATTTTGCTCACCCCTAGATGTACCCCCATTAGGACGAAACATTTATGCGACACACCCACTAACCATGGGTTAACCAAAATGTTTACAACACCAGAGTTAAGTCATCTAGCGGTGCAGAATGTCTATACATTAATTCAGGCAGTAGTAAAGGTATCCATAGAATAGAAATGATCGAAGGTGTTGATGCTTTTCTTCTAGCATAAAGGGTCGATCGGCAGTAGTGGGAGGCAAAGTGGAGTTAAAACTGAGCCAAAAATGATTTACAAAAAGGCTTTCACTTTTTCTTTTTAGCATCAAATTTGTTCAGTGAATATAATTAAAATTACAGGAGAAATGTAGCAAGCAAAAATAGTACAAAATAGAAAATCTGTTGGATGCTCACAGCACATGAATTGTCTAAGGAACAATAGGCAAACCAAATTAAAAAGATATCATCAAATAACACAGTCATTCAGAATATGTAACAAAATACTCTGCATAAGAAATTAAGAAATTGTCCACATCAGGCAAATCTGATAATACATCGAAATAAGTCAACAGAGCAACTGTGCTCAGTAAGTTAAAGTGAGGCTGCAGTCAATAGAGCTCTAAATCAATAATAAAAACAAACACATATTCAAATTATCAGCAGTTGCACTAAAACAAAGTGATCCAGAAAAATAGGTTCTAACGAAAACAAAAAGGTGCATAGCAACTGAAATCGGAGCAGAAAGAAGTCCAAATTAAAAAAGAACATCATTCACATGAACTCAGGTCCGTTTATATTGCTTGAAACAATATGTTATACAAAACAATTTGCATTCAATCAGCAACATATTTACAAAACGAGACATTACACAAAAATAACATTTCCTTGGTTTTCTGTCTGAACATATTTAGCATTAAATATAAAACATATGAATAATTTCTGTGCAGCCATTCTTCATATAATATTTCCACCAAAAATAGTGCCTCTAAAATACATTGCAGGATTTCATTTCTTGTAAGGCAGCCTTGAAAAATTACATTATAAGGAAAGATACTAAGACCAGCAGCAAAACCAGCAGATGAAAATTGATTCCAAATATTTGTCTGCTTCACAGAAAAAAACTCATGCACATTTATTGTCAAGCATGACAGTTAAAGGTCTACGCTTACCATAAAAAAAATAATGTCAAGTACAATTCACTTTTTAATTAGCTTTCTCAGTTCGTCCCACTGATACCTGAACAGTATTGTATCATCACTACAACCTTACAATATATTTGTCATCACATCGGACCCTTTAGATAATTTTGTAATTAACCTTTTCAGTCTATCTAACTCCTTTGCTCTTCTGTGATTCAGATTAATGTCTTTTTTGGTAACTCTTCTTGTCGTTTAATTCCTTCAGCACTTCATATTCAGATACATGCTAAAAGTAACTCTACCACTTTAAAGGTTAGATAAACACCTAATGCAATTAATACTTCTATACCAAGTGATATAGCAACTACTTCTCTTACCCATTTACCCAATCGATCTAACCATGAAGCAATCTGATCGCAGATTCGAGATTCATATAATAGCACTTTGCGCAAAATGAGTCAAATTCTTAATATTGCTATTAATTTATTTAAAATTGTTTGGCATGTACATACAATATTATTTTAATCACTTTACAAACCCTTCTTCCTTTTCCAGGTCAGTGTAGACTACCCATATATGTCTTATACCTTACTTAACTAAGATTAAGAATCATTTCATGAGTACTGTACAGTGATTGATTGTTTTTTTAATTAGGGTTAATTTTTTTAAATAATTCTATAAAAACTAATACACATGTACTAATTAAGATCTTATTTAAAAAAAAAAAGTGTGTTGCTAAATGTAAAAACATGGTAACTTTAGCATTTAAAACAACGTCAGAGGGTTTAAAACAGGCAATCACCGATTGCCTACAAGTCTGTATCCTTCTTTGGTTGAAAGCTGCCTTTAATAGAGATTTGCGTTCGTTTCGTAGGCCATTACAAATACAAATCAAGTGGATTATGTCTTCCTTTCCCCAGCCACACAGCCTGCACTGAGGGATTGTTCCAGGGCGTTCCCACTGGGCTAGGTAGGTACCACCAGGAATGATACCAAACCCGTATTTTATGAAATGGTCCTTGACTGTCTTTGTCCACCCGCCTTCCAGGTAGGGCTGAAATTTCAAAAGTTTATACTCGTTTATTACCATCCAGGAGTGTGATCTGCAGGCCAATAAGCTCCTATCCATGTTCACTGATCTTTTCCTTGATATTCGATTTAGGATTTTTTAAAAAGCCGGGTAGGAAAGATTTAAATTCCATAATTCCGCTACTTCCAAATCTGTTAATGCCTGATCTAGATTTTCTCAAGATTTAGCCTTCAGGTTTGAACTAATCTCCTTCAAAGTGCTTGGCAGAGCTGATTTTCCTTTGTTAGCTGTAAATGTTTCCAAACTTTGATATCACTGGCTTTCCTGTCTATACATTGATTTAGATAACCAAACTCCAACCTGACTTGTGCTTGGGAGGTATATCCCGGTAGCTGGAATAAGGACCTAAAAATTGTCCCAGTAATTTTATTTAAGATTATAGCATCTTGTCCACACAAGGCTTCGCTTCCGTATCCTAATGTTGGGATTAGTTTGGCTGTAACAACTTGAAGCAGTGGGCGATAACTTGGGCCAGTAAGCAAGTTTTTTAAAGTACGAAAAGCAAATAATAGAGCATTTCCTTTTCTGTATAGCCCATGTTTTTGGGGTGCAAAGGAGGCCCGTTCATCAAAAAGCACACCCAGATATCTGTACTGGTTTGCTTGTTCCAAAACACCCCTTTCTGTCTTCCACTCTTTTGCTCTCGAATTTTGTTTTGCTAATTTCCATAACCTTGGTTTTTTTCTGATTTATTTCCAGACCATTTCGCTCTGCATATTCGAATATCTTTACGATGACCCGACGTAGACATACTTTAGTTTGACTCAGGAGTACTACGTCGTCAGCATATAGCAAGTTTGAAATAGTCATATCACCAAGCTTCGGGGGGTGCACATTTACCTTGTTTAAAACCACAGTCAAGTCCGAAAAAAAGGGATTAAAAAGCCATTCAGTTTTGAATTAATATACTTCTAATTGCAAGAATTTATTCATTAATGCTAACTAGAGCACCTGTCAGGTAATTTGCTAGACAATCTAGTCATGTAGACAGCTTTATCATCATCATATCATTTAAATCAATCCCTATTGGAGGAATCATTACAGAGAAAACATTTAGATAACTTTGCTCTATATTATCAGTCTTCATCGTGCTATAATGGACATCTTTCAAATTATTCATATGATAAACTTTAGGAAACACAAATGCTAAATAGTAATTAGTCTATTGGAGGAGTGAAATAACTAGTTTTGTTACATATGTGATAAATGCCTCTAAAACAGGGGCAACACAAAGACAATGATAGCTATTTACATCCCAAATATATGTACATCTACTATTTTCTACATTGACTTTACCATTTTTCTCATCACACATTATACATGTCTTATTGCCCTTCTTTCCAAATCCTAGCAGTAGGATGTATTTGTGACTTCTTAATCACAGCGTCTTCTTTAGCATGAAATCGTAACACAACAGAATCTACAAGGGTAACTTTCTGCTTTTGATGATACTCTGTAATAAAACAATGTTCCATTTCAGTTAGTCTGCATATACCTATCTCTGGAAAGAAATGTTCTTCACATTGGTACTATTTATATAGGCTTTGTGAAACTTTATAGAAGCTGACACAAGTTCACTTCTTCTGAGATTCTTCCAACTCTTCTATTGGAACCTTGCAATCTGTATTAACTTCCTCTAAAAGATTCATATTCATTATTATGAAGTAATATACTGAATATAACGGAGCATAGCTCTAAGGTAACTGTATGTAGGTCACACCTTTCAAAACAGAAAGATGTGCACAAATATAGCAATTAGTAAATTTCATGATTTCTCTATAAATATTTGAGAGTACTATGGGTATTCTCTAAATAATAATAGTTTGCATTATTATTTCTAGCATCTAATTCATAATTTTTGGTATTATTAATAGTGTTTGAGAGATATCCTACAGAAGAAAGTGCATCGACTAACAATCCAATAAAAATAGCGGAAATTAAAACTACTAAAACTACTCTAGAAGCCGTGGAAATTTTCTCTCTTCTTGTGGAATTTTTCTCTTTCAAAAATAAAGTTTTTCAAGAGCATTCAAAAATAAAGTTGTTTATAAATCAGTACAAGGTATAAAATATTTTCAACAGTCAACGGTTCACTTATTTTTCTGGAACTTTTCTTCAGCATCTGAGGATTTTTCTTTCTCTTTTTCACTTTACAGTGGTTGTTTTAGATCTTTAAACAAAATACTAAGATCTTTCAAGTCAACACCTTCTTCTGATTCAATCTTTCCCAAGTACACCCCATTCAGGAGCTGTGCATTTCCTATTTGGAGTTCTCTGTCTTATTGATTTATGCCTTGCATCTCCTTCTGAAATATTTTCCAAAAGGCACTTTTGCTCCCCAAGAAGTACTGCCCCCAAAATGCTAGGTGCAGAAAGTGAGAAGGCTTCCCTTCCTTTTGTTCCTGTTTCACATCTCTCTGAGCAAGGTGTTCCCAGCTGCACTCTTTCCTGCTAACAGAAGACAAAGATTGTGTCTGTGGAAACCACACCCCTGTCTGGAAATAGAGAATGAGAAGAGGACTGAAACCCCCAAGACAGTGTCCAATGACATTTCACTGACAAGTGTAGCTGGTACCCCACTGGAAACTGGAAAATGTGCTTCAGATGAGGAGAAGGGGCAGAGAGAGGCACTGGAGGTGGCTCTGCCTGGAAAGACTAACCAGAGGGGACCCCAGCAGTAGCTACTGAGTGGAGGCCCTACCCAGAGAAGAGGACTTGTAAAGAAACTATGAGGGTGATTGCCACTGCGGCGCCCCGGGGGGACTGGCACTATAAAAGACTGTAGTCAACCCTTCTGCCCTGGCAAGGGCTGCAGGAACCTTTGTAGCCACCTATTGAGCTCCCACATCACCCACCAATATTGAAGACCCTGGAGTAGAGTCCAATCAGCAGAGGCATTTGAGTAGACGTGGTGTCTGGCAATGGTGACGGAGAAACTCAGCAGCTGCACCTGTGGCTGTTCCCATGGACTAAAGACACCAACACAATGATCTTGAGGTAACTATCCTATGGGGTCTCACAGAGCTATTGAGTATACTTTCATACAATGCATTGTATCTAGCTATTCCACAACACAATATTCAGCCTACGCCCAAGATGGCAGAACCCTTCTCTCAGTGTGTAGAGTTGGTAGCCTACCCTAGAGGTGTGGCTACCTGGGGACTACAAACCAATGGGAAGACTGGTTGGGCAACTGTTCTCTGCTCTCTGCCTCCAGCACCAACATGTCTACCAAAACATAAGAGCAGTCCCTCTCATGTTTGTCCACCATTTGCCCTTCAAAGGCAGCCTTTCCCTTTGAAGCTCACTTTTTGGGCTCACACCTCTTCCAATGGCAGGCCTCTATTATTTCCTTTCCTAGGTGTCATTCATACCTCCCACAGGAGGGCAAAAGGCTGTCTTATAGCCAGCAACTTTGAGTAGCCACTGGAAAGCTGAGGCAACAGAGTGTCAACTTTCTGAAGTTGCCTTGTACTCAACAGTTACACTAAATTTGATTTGGACATTAAGTCAGGTTTAATGTAATGATTATTTTGTTACCTTTAGTAGTCTCATTCAGAAGTTAGTGGTCAGCGCGGAACCCTCTATCTGCCAATGGGTCTACTATCATTTCTACAGTGAAAACAAAAATTTGGGGTTTTTACTGTTAAAACATAAAAATACATGTCCTACTTTTTAATATACATCACCCTGCGTTAGGGCTTGACAGCACTACTACTTTAGCAGTGACATAAATATTAACGAGTCTTTTGGCAAAGCCAATAGGTTGCATCTGTGCAAGAGCTGTTGGCTTTGCCAATGTGTTTTAGCCATGTTGTACACCAGAGTGACTGCTGTTCAGCATGACTAAAAGGTAATGGCAGAGAAGAGAGTGGCATGAAGTGACGTAGAGTGGAATGGCAAAGTGTGGAGCAGAGTGTTGTAGAGTGGAGTGGCAGAGAGTGTTGTGTATTAGAGTGTCAAAGTGTGGAGTCGCATAGAGTAGTGTACAGTGGAGTGGCATGGAGTAGAGTGGACTGGTGTAGAGTGCATTGGCGTAGAGTGTTGCAGAGTATAGAGTTATAGAGTGCAGTAACATTGAGTGCATTTGCATTGAGTGCAGCGGCATTGAATTCAGCGGCATACAATGCCGCATCATAGAATGCAGTGGAGTAGCGCAAAGTAGAGTGGCGCACAGTAGAGTGGCACAGAGTGCGGTGCAGTGGTGTAGAGTGCAGTGGCATAGAGTGGAGTAGCGTAGAGTGGATTAGTGCAGAGTAGAGTGGTCTAAAGTTCAATGGCAGAGAGTGCAGTGGTGCCGAGTAAAGTGTAAGTCTGCAGTGGTGTAGAGTGGAGTAAAGTGGCAAAGAGTACAGTGATGCAGAGTATACTGCAGTGGCATAGAGTGCAGTGACACAGAGTGCAGTTGTGTAGAGTGGCACAGAGTGCAGGGGTAAAGAGTAGAGTTTCATAGAGACAAATGACATTTAGTGGAGTAGCTCAAAGTGGAGTATAGTAGCATAGAGGTCAGTGGTGTAGAGTAGATTGTTTCAGAGTAGAGTGAAGTGGTGTAGATGGAGCAGTGCAGGGTAGAGTGCAATTGCGTAGAGTGGTATGGAATGTAATTGTGTAGAGTGCAGTGGCATAGAGTGTGGTGGCATAGAGGCAGTGGTGCAGAGCAGGTTTGAGTGGCATACAGTGATTGGCGTAGAGTGCAGTGGCATGGAGAATGTTACTGAGAAAAGTGCATTGACGTAGAGTATATTGGCATAGAGTGTGGTGGCACAGAACGCTGTGTTATAGAATGGCATAGAGTGGAGTTGTGCAGAGAAGATTGGTGTGGCCTAGACTAGAGTGATGAAGAGTGCAGTTGCGAAGAGTGCAGTGGTGTGGTGTAAAGTGCTCAGCTATGAGTCGAATCAATGGGCCTTGCGTCAAAGTTCCGGTCGCAACGCTGGCACTGCGTCGATCTCCACTTGGTGAGCCGGGCTACGTCGTTCCGGTTTAGCATTGCAGTGATTTTTCATTGCCGGGCAGGCTGTGCGTCGATTCCAGCAGCCTGTGCGTCGATTTCCACAGCGCAAGGAGTTCTTTGCAGAGATGAGGTGTTTTTGGCCCTGAAACTTCAGGAAACAGGAGGTAAGCTCAATCCAAGCCCTTGGAGAGCACATCTCAGCAGAGCCAGAGAGCAGCAAGGCAGCAGGGCAACAGCAAGGCAGCAGTCCCTTACAGCAAAGCAGTCAGGTGAGTCCTTTGGGCAGCCAGGCAGCTTCTCTTAGGAGGTTGCAGGTTCTGGTTCAGAGTTACTTCCCCAGTAGGTATCTTCTCAAAAAGTGTCTGAGTTGGTAGGGTCAGAGACCTGGTTTAAATACCCAAATGTGCCTTTGTGGGGGAGACTTCAAAGAGTTTGCTCAGAAGTGCACAAGGTCTCCTTTCAGTTCCATCCTCTCTGCTAGGGTCCCAGTAGGGGTTTTGGCAGTCCATTGTGTGGGGGCAGGCCACTGTCCTTTCAAATGTAAGTGTCAGGCCCTATACCCTCCCAGCCCCGGAAGACCCATTCAGTATGCAAATGTGTGCAGGTGTGACTGAGCATCCTGTGTTTGGGGTTGTCTGAGTGAAATGCACAAGAGAGCTGTCAACTAACCTAGCCAGACGTGGATTGTAAGGCACAGAAGGGTTTAAGTGTAGAGAAATGCTCACTTTCTAAAAGTGGCATTTCTAGAATAGTAATATTAAATCCAACTTCAACAAGAAGCAGGGTTTTCTATTACCATTCTGACCATACTAAATACGACCTGTAGTGCACTTTGCTAGGGACTTACAAGTAAATTAAATATGCCAATTGGGTATGAGCCAATGTCACCATGTTTTAGGGAGAAAGCACATGCACTTTAGCACTGATTAGCAGTGGTAAATTGTGCAGAGTCCTAAAGCCAGAAAAATGAGGTCAGAAAAAGAGAAGGAGGTTTGAGGCTGACCCTGCAGAAAGGCCATTTCCAACAATGTGCACGTGAAAGTACAGCTGAATGGAAGTCCCTGGAGGTAGGTGGAAGTGTCTGCGGCTGTGTAGGTAGGCAGGTCCAGTGTTGTGTCATGCATTGTATGTGTGCGTGAGGAGTTTGAACTAGGTGCATTTGTGTTTGGGGAGCCAATGAAGTTCACTGAGGTGTGGGGGGATGTTGATGCAGCAAGGTAGGTTGAGGATGAGCTTTGCTGCGGTGTTCTGCATGATTTGGAGCCTGTTCATGAGCATCTTGGTGATTCCTGCACAGAGTGTCGCAGGAGCCATTATCTCCATTTCCTGCTGTTATCTGATTACCGTCTTCCAACATAAACTATCTATTCTTCAATTTTAGATGCAAATAAGACTTTTGAAGCCATAATATATCTGTATGATGGAACAGTTTCTTTCAATTATTCACCTTCAAGAAGACTCTTCCATACCTCTCTCACCGTCATAGGGCAACAACAGACAGAGCAGATGTGAACTCTCAACTTTACTTTCGTAATACTTTATATGAAAACTTGCCTGTGTTTTCTTGCATAAACTTCAGATGATTCAAACCACCTACAACAGATGCCTTTTTGTTCTATGGAAAAAATATATTTTCTCTGAGGCCTTCTAAACTGGTGTCCTTAATAAGCTTAAATTACTTTCAAAGTTGCCTGTTTTATATTTAGATGCCTTCAAGCTCTGACACCCACATCATTAATACCACGATCACTCCTTACATCACCTCAAGGTCTTCATGGAGTGAGTTTAACAACCTCATTTGCAGTACTAAAACTAAACCATCTTCCAAAGGCAATTAGACTTTCCCCAAAAATTATTTCTTATCTCGAGCAAGCTCCCTAATGTTACTCAGACTCTGTGTTCCTTGCCTTAAAATGGCTACTCAAGGCTCATCTTTTTTTAATTGGCATAGGCCATCGGCACCAAGAGACACTGTCAGAGGTGTTAGTATCCTTAATAGCGGTAATAATTGGGCCTTGCCATTAACTAAATAAAATATTTAGGTATATCTGTAATTATGATTTTACTTATCGACAAGGTGAAATGCTTGTGGTATCAATTTAATATTACATGTATGGGGCCATTTGTCTGGTCCTTGGGGTCTTTATCTCTTAACTGTGTGGTACTGTGCTTGTTGTCTCACATACTACAAATTGCAATCCACAAATTTTGTGCTGAGTTTTTCACCTCCACATTACCTATATTTATGTTTGCAGGGTTCTCCAACCAGCTATGGATTTTCTGCTCACGTAAGGATAGGTTTTAGTAGTAAATGTGGAAAGGACACAGGAGAGTGCCTTGAAGAACGGGCATGCTTACTACAATAGGGAAAGGAATGAGGAAGGAGGAAGAGGGGTTTAGCGAGGGCTAGGGAGGGATTTTGGGAGAGATGTCACTGACCCATACAAGAGTGAGCCAATTGCAATACCCACAGGTTGGAGTCATGTGACTTACAATTTTGTGTTATGCTTACACTCTGGGTTTGTGGAAGCAGTAAACTTAATCCAAAGTGTAGAGAGTAAACTTACTCAAAAGTGTAATTTACCTTTCTGAATCAGGGCCCAAGTGTGGCCCTCACTGCATAGGAGAGAGGCAAACGTATTTAGGGAGCTGTTGGTTCACCTTTTAGTGTTGTATTCTATAATGTTATCTTCCCTGGTGCAGGGATGCTGTTTCTTAGCAGCTCTGTGCTTTCACTTCTAGAATCCAGCTTGTGGATTCTGAGAAGCTGAATAGGAGGACAGTTGCTGAAAATCACTGACTCACCAAGAGTCATTGTGTGTAGCTAATAAAGAACCTTAATGTTCTTCGTGTACTGTGTCCTGAAAACACAAAAGTGATGACGAGGATGGAATCCTGAAGAAGAGGACACTGTCAGCAAGAAGGCTGTTCACCATATTGGATAAATATTAATTCTTTAAAAAGTAATTCAAGTTATTATTGTGACCCCCGGTCAAGAATTGTTTGATACAGTGTTCAGGAACCGCATGAGGATTGTTTGGCAGCTATGGACTTTGCACATCGGGGTTTTTAAAGCTAGTTGTGATCCCAGTGTAAGCCGGTGTATTTAACCAGGGTGAAGGAGATTAAAATGGATATCACCTGTGGTTAGTGTGAAGAGTAGCGGTTGGTCCGACTACAGCTTATGGGAGAGTAGCTGCTGTGAGAGTCAGACCTAAGGAGGCTGGGGCATTTATCAGGCCTCAGAGTTATTTAGGGCTACATGTACGAAGATCCAGTTTTGCGACTCACAAACTGCGAGTTTTAGCGACTCGCAATCTGCAAGTCGCAAAACCGTATGTACAACAGTGTCAATTAATCTGTCTGCAATTCGCAATGGGGTGGCAAATGACCTACTTCAGGAATATTCATGAGGTAGGTCGCAATTTGCGACCCCATTGGGAATTGGCGGCACTCACGTGCATGGTGGCCTGCTGGTGTCAGCAGACCACCATGTCTGTGACTCCTTTTTAATAAAGCAGCATTTTTTTTTTATGCAGCCCGTTTTCCTTGAAGGAAAACGGAATGCATTTCGAAAACAAAAAATGAAAAGCTCTCTTTTCAGAGCTGGCAGTGGTCTGAAATTGGTGCTAACTGCGATTGTTTTGCGACCGCATTCGCGGTCACAAAACAATCCTACATACCATTTAGATTCGGTATTAGGAAGGGACGCCCTTGACACGCCCCTTCCTAATGCCAAATCACAAAACCCAAACTGCAATTCGGTAACAAGTTACGGAATCACAGTTTGGGATTTGTACATCACAAAAAGCATTTTTCTAGTCGCAAATTAGCGAATCGCAAATCTGCCCCTTTGTTAAACAGAAAAATGCTTCATACATCTGGCCCTTAAAGAATACCGCTTACCGGGTGCAAAAGACTTGTGTACTTTCAAATGTGGAAAAGAACTGTATATCTTTAAAAGCAGTAGAGGTGCGCTCAAGGATCATTGTGCAGTGAGAGAGGAGACGTACTGCCGTCACCTGTGACATACATGCAACATATCAAGTGAGCTGGTGGGTAACCTTGGCTACCTTGTACCACATGTCATGCTGCTACACGTGCACAGGAAGGAAGTACGATGGTGGGAGCCTGTCTGCTGGTAACCCAGCAACCAGGGCAAAGCAATTTTGTAACAACGCGGCACGGAAATCATGTCAAAGTTCACTGGTGAGAATAAAAAGAGGAAGATATCGCTGATGTGCACAGCTGGGGGGAGAGTACGCATGTACTAAGAAACCACGCCAACGTGCATGGCATATTTGTGATAACAAGGTATTCTGATTTATTATATGCATTTAGGCAGTAACATCGCTGAATCATACAGCTTGTGAGTGGCATACCTGTGGATCAGAGGCGTCACGCTGATGCACACAGCTTTGGGAAAATCCAATAGTGTGCATTTTGGCAGTAGCATCACTGATGTACACAGCTTGTGAATGACATTGTTGGATTGTCAGACTAAAAGATACGCACCGTTGTTAGGAAGTTGTGCACAGGCATGAAACTCACGCCGATGTGCATGCCTGTTTGATGTCGGTAGATGTTAAATGAATAAGTGCAAATATTGACAGTAACAATACTAATGTGCACAGTTTGATAATAACTTTATCGGATTTGTCTGGAGAAGTCACCTTATATGTATGATTTGAGGGATTTTTTATTATTTCATATTTGTCTTGGTATAAGACTGTTGGTAAATGAAAATTGTTCTGTTGTGTAACACAATAATTGTTGGTGAAGTTTCACTCATGTGCGCACCTGCGCTGTGTGAGCGTAGGGCTCAGTCAGTCATGTCACCCCAAAACATACCTGCTATTCCAACATGTTTACAGGATCTAGGGCAACCTAGTATGGCATGGGAAAATTGGAAGGAAACCTTTGAAACGTATTTGGAAGCTATAGGGGGAGATGTATTTGTTGTGAAAAGGAAACTAGTAATCCTTGAACACAGTTTAGGGGTAGAAGGGAGAAAAGTTCTAAGAACATTGCCTAGGCCTGAAATAGAAGGTAGAGGTGGAGACAAAGGGTCAGACACTGAGGATGAAGATGTGTATGAAGGAGCCTTGAAAGCTTTAGGAGAGAACTACAGGAAAAAATAAGAATTGTAGTTGAAAAACACTTTTTTTTCACCTGGTCTCAAAAACAATGAGAAATAATAGAGCAATATGTTGCAGCTTTGCGAAGATTAGCGATTATGCACATCTTTTCAGAGATCTCAGAGATTAAATTATAAGAGCTCAATTAATCAACAGGATGAACAATTTGAAGATTCAAGAGAAATTATTAGGTCTAAAGATCCCATACTAGACAAAACCATTGATGTGCCAGGCATATGGAAAATACCTTTCACGATGTGAGGAAGTTGGTTGGAGCTGGGTCTAAATGTAATGAGTCTGATAAAGTTTATGATGTTAATACAGCAAAATAGAGTATGAGAAAAATTGCTGAAGGGGACAACAAGGGTAAAAAAAAAGTTTTGTCCAAAAAAGCATGCTATAGATGAAGAAGTTCAAAGTACACAGCTTGGTGTCTTGCCACCAAGAGTTGATGTTTCAAGTGTAAAAAATTATGGCACGTCTCAAGAGTTTGTAAAATGTTGGAGATTTCAAATACCAAGAGAACTGTGAATTTGATAAACAAAGATGAACATCTGGGTTTGAAGAAGAATCAAGTGTGAGTGGGGAAGGTGATATTGAGGTACTAGTGATGTGTGGAATGGAGCCACATTTGAGTGAAGGCTCCAGTGAGATGGGAAACGTTTATCGTCTTCCAAAATGTGTAATTAGGATGGATGGGAAAGATGTGCTTGCTTGGGCAGATTCATGTTCACCATTTACTCTTATTGATAAATCAATTTGGGACAATTTGAAATTTGCCGAGTTATGTCCCACTGATGTAGAACCTGAGGGGTACTCTGGTGTTAAATTACTGGGCTTGGGATATTTAATAACAGGGTTGGAATTTCAAGGAAGAAGGGCAAAAGAAAAAATTTATTTCATTGAAAAGGGAAGGCCTTTATTGGGATGGGATGGAAGGAACAATGTGTACTGGGGATAATCCTGAACCCAAAACATCCGAAGCAATTGTTGTTAACAGAGTATCATCACATGAATGAGTCGGTCACGAGTGTTCCTAATTTGTTCAAAAAAGATTTAGGATGTCTAAAGAAATTTTAACACCGATTGTGCTCAAAGAGAAGTGGTTCCCAAAGTACACAGGTGGCGAAAGCTCCTTTGGCTTTGAGAGGATTGTTGAAAGAGGAATTACATAGACTGTGTAAAGAGGGGGCAATAGATCCTATCGAAGCTTCAGAATGGTTGAGTCCAATAGTCATTGCTAAAAAATCCAACAGAAAGATTCACATGGGTGGACTTAAGAGATCTGAATGATTGTATCTGGATTGATTGTCATCCCCTTCCCCGAAAAAATGAGATGCTGGCGAGTGTGAAGGGTGAATTTTTTTTTACTACTTTGGACCTATCCAGTGCCTATCACCAGGTACGGTTGCATAAGAAATCCAGACATTTAGTGCTGTTAATAACACCAGCAGGTGCGTATCAGTTCATTCGCATGTCTTTCAGGTAGGCCACTGCATCAGCCGCATTTCAAAGAGTCATGGAGAGTTTTTTTAAGGAAATGTTGAACGTACTGGTATCTCATGACGATGTATTGGTTTGGGGAGAGAGCAAACAACAACATGATGAGAATTTGAAAGAGGTGTTGAATAGGTTAGAAAAAGAGGGGCTTACCATTTGTCTGGAAAAGTGCAAATGTTGTGTAAAAGAAGTGGAGTACTTAGGGCATACTTTGATTAAGGAAGGAGTTAAAACCAAACTCAGTTTAGTACTATAGATAAAGCTCTGTCTACATGTGATAAAGATCAGTTAAGATCTTGCCTGGGCCTTGCAGAGTATTGTCTAAAATCCGTACATCATTTGGCTAAGAAGGTTCATGCCTTACATGAAGGAATGAAAAAAGGAGTGAAATTTCATTGGTCAGAGTAATGTCAATGGACATTTGAATCAGTGAAAGTGTCCATTGTGAAAGCTGTTGCCCTGAAGCCATTTAATGCCGACAGTCATTATAACAGATGCTAGTAGTTATGGCTTAGGGACAGCATTAGTGCAAGTGCATGAAGGGTAAGAAAGAGTAGTGGCATTTGTGTCATGTTCCCTGAAAGGAGCAGAGAGCACATATTCTACGGTTGAAGAAGAGGCACTGGAATGCGGGTGAGGTGCAGCACTTTAGGATTTATTTTGTGGTGGGTGGAGTTTGAACTTCATACAGATCAAAGACCGTTGGTGGAGTTGTTTTTCACGGCAGGTGCAGGAAAAGCCACACTATGCATTGCAAAGTGGTTGTATCACTTTCAAGAATACATATTTACTGTAAAATACATGCCCGGTGTGTAAAACATCTACGGAGATTGTTTGTCAAGACTACCATTGAAAGATGTAACTGAAAGCGAGGAGGAAGAATGAACAGTGGCTGACGTGTCCGATGTATGTGGAGCAATAGGAGAAAATGAGTCGAAGGAGGCGGTGTTGGCAGACACTCTACTGGTGGAGTTAATAGACATACTGCCACATGCCCGGAGTTGGAAAATGTTTAGAGAGGTGGAAGTGCTCAAAAACGTGTGGGAGGAGTTATTAGTCATCGAGTCGTGGATGTTATTGTGAGAAGAAGAGAAATGCTGGTGGTACCAGTGATGTTGTGAGAAAGATTGTTGAAATTATTACATGAAGGGCACGGAAGGATTACGGCATGAAGGGCACGGATTGAGGATGGCAATGAAAAGGAAAACGTGTGTACTTTTGGTGGCCGGGCATGGACAGAGAAATAGAAAGGATTGTCTGGGAGTGTATTCCTTGCACGTGTAGCGCTAAATCACACATACTATAAGAATCTACTATATGTCCAGTAGCAATGCTGAATCGGCCTGGGAAATGGTTGCCATAGACAATTGCAGGCCATTTGAGTGTTTGGGTGTGAGTGAGAAGTATGCAGTGGTAATGATGGACTGTTTTTCAAAATGACCTGAAGTGTTTTTTTATGAAAGAGGTAAGAGCAAAAAATGGGATTGCTTTTTGTGAAGACATATTTCATACAGAAGGATGTCCTGCAGAGATATTATCTGACAGTGGTTCACAATTCATATCTGAAGAATTCTGTGATTTCTTCAAGAAACGGGGATCAAGCATTATAAGACTCCAGTTTATCATCCATGGGGAAATGGTTTATTTAATACTTCAACCGTGTGTTGAGGGAAGGTATCCAATTGGCCATATAGAGCAATACATGTTGGAGGAGTCAAGTCAGAGACATATTATGGATTTATATAACCAATCCGCACTCTGCTACTTGGGAAACACCATTTTGTTTGCTGAAAGGAAGAGTAGCATATACAGTAGCAATGCCTGCATGGATGGCTAAGTCTGGTCAATGGAAAGTTGATAATGAGAAGTTGATAGAGAAAGTGAAAAGATACCAAACTATATACAAGCAAAGACACCACAAGAGAATTAAGAAAAGAAACAAGAAATTTGTGGAAGGAATGTTAATGAAGGTGTGTTCGGGAAATATGGTGAGGAAGGGTAACTCCAAGTTATCTGAACCAAATGAAATGGGAGGTAAAAGAGAACACACATAGAATGTCGGATGGAAGGTGGTGGAATATACGGAGAGTGACGGAGTGTCGTGATGTGGAACTGAAGGAAGGGGTGTGCTCAGACATTGTTAGTAAAAATGCAAAAGAGATAAACAAAGCTTACAAGGATGATGAACATGGTGAAAGAAAGTTGAGCTCTTATGTGAGAGTGAGACCTAGAAAACTACAAGACTATATATGTACTCAAGATAGTTAAAAAAAAAAATAATAATAAAAATAAAATATATATATCCTTTTATGTATGGTTATTTAGAACAATTTTAGAAAGGAAAGGGGATGTGTTGTATTGTATAATGTTATTTTCTCTGGTGAAGTAATGTTGTTTCTTAGCAACTGTGTGCTTCCAATTCTGGAATTCTGCTCCTGGATTCTGAGAAGGTAAATCAGTGGATAGTTGCTAGGATCACTGATTGACCAGGAGTCGTTGTATGTAACCAATAAAGTACCTTAACTTACTACGTGTACTGTGTCCTGAAAACACAAAACAGAGTAGATGGATTGTTGTATGATGCATGGCCAGCTAGAGTGAATTAGGCTTTTCATAGCTCTTCGTTGTCCAATAGTGACTACCTCACTATTTTGGAATATCTTCTGGAGTGTCCTTCCTTGCATTCATGGGAGACTACCTTCTTTCAAGTTGCAAGGTGATAAGGGAATCCTGAGAAGGTGTTTTTTTTTATGTGCACTAGGAGAATTCAAGGGTGTAGAGAGTCAGGCACTTACAAGAAATCAAGATTGTTATTTTGGGGTCAAGGAGATGGCATGCTGAGCTTCTTTCTGGCTACAAGTCTTGCTGCAGTGTTCTGTAGCACTTGGAAAAAGGAGATTTCTTACTTGGACAAACAGGCAACAGAAGTTGTTGATAGCCGCCAAGACTTCAGGAAGGTCCGAGGGATGGATAAAAAGGAAGACACATTGGAGTAGGCATTTCTAGTACTGGATGAACTAATAACAAATCTGGTCTGGGCATGAAAAGTCATTTTTGAGTAGGGATGTATTCCAGGCCTTTGACCTTGGTGCTGGTGTAACCAACTGACTTAAAAAGAGCTTTAATTCTAGATGTGAGGGATTAGCACAGAGGAATAGTAAAGTCATGAGTTTTCTGAAACTACACACCTTCCGTGATTTGACAGCACACAGGAACATATCCCTATATGCTGGACCTGATCTTAGCTTCTTCGATGGCAGTGCATAGATAGAGTTGAGTTCCACTAGCATGGCTGCAGTAGGGGAGGTCATTATTAACTTTGCTCTTCAGGAAAAGTTGAAGAGCAATTGTGGCTAATCAATGGGCGACAATTGTTGAGTATGAAGGATCCATTTTATGTGATTTAGATCAAATGGATCACAGGTTAGAGATTATGATGACAGGAAAGTGAAAGCAGACTTTTGTGGTCTTCATTGTTAGATTCCACAGTGGGTTCCACAATTTATGAACAGAGATTTTTATTATTGTTATTATTATTATTGTTATTAGTATTAGTGGTAGTAGAAGTAGCAATAAACAAGGCACTTTTAGCATTTCTAGGCCTTGCAAAGAGATGTTGTTTGTTGTAAATTGTGCTTCTTTCCCTGGCAGGTGAGCAATAATCTTGTGTAGTTCACGTCAGTATTAGAAACAGATGCTTGAGTGCAAACTGGGGGTTAATATTGTTTGAGCACATTTGTGCAGGCACAACTATCAAGGCCGAACGGCTGTGCAGGCATTGGCCTCTTAAACCCATTCGCTGGGCTGTAACAGACATTTTTAAATATCAACGTCTGAATTCGTCATAGCATTGAAAGTCCAAAACAATGCAATTAGTTCAATAAACACCAGCAAGTGCAACTGTATTAGTAGAATCTAACATAACATAGGAGAGGAGAACATGAAGGCCTTGGTAAATATCTCGTGTTGCGAGTTTATGCAGGAAAACAAACTGGAATTACAGGAGGAATCGATTTTACCACTCTCCATCGCACACGTATCACATTTTACAGCACATAAATGTTCTTAACTTTGACCTGCAAATAATATCGGGAATATTGAGGGGTTATAGGCAGTGCCTTATCTTAATTGAATTCAAGCCTGTGGCCTGCAGATTACATTTACAGGTCAGCAGCAGGCGCTTAACGCACTGAAGTATTTTAACTCAAAATCTCCACCACGTATTTAATCTAAACACATCGAAGAAATGTCCAGCTACATGTTTGCGGTTTGGTGTCACGTGACATAACTTTCTGTAACCTATGCTATACCAGAAAAACCTCACAGACACTTTAAAAGCAAAGCAATAACAAAAAGTGTCAGTTCTCATTTTGCCGTGCACGGGAACACAGAGCAGGCCGCAGTTCTGACTGGCGTTTGTCAGAAATAATGCATTCCAAAATCGCAAGTGGAATTACGTTCCTGCCTAACTTTCACGTTTGGTTACACATCTGTAGAATACAACAAGCACCACTGGCTCGTATTCCCAATAAGTTCCTTTCAGCACATATCCTTGGCAGCCATCTTTGGAAGCAGTTCAAAATGCTTCATCGTTTAAGCCAAAGTTCAAACGATTCGCTTTCGTACTCTCCAAAGGCAAAACGCATGCAATCAATCGAAGACAATATATTTTGTTGGGCTAAAAAAAATTTGTTGGTTGGGTACTAGCTATGAAAACACAGAGCTCCTTTTTTTAGACAAATAAGCAAACTCTACATTATAACTGACCAGTACAGAATTCCCTCTATTTTTAGGTTGAGCCAACCAGACTGAGCAAGCTGTCTGTTTACAAAAGACATATTGTGTACTTCCATAAAAAATACAGAGGCTTGAAGGCCACGCATTGCTTATCCATGGGTTGGCTTTACAGCCACTTTTATTTGCTTCCTTTCTATTCAATGTCATTTCTTGTTTCAGTCTATCCATCTATCTTGTGTCTGTCCCTCCCATGGAGCACAGAGTATTTAGTATCTCTTTGATTGGCAGATGTCTATGCTTCCCCTGCTCCTTTTTAGGAAACAAATGTGCACTTTTTGTTTAAGCCCTCTGTGAAATTGCATATGTTTTCCAGCTGCCTACCTAGTGTGGTTTTCTCACATTCATGTTGCTCTCTATTGCCCATGTATTTCTCTCACCCACACACACTTGTGTTGCTTCCTTGTGCCTTTGTATTTCTCCCCTCGCTCTACCTTGTTCTCTTTCACCCATGTGTTTTTTCCATCAATCAATCAGGATTTATATAGCGTGGCTAATCACCCGATAGGGTATCCAGGTGCTTGCTGGTCCCAGAGGCTTATTCGAACAGCCAGGTCTTGAGGGCCATTTGGAGTTCCGGAAGTGAGGTGTTGGCCCAGAGGTGCAGGAGGAGGGTGTTCCAGGTTTTTGCTGCAATGTGGGAGAAGGAGCATCCTCCACTTCTGCTTCGGTAGTTGCAGTGAGTATGGGCAAGTGAAAGGGAGGCAGAGCGTAGTCTTCTCGATGGTTGGTAAAAGTTCGGGCAGTGCTTAATGTACATGGGTTCTTGGTTGTGTAGAGCAGAGGTCTTCAAACTGGGGGGCCTTAAGTGATCCCAGGGGGGGCGCCAAACTCTGGCAAAAAGAAATATTATACAGACAATATGCCTTTGTTTTAAGCAGAAGCATGTTATTGCAGTTTTAAAAAGGTAACAGTACTTAACTGAATTGTTTAAATAGGTTTAGATATATTTAAACAGTGCCATCTTTCTAAAATAATTGTGAAAAATTCTGAGGGGGGGCCCCAAAGATTTTTATTTTTCAACTGGGGGGGCGCGGCATTAAAAAGTTTGAAGACCTCTGGTGTAGAGCCTTGTGTGTGTGGTTCAGCAGCTTGAATTGGCATCTTTTATGTACTGGGAGCCAGCGGAGTTGCCTGAGGTGGGGTGTGATGTGGGTTCATCAGGTAAGGTCAAGGATGAGTTTGGCTGCGGCGTTCTGTCTGTCTGAAGTCTTTGTAGGTGGTGTGCAGCGATTCCTTCCTAGAGGGCCTTGCCATAGTTCAGTCAGCTGGTGATTATAACCTGTATCATGATGTGTCTCGTGTGTAGAGGTAGCCACTTGAAGATCTTACATAGCATGTGCGAAGTGAGGAAGCAGGCAGAGGAGACGGCATTGATTTCAATTTCATAGTGAGCTTGTTGTCAATGATGATTCTGAGGTTCATGTGTGGTCAGAGGGAGTGGGTGCAGGGCCTAGGTCTGGTGGTCACCAGGAGTCATTCCATGTGTTGCTGCTGTTGCCGAAGATCAGTACTTCCATCTTGTCTTCTTTAGCCAGTCAGCAACGCTTGTAATGCATATGTGGAAGCTACTTCTGGTGGTGGAGGGGTCGTCGGTGAGTAAGAGGATGAGTTGGGTGTGGTCTGCGTAGGGAATTATGTTGAGACCATGGGATCTGACAGTGTTGGCCAGCGGGGTTATATTTGCATTGACAAGCATGGGGCTGATGGATATTCCTGGAGGACACCACAGATGATATCCTTGGGTTTGGAGGTGAAAGGTGGGAGGTGGATTCTCTGGGTTCTTCCTGTGAGGAAGGAGGTAATCCATCTGAGCACATCCCCTTGGATGCCGATCTGATGGAGTCTTTCAATCAGCATGTGGTGGGCTACAGTGTCGAAGGCTGCAGAGAGGTTGAGGAGGATTAAAGCTGCTGTTTCTCTTCAGTCAAGGAGGGTTTGGATGTCGTCGTGGCTGTGATCAGGGCAGTTTTGGTGCTCTGATTGCTGTGCGAGCCAGATTGAGAGGTGTCGAGTAGCTGGTTCTGCTTCAGGTATGTCATGTTGATGATATTTTCCAATACCTTCTCTGGGAATGGGAGCAGGGAGATTGGCTGGTAGTTTTTGAGTTTGCTGGGCTCGACTGAGTTTTTTTTTAACACTGACTTTGGTGTGTTTTCCAGGTGTCAGGAAATATTGCAATGGCGATTGAGGTGTTGAGCAGGATGGTGAGTCCCTGGCTGATCCTTTGGTTTCCAAGGTTGAAAATGTAGTGCAGGCATGGGTCTTTGGGAGCTCCCGAGTGGATGGATTTTATGGTGGCGGTGATGTCCTGGGTGGAGAGAATGTTCCAGGTGGTCAGTGTGTGGTTTGTGTCAGTTACGGTGGTGGTGTATCTGTCGAAGAAGTCTGTAGGTGTGGGTTGGGGTTCAAAGTTTCTGTATATGGGTGCCATATTGTTGTGGAAGAAGTGGGTAAGGTTGTCGTAGAGCTCCTCTGTTTTCGCTGGCAGCCGAGTTGGAGAATTCCTTAATGATGTTGAAAAGTTCAATGGTGTTGTTGGCATTGGTTTCGATGTGTTTAGTGAGGGCTGTATTCTTTGATGCCTTCAGCAGGCAATGGTAGAGGTTGAGGGAGGTCTTGAAGGCTGCACTGTCGGAGGTGTCCTTGTTAGTGCACCATCTCCTCTCCAGCTGTTTGCTGTCTTGTCCTGTGTTATCTCCCTAACATTGCTTTTCCCCCAGCCCTGGTGCTTCTCTCTCTCTCTGCCAGCAGGCTTTCTTCACCCCTCCCCAACCTGTTTCCGGAACCTGCTCATCTGCTTTAATTTTTTTTCTTAAAATGATCTTTCATACTTCTCTCTATCAGTGATTTTGCCTACTTTTTTTTTATTTACCGATCCATCACTGATTAGTAGGTATAAAACAAAAAAAGCTCTGTCCAATTGTAGGTGAGTGCATGTGTGTTGAACACATTCACATGCCTCCAAAATGATACAGCGACCCATCATTGTGAGTTTTATGATTTTTTAAAGTATGATGCTGTACACCATGACTAAAAAAACATTTGCAAAGACAAAAGAATTTCATAGTCGAGACCTATTGACTTTGCCAGTGTTAATATTTGTGTTGTATTTTCTTCTTGCCAAAATTTCCCATTTACATAACATGAAAGGGAGAACAACAATTGGATAATTTTGAGACACCTTTATTTTTAATGGTTAGGTTTAACGTTTGCATTAAGGTGCATGGTATGTGGGATTTGTTTTGTATTTAATTTACCGAAGGACAATTCGCCACCTGCACTGTTATACCTAATTAAACAGCACTGCAATTGGAGGTACAAAATGCACAGTGGCAGGATGGAGAGGACAGTGGGGCACAGGGGAGGGGGCATCCCTGCAAAAAAAAAAATAATAATAATCACCATGGGACAAACATTGACATCAAGAGTGTGTCGATGTTTGCCCGGCCTTGAAATGTCCACAAATCAAAGTACATTAAGGGGCACAGGTCACAACTTCATTGCCTCTTTCCCAGGTTTGCCTTCCTCTCTTTTCTCTTATTGGGTGGTTATATTCTTCCCTTTGCCAAATCCTCATTTCAGTTCATAAATGTCCCCCCTTTTCGGAATAATTGAAGCTTCAATTTTAAAGTAGATAAAGTAGAAGGGGTTACTGTGTTTAACTTGACAAAGGCATGGGGAGGACTACCAACAACTTTTTCAGTCAAGCACCACCATATCAAGCTGAAAATTGAATGCTTTGAATTGCCTTGAATACAATTGTGATTGCCGAGCAAGAAACACCTGAAAATGAAATACTTGAGGCTGGCCATCAACTGACCACCACAAATAATAGGGGTTGGTGTGGATTTGTGCTCCACTTTTTAACCTAGTACCTGAAGTCTGACATCTCCAGAACCTAAAGGGACTCCAAGTTCCCCATTAACAACCTGCTCACATTAACAACCTGCTCACATGTGAAAATGGACATTTGGTGTACTTGTAAAATGTTTCCATGTGGGCTAGATTACATTGGAAGAAGTAGGCACCAATTCTGATTGAATATTTCACTGCGCATGATCATGTGCTCACCATGATGAGATGTCAGGGAATATAAATGGTAAAGAGAGACCAATTGGCTGCATCGTACCAAAATAAATCAACACATGTAGGCCAATATTTATGGGGTTTTGATGCAGGTCACCTTGCTGCACTGTCCTCCATCAAAGGGAAAGGGTAGGAAAGTGCTGTATCTATGGCACTGCGCTTGACCCATTTTGCTAGCCTAGCGCTAATTCAGACATCTCTGCACCATGGTGCAAGGGTGTCTGCATTGTAGGCAGGATTGTTTTTGTGCAAGAAGGGCTCTTATGCTTAAGTTGGCCTAAAAGAGTAGTCACAGTCTCCTAGGAAACTGAAGCAAACTCACAAACTGAACGCTTGTGGATCTGACAGCTCTGGTGCTGCTGGCAAGTGTAAACCAGCTGCGTTAAACATTGGGGGTGGAAACTACAGAAGGTATGAAGGGATAATACTGCCTTGCTTACTGTCTGTTCAAGGCACTGCTTTCATGGGACTAAGCCCATGTACAGCAGGGACAGTGCCAGGGCCACAACAGGCAAGTCTATGGTAGCGGCAAGTACCGCCTTTTCCCATTAGCATATGTGCAGAACCCCAAGATTTCACCCCGAGCTAGGAGCCTCAAATACAGCAAGTAAACTGAAAGAAGCAATACACTCAGACAATGGGATGACCAATGTTATCTTCCAACAGGGTAGAGGTCACTCAAAATCCAAAGTGCTCTGAATGGCACTTGACCCTGTCCTTGTAGAGTTTTGCATAAAGAATACTAATACGTCATATATCACCAGGCTATATGGAGGACCTCATTGTTGGACACGCTTTCTAATAACACTCAACAGGACAGTGCAAAATATAAATGAACAACAACCACTATATTAAATTACTTTCTCAACATTCCTCTGTTAATTAAAACAATCATTAGATTTTTTGTTTCGAAGCGCATAACAAATAACGGTAAATTACCATTTCTAAACTATATGAAGTCCATGATGATTCCTTGCATTTCTTTTCAAAGGCATCTCCAAGGAGACCAATTAAACAATTTCAAATCTCATTATTCTTTCAGCTCAACAGGGAATTCAAAGCAGCCAAATACTTTGTACACATCGCTTCAAAAACAATGTTTTTGACAGTTTCTTCCTAATGCACAAGGTATGAAAGAGTGAACTGTATTGGAATAGAAAGTACAATTAATTTCTCTCCGTGGAACATTATTTCAGCCAACATTAATCTGTAGTTTGAAGTTGACCAAATTGGAATTCACTTTTTGATGTGTGATCTCCCCTTTGTTCTCTCTGTGACAAGACACTCCACAGTAATATCTGGCCTGTTAGCCATTAGCCATATTTTTCGCTACAGGACAATACATAATTTGTTACATTTGTATATGGTTATTTGGACTTCAAAACGTCCTTTGTGGATAATATGTGGCCCTATTTTGGTGCTAAGGTTGTGGATTCCCGGCTGCTACACATTTATAAGATGTACTATATTATGGAAATGTTGCCTAGCATCCAGGTCTCTGACTTTGGAACTTTAGAAAAATGCTTGAATCCCTACTTTGGCTCACCATCATGTGTTTCTGGGAAAATCACATAATCTCTCCTGCCTAAAAAATGTGTAAACTAACCTGGTTCTCTTGTATAACATTCGAATGCCCTTTGGCAAATTTTATGGTGTGTTATCTAAAAATAACTGTGAAAAAAACAACGTCCAAACGGTGTATCCTTCCTTATTCAATTCAATTACCTATTGAGGCATGTGTGCTCCTAAAAGTTGCATATATTGCTGACCTCAATAAAGATGGCAGGCAAAAGATACATTTCAGTTTGTGAGGTGTTTCCCTTTCTAACCATATTGCATCGAGAGGACTTACTGAAATTCATCAAAGTAGGGTATATGAAATGAATTACACCTGTTTAGCTGGTGACATTTTGTGTACAAGAGCACATTCTTCATTGGTGGACTCAGAGTTGGCACTCCCATACATGTCCCTTCGCCAGACTTTCCTTGAGACTCAACCATCACCAGTGACGTTTTAGCCAAAAACGTGATTTTGAAGCTGGCAAGCTTTAAGCAGCGGATGTTGTTAGACCTTGCAAACGGCATGGGGTTTGAGGGGTCTGGTTAGACCATACCACCATTCCTAAGAAAGGGAGCCCTCCAAGTTCCTATAGAACCCTGTCACTAGTGTTTTACGATACTGCAGTATTGTAAATGAAGTCCAGGGGCCCCTGGCCGTTGGAGCTCTGACTGCAGGGCCTAGTTAGTGTTTCCCATTCCCATCCCATGAGGAAAAAAAGCCTCTATGGGCTTGTGGACGTGTGTACCGGTGGGACAAATAGAGAATGGAAAACCTATGTTAGACCTGTATCTTGATGGCTCCATTGAGATACCAATGGTTGGTGCCTGCGGCCCAGGGCCAGAGCCCTGTTATGCCTCTGCATGGAAATCCTGTTAGAGCTTTTTACCCTGTAGGGATTGGGGAAGTTTCCCTCGGCCCACAGAACCCTGCTCTGGGCATTCTGCAACACTGTAGGTTGCCAAATGGAGATCTAACCCACCAGAGCTCTCACTGAGGTCCAGTCAGAGCTGCCAATCCTGCTCGAGGAGGGAAAGGCATATATCTCAGCACAAGTAACTTGGGACTTGAAGGGTAAGTGCCTGGAGTCCCAGGCCCAAGAATAAAGAAATGGCTTCTCAGAGCTCTCCTTGGAATTTGATGACATGGAGCAGCTGGGGCTTGGAGCCCTGGATCTGGCCAGGCCTTCACAGAGGTCATCTTGGCTTCAGGGCCCAAATAGCACCAGATTCTTCCTCTCCATTTCCCGCCCACACACCTAGGTCTGGCACTACTCAGCCTTGGGTAGGGACTGGCACTCCAGTCTTCCAGACCAGGTAACGTCCTCCTTTCTGATGACTGGGCCTTGGTAGTCAAGGAGGCTTTAGCCCACTTCCAACAGCCTCCCTTATGGGCTGACCTGGAAGCTACCTATCCTTGATTATTAAGCCTGGGACTTATGGAAATCAGAGGGGAGCCATGAGGGCCGGCCCTCCAGACATCTGGTTGGCCAGCCACTAACCAAATGGCCCAGGTTAGCAATCAGACAGATGGCTTGGGACAACCAGCGACCAGATGTCCTGGGCAGACTGACAACAAGAGTGCCCCGGCCCACTGGAATGCCTGACCAGAGCGGCCAAAACAGGGGGAACGCTCAAACAAATGTATCTGACCTCATCACGTCCTGGCTGCACTTGAAGCTCCAAATAAACTTCGAGGGCAGATTAGGATTCTGAACACAGAGTCACGTCTTGTTTGTCTATTTACCAACATGTGTTTTGTTTCTTCTTTTTTTCCAGGCAAACCTTCATCAGTGATGTTGGTATGGCAAATTTTACACACACCAGGGCTTGATAAATGTTGCAGAGGTGTAATTTCGCAGTCACATGGGCATAACTTTGCACACCTCTAATCAAAAGGCCCCCCGGGTATGTCATTCTTCATAGGCCAGAAAAGTGGTCTCTGACTTTGTGATCCATGAGATTTTAAAGAGAACCTAGGTGTACTTTTGAGTAAGTTATTTCAATGCAAAACAGCCAGTGTCTATAACTGTAGCTTGAGCACAAACAAACGTTTGCAAAATCACAGATAGATTTTTAAAATTATACTTCAAAGTTGGAAACCGCCTAGTCCTGGAAGCACGTAAAAGTTTAATAAATGTACTCATGTTTTGATCAAATTATAAGCCATTTAGTGACTATTAATGTACTGTGCATGCTAATGGGCCAGATGTCACAAGCAGGTAATATATTATTTTGTAGTTTTATATAGCGCAAACACGACCTAAACGTATTGGAGCACTTTGCAGGAGGAGCAGTTACATTACACAAGGACACATTCATTTTGTTAGGCACAGAGAGATGAACTGATTTGCCCAGAATCACGGGATGTTGAGCCGACATTGAGGCTCGAACCTGGTTCCCAGCTCCATAGTCCGCAGCTATGGTCATTACATCACAGCCTCTCATTAATATTTGCAAGTCACACTACACTGAATTGAAGTTAATTTTGGAACCTCCCAGTTTTGGTAGGAGATGCAGAAATGTAAGTGACTAAGGGGGTCATTACGACCCCAGCGGTCGGTGGTATAGTGGAGGAATTACCACCTACAGGCTGACGGTACCTACCTCCACTTTTATGACATTGGCGGTTTGGCCAAAGCCAAACCGCCAATGTGCCACACCAACCACCATGGCGGTAATGACCACCGGGCTGGAGACATCAGTCTCCAGCCCTGGGGCCGTCACTAGACCGCCCATGGCATTATGACCCCACCCACCGCCATGGTTTCAGTGGTTTCGGTACTGCCACTGCAACCATGGCGGTAGGCACTATCAGCGCCAGAGAATTCCTTCCCTGGCACTGATAGGGGCCTCTGCCGCCCCCCTACTCAGAATTGCCCCCACCCCCTTCTCCCAACCCCCCACATTTACACACATACATACACACACATACATACACACCCATACACACACGCATACACACATTCACCCACGCATTCATACATTCATACACACTCACAGCAACACTCATGAACATACATCCAGGCACACACGCAATCACACGACACAGTATGCACGTACACTCACACTCACTCATGCACACATGCATTACACACGCATGCACGCATTCACACACAGTCACACACACCCCCACTCACACACACAACACCCCCTAACCTCCTTCTCCTGTCAGAGAACCCAACTTACCTGCTTGCAGGGTGTCCTCCGACACGAGATGGGATGCGGCGCTGCTGCCAGCAGCAGCGTCCGCCAGCAAAACACCACCAGGCTGTATCATGGCTCATGATACAGTAGGCGGTGTTTTGCTGGCGTGGCGCTGCTGCTGGCAGCAGCTCCACCTTACCGCAGTCCGCCGTCCGACGCACGCCGCCATGACTGTAGATGGAATACTGCCAGCCTTCTGGCGGTATTCCGTCTACTGTCATAATGCCATGGACGGTCGGTAGCCACGGTGACGGTATGTTGGTGGCCGTCGCCGTGTCGGTAGGCGGCATTTGCCGCCAAGGTCCTAATGAGGGCCTAAATCCTTTGTATGGCCAACTACACTATGTGTGCGGGACTTGCCACATTGAAGATCAAGGAAGAAAAGGCGTAGAGTTGACCTGGCTTGTTTTGCTTTCATTACCCTGTGAGAAAAGGTATGGGACTAGTGGGAAACACAACTCACATTTAGAAAGTTGATTACATAGAAAGTATTGTTGTGTCATATCTTGGGGGATTTGTTTTGTTTTTTATGCTTTTGTAGATTTTAGGATGAATGTTGGTAATTTATTGAGTCAACGTTGTTATCATGTGGGATATTTAATGTAATTATATTGATTTCAGGGACTGGTTGGCTACCTCCAAAAACACTAAGCGGTGTCAGTTTATTGCTGAAAATATTTGTGCGAGAACGTTTGCACGAAAGTGCAGGACAGTAAATTGTACGTTTCAAAACCTGTCCAGTAGACCACAAGCAACCTTTTTGCTCTTTAAAAACAGGGAAAAGCAATATGAAATGGAACCTTAAGCCAAACTTGTACTTGGATTCCTCTCCAAATCTCTGGCTGAAGGGACAAATTCATGTGCATTCTGGAACTTGTAGAGTTAAATTAGTATGACGCCCTGTCTTTTTCTTTCATAGCTTTGTGAAGTTTTGTAAAATTGGGGGTGCTTAAAAGCTTAAACAGCTCAGGCTTGTAAATTGAGGTAATGTAATTAAATGAATCGATTTTGTGCAATACAGTCAATTTCAGGGAGAATCTGTGTGTACTTCCTGCATTAACGTTCGGAGTAATTGATTCAACACCTACACTGTTTTTCTGCAGATGCCACCTCAAACCCCTCCCTCCTGAGACAATACCACTCCAATTCTTATGAAATACAAATAGATGTAAATATGAACGATCAGGCCTGACCAGACCTCTGTCTTCAGTTAATTAGGTAGATGACATAAAATGGCACAGCACTGTATTTGTTGAAACATACAGTACACCCAATGTGTTATCAGAGATGTGTTTGTTATTCCAGCAGTATTAACTGCATTAATGATCAATTTTGCTAGTTATTTAACTAACAGACCTTCATGCGAAGGACAATACATGGTGTTACTGACAGGGCTCAATGAGCAAATGAATTTAGCAATGTTTCTCTGTTCCTCTAAATATTCAGTTGTCTTTTGTGAGAAAGCCTCAGCTGAGGGGCTTTACCAATAATTATGTCAATTGGTATAACCTAATTGCCTCCACAACTCTCACTATTTCAACTAATGGGATACTATTCATTCTGTTTACTTTTTTCCATATCGTTATACAGTACATTAATATTGAAGTGTTTAATAACTTACAATTTCTTTTGTCATTCATAACTGTAATTATGGGTGGGTTTTGGACTGTTTATGGTTCTTTTCCTGTTGGTGGGAGGGATGTCTGTCTGGTGAAAAGTATGGTGTGATACTTGTGGTGTAGATGGTAGGAGAATGATTATGGTGCAAGATGGCAAAGAAATGTTTGTAATGGAAGGACAATGCCATTTTCTGCTATAGAAGGCAATGTCTCTGAAGAAGCAACTTTGTCACACAAATAAATTGTTATTCCGTATCAGGCTACCAATGAAATAGCACTGCTTCTTTTTCAGACCATATACTGTACATCTTTGGAAGAAGCAGTGGCCCATATTTATACTTTTTGACGCAAAACTGCGCCAACGCAGTTTTGCGTAAAAAAAATTAGCGCCGGCTAATGCCATTCTGAAGCGCCATGCGGGCGCCGTATTTATTGAATGACGTTAGCCGGCGTTAGCCGCCGGCGCTGTCTGGTGTGCGTTAAAAAAAACGACGTACACCAGGCAGCGCCGGCGTAGGGGGAAAATGGCGTATGGGCGTCCACAAATGGTGCAAGTCAGGCTGAGGCAAAAAAATCGCCACAACCCGATTTGCGCCATTTTTTTACGACGCCCATCCCCCATTGAAATGACTCCTGTCTTAGCAAAGACAGGAGTCATGCCCCCTTGCCCAATGGCCATGCCCAGGGGACTTCTGTCCCCTGGGCATGGTCATTGGGCATAGTGGCATGTAGGGGGGCACAAATCAGGCCCCCCTATACCACAAAAAAAATAAAAAAAATATACTTACCTGGACTTACCTTAATGTCCCTGGGGTGGGTCCCTCCATCCTTTGGTGTCCTCCTGGGGTGGGCAAGGGTGGCAGGGGGTGTCCCTGGGGGCAGGGGAGGGCACCTCTGGGCTCATTCTGAGCCCACAGGTCCCTTAACGCCTGCCCTGACCCAGGCGCTAAAATCCGGCGCTAATGCGGGTTTTTTAGACCCGCCCACTTCCGGGCGTCATTTTTGCCCGGGAATATAAATCCGACGCATATGCATCGGAGTCATTTTTTAAGACGGGAACGCCTACCTTGCATATCATTAACGCAAGGCAGGTGTTCACGCAAAAAAATTACGCTAACTCCATGAACTTTGGCGCTAGACGCGTCTAACGCCAAAGTATAAATATGGAGTTAGTTTTGCGTCGATTTTGCGTCGAAAAAAACGACGCAAATTCGGCGCAAACGGAGTATAAATATGCCCCAGTGTATCTAAATGGTTTAACCTATTTGTGCATGAGTGTGTACTGTGCAGTGGCCTGAGCAAAGGAACCTATTGTGGCTAATTACCATTGAGAGGGTAACAGGTTAGGATGTGGATTTTGGCATGGCAATGGCGATTTACATACAGGGACAACAGGAGTTCTGACACAGCAATGGTGATATACACACCTTGGCCATGTGGACCCAAGAATGGCTGTGGTACTTTACGTGCTAGGGTTTTGTAGATTCTAGCATGGAGATGTTGCTTTACTAACTGCACCAATGTGGACTTTTGCTTGGAAATTGCACTTTAGCCATTGGGTGATATGAATTTTCTTACCGATACTTCATTCCATTGCAGCACCTGTAGCCTGATGGATACAAATACTGTATGATCAGTAATCGGAGGGTACTAAGAAACATGCACAACTCGTTGTACCCTGAACAATAGCCCTTATTTCATGAAGCCACGGCACAATGAACAGCCATGGCCTTTTTGAGCTTTGGTGATTATTCTTATCATGCTAATATATTTGAACATTGCCCCTGGCAGAATGCCACATTGAGAACCTACAATAAGCTGCACTATAGAATACTGGTGCATGATCCTACAATAATTGGCAATACCTGAAAATATTTCAGTATCATTCAATTATATAATTCACTGTGGCAGTTGGTGATGTTTGAAATCGGTGAGGAATAGTCAACCCACATTTCACCTAAGAAGCTGAGGGCATGAGTCTAACTTCCTCTTGGTTAGGTGAGATCATTTTGAAAAACAAAAGTAGCCTTTTGGTCCATTGGTCCAATAGCGGTTTGCGGGCTGCAGAACGGGCGGGTTGGGGAGGCGCAGGAGGAGGGAATAAACATTTTTTTTTAAATCACTTACCTCCTCCACCGCTCCTCTGTCCCTAATCGCACCTCGCTGCAGGCACAGGCAGGCAGGGGACGACACTCCTCTGCCCAAATGGAGGAGCCGCCATTGCATTTTACAACAAAATTGTATCAAGAATTTGTTAACAGGCCAAAGGTTCTGAGGGCACTCATGGAATGTTCCAAACTTCCATGGGGAGCAATAAATCTAAGCCTTACTAATAGTGTTTGATTTTAATAAAATGATGTCTTGTTCTGCATAGTTTCTGTACAATATATCTAAAAGGACAGCTCAAATAATACAATTTCATATGGCCTATATCATATAGGATATTTCTTTTCTAGCATATTTGCCTTCCTTTCATATTTTCAAGAACATTAGCAGTTACCACCGAAAATCTCCTTGGAAGGGACAACGTGAAAAAATAAAAAAATACACAATCTCACAATCCCATCGATAGACAGGAATGCTATACAGATTTCACAGGTCTTTACAGAAGTGCTGTCAATCCGGATATAGGGCCAGATGTAGCAAGGCTTTTGCGCCACGCAAACCGCGAAAAACGCAGTTTGCGAGGCGCAAAAGCCGGTACGCGATGCAGAAACGCATTTTGCGAGTCGGAAACGACTCGCAAAATGCGTTTCCGACTCACAAATAGGAAGGGGTGCTCCCTTCCTATTTGCGACTCGCAACGCGATGCAAGTTGATTTGCGACCGCAAAAGCGGTCGCAAATGAACTCGCAGTTACCATCCACTTGAAGTGGATGGTAACTCATTCGCAAACGGGAAGGGGTCCCCATGGCAGTCACGGACATGGAGGTCTGCTGTCTCCAGCAGGCCACCATCCCCGTGAGTGCCCAGATTCGCAATGAGGTTCGCAAACTGCGACCCACCTCATTAATATTAATGAGGTGGGTCTTTGCGACACCTTTCTGCATAGCAAATTGCGAGTTTCAATTTGCGAGTCGCTCGGACTCGCAAATTGCAAGTCGCAATTTGCTTTCTTCCTACATCTGGCCCATAGACACTTGACATGGACAGCATATAGGTTACACCAGCCATAGAGGCCAGGGTCCTAGGTAGCAGTTGTGACTATTCCTAAACTATAACCCTACGTATTTTAAAATGCAAGAATTTTGACAACAAATATAAGCATTCCAGTATATGAAAATACACATATTTTATTATAAAATATAAACATGTCATTTGGGAAGAATACCCTCAATTCCTCAATTAAGAGCTTGTCACTTCAATGAACAATACAAAGTGAAACCAAAACACAAGACGTTAATTTTTAGTAAATACGTTTGGTGCCCAAAACTCAATCTGCAATAGCCGTCAAGTATTCACGTAACACATGGAAAGAGTCTACCCTGAATGCTTAAGTATCACAATCTCATGCCATATATATGCACAATATGCCACAAAAATATCACCACTATGCCAGGGTCAACATTATAATGAGGGTGAGCAGCAGCGTGTTAGGGATGCCCACAACATGCCAAGAATTACTACCATTATGCCATGGCCAACATTATTCCAGGGTGGTCACCATCATGCCATAGAGTCCCAGAATAAGCCAGGAGTCATCACCATTAGGGCAGCAACAGTATAATACTAGAGATGAGTGCCACCATACTATGGAAATGACAACATGGCAAGAATTATCACATTTGCATCAGGGCAAATATTAGATGGGGTGTGCACCATCATGTCACAGATGCTACCAAAGGGTCACGAATTACCGAATTACCAATCATGTTGTGAATGCCCACATGAGGCCAGAAGTCACTACAGTTAGATAAGGGCAGGACTATACTCGGTGGGGACAATGGATGGCCATAATATACCATGAATTGCCACTTTTATGTCACAACCAATATTATAAATGATGTGAGTTTCATCACGCAGTAGATATCCACAATAAGCTAAGAACAACCACAACTATGGCAGGGTCAGGATTCTACAATGTGTGGGCAACATCATGCCATGGATACTCACAGTATGATAGGAGGACCTACTAGTGCTATCCACACCCAGTATTTTAGCAGGGGTCATCACATTATCCCATGGATGTCACCAATATGCCAAGAAGTACCACGTTATACCAGGGCCAGAATTATAATTTGGATTGGCTCCACCATGACTTGGATACCACCAATTTGGCAAAAATTGCCATCATGACGCTAGAGTGTGGGCTTCATTATGCCACTGATGCCCACAATGTGTCAACAATTGCAGCCATTACGCAAGGAACAAATTATTCTGTGAAAGCCCACAATATGTAGGGAATTACTACCTTTATACAATAGCCATTTTATACCAAAGAAGGACTCAGTCAGGCCATGATTGTCCACATTTTGCCATTAATTACCACCATTATGCCAGAGTCAGCATTATACTATGGTTGGCTTGAGCCACACTGTAACTGGCTGTATTACAAGGCCTGTACTATTGATAAAACTGTAAATATATAAAAAAAAAAAACTCTTGTTGTTGTTGAGGCACATTACTCTGCTGCTATGTATCAGCACGAGGAACACAAACTACACGTCTGTTGGGTCTGTACAGACTGCGGCATATTTCCCAGGCAGTTTCTTTGTCTTGTCCATGTCTTTCTGAGCATCTGGAGGAGATGCTGCATAAGATCAGACCACTGAAGTGAGAGAGGGGAAAATATCTGGGGATCCACCACCTCTGATAATAGAAGTAACCTGGCATACAAGTTCAAACCCCCGGCATATAAATGCATAATTTCTGATTATATTTTACTCTGGGCACATATATTTGTTTAGCTATTTGACACTGGAACAGTAAGAGTATTATTGTCATGTACCGTTCGTCAGGCCCCATACACTCATACCCTACTTGTGTTTTTACAAACTGTACCTGGCATCCTGCTGGTCTTCTGGGCTGTGCCGGTCAGAATGCAGGGTGTCATGGGATGAGATCTTCCTGATGTGTTTGCAGTTTGGTTCTCAAAGTGTTATTGGGCATGAGCAGTTGGGTGAGGGTGACTTCTCTGATGAATTTATGTTGTGCATGGCAGCAAAAGGGGCCGAGGGGTTCAGTAAGCCTTTTCACATCTCACCATGGCAGACTAATGTCGAGTGCAAACTTGTCCTGGTACATCTTTTCTCTTTGTAAATAAATCCCATGCCAGCTGGGAACATTGACTTGCAACACTTCCTGTTCCTGTGTTTCCGGGTTTGTCATTCACCCCTATCTTTGTTTTTTTCCACTTCTCGTTTTTTGTTCCTCATTGTTCGATATCCTGGTCTTTGCTCCACTCTGACTTCTCCAGTTTCTGATTTTAATCTTCTGTGAAAGGGCACTGTGGTGCATTCTCAGTCCTTCTCTGATTTTGCCTGCACTATAGAGCTCTTTAGATGCCTGGTAACTATCGTCGGTGTCCATCACTGGCAGGAGAGGTCTTCTATGTCTTTTGAGCTTTAGCCTCCAATAGATGACTCTTTCCAGAGGGCACTCGTGTTTATATTGGCAGCGTGAAGTGGCGCAGTGGCTTCCGGAAGCGATCGCCCTTAATTAGGGCCCTCAAAGAAGATAAGAGAGGCCACGATGTACAGTCCTTGTCAATGATGTTCTATCACAGTACACGTAGCCCAGCTGTCTTGTAGCATCGTGTGTAGTAAAGGAACAAACAAAACACAACAAATTAAAATCAGAAAATGGAAGGCATAGAATAAAACGTATCATTAAACAAAGGAGGGAATGGGAATCCCTCATTAAGGGGTAATCGAGAGGAAAAAGAAGGTGACATAAATGTGATGGCATTATGTTAAATATGAGCTATTGGGACTTTTGGGGTAAAATAAAAAAAGAGAATTAAAACCCCGTCTTTGGCACGACATGCTGCAAATTAAACTCCTGGTGGTAACATTTATCTCATCACATTACATTTTTTTTTATAGAGGGATTAGGTTGACACCTCAAGAGCTGTAAAGTGTTCTGTTCTTGGCATGAGTCCATATTAAATTGCAAGAGGCTGTTTTCTCTGTGAAACCATCCCAGACCAGATAACAATAGACTTCCATGCACTCTATACTCACTGAGTGCCTTGCTGATGTCCACATTCCAACAATTAATCTTGCTTGTGTTTACGAATTTTAATGACAGAGTCATTGGGCCTACTGTCTCTCTCAACCATTGTTCTAGAGGGATTCTAGAGTTCTTTTTCAGAGTTCAAGGAATAATTCAGTCAGTATGTTCAATGTGTTTTAGATGGTGTTCCCCACTTGTACCTTTCATATGTTTGTATTCAGTGCAAGGTCTCTCTACACCTGTGTGCTCTCTAGGATGGAGTTTACAGGCTCTTGATTTTACTTCTGGTCAGGTATTCACTAATTATTTCATGTGTCAGAGTACTCAGAGATATCACCTTTCTCACACAATGGAAATTGTTGATTTTAATGAAGGCTTTTCTGGAGGAGCAGAGTAGGGCTGAGGGAGCTTTGGTTGTGTTGGTATTGTTGTGGCTTTGGATAGAGTTAAGATAGTTTGCTATGACCTGCTTTTGTGAAAATGTCAGAACTGACTTTTTCAAGTGGAATTCAGGCTTTCAAAACGTAGTTATCCTCACGTTTCACCCTTGAAAACATCACACCTAGTGGGAGAGGAGGGGGGCCTTGGAGGATGCGAGGCTTGTCGAAGGATGGAGCTTCGAGCCCATCACTGTCTGAGCAGCTATGAAGGGCAATTGGAAGGAGCAAGATTTTGACTCTGAGGTAGTCTTTGTGTTGTTTCACTGACAAGCAGCTACTCCTACCTCCATGTCCGGTTTGCAAAACTTGCAGGGGATTGCAGCTGTGCAATGCCTCCGCACAAAGGGCCTAGAAACCTGCTCTGCTGGGGAGTTTCCAGATGCCTTTGTGTTCTTCGTGTAATATCTGATTTTCACCAGTTAACCATGTGATACACAGTGGCACAGTGTGAATTATCAGGTCTGGGGCTTATGTAGATTCCATCCGTGGCACTATTCTGCCTTCAGCATGGAGGAAGAAAGTTAGTGGGAATGGTACCTAATTTTAACCCTTTATATTCTCCCCCACATACTTCGTCTTCCCCAGTTCTATGCCTCGTTCAAATGCTTAGCAGGCTTTCCCCCCTCACTACCGTTTTACTTTCCCACTGACACCTCCTCTCCAGGCCAAATGTGAGTGATGGAAAAGTGTCTCCATACAGGGGTTAATTTCAAGAATACACACAGAAAACGTCCATGATGGGCTGGGAGCTTTCTCCCTGCAAGTCAGTGACATTTTCAAGCCTTCTTGTGATGACAATTTGTCATGGCTTATAAGACAGACTACTTGAGGGTTGCCACTGCCGGAAGTGTTGCTGGCCAGCCTCCCTAAATTGTGAGGCCAATCCCACACCATTGTTGAAAGCGTTGCTGCTCCCTTACGCCCATTCCCTGTAGCAGAGCCAATATTGGCACTGCCATTGGAAATGCCACATCAATACTTTCCACCACTAAATGGGCCAGCAGAATGAAGAGGATTGAGGATGGTACATCTGCTTATTTCTTAAGTGGATGTGCCATTAGTTCCCTCCTTTCAGTCAGGCCTTTAATCTCTTTTCTGTGCACAATATTTAGAATTAGTGTTAGTTCTCCTGGCACAGAATGTTAAATAGGTACATTGTAACAGTTTAGTGCTGCTTCTCCTATGGCACAAATATTTACCTGCTGTGCAACATTTTCGTCAGTGACCACACAGACTTCTTTACTGGCGATCTGATGCAACTGAAAAATAGAGCTCTAGGTGGGTGCCATCCTTGAAGTCTGAAACGGTCTTCTGGTTCTCCTTTCAGAACTATGTATGTGATACGTATGTAAGGGGTACTTCTATAGCACAAACCTAGCTAAAAGGAAGCAAAGAGCTGGACAGGGTTCTGTACATGTAGACCCTTCGCCTTTTTCAGCCAATATGTTAGAGAAATTGTGATACATTTATAATTTGGACAAATTATTTTCCCAAATGTTTTGGGTACTAATGATCACCCAGGGCACTCTAGAGTAACTCACATACTCGTGCAAATCCATTGCTGCTGTTTAAATACAGACTGGTGCTGAAAATGACATCATACTAGTTTTCCAGTGCCGAAAAATGAGGTCCAGGGTGAATTAAGATTATATACAAGGGCCAGGGTGGATTAAAAAAATTAGGCCTTGTGAATTACAAGTAACATACATTGGTTAAATCGTACCTGCACAATGGCACTCAGTGTACAATAGTTGAGATGGTTATCTGGAAATCATGTTTTCATAGGTATTTGTCCGTAGTTTGTACAGAAACACAAACTCACATATTCAAGGTTTAGCAGGCATTCTCACACCTTCCAGGTGTTGCTGCAGTGATAATGTCCTGCCAGCCACAAAGACTTGGGGAAGACAGAAACCTGCTTAATTCTATGAAGTCTATTTAAGGCCTTACCACTGCTGTTACCACTGCTGGGGATAATCGAACCAAGACAACAACTCCCAGAAAGCATTAGGTCGACATGGGATCTTCTGACAACCCGGTAGTAACAATGAGTGTTGGGTTCTTAAAATTAAATTAAACAACATAAGAGCTTTTTTTCCTGGTTTTCAACAATAAACATACAGTTCTGTTTGTGCACAGTACACTTAAGCGAGAGACAGCATGGGACAGACAATGTACAAAACCATCATTAATGTGTGTATCAGTTTGGACTCTGCACTTTCTTGGACTTAGTGAATCTGGCATTACCTCTCAATAAAATATATAGGGGGTCATTCTGACCCTGGCGGTCGGTGACCGCCAGGGTCACCGACCACGGGAGCACCGCCAACAGGCTGGCGGTGCTCCCTCGAGCATTCTGACCGCGGCGGTTCAGCCGCGGTCAGAAACGGAAAGTCGGCGGTCTCCCGCCGACTTTCCGCTGCTCGCGGGAATCCTCCATGGCGGCGGAGCGCGCTCCGTCGCCATGGGGATTCTGACACCCCCTACCGCCATCCTGTTCCTGGCGGGTCTCCCGCCAGGAACAGGATGGCGGTAGGGGGTGCCGCGGGGCCCCTGGGGGCCCCTGCAGTGCCCATGCCAATGGCATGGGCACTGCAGGGGCCCCCGTAAGAGGGCCCCACGTAGTATTTCAGTGTCTGCAAAGCAGACACTGAAATACGCGACGGGTGCAACAGCACCCGTCGCACCTTCCCACTACGCCGGCTCAATTCTGAGCCGGCGTCCTCGTGGGAAGGTAGATTTGCCCTGGGCTGGCGGGCGGCCTTTTGGCGGCCGCCCGCCAGCCCAGGGCAAATCTCAAAATACCCTCAGCGGTCTTGCGACCGCGGAGCGGTATTTTGTCAGGGGAAGACTGGCGGGCGGCCTCCGCCGCCCGCCAGTCTCAGAATCACCCCCATAGTATGGTGTTGTTTTGCAAAGGTACAGTCTCTCATTATTGTGCCAGCTGCCCATGAGTCCCAAGCCTTTGTTCCTTTAGTTGTTCCAGAAATCATGAAGTGAAACAGGCAGTTATGCTTCCTGCACGTGTCCTGGATGCATCCAGTATGCAAGCCTAGCCGTATCGAGCTCATCGGTCATTGGCTAAGCAAGGCTGGGCTGGCCATTCTGCCACTCTGGTATTTTTCTGGTGGGCTGCAGGCTAGAGGTCAGCATTTAGAGCTGGGTGGACTGCCAAGATCCAACCATTGAAGCTACCAATGCCAAATGCTAGTTGGTGCTCCTGGAGGCTGGGGCTGGTTTCAACATGTTTACCCTGGCCGATTGTGACTTTCAGTGCCTGTCTAAGATCACAAAGACCTCAAAGAAGTAGCTAGCATGCATTCTAAGGTGAGGGCTACAGAAATGAAAAGCCGGAACCCACGCAGAGGTTATGTACTCAGTAGAGCTGCCCTTTGGAATTTTCGCTACCCTGTGTTCTCTGGAATTAAGGTCCAGATTTACTAATGATTTGTGTCAGGTTTGCTTCACCAACGAACACAAACCCGGTGCAAAGTGTTTGGGTGGGATTTGCTATCCAAAGAAAATCAGGATTTTCATTGGATAGTATTCCAAAGTAATGCAAAGTTGCGCTATACGCTGCATTGCATTACTATGTATCAAGGGGGTATCCCATGTGTGGTGCATGGGTGTTCCCATGCAATCACTCATAGGTTTTGACACAAATCCCTAACTACAAACATTGATAGGCATATCAAGGAGAAAAACATTAATTCCTCCTTGTTTTTTAAACTTTGCATGTGTGCTGCATTGTGCAGCACACATGTAGAGTGGGAATAACCTTAAAAGCCTTCCTGTACATAACCTATGCTTCAGAGAACGCAGCGCAAGGGTGTGTGCATTGGTGCATGACTACCAAAGGTGCGCCCACACTGGGGAGATTAAAAATGCACAGCATGTTAATAGATCACACACATATTTTTCTCTCTCCCTTTGATGCCAGGCAACCCAGCAACCCTGGTTGCTGTACCATTTTCTGTCAAATGTTGGTAAATCTGGGCCTAGGTACCTGAAGTTGTGTTCTGTGAAACGAAGAATCCTTTCAGGGCAATTGGATGGATTTGAAGTATAGTGGTAGTTTGGGAAATAAAGCTGAGGGTGAGTGGTGGCTCCCCCCCCGTCACCAAGAATAAGCACCCTCTTTCATCTGCCACCTGACCCCAAATTGACAACACAATCCAGCTGAGTAGTAAGTGTACTGGTTCTGTTGTAAAGCGCTTTAATACACTCGGACCAGGATTGCGCAAGCAAACACCTATAATGTACAATTATTCGCTGTTGTGAAATGAGAAAACTCACGATTCCTAACTTTTGCTTGTGTTGACTCAGCGTGTCAGTCTCTAAGTCTAATTCAGTGAAGCCACTCCTTGCACGTATTATAATTTCGTTTTATTGCGTTTCCTTACACCAACTCACATCTAGGGGCTGCGTAGCTACAATTAGTGCTGCGAGTGCACTGGCATCGGGGCGCTGGGGGACCATTGCAACCTGACAATTTATATATTTCATTTCGGCAACGCTGTCAAAGGCGCCATTTCCATTGTGCCAGGGCCCGTGACATCCTTGCTGCCTACTGACCACATTCCGCTCGATTTTTTGCCGTCAACAGAAAAAATATATGGACTAAACAAGCTAAACAGAAATTGCTTAGCAAGGAGTACAATGTCAAACAGTACAGCACAACTTCATTAGGGTAAAAAATGGTTCAGTGTTTTTTGCCGCGTTCCAACTAAAACTGCTATTGCTGCCTTTAAAGTGACAGACACATTTCTCTTTATTGAACCTTACATTTGCAAAAGTCACTGACAGCAGGAATTCCAGAATGTTCCATTGTTTGGTGAAGTCTAGTTGGGGGCTTGCGAGTTATTCACAGAGGCTGATGCACCGATTGACACAGGTGCAGAGGCTGCAGATGGGATAGCTGGCGGCGGGAGAACAATGAAGTGCCTCGAAAACAATCACAGCTCCGCAGGAGGCTGGACTTCAAAGGTGAGCTGTGCGTGCCCTCGTCACCAGCTGGGTGTGGGTACAAGCTGCACTCACATCAGAGCTTTCATCTTCGTGATTTGTGTCATCAAAGTGTGACTGGGGGCACCTTCCTGTGAGGAAATGGGGCAATAACAACACGCAAGAGGTGCCTTCCTCCTGCAGCCTCACAAGGGACTCTGGTACCAAAGAGAAAACGTGAAGGCTCGGAGCCATGTTCTGACATGTTTCAACGAGATGTCCTTTAGTTGATAAGTTATTAACTATGGACTCATGGGGGCTGAGGTTTAGGACTCTAGAAGTATGATCATGGACGTCATTTAGGGGCCGCCAGGGGTCGCGGCAGCGACCCCAAGATTGCTCATTGCGACCCCTGGCACTGCCTTTGCGACCCCTGGCCTCAGAGGTGCCAAAATCAGTGCCCGGGACACAGGAGCAGCTCATCCCTATGGACGTCAGTTGGGGATCTACTTCCTTGTTTTCAATCACTTTTTTATTACACTAATAGTAAATAATGTATTATTCACTATTAGTGTAAAAAAAACGGAGGACAGTTAGCTGGATTATGACCCTCCTTTGTAGCTGAGGAAAGTAAAACACTTTTAAATGTATGTTGCGTGCATGCTTACGGGTGTGCGGGTGCTGATGTATAAAAAAGGGTGCATGAGTGAATGTGTGTGTATGTGTAAGCATGTGTGTGAGTGAAAGTAAAGATAAAATAGTGTGTGATGTTATTACCGCTACACCTGGCATTTTGGTGAATTGACGTCCATGTGTATGATCCCAACCAAATGATTTACCTTCCTGTGTGTCTGTTCCACAATCTTTCTGAAACAATTATAAACCGAGTGAACTGGACTTGAAGGTAGTGAAGTGCTTTACATGAGCACCAGTGACTTTATACAAGAACACAATGTAGGGTGACCAGATTTTGAGACAGAAGCAAAAACCAGGACAGGTCAGTCATAAAACTAGGACCAAAGTCTTTAATCTTTCTTCTATATCTGGTCCGTCCCATATTTTTATATATATATATATATACATTATATATATATATGGAGAGAGATAATCTCTCTCTCGCTTTCTCGTTACATAACCTTAGCAGTGCAGCATGTCTACCCTGCGTCACCTATCCTCCCCACTCTGTCTCTCGGCTGGAAGCCGACAGAGACCTCCTCTTGTGCTGTCTGGCAGAAATAGATAAATTACTTGAACTATTCCAGACTTCAGCCAAACTTCAGAGCTGCCTGTGTAAGGACAGCACACCTTTCAATGATGCTTTACAAAATGACCTAACCTTTGACCTAAAAAGGCCGGGACATGTATTTAAATTTAACAAAAGAGTCCCAACACGAGGACAGTCGTCTGAAAACTGGACGTCTGGTCCCCTAACCAGCGGTCAAAGTGCATTAAAAAAAGTATGGGGAACTGTAATGCTGCATGCAGTGGGGGGCGGAGTCAGTTAACATGGGAGCAAGGTCAAAGGTGTGGCTGAAAAAAAAAATATTCTGTAAGTTTTTGTTGGTCTTTCACCGTCGGTTGCTGCATATAAAATAACATGCAGATTAAATGAAAAATACATTTAAAAAGTTGTTACTCATTGGGAAATGCAATGTAGTACATTATGAAACCTGTATTACTTAATGCACTGCAGAGGTCTGTGTGTTACCAGAAAGCCACAGAATTAAGTCTTGGTTGCTGCAGTGGAGAAAAGTGACATGTATTTTTAGTACTACGAGGGAACAAGCCTGTGACAGAAATCACTGTGAATATGTAATTCATTATTTTAAACTTGCATTACACACAGTATAAGGTAGACTGGTACAGACTGCGAATAACTGTTTAAGATAAAATGGTTCCAAAATATAGATTTCAGTAATACCCAGAGTACTAAATAGTGCTTTTTTTTTTACATTACTGTCCTCTTCAAGACCGCCTAAAGAAGTAAGTGCGATGTAAACACTTACAATTAAAAGCACACACTTCACAGCCCAGTTGTTAACTCTTTGCACAATCACTCAAAAAGAATCAGGGCCCGATGGACTACACGATTTTGCGGTCGTAAAAGGCAAATTTCGTCTTTTGCGACCGCAAAATGGCCTTTCCTAAGGTACCATCCCTGTTTTGTGAGCCGGCATGCAAATACCGACTCGTAAAATAGGGATTGCGACTCACAATTAGGACGGGGCATCCCAAGGGCATCCCTTATTAATTGCGAGTCACAGTGGCATGTATGATTGTTTTGTGACCACAACTGCTGTCACAAAACAATCACAGTTACCACCAATTTCAAATTGGTGGTATCGCATTTGCAAACCCTTCCCCTTCGTGAATGGAAGCGAAAATATTTTTTCTGAGAGCAGGTAGTGGTCCCGTGGACCACTGCCTATTCTGAAGAAAAATGAAAAGAAAACTTTCATTTTTTTGTTTGAAATGCATCCCATTTTCCTTTAAGGAAAACAGGATGCATTTTTAAAAAAACTGCTTTATTTAAAAAGCAGTCACAGACATGGTAGTCTGCTGTACCCTGCAGGCCACCATCATTGTGAGTGCAGCCATGCGCAATGGGGTCGCAAATTCCGACCTAACTTATGAATATTGATGAGGTAGGTAATTTGCGACCCATAAGGAATCACAAACACAGTGGTTGACAGTGTTGTACATTTGGTTTTGCGACTCACAATTTGTGACTCGCAAATAAATATCAAATTGTGAGTTGCAAATGAATCGGGAGTTGCGAGTCGCGAAACATACGGTCGTACATCTGGCCCTAAATCTTTTCCATCACAAAGCTTCCAGTGATTCGATCAATTAAAGCCAGGACCAACTCTAAAGCATCCTTTTCATTTGCAGATTAACCCGTAATTCACATTTGCATTTCTTTCAGATAACCAGGCACCGTGGCAGGAGGCTTGTGTAGCTGTCTGCCACACTATGGTTTTATGGCTTAGGAGACTCCTTGAATGACACTTTAGCTGAGGCATTTAAACTGTCGGAATTACCCACCCCGGGACGGTTGTCTTTTTACAAAAAACTAAGCGATAGGTGTTTCATAAATTATAAAAGTATGGGCATGTCGTGCCCCTCTGATCCCTCCCACTTTGGTCACTGCCCCTAACATATTCATCTTTGATTTTTTAGGCATGGGTAGATTAAGTGATTTGCCCAGAATCACAGTATGTTGAGCAAACTCTGAGACTCAAACCTTGCTCTGCAGTTCCAAAGTCTGCAGCTCTGGTCTTTACACCACATGCTAGATCAGAGTCTGACAACCATCTTCTCTGGGGCCTAAAACTAGAGTGACTAGGTCTTAATAACCATAAACCAGGATATTTTCCAAAAATCAAAGAAGGACTACAAGTTTACATCAACGGAGCGGCACAGAATGACAGCTCTCATCGACACAGGAACACAGAATAGACACTAAGAAAATAAAAAAAATGTAATTTGTAAAACCAGGATCACACTTCTTAATGAAATTGCTTATTTTTAACAGCTGCTAACTAGCACAGCTTTAGAACACCTAAACTGTGCCTTTCACTGTTTTCAGTCGACCCCCTCTAAAAACCAAGACATGACCCAAATCTGCAGAAATCTATTGGGACAGCTGGAGAAAAACTGGGACTGCCTCAGCAAATCCGGGACACCTGATCTCCCTACCTAAAATGCACCTTGGAGTTCCTTCCTCGAACCCAGAAAGGGTGGCCAGTGCTTTGTATGCATTTATTTATGTGGTATTTGTATAACACAAACCTAGTCGAAAGGCAGCAAAGTAATGTACAGGGTCAAAGGCAAAGATGCAATCAATGCATGACTGGAGGGGTAGTTGTGTTCTAATAGACGTTGACTGCCACTGAGCTACGAAGTAGCATTCTCTACATCTTATTGATAGCAGTAATTCATTCATCTCCAATACTCCAGCCACAGCGTCTGTGGTCATACATTTTCTCTTTATATAGTTCTAATCATTTTTCCTTTCAATAGTGCTAGGGGATGTTAAAATGCTCACGCACTGCAGAGTCAAACCAGAGGCAGTGAGGCACCCCTAAGTTGACATACGTAAATGAAATGGAAGAAAATGGAGGTCATTCACAGTGGCCATCTGCCCATATAGTTGAACTGAGCTAAATGAGGCATTAAATACAAGAAGCCATGCTTTCTAGCTTCACTTTCTAGGCAATTCAAGAGAATAAAAAAATAAAAGAATTAAAAAATTGGAAGGTCGACTGCATGGTTTGCCTTAGGAACCAGTAGCCGGTAGCTAGTATATGGCTGCCCGTGGAGATTGCATATGTTATCGAGCATATAGGGCACCTTCTGCCATTGGCATGGCTTCGTAGTGCTATCAGCACAGTCCAGGTCATCTTTCAATATGAGTCTGAGGTTTTTAGTGCAAGCTGGACTCAGTATGTGATGATGTGTTTCAGGTATTGTGTTCTGGAACGTTTCACTGTTAGGAGGTTGTATCATTCAATATTCATTGATTTGTGGGTGGGTGGGTGATTTTGATCTTTGAAGGTCAGGGCTGAGATCAGAAGATCTTACCAAGTGCAGTTGAGGAAGCATAATATTTCCTTTTCTCATATACACCAACAAAGACCTTCAAAGATGCATCGTAAACGTGCAACTACCAGGCTGGCCAGATAAATGTGAACTTGATATTTTGGTCTCTGGTTCTGCATCACTGTCTGGAGCGCCAAGAAGAAGCGTTTACTTTCTAGGCTACTCACAATAAGCCCAAATGTCCCAAGAGGTGGTGGGTATAAGGCTTGATTTATTTTTCCCAAGTGCCATGACAACTGGTGCTATCACTGTGACCCACTGCTTTACTGACATTGTATCACATCCTCAGATGGATTTGAGTTGTCTGCTTACTTCTTTCTCGGCAACCATCTTACTTCCACTTCCCCACTGCTTTTTTCCAGATTAGCCTAACTTTAGGAAAACCAGTGGATGTCACAAGTTGTCTTTAGCACCAGTTGGCTTTAATTCATTGATAATTCATTGATAAGAGTCAATTTAAGTTAGTGTTGAGAGGGCTGTGCCAGGTATTGGTTGACCGGTAACAGGAGTGGGTGTTGGTTGACTGGGAGGTTCCTTGAGGGTTTTCTTTGTGTGTGTTAGCTTGTTTGTTTTAGTAGCCATCGAAGAGCAAGGTCTATAGCGGCAAACGTGGCCTAAACCTAATTGTAAGGAGCCAAAACAGCCAGTTAGTGAGATTGGCGATGGAACCATTTGTTTATCATAGTTCCTTAGTAGTGTTATTGTTATTGTGTTGTTATTTTGAATATCTGGCATACGTATGATATTACATCACTTTTCGAAAGTCCTGGGGTGACTTTCCCAAAATGATTTAGACGTTTCCATAATAAATAGGATTCTGATTCAGTTTACAGCACACAGGGCTTGTAAATGAGGCCCTAATTGCTTGCATGTACCCTGTGAGATCTGCTGCAGGTTCAAACCTAGTCAAGTTGCCAAGATCATGATTTTGTTGGCTTTGGAATGGATGCATATTGTCAGCTGCAGTAACTCTTCCATGAAGCTGAAGTTTTGGCCTCAGGTGATAGATGAGAATACATTAAGAAAATAGCTTTTCAGCTGTGTCTTCAAATGAGGAAAAGGTAGCCTTGGGTTTAAGCTTTCCAGCCAGTTCAGTGGCATGGGGAAAGCCACCCCATCTCCCACTTACCCTTTCTGTTCTTTAGGACAATTTAGGCAGTAGACCGCTCTTCAAACCATGTGTTGTTGAGGCAAGTTATGTGTTATTTGTAATTGGATGTTTGTCCGTGGCTTTTAGGGTTGAGCAAGTGTTAATTAGAGTGTTCTTTGAAAATGGTATAGAAACTCTGCACTGCCACTCAAGTGTGGAAAAACTTTCTGAGTATAAATGGAATCTGGGACTGGTGACCTGGTGGTACTTGAAATTATTGAGAGGGTGGCAAGTGAGCAACAGCTCATGGCTAAGGGATGTTAGTGGTTTGAGGGGTGTTGGAGTTTTGGTTGTCTCTGGTTGCAATTTTCTGACATGCTCAAAATGGTCTTGTTGTTTCAGATGTTGATGGTAAGCTATCTGAAAGTGACTTTAGGCATGGTGGTATCAAAGCTGTGGCTGCCCTGAGTCCCCAGGGCCTTTCTCAAGATTAGATGTATTTAGAATGCATGGTACCATGCATCAATGTTGTGTTATAAGTAGAAGAGGTCCAGCCTTACTGACATTCATGTTAAGGCTACTGCAGGGATCCACAGTAAGAGTTTAGGGTGTGCTGACGTCATAACATTTTTTAGTCTCTTTCTTGTGATCACAGATACTAATGTTGTTGGGAAGATGATGGTTAAGCTCTCAGGGCCAAAGGGGAGGTGCTATGATTTTGGGATTCTGGTGTTTCTAGGCATAATGATAGCTGTAGTCACAGCAGTCCCCTAGCTGAGAGGGGAGGAGTTATCATAGTAGAGGCATCTGCTGTCCAGGTCATGGGGGTGTCAGCCAGAAGTTTAGGCTGACTGGAGGCTTTTTATTACTAGTTGGTCCTTAGTAAGTGTGGGGGCAAGGTGGCCAATAAAGTGGAGTGGTTTATTCCTCGGATTTCAAAGACCAACGCAGCATAGTATGTACAAATGACTGGGATCAAACTGTTAGTCTGAATCGCTAGCTATATTAAACATCAGCTTAGAGGGTGTTGTTAGAGTTGCAGGTGCTAGATGTGTAAATGTGTAAGTATGAGATGCTTGTGTTGGTTACGTCTGGGACACTTGTTGCAGAAGATGGAAGAAGAAGTACGTAAACAGCTTGAGGCATGAGGTTGCTGGTATATTTAACTAGAATGCTGCTGAATAAGAAGCTCGGGGTTTAGCACAGTAATTGTCAGCAACAGATTTAAGATTATTATAATATGTTTTTTGAAGAAGGGCCTGCACCGAAGATGGCTGCCTTGGATCTTACAATATTTCAAGTGAGAACTTCCCGTTTTTGCTTTCTTTTTACATAGTGAAGCTGTTAGGCCTGATGTAGAGAGAGCCACCACCATTCGGTTTTCTGGCATGATTTATTTGTTTTGTGCCAGTGATTCTCTATTTGCACTGTGGTTTTGTCCCCATCCGTCCTCATTTAAATAAGGGCCTCCACCAATTCCATCCACATTGTGACCCGCTGGCATCCATTTCCAGTAGGGTAAGCATGATTTGATTGGCTCCAGTATCAGCGTGAGCAGCTGCCACACTTCCCTTCATCTCAACCTTGGTGCTTGGCCTCTAAATTACTACTTGTCTTGATGATGACTTACTGATTTGTTTATAAGGTCGAAACATCATCGACACATGGGATTAAATGGACGTCCAACCATGTTTGAAAGCCCAGGATTAAGTCCTAATATTTCTCCTGCTTGTTGCATACTGTATCCAATTAAGGCATTTGTATATACACATTTTTCACTTCACAAATTGTTACGGTAAGATGACTTGAGCACTGAGCGGCCTGGCTTTGTTTATTGATCTTCGTTAAATATTCATTCAATTGCTTCATGCTATAAAGGTGTCAGAGATTTCTGACAAGTTCCATTCATGAGATGCCATAGCATATCTCAAGTATACTCCGATTTCATAATTAATAATATCAATGCAACCAACTGTTGTGTCTATATACTAAAATGGGGGTTACATAATGGGACAATTGGTTTTTCGCTTGACAATGGTGCTATTTATATATGCATGATGTTTATTCTGACATGGCAACGGTGGTTTAGGCACCATGATAATAATATATTTTAATTGAAAACGGTAAATCACATGCCCCCACAATATGATGTCTTGTGTGGTAGTGATAGCTTACATTCGTAGGCAATCTAGATGTTGTCATGGCAATCGATGCTTTTCATCCTGGGATAATGTAAACTTTAGCTTCATAGCAGTACATGCAATCGAATGAATTCCTCTGTGGGCTGAGATTTGAGCTTACATGTAATCAGCTCCAATCTTAGCACCCTGAACATCAGTTCCCAGAAAATAGATATGTTTATTAGGCTAAGATACGTTAAGATGTCTCCTATCTAAATACACAGCACTGTTGAGCATCAGTGATCACCCCTGACTATTTGTCATTTTGAGAAGTGAATTGGCATACATAAGAGGCAGCTTTGGCAGACTTGCATATTTTGCACCTTGTCATGAGGAACACAAACCATGTTGATTGACTTTTAACAGGCATAAGAATACAGAAATTGGACCAGAATATTGTGGCTAAATATAATCTGGCATTAACAGGGTCCTAAAATCAATTACAAAGATTTCACCTTATTGGAGTTAATAATATAAAATGTACACCTGCAGGAGAGATATGTTTGGGAACAATGTTTAGGGTACGATATTTATGTCTGAGATACAACCACATTAGGATGGGCATTATGCCCTGATAAAGAATTCAAAACCGGTGTGATTTCTATGAGTACAATATGTTGCATTCACATTTATTCAGTGGGGCACACTATATCAAACAGGAACTGCCTCTCTCCTGGTGGCACAAACATTTGTCTGCTACACATCCATTTTTTTGTACCTGGTACATTATTTCTTTATTGGCCTCTACATGGATTTCTGCTTTGCTGAACTATTGCTTCTGGTTATTTTGGTAACCTTCATAACTGTATTTTAGATACCTCATGTAAAGGATATACTCCATACTTCATAAGAATATATGGCTTTTTCTCTGAAACATTTGAAAATTGCCACTCTAAAACATCACTGTTATGGCCCATTCTCGAAAAAATCTTCAGGAGGAGGAACTCTCACACCCATTCCCTGTGTAATAGTACAGGTTAATTTGCTTGCACAGTGCAATCCAATGCTAGTTTGAACATGCTTCCAGAGGTGATTTTAGCTCCCAGTAAGACCCTGGAACTGGTGGGTCTCAGTCTGTGACTCACTTACAGCAGCAGAAGAAGTGTTTTTTGACCCTCACGGAATAGTAGTTGGTACGCTGTATGATGACTGCACGCTGTTGTGTGTTGAGAGTTGGACCTGATCTTAGTGCTAGCATCCAATCATGGGTATTTTGACAGTGAATTTCACTTTTGGTCTCATTGTTGCAAAGGTAATTCTCCTGCATACAGAATTAGATAAGCTACATTGCTCTGGGCTGTTCGTCACACCGATATTTAAAACTGTATGGCCAACACCGTAGGCCAGCCCACCATCCCGTGTCTGGCTTCATGCCTGGCTACTGGGGGAACGCCTAAAAGTCTGTCATCTCATTATCTGAGTACATGCAAGGACAATACTTCACTGGGCAGCTATGCGCCTTAACCAACAAAGCAGTCCCTATTACAACTTGTGTCACAGATCATCAGTCCGTCACTCAATTCTATACTTTGTTTTTTTACCTTTAAACCTAATTTAAAGTGATCGAAAACATTATAGAGTTCTTTACAAACACCATAAAGAATGAATAATGTAAAAGCATTACAACTGTGGTAAAGTACCCCTTCATTAGACTGTAAGCACGTTAGGCCTCAAAAGATGTGGAAAGAGATATATGAAGTCACCAAGCAGTACTACAACCATACAGAGGAACAATGCTGAAAAACAAGTCCATTTATAAAGTGACAAAACTCAGGAGGTGTGCAATATCATCGTAACATATGATGGGGTATTAATTCCTTATAGTAGTCCCTTCTCATCAGCCCTCTACTCATCATCTCATAACAAATGCATAATCTTTGTTCAATCTGTGTTCTCGATAATTTGTGTTCTCCATCCTATCTGATATCAGGCTGTGTACCACCTTAGTCGTTTGGTAAAACATCTTATGTTATAAAACAAATTAAATGCATAAAGATACTTACTACCATCAATGTCATTTTGCCTAATGATTGAATATTTTCAGGCAAAATTAGACCACAACAAAGAGCTAAAAAGCTTGTAACCTTTCAAATACTTTAACAAGATTATTTTAGGAAGAAATTGTAATTAGCAAGGGGTCATTAGCCAAGGAGCAATGCTCATCTATGGTTATTTTATAATACCACGGGACACGGAGGGGACTTGCAGTGTCTGTTTTAAACACATCAGTGGGCGTTTCGTTAAGTACAGTGAATGGTCACAGCATGGGCCTTCTTGACAAAAACGTCCATTAAATGCTTGGCCTTTTGCTCCTCCTAATCAAAAGATACACAATCTATAATAGATGTGAATCTATTTTGTGAAAATCAGCAGGTCAATAAGCAACCTGTAATTTTTTGCAAACACTCTATTAGGCAGTCTGATTTAAGTCTGTATCCCTAGATTCATGGTCTCTGAGGCAGAAGCGGAATAGTGCAATAAATAATACAAAAAATGGTAGCCTAGTTTGCTAATGCATGTGTAATTTCAGGTTAGAAAATTGAGAAGGACTAGAGCTGGAACGGTGGGCATTCCTTTAGCTCAGTGGTTTTCAAACGTTTTAATGCCGAGTCCCCCTAGGTGGGAAAAAAAGAATCGGGCCCCCCTCAGAATTTGTCACAATTATTATATTAAATTGGCACTGTTTGAATATTTCTAGACTTGTTTAAACATTGCAGTTAAATTCTGTTACCTTTTAAAAACTGTAATAAATGTTTTTCTGCTTAAAACAAAGCACTGCTATCTGCACAATGCTTCTTTTGGCCAGAGCCTGGCACCCTCCCCCCACGATCACTTGAGGACCCCCCAGTTTGAAGACCCCTGGTTTAGCTTTTTGAATGGCAGTAAAGTTTCTGCTCAGTCCCTTTCTCGCTGTCTGCTGCCCCTGGCAGAGGCACAACCCAGCTGCCATAAACGATTCCCTGTCACGCCTGTTTTTTCAGTTTCGGAAGGACAAAGCATTGAGCGGACCTAGAGGCAGCAGGTTCTTTAACACGCGGAGCTATCTCTCAGCCTTAATCTCATCCAGTCCTACCCCTGACCTCAGCACGGGCCTCGCTACTGCCGTGCATCACGGTGTCGCCTGGGCAGGGAGCAGTGTGAGAATGACACCTCGCACCACAGGCCCCTATCAGCCCGATAAGGACATGAAAGCGATCAAAGGCAGAACCGGCTTACCCCACACAGCTCCTTATCTGGACGAGAGGCCCTGCTATCTAAGCGCAGATGAGCATTTTAAAACCGCATATTATGTTAAATGATTTGATAAAGCGCTTGTTTTAGGCATACAAACACTGTCTGGCCAGCTGGTATACTCGGGTGTGGTCGTCTATATGCCATAGTCCATAGCACTGGGCCGGCCTCAGCGGAGTAACCCAATTCCCGACAGGCTGGTGTTCCTGAAAGGCTGGGGTGGATGGGGAAAAATCAGTCACACACCATCAGCTCTTAAAGCGCCACCCAACCAATCTCTTAGAAGCAGCACAACCTAGTCACAGCCCTACTAGGCTTCTCAAGGACACGACCCTGATAGGTGGCTAACGAGGCCCCAGCCTCACCGGCCATTTACACGCATAGGCGAGCATGGCATGTAAACCGTTCCGGCCCAACCCTACTGTCTATCTGAAGCAGAGTAGACCCATTTTTACAGTTCATCATTCAATGAACTCTAAAATAGCCCATCCTTAGACCCCCCTTAAGGGCATATTTACAAGAAAGTGGTGCATCGGTTAGGACTGGACGCAGGGCAGGCTGGGAGTCTGTGCCTGAGTACAGTGTAGGAGCGGATGGTTGCGACGCGGCACAAAAAGTACTTTTTTTTGTTACATTTATTTTTTTCATCTACTCCCCCATCCCTGCGACGCACCACCCTGTCCCTTTTCTGTCCCACGAGCTGCTCCTGGGGACAGGGTCTCTATAGATTGCTTCATGATGACAGCTGTTAAATGCCAATGTGTGCCATATAAGTGATAACTATTATATGTGTTTTAAATTGGCATTTTTTCAGTTCTCCTTTAGTGACTGCCAAACACCCCTAGTCGTCCTTAGCTTGAGAGAGCCTCCCTGAGTCCTGAGTCGATTATTATATGCCTGATGCCTGCAAAGGCCTCACGTCTCCCTGAGAGGGTGTAGATGAATCGAAATTGATACAAAATGTGTCTCCACAAATCCTGCCAAAAGTATTTAAATGGATGCTAACATGAAATTAATATATTATTAAACTGTAAAGCACTTTGGGGCAGATCTATCATCCTTCCTGGCAACACAGCACAGCAGCCTCAAAATCTGCACTGCGTTGCGCAAGGAGGATAGATCAGGACAGTGCCATCTCTGCAGAGATATGGCTGTCTCCTCACGTTTCCCTAGCGCTGACGCTGATTTCAGCTGCCGTACACCACACACACACACACTTTTGCGCCATAGTGCAAGGGCGTGTGCAAGAGTGTAGCATAGGTTTTGTACTGGAAGGCTACCATTCCAGTACAAAATACTAGGCCTGCACAACTTCTAAAACTTTTTCTTCTTTGTATGTGTGCTACACAGTGCAGCACACATGCGAAGTAGTAAAAGTTAGGAGAAATGACAACATTTCCCACTCTCACATTTTTGGTAGATAGAAATTTACGTCTAAAAGGGCTGGTGGTTGCATGGGAATGCCCATGTAACGCCAGCCTAATGCAAAGTAATGCAAAGCAGCACCTTACTCTACTTCCCATTACTTTTAGTCATTTTCCAGCTCAAAACAAGTTTTACGCTGGAAAGTAAATAATACAAAAAACATTGTGTACTGGTTGGCGTTACTTCCATGACGCAAACCCAGCTTAAAATGTAGGTAGATCTTCCCATAGAATTCTAGTTAATACCACAGCGGCGTGCATCGGCGATGGCATAGAATGCAGTCGACCTCAGCGGACCTCACACCTTTCTCTTATTTTCGGGTCTCACCTGAGACAGGGTGTGGGCTGTCACTTGGAAGACATTTTGTTAGCTTACAATAGTCTTAGAGCGCACCCACTGCGTAGTTGGCTTCATTGTCACTCCCATTTGCAAGATTCACATTTGTGAGTGCATACGGACTTCACGTAAGCTTTCTCTGTTTCTCCCTCTCTTGTGGCTTGAATGCATTATTTGGGTCCTTCCAAAGCTCCCTTTTAGGGTGCTACTTTTAAGCACTTGACTAGAGTGCGTGTCTTTTATAGAAGTTAAGCTTGTTTACTCTTTCCCCTGTGCTGCTTTCTTGTTGCTGTTGCTCTGCCTGTGTGCTTCTCCCCATCATCTGGTGCTTATCACCCTGTCCCACGAAAATGTTGTGTGTGGTTCTCCGGCCAGTTCCACGTTGCGCACTCTCATCCATTTTGATCCACCCGTGCCCTCTGTCTTCCTTCTCATGCACTCTCCATGTTACTTTCCCCCACCTGCACCCTCAGTGTTGATTCCCTCACCTGTGCCTCCTGTGTTGTTGCTTGCTCCCTGCCCTGTGTTTCTTGTTTCACCCAATACCTCCACCCTCCATGTTGCTTGCATTTCCACCCTCAGAGTTCCTTCTTCTCCTCCTACCTGCCCTTCGTATTGCTTCCTTTACCCTCCGTGTTGTTGCGCCCCATCTGTCCTACTTTTTGTCCTCTGTGTTTACCTATACAAATCGGATCTGTAAACAAAAGGAAAAAAAAACGCCCATGTCAATTTGTAGGCTCAGTACGCTTCGAGCATATGCCTAAAAAGGTGGCTGTTTGCCTTGTAGGGTTTGTTTGTTTAAGAAAGCCATGCTGCACAGCATCGGGGATTCTGTGCAGCATGGCTACAACCATTGGCAAAGCCAATAGGTCCCAAAGACAAGCCCTATTGGTATTGCTAATGCTTCTTTTTGGATTTTTGAGGTAGTGCATACTTAGCCCCATGGCATTAGAGTGCTTTACATTAGCACAGAATTACAGTAAACATTTTTTGGAGGCATTGGAAGGTTAAGTGATTTGCCCAGAATCACAGGATGTTGAACCAAGGCCAGTTCTGGAACCTGCACACGCATTGCGAAAGCCGGCAGATCTTACCATTAGGCTACATCTCCTCAATGGTGGCCTTCAACTAAGGCAACTAGCACAGTAAATGGGTTGGTGGCTCCTGGTTACACAAGTTAAAAGAAACTTTCATGGGGGACCTGAATAATAACTGATAGTAGCGAACCCAAGTAAACTGTCTGCGCTCTACCTCATTCTTTTCCTGCCACCACAATTTAAGCACCAGAACCCAAGACAGACCAAGAGCACACGACACCAAAACGCTTCCACCACAGACCACACTGCAAATACCACCTCCTCCCAGTTAAGCAGTTCCTCGCAGTGTAGCGTTCTATTCTCAGGCAAAGTGCTTCAGCTCCTCGCAAGTGATATCAAGCACTATACATCCGGATAATAATTACAAATAGGTAATTCACTCTTTTTGGCGTCTCTGAAATTATTTTTCAATATTCGAGGCACTAATTGAAATCATCAGGCATGCAAAACAAAAAGAAGTAAACAAAATGCTCCTTTCAACAAACACTTCTGAGGACACTTACTTACCAACAACAAGAAACAAAAGACAGTTAAACGCTAGCCTCGGCAGAGAGCGCCCTATTCCTGTATCCAATGTCCTGTAAACCGGGTTAAACTACCCCTCGGGCTGACTCGGCGCCATGATGAAGGCTCCTTGTGTGTCTGAGCTGCTCCCGCACTTCCAGGTCGGCCCTTCTCAGCTTTCTAGTTTAAATTTCAGCTCTTTTGTGCACGGAGCTGGGTCAAGATCTCCAAAGATGCTACACATTTCCGAAGCAGCGCCAGGTGATTGCCGGGTCTATCTTTCATAGGTGCAGCCAGTTTACAGGGTGGGAAACAAGAAGTGGGACTCACTGCAATTGGTAAAAACTGACTTTGAAGTGTAAGTCTTTCGAAAACTACTCATATTCAGGCACCCCCTAATTATTTCAAATAGTATGTCATGTACGTGTTTATAGGTAATTGAAAGTAAATGTAAAAGGAACGCTGCTTCTTCACTGGTACTTCCATCTCTACACCAGCGCTATTGAGAAATCTGGTATTATTCATTATAGCGTTGTAGGATAGCACTTGCAGCTTCTGAGCGCTTTCCAAGGCGAGTAGGGGGATGGATGTGAGTTGAACGACAGCAGAATGACAGACCAGTGCAAGTAGACCAAGTATAGTCCATGCGTTTCGCAGAAGGCTTTCATGGCCTTCTAGCTAGTTCCTGAAATCAGCCTTAAGTCGAAGGGGCAAGAAGGGTCGATTATGTCACTTTGTGCTGGTCGCATGAAAGAATCAGCTTGGAGAAATAGGGAGGCCGTGCAACTCTTAGGAATGTACTGACATTTCCTTGTTATCACTGGTTGCGTGAAGACAGGTAATTCCTTTAGGGTCCTTTCCACTAGTGGTACTGTCATCTTCACACTGGCTCCCTAAGGAGTGGTAATTCCTACTCTGTAGTTACCTGAAGTAGTGTTCTTCCTGTTACATCTATGCCATGAACCATTTTACGATTTTACCTAAGGTTGAATGAAGTCAAGAAATGAAGGAAGACCGCTCCTCAAGCTGGAAGTCCGTGAGTTCCTGGAACATTGAGCTCAGTTAACTCTGAGTGCTTGCGCCTCCCAGGATGAGGAAGTCCTATGTGGGAAGTGTAGGTGAGGAGCATGTGGTTCTAAGCTTGTTACTGCAAATCTGACTCAGCAAGTAGTCGTGGTGGGTTGGTGGGAGATGAGGGGCAGTGCTAGTTATTTGTAAAGATACAAAGTTAAGTGACTCGCACCTTCACAAAAAACTATGACTTTCAGAAGAGTGAAGCTTTCAATGCTACATTTTATCCATATTTAACCAGTCGCCAATTTTTGCATAGCTTTATTTTTTCAATGTTACACTGCCACTCCAGTTGATTTTTTTAGGACAAGGCCAGGTTCAAAGAAAGTAAACAGCATGTAAATTGCTGGCAAAAGTATGACCCTATCCAGTGATATACCTTCACCCCAAAATGATTCCACGCTATCAGAGGATGAGAACACATGCCCTAAGGTACCTCATCCCTGCAATGATTTGGGTTTTGGAGGGGGGACTCTGGAATTTGGCTTGGGAGGGGGGTTTGGGCTTGGACTTAGGTTTAATGGAGGGTTGGCTTTTAGGTGGAGGGGTAGACTTCTTGGCAGGGGTAGGGGCATGGGAACTTGCAGGGGAGGCAGGGGAGGTGTTGGAGGTGGAAAGGCCGGACTTGGAGAGGGAAACAGCACATTTAGGGGCATCACGGGGTGGTAGAGGAGTAGGGAAAAGGGCTAACTCCAAAAAGAAAGCTTTCTTAGACACACAGGGATGGTCATACCAAAACGGTTTGGGAGTGGATAGAGAGGTAGTGGTTGTCTGAAGTGTTGTTGTGGATGTCTTGGGTGCATGTATGTGTGAGGTATGCTTGTGGGTGTCTGTTGGGTGGGTGAGTGTGGGTGTTTATGTGTCTTGGGAGGAGGGGGGTGGAAGTGCTGGGAGATGCCGTGGTGGGTGGGTGAGTGTCTGTTGGGGTGGTGACTGCAAGTGTGGTGGATGTGCTGCATGTAGGCATGTCTGTGGTTGTGGTGTTTGTGGATGTGATGACTGGGGATGTGATGACTGGGGTGGATGTCTATTAGATCAGAATAATTTAGCTGTCACATTTGCCTACCAGATGCTTAGACGGGTGACTTTTCACACTGTTTGTTTTTGTTGATATACGTTTTAGTAATATGTTCATATTTCTGGTGCTGTCTGGGGGTAAAATAGGTGTAGTCGCTGGATCTGTGAATGTTGGTGTGGTGCTTGCAGGCGTGTCAGGTGTTGTGTCTGTGATGCTGGGGGTGGTGGGGATGTCAGCGCAGGTTGTGACTGTTGATGTGTGTGCAGGTGTATGTTGCTTGTGTGCATGCCGGTGGTGTGTCTTGTGGTGCTTGTGTCTGTCTGAGCTACTCTTGGATGTTGAGCTGGACGCATGCTTGTCTGTCGGTGTGCTTTGGCTGGGTCGGGGAAGAGGAGTTTGGGACTGGGAAGAGGAAGGTGGAGGGGGGATGGAAGACAAAGGGTGACTGGCTGCCGTCAGTGTGGAGGCCAGAGCCTGAAAGGGTCTCTGTAGGCCAGTCAATGCACCGTGAATGCCCTCCAGGAACGCATTACTCTGTTGCACTTGAGTTGCCAGTCCCTGGATGGCATTCATGATGGTCAACTGACCCACAGAGATCGACCTCAGGAGCTTAACAGCCTCCTCACTGAGGGCAGCAGGGCTGACAGGGGAAGGGGCAGAGGTGCCTGCAGCAAAGAAAAAACCTACCCTCTTGGGTGAGCGGGCACGGCCAACTGGGTGGGAAGCTACATGGTGGTGGTGGACAGACATGGTGCTGGGGTGGTCCCAGATGGGTCCGCCACTGCCAGGGAGTGTCCCTGGAGGAGGATTCTGATGATGATGAGGTGGATCCTATCTCCCCCATGGCGCTCCCCTCACCATCCGGGCCACTGGGTCCCTCAGTGTTGGTGGCATCCGCACTCCAGGTCCCGTGGCCAGCAGCTTCCCCACTCGGCTGTGCCCTGTCTCCTTCGCCTGCCAATGCTGATGCACAGAAACAGAGAAAGAGAGAGAGAGAGAGGGTCATCACATTCTTAACATACACATACATTACATCACACACACCACTAACATCACATCGATGTCTCAGAAAGTCCCAGGTAGGAACAATTTAGAGCCTACATCATGTCACAACTACATACTTCCAATATTCCCATATGACTACAGGGTCACCCACAACATAAGCCAACCATCTGAGCACTACATCCCCATCACATCAATTCAGCAGTAACTCAAAAAGATCATGCACAAGATGAATTGGCTACATCTAAAACTTTCCCTGTACAAATCATCAATGTGTATCGACAAATCATGCTTAGGACCTGACAACACAATATCATGCCTCCCCATACTCCACACATGCCCAGTCCATCACCAGTAGTCATGTTCGATGAAAGTAAACCCATCTCACTTCAAATACAACACAACATGTTGCTTTGCAATCACATACCTAACTTGTGAATCTGTCCATATTTTTCACAATGCCAAATACCCCAGAAGAAGACACTACATATGGCATACCCAAATACTGTGCCTCACAAAATGACATAGCACGTCATTGAAACATCAATCTAAATCCTATGAAAAGATGTGTAAAAAGTATGTGGACCCACTTATCTAACAAATTGACACACAGACAGCAATTCTATGTCCTGCAATAGGGGCCTACTTAGCACACAGGATCCAACCACAGGGAGCACACCAACACCTCCAATAGAATGGACACCAAACAATGAGCATGAAGGCCACATATTATCCCACTATACATGCTTATTAGAAACCTCTAAATGACAACATCTAGACACCAACATCACTAACAACTGTCCTGGCATGTGAATCCTATTACCTTGGTACATAACTAACACTTACATAACCAATAATTAATGTGCCCATGAATGACACATACACCTAGAGTCAAGCAAATTGAATGACAACATATCTCATAACACCAACATGTGTATGTCAAATGAAAGCACTGATACACTACTAAGTCAGAAGGAAATGAACAGATCCATCACTAGAACTGTCCAAACAGCCGCCTCAGATTAGCAAAGGTAAGTCTGGCAAAGAAGAGGTTCAACAGAACAGAACAATAGGCACGAAGTATCTATTGACACATGATGTAGGCACAAAATAGTTTATGTTGCAACCATATAGGTATGGTACTGCCCTATGTAGCATGGCCAATATACATGGTCTAAGGGATCAGCAGCCTAGCCTCTTACCTTCTCAACACCATATACATTAGAAGAAAAGGTATCAGAACACATGTCAATGTAATGTCTTGAAATGTCAATGTAATATTAGCAACATGATTTTCAAAATGTAGGATGTCCACCTTGATCAATACCTACCTTTCCCAATTCATTAATCTGACATGACAATGGGGACACCTCCTCAAACCTCATAGGTAGTATAGTAAGTTTGACATAGCTAAATCCTGACTGGGATGACAGGCTCATGTGAGGTTTCCTTCTATTTCAGTAGACAGGATTACTTAGCCCTGTTACTCATCTGTCAGTCCCACTATTGCACATAGAACAAGATCCAGTGGAATAGGACTGGTCAGGGACCAAAGAGCTATACAACTAACCATTTGGGTTAATGGACTTGGGAACACTAGGTGGGAAGGATGACACAGCAGGTTACACATATGTATGGCTGAGTAGAGATACACATGTGACACAGTCACATGTGCGTCTCCTCATCTAGTCATAGTATTTGGTTGACATAGGTGATTAACATGCCCCTATACCCATTACAATGGCCACATCTGTAAATCAATGTTGGCAACTGTAGTACTATGTCTTCCTATGAGACATATTACCTGTAGTACTTACCACATTGTCACAGCTGAGATACTTAGGCCCATATTTATACTTTTGGATGCAAAACTGCGCCAACGCAGTTTTGCGTCAAAAAAATTAGCGCCGGCTAACGCCATTCTGAAGCGCCATGCGGGCGCCGTATTTATTGAATGACATTAGCCGGCGTTAGCCGCCGGCGCCGTCTGGTGTGCGTTAAAAAAAATGACGTACACCAGGCAGCGCCGGCGTAGGGGGATATGGGGCTTGGGTGTCAAGAAATGGGGCAAGTCAGGTTGAGGCAATTTTTTCGCCTCAACCCGATTTGCGCCATTTTTTTTCACTCCCAACCCCCATAGAAATTACTCCTGTCTTAGCAAAGACAGGAGTCATGCCCCCTTGCCCAATGGCCATGCCCAGGGGACTTCTGTCCCCTGGGTATGGTCATTGGGCATAGTGGCATGTAGGGGGGCACAAATCAGGCCCCCCTATGCCACAAAATAAATTAAAAATTTTTTTTTACCTGAACTTACCTTAATGTCCCTGGGATGGGTCCCTCCAGCCTTGGGTGTCCTCCTGGGGTGGGCATGGGTGACAGGGGGTGTCCCTGGGGGCATGGGGGGGCACCTCTGGGCTCCTTCAGAGCCCACAGGTCCCTTAACGCCTGCCTTTTGCAGGCGCTAAAAAACGGCGCAAAAGCGGCCGTACGTCATTTTTTTTGACCCGCCCACTCCCGGGCGTGATTTTTGCCCGGGAGTATAAATCCGACGCACATGCCTCGGAGTCGATTTTTTAGACGGGAACGCCTACCTTGCATATAATTAACGCAAAGTAGGTGTCCACGCAAAAAAATGACGCTAACTCCATGAACTTTGGCGCTAGACGCGTCTAACGCCAAAGTATAAATATGGAGTTAGTTTTGCGTCGAAATTGCGTCAAAAAAACGACGCAATTCCGGCGCAAACGGAGTATAAATATGCCCCTTAGACGTCATACACTTAACTGGCAGAGGCATGTAAAAGGGTTCTGTCAGTACTTACCCCCTTGTGGCTGCTGTGCTACCCTCAAACACCCATCCACCTCAGGGTTGGCCACTGCCAAAATGCGAGCCATTAGGGGGGTCAAGGTCTGACGGGCCTCCCTCCCTGGTTGGGAGGACATCCTCAGCTGGGCCTCTGCAGTCTTCCGGGCCCAGTGTCTCAGGTCCTCCCACCGCTTCCTACAGTGGGTGCTCCACTGGCTGTGGACCCCCAGGGTCCACACTTGCTTGGCAATGGCATGCCAGATTCCCTTTTTTTGATGGGCGTTTACCTGCATGGAAGACACAGACAAAAGGAAAAAGTCATGTCCACATGCACCATACCAACAAAAGTGGACAGAACACTTCAGTGACAGCAAGTAGGCAACCATTCTCATACCCTCTTTTCACATTCATGCACTATTTAGCATCTGCATGCATCAACACCTTCACTACTTTACATTTCAGGTACACCGTCATACACCACACCGTTCACACATTGGTATGCCATTGGACTCACCTGCTCCTCAGGTGCACCATATAGCTGTTCATACAGGGGTAGGATCTCATCCACGAGCTTGTCCAGCTCTTCAGCGGTGAAGTCTGGGGTCTTGTCATCTGCAGGACATAGCATGATAGCTCCCAGAGGCAGTACACAGCAGCTCAGGTAGAGGAGGTCTTGCTGGCAGCAGTGTCAGGAGTCAATTGAGCAATGCTGCAGAAGATGGTGGTCACATCCGCCATGTACAGGACCGTCACCGCCGGCGGTCATTGCCATTGGCCCAAGTCCACCAAAGGCAGCAATGTGTTCCAATGGTAATTAGCACCACTGTTGTGACCTCCTACCCCCATGACAACTTCAGCCGGTGGACTTAGGTCACTTCCACATGTCCAGTACAGTAGGCCAAGTGGCTGCCGTTTTGTGCACATTTCATCTGCATCATAAACTTTGCCCTATGTTGTGCAGAATATCTGCAAGTACTATCGACATGTTTAGTTGTCTATTTGTGCATGTGAGCAGTAAAAGCTGTGCAACTGAAGGACATGTGGAGATAGAAATGTACACCTAGTCTCAGGATCCTATGTGCGTTGTCAATGTAGATAACGTGCCGCAATATGTGAACGACATGTCAAATCGGTTGTACTAGCAGACAAATACTATAGCAGATGAATATGTATTTGTAGTACATTACGTACTTGAGGGAATGTGCACCAAGGAGAGTGTCATCGAATGTATAGCTATTTGCTGTACTGTAGATGTCAGAGGTTGTAACGTACCCCGAGAGCAGATATGTGTGACTTGTATAAGGACATTTACATGATGTGTGCATGCTGCATGTCATATACTATTTTACATGTTTTCACATAGTTACACTGCCATGAGGAAAGGAAGACAACCACCAGTGTACCGTCCACTTGTAGACCTCTACACCATGGAGGAAAGACATACTATCCAGACATATTGGCTGAATTGGCATACTATCATGGATCTTTGTGTTCAGTTGGAGCTATATCTGATGCCTCCCATTTGCAATCCCTATAGCATATCTCCCATTGTTCAAGTCATATCAGTGCTACACTTCCTGGCCACTGGGTCCTTTCAGAATACAGTGGCCCTAACTGCATGGATGTCTCAGCCCATGTTCAGTCTGGTTTTGAAGGATGTACTGTGTGCATTGTTGAAAAACCTGGACAGCTACATCAGGTTTCCCCAATATGCGAATTTGGCCTAAGTGAAGGCAGAGTTTTATGCTATGTGACACATTCCACACATTGTTGGGGCCATTGATGGCACCCATGTAGCCTGGGCTCCCCCCAGTGCCAATGAACAGGTGTTTAGGAACAGGAAAAACTACCACTCCATAAACGTTCAAGTGGTGTGTCTGGCAGACCACTTGAAGTCAGTGCTAAGTATCCAGGATCAGTCCATGACTCCTTCATCATGCGTAACAGCAATGTCCCACTGCTGATTACACAACCTCATATAGAGAGAGCCTGGCTGGTTGGTAAGTTACAATTGTAATGTTTGTTTGCAAAATATGTCTCCTGCCATCACAATATTGCATGTCCCACATATATGTTTGTGTTGTTCTACCAAATTGCCGTCAGGTGACTCTCGCTATCCTAACCGTCCTTTGTTGTTGACACCACTGATGTACCCAACCACGCCACGGGAAGTCTGCCACAATGAGGCCCACGGGAGGACAAGGCGTATCGTGGAGCAGACTTTTGGCCTCCTGAAAGCAAGATATTGGTGCCTGGACATTTCAGGAGGAGCCCTCCTCTACTCACCCAACAAGGTGTGTCAAATAATAGTTGCCTGCTGCATGCTCCACAATCTTGCCCTGAGACATCAAATACCATTTATACCAGATGAGGGGAAGGCAGCAGAACCTGCAGGTGGAAATGCAGATTTGCCAGGGGAAGATGAAGCAGGAGACTCCAGGGCAGATCTCATCAATCAGTACTGACTAAAAGATATGTGATGTTGTGCATCACTTTTGTAACTTGAAGTTTATGAGTAGCATGTCACCTCCTATATTGCATCATCTGTGGGGTTGTAGGTAGCGTAAATGCCTATGAGTGAGTTGTGCATGCAGACAGATATTTTGTATTTTTTTACAGGACACAGTGGTCTACAGTATCATGTTTTGTTATAGCAGATGCAAAGTCACACTTGTGGACATGACTTCTCTGATTTGAGGAATGTTTTCTGCTATGTCCTATCCCTTATCCCTGTCAATCACAGATTTGCTGAGTTCCTGTTTGGACTCATCAACCTTGGCAAGTGACAAACAGTGTCAGAAGCAGATGGGAATTGCAGGCAGACATGAGAAGTGGACATGGCTGAAACCAGGTACTAATAGTCATGAGTATGTGGGTGTAACTAACATTGTTAGACTGTCAGGACACTAGGGTGGTTATGTGTTTTCTCATCAAGTTCACCTGTAGGGTACAGGAGGTGGTTAAATGGTGTCATTTGTGTCTCCATATGTGTCTGGCTCATGTGTAAACGTAGGGCCATAGCCTCTCCCATCACAATGGTTTCTGTTGTATGTGTTCTTACTTGAACCTAGCTGTCAGTGTGTTCCTACTTTGCAGGTCAATTTGCATGTCACTATGGACTGACGTAGGTGAGTGACAAGCCTACAGGTATGTGACCAATGTAAGGGAGAGATCCCTGGACTGGGAACATCAGTACTGATATCCAACTGATAGTGGAGAAGTGTGGCACACTGGTTAGAGCGCAGACCCTGATACAGAGACCTGGTCTGGGACCAGGGTTCAATTCCCACTTCAGCGGGTCTTGGGCTCAATTCCCTTGGCCCAGATAATTCTCGCCTCAGTGCCTCATCTAATTAATGGGTCCCACTCTGTAACTCTGGGCAATAGCTTGCTTAATCTCCACAACAGCCCAACAGTGCTTGGATGCCTGGCTTCACCCTGGGGGTTGCCCAGGAGTGGGTTCCTCACAGGAAATAGCCAGGAGGGGTTCCACTGTGGTATGGGTACAGTGCCTTGAGACCCTAACGGGTGAGTAGTGTGCTACACAAGTGCGACATTTACATTTGTCTGTACCATGTGATGTGGATATTTGGAAGCTATGGTATGGCGATGTAATGAGGCTATAGCAGATGATACAAAGGACCAATCTGTCTGCCTTTTGTCATGTAGGGAGGCCAACAAGAGCCAAACTTCTGTATCCTGTGGTTTAGCATTGTGTGACACCTTAGCAAACATCCTGATGTTACACTCAGTTATGCTCTATGTGCTGTTTGCATGTCTACCAATAAATGTGTATAGATGTAGCACACAACAGTTTTTTATTCTGTCCATGTTGGAAATCTAAAGGAATGAGTTTCCTGCTGATAGAGTCCATGTGTGATATCTATTTCATATGTTGCACAATAAAGAGGGACATATTAAGTTGCCATGCATAATAGTTGTACATAGTTGATAAATGACACATACACAGGACCTGTGGTCAAGTGTGATTTATTGTGAACAGTAAAACAATAAGTGTGACTAGTAACTAAAAAAAACACAAAATTAACAGTGAAGGGTTCAGTCATGGTGGCTGGATTCATGAGGGTAGCAGCTACACCACTAGGATACACAAGTCCACTGTCCTTGTAGAAAGGGAAATTGAATTTGGTTACAGAACAGTCAACAGGGTGTATCTATGGCACACAAGTCAGGAGAGGTTCACTTCCTGGCAATGGGTTTGGTCTTGGCATCTGCTCCTGCTGGATGTCTGGGTAGACATCTTTGGCTACAGAGGGTGGGGTGTCTGAGGCATGTCCTTTCCTTAGCCGGGCTTCAATTTGACTAGCAACTGCAGATGTTGAAGGGCCTGAAGAGTCATTACTAGTGGAAGAGGCCTGATGTTGTGTTACAGACTTACTCAGGGTACTGTTGATGTCCCTCAGCACCCCAGCAATAGAAGCTAGGCAGGCAGGCATTTTGTGCCTGCCACTGCTGCATGAATTCCTGGTAGTGGTCCCTCTGCAGCATTTGGATTTCCCCCAACATGGTGATTAGTTGGCTCATCATGCCTTGAGAATTTTGGTAGGCTCCCAAGACTTGGGAGATGGTCTCCTGGTCAGTATTGACCCATTGAGACCCTACCCTCTGGCCCAAAGCATCCCTCCCACAGACCCTTCCCCCCACTTACCTGTGCCCACTCCCAGTGGTGGCAGGACCATCATTGTCAAGGGTGAGAAGAGGGGACTCAGGTACCTGTATGGTGGGGCACACAATGGATGGAACTGTCCTTGGAACATAGGTTGGGGGACAGATGGTTGCCTGTGTTGTAGATGCAACAGGTGTGGGAGGGGTAGATGTGGGCAGGGTGAGGCTGACAGCTGTTGACTGGCCAGGTGTCCCTGATGTTCAGACATCACTGAGGCCTTCATCCAGCGGGGTAGTGACAGTCTCTGGTATCCTGTCCATGGTGACACCGGCAAGGTTACCTGTGGGATAAATGGAACACAGAGCTCAGGTTATATTGTGGGTATTGTTGCCGGTGTGAGAAGCAGACAGTGCCTTACCATGATCCCCAGCAATGACATTGACAGCTGCTGCACAGCATAACTTGGTACAACATAAAACTCTGTGACTTCAATTGTATACTCCATGTTTAGAGTTGTTAGTCTAGGTTGGTAGTGATTGTACTGCTGATGCTATCTGATGTTTATGATTATTGACATGGCCGTTCACCCCTGTTCCCTAGTGAACTGCCTGGCATGATAGATAGCACAAATAAGGGCTGTGCAATGCACATTAGTTTCATTGAAGGGACACAGTATGTGAGTAAGCAATGGACATTGACTTGTATCTGGATGTACTGCATGTGCATCCACTCAGCCATCTGTCTTTCCAACCCAGATGAGTACATATCTAGCTTAGGAATCTTTGATCTGAGGCCATTATGAATGGGAACTCAGATATAGACGTGTTTTGCTTGGGAGGATAGTGTCATTGAGCAGTTGCATTGCTGCCATACGATATTCAAGATGGTTTAGATAGGAAATTAGCTTAACGTGCATGACATATAATATTTAGTCCACTCTGGAGGGTTTCACCATTATGGGAAATTGCATTCTGGGAGTTGTAGTGCTGTTATTTGCCTGTACTTCACATGCAGTTTCCAAGGGCTGTGGGGCCAGGTGAGTTTAGTTGACATGTTGCATGCAAGAGAGGGGTATTTGTACATTTGGCACAGAGAGGTGGTGGATGGATTTGTAATTGAGAGGGAAGTGGTGAGGGAGCATGCAAGACAAAACACTTTGGTGACATGAATGTTGTAGGGACTTACCAGACTCCACTCACCTGGGTATTCCTGGCAGTCCCTAAGGATGCAGTAAGTCCAAGACCTTCTCCCCCCAAGTTGTGAAAGTAGGGGGAAGACATGGAGGCCCACCGCCAGTCCTGAGTATCGCCAGCTGGTACCTGGATGCCATAGAACATACCTTCCCCCTGAAGTCGTTCCACCTCTACCCGATGTCTTCCCTTGTGCATGGATAGATGCCCACAGCATTGACCCTCTCAATTATTCTTTGTCACAACTCCACTGTGTACTAAACAGGTGCAGCTCTACCCTGACAATTTCGTCCACCATGACCCTCAACTCCTCATCTGTGAAATGTGGATGTTTTTGTGGGGACATGGTAGTGGTGGTAAAGACGATGAGGTAGTCAAAAAGGATGAAAAAATGCTAGTGATGAGGTGTGGGTGCTGTGATGTGTGTGGGTGACGACTGTAATGTATTGTGTGGGTTTAAAAATTGTGTTGTGTATGTTGTGCAAGTGTGGGATGAGTGATGAGTGAAATGTGTAGGAGTGCCTATTGTTTGTTTAGCTAGCTCTTTTTATTTTTGCTTGCCTCTGACTCTGAGTGGCATTCTGGTTACATAGTATTGTGGGTTGTGTAGGTGTATGTTATATAGTGCAGTAAGTAGGTGATTCCGGTGTGTGGATAGGTCTCAGGTGTGGGGTGTGCAAACTATCCAATGTGGTGTTGTGTTCAGAGTGATGTGAGTCAAGACTGCAACGGTTCGTACCGCCTGTGGTTTTCTACCATGGAAGAACCGCTGTCGTGATTTGTGGATCATAATCTGATGGAAGGATTTTTGTCTGGCTGGCGGTGCTGGTGTTGGAGCCACCTCTTTTCCGTCCTCCAGTGTTCTGGCAGTTTCGGAAATGTGGCTGTTTTTTGGCGGAGTTCACAGTGTTACTCTTAATACAGCGGTCACATGACCGCCATCATGGCAGTCTTTTGACGGCCGCCACCATGGCTTTGTTGCCAAAAGACCACCAGACTCCTAATGAGGCCCATATTCTGTCTATTGTCTACTGAGGTATTAGGAGAATTCTACTATAGAGTTGGTTGTGAAGCCAAAATAGCCATCAATGTTTAGATCTTCAAACACTGCCTGTGGATCACTAGTACCACTGTGATACAAATGGACAGAGCGCCCCCCCCCCCAATCGGACCACCGTGGACCGAGCCCTGGTGGCATTCCTGCAATCTGCTTGCCATGCTGATCTTCCGCCCCTTACCTCTTGAGACAAGAGGGGGCAAGAATTTGTAAGTCACACTGAAAGACCATCACTTCTGCCTGCCACAATGGCCAGGGGTATTTATGTGCCCCTTCCCCTGGCCTCTACCTTTTAAACAGAGCATCACACCGACAGTGGGCAAACCTACACCAATTCTGTATTTGCACCACCAAGATTTCTTCGCAGCATGTTTGGTGCCGGCAGCCCTTGCAGCGTCCTCCCTGCACAGCGTCCTCCCTCTTCGGATTTTGGTTGCCTGTGTCACCTTGATTGCCTGCGAGTCTGGTGCACACCAGTGGCCCCGGAATTGGCTTTCCTGCACAGCTGTCACTTTTTGTACGCTTGTGTTGCTCCAATTGCCCTGTGCTGCCACGGGGAGAGCTCAAGTAGGCTTGCAGGCCGGCCCCAATACTCTACCTATTAATTGGTAGATTGCGTCCAGGCTATCGCATCAGCATGACACTTCCTGGCCTGGTGTGGATGTCCAGGGCTAGCCACTCAGCACTTGGTAACAACCCAAGTACCCAGCCAGTGTCCAGGAACGCGGACCAGGTGATCTTGGGGTGAGTGTGGGGATAGAGGAGTTGATTGTTTTAGAGCCCTTTCTTGTATTTGTGCATTGTGGGGCTCCTAATTCATTGATGTTCTGTTTCTGGGCTGCTCTGTGATTCTGGCACAGTTACTGCTGTCTATAGAGTCTACTCCATTTCATGGCTTCAGTGGGGGAAGGGGTTGAGTTGGCAAGAGGGAGGGCAAGGACCCAGAATTGACTCAGCTGCTGAAGCTGGTCTTGTCAAAGCTAGGGGATAAGGGGGGCTCTGAAGCTTTTAGGTCTGAGTCAGAGAGGGAGGAAGACAGTGCAATAGTTGAGTGCCTTAGGCGGTCCCATGTTCCCCCCTGTTAAGCCTTCCCAACAGTCAGATATAGGGCCAAGAAGCAGTCATGTGCCCCCTCTGTTTCTGAGGTTGCTGAGTCAATAGCAGGCCTGAGCGCAGAACTCTGCTCCGCCATGGATTATGCAGAATTTACTAAGGGAAGTAGCATGGAGTTCCCGAATTCTACTCTCCCACGCATAGCGGAGTTAGTTCGCACTTGCGAGATTGGGTTTTGGTGCTTTCTTGTGAGCATGACAATTCTCCTGGGCTGCTAGCGGGTACACGCAAGACCTTGCATTCTCTTGCATTGCTTTCAGCAATGCCAGTGACCAAAACAGGCTTCTTGCGAGTGCAAACTCACTTCTGAAGTAGATTTTCTACTCAAGAGCCACTAAATCTAATCAAAAAGAGATTTTTTGACTAGATTTTCTTCTCCAATGGATCCTGAACTTTGGTTTTCAGATTGAGACGTTTTTTTTTTCAAACAGGAAGGAAGTGTGTCAGAGACTCCAACTTCCTGTTCATGGCCAGCAGGCTCCTCCCAATACTTTGTCCAACCCCTGGTCACTTTTCACTTGGATTTTGAGGTAGAAGGATCACTCTATTTGTCTCCTGGATATACTTTTGGACTTAAGGACTTTGTTTTTATGAAATCATCACACAAGTAAGTTCTAAAACTAGATTGAATAAGGGTGTTGTTGTTTGTTTGCTTGGGCATGCACCAGTATTTATTTGTACTTTAATCTGATTTAAAAATGTATTGTGGTGGTGGGTGGCCTGGAGTTTAAGTATGGGCCTCGGTATTATTTGTTTTGCATTTCATTGTTTTTTAACTTTTGGAAAGGAAATTTGTTTTGCACAGCACAGTACCTTTTCTACATGTTTCCATTTGCAATATTATTTTAACATGTGTCCTTGATTTTGAAAGGTCCATTAAACCAGTCGTCCAAGACCAGTTCTAGTAGTCATCAGTGCACGAAATAAATGTTTCTGTGGTATATGTTTTCAAAGCATAATTTAGGGTAGGATTGGCATTGGATTGATTTAAATCTAAAATGTTGGCTATTATTTGCATTTCATTTTTGTTTTTAAAGTTTATATATTGTGGGGTAATAATACTAATAGGAGGATGTAGTTTGACCATGTGGCTGGCTGGCATTCATTTTGTCCATCCAGTCAGTGGCTTGCATGTGTTCCTTGTTTGCTATGCCTCCTTGCTCCTTGTTGTTGTTGTTTAAACATGTGGCTGGCAGCCAGTTTGTGCATGCAGCCAGTGTACCTTTGCCATAGGCTTGCATGTGTTCTTAGTTTGCCATGCCTCCTTGCTCCTTGTTGTTGTTGTTTGACCATGTGGCTGGAAGCCATTTTGTACATGCAGCCAGTGTCCCTTTGCCATAGGCTTGCATGTTTTCCTTGTTTGCCATGCCTCCTTGCTCCTTGTTGTTGTTGTTTGACCGTGTGACTGGCTGGCAGCCATTTTGTCCATCCAACCAGTGTCCTTTCCCAGAGGTTTGCAAACCTCTTTGTTTGCAATGCCTCCTTGCTCCTTGTTGTTGTTGTTTGATCATGTGGCTAGCAGCCATTTCGTGACTGTAGCCAGTGTCCCTTTGCCATAAACTTGCATGTGTTCTTTGTTTGCCATGCCTCCTTACTCCTTGTTGCTGTTCTTTGACCATGTGGCTGGCAAACATTTTGTGCATGCAGCCAGTGTCCGTTTGCCATAAGCGTGCATGTGTTCTTTGTTTGCCATGCCTCCTTGGCCATGCCTCCTTTAACCATGTGGCTGGCAACAATTTTGCATTTGCAGCCAGTGTCCCTTTGCCATAGGCTTGCATGTGTGCTTTGTTTGCCTCCTTGTTCCTTGTTGTTGTTGTTTAACCATATGGCTGGCAGCCATTTTGCGACTGCAACCAGTGTCTCTTTGCCATAGGCTTGCATGTGTTCTTTGTTTGCCATGCCTCCTTGCTCCTTGTTGTTGTTGTTGTTTGACCATGTGGCTGGCTGGCAGCCATTTTGTCCACCCAACCAGTGTCCTTTGCCAGAGGTTTGCAAACCACTTTGTTTGCAATGCCTCTTTGCTCCTTGTTGTTGTTTGATCATGTGGCTAGCAGCCATTTTGTGCATGCAGCCAGTATTCCTTTGCCAATGCTTGCATGTGTTCTTTGTTTGCCATGCCTCCTTACTCCTTGTTGCTGTTCTTTGACCATGTGGCTGGCAACCATTTTGTGCATGCAGCCAGTCTCCCTTTTCCACAGGCTTGCATGCGTTCTTTGTTTGCCATACCTCCTTGCTCCTTGTTGTTGTTGTATGATGATGTGTCTGGCTGGCAGCCATTTTGTCCATGCAGCCAGTGCCCCTTGCCGTAGGCTTGCATGTGTTCTTTGTTCTCCATGCTTCATCCTTGTTCCTGGTCGTTGTTGTTTGACCATGTGGCTGGCTGGCAGCCATTTTGTCCATCCAGCAAGTGTCCTTTGCCAATGCTTCCATGTGTCCTTTGTTTGCCATGCATCTTTGTTGTTGTTTGACCATGTGGCTGGCTGGCAGACATTTTCTCCATGCAGCCAGTGTCCTTTGCTGTAGGCTTGCAAGTGTTCTTCGCTCTCTATGCGTCCTCCTTGCGCCTTATTGTTGTTGTTTGACCATGTGGCTGGCTGGGAGCACTCCTGCATCAACAACAGCACCACCCCAACCCAAGACAATGTCTGTCAGTGAGGCAGCCACTGTAATCATGGCAACCCCCATGAGCAGTGATGTTGAATTAGATGTGTCCCTTTCACAAAGTAGTGCCCAATCAGTTCAAGAAACAGAGCAAAGTAGATAGCAGCCACAGCCAGATCTTCCCGAAGTTGGAGCAGAACAGGAGGTCGAGCTTTCTGTGAAGCAAGAACCTCCTATTTTAGAATCAAGGGCTCCCAGATCTCCAGCAGGAAAAAAGATGATAGGGACATGGTGTGGACCCCGGCACAGTCCGGGAGACGCCAGGAGAGGCAAGGGAAAAGAAAAGTTCCAGAAAGCCTTAGAATCATGGAAGGGGATGATGATGAGGATGATGACAACAACACAGTCATTGTAGAAGCTGGCACAGAGGAGTCTGACATTACTATCCAACCTGCTCCGAGGGATGTGGCACTGACAGCACCGCCATCTCCCATGTTTGTAAGGCCCCAGCAGAGACCTGTACCAACCTAAACCTCAGTACAAGTATGCACTGCAGAGAGGCAATTAACATACCCACGACCCCCTACATCCAGTTCTTCTATAGGCATTGGCAGTGGCCCAATAAGAAAGTACTCCTCCCCAGTTTGGGACATTTTTACGATTAGCAAACAGGAGGAGAACATTGCCATATGCTCCATTTGCCACATGAGTGTTCATCAAGGTAAGCCTAGTTCAGATTATGGTACAGGATGCCAGAGAAACCAATAGAAAAAACATGAGGCAATCTGGTGGGAGCAGCACCTTAAACAAACGGCTCAACGTGGTCGTGGTGGTGAAGGTGAAGGTGAGGAGAGCCAGGAAACATCAGCTACACCTGGTCAAATCACAGTGCCAGGTGAGGAAGAAAAGGGTGACAGGCCCCACATAAGAAGAAAATCCAGGCTACAATTACAGGCATGTTTAGGCAGAAGGGGCCATATAACTGCAACCACCCAACGGCATGTTTGTACAATAGCAAGCTGGCAAAAATATTAGCACTGGACCTCCTCCCTTTTTCTTTTGTGGAAGGAGTGGGATTCTTAGACAGCCCTCGGCCTAAAATGGAAGGTTCCAAGCCGGACCTATTTTGTCAGCATTGCAAAGTGTTGTCCACACTATCCACCAGGTGACAGACATGTGGACCAGTTATCAGGCTACTGATTACATGTGTATCACTGTACACTGGATCTCTTTTATGGAGGTAAAGCAAAAGCTATCTACAGGTCTTGGCCCTGAAGAAATGTTTAAGAGCATTCAGCGGCATGCATCAGTAGCCGTGTTCGCCCATCAGTAGCCATGTTCGCCATGGAAAAGTCACACACAGCTGCAAGCATCTTAGAGGAATTTAATAGCAAGGTGTCTGCATGGCTGCAACCCAGAGGTGTTCAAGTTGGATTTGTTGCCACAGACAGTGGCAGTAACATAGTCAAGGCCATGGCAGATGGTGGCTATTTCAGGATTTTGTGTTTGGTGCACTGCATCAACCTGGTTGTGCAAGAATTTCTTAAAAAAGAAGACATAATTAGCTACATATTGACCACCTGCAGAAGCATCTGCCCTCATTTCAGCCATTCTTTTAAAGCCGGGAAACAGTTGCAAATTATTCAGCATAATAACAGAGTACCAGTTAAAGCCCTGATACAGGAGGTGCCAACACATTGGAACTCAACCTATTAAATGTTGCAACGTCAATTTGAGTAGTACAAACAGATCAATGACTATGTCATTGAAAGAGGAGCTGATGCAATTGAAAGAGCTATGACCATGGATGCAGGCAAATGGGACTCAGTCAAATACCTCACACAGATACTGCTCCCTTTTGAAGTTTCAATGCGGGAAGTTAGCAAAGAGGACAGTACAATGGACCAAGCTATCCTGTTATTGCATCTCCTACAGGACCAGCTAAAGAAGTTGTCTGAAAGGTTCACATTCAGGGGTGCAAACGAAAACCCGGAAGCGCATTCCTTGGTAAATAGCCTAAGCTATCGCTTGACTTTTAATGCAAGGCTGTGAAATGACATCATCTCGTCCAAAGAGTACTACTGCGCCAGCCCACTTGATCCACACTACAAAAAAAGTCTTCCTGCTTCATTCCTTTTTCTGCAGGGGGTGTTTCATAATACAAGAGGTGGATTGTTGAGTAAGCAGGAGAACTGGAAGAAGAACAGAGTCCCACTCTGCAGTTCTGAAGTGCGGCCTTCAACTTCCAGAGATGGCAGTCTTGTCTCACATCCGCCAACCCCACCAACAAGAAAACCTGTGACAACAGCAACAGAAGAATTGGACCCAACCTCCACATTGGCTTGGTTCCAAGTGGCAGGTCTTAAGTGTAGTGCAGAGGTGAAGGAAAAAGCAGTCGAGCAGGTGGCAGCACCAATGATCACTCAGAGGATGTTCCAGAAGTATCTGGATGATCCGAAAGAGGTGTATGTGGATCAAAACCCATTGGTGCATCGTTATGGGAAGATGCGACAATGACCAGAGCTCAGCGGGCTGGCAATAAAGTTTCTGGCTTGTCCTGTAGCCAGTATGTCTGCTAAACATGTGTTCAGTGCAGCTGGTAGAGTTGTTACAGTGAGAAAGACCAGTCTCTCTCCTCAAAACGTGGAGAGATTGACCATAATCAAAATGAACCAGCATTTCATACCACCTGATTACACCATTCCTGAAACACCACAGGAGGAAGAAGAGGATGATTGGTCTGAATCAAGCATTTTGGCTTACCAACTTTTGGGTGAACCACCAGAGTTTGAGGATGAACTCTATTTCCCAGGTTGAGTATGCCAGTGCCACCACTTTCTCATTATTTCTTGTTCAGCTTCTTTTTCTCTTTCTTTAAAAAAAAAATGCTAGTGCAACATTATGTTGGCGTTGAACTTATGCTGCCCCACCACTGATTTTATAGTTAAAAGCCCGGATTGAAATTGGACCCATGTGCAATGAAGAAGCCCCCACATACTCTTCAGGATATTGGAGAGGCTGCTTGTCTCTCCCTCACATGCCACTGCCTATCCCAAACATCACATAGCAAGGCTGCCCTAGAACTTCATCCACAACAGTCCCACCACTCTCCTGGAACAAATATAACCCCGTCCCCAAAAAGTTCAGTGAAAAGTCCAAACTTCAAGTCCATCCCAACTCCCTCCCCGCCCTCTCCGCCCACAACAAGTCCCTCCCACCAAACCCAAAAAAATTAAAAAGGGCTTAAAAAAGGGCACTGTCTATTTTGCTCTGGAGCTGGTCGTTGCTCTGCTCTATCCTTGTTAGCTGCTCTCCAAATGGTCCATCCTCTGCACGATGCACCTTCAAAATGCCCTGGTGGAGGGGTAGGGTTCAGCAGCAGGTACAGTCAGAGACCCTGACTCCTGGCGCCGGCGATATAGAGGCCAGGAGGCTGGGGGCTTGCGTGCTTGTCTGCTGGGTCCTGGGTTGAAGGCAGCTGTTTCTGACTCTTCCTCCTTCAGGATCACCAGGCGCTGGTACTCGGGCCGAATGTTCCCTAGCCTCTGCTGCCGCAGATGGGCTGCTATCTCCTGCCTAGTTGGTGGTGGTCATTGGTGTAAACAATGGTCTGAACAAACACTTGTTTAAATGATGGATAGTGGGTGTCACAGTGGCACTACATTGTTGGTCCCCTAGGGACGGTGGAATTTGATGTGATTATTATTTATTATTAGAAGAGTCACAGGGCCAAGATTGTATTTGTTCACATACTCATGTCACATAAGAAGCACTAACTGCCTGTTAATAATTTGGGCAGAATAAGACCAGAATAAAAAGCTGGTGATTTCATTTTTTTTCTTTGAAAGGCTTTTCTAGTAACTAATTAGACACATTTAGTGGAAAAATAAAAAATAATTAACTCTCATTATGATGAGTAAGGCATTATGCACTATGCAGTACAAGTTGTTGTGCCAAATTATTGAAGACATGCTAGCCAGTGCTTCAAGTACGTTGCTACTGTCCGCAGATCAGGCAGCTGTAGTTGACAATTATCTGTCTTTAATTCCAATGGCCCTGCTGTTCTCCAAATGCCTTTTACTTTTTACCCTGACTCCAAAGAGGCAGATGAATAAATAAGATACATCACACATGTTTTGTATAAAATGCGGATGTATCTTCCTGTCTGCTGTTAGTAGATGCGGGGGAAGGATATTCCTTTGCTCACTACCCTTGCAGCTCACTCTGCCCCCCCGACGCAGCAGCAGGATGGGGTAGGTGGCCAAGGTGGTCTCATGATATAGCCCATTTCCAGGCCCTCCCAGGCGGAGCACACCCTCGATACACAATTGTCATCTGCAGCACATCCACAGGGGGCTTGTGCTGTCCTGATTCACAACAGGCAGGCTCTTATGGCCTTGTCTTCAGAGCCGGTGGATGGTAGCAGTGGTCAACTACAGGACAAGACATTAACTTTCACAGTAGCTCCCCTGCCCTTAGTCCCACTGACCAATGGGCAACTGCTGAGTATCCCTTAGTTGACTGACTCATGTGATGCCACGGCACAGGCTCTGCTTTCAGTAGCCCAGTTGCTGTCCAAGTTGGCCTCTCCTATATGCTCCTCAACCCTGCTGCCACCTACCACTCCCTGGGCACCTTTCAATTACATCATGAATGCCATTGCTGACCTTAAAAAACAGGTAGAGGCCATCAGTGCAACATGCATTAGTGGGACAGCAGGTTTCTACAACAAAGGATCAGGTGGAGCACTGCCACCCAGGTGGAAGGAGTGTCCTAAGGCTTATTTCTGAGTCAGTTAAGGTAGATGACCAGGGTAGGGAGAAAGTGAGTTCTGTTTCTGGCTCAGTTTGCAGGGGTCAGGATACTTTGCTATCTCGACAAGGGAAGTTGGCTTCGCATGTACCTATGAATGTGAAAGAAAAGATTTCAAAGGGTGAATTTGTGGATATATTTTTGTTGATCAGGACTAAGAGAATGGAATGTGAACAGAAAGATAAGGTTGGAAAGGATGCATCAGTGAAGGACAAGAAACCAAAGGTTGAAGAAAACATAACTAATTGGTTATTCGGGTTTAATGTGTACATGTCTGTAATGTTGGAGAAGAAGCCTGAACTAGCAACCGCCATAATATTTTATTCTAATAATATATTAAAAGCATATCATGTGTATTGGGGTTCCAAGTGGTTGAACTATAACCGGTATTTTAGTTAGGCAACGGTAGAAGATCCCGATATAGGCTGGTATCAGACTGAGGTTAATGTGTGGCTGGAAAGTGTTCATAACAAGAGCCTCATTGAAGCCGCTTTTTTACCAGCAACACACAGGAGACAGGTAGGGATTTTTGTTGGGCCTTTAATAAGAAGGTGTGCACGCGCCCAGCAGGATCCTGCAAATATAAACACATTTTGGGCCAGATGTATCAATTATCTGGATAGCGATGACCTAATTGCGATTTTCTGCGAATCGCAATTAGGTAATCGCTATTTGAATGTAAGAAACTCCAGGAGTTTCATGTAGCGATTCCAGGCGGCTCGCAAATTGACCTACCTCATTAATATTCATGAGGTAGGTCGCAATTTGCGACCCATTGTGAATGGCTACAATCACAGGGATGGTGGCCTGCTGGTCTCAACAGACCACCATGTCTGTGGTTGCCTTTAAATAAAGCAATCTTTTTTTTTTTTTTTTATGCAGCCCATTTTCCTTAAAGGAAAATGGGATGCGTTTGAAAAAGAAAAATGAAAAGTTTTCTTCCACTTTCCACGGATCACTGCCTGCTCTTAAAAAATGTTTTTGCATGAATTCATAAAGGGGAAGGGGTCCTGCTAGGACCCCTTCCCGTTTGCAAATGGATTACCACCTACTTGAGACAGGTGGTAAATTGCGAATGTTTTGCGACAGCATTTCGGTCACAAAACATTCCTACATACCTCTGCGATTCGGTGTTAGGAAGGGATGCCCTTGACACGCCCCTTCCTAATACCAAATCTGTATTCGGTAAGAAGTTACTGATTTGCAAATTGGGATTCATACATACCAAAATGCATTTTCGAGATCGGGCCGTTTGTGATCGCAAAAATGTATGATACATCTGGCTCTTGCAAAAATGCATGATACATCTGGCCCTTGCTCTTTTTGTGGCCATCCGTCCCACCCAGAGTTGAAGTGCAACATAAAGTCAAAGAATAAAGGGAAAGAGGGAGTTAAGCCTTCCTGCTAACCTCGATTTGCCCACCCCAGTTCAGGTCACTAAACTGATCCCTTAGTTGACCTCATACCCCAGCAAAGACACAGCAAAGTTGGTGTATCTAGGTTTCTTCTCTGGCTTCAGGATTCCTACCCTTAGAGTGGCCCCCATACCCCACTGTAGCAATTTATTGCCCACCTACATGCATCAGGAGGTAGTTTCCAGAAAGATTGAGAAAGAGAGGTTTAGGATAGCCGTGAAAGTTAGTGGCATATTTATACTCTGATTGCTCCGTTTTAGCATCAAACTGGCGCATAGCTAACTCTATATTTATATTTTGACGCTAGACCCATCTAGCATCAAAATATAGGGGTTAGCGGCATATTGTGGATGCAGCAAACTACCTTGCGCTAATTAGATGCAAGGTACGCATTCCTGGCAACAATATCATGCTAACCCCCTACCTCCTTATTTATACTCTGGCGCAAAAATGACATGCACAGAGTAAGCAGACCTAAATAATGGCACTAAGCCTGCTTAGCATCATTATTTAATGCCTGGGTCTGACCAGGTGTGAGGGGACCTGTGGACCCATTTCCATGGCTAAACACCATGGAATGGGCCCATAGATGTCCACCCCAAGCCCTAGGAACACCCCCACCCACACCAGCATAGGATTGGGGACCCCATTCTGGGTAAGTACTAGTAAGTATTTTTTTTTTCTGTGCCGTTCTCTTACATGGGGCCCCCTGCCTTGCACTGGGTGCTATGGCCTTGCCCAGTGGACACTGGTCCCCTGTGCTGGCCATTGGGGTAGTGGGCATGACTCCTGTCTTTACTAAGGCAGGACTCATTTTTGGGTGGTAGTGCTTCAGAAAATGACGCTAGGCTGGTTAGTGGCATATTTTGTGCCCAGCCCAGCCCTAGCATCATTTCTGGCCCACTTACGCCTTTTTCCCTACTGCCATCACCCCCCTACCCAGGCCAGCGTCTTTTTCTTAGACACTAGCCATTCCTTAGCAGCAGTGTGTGCCATTCCATAAATATGGCATCCAGCTGGCGCTATGGAATCCTGCAAGCAGACACTATAGATTTTGACGCAAAACTGCATTAGCGCAGTTGTGCATCAAAATCCATAAATATGGGCATTAATGTCTTATCTTGTAGTTGACCACTGCTACCCTCTACCCGTACAGAGGACAAGGCCATAAGGGTATGCCTAATGTCAGCCAGACGCAGACGGCAAATGCGTATCGAGGCTATGCTCCACTCCACCCCTGGAGAACTTTGTGTGTTCTCCCTTCGGAGTGGTTCCCAAAAAGGAACCCGGGCAGTGTAGGCTGATCCATAACCTTTCAGTTCCCAGGGGTTTCACGGTGAATGAGGTGACTGACTGAACACTATGCTCAGTGCGGTATGCATTGGTAGACCAGGTGCTTCCGGCGCTATGCCAACTCAGCTGGGGGGGCCCTCCTAGCAAACACTAACATAGAATCTGCTTTTCGTTTACTATCAGTGCACCCTGAAGAATACCATATTTTGGTGTTCCAATTTGCAGGCTCCTAGTATTATGATAAAGACATGCCAATGGGGTAAGGTTTCCTGCACCTACTTTCAGCAGTTTAGCTCCCTGTTGCAATGGATATTCACCATGTGCATAGGCCATAATGAAGTGATTCACTACCTCGATGATGTTTTGGTATTAGGTCCCCCAGAGTCAGGGTGGGTTCTTGGGCGTTGACCGCTTTGACTTCCCTATTTGAGGAACTGGGGGTTTCCATAGTGCCAGAGAAGACTCTGGGTCACTCGACTTGCCTTACAATTCTTGGTATTGAAATTGATACAGTGGCTGGAGAGTGCCACCTCCCATTTGATAAGGTGCAGACCTCTAGGCCGGCTATTGACACAGTGTTAGTGCAGGAAAAAGTCACTTTGCATCAGCTCCAGGTTCTTGTGGGTCAGCAGAATTTTGTTTTTAGGATTATCCCCATGGCTGCCAAAAGAAAAACATCATCATACATGGCTGTCTGAGGAAGTTAAAGAGGACTTGAGGATTTGGTCTACCTTTTTACAGCAATTTAATGGTGACATTATCTGGCTTTCCTGCCTGGAATCTAATTGTGCTATGAGTCTTTTCACTAATGCTACGGGCAGTTCAGGGTTTGGAGATATATTAGTCTGTGAATGGTGTAGAGGGTACTGGCCAGCAGTTTGGCATGATAGTACCATCACTAAGAATATTGTGTTCTTGGAGCTGTTCCCCATTGTGGTAGCTGTAACTATATGGACACAGGTTCTCAGGGAATGCAGTGTTATTTTCTTGGTCTGACAATATGGCAGTAGTGGAAGCCATCAACAGGCAAGGGGCTTTTTTGTAAGTTTGTTTTGAGATTGCAGAAACATTTGGTCCTGTTGTGTTTAAGGTTTAACATTATGTTTCAAGCTCAGCATGCTCCTGTTGTCCACAATGTTGCTGCTGATGCCTTATCTCACTCCATGATGTAGGAGTTTTTGGGAATACCATCCAAGGGTGGCAAAGGAGATGACAGAGTTCCCATCATACCTGTGGAAGATTGGAGTCTCACCCTACCGGATTTAGTGGCAACTTCGCTGGCAAAGCGCATGTGGGTGTCTTATGAAATGTCCTGTGCACAGTATAGATCTTTTCTGCACGTACTCAGGGCCTCAGACATGTTCTCTGCGGAAGCCATATTCCTGTTTGTGGGTAAGCTGGACAAACCGGTATTGTGTGCACGGGCACATCTCTCTGCCATACCATTTTTTTGCCAAATTGCAGGGCGCTGAGGACAGGAATAATTCCTTCATTATCAAGAGAGCATTAGCTGGCTGGGCCATACTTGAGGGCTGGAAGAAAGATTTGGCCCCCTCCACGCACATATCCTGGGTCTCCTCCTGTCCAGTTTACAAAGGATTTGCACTTCCTCATATGAGACCACTTTATTTGCTGCAGCATTCACTGTGGCCTTTTACGGTTATGTTGGTGGGGTCCTGCCAGGACTGATTGTGTGAGGGGCTTACAGTTGGTAGATGTCTGGTTAGGTGCAGACTGGCTACTGATTTGGTTGAGAAAGTCCAAAACCGACCAAGAGAGCAAGGGGACAGCGACCAAACTCAGAGCTGCACCAGGCTTCCCTCTATGTCCAGTAGCTCGCTTGAGGCCTTACTTTGTGATTCGGACAGATACAGGATCACCAGCCTTATTCCTCCATTTGAATGGAGACTGCTTATCCTGTTATCAGTTCACAGTGGTCTTAACCGCCTCTCATCAGGCTGCCGGGGTTGACCCAACTGGTTACTCTTCACACTCCTTTAAAATAGGGGTGGTCACGGTGGCTGTGGGCACGGGCATGTCCGCTGAGGAGATGCAAAAAATAGGCCGGTTGTCATCAAGCTCCTACAAACACTACATTTACCCTGACTTGCAATAACTGTGCAATATCACTTTATGGTTGTGTACTCAGTCTTGTTTCTTTTCTGTTTTAGTAGGATGCCTTCACGGGTTGTGTGGGTAGTTGGTCATCCCGTCCGGCAGGCCGCCTACAGGTTGCAACAGCTGCGGAAGCCCAAACCGGCACCTCTACATGATGTGTCCTTCTGGTAGTGTGGGATTGGAGGCCCCCGCATCACAGGTGATCGAGGTAGCAAGAGGTTGGGACTCCTGTTCCCGGACCTCATTGTTGTTCACCTCAGAGGTAACGACCTGGTAAAGATGGGATGCAAAACTCTCAGGAAGGGGATCTTGAGGGAATTTGCTCAGTTGTCCAAGGACTTCCCAGAGGCAGCTATTGCGTGGTCCCACATGGTCCCATGGCACAACTGGGGCAAAGAAATTAGGTCCCGGATAATCAATGTATCTGCACAATATTTGAACTCTGAGCATTCCACACAAACTGTTAAAGGGCGAGGACATGTTTCATAAGGATGTTGTTCACATGTCTGATGCTGGTACAGATCTTGTCATTGCAGACATTTGGCTATTTGCTCAGAGTATGTTTGTGGGTGGGAAGGGTGAAGGACCCCTTGGCCCTGGTCACCCTTGTGGTGGGATCTTGAATCCTAAACTCACCCCTAGGAAGCAGAGAGGCCTCTAAAGCAGGTTCCCCTGGACAGCTCCAAGGGTAGGGTTCGGCAGTCCTGACCCAACAAGCAGATGTACACACCAGCTTGGGGGACTAGGGTGCCCAGATCACTGGGATGGGCACGGAGGTGCAGCTCCTGGCCCCTTTGGCTGTTTGGTGTTTGGGGGGACAGGCCCCTGGCATGAAGATAAGGGACTGTGAGGTGGGGACCGCCCCCCCACGGATACAGATGGTTTCACCTGTTTGGTCCAATGGTGTTTAGGATTGCGGGAGGTTCCTGGTGTTGTGGGCGATATCAATCCACATATTGCACTGTCTGTTTTCTTTACATTCTTTATGTTATTTTACTGAGGTTCGACTCAATAGTAGATGTTTTGCACATGACAATTTTACTTCTCATGTTTAATGCTGCTGCCAACGTTTGAAGTGCTTTTCTCGTTTTGTAATAAACTGTTCCACCCAAAATGTCAATGTTCAGTGCCTTTTGTCGGTGTCTCATTTGGATTGTGTTAGGGCTGGTAGCAAACTGGGTGTATCCAGGTCCTTTGATGCATTGTGAGTGTTCAAAATGTAAACATCTATCTTCAATGAAATACATAATTTAATAATCAAATTAAATATTAACTCTGGTATGTTATAGTGTATCTCTTACTTCTCAGGACAAACCCATCACCAAGAAGGGAACCATTTGGTTAATTTATTGTTACTCTCTACTTAAACACTTTCCTAGTAGCACAAATCCAGGTATGCTCTCAAGGCCGACAACACTGAAACATTTACCTCAAATGAGAGTTTGAAGGTTTTCTTGTGAAATTTAGGGCTAGATGTAGGTAGAAATGGGTTTGCGACTCGCAAATCGCGAGTCGGAGCGACTCGCAATTTGCGACTCTCAAACCCATATGCAGGATGGTGTCCCTGACACCATCTGCGAATCTCAAGGGGGTCGCAAAGACCCACCTCATTAACATTAATGAGGTGGGTCGCAATTTGCGACCCCCTTGCGATTCCCTGCACTCACAGGGATGGTGGCCTGCTGGAGACAGCAGACCACTCACCATGTCTGTGACTGCTTTTTTAATAAAGCATTTTTTTTTGGTTTTGCAGCCCGTTTTCCTTAAAGGAAAACGAGTGGCAATACACTCGAGAAAATGAAACCATTTGGTTTCATTTTTTCAGAGCCATTCACAAAGGGGAAGGGGTCCCATGGGGACCCTTTCCGTTTTGCAAATGGGTTAGCACCCACTTCACATGGGTGCTAACTGCGAATTGCTTTGCGACCGCGTTCGCGGTCACAAAGCAATTCTGCATCGCGATGTGAATGGCAAATAGGAAGGGGAACACCCCTTCCTATTTGCGAGTCGCATTCCCATTTTGCGAGTTGGTAACCAAGTTACCGAGTCGCAAAATGGGAATGAGCATCGCGATGCGTGATTTGCATGGCGCAAACAGCGAATTTCACTGTTTGCGCCATGCAAAACATTTGGTACATCTGGCCTTTAGTGACCTAAAATGACGCTTGAGCAAAGGCAGTGCTAGTTTGTTGCATTTTTCAAACCAGTTTAAGATAGTGTGCCTTGAAGAATCACTGAATGTTGAAAACTCCACCTTCCCATTTTTTTACGTATAAGAGTATATGAAAGGCACATTGTACCACCTAAGCGGTGACTTTATAACAATGGCTGCCATTGTGTTAAACTGTAAGCCCTCACCTACACCAACCAGATGTGACTACATTCTAGTTGTCTGAAATAATTTGTACGTGTTAATCACAGAAATACCTTCAGTGCCTCATTAAGGGTAGTGAACGCCATATAAATAAAATTGCAAATACAGTTACGCTGTGTGTCCAAGGAAGACACTTGTGTTTTAAATGTTTATTTTCCTTCTTTATTGGTTTAGAATGCTCAAAATTGTGTTTGTTTTTTTAAGAGCTTGTTGATTGTTTAATGCATATGGGGCATCTACTAGTATCTTCACAGGATAATTTAATGGATTGTTATTCACGGAAGACACATCACGAAATGACATAGCTACTAAAATAAATTGGTGGGATAAGGGGGCAAATATGTCAATCAAAGAAAATCCATGGAGTTGGAGGGAGAAGATCTTAGTTGCTCTAACCAACTATGGATTTATTGGTCTTAATAGTCACTCTGACATTGATTCTCCTGCTCATGAAACTGAGAGAGCGGAATTTTGTGTTAATTAATTGTGTGATTAATTAATTAAACTGATGTATATTTAAACAGTGCAAAAATGAAATAACATGAGCACACGTTTTAAATGTGACCTACACTTTACCAATGAATGCACAATGATACATGAATGTATTAAACGTATTTCATATTTTACTAACTCTGCACAATGATTAATGATTTATGGAATTAAAATGTCGACATTGCAACATATTTGTAACTTTCTTAGCTGATAGTGTGCCGGGGAAGAACTATGGCGTACAGTCTGCACTTTGTGAACACCGTGAGAAGCAGTTGGTGAAAATCTCTGCTTGAGAACAGGAGCCTGAAAAGATGCCACCGAAGAAAGCTGTTACATTATGAAACTTATTTGATTTTTATTGGTCCTTTCCTAGTCACCTTAGTAATTGCCCAATGCCAGAAAATTTAGATATTTTCTGAGACTTTAATAAAAGACCTTGAGTGATGATGAGGCAGGTCAGTCCGTCAGTCTCTGTCACTCTGTCTCTTGCTCAGTCCCAGTTTCTCTAGCTCCTGCTCAGCTTTCTATTCAGTTGTTCCTTAGATTATTTTCTGTTCTTTCATATTTCAGTTGCTTTGCAATTCTTTTTGCAGTATTTTCTGTTCTGTTCTTGATGCCTAACCTTAGCTTACTGCCATTGATGGTTCAGGTACTTTAGGCCCACTTTTTACTGAAACATTTTCCTTATGTCACTGCCCATCTGAAGCTGACCGTGAAGGTGCTCTGCTGACGAAAATCCCCGCTGCCTGCTGAACCGAATTAAGGACAGGTATAAATAAAATGTGTATCTGTTTTTCTTGCAGGTTTTTGTGTTATCCCATCTAGAAGCAAACCGATATTTTTTTGTTAGCACCATATGTAGATGTTTTCCAAATTATATTTTGGCCTGATTTTTTCTTTTTGCATGAAGCCCAAACATGCACAATCTGATTAGTGTAATAGATTAGGGTCCACATACCCCAAAAGTTGTCTTTTGAATGAATTGATTGTTACTGATTCATCTGCCATAACTCAAAGTATTCTGTTTCAATTATTCATTTGATATTGTTGTTATTCTGTACGATTAATCTTGAGTGTTTAATAATATTAGTCTTCCAGAAGCTGAATTTCTTTAGGAGATTTGGACAGCCCGTGTTATTTGTGTATCTATATCATATTGTTCTGCGCTTGATTTACGTGATCTTAGCATTGTTGATCTAGGGAAATAAATGTTTAAATTTTACTAAACTGGTGTCGTGATTCGTGGCCATATAGGTCATGGTGTGTTAAAGTTACTGACTCCCTATCTAAATTTGTGATATTATTGATTGAAATGAAACCGGGGGATTTATGGCAGCATTCCCAGCACCCCACAAATATGTTCTCTGCTGAAGAAGGGATTAACCCAGAAACACATGTGTCCAGAGATGCACAGTAAAGGCTGTACCTACTTAAAGGTGAAATATTTAAAAAATTAATGGAGTTCGTTTTTTGAAGATACTACATCTACCATGATGCAATGGGGCAGATTAATTGCTGGGATGTCAGGCAGGTGCGCTCCTAACTGTTTGTGACTTTAAAGGCTCCCTTGAGCTACTGGGCTGACGAGCTCTGGAGCAGGCACCAGCATGCCAGGGAAGAGGTACTGAAACCGGGGGATTTATGGCAGCATTCCCAGCACCCCACAAATATGTTCTCTGCTGAAGAAGGGATTAACCCAGAAACACATGTGTCCAGAGATGCACAGTAAAGGCTGTACCTACTTAAAGGTGAAATATTAAAAAAAATTAATGGAGTTCGTTTTTTGAAGATACTACATCTACCATGATGCAATGGGGCAGATTAATTGCTGGGATGTCAGGCAGGTGCGCTCCTAACTGTTTGTGACTTTAAAGGCTCCCTTGAGCTACTGGGCTGACGAGCTCTGGAGCAGGCACCAGCATGCCAGGGAAGAGGTACTGAAACCGGGGGATTTATGGCAGCATTCCCAGCACCCCACAAATATGTTCTCTGCTGAAGAAGGGATTAACCCAGAAACACATGTGTCCAGAGATGCACAGTAAAGGCTGTACCTACTTAAAGGTGAAATATTAAAAAAATTAATGGAGTTCGTTTTTTGAAGATACTACATCTACCATGATGCAATGGGGCAGATTAATTGCTGGGATGTCAGGCAGGTGCGCTCCTAACTGTTTGTGACTTTAAAGGCTCCCTTCAGCTACTGGGCTGACGAGCTCTGGAGCAGGCACCAGCATGCCAGGGAAGAGGTACTGAAACCGGGGGATTTATGGCAGCATTCCCAGCACCCCACAAATATGTTCTCTGCTGAAGAAGGGATTAACCCAGAAACACATGTGTCCAGAGATGCACAGTAAAGGCTGTACCTACTTAAAGGTGAAATATTAAAAAAATTAATGGAGTTCGTTTTTTGAAGATACTACATCTACCATGATGCAATGGGGCAGATTAATTGCTGGGATGTCAGGCAGGTGCGCTCCTAACTGTTTGTGACTTTAAAGGCTCCCTTGAGCTACTGGGCTGACGAGCTCTGGAGCAGGCACCAGCATGCCAGGGAAGAGGTACTGAAACCGGGGGATTTATGGCAGCATTCCCAGCACCCCACAAATATGTTCTCTGCTGAAGAAGGGATTAACCCAGAAACACATGTGTCCAGAGATGCACAGTAAAGGCTGTACCTACTTAAAGGTGAAATATTAAAAAAATTAATGGAGTTCGTTTTTTGAAGATACTACATCTACCATGATGCAATGGGGCAGATTAATTGCTGGGATGTCAGGCAGGTGCGCTCCTAACTGTTTGTGACTTTAAAGGCTCCCTTGAGCTACTGGGCTGACGAGCTCTGGAGCAGGCACCAGCATGCCAGGGAAGAGGTACTGAAACCGGGGGATTTATGGCAGCATTCCCAGCACCCCACAAATATGTTCTCTGCTGAAGAAGGGATTAACCCAGAAACACATGTGTCCAGAGATGCACAGTAAAGGCTGTACCTACTTAAAGGTGAAATATTAAAAAAATTAATGGAGTTCGTTTTTTGAAGATACTACATCTACCATGATGCAATGGGGCAGATTAATTGCTGGGATGTCAGGCAGGTGCGCTCCTAACTGTTTGTGACTTTAAAGGCTCCCTTGAGCTACTGGGCTGACGAGCTCTGGAGCAGGCACCAGCATGCCAGGGAAGAGGTACTGAAACCGGGGGATTTATGGCAGCATTCCCAGCACCCCACAAATATGTTCTCTGCTGAAGAAGGGATTAACCCAGAAACACATGTGTCCAGAGATGCACAGTAAAGGCTGTACCTACTTAAAGGTGAAATATTAAAAAAATTAATGGAGTTCGTTTTTTGAAGATACTACATCTACCATGATGCAATGGGGCAGATTAATTGCTGGGATGTCAGGCAGGTGCGCTCCTAACTGTTTGTGACTTTAAAGGCTCCCTTGAGCTACTGGGCTGACGAGCTCTGGAGCAGGCACCAGCATGCCAGGGAAGAGGTACTGAAACCGGGGGATTTATGGCAGCATTCCCAGCACCCCACAAATATGTTCTCTGCTGAAGAAGGGATTAACCCAGAAACACATGTGTCCAGAGATGCACAGTAAAGGCTGTACCTACTTAAAGGTGAAATATTAAAAAAATTAATGGAGTTCGTTTTTTGAAGATACTACATCTACCATGATGCAATGGGGCAGATTAATTGCTGGGATGTCAGGCAGGTGCGCTCCTAACTGTTTGTGACTTTAAAGGCTCCCTTGAGCTACTGGGCTGACGAGCTCTGGAGCAGGCACCAGCATGCCAGGGAAGAGGTACTGAAACCGGGGGATTTATGGCAGCATTCCCAGCACCCCACAAATATGTTCTCTGCTGAAGAAGGGATTAACCCAGAAACACATGTGTCCAGAGATGCACAGTAAAGGCTGTACCTACTTAAAGGTGAAATATTTAAAAAATTAATGGAGTTCGTTTTTTGAAGATACTACATCTACCATGATGCAATGGGGCAGATTAATTGCTGGGATGTCAGGCAGGTGCGCTCCAAACTGTTTGTGACTTTAAAGGCTCCCTTGAGCTACTGGGCTGACGAGCTCTGGAGCAGGCACCAGCATGCCAGGGAAGAGGTACTGAAACCGGGGGATTTATGGCAGCATTCCCAGCACCCCACAAATATGTTCTCTGCTGAAGAAGGGATTAACCCAGAAACACATGTGTCCAGAGATGCACAGTAAAGGCTGTACCTACTTAAAGGTGAAATATTTAAAAAATTAATGGAGTTCGTTTTTTGAAGATACTACATCTACCATGATGCAATGGGGCAGATTAATTGCTGGGATGTCAGGCAGGTGCGCTCCTAACTGTTTGTGACTTTAAAGGCTCCCTTGAGCTACTGGGCTGACGAGCTCTGGAGCAGGCACCAGCATGCCAGGGAAGAGGTACTGAAACCGGGGGATTTATGGCAGCATTCCCAGCACCCCACAAATATGTTCTCTGCTGAAGAAGGGATTAACCCAGAAACACATGTGTCCAGAGATGCACAGTAAAGGCTGTACCTACTTAAAGGTGAAATATTTAAAAAATTAATGGAGTTCGTTTTTTGAAGATACTACATCTACCATGATGCAATGGGGCAGATTAATTGCTGGGATGTCAGGCAGGTGCGCTCCTAACTGTTTGTGACTTTAAAGGCTCCCTTGAGCTACTGGGCTGACGAGCTCTGGAGCAGGCACCAGCATGCCAGGGAAGAGGTACTGAAACCGGGGGATTTATGGCAGCATTCCCAGCACCCCACAAATATGTTCTCTGCTGAAGAAGGGATTAACCCAGAAACACATGTGTCCAGAGATGCACAGTAAAGGCTGTACCTACTTAAAGGTGAAATATTTAAAAAATTAATGGAGTTCGTTTTTTGAAGATACTACATCTACCATGATGCAATGGGGCAGATTAATTGCTGGGATGTCAGGCAGGTGCGCTCCTAACTGTTTGATTGAAATGTTTATTGATGAGTTGTTTTGAGACCATACCCTTCTCACTGTCAAAGTCCAAAGGTCCATGCGACCTCCCCTAACATGTTCCCTTATAAAATAAGATATCAACAGAAATAGAAGGTCTAAAGGACGCGCCAGCAAAATTCATATTTCATTTGGTGATACCACGTTAATTGATTATTCTTTAATCCGTATTCCTGATTTTTAGTATTTTACAGAACACAAATTTATAGAATGACGTGAAAGTGATCTTATTTGTTTACTTTTTAGATAAGTAACTATGACAACCCACACGTTATAGGAAAACCTGGGTGTGAAATAGAGGGTGATACTCAAATAAGAGGGAATAACAAAATAAAATAACGATTCTGGAGACAGGCAACCTCTATGCAGAGTGCATTTTAACTTTATTTCCATAACCATTACCATGTTGGTTTTATGGCCGTGCTTTATGCTTGAAGATCTGTTGAGACATGGGGTTGCAACTTAAATCTTCATTTTTTTTATATTAGCCTTCAATAAAATAAAATCTGTCAAAATGGTACTGTGATGTGTAACTATATCAGGTTCTCTCACTCAGGTGCAAGCAACTTCTCACTCTGTGTTTCACCCCTTCGTTTTTGTAACTACTATTTGTTTATAATCGCAAAGCAAACAGTACAAGTACTAGAACTATAAAAAATAAACAAGCACTGGTAAAGCCAAAAAAAAAAGTCTGGACTTGGTAAGCCAGTGCAATTTTTTTATTGCAACTGTATGCCAAAAAAAGAAAAGAAAAACCACGCTGCCACCTAAACATGGCTGACACATCCTTCCAATAAAAATTAGACATTTAAAAAACATTCACTGATTTGAACGTTTCACTAGCAATTTATTTAAATTTCAAGTTTTCAATTCTGCCATGCACTTTCTTACTCTTCTTACTCAAATTGCAGACAGCTACAATGTTACAAAGTCACACACTTTAGAACAGCAATCTTAAAAAGGACATGGAAACTAAATCATTATTTATCTGAGCATATGGACTGCAGACAAATTAAATAAGTTATTTGAAAGATAAAAAACAAAAAGCACTTTTAAACCAGCTTTTTCATGAGCACCAGTTACATTACACAAGGTTGCATTCATTTCACTTAGGCACGGGGATATTAAGTAATGTTTACATGAGTATCAGTTACATTACACAAGGTCCCATTCGTTTCATTTAGGCATGGATAAGACTAAGTTATTTTCCCACAATCACAGAATGTTGAGCAAAGATTGGAACTTGGTTCCCCGATTCCAAACTCAGCAGCTCTGGTCTTACGCCACATACTAGTATGCTTTGGTGGGCGGAAGCAAAATGTGACTGACATCTTAATAGAAAATGGGTGAAACCCACTAACCAAAGGCCCTTCTATAATTTTTAACTTGAGGTCTCTGCAGGTGACCCTTCATGTGTTAGAACATTAAGGCCTGTGGAATTGTGCTGTCCCCTTGTAATGATCCTCCCTCCTGCTGGTTTCCATGACAATGGTCTAATTGCCCGAGATGCCCCTTTGATGATAGTCACAAAGTTCGAATCCAGCAGCTTTGCGGGGAGGGAAGGGGCGATGACACTACAGCAAAAGACCCACAAGTGGCCCTCAGGACTTGCGGCCCGTGCTGTAAACAGGGCATCAAAGGCCCAAGGGAAGGTGCCATCTTAAACCTGATCGAAAGGTAAACACCTCCGTCCCTTCTCCCCCCCATCTCCTCCTCACCCGCATACACAAGGTCAAAGGCTGTGACCCTTTAGGCGAGAATTCCTTCAAATAACTATTAGCAGGCCGTTCTGTATGGATTGAAACAGTCAAATAGCAAAAAAATGAGCATGTTTAAATTGAAAGTTTATTTATAGTGTTCAGTAATGGGTTAAGCAGTGCGCCACGTTGTTTTAGGGTCACCATACGACTCCTCGTCAAATTTACTGGAACCTCGTTTCCAGTGTATTTGAGGAGTTGTAGTCACCTGAATTGACACACTTTAGTATAATGATTTATGTTTGAAAATCCCCGAGCTCGAATCCGTCTCGGTGAAATAGACTCATCTGATTAGCTTCCTTTGTTTGTTCTCACTTAGGAAATTGGCTCGATTTGAGGTTTACTGCAAGTTATACAGGACAAAAACAGCACTGAAAGGGGTTACGTTTTGCAGAACTTCTGAAGGAAGAGGCGAACAATAAATAGTAAACCCTTTTGTGTCACTTCCTCTTTCGGTCGAAGATTAACACTACCTTCAAATATTGAATACGGAAGTTACTCCGTGGGAAGCGCGGAGAACGAGAACCTAGGAAGTGAAACACAAGAGAATAGCGGGGGGAAATTATATTGTGGTGTCTAACGTCTGTCCCCTAGGTGCAGGTCTACACCACATTTCCAGGACATCTCCATGTGATAATGGGCACATAGTAAAGCTAGGGCCCTCCTTATGAGTGGCACATTGGAAGTACAGTATTTATCATCCATATAAAAATCAATATCCCGAAGTCCGGTATTTCTCAAGGTTGATAAATGACACCAATCAAGAGCTTCCCCTTCTAAACAGGGTATAAGGTGCAGATTTTAGTGTTTGCTGCAAGAAAACCTGCATGCACCATTATCAGAGCTTTCAAGTTACCTAGTTCCATGAATAATGAGTAGCTCATCCAGAAAATGTGTTTTTTCCGTTGCAAGCTGGGATTTGTATTTCTGTTTAACACGTTATAAAATCAGGACTACGTGTCCAGAATGCAAACTGCGGTAAATTTCGGATGATTTGACCAGTGAAATTCACCTGGAGAAAATAGTGGGGGGTGGAGTAATTACCTCTACATTCGTCATCTTCGCAAACCACTCCCATTTTGCCTCTGTAATAATAACAATGTATCATAATGACTAGCTACATACCGGTAATCTTCATTACTCCTGGTCCTGTAGTCCTCGTCCCATTCATTACGAAATGGAGAGAAATCTCCCCATGACAGAAAAAAGAACACGAGTAATGCTGTGTACCCACCCCACCCCCACCGGGGAGTACTTAACCACTTAGCTGCTGGGCCTTTTCCCCACCCCCAGTGCTGAGCCCGTTTTTGGCTATTTGGGGTGGTTCGCGCTTAGGCCTTCATAACTTTTTGTCCACATAAGCTATCCATGCCAAATTTGCGTACTTTTTTTCCAACATCCTAGGGATTCTAATGGTACCCAGAGTTTGTGGTTTCCCCTGGAGGAGACCAAGAAATTAGCCAAAATACAGTGAAAATTTCGTTTTTTCCCCAAAAAATTGGAAAAAAGGGCTGCCGAAGAAGGCTTGTGGTTTTTTCCCTGAAAATGCCATCAACAAAGGGTTTCTGGTGCTAAAATCACCATCTTCCCACCTTTCAGGAACGGGCAGACTTGAATCAGAAAACCACATTTTTCAACACAAATTTGGCATTTTACTGGGACATACCCCATTTTTACTATTTTTGGTGCTTTCAGCCTCCTTCCAGTTAGTGACAGGAATAGGTGTGAAACCAATGCTGGATCCTGGAAAGCTAAACATTGCTGAAAACTAGACAAAATTCTGAATTCAGCAAGGGGTCATATGTAGATCCTACAAGGTTTTCCTACAGAAAATAACAGCTGAAATAAAAAAATATTGAAATTGAGCTGAAAACAACAGCCTTTTTTCTTTATGTTTTACTCTGTAACTTTTTCCTGCGATGTCAGATTTTTGAAAGCAATATACTGTTATGTCTGCTGGACTCTTCTGGTTGCGGGGATATAAAGGGCTTGTAGGTTCATCAAGAACCCTAGGTACCCAGAGCCAATAAATGAGCTGAACCCTCCAGTTGGTTTTCATTCTATACTGGGTATACAGCAAATCATTTGCTGAAATATGAAGAGTGAAAAATAGGTATCAAGAAAACCTTTGCATTTCCAAAATGGGCTCAAGATAAGGTTTTGAGGAGCAGTGGTTATTTGCACATCTCTGAATTCCGGGGTGCCCATACTAGCATGTGAATTGCAGGGCATTTCTCAAATAGACGTCATTTTTACACACTCTCTTATATTTGGAAGGAAAAAATGTAGAGAAAGATAATGGGCAATAACACTTGTTTTGTTATTCTATGTTCCCCCAAGTCTCCGGATAAAAATGATACCTCACTTGTGTGGGTAGGCCTAGCGCCTGCGACAGGAAATGCCCCAAAACATAACGTGGACACATCCCATTTTTTTGACTGAAAACAGAGCTGTTTTTTGCAAAGTGCCTACCTGTAGATTTTGGCCTCTAGCTCAGCCGGCACATAGGGAAACCTACCAAACCTGTGCATTTTTTAACACTAGAGACCTAGGGGAATCCACCCAGGGGTGACTTGTGGGGCTCTGACCAGGTTCTGTTACCCAGAATCCTTTGCAAACCTCAAAAAGTGCCTAAAAAAACAAGTTTTCCTCACATTTCAGTGACAGAAAGTTCTGGAATCTGAGAGGAGCCACAAATTTCCTTCCACCCAGCGTTCCCCCAAGTCTCCCGATAAAAATGATACCTCACTTGTGTGGGTAGGACTAGCGCCCACGACAGGAAATGCCCCAAAACACAACGTGGACACATCGCATTTTTTGACAGAAAACAGAGCTGTTTTGTGCAAAGTGCCTACCTGTAGATTTTGGTCTCTAGCTCAGCCGGCACCTAGGGAAACCTACCAAACCTGTACATTTTTGAAAACTAGATACCTAGGGGAATCCAAGATGGGGTGACTTGTGGGGCTCTGACCAGGTTCTGTTACCCAGAATCCTTTGCAAACCTCAAAATGTGGCTAAAAAAACAAGTTTTCCTCTCATTTCGGTGACAGAAAGTTCTGGAATCTGAGAGGAGCCACAAATTTCCTCCCACCCAGTGTTCCCCCAAGTCTCCCGATAAAAATGATACCTCACTTGTGTGGCTAGGCCTAGCGCCTGCGACAGGAAATGCCCCAAAACACAACATGGACACATCAAATTTTTTCATAGAAAACAGTGCCTACCTGTGGATTTTGGCCTCTAGCTCAGCCGGCAGCTGGGGAAACCTAGCAAACCAGCACATTTTTGAAAACTAGAAACCCAGGGGAATCCAAGATGGGGTGACTTGTGGGGCTCTGACCAGGTTCTGTTACCCAGAATCCTTTGCAAACATCAAAATATGGCCAAAAAAACACTTTTTCCTCTCATTTCGGTGACAGAAAGTTCTGGAATCTGAGAAGAGCCACAAATTTCCTTCCACCCAGCATTCCCCCAAGTCTCACGATAAAAATGGTACCTCACTTGTGTGGGTAGGCCTGGTGCCCGCGACAGGAATAGATCACACAACGGTCAATGTTGGTCCTTACACGAGGCAGCTGTTGACCCTGGGGTGATCCATTCCTGACGCAGGCACTAGGTGTAGGCACTCAAGTGGGATAGTGTTTTTATCAGGACAGGTGAGGAATCACTGGGTGGTAGGAATTTTGTGGATCCCAGCATATTCCTGTAGTTCGTGTGACAGAAATGCGAGAAAAATAGAGTTTTTATTCAACATTTCAGCTTTGCAGGGTATTCTGGGTAAGAAAACTTTGGGGAATCCACACAAGTCACACCTCTGTGGACTCCCCCGAATGTCTAGTTTCCAGAAATGTTTGGGTTTAGTGTGTTTCTCTATATGGCCACCGAACCCAGGACCAAAAACACAGGTGCCTGCCTTACAAAACCAGTTTGTTTTGCAATAGATAATTTTGATGTCTCCACAATACGATTTGGGCGGTGGAATTTGGGGCTGAACTAAATTGGGGAGCTCCCAAGAGAGCACTCTCTCTCTCTCTCTGCTTGCCGCCGCATTCACCTGCTCTCTGGGTTGGGCTAACCCACTATTACCCAGATGCACAGACTGTTTGCGAAGGGACAGCAGGACTGTCCTCATCAACTCCCTCATAATGTACTGGAAGAGGAGTTATCGAATGGGACTCCTCCGACTGAAAAATCACTCCCAGAGTCTGCGCCATTGTCCTGTCCCTCAGATGCTGTCTCAGTATCTGATGTCTCAGTCTCTGATCCTATGTCAGAGCTGTCCTCTATACACCGAGTGCCAGCAGCAGTCATCCATCAAGATGCCATCTCTGCTATTGGCTAAACTGTTGCTCTAAAACACTAGCCTACATAGACAGTCACAAAATCGATGGTGTGTGTGAGATACGTGCAACAGTAGAGGCCACCTTACCTGCGCTTCTTCCCTCAATCAGCACGTTCTTTCAAGACACTCAAAAAACACCTTGTCACATACCATTCGTCACAGTCTTTAGCACCTCCTGCGCCCAGTCCAACAATCATTATTGATGCTCCCACTTCCTCCTCCTCGGATTCCCACATTACCACCCAGCAAAAGTGCCCTTCATCTCTCCATAGCCGCCCTCCACCGCACATACATTTCATTTGTATTATAGTGCAGGTAAAGGCTGACTTTACTAATGTACTCAGCTATTTACATAAAATACAGATTTGCTCTTTGCAGTAGAAAAACCTTCTGCTCTTCTTTATGGCACTAAAACTGCCACTAGACAAGTCTGACCCTTTTGTAGCAGAAACATAATCACAATACTTACTTGACTTTTTTATTGCTGCCTAAAAGCTACAGTTGAAAAGCGTCAGTTGAAGTATGTGCATTGCTTTGAAGACGCAAGCTGCAACTGCAAGACAACTGGTGGCAAATCTATATATAGATATATATATATATCATTTTTATATGTGGGTCTGGTTTTCCTGGGGGCCGATCGCAGCCCCCAGGGAAACCACACACATACTGATATATATATATATATATATATATAAATCTATCTCTATATATATATCTATCTACATAGATATATCTATAGATAGATCTATATATATATATACATATATCTATATATATCTATAGATATATCCATGTACATAGATATATCTACATAGATGTATCTATATATATAGATCTATATACATATATAGATCTATTTTTTTTAGTTGTTGTATGGTTTCCTTGGGGGCCAAAATGGCCCCCAGGGAAACCCTACAACAACTAAAAAAAATATTGCCCCCACAGGGGGTCGCCCTGCCCACGGGCGACCCACTGTCAATTTATTTATTTGTATTTTTTTGAAGGAAAAAACAATGTTGCCCCTGGGCGGGGCGCAATCGCCCCCCCCCCCCCCCCCCCCCCCCCCACAGGGCACCTACCTTTTTTTTTTTTTAAATATGCCCCGGGGGGGGCATCCCGTTTTCCGAGGGGGCCAACCCCCCCAAGTGAAATCCCTGGCGTCTAGTGGTGTTTCCTGGCCCCTGATCGCAGCTGTGCTGCGATCGGGGGCCAGGAAACATTTTCAGAAGGCCTCGTAAGAAAGGGGAGACTCTCCACTTTCTTACGAGGCCTTCCCGAACGTGGGGAAGGCCGTTTTCCCCATCGGAGCAGGAAGCGGCCACAAGGCTGCTTCCTGCTCCGATGGGGAAATCAACATTGTTACGTCAGCGCACCTCGCGGCGCGCTGATGTCACAAAGGGGCGGGTGGGGGCGGGGGGAGACACGGAAGAGCTTCCGTGTCTCCCTGGGACCAAAAAAATAAATAAATAAATCCTCGGGTGCGACGCACCAGAGGATTTATTAACCCCCTCCCTGGTGTCGGCCACTGGTCGTGACCTGCACCAGGGAGGTAGTGCGGGCGTCGGCCAGTGGCCGACGCCCGCATTGAAGGGGCTAATCATGTACTTACCCAGCATTCCTCCTGAACTACCAAGCCCCCGACTCGAAGGCCGGCCGTCCAGGAGGGAGGGCGGGGCGTAATGAATGGGACGAGGACTACATGACCAGGAGTAATGAAGATTACCGGTAAGTAACTAGACATTACCCCCAGGTCCTACCGTCCTCATCCCCTTCATTACGAAATGGAGAATACCCAAGCCGAAAAAACACGGCCTGAGAGACAAAACCATCAAATAACCACAGAGGCAAACCACAGGTACATGCCCAAAAAGTGATTTATTGAAAACACCAAATTAGGAGAAAACTGCCTGAAGAACCCCTAACCCAAAATTAAGTTCATCCCCAGCACATTCTGAAGACGAAAGTGGGAAACATAGGTATTAGCAACAGCCCAAGTTGCCGCCGGACAAATCTCACAGATGGAGACCCCTTTAATTTCCGCCCAAGAGGCGGCCACACCTCTGGTAGAGCGACCCTGCACACCTCCGGGAGGAGGTATCCCGGCCAAAGAATAGGCCAAATCAATAACCTGCTTCAGCCACCGACTGAAGGAAAGAGAGGACACCCTTTCCCCCATAGAAGAGGAACCAAAGGAAAGAAAGAGAGTCAGATTTACGAAAAGGGCGAGTCCTGTTAAGATAGACCAAAAGAGCCCTACGAACATCCAGCAAAGACCAATCCAGATCCCCACCCCAGGAGACCCCACCTGCAAGGAAGGGAGAACAATCTCCTGGCAACAATGGAATTGAGAAGCCACCTTGGGAACAAAGGCCGAATCCAGACGCAAGACAACACCATCCTCGGAAAAAGACAAAAAGGTTTCCCGAGCCATCAAAGCACCCAACCCCCCAATATGCCTAGCTGAGGTGATAGCAACCAAAAACACCACTTTGAAAGTTAAAAACTTAATAGCAGCGGTTTCCAGAGGTTCAAAAGGGGGGACTACCAATGAACGACGCACCAGAAGTAAATTCCATAAAGGAAAAAGAGGTTTCATCAGAGGACGGGAAAGAGAAAAGCCTTTCAACAGACAAGAAACCAAATCTCCTAAATCTGCGAGATTACCCCACGGAGCCCGAAAAGCTTTAATAGCCGCCTACTGAGCATGCAAGGCACAGACAGACAGGCGCTTCTCAAAACCTTCCCACAAAAATTTAAGAACCGTAGGCAAGGAATAATCCAATGGAGACAAACCAAGAGGAGAACACCATTTCTGAAAATTACCCCAATGCCGAACATAGGATTTCAAAGTAGATGGTCTACGGGACTGTTGAATGGCCACCGCTAAATGCCTGGGAATGCCCTTGTGCTGCAACCCTTGCCTTTCAACTTCCAGACCGAAAGCCGAAGCTTCCAGAGAGGAAGAGGCAGAACAGACGATAGAGGGAAGGGGAAAAGAGGAATAAACAAAGGACCCTGAACAGACAGCAACCGGACCACCGGAAACCAAGACCTCTGAGGCCAAAAATGAACCACCAGAATCACACACCTGTCCTCCCGTAGCAGGCGGGCTAGAAACCTGGGAATGAGGGGAAATAGGCGGGAACGCATACAACAGCCTATCTGGCCAAGGAACCGTCAATGCATCCATTCACCACGCTCCTGACTAAGGAACCAGATAGCAGAAAAGAGGAACCTGAGCATTGAGCTGGGAAGCAAACAGGTCGAGGTAGGGTACACCAAACTTCCCGCTCACCCTGAGAAATGCCTCCGGGGAAAGAGAAATTTCCGCTAATGGGGGAAAACACCTGCTGAGGGAGTCCGCTACACTATTGTCCACCCCCCTCACATGCACAGCAACCAGGGACTGAAGGTAGTGCTTGCTCCAGTGAAACAAATGCTGCACTACCAGATTGAGAGACTTGGACCGAATCCCACCCTGGTTGTTGAGGTAGGCTACTGTGACCATGTTGTCAGAACGAACCCCCAAGTGATGACCCATGAGAGCATGACTAAGCACCATACAGGCCCAGAAGACAGCCATGAGCTCCCTCCAATTGGAGGAACGCCTCCCCTCCCGAGAAGACCAGCGGGCCTGAAGAGACCTGTTGCCTAGGGTTGCCCCCACTCCAAAGAGCTGGCATCCATTGTCAACACCACAGGAGGAGATGGCTGCAAAGGAACGCCTTTCTTCAAATTGGAGCCCAATGTCCACCAATGCAGATCATTGTGAACCCTCAAGGAAACAGGAACTTCCTGGTCGTACAGTTGCAATTGAGAATCCCAACACGAGAGCAGATGACTCCACAAAGGAACGGAGATGAAATTGAGCCCAAGGAACAGTAAAGACTGCTGCAACCATGAGACCCAACAACCGAAGCCACAATCGCACCAGGGCAGACTCTCGCGACAGGAACTCCAGAGCAAGAGACTGCAAGACATGTATCCGGGACACTGGAATCTGGGACACTGGAAGAAACACTCGGTTGAGATCTATGCCGAAGCGAGCCCCAATAAATGTCAGATCCTGGGATGGAAACAGCTGGCATATGTCCCAGTTCAGGAAAAACCCATGGCGCTGTAGAGTGGAACAAACCAACTGATGGTCCTGTACCAGCTGGGCTGGAGAGGGAGCGTGAATCAACCAGTCGTCTAGATAAGGGTATAAATGGACACCTTGGAGATGCAATGAGGCCACCAGGGGAGCCACCACTTTCGTGAACACACAGGGAGCAGACCTGAGGCCAAATGGAAGGACTCTGAACTGGTAATGACACCCCCTGAGACAGAACCGGAGATATTTCTGAGATGATGGATGCACTGGAACATGGTAGTTAGCATCCTGAAGATCCAGGGTGCACAGATAATGACCATGAAGGACCAAAGGAATGATTCTCTGCAAAGTCTCCATCTTGAAGGGGACATGGCGGACAAATCGGTTCAGAGCTTTCAAATCCAAAACTAGCCTGAAGCCCCCTGTATGTTTTGGAACCAAGATTTTGGAATAGAAACCGTGACCCAGCCCTGACATCATGACTGGCACCACCGCCTTCTTCTGCAGCAAGGAACCAATGCCCAGTCATAGGGCCTCCCATCTGCCTGGGACTGAGGGCCAAGGAGTGAGACGCACCCCGACAGAAGTGGAACAGTCAGAAACTCGATCCAATAACCATGGTGAACAACGTCCAGAACCCACAGATCCGAGGAGGCGAGAGCCCATGCTGGAAAAAATTCTGCAAACAGCCCCCGGCCTCGGGACCTGGAACAGTCATATAGTCAGGAACAAGACTTAGGAGGAGGAGGGGGGATTTGTGCTTCTTGTCACTGCCCCTACCCAGTGGAAATTGGCCATGTGACCTCACAAAGTGATGCCTGGAGGGAGCCTGAAATGGAGACTTTCTACGAAACAAACATCGATCTCCCAAGGTGGACCAGAAAGAAGAAGAATGTTTCTTCTCCTAAAAAAGTTTATGCAATTTCTCCTCCAGTTCTGCCCCAAACAACACATTGCCTTGGAAAGGAAGCTACAAAACAGAAGCACACTGTGCAGCATCTGTCTTCCAATCCCACAGAACAAGATTCCGGCGAGCAGACACACAAGCCCCCTCCGCCAGAGCTGATGCCCACACTACATCAAAGGAAATATCAGACAGGAATTACACTTAATGTTCAATAAGAGACATGAGCCCAGAGCAGTCTGAGGACCCATCCAGAGCACTATTCAAGGCTTTGAGATCTGACAGTAAAGATTGAGCAACGTAAGTTCTACAAATGCCAGCCCGCAAAGCCAAATGAGTCCCAGCATCAGATTTTTTCAGGGACACATCCACCTTTTTGTCCACCGAATCACGAATCACAGCATCCTCAGCCAATGAAGTGCGTCCAACCAAACCTGGCCATAAAACAGGGAAGAATAGTCTTGTCAGGGTCCCTCCACTCCCTCTTAATCACCTCCTGAATACAAGGATAAATAGGGACATCCACAGGCACAGAACTCTGAAATTGGCGCAAAAGAGAGCCAGAAGAAGTGTCCGGAACCTCAACATCAGGAAAGTCCATGTTCATCTTAACATGTTTCACCAAAGGAGGCAACAACTCTTTGGAAATATATTTGCCCTTCTACTCCTCCTAAGAAGGACCCTCCAACTCAGAACTGGACAAGGTAGAAGCAGCCACCCTAGCCGGAACCACAACAGGAGGAGCGACTTGAAATTCCAATAAGGTCTCTCGAATAGGTTTGCGCAGGTGGGCATCATCCCTCTTACTGCTCCTCCGAACATGCCCATGGGAAGAGAAGGAGGAAGAAGAAGAAGAAGCTTCACATGCCTTCTTTTGTATGTTTCCCCATACTGACACAAGCAGCACATCCAAGGACAGGAGCCAGCAACTCACCACGAGCAAAAGCAAGGAGAGCTTAAAAAACCACCCCCCCCCAAAAAAGGGGAAAAACAACAAGCAGCTTAGGCTCCACCCCTAACTGGAACCCCCCAAAAAATATTCACAGCAAGAGGGCCATGAAAAATGCTAAAAACAGAATGCCCTGTGCAAAAATAAGGAAAACGCATAAAAAACACCTTAAAAGAAATAAAACAGAATACCTGACACCCATCGGCACACCACGGAGACTGCTCCATCATCACCGCAACATTTACCGGAGGAAGCAGGAACCCAGAAGCAGAGGACGTGCTTCCGCAACACGAAGCCGCCTCAGCTGCAAAGAGCTGACCAAAGGACCCAGCCAGCGGCCCGTCGGCAGAAGACCGGAGACTGGAACTGCATTGAGGCCAAGCAATAGAGCAGAAACCACAGCGGCAGCAAGCTTCCCCACCTGGCGTTCTGGTGAATAGGACATAAGCATGGAACATGTGGTTCCGACCTCAGCTACAAAGGATGCCCGACTCTGTCTTCAAGGAGGAAGCCAATTGTTGTAGCAGGGGACTACTAGGAATATACCCTGCTGGTGATAAAGCATTCTAGAAGAGATCACAGTCCTGTGGCCTGCTGAGTGAGGAAGGTATGCAGCGGAACCAAGGCACAATCTTTAAGCATTGGTGGATTAGAGGTTATGAAAAACTTTTGTCAATGCCAGTAAGTAAAGAGATCTGATTATTATGTAAAACCTACATTACATTGATGGTTTCTTCACATTCATTTATTATTTCCAGTTGAAGTCTTTAGTTGTGCAGGAAAAAAATACTTTGTTTTATGTAAAAGCATTAGCTGGATACGTAGAGTTATTACAATGCATAACATCATCTGCAAAAATAAAAAACATCTTTGCTGCTAATGCTGAATGGCAGCAGCAAAAAAAAGATGTAAACTGCCCTCCCCAGCTTGATGACATAATGCAGGAGCATGTTTGTACATGTGCCATAATACAGTAGCAGCCATTCTGCCCTTTTTTTTAAATTTAATGATCAAATATGGCTGACGCCCATCTTGGAGCAGTCAATTTAGTATAAAACAAAAGGTGGGCAAAAACATTTTTATAGAGAAAGGAGCAGCTATATAGCAAACTGGATCCTCCATATTTAAAAAAAGGGTCAGGGAGGGGCAGTGAAGCAACTCAAAAGGCAGGACGAGGGGGCAAGTTAATGCAGATAAGCAGCAGGAGCATGCACAGGACGGTGCAGGGGAGCACTACTCTCTCTAGAGGCTAAATATATGGTTGCATTGTATTATGTTCTGCCATTCTGTTTTTATGTGGTTTGCTCTCTAAGGGCTAACCATTAAGTTACATGACCATGTTTCTTACAAATGCTATTTTCATTATAGTGTCCTCTCTGGGCTGTTCTAAGCATTACAGTCAACATATTAGAATATTTGCTGCATTCGGTCATCTCATAATGCTTTGCAGGGCATTCTTTTACAAAACATTTTTGCTCATAACTCTGCCCGTGTTGGTCCTAGGACAATGGGACCACCTTCGTTCACCACAATGTGCTCTTTCTGTCTAGATCATCTCGGGCCCCCACACTAGGTTGGTGGGGGCCCCAAAATAATAACCTCTCCCACCATTCAGTGTCTTTCTAATCTCTCTCATGGCAGGACGTTTTGTTTTACAGCTGAGAGTAGTTTGTGTTTTAAGGGTCATGTTTGTAATATGATTGCAGTAGGCCTGCTAGCCCTGAAAATGTGTAACACTCTTTAAGGGATAAATATATGGTTACCCTACATTACTTTCAATCTTTTTATTTTAATATGGTTATACCCTTTAGGGGCTAACTATATGGTTACATGATCATGTTTCTTACAAATGCTATTTTCATTGTGGTGTTCTCTAGAGGTTGTTCTGAGCATTACAGTCTAATGCCAAAAGTTTATTTCTGATGAAAGTTTTTATTTGGTTGATATAATAATTGTATATGTTTTATTAATATCTTCTTATTGCAAGTATGACCATAATTCAGACCAACTTAACATCCTTATCACACTATGTATGAGCACTTTTGATATGTTTGGGTGCCCCTGCTAGTTTATTTCTCCTTAGTCCTCCGTGGCTATCTTGTGCCTTTTTTGGAATTGTGGTAGCCAGTCAGCAACGCTGATGGTTGGGTGGTGAAAGTGGTATTCTATTAGAATCAGCATGGTAGATTTAAATTAGGATGCTAAATGCCAACATTTTCATTTTGGCCTGCAGACAGAGAAAGAAGGCAAATGGAAGTGCTTTAGTTATTTGCAGGGTCGCTGGAATTATGTGGCATGAAAAGACTGAATTATGAGGCAGGGTTGACCAATTTATGTGGCAAGAAAAGTACAGTTATGAATTTACAACACTAATAGCTATAACTCAAGCAAATGCGAGACCTGTTGCATTGCAAAGGCTTGTTAAATCCTTCTCGGACAACTAAGACCCCGTAGTGGAGGAACAAGAGAAGAAAACTAAGGCATGCAAAAGCATTCCCTGTTAGTAAACTACAAATAACAAAACTGCCTTTACTATAATCGCAACAATATCAGTATTAATTACAACAATAATAACTAGAACATACAAAACACCCTTTCATTGGCTAATTTGACCGTGTTACAGCTGCACAGGGAGGTAAACGAGTATCGTTCATGCTCAGTGATACCCTTTACCAGCCGCAGCAGGTGCATGAAACCGCGGCGCTATCAACGCCACCGAACGCCGTTTCTCCAGTCTACAAAGATGTTTTCTTCTCCTTACCATTCTCGGTGGCAGCGGTGCCAAAAAGCAGTCTCGAACACAGCATTCCGCGTAATCACCAGTATGGCACTTACTGGAAAAGGGGTTATGCGCACTTTATGCAGTCACGTGACAAGCGGGAAGGGAGGCGGCTGTCGGTGGCGTTCTAAGGAAAGCGCATCTGCCCGGCGACTCTGTAGGAACCCGGGGGTCAAAAACGGGATCGCCATCCAGGCCGTTTGAAGTGGTAGGCTATTAAAAGACATCAAAAGTATTCGTCATCCAAAGTGATATTAGGAACAGAACTGGCTAACACAGCTGAACTCTTTAACCCCCTCCCGCCAGAGTTTTACTTCATTCTGTGTTCAGACTGAAGTCAAGAGGGAAAAAAACAAGTTATGTAGAGAACTGATATTTGTGTGAGTGTGTGTGTGTGTGTGCTGGTGGGGGTGAGAGGAAGTTCATGCTGTTAGACTAGTTTCTCTCTTTAAAGCTTGTGAACTAATTTTGTCTGCTCGCAAACGATCGTGCATTGAGAATGGCACTGAGTCAAACATTTAGTTAAAAAATAGGAACTTTCTGTTTGAAAAACACATTTACTGAGAAAGTATTTAGCTAAAAAAAAATATTGGCATGCTGGCACGAAGAACTGCCGTACATAACCATTCCTTTGACCTGGCCCAAGTGCCATTTGGCTAGGAATGGAATTATGATAGTAAATCTGCCCAACTGAAGTAGCGGCAGGGTGAAGTAAATACGGACAGGAAAGACATGAGATGACGCTGCCAATGTCTCCGGAAACACTCTCCGCCTCTTTTAGTGCGAACAGGTTGCTTTCTCTGGGTCCCTAAGGTAAAATTATATGCCTAAAAAATCCTACCTGACCTGCCCGTGTCTGAGTCACTTTCCACCTCCGACCAAAGGAGAAATATCTAATGACTCCCAGATCGCAGCCATTAGTGTTAAATAAGCATCATTCATGCCAAGCCCACATCACCTGCTTAATGTCAGCAGGGAACAAGGTGACCACGTAGGTATTTCCATATTTTATGGCAGGTTGAGGCTGGCCCTGATGTAACTCTTCAGAATGGACTGAGTTGCTGTGATATTAGAAAACTACTGCACGAGAAAAGCACAGAGATGCATACAGTGGTGAATGGTGGAATTGTAGGCCCCATTGTGTGAGCTGATGAGTTATGCCGGAGTAAAAATTAGAAATTAGCTTCCTTCCTTGAGGCCATAGTGGAAGACCCCGAAGGCTTAAACTCTCAGCCCCTACCACTGCTGCTTACCTTAGAGGTGATGGGAAGTAGAGGACAGAAGTTCCCAGGATGAATTTCTTGATCCAGAAAGCCTCAGCCAGAAAGGACATTTGAGCTAAGACACCAGGGTTCCAGAGGGACCTTGAGAAAGTTGAATGTTAACGGTGGTTGTGCTTTTTGAGCTGCTTTTAACATGAAATTTGTCCTCATGTCGAAAATGTATGCAAGGATGCATATGATTCTAAAGAATAGCTCCAAATATAATTTTTACATTTCATATAATTATGCATAATTTTTCAAACTTTTGCATTTTACACAAAAGCAAATTACATGAATTTCACACATTCTCCTACTGCTATAGCATTTTAATTATTCATGCATCGCAGTAAACCACATTGTTATCAGTAACGTACACATTTTTAGGTTGAGCGTGCAAGCGCTTTGACCTGTTCTAAGTATTGTGGGCTTTTAACCAGGCCCTTCTCAGGCCCATCACTTTCACTTGTTCGTGGGATTGCCTCTTAAAGTCCTTTGTTATCACTGGTAAATGCTTTATGTTTGTCCCTCCTTGGGGCGGTTTTGTTACCGCCTTGCAGACTGCCCCTGTTACATGGATAATTGCGCGATTGCTGATACGTTTGACTGTGAGCAAAATTCCTTTTCCTTTTTGTGTCTCTCCTTCACCCTCATGGCGGCCATGGCGCTTTGAATCGGCTGGCTTATGTCAACTGTTTTACATTTTTCCTTTTCAATTTATGTGGCAAGAAAAGTCCAGTTAGGAATTTACAACGCTAATAGCTCTAACTTGAGCAGATGCGAGACCCATTGCATTGGAAATGCTTGTTCAGAATGGGGCTGCAAGGTGGATGCTAGAAGAATTCAAGCGGCCTAGTCTATCCTTTCTCAATACACATGCAGTGGCTGCCATTGAAGAACACGATTTTATCCAAGGCCCATGAATCCATCAACAACACGTTCCCCAGTACTTTCCAATAAAGTCTCACTTAGGATATTACTGAGGGCCTAGGCACTGTTTCCAAAACACTGTGCTCAAATTTCAAACGTTCCCACAGTGTAAGAAGATCAGCGAGAGACAATGAACATGGAGCAAAGGTGGAAAAGTAATAGAGAAAAAGCAACACAAACTTCAAAATCAGCGTAAAACTCCCTCACAAGAAATCAATTGTTAGAATGTACTGTGGATAACCTCCGCACTATGAACTTTGAATAAAATGTGAAGCTCCCTGCAATTCAAGTTCAGCTCAGTGTGAAGCACTTTGTAAAATCCAAGCAGCATAACACAGCATGGCGTTACCCACAATGTTCATCACTAAGGAGCAAAGCCACCTCCAGAGCCTGTGCACATCAGTGTACAAATGTAATTGTGTCTTTCTCTCTGTCATTTGGCACGTCTGGAGCCTCTAACAACTAGTACATTTGCATCTGATTTGCAGGCCTTATATACATTAGAATATGTGTTTTTTGCCCCTTACTTTTATCTGTATTTTTCTGCTTGGTGTCTTGTCTTTTTCCTCTGTCCTTGTTTCACTGAATAAGTGCGCTACAGGGCAAATGAGCAAAGACACCTACCTATACATAGACCCCACCCGGAGCGCCCGCAACACTTTCACCAAACCTAGTCCTGACTATAAGATCCTGGCTATTTTTATCTGCTTCAGTTGTGCCGGTGTTGAAACAAGACTCATCTAATGCTCACTCCAGTTTCCTACACTAGATCATCTGAACCACCAGAGGAGATTGTAAGGCGAGAAGTAATGTAGCTCCTTCTCATGCTGCTGTAAAAAGAGCATCGAAGACACCACCAATCACATGCTGAATGACGTTTCCTGTCAGCTTGAGTTATTACTCTGGAATACTGAGTAGCCCAGTCTCAAGGCAGAGCTTTCTCCCACTGGATGTCCGCTGATCACTCTAATATTCCTTGCTGATCAATTCATAAACTTCACAAAGACTGGAAGTCTTCCTGCACATTTAGGCATTATTTTGGCAGGAAACAGAATGGCACGGTGTAGACAAGGAAAAGACGCATTCCTCCAGAATGCTAAGTTCTTCCTGTCTGAAATTGAACACCGTGCATGAGCAGCCTCCCTACCTAAGAAAGTTTGAGTTTCAAATCATAGAGAGTGAGCATAAAGGATATTTTATATCTTCGGATAGTCAGGCAGAAGAGGATCAGAAAATATCCTATTTTGTGCTCGAGGAGCGATGTATGAAATCTAACTAGCCTTCTTCCCAAGTCACAGTTCATGCACCTCGTCCCTCCATGTTTTTCTCTCTTGCTCTGCCCATAGTCTCTTTTCCTGGCCCTCCCATGCCCTCCCCTACCTCCTTCCCATGCTTGGCCATAACTTAGATATTTCCGCAGGAGGCTCATGGAGGTGGGTCACTGTGGGAGCTGCATTTTTCTTAATGTTTTTCCTCCTAATGTACACACCTTAGCACTCCCACTCAATATTCCACCCAGGGGAGTTTGGGTGTATGAGTGGCTTAATTTACATTACTGAGTGTTGCCTTTAACTTTGTGCTTTCACTGTGAAATCATGGACATAGGTAAACTGCTGTCAAAAAAAGCACAGGTCTAGTTGGTCTTCTGCCAAGGGGGCCTCATAACCTCTATATCGTAACCTAAAATATTCTGACTGGCTAGCATCTCAGTGCCAAGTTATATTTCTGATTGGTAATGACAAACCAGGGGTGCTAAGAGATCCAGTGGTGAGCAGGTGACATCATTTGCTGATGGTGAGTATATTCTCAAAGTCAGGAAACCAAAGGCAGTGAGCCTTGGTAGGATGAAGCATGACCCCATTGAAAGACGGAGTGATCCACAGACCAGGAGCTCAAAACCCAGAAAAACTGGCTCAGCCTACCATCCTTTCAAGATGGGTAAAGTGAGCACCATTAAATTTGGCTATAGCACCTTCTATTGGATACATCGCTTTTAAAAAATGTGCATTTTGAAACGTTATAAAAATCAGTCATTATTTACCTCGGAGTGAGATTTACATTGGAAATAAAGCAACAATGGTGACATGTTTAGAGAAGTACGGCGGTGTGAAAGAAATAGGCAACTGACCTCTAGTGTCACAACAATTCATATATATTATTTGTTTTGAAAAAATTAGAATTTATCCGATGCAACATCCCTGCCAGACCTCAATGCTTTTCCAAGAAGCAGGAATGTGCGGGGAACGCCTCCACGAGCAAAAGGGTGTTTCTACAGTGGATCGTATGAAGCGGACAGTGTGATCCCTTGGGTGCCTCATTGAGTTAGAAGGTAAAACCGTTGTTTCTTTTATGTTTTGGCAGGTGGTGAAAACCAGCCTTCAAGAATCTGTGGACGATGGTGGCAGTGGACGAACATAAAAGGAGGTGGCAACCCATTCAAAAAGGGGGAGGGAAAATACGTTTTAGCTCATCGTTACTTGTCCATGGGCTGAGCGTAAAATGTGTTTCCAAGCTTATACTGAATTTTAGGCTATCCTCATAATCATGGGGGATAGGTGTATTCCATTCTGAAGGCTAGCCACTGGACAAGCGGAAACCTTATGCCAATTGTTTTGCATTTGGGTGGGTTGGATGACCAGTAACTTTAAGGAATCTAACCTCCAGTGGCTACAAGTCTGGTAGAGCAGGGTCAATTGGTCACATACCATAGGCATTGCCTTTGGACTATGAAGAGTTGTTACTCACATAACATCAATTTATTCCAGTTGTAGTAATTCCAAGCAGCTATTGTCTTAACCTTGGCCTAGTTATTTAACTTGTACAAGTATTACAAAATAACCGGCTTCAATGATGTAATGTCAGTTTCTATCACCATAATTATCATTCTTTTCCCTGTGAAACGTACGTTCTCATGCATGTAGGGCTTCAGTGTATGGATATGCAGCATTTCTGCCAACAACAGGTGGACAGCCTGTCTACATTATTTAATGTGTCACAGGCCTCTGTATTAAAAATGTAGCAAACAGGACATCAACACCGCTTGGGTTATCATTCTCATGCTAGTAACAATCTTGGGTTCGAAATACTAAGCACTTAAAACGGTCGCAAATGGTCAGATTAGGTGTTTGCAACTGTTAAAATGCTTTTTCTTATTTACTAATCCCATTTTAATAGTTAGAGAAGTATTTACAACTCTTAAAATTGGATTTTGAATGGATACCGATTCAGTATCTGGTGTTCCTACGAAATACTAAATTGGTATTAAATGTATCAATGTTTTGCACCCATAATCTGGCCATCAAACATTGGTTTTATACTGAAACATCAAAAGATTTTGTAACCTATTAGTAAAAGAGAAGTGTTCTCTTTGGAGCCCGTTCCCTTTTGTGCATGTAAAAAAAGTTGGTTTAAGAGGAGGCAATGCTCCAAGGGACCAAAGGGCCACTGTTCCTGGTCAGTACATAGACTGGTTCTTGAAATCCTTTACTGGTATCAAAATACTGGTAACAAATCGAGATCAGAATATAGCGCATATGGCTTCTAGTTATCATATCATTCGTACACTTTTCTATTTGGCAGTAATAGTGACAATTAATCTTTGTTACAACAACAATAATATCATTCTGATGCACATCCTTCCTTAATATTTAGTGCACATTTCCTTTAGATTGGACAGCTATGGTACTGAAACTTTGAAATATACAGCCATGCAAAATTTACTCGTGGTTCTTGCATAGTCAGACATTCTGTGTAGTAATTTTAACATCTGATTTGCAAAACATCTTGCAGAGTTTGGATTGTTTAAACATTAACCCCACCTGCAAGTTTTTTTTTATTGTAGTTGAAAGATTTAGATTGTATTTTGTGTAAAAGAGAGTTCTACGCTTTTTCTCTCAGGAGTGACGTGGAATAGTGATTGTGACTTGTTGATGGCAATGTATTCTGGTGAGGAACAGACAGGTCTTCACCATGTTACGCAAGTAAAGGTGGTTGTTGATGTCCCATACACTTGCTGGAGTGAGGTCAATAACTTAGCAGCTTGGACTGAAAAATATGTGCCACAGCTGATTTTCTTGTAATATGGAATGATTAATTGGCAAATAATCTTGAGCTCAGGTCTTTTCTGAGCAGTGGTGTGGTGAACCCCCCTGCTTTAGCAGTTTAAGAGGGGATAGCCACAGTGACGTAAAAAAGCCCCCTGCAGCCGGGATGTGCCACGAGCTCCAGGGGGCTCTCTCAGAACAGCAGCCTGGCCTGAGAACTCCTGAGGGAGCCCACAGGAGGTCCCCTCCATGGACTTTGCGGAGGGGGGTGGCTCAAGTTTCATTACGCCACTGGGTAGCCACTTCACCCATTGGCCTTGTTTGTAATTTGGGGCCTGCTGAAGGTCTTCTCGGCGCGTCTTTCCACTCTTCTGTCTGCACTCTGCAGGGAACGACTGCTAAGTGATCCAAGCTATGGGGAATAGAAGGGTATGAAAGAAAACAATGCAAGGAAAGAAAATGGAAAACAATGGCATAGGAAGAAAGAGTCAAAGGTGAAAGCTAAAAAAATATGTTGTATGTTGTAGTGTCTGCATGGTGCGAAATGTGCATTTGTTTAGTAGGCTAATCAGGGGTTTCATCGAGAGGCCTGAGTTCATGCTTTTTCAGAAGTTTCTTACTTTGTTAGATGTTGCTGGTGATGCTCTAAGTTCTTAGGGCCAAATTGTCTATGGATCATAGTTTTTCAAATCTCTGCATGTTCAAATTTCCATTTTGATGCATTGAATTTTAAATAGCTTTATATCTTCCGGTAGTCAATAGCCCTGATGCAATGACCTAGTGTAGCAACTACAAGATCATTAGGATCTTTCAGTTTGAGGATAATCTGTGTATCATCTGTGTATAACATGTGAGATGAGAATATTTGATGAGTTCAAGGATTGAGCTGATATGTGAAAAGGAGGGACAAGAATTAAGCTTGATGTAGATCTGTAGTAGAAATACTCAGATAATGCTTAATCTGTCCATAAGGCAGGCAGAGACTAATTTAAGGGCACTTCCTTCCATACCAATTTCTTTTCATCCATGTAATAGTGTTTCGTGATGGACAGTGTCAAAAGCTGCCGATTGGCCAAGAAGGTGTAGTGCTGCAACTCAATATTGTCCACTATTGTTTTTAAACTATCCCATATGGAGATCAAGGCTGATTAAGTAATCCTTTGAGGACGGAAGCTCATTTGCTAGTCAGACAGTAGCTTGTTCACCTCCAAGAAATTTGAGACATAGTTGAAAACTGCTCTCTATTAGTTCTCAAGGAATGGACTATTTAAAATTGGTCTGTAGTTGTGAGGGTCGGTAGGTCTGTTGAACATATAGGGCCTCATTACGACTCTAGCGGTCTTCAGACCGTCAGGGTCGCAGTGGCAGTCTGACCACACCCAAAGCAGTGGTCCCATTGCTTTGGCGGCGGTCTCACTGCCACACTATGACAGGGGCGGTTGCGCCACGGTCGGACCACCAGCACCACCAGTTTCCCTTCACTGACAGGACTGGCGGTGTTGGTGGTCCTAATCCACCAGGACAGCGTTGCATGCAGAGCCGCTCTGGGGATTACAACCCCTCTCCGCCAGCTTTTACAAGGTGGTTGCATCGCCATGTAAAAGCTGGTGGAGACAGGGTGCAGGGGGCCCCTGCACTTGGTATTGTGCATGGGCAGTGCAGTGAAAATCACAATGGGTGCTATTGCACCGCAACATTGCTGGCGGCGCAATTATGGGTCGGCGTCAACGTTGTGGGCTGTTCCCCGCACGGCCAGCGGGGAGCTCATAATGAGGCCCGTGGGAAGGCGGCCTCACTGGTGGCAACCTGACCGCCGGAGTTTGACAGGTGGCCTTTTTCGCCTGCCAGACTCGTAATGACCCCCGTAATGCCTTGAGTTCTCTTGGAAAAATACCTAAGGTTAACAAAGTACTGATGATATGCATTGCTGGAATTGCAACTGAAGTTCATATCAATATTTATTTGAATATTTGAGTGGGGCATGAATTTGATGGTGAGTTAACTGGGCCACTGGAGTTTACCAAGTTGTGTAGTTCCATAAGGGTCAGTTGTTTGAGGGAGGTTAGAGAGATGAGCTTTGCTCTTTGGAGTAGACTGCTGTTCAGGAGGGAAGCTAGTTGTTTTACATACTACGGGGCATATTTATACTCTCTTTGCGCCGGAATTGTGTCGTTTTTTTTTACGCAAATCCGACGCAGAGCTAACTCCATATTTATACTAGCGCCAAAGATCTTGGAGTTTGCGTCATTTTTTAGCGTGGACACCTACCTTGCGTTAATGATATGCAAGGTAGGCGTTCCCGTCTAAAAAATGACTCCAAGGCATGTGCGCCTTATTTAAACTCCCGTGCAAAAATGACGCACGGGAGTGGGCGGGTCAAAAAAAATGACGTCCAGCCGCTTTAGTGTCATTTTTTAACGCCTGGTCAGGGCAGGCGTTAAGGGACCTGTGGGCTCGGAAGGAGCCCAGAGGTGCCCCCCAGAGGTGCCCTCCCATGCCCCCAGGGACACCCCCTGCCACCCTTGCCCACCCCAGGAGTACGCCCAAGGATGGAGGGACCCATCCCAGGGAACTTAAGGTAAGTTCAGGTAAGTCATTTTGTTTTAATTTTTTTGTGGCATAGGGGGGCCTGATTTGTGCCCCCCTACATGCCACTATGCCCAATGACCGTGCCCAGGGGACATAGGTCCCCTGGGCATGGCCATTGGGCAAGGGGGCATGACTCCTGTCTGTGCTAAGACAGGAGTCATTTCAATGGGGGTTGGGAGTAAAAAAAAATGGCGCAAATCGGGTTGAGGCCAATATTTTGCCTCAGCACTGACTTGCCCCATTTTTTGACGCCCAAGCTCCATTTTCCCCTACGCTGGCGCTGCCTGGTGTGGGTCATTTTTTTTTACGCACACCAGTCAGCTGCGCCGGCTAACGTCATTCCATAAATAAGGCGCCCGCATGGCACTTTGGAATGGCGTTAGCCGGCGTTAACTTTTTTGACGCACAACTGCGTTGGCGCAGTTGTGCGTCAAAAAGTATAAATATGTCCCTACGTATTTATATATCAGCACATCTATGTATCAAGTGAACTTTTTGATCTGTACCATTCTTGTGGCAGAGTGCATATTTGTGTGTTTATATTTTTCAGTTCATCATTCATCCATTGTGTTTTGCGATTTCTTTTTTGTTGGCTAGAGATTTTAAATGGGATTATTCAGTTGAATGCTGAGTTCATCCAGTCATACAATTCCCCCACCATATTCACCTCAGCTAGGTTTATGCTTTCTGCAAGGTGAAATTCAAGTTCTTCAAAGACAAGTTTATTCCATTGTCTATAGGTTGGCAGGTGCAAAAGATGGCTGTGTGACTATCTAGATTAGATATAATAACCAAAAGAGATGAGGTGATTGTCGTTCCAAGGAACAGGGTCAATTCCTTTGATGGTGCCTGATTCTTGTTGGCAGAATACAACACCTAGAGTGTGCTGTACTGTGTAGGTAAGTCTTGAGTCAAATTGATGGAGATTGTGAGGGTCTCTACTGGTTATGATGCTGTCGGGTTATGGCATTTTTGGTTTATAAAATCAGATGTTAAAGTCACTGAGAATGCATAGGTTAGGTGCTCTAAGAAGGTGTCTAATATGGCATCTAGGAAGGTGTCTGTGAAAGCTGTGCTATTTGGTGGTGGCATTTATATTAGTATAAATGTGTAGGAGAAAGTGGCACTAGGGTTGAATCTGATCAATTATAATTTACACCCTGATAGCTTCACAAATCTTCATGTTTGGTGACCACAATTGTTGCCTCGATTATTACTGCTATTTCTCCTCTAATTTTGCCTTGGTGACCATGTGTATGAATTTGAAATCTGAGAGCTATTGCTTCATGGACAACTGGTTCCATGCCATCACCAAGCCATAATTTGGTGATAATAATCGGTCTGGTCTTGTGTCTCTTATTAGATTATAGGTAATGTGTCTCTTTTTACATATTTACTCCTTGTGGGAGAAAGCCTCCCTTGCATACATTATACCTGGGGCAGATATAATGTGGCGTAAGGGTTTACAAACTGGTGCAATGGTCCCATTGCACTAGTTTGTAAATACAGCGCGGGTGGGGGACAGTTTGGCACTGCCATAGCATCAGAAAAAATGATCGTACAGTGGGCAAGGAGCTTGTAAATGAGCCCCTACGTTTCCTCACAATTCAAATGGGCAGTCAGTCACTTCTCATTTTGGTTCATACCCAGAGTGTCATAGGGGGTAAGGTGTCAGTGTTCAGTGTTCAGTCTTTTGCACTTTCAGAGTGAGCTCAGTGACTCAATTCTACCAGAGGCAGAGGTCTGATGTGATTGCTTGAGAGAGAGTCAGACATGACACTTGTCTTCTCTGAGCACAGCTGCCATGGATAGTCTGGAGTTGCTTTTTGAGCCCTGTCACTACTGTGTGGTTGTTCCTGGCAGCTAAAGTCTGCATTTGTGCTGACAAACATGCCTGTCACAGTAATTGTGGTCCTGACCCAGGCTAATGGGCACTTCGAGGAAGTTGTCGCCCACTGCAGGACGGTACACACACAGTCTAAATGTTGCAGCCTGATCTGGCCCAGTAGACATGGCATGGCAGATGCAGCCCCAAATTCAGCCTATACTCATGGCAAGGTAGATGCAGCCTGCCTCATGCTGATTTGCTGATGCACAAACGTTTTTTCAGTTCTCACCAGGAGTTATGGAGGGATGGGTCACTCCTGGCTTTGCTTTCTCAAGGTGTCCAGTTTCTACTGGTGCTCCTGAGGCCAGGAGCCTGCTGGACTTCTCTTACTGGGCAGTCCCGCCTCCTGCAGGGCAATGTAGACTCCTTCCCTCTCTCAGCAGGCAAGCAGGCTTCTATGCACTAGGCAGACACTCAGCTATTCTAGCAGAAACTGCTAACTTCCGGTGATCTCCCCTCGCTTCTGGGAGACTGGCTATCAGGTTGAAACCAGTGCTGGACATACAGCATTCCTTCAAGTACTCTGCGTAGCAGTCTCCTTCTTGGCCAAGAAGTGAGATGGTTTGGTGTCCATCTTTCTTTACACATTTTCTATACAGGGGTTGTGGATCCACACTCAAAAGCTTCAGTATATGTTTGGTTGGTTCTCTTTCATTTCCTTCTCAGGCTGCTTTCCAGACCTAGCCCTTGTACAAAGTGATGCTTCTCACAGCAGGTAGCACTGGGGCTGTTTCTTAACTTCTGCATCCTCAATATGGCTACAATGAAGTGTGAGGATTCTGCACCTGGCTGTCACCAGCCTCTCTGAAGTAATATTCTGGGATAGGTAAAAACGGGAGGCCTGACCTAGAATCTTCGTCACCTTACATAACAGAAAATTCAGTTCCACCCTCTACTCCATGCATTAACGAAATGGCAGTGCTCAATCAGCAACCCCTTGCTAACAAAGACTTCCTGGAATTTTTAAAGACAGAGCTCTATCCAGCCTCGTGTCAGTGTCTTGCTCTCCACCCTCAGTCACAGTAATGCAGGCAATATACTCCCACTGTTTGGGGAAGTTGCTCTAATACTCTACTTCGTGCCATGATAAAGCAGGGGTATCCAAAATGGATTACACTGCTCTCTGTACACAGACTCATCCACATACAGATTCCTACTAATAAATATGTGTTACATGCATAAGACAACATACACAGAGAATATTAGCACAAGGCTCTGGTTTTTCATATAACAGCAGAACTTTACATGAGAGAGGCCAGTAGGTCACACTTGCAATGACCCAGATAAAGAGGTCTGATTTATTATATGACATTACAAAACAAGGCCTACTGCCACCACCTTATGTGCTATACCGCAGACAGGAACAGTAGTTCCTGTGTCCAATTTTAGGGTAATCTTGGTGGCTCCTCCAGATCAAAGGTTAGGTTCTGTACCTCAAATTCTCAGGGCATACTTAGGGACTGCCCAGGCCTCCCTGCACATGCTAGATTAGCATGATACAAGAGTCACAAATGATCGTCAGGATACTGGATACATATAAAAAAGTGTACTCAGTAAAAAGATACGCACCACTGTACAATGCAGGGGACATTCCCATCCCAATGGACAAAATATGCAGGACAAGATTATTCAGTCTTTGAATTGTGTGTCTGAGGCCTCAAGTCACTTTGCACTAGGACAAATTTGCACTACACTTTCAGCTATCATTGCTTATGTCTGTTCTTCAGTTAAACCCTGCTGGCCATCGACATACAGTGATATAAGCGTTGGTAAGTTCCAGACTCAGTTATTCGAACTCCATAAACGCTGGCCGATCTCAGTGCCTTCTTAATAAGCTTCATTCGCATTTGCACAAAGCCTTTTGACTGTTGTATACAATCAAAGAAGCACTGGGAAAGGCAGTAGGTCTGGCCTTGGCAAGCGTGACATTTGTATTATTTATGTTTTGTGCCAACTTATTCAATATTAATTAAAAGTTTAAAATTAAACAAAATAGTGCATTAAAAAGTGACAATTGAGATTGGCTGACGAGCCCTGGCACTTAAGTGTTCTAGTTTTTAGGCAGATGTGCACAGGTGATTAGGCAAAAATGCCCTCACTCATAGTGCAAGAGAGCTAATTGCAGAGGTGGACTGGGCCATTCCCCAGCCCCTGGGCAGTGATGGGTTGACTCAAAATGTGAATGACAATTTAACAGACCAATGAATGAGGGAGGTCAACTAAAGCCCCTCCATGTATGTTTATGTATATGCATAATATATGTGTATATTTCTGAATTTTCTTAAATACATGAGGCGCCGTTACAGCTTTAGATGTCTCTGGGCTAGACTTAAACATATGGGCCAGGGGTGGGTTTCAGCAAATGGCTGTCATCATCCTCTCTGAAGTAGTAATCTGGGGGAGACAAGATGGCAAGCCTGATCTTCACACATCCTCACCTTGCTCACAGATAATTTAGTCCCAACAATTAATCCTAGGTTCAACCAAATGGAAGTGCTCACAAGAGCTAATAAGCAACCACAAGCTAACAGTCTTCCTGCCGTTTCAAAAGGTAGTGCTGTCTCCATCGTCTTCACTTCATTGTCTAGATCTCCATCCTGCAGTCACAGGAATGCAGGCAATACACTCTACACTATTTATGGAAGCCGTATTTATCCTCTGCCATGTGCCATGATAAATCAGGGGTATCCAAAATGGATCCCACTGGTCTCAGTACCCAGACTCATTCACATATTCCTACTAATATATATGTGTTACATGCATACCATACATAAATACAACATATAGAGAGAATGTCAGTGCAGGGTTCTGGTTTTTCACATAACAAAACTTTACATGAGAGTTGCCAGTAGGACGCGCTCTTAAAGACCGAGATAGAAAGGTGTGGTCAACTATATGCAATCACAAAACACCTTTGGTGCCATAACTATCTTATGTACTGTGTCCATTCTGAGGGTGAACTTGGTGTGCTCTCAAGATCTATATATAGGTCCTGTACTATATATTTTCAGGGACAGGCTTGGGCAGCTAACAGCACGTTAGTTTAGCATGATGAAAGAGCCAAAAATAAAAATCAGGACAGTAGATACACATGCAAAAGGCCAATCAGGGAAGGGATACACACCTGTATGCCATACAGGAGACAGACCCATTCCAACAATCAACATTTGCAACACAGGAGTATGTAGTCTTTGAATTATGTGCCTAGGGCCTCAAGCAACATTAAGTTGGCTATCATTGCATATGTCTGTTCTCCAGTTAAACCCTGTCGTCCATAGACACATAGTGGTGGGAGTGCTGGTACATTTGAAGGTTTGTTATAGAAACACAAGATGATGGACAGAGTGCTGAAACTTTTCAGATACTCACCCCCAGTCGCAGATCTGGTTGCAGGGTTGCAGTCCATTGTTCTTTTGCCCACCATGCCACCCCAGTTTGGACCCAGCCATATGCAAATCAGTCTTGAGCCTGCTCCCCACAGATCTAGGTTAAATCCATGGTTCTTTTGCTCACCACCCGTTTGGTTCCAGCCATATGAAAATCAGCCTTGACCCTGCTCACCATGGGAACAGTCCAGCCTATACTGCCAGGGCAGATCCTCCCAGGAACAGAAACAGGCATCCTGGGACCAATTTCGGGATATCACCCCACATCAGCCAGGCTGGCTTAAATCCAGTGGCACACTGAGTAAAAGAACCACGCCTGGGTATGCTGAGTCCACTTAACGTGAAAATAGCAACACAACAAGATGATGGAAGTAATGAAGAAACTTTTCAGACTCTCACCCCCACTCACAGATCTGGATTAAATCCATTGTTCTTTTGCTCACCATGCTACCCCAGCTTGGATCCAGCCATATGCAAATCAGTCTTGATCCTGTTCCCAATGGGAATCGTCCAGCCCGAACTGCAGGTCAGGTCCTCTCAGGAACAGAAACAAGCATCCTGGAACCAGTTTCGTGTTATCACCCCTCATCAGCCAGGCTTGCTTATATCCAGTGGCACACTGAGCAAGAGACCCGCGTCTGGGCATACCCTGGACACTTAGGGCGATTATAGCAACACAACAAGATGATGGATGTATTGCTGAAATGTTTCAGACACTCATCCCAGTCACATACCTGGGTTAAATCCATTGTTCTTTTGCTAACTATGCCATCTCAGTTTAGTCCCACCCATATGCAAATTAGTCTTGACCCAGCTCCCTGTGGGAACAGTCCTGCCAGAACTGCCAGCACAGGTCCTCCTGGACTGGAAACAAGCATCCTGGGACCAGTTTTGGGGTATCACCCCTCATCAGCCAGGCTAGCTTAAATCAAGTGGCACAGTGAGCAAAGGACTAATGTCTGGGCATACCCTGGCCAGGTAGGGCAAACAGAGCAACAAAACAAGAAGATGGATGGAGTGCTGAAACTTTTCAGACACTCACCCCCAGTCACAGATCTAAATTAAATCCATTGTTCTATTGTTCACAAAGCCACATCAGTTTGGGCCCAGCTCTATGCAAATTAGTCTTGACCCTGCTCCCCACAGATCTGGGTTAAATCTATTGTTCTTTTGCTCACCATGCCACCCCAGTTTTGTTCCAGCCATATGAAAATCAGCCTTGAGCCTGCTCCCCATGGGAAGAGTCCAACCTGTACTGCCAGGGCAGATCCGCCCAGGACTGGAAACCAGCATCCTGGGACCAATTTCGGGCTATCACCCCTCATCAGCCAGGCTAGCTTAAATCCACTGGCACACTGAGCAAAAGAACCACGTCTGGGCATACCCTGGCCAGTTACAGCAAACACAGTAACACAACAAGATGATGGACAGAGTGCTGAAACTTTTCAGACTCTCACCCCCAGTCACAGATCTGAGTTAAATCCATTTTCTTTTGCTCACCATGCCACCCCAGTTTGGTCCCAGCCATATGAAAATCAGCCTTGACCCTGCTCCCCATGCGAACAGTCCAGACCATACTGCCAGGGCAGATCCTCCCAGGACCGGAAACAAGCGTCCTGGGACCGGTTTCGGGGAATCACCCCTCATCAGCCAGAGCTAACTTAAATGCAGTGTCACAGTGAGCAAGGGACCCATGTATCAGCATATCCAGGTCACTTAGGGTGAACATAGTAACACAACAAGATGATGGACGGAGAACTGAAACTTTTCAGACACTCACCGCCAGTGAGTTCTTTTGCTCACCATGCCACCCCAGTTTGAACCCAGCCATATGCAAATCAATCTTGACTCTGCTCCTCATGGGAACAGTCTAGCCCTAACCTGCAGGCCAGGTCCTCCCTGCACCAGAAACAAGCTTCCTGGGACCAGTTTGGGGGTATCACCCCTCATCAGACAGGCTAGCTTAAATCCAGTGGCACACTCAGCAAAAGACCCACGTCAGGGCATACCCTGGCCACCTAAGACGAACATAGCAACAAAACAAGATGCTGGACATTATGCTGAACCTTTTCAGACATGCACCCCCGGTCACAGATCTGGGTTAAATCGATCATTCTTTTGCTCACCATGCCACCCCAGTTTGGACCCCAGACCTAGGGGCCTGCATCCCCTGTTTTTTGCCTTAAAAAAGCCACTTTTCAGAGTGCGCGACAAGCAGTATTTACAATCTCTCCCTTACCTGGAAAGTAGACTCTGCTAGCTTGGAAGTGTGGATTCAGCCTGTCTGTATCCAAGGAGATTCTGAATAGAGCAGCAGCTGCCTCCTCCCTTCCCACAGAGGCTGGACTGAGCTGATTTGCTCTCTGAGTTCCTGGCAACCTGAGCCCTTCTCCCACACCTGCTCTGGCCCCTTAAGTTTGTGGAGGGAAGCCCAAGACAGCCACCTCCATTTTGTGAGCCCAGCATTTTCCCTGTGCCCTAATACAGCCCAGTGATCAAGGATTCCTAAAAGACCTAGATAAGGAGCCCCAGACTTTTCTGGGAAATCTTATTATTTCTTTAAAAGTGTTTTTTACTGCTACCCGTGCCTGTTTACTGTAGACTCTCTGTGTTTCAGGCAGCTTGGCCTATTAAAGAGGGGGTTTTGTTTTCAGCCGTGACTAGGTAAATTTCCCATCCAGTTTGTGGCACAAGACTGCATAAAAGCCCCCCCTCTTTTCTATGTAAAAAAGCTACACACAGCGTGCAGAGTGTGTTTAGGAGACTGCTTAATCTGTTTCTGTGATTTAAATTACATTTAGAAACTGTCTGCATCCCCTGTTTTTTGCCTTCAAAAACCCACATTTCAGAGTGCGTGACAAGCAGTATTACAGTGTTTTTTTACAATCTCTCCCTTTCCTGGAAAGTAGACTCTGCTAGCTTGGAAGTGTGTATTCAACCTGTCTGTATCCAAGAAGATTCTGAATAGAGCAGCACCTGCCTCCTCCCTTCCCACAGGGGATGGGCTGAGCTGATTGGCTCTCTGAGTCCCTGGCAACCTGAGCCCTCCTCCCACACCTGGTCTGGCCCCTTATGTTTGTGGAGGGAAGCCCAAGACAGCCATCTCCATTTTGTAAGCTCAGCATTTTCCCTGTGCCTTAGTACAGCCCAGTGATCAAGGATTCCTAAAAGACCTAGGTAAGGAGCCCCAGACTTTTCTGGGAAATCTTATTATTTCTTTAAAAGTGTTTTTTACTGCTAGCCATGCCTGTTTACTGTAGAATCTCCTCTCTGTGTTTCAAGCAGCTTGGCCTTTTAAAGAGGTGGTTTTTTGTTTAGCCGTGACTGTCGGAAATTTCCCATCTAGTTTTTGGCACAAGACTGCATAAAAGCTCCCCCCTTCTTTTCTAAGTAAAAAGGCTACATACACCTAGCAGAGTATGTTTAGGAGACTGCTTAATCTGTTTCTGTGATTCAAATTGTGTTTAGAAACTGTCTGCATCCCCTGTTTTTTGCCTTAAAAAAGCCACATTTCAGAGTGCGCGACAAGCAGTATTTCAGTGTTTTTTTACAATCTCTCACTTACCTGGAAAGTAGACTCTGCTAGCTTGGAAGTGTGGATTCAGTCTGTCTGTATCCAAAGAAATTCTGAATAGAGCAGCAGCTGCCTCCTCCCTTTCCACAGGGACTGGGCTTCAGTTTACTCGGCCCTTATATAAGTTTCTATTGGTTGTTGCATATGGTGTTGTGATAGGTTGTTGGGGGCTGGTCTTTCTATTGGCTTAGGGATTAGAGCTGGGCTTGTGATTGGTAGTAGGGCTGAAAATCTGATTGGTTCCTGGTTCTAGGGCTCGCCTTGTGATTGGTAGTAGGGCTGAGAATCTGATTGTTCCTAGTTCTTAGGGCTGGGCTTGTGATTGGTAGTAGGGCTGAGAATCTGATTGGTTCCTGGTTTTTGGGGCTGGGCTTGTGATTGGTAGTAGCGCTCAGAATCTGATTAGTTCCTGTTTTTTAGGGGGGGGCTTGTGATTGGTAGTAGGGCTGAGATTCTGATTGGTTACTGGTTCTTAGGGCTAGGCTTATGATTGGTTGTCAGGATTAGTGGTATGATTGGTGATTAAGGCTGGGTCTCCCATTGGTTGTTTGAAATAGGGTTACAAATCTGATTGGTTAGGGTTAGGGCTAGGTTTCTATTGGCCAATAGGGCTATTTAAGCCTAGGGCTCAGGGCGTCTCAGCCCAGGCATCGTGGCTAAGGGCAGAGAGGACAAGGGCAGTTGCCTGTTTGGGCCTGTTCGGGACAGGTAGGGCCTAGAGCCAGAATTGCTGCCCTATTTACCATTTATCAGAAAGGACTTTACACCCTACACATCCATCAACATGCAAACACACTATCTGCAAAGACATCCAACTCCTGCATCACAAACTGACCACATACAGATTGCAATGTCCCCTCATCCAACACGATACCCCATTTACAACACCTATACACATATCCACCACAACTACAATAGTAAAACACCTTAATTTTCACAGCAAACACTACTCTGTCCATTCCCACTAACACAACCTGCCATCACCCACACAACACAAAACCGCACTATACATTACTTTCAGCCTTCCAGATACACACTCCCTTTTCATACAAACCAACATCACTATCCTCTATTTGCTCCACACAGACCACCTTTCATCATGACAATTCCTAAACCCAGCCTTCCAACACACCATCTACAAACCCCCCACCCCTATCTTCACCAATTACGCTCAACCATACTATCCTCACACTCCACTCCACAACACAACACATATTACCTCTTCCAGCAATCACAACTAACATAAACTCCCCTGACACACATCTATCTCCTCTTACACACCTCATATATTCTTCTCTAAAACACATCAACACCCCCTGTACTACTGTAATCCCACTCACCAGAACTAACTCACATACAAATCCCTCACCGAAAACAACATCAATATCCCCGCTCACTATTCCACAAAAACAATACAGACCACACACATCAGCACATCCAGTCAACACAAACTTTCATTATACTTATCGTCACACCCACTCCCACCCTCATGACTACACAAAGAATACAAATCCTGTCCAATCTTTACCCCTACATTCTCACTCTTCACAAACATCTACCACAATCACCCCAACCCAGCAACTTTCATTCACCCGCCTCTCCTCCATTGCACAATTTTGAGCCTCACATCATGATCCACATGCTCCTCCACCAACCCATACTCTATCCACATTAAACAGATGCAAACAAAATAAACAATATGCCACTCTTAACAACTTTTCATCCCCTTGTCTATTACATAATAAGGCTTCCCTACAAAAAACAGTACACTCTTCATGTCTCTCTGCCACCAAGTCCACCACCCACACACACAGACCCAACAAAATGCCTCCTAAACCTGCTGGAAGAGGAACACTATATTGAAAAAAAAGACTATTGTGACCCTCACACAGTTATCACAACTAACAACACACCTGCTACAAGTTCAAAATATACTGCTTACCCGTCTCCTAAGGAAAACAACACCACCACTAACACACTTTTTCTAAACGGCCAGCTCATAAATGCTCGGTCACTCTCAAAAAACAAGCACCACATCTACGACCTGCTCACAGACACACAGCCTGACTTACTATTCATAACAGAATCATGGTTGGGAGATGACATGGCCCCAGTACTGCATGAAGCCCTTCCTCCGGACTATCAAACCATCACATAAAACCATATAGGCAAGAGAGGAGGTGGACTAGCTATTATATTCAATCAGGCAATAAATCTCAGTAAAACAGACAACATTTCCATACAAGGTTGTGAAGCCCTCCTCACCAGATGCCACCCTACTCCAGCTTCCTTGTGTAACTTTCTCCTCCTTTACAGACCTCCATCTAACAACTCAACATTCCCAGACGCTTTTCTAGATACAGTCTCACACCTCATTACATTATACTCAAACCTATGCATTCTTGGGGACCTAAACATTTGGTTTGACAAACCTGATATGTCCCATCCAAAAGCTTTTACCACTGGCCTAGTCTCATTAAACCTACATCAGATTGTACACAATCCCACACACATCGCTGGACACAACCTAGATGTTATTTTTGCTAAGCCTCAACTAGTTACCCTTCATAGCATCGTGCCAGTCACATGGTCAGACCACCATTTGATCACTTTCCGACATAAAACTCCACAAATCAGCACACCCCACAACTACTTAAATACATGCACCTATCAACCTTGGAGCAAACTCAATTTTTATGACATAGAAACACAACTAACAGCCAACACAGATCTAGATACAATTAATTATGTTCCAAAACTATATGAGTGGCTACAGAAAGCTTTTGATATCCTAATACCACTCAGAAAAACTAAACACGACAAAAGAAAACCAACACCTTGGAGAAACACAGAACTTAAAAAGATAAAGCAACAAATCAGAAAGTTGCAGCAGACCTGGCTCAAAAAAAACAATAGTCAAGACAAACTGCAACTACACAAACTTAACAGAATATACAAATCGTCAATCAAAAATGCTCAAAAAAAGGTACTACTCAGACAAAATTAAAAATGTTAAATCTGCAACCAAAGAATTTTATAAAATTCTCAATGAATTTCGAAAACCTACATGCATGGAAGGAAGAAATTCCACTACTCAAGATTTCAAAAACAAACTGGCAACTCATTACACAGCCAAGGCAGACACATTGGACTCCTATTTAAAACAGAAGAAAATCATCAGCACCAACCCCTTTCCTAAAATACCCTCTAAGAATAAACCAACACTAGCCTCTACCGTCCTTTAAACAAATATCACAAGGTGAATTTATGGATTTGGTCAAAGCAGGCAGCCCTTATGACCCTTGCCCACCACACATCTTCAAGAACATTCTTTTATCCACTTTTCCTGCCACCCCTGTAAGAAGAATCAACCACAACTTTTTAACTACAGGAACTTTTCCTGAAGACCTGAAAAAGGCATACATGCGACCGTTATTAAAGAAAACAAACCTAGACCCGCAAGACCCCAACAACTACAGACCAATCACAAATGGACCTTTCCTCGGCAAAATGATAGAAAGAGCAGTATTCACCCAGATGTCACAATTCATTGAAGAGAATTCCATACTTTCAGACTTCCAAACTGTATTCCGCCCAGGAAGAGGCACTGAGTCGGCACTCATAGCAATCTGGGATGATCTTAAAAACACAGTCGACCGCAATGGAGTTGCTGCACTACTTCTCTTGGACCTCTCAGCTGCCTTTGATACGGTTGACCATGATACCCTAATTCAAAGACTCCACGAAGCCAGCATAGAAGGGACTGTTCTCGACTGGATTACATCTTACCTTAAAAAAAGAACTAATATCATCTATTCGCCCCCCTTCTCGTCCAAACCCTGCCTCACAAAAGCAGGGGTCCCCCAAGGATCAATCATATCACCTTTGCTTTTCAACATCTACATGATATCACCAGAACTGATCAATGATTTTCATCTCACATGCTACAACTTTGCAGATGACACACAAATACTACTTAAATTAGAATGCCCCAAAAACATTAAAAACTTACTAATTTTCAGTTGCCTGAGAGACGTTGATCAGTGGATGACCTGGAGCCATCTCAAACTAAATGCCTCCAAAACAGAAATACTCATAAGTGGTGACTGGAAAAATTATGACTCACTGTGCGCCTGGCCTGACGACCTCGGACCACCTCCTCAATTATCCAAGGAAGTTAAAAACCTTGGAATCACCATGGACTCCAAGTTAACAATGAATACCCAAGTGGACAAATTAGCACAAACAAGCTTCATCACCTTGAAGACTCTACGATGCATCTTCCCCCACCTCGGATTTCCACACAAGGTGCAAGCTACTATCTTGCTTGTACTCTCCAAACTGGATTATGCCAATGGCCTCTACCATGGATCTTCTCTATATATAATGAAAAAACTACAACGTATTCAGAACTCCTCAGCCAGGCTACTATTACATGTAAAGCCACAAGCCCACATCCCCCCTGCCTTGAGAGCACTACACTGGTTACCCGTTGTCAGAAGATGCTCCTTCAAGCTGCTTTGTATCACCCACAAAGCTAAACATGGAACAGGACTGCTCTTTATCAGAAACAAAATAACCAAATACATTCAACAAAGAAACCTCCACTCAAGATTGGCACCCCGCCTTAGACACCACCATACAAGAAAAAGACTATAGGTGGTACATCCTTCTCCATTCAAGCAGCCAAACTATGGAATTCATTACCCCAACTATAAGAGCCACAGATAACTATCTTGTCTTTAGAAAACTACTCAAGAGTTGGCTCTTTCCTTCATAACCACCATATTCAAACAGCTATGGACTGCATATGCCTATGTTGATGTATCTGTTTATGTGTATATTCCAGTTATATATAGTTCTTTAGAAAATATGTATTGCTACTACGTCATAACAATAAACTACACACATACTCTTTAAACCTGTTTAAATAATGTATATTTAACCATGGTGTAAATATGTATATGTATGTACATATATATGTGCATTGGTGTGTGTATTCATGTGTGTCTGTATGTGTGTGTATATATATATATATACTCTTCCACATCTAACTCACCCAAAACCTCACTTTACTACCATGATCTCCCAAACAACCCTCCTAAATTCTCCCTCATTTATCTCACCCTGCTACTATGATCTCCCTAACCACCCTCCTAAATTCTCCCTCATTTATCTCACCCTGCTACTATGATCTCCCTAACTATTTACTCTTTACACAGACTCTTCCCTCCTCCATCCCCCCTTTACTCATCCCAAGCCTAAATCCTATTACCATAAACTCACAATTAACACTTCTGGATTCTTCCCTCCTCCACCCGTCCATTATCCAGTCAATTCAACTAACAAACTCACATATCCGCAGCTCAAATTAACTCTTAAGAATACTAAAACTGTACTCATATTTCCCTAAACTAATCCACCACTAATTCCTTTTGGGTTCCGGAGTAGCATGCTACTCGCCAAAAAGCACTTTGACGCCTCGTCAGGGGTAGTAAGCGCTACTTAAATACTATTACAATACAATACAATATGCAAATTAGTCTTGACCCTGCTCCCTGTGGGAACAGTCCAGCCACACCTGCAAGGCCAGATCCTCCCTGTACTAGAAACAAGCATCCTGGGACCAGTTTCGGAGCATCACCCCTCATCAGCTAGGCTAGCTTAAATCCAATGGCATAGTGAGCAAGGGGCCCATGTCTGGGCATACCCTGGCCAGTTAGGGCAAACATAGCAACACAACAAGATGATGGATGGAGTGCTGAAACGTTTCAGACACTCACCCCCAGTCACAGGTCCCGTGTTAAATCCACTGTTTTTTACTGAGCAAAATAACAATGGATTAACCCAGATCTGTGCCTGGGGGTGAGTGTTTGAAATTTTTCAACGCCTTGTCCATCATTTTATTTTGTGATGTTGCTTCGCTATACAAAGTCCATACTCAGGGGGTCATTCAGACCCCGGGGGCGGCGGGAGCCGCCCGCCTGGCGGGAACCGCCGAATGACCGCACTGCGGTCAAAAGACCGCGGCGACCATTCTGTGTTTCCCGCTGGGCTGGCGGGCGACCGCCAGAAGGCCGCCCGCCAGCCCAGCGGGAAACCCCTTCCCACGAGGACGCCGGCTCCGAATGGAGCCGGCGTAGTGGGAAGGGTGCGACGGGTGCAGTTGCACCCGTCGTGAATTTCAGTGTCTGCAATGCAGACACTGAAATTCAAAGTGAGGCCCGCTTACGGGGGCCCCTACAGTGCCCATGCCATTGGCATGGGCACTGCAGGGGCTCCCAGGGGCCCCACGACACCCCTTACCGCCATCCTGTTCCTGGCGGTCGGAACCGCCAGGAACAGGATGGCGGTGAGGGGGTCGGAATCCCCCATGGGGGATTCCTCAGGGCAGCGGAAAACCGGCGGGAGACCGCCGGTTTTCCTGTTCTGACCGCGGCCAAACCGCAGCGGTCAGAATGCCCTGCGGGGCACCGCCAGCCTGTTGGCGGTGCTCCCGCCAACCCTGGCCCCGGCGGTCCTTGACCGCCGGGTCGGAATTACCCCCTCAGTGTCTTCTCAGAAAGCTTCAATAAGATTTGGGTACAGCCACTTAACTGATGCATAACATTAAAGAAGTGTGCTAATAGGTCTGACTTTGGCAAGAATGCAGTTTTTATTTTTGTTTTTTGCAAACATGTTCTATAAAAATTAAAAGTTTTAAAGTAAACAAAATAGTATATTAAAAAAATAAATGAAAGAAGAGATTAGACGAACAGCTCCAGCAATTAAGTACACTACTTTTTAGGCAAATGTGCACAGGCAATAAGGCAAAAATGCCCTTCTGCATAGGGCAAAAGAGCCAATGAAGGGCTGACTCGTTACCCTATTCGGTAAGCAGCGGTAGGTAGAAGCAAAATTATAATGACATTTTAACAGACCAATATATGAAGAGGGCTGACTAAAGACTTTTCTTAAATACATGAGGCTAGCGAGACAGCTTTAGCTGTCACTAGGGTAGACCTAAAAATGAGCCATGTGTTGACCTCCAGATACTCCCTGCATTAGTTACCGATGACAGCTGGAGTAAAAGTTGAAATCCTATACCTTGTCTGCAAGGCTTCTTATGACAACCTACCCCTTTATCTTGCACATAATGTTATTCAATATCTTTCCTCAAGCAGTCTTTGCTGTTAAGCGAACAGCTTATGATCTAAAATATAAAGCGCATAATGTTAGGGGAAGACTTTAACGCCTGGAGAGCACCGTTGGAATACACTATAAAATGAGCTATGCAGTGGCGCAAACCATCTCAAATTTAGGAAGTTCCTTATACAACCCCTTTTTTAAATTGTTGTGGATGTGTTGGGCACACAAGGAGGCAACTGCCATGAGATGGTTAAGTCCATCGTGTGCTTATAAATATTGCACTCCCTCTTGTTACCCAAAGACGCTGAAATTCACCTGGGACGTACTGGTATGATTTTAAGATTGGACAAGGCCTGGGCCTGATGGTTTTGGGTGGATGTCTTACTTTGGGAAGGACAGACAGACTCACATATGTATTGTCTTCTCTCTGAATTTGTCACAGCACGACTCAAAAGTCATGAGAAGCATCTCTGAGGGTACAAGTACCAGAACTGGACATGCGCACAGTGCTGCAACATAGTGGGATCCTCCTAGATCCCAGTTCAGGGAGCTATTTCTGGGCCACATCAGGGATCTGGCCAACACAGGAAAACATGCTGAATTTGTCCTGGTGTCATTTTCCGATATTGGGACATAATTCAGCAGTGCCCACATGTTGTCTGCCGTCAGTTCGGAATAGCAAACTGCAGGGGGAGGGTGGCTTCTTATTTTCATCTGCAGCCAGGCCCAAAACAAAGACCTGATTTAAAGGGCCATCGGTTCTTCTGTTGTTCAATTATCATACTGGCCTTGGACCCTTCTAGAGCTTATTATCTAGATACCAATGCAATGGAAGGAAACAAAGGCACAGAGCTTATCACTTTGCAAGTACTTTAGAGAAACTATGAACTTGAAAGAAAGTTTTTTACCTTGTCCAACCCTCTATGTAAGAAATGTGCATGCACTGTAAAAATGCTAGATTTATTTGTGTGCATGAGCCATTTACACAAATAGTGCCTGGGCAGAGCAGGGGCCCCCAGGGGCACCCCGAGTTTACCGCCATGGACAGGTTGACGGTTGGGGACTCATAATCCAAGCACCGCTGCCCAGGGGATTATGCTGGTGGTATGTTGGGGGGGCCGGCCGTATGGCCGTGGCTAATGCGCCATGGTCATAATATGCTGCCGGTACACCGCCAGCCTGTTGGTGATGTTAACGCCAGCTTACCACCAGCCGCCAGGGTCGTAATGAGGCCCATAATGCCTTAAAAGGCAGTTAACAATTTATTTTTCTTTAATTCTTTTAGAGCACTACCCAAAGGGCATTAGATCACAGCGCATCAGAGTGACAATAAATCATACAACTGTGTAAATCAATGTACAGGAAATGCTACATAAGATAATGAGTATTATAAGGTATAGGAATCACATATTGGCCATACTTGTAGTCATTTTATGTTAAGAACGAATGATTGGGAGAAACACAAAGTCAAGACATAAAAACATAATGCAGTGATTATGGTTGTCTATACTAAAAAAACTTTATTGCTTTCCTATCAAACACTGGTTTGCAACCTTAGACTAAAAATAGGTTGAGAAAAAAACAATAAGGATCTAAACACATGACATACAGTTTGCCTGTAGCCCTTTGATGCTGGTGAACAGAAAACGGCGCTGTATTAGAAGGATTGCAATTTATGAACTGGAAGTAACAAAATGATCTGTGTCAAAAGCAGTAGTCCACTTACCTATTTACTTAAAACACAAATCTGTGATCTGTATGTTACACAATGTGCTTTGACACAGGCATATTAACCCTCTAAGCTCTTTATGAGTTAAAACTGTGACTGGACACAAAACAGAACTCTCCCAGTACTGTGTTAACCACTAGACTTATCTGAACTCTATTATAATCCCCTCAAAATTGATGGGCAAACAGAGATATCTGCAGCATTTAAAGTATTTTAAAATGCAGCCTCTTCCTGGACAATTTAGTAAGCTAGAACAGAGTTCCTGTAACATATGCCCTCATTGCCAATATCTTTGCAGCAGCTTTTTAATGTATACGTTGACTGTCAGACTCAGCTTTTCAAGCTCCGCTTCTCATAACTCCACCCCCTATCCTCTGCCACACCTTGACCACAATGGATGGGTTCCTGAAGTACGTTTTTCCAAGTCCAGCACTGCAACACATGCACAAGCATTCCTAGCTCAATCTCGTTATATCATTTGCCCAGCACTTCTGTAAAAGCTTCCACCTGGGACGCTCTTGTAGGAATAAAAGTTTGCCTGCTCATTGGGATCAGACTTGTGTTCTTTTTTTGAACCCCGAGCTTTTCGCCAGGAGTCCAGTGCTGTTGTCGTAAAGGTCTAATGTGTCTGTTACTCCTGAATGTTATTTGGAAACTCTTTTCCGAAGAGTTGGATTTGTGCACTTGTTATTCATATAGTGGGGAACTAGCTGCAGAGCAAGGGGCCGGTGTATAAAGAATATGTGCGAGACAATTTGAAACTTTGCAAACATTTGAATATCACAGTCCCATACTTATTTTCCAATGAATAGGCAAAAGGAGATTAAGAGAATCATTTAGAAAATGGCAGGCTGCCCACTGGTCAGCTACAGCATTAGAGGCTCTACCGCTCAAACCCCACCAAGGCCTTTTCCCACCCCCAAGGCCATAATTTTAGTAACGCCCTATTCTGGCAGGTCATTTATAATGCACCTGCTTTTGCTGAATCAGCGGAAGCTCCATTTTTTCAGAAAAGGATGGTTAGGTCACCTTGCCTTGGCAGAGCCTCTGCAAATAGTTTTGTTTCACAGAAAAGAGCCACCCACCCCCGACCAAAGGGTTCTTTCTGTGAAAAAACACAAATGTCTGCGGCATGCAAAAAGTGTTCTTTCTGGGCGTCAGACTAATTGTTTTCTCCTTGGACATCAGTTTTTGTTAGCAGTAGCGGCAAGAAAAACGAAAAATAGAAGGTCAGTCCTAAATAGTGAGAGCCTTTCGATGATCATGAGGTGGCAGTCTTGTGGTGTGTGGGCTGCTAGGTAAAAGCTTCTGATTGAAAAGCTACGTGAGGTGCCGCTGTAAGCTGGCAGACCCCCCACAACTCAATTCCCACTCTACCAAATCTTAAAGAACCCCCCAAGTGATTTACCCATAATTACTCGAATATAAGTCACAAGGTGAAGCCTGGATAACAAACAAGGTTCCAAACTGGACTACTAGACCACATTTCCTGCCTAATCCATTGATCCCCATTTCAACCCTACATCACTGGGCCACATTTCCCCCTTACACCACTCTCCCACATTTCTTCAGTACACAAAGGTCCAACAACTCATTACACTTGTTTGGTGAACCAGAGGCTCACTAAAGAGCCATTGAGATGCTATTTCAGCTTGTTTCAACCTCCACTATCTATTCATTGTCCTCACAGCTGCTCAGTCTCAGAGCAAGCACACAATCTCAGCGAAATCAGCAACTCTCGGCTAACAGAGCCATACGGCTAAACACTTTACTCCTATTTCAGCTTAACATAGCAACTTTAAAAACAAGCATTGGCAAAGCCAAAAGGTTGCACCTTTATGACCCAGTGTCTCTGCCAATTGCTTGTAGTCACACTGCACAGCATCCTGAATGCCATGCAGTACGGGGTAAGATTAAAAAAAAGTCTGAAATGTGGTCGCCCTTGTCATTTTGTAGGCGCACACAGTGAACAGGTGTGACCTACAAAATGACATGAGTACTTTTCTTTTAAGTCACCTATCCGAGTTGGATAAGTTCCTAAATAAAATATAAAAAATCAAATGTGCAAATGTGTTCTTTTAAAAAGCGGGTGGAG